>NC_132907.1:59009453-60312787 GCF_047675955.1 Chlorocebus sabaeus | reverse complement strand
GAAACCCCAGGCTGGAGATCCTCGGTGTCAGGTTCTGAGGTCAGTGTGTAGATTGGCACCAACGTGAGGGGCCTCTGCACAGTGTCATGGGGTGGAGGGCGTGAGTGGGGGTGAACAATGGCAGGATCTAGAAATGCAGATTATTTGAATCCACCCAGAAGTGATTGCACCTCTAATATTACCTCCATTTTTCCTTTGTAATTAACTTTAATTTATTTTTACTGGTTTGTAGACTCCCCAGAGACACTGTGGGAAGATTTGTCAGGTAGAATTCTAAACTTCGCATTCATTTCTTTTTATTTTTTATTTTGTAGAGACAAGGTGTCACTTTGTTGCCCAGAGAGGTCTTGAACTCCTGGCCTCAAGTGATCTTCCCATCTTTGCCTCTTAAAGTACTGGGATTACAGGCATAAGCCAGTGCACCTGGCCTCATTTCTGGTTTTTTTGTGTTGTTTTGGTTTGGTTTTCTGAAGCGGAGTCTCACTCTGTCACTCAAGCTGGAGTGTGGTGGCGCCATCTCAGTACGCTGCAACCTCTGCCTCCTAGGTTCAAGTGATTCTCCTGCCTCAGCCTCCAGAGTAGCTGAAATTACAGGCACCTGCCACCATGCCCAGCTAATTTTTGTAATTTTAGTAGAGACAAGGTTTCACCGTGTTAGCCAGGCTGGTCTCAAACTTCTGACCTCAAGTGATCTGCCCACCTCGGCCTTCCAAAGTTCTGAGATTACACGCATAAGCCACTGCACCTAGCCTCATTTCTGTGTTTTAAATATACTTTACCTAAAGCTTATTTCACTATAGGCTGGCAAGTTTCCTGGACAACATAGCATGATAAAAGAATGTAAGTGTTGGAGTCAGAGAGGAATTTGCCCAAAGTCTGGCTCAGTCGTATCCTAGATCTATTGTTTTGGTCAAGTCATTTGAATTCTTTCAGCCTCAGTTTCCACATCTGTGTAATGGGAGTCATACGGATTATAAATAATAGTTGTCAAGTGCCTGGCTCCTACTAGACACCTGATACACATCAGAATTATAATTATAGTGCCAAGGAAACATTACTTTCTTATATGAACTAGGTGACTCATACAAAATAAAAAAAATGCCCTTTTCCACATCTGCAGGTTGTATACAAGTGGTCACACAAAGGAGTTCAAGGTTAAAGAGTGAGGAGACTGAGCACCAACCCTTCCCTGGGTCCCTGCCGTTGGCACAACTCACAGCACTGCTAACAAAGGCTCAGGAACAATGTCCTCATCACACCCATTCATCATTTTTTACCTTCCCTTTTGAGGTTAGGGATGGAAACTATTAGAGTTAGGAAAATGACTGTAATATTTTTTCCCCAGTCACGAAATTCTATCAATATGAAAACTCCCAGAACATTCAACAGCCTCAAAGCTCACCAGGGTGGTAAGCCTAAACTTATTTGCTTTTAAAACATAAATGAAGTTGGTTCTGTAAATGTAACTTCTCACTGAGCCCAGAAATGAAAAATTCCAGCTTGTCACTGATCTCTTACAAAACTTGGAAGAAGCTGTCTCCTTTTGTAGGCAGGATTCATATAAAACAGCCCAACTCAGTTCTTGTTTCTTTGTTTGCTCCATGTTTGGTTATAATTAAGTGTTTCATTCTTGAGGTTTCTTATCCACAGAGCCTCCCTGTAGAAGAGTTACCAGAGAATTATTTCTGCTTTGCAAAGCAGGGAAGAGGCCCCCCCACCCATCTCTGTCTGAGCATTAAATCCCAGACATCAGCAGTTGGACTGAACCCCACTTTCCAATCCTTTGATATGCCTTCCAATATTTTAGGGTGCAAGTTACCAAAACCAGAAAATCTTTATTGTAATTTTTAAAATTGCTGTTTGTTTAATTGATACCGAAAACTATTATTTCCTTCTTCAACTTTTCTATGTTAGGTTAGACCATGGAAGTTAAAGCAATGTGTGGAGGAAGAATGTTGTGAGAAAAGAGAATATTAGAAGTAACTTTTATTTTTGGAGATTTTGAAAATAAATAGAGGGAAATGAGATACTCTCATGAAGGAAAGTAAGACTTAAGATCTGGAAGAGATTGAGTAGTTTCCTCATGTAAGGAAAACGTAAACACGAAAGGTATCATGGTGACTTGAGTTGCGTTTTGAGAATGAGAAACTTGCTTTCCTCTCGGGCCTCCCTCACAGGTTGGGGAACACCACCTTCATTTTCAGGATGCTGGTCCCTTGCCCAACCCAAACACGTAAAATGGAAGAAACGAGCCCAACGGGGAAGATTGGAAGCCCCAAGACGATCCAGGCTTTTCTCACAACTTGACTTGGTACATCGTGGCCCCAAATGAGAGCATAAAGGGAACCCAGGCAACCATTTACAAAAAGAGCATGCTGGCTCTAGAATTTCTCATGGCAGCCTGCAATTCTTCCCAAGGTTCTTTTCTGTGAGTTGGCTCATTCGAACTTCCTCCTAAAATGTCATGAGCTATCTGGGAGGAGTACATCTCAATGCTATTATTACCCATTATAATTTTAATTTGACTTGGTTTCTCACATCATGGGTGCTGTGGACTGAATGTTTGTGTCTCCACAAAGTCAATAAATTGAAAGCTTTAATTCCCAATGTGATACTATTAGGAGGTGGGGCCTTTGGGAGGTAATTAAGTTGTGAAGGATGAGCCCTCATGATGGGATTAGTTCCCTTATAAGAAGAGACATGAGGCCGGGTGCAGTGACTCATACCTGGAATCCCAGTACTTCAGGAGGCTGAGGTGGGAGGATCACTTAAGTCCAGGATTCGAAGAGTCAGACTCTGTCTCAAAAAAAAAAAAAAAAAAAAAGAGTTAGCTGAGTGTGGTGGCATGTGCCTGTGGTCCTAGCTACTTGGGAAGCTAAGGTGGGAGGATCACTTGAATCTGGGAGGTTGAGACTGCCATGAGCCCTGATCACACCACTGCACTCCAGCCTGGGTGACAGAGTGAGATCCGGTCTTAAAAAGAGAACATATGAATATGTACAACTAATACATAATCAATCATTTAATTTTTTTATTTGTTTTTATTTTATTTTATTTATTTTTATTTATTTATTTTTTGAGACGGAGTCTTGCTCTATCACCAGGCTGGAGTACAATGGGGCGATCTCGGCTCACTGCAACCTCCGCCTCCCGGGTTCAAGCAATTCTCCCAACTCAGCCTCCTGAGTAGCTGGGATTACAGGAGCCTGACACCACGCCCAGCTAATTTTTGTATTTTTAGTAGAGACGGGGTTTCACCATGTCGGCCAGGATGGTCTCGATCTCTTGACCTCGTGATCCACTTGCCTCAGCCTCCCAAAGTGCTGGAATTACAAACGTGAGCCACTGTGCCTGGCCAATTTTTTTTTTTTTTTTAAATAAGAGATATGAGAGAAATAATCTGTTTCTCTGCCACATGAGGAAACAGCAAGAAGGCGGCCCTCTGCAAACCAGGAAGAGAGCCCTCACCAGGAACCAAATTGGCCAGCACCTTGATGTTGGACTTTCTAGCCTCCAAAACTGTGAAAAATGTATTTTTGTTGTTAAGACACTGGTTCTATGGTATTTTTGTCATAGCAGCCTGAACTAAGGTGAAGGTTATAGGGGAGAGTATAAATAAGAGGAACAGTGGACTCCGGTGTTTTAATTTTATTGGTAGGCATGGTCTAAGAGTGGCTGGCTGCAGAAGAGGCCCTGGACAGACAGGGTTTGTCCTACCCAGAAGTGTGCACACTGCTGGTCTGAAAGTGCAAGATCATTCATTTCTCGCAGGATTCACAAGTCAACCATTAAGCAACCATTTACTGAGGACCAATGTGATGTGCCAGGCACAGTTCCAGACACTGTGGACCCAAAGAGTTCTCCAAGATACATTCCTCAGGTAAACAGGTAATTAGGACACCACATGGTAAGTGGGAAGATACAGATATGCACAGGAAGCTACAGGACCACAAGGTGGGGGACTGAGCCCAACTCAGAGGGAGTGGTAGAAGATTGTTAGGAAAGGGTCCCTGGAGGAGGTCATAGCTGAGTCAAGGTATTTTCCGTAGCAGAGATTACCATATTTCACCGATCATGAGATGCACTTTCTTTTCCACATTGTAACATCTCTAAAACTAGGATTCATCCCATAATCAATGGAGACTTGTCATAGCTCTGATTCTCATTACCTGCACACAGGTAAATTTCATCATTTTGTCATCAATTCACTTGAGTTATTTGCAACACTAATACTACACAAGTGGAGTTTAATCGCCATTTAAAATGTCTTCAAAGACGTTACATATAGTTTGGTGTTACAGCAAAAAAAAAAAAAGTATACACAGAAAAGCGTAGGAATAAAGGAACTTACGTTGGATATTAAGAAAGCAGGTATTTATGGAGGAATGACCAGAGTCGTGTATTTGTCACAAGTATTTTAATAGAATCAAGAAGAGAAGATACCCATAAGTATATGAAGCTGTGTTATATTTTGTTCCTAAGACACCATAAAAAAAGAATTGTCTATCACACACTAAGCAACACAACTAAAGGCAGGAAAGTTGCCAAACCCAAAGGAACATACATGGGGAATTATCAAATGAGCAAAGGCTGGTGACACTAATTTCATGCACAGCACAGAACTGTTCTTAAAGCATTATATCACAGTTTAATGGGCAGAGTGGTGTTTTTCTTTTCTGGTGATAAACCAATCAATCAATGGTGTCTTAGTTTGACATACTGCAACATTTGGGTCAAGGGACAGAAACCCACCCACTTTAGCTTAAACCGAAGGCAGTGGTGTGCTAGAGTCAGCTCATGCAAGCTCACAAAAGATGAGTATATGTACACAAATCTACATGTAGTGATGTTACAATAGTGTAAAACAGGTCATGGGGGGAGCATTTACATCTTGGAAACTGGCAAGTGCTACAAATCAAGGCTTTGTTGTTTGTTTGCTTTTTAAGAGCTGTTTTACCAGCACGCCACTGCCAGAGGGACAATTTGTGGATTATACAGGCATAGCTCATGGAAGCTTTACTAGAGTTTGGAACCGGGTAATGTAAAGTAATCAAGAACAATGGCAACTCTTTTCTATGTTTATTTTCCTCTTGGTGTCTCTGGAGCCACATGGCCTCTCTTGTCTTCTTAGATCTACACATCTCTTTGGTATTCTCTCTTGGGAGAAAATGGTCACCTCTGGAACAATCAGGTTTGTGTAAAATCATACAGTCAGGCGTCACGTAATAACATTACAGTCAGTGATGGACCACATATATGACAGTGTTCCCGAAAGATATAATGGAGCTGGGAAATTCCTGTCAACTGATGATGTCATAGCTGCCGTAACATCTAGCACAACACATTACTCATGGGTTTGTGGTGATGCTGGTATAAACAAACCTACTTTGCTGCCAATCATACAAAAGTAGAGCACACACATTTCTATACAGTGCACAATACCATAATATTTGACAATATAATAAACAACTATGTTACTGGTTTATGTATTCACTATACTACACTTTTTATTGTTATTGTTATTTTAGAGTGTACTACTTCTATTTATTTAAAAAAAAAATAAGTTAACTGCAAAACAGCCTTAGGCAGTTCCTTCAGGAGGGATTCCGGAAGAAGGCATTGTTATCATAGGAGATGATAGCTCCATGCATGTTACTGTCCCAGAAGACCTTCCAGTCAGGCAAGATGTGGAGGTGGAAGACAGTGATATTGATGATCCTGACCCTGTGTAGGCCTAGACTAATTTGTGTGTTTGTGTCTTCATTTTTAACAAAAAAGAAGCTTTACAAGTTTTAAAAAACTGTTCTTAATAGAAAAAAAGCTTATAGAATAAGGACATAAAGAAAGAAGACATCTGTACCTCTGTACAATGGGTTTGTATTTTTCTTGTTTTGTTTTTACAGTCCTGCCCCCCTCCTCTGGGTTCTGTGTTTGTGTTTTAAGCTAAGCATTATTACAAAAGAGGCAAAAAAAAAAAAAATTTTTTTTTTTTGAGACAGAGTCTCCCTCTTTATCCCAGACTGGAGTGAAGTGGCGCGATCTCAGCATGATTTCAGCTCACTACGACCTCTGCCCCCATGTTCAAGCAATTCTCAGCCTTCCGAGTAGTTGGGATTACATGTGCCCACCACCACACCTGGCTAAATTTTGTATTTTTAGTAGAGACAGGGTTTTGTTATGTTGGCCAGGCTGGTCTCAAACTCCTGACCTCAGGTGATCTACCCATGTCGGTCTCCCAAACTGCTAGGATTATAGGCATGAGCCACCATGCCTGGCCAAGTTCATTCTTAAAGGAAATTGGTTGGGGTGAAAAAGTAGCTAGAAGGGTGTTTCAAGAAAATACCAAGGCACTTAGAGTCCCTAAAGCAAAAAGTGGAAACTAGGTGTGGTAGATGATGAGGCTGAAGAGGGGGGCAAAGGCCAAGCATAAGGGCCTCATGTCCCACGTTGAGGAGTTTGGATCTTATTCTTCACATGACAGAGTTTCAAAGACCAAAGGTGTCAAGCCTGGGAGACCTGAGGTCTAGATCTATGTTCCCAGTAGGCACACAAAGTCCTGCAATGTAGCAAGTTGCAATGAAGAGAACTGTCAAGGCAATTGGAAGCTTGAAATGTAGATGTGCCCATCAACTGAGTCCTTCCATAATGTGAACAGGTCATTTGCTCTCCTAAAGTCGCATCTACAGTTTCTTCATCTACAAAATAGAGGTAGCTAATACCTACCCTCTCACAACCTCAAAAGGGTTGCTGGCAAGGGAAATTGTATAATTTGTGTAAAAACCCTTTTAGGACAGTAAAACATGGTTCAAGGATAAGGTACCTACTCATCTGTAAAATGAGGGGGTTGGCCTTGATGGAATCTAATGTTCTTCAACTTCTGAAGTTTTACAACTCTGTTATTATCCTTATTATCTGATGATCATGATAAAATTATGGGGTTTATGGACCTGAAACACCCTCCTCTCATCTTGCCAAGAAAACTGAATGTGAAGCTCTTAGGCTGGGAAATACCACTTCCTACGTGGTTGTTTCCACAGAGAAACCAGTAACCATAAAGTTATGCAGGAATGTGAACTGTTTGGGTTTGAATAGGAAAAGGAAATTGATTTATAAACCAGGAAGATAACCAAACCTCTAAAAAGGAACAAAGGTTTTCTCTCTGTACATTACATGTAAATATGTAACAGAATCCATTTGGTAACCTCTCTGCTTTTTAAAATATTGCATATCTGCTACAACTGAAATGCCAAGTGATTTAACAGTAGTTTTAGAAAAGTGCGGATAAAATTTAGAGGTTTAGAATGATGAGATCCAGAGATTTTTTTCCTTTCCTAAATTGCCCTTCAGCCACAGCGTTTCACGTTCATTAACTCTTGTGTTTTAGAAAGAAAAAAAGGAAACATAATCTCCTTCCTAAAGATATTTCATCCAGTGTGGTACAATTGATGATCAGTAATAGATTGGAACTATTGCAACATGCTCAGAAGGCTTTCTATGTGTTGGGCACCAGGCTGACTGCTTTATTTGCATTCCCTCACATAGTCCTTACAAACCTCTAATGAACCATGCGCTCTTATTGGCCCCATTATACAGATGAGAAACTGAGGCTCAGATAGGCTAATTGGCTTGCTCAGGGTCCCATAACCAGCAAGTGGTGCCACTGGGTTTGAAAGTCACAGAGCCAGAATTTGTCAGCCTTGCTATCACCTTGTGATAGCTTGTCTCTGAACTGTTTAAATGTGATTTCCTAAAAATAATTTTTACAGAGCAAAGGTTAACTTCCTGACCCGTATGGAGGGTGGGGAGAGTGATTGGAAAAGGATCACAATAGAAATAGAGGCTCTGTGACAATTAATTTGTAACAGTTACGAAAGAATGAGCAGCATGTTCAATGTTCTCAGTAGATACAAACAATCCATGTTTTCCAGAACAAGCCAGCCTGTAACATTAGAGGCATCAAGTCTCAGGAAAGGCTCAGACTCTCAAAAAGCCCTTTGGTCCATAAGTAAATGGCAGGCCTCCTCATCCCAGCTAGCAAGGATTTGAGAGAAGACAGGAATTCTTTATCCAAAATCTGGTCCCTCCCTTAGCGGTTGACCAAAATATCAGTTGCAGCTGTTTCTTCCTATAGTTCAGAGTGATAACATTTGTGGAAAGTGAATGAGACACTGTGAAAAAAATTTTCTCCTTATTTTTCCAAGCAAAATCCTTTAATCAAATATCTTTCTTTCACATGCATTTAAACAGACTTTTAAAATACACTCGGAGAAAACCAAAAAACTCACATTAGATTCTCCTTTTCTTTGGTTAACCATAAATATTTGTGAGGCATAAAAGCCCATAGTGGAGAGGAAAGTAATAATGCAACTCAATAATTTCCTGCTATTTCTAGAGCATAATTACCAAGTAGAGAGATTAAGTGGCACACATTTATTGAGCATTTACTAAGTACCTAGCTGCATAGGATTAAAAATAAGAGCAGTAAGATCTTAATTAGCTGATGTCTGGGAACTGAATTTTGTAAAAACAGACAACCAAACAAGATTTTGATATAAACTCTGCAAGCAAAACAGCCTAAGGGTAGGAAAGAACATTTTATTTTTAATTTAATTTAATTTACTTTTTTTTTTTAAGACACAGGGTCTTGCTCTGTCATGGAGCTAGAGTGCAGTGGCATAATCATAGTTCGCTGCAGCCTTGAACTCAAGCGATCCTTCCACCTCCGCTTCCCAGGTAGCTGGGACTACGGGTGTACACCATTATGCCCAGTTAATTTTAAATTTTTTTATAGATATGGGTTCTTGCCATGTTGCCCAGGCTGGTCTCAAGTTACTGGCCTTAAGCAATCCTCTCACTTCCACGTCCCAAAGCACTGGGATTACAGGCATGAGCCACCGCACAGAACCAGAAAGAACATTTTAAAGGGATGCATATTTGCAAAGCGTCCCTCTCTTACCAAGCTCCTCTTTGGGAGTTCTTCCTCCCTCAGCAGAGAAATATCTGCATCCTTTCTCAAATTCTCTTTGCTTCTCTTTCACTCATCAGATACTGTGGTGGGCTCCCTGAAACTCTGGCTAGGAGCAGAGAATGCAAAGAGGCAATGGAGGCCACTGATGAGCTATGCTAGTAACCAGTATTAACATAAGCCCTATCACTGCCCTCCTCTCCCCACCTCCCCAGTCAAAACAGAGTATGATAACCCGTCATTCACACTGATGAATGGATTGGCCAATTACAGATCAGACAAAGTTCATTCACACTAAAATGTGACCTCCACCATGTTTTGCATTTTAAGTCTGTTTCTTCCAATTTTGGGAAAGGAATTTCAGACACCACAAAGCAGGCTTTAGGATGAAGGAAAAGAGCCTAGAATCCCCCCATCCTGCTTATCTAGCTGGCCCTGAAAGTCTCAGCTCAAGTGTCACCTCTTCAAAAAACCCTTTCACGACGCTCTTTCTAATGTTCTTCCATTACGTTAAACTGTTTTATTTTATTCACAGCACTTATCATTATTAAAAATTATCTTGTCTATTTCTTTATTGTATCTCTCTGTACTTTTCTCTAAATCACATGAGAGCATTGACCTTGTGCTATGATTTGAATGTTTGTGTCCCTCCAAAATTTATGTTGAAGCTTTGATGTGGTTTGGCTGCATCCCCACCCAAATCTCACCTTGAATTGTAATAATCCCCATGTGTCAAGGGCAGGGCCAGGTGGAGATAATTGAATCATGGGGTCGGTTCTCCCATGCAGCTCTTGTGGTAGTTAATAAGTCTCATGAGATCTGATGGTTTTATAAACGGGAGTTCCCTGCCCAAGTTCTATTGCCTGCCACCATGTAAGACGTGACTTTGCTCCTCATTTGCCTTCCACAGTGATTGTGAGGCCTCCTCAGCCATGTGGAACCGTGAGTCAGTTAAACCTCTTTCCTTTGTAAATTACCCAGTCTCAGGTATGTCTTTTTAGCAGCATGAGAACAGACTAATACAAGCTTAATCCCCTGTGCAACAGTATTAGGGGGTGAGGCTATGAGACAGAGATCAGGTTGTAAGGGCTCTTCCCTCCTGCATGAGATTAGTGCCCTTATAAAAGGGCTTGAGGGAACTAGTTAGTCCCTTTTGCACTTCCATGTCTTCTGTCAAGCGAAGACACAGCAAGGTGCCCTTTTGCAAGCAGAGAACAGCCCTGGCACCAGACACTAAATCAGCTGGCACCTTGATCTTAGACTTTCCAGCTTCCAGAATCATGAGAAATAAATTTCTGCTGTCTATAAATTACATATCCAAGGTATTTTGTTATTGCAGCAGGAGCAGACTGAGACACCTTGTCAGTTTTGTTTCCCACTCTGTCCCCATGGCATATCACACTGGCTAGAACATAGAATGCTATCAGTATCATTGTTGAAGGAAAGAATAGATGAATGAATGAACATGTGAATAACATTGGACAACCTGACTCAGTTCCTCCAGTATGGTTGGCAGGGGTTTGGAGATCTGAGGGGTCAGATTTCGGTCTTCATGCCCCAGATCCAGAGCATAGATAAATTTTGATAAATAAAGTTTTATTGGAACACTGCCACATCCATTAGTTTACTCATTATCTATGGCCACTTTGAGATCCAGTGACAGAATTCATTGTTGCATCAGAGCCACATGATCTGCAATTTGAAAATGTTTAATATCTGGCCCTTTTAGAAAAAAATTTGCTAACCCTCACCCAGTCTCACCCCAGGAGAGCTGAACTGAAACTGTGAGAACCCCAGTTGGTGAGCTGTTGGAAATAAAGGGTCTAGTGCCTCTTCCTCATTCAAACATGTTTAGTCCCCTACATTAATATGCACTATCTCTCAGAAAACAATGGTTTTTGTTTTTTTTTTGTTTTTGTTTTTGTTTTTTTTTTTTGAGACAGAGTCTTACTCTGTCGCCCGGGCTGGAGTGCAATAGTGCAATCTTGGCTCACTGCAACCTCTGCCTCCCAGGCTCAAGCGATTCTCCTACCTCAGCCTCCCAAGTAGCTGGGATTACAGGCACCTGCCACCACGTCCAGATAATTGTTGTCTTTTTAGTAGAGACGAGGCTTCAGTGTGTTGGTCAGGCTGGTCTTGAACTCCTGACCTCAGGTAATCCATCTACCTCAGCCTCCCAAACTGCTGGGATTACAGGCATGAGCCACTGTGCCTGGCAGAAAACAATTTTAAATAAAAAATCTTTTTATTTAAATTGTTTAAAAGTTTAATGACTTGAAAACGATCTATTTATTGTATTACTAGTCAAGATAGGCTAGGTTGTGCTCCAGTAACAAACCGCTTGAAAATCTCAACCGCTTAAAAGGCCAAATTCATCTCCTGCTCACATTACATTTCCCACGTGGATTGGCAGTGACTCTTCACATTGTAGTCACTGAGGAACCCAAGGCTGATGGAAGCCCATCTCTGCTCTACTTCTGTGATTTCCAAAAGTGAGGTTGGGAGTGGAGACCACAGTGAATCGTACACAGAACTTTTAAAGCTTCTACCTGGAAGAGACACACATCACTTCTGTTCACATTTTCTTGCCCAAAGGAAGACTATGGCTACATTTCAACTCAACAGAGTGACTGTATAATCCTCTACAGGGGTAGGCACTGAATATTTGTGTGAACTTTGTATTTATTTACAGTTAATAATAAAGTCATTAACTTTAAGTACTTCAGTTAGAAGGAGAAGTACTAGTTTAGGAATCAGGACCATAGTTCTACTCCCCAGCAGTACTGGATCTATGGAAATTAAACAAGAATGAGGGGCCCCTTTCCTGAATCTCACCACCTGGGGTACCTCGAGAAACCACAGGCTCCAAGTACTATTGTCAAAAAAGAGACCACTAGAATTTGAGCTACGCTATAATATTCTATTAAGCATGTCACTAACTTTAACATTTAAAACTCTGTTGAGACCAAAATCATCTAGTAAAAACATTAAAACAATACTCAGTCATTTCGAACTTTTTGCGTTGCTTTACATTTTTCTACAGCTCTCAAGGCTACCACAGCTCTTCCTTTGTCTCCATGCAGTAGGAATCCTCTGCATTCCTTCACATCGCTGCAGCATAAAAAATGTTTGTCTCCCAGAGTTTCCATATCTGGGGTAGGGAACTGTCTGGCCTAGGCTTTCAACGTCTTTTTCATCTCACTCTTAGGAATCAATGCAGGCCCTGGAGCCACAAAAGTAAACATCTGGGGCATGGATAGTTCAAGGAGCAGAGGTCACGGCACAGCTGGGAAAATTCGTCTTCTGCTCTTAGGGAGTCTGGGTGAGAAGAGGACAGGAGTGATTCTTTGAAAAGAAAGGGAGATCTTACTCAATGATCTGGCTCAGCCCCAGGGTGGCCTTGGTGATGGCCAGGCAGCCAATATAATTGATGATTTGCTGGTGCAAAGCAGCCCTCAGGCCTCCTAGAGGAGTCCAGAGGGAGTACCTCAGTCTGTCGGGACCACTTTATGCCAGTTATTCAGAAAATGAATTTTCACCTGGAAAAGTGAAAGCTTTATATCCAGTGACAAAAAGCAGAACTTTTAGATGAGTATTGGAGGGGGAGGTATGTCCCAAAAAGACAAAGTGAACTGTCTTAGTTTGCTACAGCTGTTATGACAAACATACCATGAACTGGGTGGCTTAAACAATAGAAACAGACTTTGTCATAGTTCTGGAGGCTGCAAGTCCAAGATCAAGAAGCCAGCAGGGTTGGTGTCCTCTGTGGCATCCCTCCTTGGTTTGCAGAAGGCCACCGTCTTGCTGCCTCTTTATATGATTATTCCTCCATGCACGTGTACCCTGGTGTCTCTCTGGGTTTCCTCATCTCCTCTTCTTATGAAAATGCTAGTTGGATTGCATTTGGGTCCACCATAATGGCCTCATTTTATCTTAATTACCTCTTTAAAGGCCCTATCTCTAAATACAGTTGCATTTTGAAGTATTGGGGTTTAAGGCTTCCACATATAAATTTGGGAAAAGGACACAATTCACCCATAACATGGACTTCTTGGCACATATTGAAAATAAATGAGGCTGGGCATGGCAGCTCATGCCTGTAATCCCAGCACTTTGGGAGGCCGAGGCCGGCAGATCTCTTGAGCCCAGGAGTTCAAGACCAGCCTGGGCAACATGACAAAACCCCATCTCTACAAAAAAGGGGAAAAATAGGCACTCCTGATGGTGCATGCCTGTAGTCCCAACTACTAGGAAAGCTGAAGCAGGGGGACTGCTTGAGCCCGGGAGGTTGAGGCTGCAGTGAGCCGAGATCATGCCATTGCACTCCCACCTGGGTGACAGAGTGAGACCCTGTCTCTAAATAAATAAATAAATAAATTGATTCTCCTCACCCTGCCCACAAATCAACAAAAGATACTGAGTATGATTGCCCTAAATTTCCTACCCTTCACAAAAATCTCCACCAGCAGATCCTTCCCAACACTGCGTGTGTGTGTGTGTGTGTGTGTGTGTGTGTGTGGTGTTAATGTATCGTCAAAAAAAAACAAACTCTAGGCCAGGCACTGTGGTTCATGCCTGTAATCCCAGCACTTTGTGAGGCCGAGGTGGGTGGATCACCTGAGGTTGGGAGTTCGAGACCAGCCTGATCAACATGGAGAAACCCTGTCTCTACTAAAAATACAAAATTAGCTGGGCATGGTGGTACATGCCTGTAGTCCCAGCTACTCGGGAAGCTGAGGCAGGAGAATTGCTTGAACCTGAAATGCGGAGGTTGTGGTGAGCCGAGATCACACCATTGCACTCCAGCCTAGGCAACAACAGCAAAATTCCATCTTGAAAAAATAAATAATAATAATAATAATGAAAACAAACTCTAAAAAGGGGAGACAGAGCAAAATGAATGGCTAGAATTTAGAGATAAGCACCCAGAATCAACTAACTGAGCTATTTCTTTCCAGAGACCCATCGGCCTAAATAATTTTAAAGATGCTGCCAGTGGCATCAAATATCAGCACAGCACTGCCTATAATTTTTATAACCATAGAGATTTGTGTGATAGAAACAAGTATAAAGGATCCTCTGAAGAAGCTAAGGAGTTCCCAGAGTATGAGGATATCTTCCTATATTCTTCTGAAAATGTCTTTGTTTTGCCGCTAGTCCTGGATGACAGTTTAGCAGGGTATACAATTCCAGAGTGACTTATTTTTTCAACACTTTGAATTGTTTCCTTGGATTTTGGATTTTCTTGCTCCTGTTGAAAGGATTGGTGTGTAAATTGTTGTTCTTTATTAGGAAATATCATCTTTTTCTCTCCTTCTTTTCATGATCACCGTGTCTTTAGTTTTCTAAAGTTTCCTTATAGTGTTTGTAATAATGCATTTGTTTTTATTTGTCTTGCCTATGACTTGGTGTACTTCTCAAATCTGAGAAATCACATCTCTCCCCGATTCTGAAGATTCATGTTTTTAAAAATTATTATTATACTTTAAGTTCTGGGATACATGAATAGAACATGCAGGTTTTTTACATAGGTATACACATGCCTTGGTGGTTTGCTGCATCCATCAACCCATCATCTACATTAGGTATTTCTCCTAATGCTATCCCTCCCCTAGCCCCCCAACCCCCAACAGGCCCCAGTGTGTGATGTTCCCCTCCCTGTGTCCTTGTGTTCTCATTGTTCAACTCCCGCTAATGAGTGAGAACATGTGGTGCTTGGTTTTCTGTTCCTGTGTTAGTTTGCTGAGAATGATGGTTTCCAGCTTCAACCATGTCGCTGCAAAGGACATGAACTCATTCCTATGGCTTCATAGTATTCCATTCATATTTTTCAATAATGACTTGAGTGTTGCCTGTACTTCCTTCTGCCTATTCTCTCCTTCTGGAATTTCAGTTAGATGCATTTTGAACATCTAGTTTTTCCCCTTTGTCTGTTAGCCTCAGTTTCATAGTTTCCATATCTTTGCCTCACTGTACAGCATTATAAAGTTGATTATTCAGCCCTTTCTTCCAATTTACTAATTATTTTAGTACATTTGGGCTGCTATTACAGAACACTTGAGGCTGAGTAAAGAAATAATTTATTTCTCCAGTTCTGTAGGCTGGGAAGTTCCAGGATCAAGGCCCTGGCATCTGATGAAGGTCTTCTTGCTGCATCATCACATGGTGAAAGTTGGAAGAACCAAAAAGGAGTGAACTCTGTGTCCTTACATGGCAGAAGAGCAGAAGAGAGAAAACCCACTCCTGTAAGCTTTTTTACAGTGGCATTAATCCATTCATGAGGGCAGATAAGCACACATGACCTAAACACCTTCTTCTAAGCCCTACCTCCTAACACTGTTGCACTCAAGGTTGAGGTTGTTGTTGTTGTTGTTGTTGTTTTGAGATGGAGTCTCACTGTGTCGCCAGGCTGGAGTGCAGTGGCGCGATCTCAGCTCACTGTAATCTCTGCCTCTCGGGTTTGAGCAATTCCCCTGCCTCAGCCTCCCGAGTAGGGGCTGAGCTTTTAACACATGAATTTGAGGTGATACATTCAAACCAAAGCACTAATTCTCTCTTCAGTTGCAGTTTATCTGCCATTTAATCCATCTAGTACATTTTATATTTTAATTGTAGAAACTCTATCTGGTTCTTTTCAAAACTGCGGTTATTCCTGATGGTCTTTTGTTCATTCCTTAGAGCCATCATTCCCTCTGTTACTTCATAAACAGTTAAAGCATACTTATTTTACATTCTTTATTAGATAATACTATGCCCAAAAAGTTCTTGGGGTCTAATTTTGCCCATAAATTGTGCTGAGTGGTGGTTTATTTTATGGGAGCTTATTTTCTCCTGTGTTTGTAGTTTTCTGTTCTTTGTTCAAGTAAGATTCCTCTTAAATGTAGGAATCTTGAAGAGTCTGAGTTGAAGGTGCTTCCCGCCAAATGGCAGGTATTGGGGTGTTACGAACTAGAAATACTTTTTAAATAATTTTTTTTGAGAGAGGGTCTTGCTCTGTCACCCAGGCTGGAATACAGTGGCACAACCTCTGCCCATTGTAGCTTCAACTTCCCAGGGCTCAAGCTATCCTCCCACCTCAACCTCCTGAATAGCTGGGACTACAGACACATGCCACCATGCATGACTAATTTTTTTTTAAATTTTTTTATTTTTTGTGGAGATGGGGTTTTGCCATATAGTCCAGGCTAGTCTCAAACTCCTGTGCTCAAGGGATTCTCCCACCTCGCCCTCCCAAAGTGCTGGGATTACAAGCATGGCCTACTATTAAAAATAATTTTTCTACTTGGTGTTTCCTGGACCATGTAAGTAGTGTAGGCACTAAATATCCATGGGGATAGGCTTGGGATTGTTAATTCTCAGGCAAGTCTCATTTTTACTTTTGTTTTTCATTCCTTTGACCAATGCCTGAGACAAATACATTTCCTTTTTTACTTCCTTTTGCCAGAAGATGGATTTTATTTTCCTAACACATCTTCTGGCAAAAGGAAGTAAAAAAGGAAATGTATTTGTCTCTTGACTTTTCGCTTGAGGGAGTTGGTATTTGGGACCCCTAGCTTCTTCCTTTACCCTAGTTCTCCCACAGAGAACCAGGTTCCCAGGATCATCAGATGCCCTGTGCTTCTGAGTTTTCACACCACCCGAGTTGCAACATTTTATTTCCTGTGAATCTCACTTACTTCTTAGAAGTGTAGCTGTGCCTTTGCCCAAATGTTTGGTGTGTCTTGTCCAGTGATTTTTTGTGTTGTGGAGGGGAATTTTTTTTCAGAATTTCACCAGCTCTGTTGCCAGAGGCAGAAGACTTTCTCAGGCTCTGGAGGCTGGAGCTTCTGCAACCACTTAGACCTTCATCAGTCATGTATGAAGCAACTGTGTTCTTGCTTCAGTTCAGGGGTACACAGTGCCTCCTTTCTGCCATGCTTCTGTGAATGAGGTTCCAATAACCCAGGGACATAGTCTGTTGTAGTGTATTAGTCCATTCTCACATTGTTATAAAAAAATAAAGAGACTGAGTAATTTATAAAGAAAAGAGGTTTCATTGGCTCACAGTTCCACATGGCTGGGGAAGCCTCAGGAAACTTAGAATCTTGGCGGAAGGGGAAGCAGGCATGTCTTACATGGAGGCAGTCGAGAGAGAGAGAGAGATGTGAGAGCAAGTAGGGAAAATTCACTGATAAAACCATCAGATTTTGTGAGAATTCACTCACTATCATGAAAACAGCATGGGGGAAACTGTCCCCATGATCCAATCACCACCCACCAAGTCCCTCCCTTAATAACTGGGGATTACAATTTGAGATGAGGTTTGAGGGGTGGGAACACAGAGCCAAACCATATCATGTAGCAAACAGATCCTGAAGATAGGACTCAAAAAACCAGAGTTCTGCCAGGCACAGTGGATCATGCCTATAATCCCAGCACTTTGGGAGGCCAAGATGGGTAGATTATCTAAGGTCAGCAGTTCAAGACCTGTCTGGCTAACATGGTGAAACCCCTTCTTTACTAAAAATACCAAAAATTAGCCAGGCGTGGTGGTGGGTGCCTGTAACCCCAGCTACTCAGGAGGCTGAGACAGGAGAACTGCTTGAACCCAGGAGGCAGAGGTTGCAGTGAGCCGAGATCACATCATTGCCCTCCAGCCTAGGCAACAAGAGCGAAACTCCCTCTCAAAAAAAAAAAAAAAAAAAAAAAAAAAAAAAAAATTAACAAATAAATAAATAAATAAATAAATAAATAAATAAAATTAAAAAGAAAAAAACACCAGAGTTCTAGTTTTGACTTTTCCCTGCAGACAAAAACCTAATACTCTCTGCAACTGTTTTTCAAATCTGCAAAATAAGGTAGTAATTATTGCCTTAGGGTTTTTTTTTTTTTATAATTATGAGGGTAAAAATATAAGAGGATGTGAAAGTACTTTGTTAACTTTAAAGAAGAGTAGTATAAATGCAAGCTACTCTGTACTGAACCAAGATAAAGTACCACGCATTCTCTCTGGAGAAGAATGCACTATGCTCAGATATGCCTGCTCCTGGGGTAGTATCTACCTGTTCAGGGTCTTCAGAATCATTTGCCAGGACTAAAAATATATCCTATTTTAGTAAATGTACATATTGTGTAATATCAATGTCTTCCTTTTATTTATAAGCAACACAAGGCTGCAGTAGTAAAAAGGAGGGGTTGAAAGAAAACAAACACTTAAATATTATACAAATTGTATACTCTTGCACCTCAGGAGTTCAGCCTATCTAAATATTTGTGCTTATTTGGTTTCATTTGTTTTGTTTTCATTCCTTGAATTTCTTCCAGATCTTTTCACATTATTTGAGCACCTTAGGCCAGATTCATTAGAAAAACATCTGCCCATTTGTCTCACCTGTACCAAAGGAGCCCACTCTGAACATCTCTAAGCTTTTCCATTTGCCTCTAGACTGTGTCTTTTTCAATGACCTAACCCTTTGGAAAGGGAGAAGTGTAGATGTACAGTGGACCTCTCCACCCTCATCCCCTCACTGTTTATGTTTGCCTCTGCATTTTGCAACCCAAAAGAGTTTATTTTTTTCTCCAATGTCTTAAAGATTTACTACTCACAGTAGTTCCTTAGATGAGCAGCTTCACTGGGAACAGAAAAGGTACAGTGTTTTCATTGTGTCCAATATAAATTGAAGGTGTTTTTAGCATGTTAGGGGCACTCACCTCTGACACACTTTGTCCAGCTGTAAGTTCAGTAAATTTCATTTTTTTCTCTTTCATGAATTCCCTTGGAGGATTCCTTAAACAAGGCTCTAGATGTCAAACTTCTTCCTTAGGTTTTCCCAAGGGAAAATATATTCATTCTACATTTCCTACCTAATGTGTGCCTTAACCTCTGCCTTCCATCTGTGTATACTTCATGAAGACGGTCCCAACATTCACTGGATCACCTGACAAGGCAAGCAAGTGAGCACTCACTTTCTACATATGGCTAGCCAGTTTTCCCAGCACCATTTATTAAATAGGGAATCCTTTCCCCATTTCTTGTTTTTGTCAGGTTTGTCAAAGATCAGATGGTTGTAGATGTGTGGTGTTATTTCTGAGGGCTCTGTTCTGTTCCATTGGTCTATATATCTGTTCTGGTACAAGTATCATGCTGTTTTGATTACTGTAGACTTGTGGTATAGTTTGAAGTCAGGTAGCGTGATGCCTCCAGCTTTGTTCTTTTGGCTTAGGATTGTCTTAGCAATGTGGGCTCTTTTATGGTTCTATATGAACTTTAAAGTATTTTTTCCCAATTCTGTGAAGAAAGTCATTGGTAGTTTGATGGGGATGGCACTGAATCTATCTATAAATTACCTTGGGCAGTATGGCCATATTCACGATACTGATTCTTCCTATCCATGAGCATGGAATGTTCTTCCATTTGTTTGTGTCCTCTTTTATTTCATTGAGCAGTGGTTTGTAGTTCTCCTTAAAGAGGTTTTTTACACCCCTTGCAATTTGGATTCCTAGTTATTTTCTCTTTGTAGCAATTGTGAATGGGAGTTTACCCATGATTTGGCTCTCTGTTTGTCTGTTATTGGTGTATAGGAATGCTTGTGATTTTTGCACATTGATTTTGTATTCTGAGACTTTGCTGAAGTTGCTTATCAGCTTAAGGAGATTTAGGGCTGAGACAATGGGGTTTTCTAATATGCAATCATGTCATCTGCAAAGAGAGACAATTTGACTTCCTCACTTCCTATTTGAATACCCTTTATTTCTTTCTCTTGATTGATTGCCCTAGCCAGAACTTCCAACATTATGTTGAATAGTAGTGGTGCGAGAGGGCATCCCTGTCTTCTGCCAGTTTTCAAAGGGAATGCTTCTGGTTTTTGCCTATTCAGTATGATATAGGCTGTGGGTTTGTCATAAATAGCTCTTATTATTTTGAGATACATTCCATCAACACCTAGTTTATTGAAAGTTTTTAGCATGAAGGGCTGTTGAATTTTGTCAAAAGCCTTTTCTGCATCTATTGAGATAATCATGTGGTTTTTGTCATTGGTTCTGTTTATATGATGGATTACATTTATTGATTTGCATATGTTGAACCAGCCTTGCATCCCAGGGATTAAGCCGACTTGATCATGGTGGATAAGCTTTTTGATGTGCTGCTGAATTAGGTTTGCCAGTATTTTACTGAGGATTTTCACATCAATGTTCATCAGGGATATTGGTCTAAAATTCTCTTTTTTCATTGTGTCTCTGTCAGGCTTTGGTATCAGGATGATGCTGGCCTCCTAAAATGAGTTAGGGAGGATTCCCTCTTTTTCTGTTGATTGGAATAGTTTCAGAAGGAATGGTATCAGCTCCTCTTTGTACCTCTGGTAGAATTCGGCTGTGAATCCATCTCGTCCTGGACTTTTTTTGGTTGGTAGGCTATTAATTACTGCCTAAATTTCAGAACTTGTTATTGGTTTATCCAGGGATTCAACTTCTTCCTGATTTAGACTTGGGAGGGTGTATGTGTCCAGGAATGTATCCATTTCTTCTAGATTTTCTAGTTGATTTGCATAGAGGTGTTTATAGTATTCTCTGATGGTAGTGTGCATTTTTGTGGGATCAGTGGTGATATCCACTTTATCGTTTTTTATTGCATCTATTTGATTCTTCTCTCTTTTCTTTTTTATTAGTCTTGCTAGCAGTCTATCAGTTTTGTTGATCTTTAAAAAAAAAAAAACAAAAACTGGCTCCTGGATTCATTGTTTTTTTTTTAAAGTGTGTTTGTGTCTCTATCTCCTTCAGTTTTGCTCTGATATTAGTTATTTCTTGCTTTCTGCTAGTTTTTGAATGTGTTTGCTCTTGCTTCTCTAGTTCTTTTAATTGTGATGTTAGGATGTTCATTTTAGATCTTTCCTGCTTTCTCTTGTGAGCATTTAGTGCTGTAAATTTCCCTCTACATACTGCTTTAAATGTGTCCCAGAGATTCTGGTATGTTGTGTCTTTGTTCTCATTGGTTTCAAAGAACATCTTTATTTCTGACTTCATTTCGTTATGTACCCAGTAGTCATTCAGAAGCAGGTTGTTCTGCTTCCATGTAGTTGTGCAGTTTTGAGTGAGTTTCTTAATCCTGAGTTCTAATTTGATTGCACTGTGGTCTGAGAGACAGTTTTCTGTGATTTCTGTTCTTTGACATTTGCTGAGGAGGGCTTTACTTCCAACTATGTGGTCAATTGTGGAATAAGTGTGATGTGGCACTGAGAAGAATGTATATTCCGTTGATTTGGGGTGGAGAGTTCTGTAGGTGTCTATTAGGTCTGCTTGGTGCAGAGCTGAGTTCCAGTCCTGGATATCCTTGTTAACCTTCTGTTTCGTTGATCTAATATTGACAGTGTGGTGTTAAAGTCTCCCATTATTATTGTGTGGGAGTCTAAGTCTCTTTGTAGGTCTCTAAGTACCTGCTTTATGAATCTGGGTGCTCCTGTATTGGGTGCATATATATTTAGGATAGTTAGCTCTTCTTGTTTAATTGATCCCTTTACCATTATGTAATGGCCTTCTTTGTCTCTTTTGATCTTTGTTGGTTTAAAATTGGTTTTATCAGAGAGTAGGATTGCAATTCCTGCTTTTTTTTACTTTCCATTTGCTTGGTAGATCTTTCTCCATCCCTTTATTTTGAGCCTATGTGTGTCTCTGCACGTGAGATGGGTCTCCTGAATACAGCACACTGACAGGTCTTGACTCTTTATCCAATTTGCCAGTCTGTGTCTTTTAATTAGGGCATTCAGGCCATTGACATTTAAGGTTAATATTGTTATGTGTGAATTTGATCCTGTCTTTATGATGTTAGCTGGTTATTTTGCCCGTTAGTTGATGCAGTTTCTTCCTAGCACCAATGGTCTTTACAGTTTGGCATGTTTTTGTAGTGGCTGATACTGGTTGTTCCTTTCCATGTTTGGTGCTTCCTTTAGGAGCTCTTCTAAGGCAAGCCTGGTGGTGACAAAATCTCTCAGAATTTGCTTGTCTGTAAAGGATTTTATTTCTCCTTCACTTATGAAGCTTAATTTGGCTGGATATGAAATTCTGGGTTGAAAATTCTTTTCTTTAAGAATGTTGAATATTGGCCCCCACTCTCTTCTGGCTTGTAGAGTTTCTGTCGAGAGTTCTGCTGTTAGTCTGATGGGCTTCCCTTTGTGGGTAACCCGACCTTTCTCTCTGTCTGCCCTTAATGTTTTTTCCTTCATTTCAGCCTTGGTGAATCTGACAATTATGTGTCTTGGGGTTGCTCTTCTCGAGGAGTATCTTTGTGGTGTTCTCTGTATTTCCTGAATTTGAATGTTGGACTGTCTTGCTAGGTTGGGGAAGTTCTCCTGGATGATATCCTGAAGAGTGTCTTCCAACTTGGTTCCATTCTCCCCATCACTTTCAGGTACACAAATTAAATGTAGATTTGGTCTTTTCACATATTCCCATATTTCTTGGAGGCTTTGTTTGTTTCTTTTTACTCTTTTTTCTCTAAACTTCTCTTCTTGCTTTATTTCATTCATTTGATCTTCAATCACTGATACCCTTTCTTCCACTTGATCGAATTGGCTACTGAAGCTTGTGCATGCATCACATAGTTCTCATGCCATGGTTTTCAGCTCCATCAGGTCATTTAAGGTCTTCTCTACACTCTTTATTCTAGTTAGCCATTCATCTAATCTTTTTTCAAAGTTTTTAGCTTCCTTGTAATGGATTTGAACATCCTTCTTTAGCTTGGAGAAGTTTGTTATTACCAAACTTCTGAATCCTACTTCTGTCAGCAAGTCAAAGTTGTTCTCCATCCAGCTTTGTTCCTTTGCTGGCGAGGAGCTGTGATCCTTTGGAGGAGAAGAGGTGCTCTGGTTTTTAGAATCTTCACCTTTTCTGCTCTAGTTTCTTCCCATCTTTGTGGTTTTCTCTACCTTTGGTGTTTGATGATGGTGACCTACAAATGGGGTTTTGGTGTGGATGTCCTTTTTGTTGATGCTGATGCTATTCCTTTCTGTTTGTAGTTTTCCTTCTAACAGTCAGGTCCCTCAGCTGCAGGTCTGTTGGAGTTTGCTGGAGGTCCACTCCAGACCCTGTTTGCCTGGGTATCACCAGCAGAGGCTGCAGAACAGCAAATATTGCAGAACAGCAGCTATTGCTGCCTGATCCTTCCCCTGGAAGCTTCGTCCCAGAGGGGAACCCACCTGTATGAGGCGTCAGTCAGCCCCTACTGGGAGGTGTCTCCCAGTTAGGCTACACTCGGTTCAGAGACCCATGTGAGGAGGCAGTCTGTCTGTTCTCCAAGCTCAAACACCATGGTGGGAGAATCACTGCTCTCTTCAGAGCTGTCACACAGGGACGTTTAAGTCTGCAGAAGTTTCTGCTGCCTTTTGTTCAGCTATGGCCTGCCCCCAGAGGTGGAGTCTACAGAGGCAGCAGGCCTTGCTGAGCTGCGGTGGTCTCTGCCCAGTTCAAGCCTCCCTGGCTGCTTCGTTTACCTACTCAAGCCTCAGCAATGGCAGACGCCCCTCCCCCTGCTGAGCTGCTGCCTCGCAGGCCAATCTCAGACTGCTATGCTAGCAGTGAACAAGGCTCCATGGGCGTGGAACCTGCTGAGCTAGGTGTGGGATATAATCTCCTGGTGTTCCATTTGCTAAGACCATTGGAAAAGCGCAGTATTTGGGAGGGAGTGTCCCATTTTTCCAAGTATAGTCTGTCACAGCTTCCCTTGGCTAGGAAAGGGAAATCCCCTGACCCCTTGTGCTTCCCAGGTGAGGAAATGCCCCGCCCTGCTTTGGCTCACCCTCCATGGGCTGCACCCACTGTCCAACCAGTCCCAATGAGATAAACCAGGTACCTCAGTTGGAAATGCAATCACCCATCTTCTGCATCAATCACACTGGGAGCTGCAGACTGGAGCTGTTCTTATTTGGCCATCTTGGAACAGACTCTCCTATGCCTCACATTTTCAACCGCACAGCTTGCTGGGCAACAAACCTTGGCAAAACTGCAGAATAGCACCAAAGGACTAGATAGCTGGCTTGGCATGGTGGCTCACACCTGTAATCCCAACACTTTGGGAAGCCAAGGCTGGTGGATCACCTGAGGTCAGGAATTCAAGACCAGCCTGGCCAACATGGCAAAAACCCACCTCTACTTAAAATACAAAAACTAGCTGGGCGTGGTGGTGGGTGCTTGTAATCCCAGCTACTGGGGAGGTGGAGGCATGAGAATCACTCGAACCTTGGAGGTAGAGGTTGCAGTGAGCCAAGATTGCGCCGCTGCACTCCAGCCTAGGCAACAGAGCGAGACTTCGTCTTAAAAAAAAAAAAAAAGAGAGATCTAGATAACAAAATGAAGTCAGTTGCTGACTTCTTTTGCTGACCATCTGTCCATGAATGTTTATATGCCATCTCTCCAATCTCTCCAGACAAGACGGAAGCTCATCGAGGGTCAAGAATATCTCGTATTTTGTGTGTGTGTGTGTGTGTGCAATGCTGTATCTTACATACCAGTCAATAAATAAAGTTTCCATTTAAGGCTTAGCAAATGGCATCCTAGAAATGTTAATCTATAATCTATGACCTTTTTAATGACAGTTGAATTAATTTCCATAGATACCACTCTCTTATTTCCTCTCAGACTTTGCAACTGTCTTATGCTTCTCAATGTTAGTAATATTTACTGATATTATTTATTTAGTTCTTACTCTGTGCCAGACACTAGTGTACAGGCTTCGTATATGTTAATTATTTAATCTCCAAAATAACCCAAGAGGCCGGTACTAATGTTACCCCCATTTGGCTCATAAGGAAAATGAAGCCAAGGGAGATGAAGTAATCTGCCCCCAAAAGCACAGCTACTAAATAGAGAAACCAGGGTTTAAGTTTACTACGTGATAGAGGACTTCTTGTTTCCCTTCTTAAAATAAATTCTTTCATTTTTTATCTTTAGTCCATGTTTAAAAACAAAGAGAAGAGCCAGGCACAGTGGTGCATGTGTGTTGTCACAGCTACTTGGGATGCTGAAGTGGGAAGATCAATTGAGCACAGGAGTACAAGACCAGCTTGGGTGACATAGCAAGACCCTGTCTCAAAACATAGTTAATAAAAAATACATTTTAGGCCAGACACAGGTACTCGTATCTGTAATCCCAAGACTTTGGGAGGCCAAGGTGGGAGGATCACTTGCACTCAGGAGTTCAAGATAAGCCTGGGCAACAAAGTGAGACCCCCGTCTCTACAGAAACAAACAAACAAAGTCCCACAAAGTAAATAATAACAATACTAATAAATAAGTACAATATTTTTTAAAAGAGAAAATAAAAGCGATATTCACCATGAATGCTGCCCAGTAGCTGACAACTGCTTGGGGCTATAGAAGCCCACTCTCCAGGCCATGCTAGGAGAACTCCTGCCTGGGTGTTCCTTCTTCGTTTTCACTGACCTTCTGCAGAACTGGTCTCACTCACACCATTTAAAAATTTCTCCAAAATATCACTGTAAACTCTAATGATTTTCCATCCCTCTCAAACAAACATGCAAATCAGCATGCCCAGACTTGAAGCAGAAGGCAGTGTGGTCAGGAAGGGAGAATCTAGATGAGAAGGAGCACACAGGATGTTCTCGTAATTTACATTTGTTCCTATGAGCATGTTATGTTGGATGTAAATGGAGAGTGTCCTCTTAAGACACACAGTTTAAGTAATAATATTTCAAAATACTTCCCAGAAGCCTACAAAGCAAACACAAGACCCACTCAGACCTCTACCACCCTCTCTTTGACCTTGATCCCAGGGTCTTTTGGTGGCAAGTTTCCTAGACTCACTTGGTGTCACCTTACTTTGTTTTCTGATCTTCTCCAAGGGCCTCCAGAATTCCCTTCCCTGTTACATAATCTGAAAGGACAAACTTCCCTCTGGTTGGCCAACAGTGACCTGTATATCCTTAACACCAGAATCTTCCCTCCCCACTTTTGTGGTCTATGATCCTGAAGTCAATGTGTCTTCTTGGCTTTTTTGTTCTCAGCCTTCCAGGAATCCACAAGTGGAAGTCGCGTGGCCTCTCTTCCTGCTTCTGGTGGCTTCTGGGGACCTTCCACTCTAAACCCTAATCATTTAGAAGGAATGCTATTCATGTGGAAGGAATATTTTCACAGCGGTCTCCCTGACTCCCACAGTTCCATCCCTCTCCTCTTTTCTGGTTCCATGTTCTGGCATGTCACAGTACAGTCAAGCACATTTTCACAGCCTTCATCTTTTTATTCTGAAACTCAAAGCAGAAGTCTAAAACAAGAAACTACAGGGCTCTTTTTGAAAGAGAAGGCCAAAAAAGAACAATAATTTAGATAGAAGAATTCTCATCCTGCATGTGAGAAACCTGCTTAAAGTCCATAGCTGGATAGTTACAAAAGTTTGTATTAAAGCAAAACAAAGAACTTGTGGAATGTTGTTCAATACCTTCACAGTAGGCTGGGCACAGTGGCTCACCCCTGCAATCCCAGCACTTTGGGAGGCTGAGGTGGGCGGATCACTTGAGGTCAGGAGTTTGAGACCAGCCTGGCCAGTGTGGTGAAACCCTGTCTCTACTAAAATACAAAAATTAGCTGGGCATTGTGGTATGCACCTGTAATCCCAGCTACTCAGGAGGATGAGGCAGGAGAATCGCTTGAACCCAGAAGGCAGAGGTTGCAGTGAGCTGAGATTGCCCCACCGCACTCCAGCCTTGGCGACAGAGTGAGACTCTGTCTCAAAAAACAAAACAAAACAAAACAAAACAAAACAAAACAAAACAAAACTAAAAAACCCCAAAGAAACTATATATATATAGATATAGATACATGTCTTCACAGTAGTACAACCATATGTCTTAAGCATGACCAATCTGCTGTGAAAAATGTCTCTTAAAAATGTGTTCATGGCCGAGTGTGGTGGCTCATACCTATAATCCTAGTACTTGGAGATGCCAAGGCAGGAGAGTCACTTGAGCCCAGGAGTTTGAGACTAGCCTAGGCAACATGGTGAGACCCTGTCACTACAAAAAATAACAAATTTAACTGAACAAGGTGGCGCATACTTGCGGTCCCAGCTACTTGGGAGGCTGAGGCAAGAGGATCAGTTGAGCCCAGGAGGTCGAGGCTGCAGTGAGTTGTGTGCCACTGGGCTCCAGCTTGGGTGACAGAGTGAGACCATCTCAAAAAAAAAAAAAAAAAAAAGAAAAAAAGAAAAAAGTGTTCACTCATACAGTACAAAGATAGATTTTGAAAACAACAAGCAATCTATGTAGTCTACTAAGGATTTTAAAGAAAGCAAACAAAAAATGGAAGAATGAAAATGAAAACCAGAAACCAAATGGATACAGAGCCTTTGAAAAACATGAACAAAGCCGGGTGTGGTGGTGTGTACCTGTAGTCCCAGCTACTGGGGAGGCTGAAGTGAAAGGATCACTTGAGCCTGGGGCTGCAGTAAGCCGAGGTCGCACCACTGCACTCCAGCCTGGGCGACAGAACAAGACCTTATCCAAAAAAAAAAAGAAAAAAAAAAAAAAAAGGCCGGGCGCAGTGGTTCATGTCTGTAATCCTAGCGCTTTGGGAGGCCAAGGCAGATGAATCACAAGGTCAGGAGTTCGAGTCCAGCCTGGCCAATATGGTGAAAACCTTGTCTCTACTAAAAAAAATACAAAAATTCACCGGGCATGGTGGTGGATGCCTGTAGTCCTAGCTACTCGGGAGGCTGAGGTGGGAGAGTAGCTTGAACCCAGGAGTTGGAAGTTGCAGTGAGCCAAGATTGTGCCATCGCACTCCAGCCTGAGTGACACAGTGAGACTCCATCTCAAAAAAAAAAAGAAAAAAAAAGGGAAAAGAAAAACATAGACAAGAAATCATTAATAGATTTGAAATAACTCATCAGCAACAGTAGTACACAAATTTACTATGGGTGCACTATTTGGATAAGAAAGAACACAAAGTATCTCATAAGCAGAAATTGACCTCAATGAAGAAAACAGGAATCTCGGAAGGGCAGGTTTAACTCCATAATAGAAAACAAACGTACCAGAGAGATATCAACAAAAATAGCAATTCAGTTTAGAATCACTCTGTCAAGAAATCTTTCTGGAGCATCAACTTTTGCAAGGTCCATGGCAAGAACCACGCCACCCTTGTTACCTAATCTCCCTTTGCTTGCAATGCTAAAATCAAGAGCCAGATTCTCTGACATGGCTGGACAACCAATAAAACAGTGACCCCATTTTATGATAATCTAGGGAGAGAGTGTAAAATACCAATGCCTGGGCCCCACACCAGACCACTCTAGTAAGTATCCTAGGGTAGGGGGCCAAGGCAGTTGGTGATTTTTAAAAGCAGGCGATTCTAAATGGGCTGCCAAGACTGTGATACACTGTAGAGGAAGCAAGAAAAGCTGCACATGGTGTACGTGTGGCTCCAAAAGCCACATTATTGATCCTGACTCTGCTTTGTGGAAGCCACTTCTCTTAGTCTTCTGATAACCAATTAACTGCCTTCTTGATATTCATGATTTTCTCATAATGTCCTCCTCCAGCACCGTAATTGGAGAATATATTATGGAATTTCTGATATGCACAGCCGAACAACCAACTTGGCCACACTGATGGCTGTTTGGATCTTAAAATGTTCCTTTTGAAGAAGAGACGGCCACCAAGATTAGCTTTCCATTTTTGTTTGCCTGTTCCAAGGCTGCTGTCACCTGGGTCCTAAGTGCTCTCATAGCAGTCTTCTGCCTGCGGAACTGGGAGAAGTAATGAGGTCAATATCAGAGTTTGTAAATAGAGGCAGCCTGAAGACAATATACAGAGGAGTGTTTCAAAGGACCACTCTGGTCAGACATCCACGCTTTAGATTCTTGGCTCCACTCGTTCTGGTTTTATGACTCGGGCAAGTTGCTGGATCTACTTGAAACTCAGTTTCTGCACCTGTGAAAACAGGGTAATACTACATCCAAGTTGCTGTGAGGATTAAGAAAAATCTTGCACCTACTAAAATTTCAATCCTGTGTCAGCTCTTAAGCAGACAGTGTTGCACAGCAGTTAAGAATGATGCCTCTGGAGTCAGATTACCCTAGTTTAAATCCCAACATTGCTACTCACTAGCTGTGTGGCTTTGGGCAAGTTACTTAATCTCTCTGTGCTCCAGTTTCCTCTTGTGCCCCAAGGGGATAATTACACCTACAGGGCTGATGTATGGATTAAATAACCTAACATTCGGGTGACCTGGCATCCCAGTTTGCTTAGGACAGTTCCAGTTTATGCCTTTAGTCCTAGTGTTCTGGCTGGCTTAGAAGTTACCCATTCTCTTTCACTCTCAAAATTGTCCCAGATTAGACATTTAACTATACAGTCACCATAGTTAATATATACATGGCTTAGAAAAGTACTTAGTATAGAATAGATGCTAAATATGTGTTAGCTGCTAACATTAGCTCCTACAGCAGTAGTAACCAATAGAAATGTGTAAACCATGTACCCTTTTAAATTTTCTAGTAACCACATTTCTGAAAGTAAAAAAGAAACAGGTGAAATTAGTGTTGAGAATATATTTAATCCAATACATCCCAAAATTATTTCAATGCCTAATATAAAAAGTATTAGTGAGACATTTTTTCATTTTGTAAAATACTAACCCTTTGAAATCTGGTGTGAATTGCATTTACAGCACATCACAATTCAGACTAGCAACATTTCAAGTGTCCAGTAGCCATGTGTGGCTAGCAGCTAACATGCTGCCCAGCACAGTTCTGAGGATTTATATTCCTCCTGTGTGATAATGGACCAGAGAGTCTTACAGCCTTCTCAGGTTTATAATGCTGCGTTTGAGATGCTTAGCTTCTCTGCCACAGTCTGCAAGCAGGGCACTGATGTAGGTCTTCGGAATGTATTTATTGCCAAAGATCTTAGCCTCGTTTCCTCGACAGATGCCCAACCTCACTGAGAAGAATATTGTAGTAGCCTCTCACCCTTGGAGAAATCTCTGCTGACTCCCTGGCAAGTGGAAAAACCATGAGCCAATTAGTGTTTGCGGGTTACTTCATTACTATGGTCTTACTAATTATGAAAAGGAATGCCAAGGTTATTTTATTAATTTTCCTATGTTAAAGTTTTCTTCTGTTTGGAAACATCCCCAGGAAAATACAAAAAGTGTTTTTTCTATGAATGGTTGAACTTATTTTGGTAGATTGTCTCCCTCCAACTTTCTGATTGTGTTATTGCGTTTTTATTCTATTATCTGGACTGGGTCCAATATCTCCACATTCCTCTAAATCATGCTGCCTCTAACTAGACCCAGAAGTACAGTCAGCTCCTGACCAAACACCAAATAAAGTGGAGAATGACTTTTTGGCTCTGGTGTGATATCTCTCTACTTCTTCCTGCAGGGACAGTTTTTTGTTATCCCAACAAGTCTTAGCTTTGGTTCCTCAGACTTGGGCAATCAAGATACTCATAATCTAAAAAGAACCGGTATTGATGAAGGATGAGCAAGGAAAAAGGGATGATATCATTTAATCTCAAGAATAAAAACTGAGCCCACTCAATCAATGAATTTCACTTGTGAAGTCCTGAATGGCAAGCCTCTTTGGAGTTTACAGTTGTGTTGGTTTGACAAGTCTGACCTGCTAGTGTGATCAGAGAACAATGTTTCGTCATGAAATGACAGGGCAGTTTTGCTTGTGAAGGGCCTACAAACTAAGAGACTAGGTTTAGGATGTTAGAATGGAAAAGGTCTGGCATGGTGGCACAAGCCTGTAATCTCAGCACTTTGGGAGGTCGAGGCAGGCAGATTGCTTGAGCCCAGGAGTTCGAGACCAGTCTGGGCAACATGGCATAACCCTGTCTCTACCAAAAGTACAAAAAAAAAAAAAAAAAAAAAATTTGCCAGGCATGGTGGGGCATACCTGTAGTCCCAGCTAGTGGGGTGGGAGCTGGGGGCTGAGGTGGGAGGAACGCTTCAGCTCGGAGGTTGAGGCTGCAGTGAGCCATGATTTTGCCATTGCACTCCAGCCTGGGCACCAAAATGAGACAAAGAAAGAGAGAAAGGAGAGAGAGAAAGAGAGAGAGAGAAAGGAAGGAAGGAAGGAAGGGAGGGAGGGAGGGAGGGAGGGAAGGAAAGAGAGAAAAAAGAAAACGAAAGAAACGAAAAGAAAGATCTTGGAGGCCATGTAGTTTGATGTTCCCTTTTACCAATGAGGAAAGGGGGAACAGGGGAGGTTAAAACCCTTGGTGAAGGTCAAATGGCAAGTAAGTAAAAGAAATGGATCAGGAAACCTAGTCTCCTTGCTCTTGGATCTCATGGCACTACACGTTATACCACTGTTATCTTGCTATTTGGATAAAGAAATACAACATACTGCTCCTCCCAAAAGGTTTTACTACTTCACACAGGTTAGATGGTCATTTTTTTTTTGCTTCTTTAACTCAAACCCTTTCACTCGGTCCTGGCTCTCATCAAAGGGCAGTATTCAATGTATCCAATGAACCCAATTAGCATTTCTAAAAGGCCTGGGCAACACAACCAATAAGAAGATGCTATTAAACCTCCTACTTCCCCACTAATCCCCCTGCAGGTGGCAGAACTTCGGCTGCCATGCTCAGTCTACAGACTACAAAGTTGCTTTGAATTTCCAAAGTGGGGATCTGGAAAAGGATCTTGGTACCGCTGGAAAAAAATATGAATCCTTTCACAACGATCCCTCAGCCAGAGTTAGATTTGCTCACACTAGAAGGTGGGAGTATAAACTAAGGAGAATCAGGCTGGGCGCGGTGGCTCACGCCTGTAATCCTAGCACTTTGGGAGGCCGAGGCGGGTGGATCACGAGGCCAGGAGATCGAGACCATCCTGGCTAACACGGTGAAACTCCGTCTCTACTAAAAAAAATACAAAAAAATTAGCCGGGCGTGGTGGTGGGCACCTGTGGTCCCAGCTACTTGGGAGGCTGAGGCAGGAGAATAGCGTGAACGCGGGAGGCGGAGCTTGCAGTGAACCAAGATAGCGCCACTGCACTCCAGCCTGGGCAACAGAGCGAGACTCCCCCTCAAAAAAAAAAAAAAAAACAAAAAACAAAAAACAAACAAACAAAGAGAATCATATAATGGGAATCTAAGAGTTGATAGGCTGGTAGACTCTTTGGAGGTGGCTGGCACAGAGAAAAAAGAGGAACAGGACCTCTATGAATCAAAGGCAGATGTGCCAGGTTAGACAATCATTGTTTAATGTTGTCTAATATTTTAACTCCTTCAAAATGTCAACTGTTCCTACAGAATACACACACGTCGAATTTCCAAGACAGCATTGTCTACCTGTAAGGCATCAAATCCCATCCTCCCAGCTGCCCCTACTTGAACGAGACTGACCTGCAAAAATAGAGGAGAAAACTCACAGGCAGTAATGTTCCCCTTAAATACCCTATAATATGTCATTAACAAGAATCACAATGAAACACTATTGTAGAAATTGCCAGCATTAAACCAAAAGAAGGTTGGCCAGTTCACATTTCTTTTACAGTGTGACTTTGCTTGAAAGAGGGATAAAGGACAGGAAGGGGAGTGTACACTTGGCTAAGGAACCTTTGCTGCATGATGATAGGAAGTGAAGACCCTGCAGCTGGTTACAAGACTTTTGATCCTTGTGTGTCAAGTTCAACTGTCAAAGGGGAGATAAGTTGTTACCTAGTAGGGAGACGGAGGAAGGAGAAGGGGATGCAGTAGGGGGAGGGAACAGGTAAAATCTGCCATATAAATGTTAATATGCTGCTGAAATTTAGGATGAATTTCAATTTTGTTGGAATCGGCCTTTTTACCCTCTTAAGTTCAATTGACTTACAGTAGATCCCAGAAAGAACTCAATACCAGTTATTTATTCTAGAAAGCTTTCTTCCCTGAGCAAAGGAGGCAGAGCTAACGAGGAGAAGGGAGGAGCTTTGGTGAATAGAACTGAAGTCACAGCTGGTTAGCATGACTAGAATGCGTGGAAAAGCCGGCCCAAATTAGATGAGTGGGTAGATAGAGAGCTTTGAAATCCTTGGAATTAATGGAGGAGTCCATCGTAATTCAAAGGTCCGGCCTTAGTGGGCTGGGATAGGGAGAGAAGCTGTCGGGAACCTGGGGCAGTGAGCCTGTACCCCGTGGCTTCCCACACACTATTTTGAAGGCGTTCCCATGCGCAATCTCGCCTGTTAGTTCAGTCTGTACGTTTCTCCTTTCTAACTCCTGAGCAGAACAGCACTGAACGGCGGTAGTCTTGCCTTGCCACCCAAACAGTGCTAGGAAACAGTCACTCCAACCAATTGGTTCAGTCCGGAGAACGTGAGCGCATTCTACTTTACTTTCTGTTCAATGATTTTGGAAAACAACCTTTTAGATTCTGGTTAGAAGGGGCTTGGAGCCGTGACTTTGAAACACTCGCCACTACCACAAACGACTTTGGAAGTTAATCAGAAATAAACAGTATCTGGGATCTCATCCGTCCTAAACCCAGGGGTCAGAGCACGGGGGGCTTCCACTAACTTCAGGTTAAGAGGATGAAACAGATCCGCAGAGAAGGGTCCCACGATCCCTGGAGGCTAAAAGCAAGCCACGAACAGCCCGGACGCGCGGACCCGGGGGATGCGCCGGGGGCTGGAGGGCTGGGAGCACTCCCCCAGGTCCGGGCCGGAGCCCGGGGCCAGGTCACCTGACTCGCGGAATTTGGGGCCGCGCGGGGTGGAATGGGAGGGGAATGGTTAGCGCCTCCCTTCCCGCTCCCGCTGGATCCAGGTCGGCGGGGGCCGGCGCCCGGCGGCCACGTGGTGGTGCTGCCGCTGCCCCCGCCCCGCCCGCCCAGCCCTGGAGCTCGGCGCCCACTGACCCCCGCAGCGGGGGAGGAGGAGGGACAGCGGCGCAGGAAGCCGAGCAGGAAGCGAGCCCGGCGGCCGCGTTTTCCTGGGGAAGCGGCGGGCGTGGTGGAGCAGCCAGCAGGGTTCGGGGAGCGCCGCCGCCGCCTAGATGGGGTGAGTGCGCGGCACGGAGTTGGGAGGCTCCCGGCGCGGGGTCCCGGGCTCGTGTCCCCGCCTTTGTGTCTGGAGCTTGGGCGCGGGAGGCGCTGGGGACTGCGCCCGGGCGGAGCGACTGAGCGGGCTGCAGCCGGGGTCCCGCCACCTCTCCCTTGTCCACCGCCGGCCTCCAACTGTCTGCGGAGAGCAGATGTGGGAACAAGAGGAAGGGGAGGAAGGTGGAGATGAGGGTAGAGCGGGAGGACCCGGCTAAGTTAGGAGAAGGGTTCTTCCCCGGTCCTCCGCGACTCGCAGGCCGGCTGGGGCGGGGCGCGGGGCAGGGGCCGCGGCGGAGGGAGCGCGGGTGGGAATGAATGAGCAGACCCGGAGGTGCACCCTGGAGTCTGCGCCCGGTCCCACCTGCTTCACCCCGCGCGGAGCCTCGCTCCCCCTGCGTCGGTGCTGCTGAGCCCAATCCGCCTCCAGGCTGAACTTGGAGGAGGTGGGGAGGGAGGTGCGAGCGGGAGACTCCGGGTGGCTTCTGGGACGAGGGGTCCGCTATTGTTCCTCCTCTGACTCCAGGGAGCCCCTCGGCCGGCCCAAAGGCGGGGGCGAGACCCCTCTGGGCCTGCCCCTGCCCCTTGTCCCCTGCCCCCTGCCCCCTGCCTTGTTTTCCCCGCCACAGCTCAGGGAGGGCGGATGCTGGAGTTAGGGCAGACTCGGGGCCTCCGGGACTTCGGGAGGAAGGAGGACTGGGAGCCACCAGAAAGGCGCCCGCCATGTCCCGCGACCCCTGCCTGGGGCGGGGGGAGGGGGTGTCGTCCTCAACCACCTTCGCTGCCTTCTTGGGCTGGTTGGTGTCCTCGGTTTAGCTCCTGCGGTTTGCAGGGTTCACCTGCTAACTCCTTTGAGTTTCGCATCCCCCTTTTGTGGAGGGGGCTCAGAGCCTGGAGAAGCAACAGACGGGGAATTAAGGCAGATGCAGCCCAGCACAGCGTGGAGGGGTCCGAAGTGGCCTCACGGGGGCCTGAGCATGGCTGCCTTTCCAGGCTCCCTTTTATTTGCCAGGAGCCCAGCTAAGTCCAACTTTACTCCCAGAGATGTTGAGGGGAATCTGCGGACTCGAGGCCCCTCGCCTCGGGACCAGCGGCTTCTCTTCGCCGCAGCTCACGGGTGATCTGGGTGGGATTCCGTCTTCCCTCCGGGAGAGGAGAATGCCCAGCTGCCTGGGATGGGGAAACGTTGCCGGATCTCTGGGGAATGTGGTCTCAAGGCGGCAGGGGCCTGCCAGAGAGGAACTGTCCATCACTAGGACATAGCCGAAGCTCGTCTTAGCCAAGAGAGTCTCACCTCCGCAGGCTTTGCACAGAGTTGGAGAAGAGGTCAGGAATCACAGGGAGGCTGGATTTTGGCTGCTCTGTCCCCAGCCTGCAGGTCTCTGTTCGCTCTGTGGCTCGGAGTTTTATTACCGATGGATATAATCTGATAATCTTTTCTTAATGATGCCTAACAACAAGTGTGATTTTTTTCCCCCTTGGGTTTGTAAGACAGTCGATTTTATGCGAGGAAATTGATCCAGTTCTTATCTTTTAGTCAGTGCTTGCCTAACAGAGATTGGGAGAGCTATCCCATGCTGGGCTGCTGCAGTTTTCATCTCCATTCACTGAGATGCTTCAGTAATTAATTTATTGTTTTATGGCTTTTTGGAGGAGGTGGTGGTGGTGCTGGTGGTGTGATTATAACCGTGCTGGAAAATCTTATTACTGTTATCTGAATTGAAAAGAAAGAAAGGATGCTGAGCCCCCTAGGAATTCTGTGGGGGAATGATGTAGGGTCCCGCCCACCAGTAGTGAACCTGACAGTGAAATTCTCTCTCCAGTTTGCTAGTTCTCAAAGCACGTTCTAAGCAGGTACACGTACTATCACCTGGGCTTTAAAGGTGAAGAAGAAGCAGGTTTGGAGGTTAAGAACAACTAGGCCTTGGAATTAATAGAATGCGGTAGACAACTTTTGCCTCACTTTGCTCCACCCCTCCCTCCCTTCCTTCGTTCCTTTTTTTCATCCTTTAAAGATAAAAATAAGGGCCGGGCACGGTGGCTCATGCCTGTAATCCCAGCACTTTGGGAGGCCAAGGCAGGCGGATCACGAGGTCAGGAGATCGAGACCATCCTGGCCAACACAGTGAAACCCCGTCTGTACTAAAAACACAAAAAAATTAGCCGGGCGTGGTGGTGGGCGCCTGTAATCCCAGCTACTCGGGAGGCTGAGGCAGGAGAATCGCTTGAATCCGGGAGGCGGAGGTTGCAGTGAGCCAGGATTCGGCTACTGCACTCCAGCCTGGCAACAGAGCAGACTCCTTCTCAAAATAAATAAATAAATAAATAAATAGAAATATTTCTAACATACATAAAAACAGAGTATAGTAAGCCATTTTGTCTTCTACTTCCTAGGTTTAAGAGTTGCTAATATTTTTCATATGTGCCCCATGCTCACCTCCCCCATGGAAAAATAAACTATAACTTAAATATTTGATCTATTCCTACTCCTTTGTCTCCATCCTCAGGTAACCTCTAATGTGAAGTTAGCGCACATAGTTCCCAAGCATGTTTGGAACTACAGTGTATCCACAAAAAAATACCTGTGGGTTTGTATTTAACATTTTACATAAATGGTATAATTCTACCTATGTATAGCTTGCATTTTTAACTTACCTTGTTTTCGAGATACATGTGTTAATAGATATTTATTCACTTTAACTGTTACAGAGAATCCGAGTGTATGAAAAAAGTATAGTATATTTACTCCCTTGCCAAGAGTAAATTAGGGTTTCTGATTTTTCACTGTTTTTTGTTTGAGCTGGGGTCTCGCTCTGTCACCCAGGCTGGAGTGCAGTGTTGTGATCACCGCTCACTGCAGCCTCAACCTCCTGGGCTCAAGCAGTCCTCCTGCCTCAACCTCCAAAGTCGCTGGGACCACAGGCACATGCCACCATGCCTGGCTAATTTTTTTCATTTTTGTAGAGACAGGGTCTTACTATGTTGCCCAGGCTGGCCTCGAACTCTCAGCCTCAAGTGAGCCTCCCACCTCAGCCTTCCACAGTGCATGAGCCACTGTGCCTGGCCTAGTTTTTTACTGTTACACTTTTTCTGTTGAGTGACACTCTATTTCCGTTTCCATTTTTATTTTTATTTCTTTTTACTATAACAGTTTGTACAATAAACATCCTGATATGTTTTCTTGTGCACAAATTTTTCTGTTACACACTTATTCAATTAGTTGCTGGGGGTAATGAAGTTTAGGTAATATTACATTTATTATTCATTCTTCAACAAATATTTAGGGTGCTTGTATGGTCTTGGTTATCTGTTGCCTAAAAAAGTGAAATTGATCAATTTTAAATTCTAAGAAGATTACATTAGTTGGCAGGACTTTTTTTCTTTTTTCTTTTTTTTTTTTTTTTTAAATAAGAAAAGTGGGCCTAGTGTAGTGTTGCATGCCTGTAATCCCAGCAATTTGGGAGGCCGAGGCAGGAGGATTGCTTGAGTTCAAAACTAGCCTGGGAAACATGGTAAAACCTCGCCTCTATAAAAAATAGAAAAAGTAGTTGGACGTGGTGGTGTGCCTGTGGTCCTAGCTACTCAGGAGGCTGAGGTGGATGGATTGTTTGAGCCACCGATGTCGAGACTGCAATGAACCTAGATTACACCACTGCATTGAAGCCTGGGTGACAGAGTGAGACCCGTCTCAGCTCCCAGCACTTTGGGAGGCTGAGGCGGGCGGATCACCTGAGGTCAAGAGTTCGAGACCAGCCTGACCAACGTGGACAAACCCCATCTCTACTAAAACTACAAAATTAGCCGGGTGTGGTGGCGCATGCCTGTAATCCCAGCTACTCAGGAGGCTGAGGCAGATGAATCGCTTGAACCCAGGAGGTGGAGATTGTAGTAAGCCGAGATCCCGCCTGCCATTGCACTCCAGCCTGGGCAACAAGAGCGAAAACTCTGACTTAAAAAAAGAAAAAAAAAAAAAAAGAGAAAAAGAAAAAGTGCCTCTTCATTGTAAAATTGAAGCAAGAGACAAATCCGTGGTGCTGTTTGGGATTTTTGTGCGGCTAGTCACTGGCTGTGTGACCTTGGATTACTCACCCAACCTCCTCTTCCTCATTTCTTTGGTAAGATTAAGGGGTAGGAGTAAGCATTTACAAAGGCACATTCCTGTTCTAAGAGTCTGAAAATGTTGCTGCGTTAGTGACGCATTTTTCCCCTGATGGTAACCCCTCAGGCTGAAAGGAGTTTAAGGCATTTAAACACGTTGGCGTCCTCATTCCTTCAAACTGCCAGGCACATTCTTTTTTTTTTCCCGTAAGTTCATGTCAGACACATGTTACACATGCCATCATCACGCTTGTGAATTCTACCAAAGGATCTCCAGGCGTCTTGCCTCAGAGCCTTTGCATGTGCTCTTCTCACTGCCTGGAAAGCACTTCCCTTAGACGTCTGCGTGGCTGTATCAACCCTTCAGGTGTTATGCTCAGACACCTCCTTCCAGTCCAGCCTGCAACCTCGTCTCTGCTTTATTTACCTCCAAGGCACTTACCACCTTCTAGCTTGCCACGTACAGGTTGAGTATTCTTTATTCCAAAATGCTTGGGACCAGAAGTGTTTCAGATGTTGGATATTTTTTAAATCTTTGGAGTATTTGTATTACATGGTTGAACATTCCTGATTCAAAAATTTGCAGTGCTCCAATGGGTCTTTCCTTTGGTGTCATGTAGGTGCTCAAAGAGTTTCGGACTTTAAAGCATTTCAGATTCAGATTCCTGGATTAGGGATACTCAACCTGTAATTTATATTAGTATTCTATACTAGATTATGAGCTCCACAAAGGCACGGGGTTTGCCACTCTTGTTCACTATTGTATTCATGGTGTCTAGAACAATGTTGACCCCTAGTAGGTAAACAGATGTTTGATGAACAAATGGACATGCTTTTTGTTGTGATTTTCTCTGTGGAATTTCCCCTTTAACACTTACTGGATATCCTAACTTGTGCTGGTAGGTGCACCATGTCTCATATTCACAGGTTCCTCCAGGGTAAGAAAACATATGTCTTCTGGGGAAACCACTCCTTTTAAATCTATGTGATTTATCCCACAAGCCACTTATGTCTTCAGATTTCTTTTCTCCCAACATTTTCCTAATCCTGAATTTAGAGGAAAACATAAGTAACACGGTGCTTGGAAACACACGCACCTTTCCTTTTGTGATAACCTTGTGTTCCAATGTGATGAATGTGGAAGATGCATAACAAGTAGATGCTGACGATATTCCATACGACATCTGCACTAACAGGCCAGCAGCCATCCCAAGCAACACCAAGCACACCGCATTCCTTTTTTTTTTCTTGAGATGGGGTGTTGCTCTGTTCTGGAACTCCTGGGTTCAACCAATCCTCCCACCTCAGCTTCCCCAATAGTTGGGACTACAGGCGTGTGCCAGCACACCTGCCTAATTTTTCTTTTACTTTTTATAGAGACAAGGTCTCCTTACGTTGCCCAGGCTGGTCTTAAACTCCTGGGCTCAGATGGTCCTCCCACCTCAGCCTCTTGAAGTGCTGGGATTACAGGCATGAGCCACTGCCCCTGACCCACACTGCATTTCTAAAAACAAAAAAAGTGTATTTTGTTGGATTGTTGCGGAATGTACATCATCATTGCCCTGACTTTGTGTCTTCATGAGGATTTTTTTGGAGGGGGAGGAGGGATGTATTTTTCATGATGGAAGGAAAATGAGGACCTTAATCTGAGGATCTTGGTGCAACTAATATGTAGAAGGTACCTAAATATACTCTAAGAATTGCCACATCATGCAGTCCTTAATTCATGGCACAAAAAACATTCACTGTTATAGCACAAGTGCATTGTTTCGCCAGAAGCCAACTGATTTTTCTCTACCTTGCATGATGGGTATAGGAACTGACAAAACAAAGCTAAATATATCAGAGGCCTCTTGGGTGTATTTTATATGGTGATAGGGAAAAGGAGTCTAGATTTTTTTTTTTCCCAGTAAACTGTATTAGGTATACAATACTGATGATATCCTTTAAAACATTGCTAGAATATTGAAGTACGCCATTTACAATTTTTATTACATCCTCTGTAATAAAATGATATTGAAAGAAATTGGTATATTATCAATCTGGATAGGCTTAGTTAACCTTTAAGCTGAAAACCATAAGCATAGAATTATATGATTATTATTAAAATGTTGCACAATTTAAACAGATTCCTTTTTTTTTCTTTGACACGAGTCTCACTGTGTTGCCCAGGCAGGAGTGCAGTGGGGTGATCTTGGCTCACTGCAACCTCCGCCTATCAGGTTCAATCAATTCTCCTACCTCAGCCTCCTGAGTAGCTGGGACTACAGGTGCATGCCACCATGCCTGGCTAATTTTTGTATTTTTAGTAGAGATGGAGTTTCACCATGTTGGCTGATCTCGAACTCCTGACCTCAAGTGATCCACCTACCTTGGCCTCCGAAAGTGCTGGGATTACAGGCATGAGCCACCACGCCCAGTCTAAAGAGACTTCTTCTCTTCGATTTGTAGTTAGTCATGAGCTGAAAAGTACAGGTGGTTCAACAAAAGATAAAGATTATTCATCAAATGTCAATTTTCTAGCTCCAGCCATCTACAATGTTCAGCTACAATGAACAAAGAAATTAGCCTCGTCTTTGATATCAGACCTACTGAGAGATATCAGCAAATCTCATCAGTATTTTAAAAAGTAACTTTTGGCCAGGCATGGTGGCTCACACCTGTAATCCTAGCACTTTGAGAAGCTGAGGCAGGAAGATCGCTTAAGCCCAGGAGTTCAAGACCAGCCTGGGCAACATGGCGAAACCTCGTCTCTACAAAAAATACAAAACTTAGTTGGGCATGGTGGTGCATTCCTGCAGTCCCAGCTACCCAGGAGGCTGAGGTGGGAGGATCACCTGAACCCACGAGATCGAGGGTTGCAGTGAGCTGAAATCTCACCCTTACACTCCAGCATGGGCAACAGAGTGAGACCGTGCCATAAAAAATAAAAAAATACAAATAAAAAGTAACTTTACTGACTTAACCATGTGTTTAAAAACAAAACAGAACATTCTTCTATTCGATTGAAGGAAGCATGCCTTGTTCTTCAATTTTATATTCTACGTGTCCAGTAGAGTATCTGCCACACAGTAGGAGATTAACATCTCTGAGCTACTCCTGCCTCAGAGGTCGTTAAACCCCTCATGGCGATCATCAGATATAGAGCTCTCCTAGTCTAGAGGAGAATTAAACAATAATCAAAAGGCAGAAATCAGCAGGGAAGTACCAAGTCGAAGTTCAGAAGATGTGAAAGAAACACTTTTCCTCCTTATCTACTTTTTGGGGAAGTTTGTGCATCGTGTCTTGATTGATTCACCCGCTGAGTTTTTGTGATCAGTGTCACCTCATCTAACCGTACTTGTGATCTAGGCCAGTCCCTTCTGTAGCGAATGTCGTTCACAGGAAATTACAGTCTGGCTGTCGAATTCCATGACCATATGTCACACCTGGGCAAGGGGACACCTTTGGGAAGTTCTTCATGATTTGCTAATCCCTGCTTCTAAATAAACAGAACCTAGTTGTGAGAAAAGGTGATTATAGTCCAAGAAGCTTATTGTACAGTGGAAGGAAATACATGGGTTCTTTTTTTTCTTTCCTTCTTTCTTTCTTTATTTATTTTTCTTAAATTGACATTTAGACCAGACACAGTGGCTCAGGCCTATAATCCAAGCCCTTTGGGAGGCCGAGGAGGGCAGGCCACTTGAACTTAGGAGTTGGAGGTCAGTCTGGGCAACATGGCAAAACCCCATATCTACTTAAAAAAAAAAGAAGTGTATATATATTGCAGTGAGCCAAGATCACACCACTGCACTCCAGCCTGGGTGACAGCAAGACACTGTCTCAAAAAAAAGAAAAAAAAACATGACATTTAGTGAACACCAAAGCTTATTATCAAGGAACCAGTTTCCCTTACACTTATTTATTATATTACCTTTTAAAGCTCAACTTAATTTTACATATCCATTTTAGGTATTGCTATCGATAAGATATTCTTATCCATAGGTTATTGGGGAACTGGTGGTGGTTGGTTACATGAGTAAGTTTTTTAGTGGTGATTTGTGAGATTTTGGCGCACCCATCACCCGAGCAGTATTCACTGCATCCTATTTGTAGTCTTTTATCCCTCACTCCCTTCCCACCCTTTCGTCCTGAGTCCCCAAAGACCATTGTGTCATTCTTATGCTTTTGCATCCTCATAGCTTAGCTCCTACTTACAAGTGAGAACATACGATGTTTGGCTTTCCATTCCTGAGTTACTTCACTTAGAATAATAGTCTCTAATCTCATCCAGGTCACTGTGAATGCTATTAATTCGCTCCTTTTTATGGCTGAGTAGTATTCCATCATACATATATACCACAGTTTCTTTATCCACTCATTGATTGATGGGCATTTGGGTTGGTTCCATGTTTATGCAATCAGTTTACTTAATTTAGCTGTTCTTATCAAAGAGGTAATAACTCTAAAACTAACAAGTAGCCTCTTTTCACTTTCACTAAGTCTGTCCAGTTCCTTTTGCTGGCTGAAGTGATAGACACTCAGAAAACTGGCAGTGTTAACTGGTGGGGAATAAAAGGCGGGAGAAGCTTCCTTTTGCACTAGGGCATCACAGAGTAAAGTATTTTTCTTTTTTTTTTCTTTTCTTTTTCCCCTCTAAGGGGAATCCACTTGCAAACCAGAGAAGAAGACCATCTAGCAGTGATTCTTAAATATTCGTGAGGCATAGCTGGGCACTTGCAAATCTGATGGGGGTTTTGGACCATTCTTCCTTGGAGAATCTGATGTATGTACAATGATGCTATAAATGAATAATTTTTATCAGTCTCATGAGTTTCATGGAACTTCTTGCCCTAAGGCCATTTATAAACCTCTTTGGAATACCCAGGTTAAGAACCCACACTGACCACCTCTCAAAGTTTGAGAATACAATTACAAGGGCTCTATTTTTCTATCATGTGCCGCTATCCCCCAGGACAGTTTGATAACCATATCATACATGAGTGAAAAGTAATAATTGTGGGTTTTATACTCTCAATTTGAAAACTAGTCATCGGTTGCTATGTCAACCAATCTACATACTATTGACCATTTTCAGGATCTATTTCTATTGGATGTAATAAAATGCAATTTAGATGCAATGAAAAGGTGGTTTTGTAGTATGACTATTTCACAGAGATCTGATGAATTCTAAGGATATGTCTTAAGTTTCTCACCCCAAGGAGTTGGGTCTGCTCTGTCTCTGGCTTTTGCTGGCAACAGTTTCCCAGTTTTGCTGTTAACAGGAGGGAATGGAGATGTCCCAGGCCCCACCTGACAATACTCATAGGTTCACAGCAGATGTCCCGCACCTCACTTGACAATACTCCTAGGCTCACAGTAGGTGTCCCAGGCGCCCCCTGACAGCACTCCTAGGCTCACAGATGTCCCAGGCACCCCCTGACAGTACTCCTAGGCTCACAGATGTCCCAGGCACCCCCTGACAGTACTCCTAGGCTCACAGATGTCCCAGGCACCCCCTGACAGCACTCCTAGGCTCACAGATGTCCCAGGCACCCCCTGACAGCACTCCTAGGCTCACAGATGTCCCAGCCTCCCGACAGCACTCCTAGGCTCACTGATGTCCCAGCCTCTCGACAGCACTCCTAGGCTCACAGATGTCCCAGCCTCCCGACAGCACTCCTAGGCTCACAGATGTCCCAGCCTCCCGACAGCACTCCTAGGCTCACAGATGTCCCAGCCTCCCGACAGCACTCCTAGGCTCACAGATGTCCCAACCTCCTGACAGCACTCCTAGGCTCACAGATGTCCCAGCCTCCTGACAGCACTCCTAGGCTCACAGCAGGTGTCCCGGGCACCCCCTGGCAGTACTCCTAGGCTCACAGGTAGGCCTTTGGCTGCTCAGCCCAGTGGGGGAAGTATCCCCAACTAGCTCTTCGCTTTACCCTTTTCTTCTTGGCCCCCCAGCCTGATGGGGCTGTCTTGATGGGGACCTGAAGAAGACAGGGCCACACTTCTAGTTGGGGAACTGACCCTCAGCTAGAAGCCTGCTCTTCTGGAGGAAAACATGCTTCTGTGGAAAGTATTGTGCACGGGGGAAGGGACCGCCATGTCAGCTGTACTCAGAGCTGCTTCGATCAGCATTCACCTTGGGTGACATCCTCAAGCCATTTCAGTCAAACACCGGCAAAAAGGGCTGCAAAAAAGGGCTGCGGATCTGCCTGTAACAGAGGCTGCCTGCCTGACCTGACAAAAGCTCTTCGGATGGGTCATTGTAATTGACTTGAGCACCTTCTCTGCCATAGGCACCTTGCTGCTGGACTGTCCCCGAGCAAGATCAGGGCTGGTGTAGTCATTGTTAGGTTTAGTCATTGTTAGGTTTCCCGGTATGTGCTGATGAGATAATTGGGTATTAGAAGATCTCTGGATGAATGACAAGCCCTGCCCTCGAGGACTTAAGAGTTTTAGCCAGGTTAGATATGGTGGCAATCTGCCACAGTACAAGGCGACTGTTAGTGGTGGGAATGGGGTGGCGGTGGTGGTGGGAGGGAATTCTTTTCACAGATGAGGCTGAGGCCTAGAGAAATGACCCCTTGGAAAGGGACAGTTAATGAGAGGCAGAGATGGATGAGACCCGAGTACTGGCTGCTTAGCGCTGCGCTTCTACACATTGTAATTTTCTGTCTCTCTCACAGGTCAACAGTGACCTTGAGAGTCCTGTATGTAGCTAATTATAATTGTTATTTGGAATTGATATCATTTTTCTATTTTGAGAAAATGTTCACATTTCTTTTTTTTTTTCTGAGACAGGATCTCGCTCTGTCCCTTAGGCTGGAGTGCAATGGTACAATCTTAGCTCACCGCAGCCTTGACCTCCTGGGCTCAAGCAGTCCTCCCACCTTAGCCTCCCTAGTCGCTGACACTACAGGTGTGTACCACCACTCCTGGTGAATTTTGTACTTTTGTAGAGACGGGGTTTCATCATGTTACCCGGGCTGGTCTCAAATTCCTAAGCTCAAGCAATTCGCCTGCTGTTGCCTCCCAAAAGTGCTGGGATTACAGGCATGAGCCACCACGCCCTGCCTGAGCCTTTTTTTTTTTTTTTTTTGCACTGGAAAAGAACTATTGAAAACGTAGGTATAGAAATTATAGCCAATAACGATATATTTACCATCCAGAATTTCCTTGGGCTACTTTTGATTTTTGAGGAAAGACTCCTAAGTCTTAAGTGCAGAAGACTTGTAGAGACTTGGACGATTCACCTCAAAGAAGAGGGTGCATATTGGGAGCTCCGGGGGAGGCCAATGGCATTGAGCGGCAGCATGGAGGTCAGAAGAGGTGCAGGACCCAGGCCCTTGGCTGTAAGAACCACGTAACAAATGTTTGTAGGACTTTGTTGGTGAGTTGACAGATTCCGTGCTGAGCCTCTTAATTTGACAAGAATGCTCAAGTAATCTGAACATCTCCTTCCACGAAAGCTGGCATATTGGTGATTGATCCTTTTTCAAACATGAGAGGAATTACTTCTGTTGCTGAGAGAGGACAGCCATACACAGTGGCTTCTTCTCAGCCACCCAGAGGATATGGGAACTTGTGAGCCAGGAGGCTCATGGACAACTGGCTCCATTTTCTTTCTTCTCTAAGAAAGGCAGCCAAGACAGGGGTGGGCTCATGCCTGTAATCCCAGCACTTTGGGAGGCTGAGGCGGGTGGATCACTTGAGGGAGTTCGAGACGAGCCTGGCCAACATGGTGAAACCCCGTCTCCACTAAAAATACAAAAATTAGCTGGGCATGGTGGCGCGCCTGTGATCCCAGATACTCAGGAGGAGGCTGAGGCACGAGAATCACTTGAACCGGGAGGCGGAGGTTGCAGTGAGCCAAGACTGTGCCATTGCACTCCAGCCTGGGCAAGAGAGCAAGACTGTTTCAAAAAAAAAAGTGGGCCCCAGGAAGGGTTCAGCATCCTTTATTTAACTTGTTAGGAGGCCGTAGCACCAGGCTGGGTGCTGAGTATTCCATCTTTCTGTCTCCAAGCACAGGCCCACTTCAGGCCCAGTTTCTATTTATCATGGGTACAAGTTGATTCAAATGCTCTCACAACCTTCTTGGGTCTTTGTTTAAAGAAATAAAAAAATTTCTTAGATTTTCTTTGGAGTCGATATCATTTTTCTCTTTTGAGAAAAACATTTCACATTTCTTATGAGCTTTTTTAAATTGGGAAAAAAAAACTATTTAAAATGTAGGCATGGAAACTGTCGTCAATATCCATATACTTACCATCCAAGATTTTCTTGGAGTGTTTTGTTTTTTGAGGAAAAACTCATGTCTGCCACTAACTTCATGATGTATACAGCCTCTCAGCAATCTTGATAAATTCCTAGGTAGTTAGGTTCTTTTTTTTTTTTTGAGACAGAGTCTTGCTCTGTCCCCAGGCCAGAGTGCAATGGCACCATCTTGACTCACTGCAGCCTCTGCCTCTCAGGTTCAAGCGATTCTCCTGCTTCAGCCTCCTGAGTAGCCGGGACTACAGGCATGCGCCACCACGCCCAGCTAATTTTTGTATTTTCAGTAGAGACGGGGTTTCACTATGTTGGCCAGGATGGTCTCGATCTCTTGACCTCGTAATCCCCTCGCCTTGGCCTCCCAAAGTGTTGGGATTACAGGCGTGAGCCACCACACCCAGCTGGTAATTAGGTTCTTTCTGTGCTATACAACTTTACACAGTGTTGGGTGTGCTATTTGTTTCCTTTTGCAACTGCTCTTCTTCTACAGTCTCTAAAAGCCTAATGAGACAGGCACACGATGCACCGATTTCCTCCAAGTGATACCTATCTGTCTCCCAGCCAATCTGTTGATGGCTTTGTTAGTGTTTGTGCCTTGTTTGGCAGCAGGCTTGCTTTCTGTCTCCTCTTTAAAACAACCCCTGATTATTTTAAGTGCATAGCCCCTACAACAAAGGGTATTTGATTCTATGCCTCTTTGATCAAATAAATGGAAAGTAAGTGTTTATATCCACTGTGGCAAAAGAAACAGGGAGCAACTCACGCTGTCCTGGTGATAAGTGCTACAGGCTCGGGTGGCAGGCTGCGGGCTGTGGGCGCTTTTGTGTGTGGCTTCCTGAACAACAGCACTGTGCACCTCTGCCCCATTCTTGTCTCGCTGGGTGATGTTTTTCAGGATTCCACTTGTGTAGTATCAGTGCTTAGATTGTCCTGAAGAATTGCAGTATTTTCTTCTTCATAGGCTAGAGAGAGTTGTGCAGGATGGAATAATTTCTTAAGGAACAGAAATGTCCTATTGTTAGAGAAGTACATAAGTATCTAAACGTTCTGTTTTTCCAAATTGTTGTCAAGACATGGAAACCTCCATCCCAGTCTGCTGTCAGCCCAGGCAAATGTAAAAATAGCCATTTCACTTGTCTATAATTATCTTTATATTTTCTCTGTTATTGACTTCGTGTAAAATTATTCCTTAAGCGTATGCTCTCCATGTGAGAACAAAGAAATAAAGATGCTACCTCCATTCCAGTGAGGCAGGGGTGTGTGAGTGAGGACCAACAGCCAGAAAGAATGCCTTTTGCAAATCGGTCCATTCACATTTCCTAGAGGGACCTCTATGTGCCAGCAGCAATTCTGAGGACTCGTTCCATCTTTGAAGGCAACTGTTTTTTTTCTTTTAAGTACTAAAAAGATTGGTCTGTTGGCCAGACTTTTAAAAATTACTGGTGTTGTCTCACGTGCAGCCCAGTGTCACGTCTTGGGCTTGGAAGTTGAACCTTAGTTTCATCTAGCCTCCTCTATTTATACGCTATGCTCCTTTGGCTAAATAAACTTTCTCTGCTGCAATTTCCTAGTCTGGAAGCTGAGAATAATAACAATAGCATCTAATTCTGAAGTGCTTGTGGGCATTAAATGAGTTGATATTCATTTATAATAAAATAATTTTAAAAACAAAATTTTGCAAAGTAATCTTTAAAGGATCGCTATTGTGGCCGTTGTTATCATTGGTAATGTCATCATGTTTTTTATCACCCTACCTTTAAAGAACTGCTGATATATTGGCCAACATGATTATTTCTGCCATTATAATCTATAGCAATAAAGAGAGGTTGCCCCACATGTTTTTGTAATACATCTGCCTTGTGTCTTCTGTTCAGTTTGCCACTGTTTCTCTGTATTAGCATTCTCCCTATTTACCCTTCTATTATTATGTCATTGTGTAATGTGGACAATCTAAAGATGTAGTTCTTTTATTAGTCCCCAGTCTTATCTTATTCCAGATTGTATTAACAAGGTCCTCAGTCTCACCAGAGAACTTTTGTTGCTAGCACCATAATCTAGACACAGAGTAGTAACATCTTGGTTAAACCCTAAGTGGTAGCTCTTAGCATGAAGCAATGGTATAGTTAATTTCCTATTGATTTTTTGGGAAAATTTTCCAAATGTTGATAGAGAAAAACATAGACATGTTTTCTGAATAGTATATAACAGGGTAATAGTTTTTTGTTTTTTGTTTTTGTGTTTTTGGAGTTTTCAGCCTCCACTACAGAAAACCTGGGGCTGGGATAAGCTAACACAGTCTTACTTTGTTAGATGCTGTACAGTAAGTCAAAGCTATAGCTTCTTAACAGTAAGGAGGATAAATGTAGCCCCGTGGGTGCCCCTTTGTCAGCCTTAATTGAGGATGGTCTTTTAGCACCACGTAAGCAGGGAGAGAATACAGGAGATTCCCAGAGTAGTAAACTAGCCCTTTCATAGACAGACATGGTATTCTCGGCAACAGGGTAATAGTTGAGTTTGCACACACTAGGAGTCCATCAGCCTTTAAGTGAAATAAAATTGTGGGCTAATTATTCCTTCTATGTGTGGCAGAGGGCATCTCTTAAATTACAACTATCAATCATTGTTTAATTATTAACCTCCATTATTTGCTAGATTTGTTTTGTGATCTTATGATAGTAAGTGAATGTTAAAGCTGGGAGCATATACATTTTCTGCTTAATTTTACATCTGCTTTGTTAGTATTAATAATAAGATGCTATGTGCTTGAAGGGAAAAATCTAAATCATTACCGTCTAATAAAAATGCAAGCAAACCACTAATGCAGGCCACATAAATCATAGTAAATTATCTAGTGGCCACAATAAAAAGTTCTTAAAAAATGAAATTAATTTTAACAATTTTATCTAGTGTATCCAAAATATTATTTCCAATATGTAATCCATATAAAACTTCCTAATAATGGAGTTGACATTCTTTTTTACTAGTCTTTGAAACCCATTGTATAAATCCCATTTACAGTGCATCTCAATTTGCACTAGTCACATTTCAAATGCACAGAGGCCACATGTGGCTATAGTACTGGACAGTACTGGTCTAAATAATATGTCTTCTTATAGGTCCTGTAACCCTGCTCCACCTGACATCTAGAATGTTCTCAATAAATGCATATTTGATTAAGCTCCCTCTTACCCAGTTAACTGGGATTTTGCCCTTAGCTTTAAGCATTTCTGTAGAGAATTACAATAGCTTTATCACAAACTAATTATACATGGTATAATAGACATTTGAGTTTTAGGTTTACAAAACTTTTGTGCAAGTGCATTAACCCATGTGGACTTTTTATTTAAAAAAAAAAACACACACAATGATTTTGTAGGCTGGGGTCCTATGGTCCATATTTCTGTATCATTTGTGTACTTGGCTTCTAGTTGGGATTCAGTGCATATGACATGAGTAAGAAATTAGAGGCTTCTTATCTTTTCTCATAAACGGTAAGCTCTTGAGTAGCCTTAATGCTATCACCATGTAAAACTCTTGCATTAGATGCAAGGTATGCAGGTTTGTGGATAGGTGTGGGGTGCGGGGGGAGCATATTCAGTCTTTACTGGTTAGTGGAAGCATTCCCCATCCTTCATGTTAGTGCTGTTTGCTTTTTATGCCTGCACACAGAAAGTGGTTGAAAATTGAAAGAAAGTCTAGGGTTTCAAATTTAGTTTACAGGAGTTTGTCTTTATCAGGCAGGTGGATCTAGCTGCCCCTATGGCCTAGAACAGCCTGCAGCTTGTGATGGAAAAATATCTGAAAGGCTTTTCTATTTGTAGTGTGGCAAATCCAGGCTGGCATGGCCCCTGGGGGTTGATGCCTTGGTTAGGTGGTGTCTCTTCCAGTGTCTTGTTTAGAATAAATTAGGGTGACAGTGTGTTTTCATACCATACCTTCACCACTATTCAAGGATTAACTGCTATATATCATTAGGCATTGAGGTCTCCTGGTCCAGCTGAGCTCCAGCACCCCTTCTCACCCCATACCAAAGGCAGCTTCTCTACCATCTGTCCTTCTTACATTGTTTCTGCCTATCCTGAGGGTTTTGTTTTTCCTATTTCTCCTTAGTATGTACTCAAGGGAAACGAGCTTCCTTGTTTCCTTCCTTTGTACTCCCTCAGTTCTGCGGAGTCAAGTCCCAGGAAAGCAGAGAAGATAGGGTCCACTTCTATCTCCAGACCCCAAGCACCATTACCTCTTAAACCCAGCTGTTACAGTGGCTTTTTTATTTCTTGAGGGTTTAAAAATCATTTAATGCGGCCAGGCGCGGTGACTCACACCTGTAATCTCAGCACTTTGGGAGGCCGAGGCGGGCGGATCACGAGGTCAGGAGATTGAGACCATCCTGGCTAACACGGTGAAACCCCGTCTCTACTAAAAATACAAAAAATTAGCCGGGCATGGTGGTGGGCGCCTGTAGTCCCAGCTACTCGGGAGGCTGAGGCAGGAGAATGGCCTGAACCCAGGAGGCGGAGCTTGTAGTGAGCCGAGATCACGCCACTGCACTCCAGCCTGGGGGACAGAGCGAGACTCCGCCTCAAAAAAAAAAAAAAAAAAAAAAAAAAAAAAAAAAAAATCATTTAATGCTATTCACTTCTAGTTAATTGTGATTGTTTCCATTGTTGGCCTGATTTCTATAGGGGAGCCAAAGAGCAGTACTTACTTTCAGAATGGAATTAGCCCAGAAGACTCACACTTGGATTGCCAGCAAGGTCTCCTTCAGTGACTACACTGATGTTAGAGGAGGGTCATGAATGGAGGACTTAGGAGGTGAGGCTGTGTGCGGGCAGCGGGGCAGGACAGATCCACAAGCAGCGAATAGCCAAGAGAATGATAAACATGCCCTCCTTAACCTGCAGATTTAAAGGGGACACTGTAGGTCATCCTATTATATATTTCACTTCTGTAGCTTCATGAAGTAAATTTAGCTGCTGACTTCAGCAATGGGCTGAATAGACTGAAATGCAACCTGCAATTGTGCTGTTGAAGATCAAGGCACCTCTTTTACTGTGGCATCTGAGTTGAGTCTCTGTCACTTGCAGCCTAAGAGTACTGACAAATACTTTGGTGCCTGAGGGCAAGTGTCATAGATCCAACTTGAAATAACTTAGGCTAGAAGGGGCGTACCTTGCCTTATGTGAACCCACATTCTGTGCTAAAAGGGTGTGGCCACAGCAGGGCCTCAGGGATCCCTGGAATCAGCGCCCCCAACCCCGTTCCCACCACCACCCCTGGTTCCCTCTCAAACCAGCTAGAACTGGGTCTTGGGCAGCTACCAGGCTCCTGGTTTCCCAGTTCTCACCCAGAGAGGAAGGTCTGCCTCCCCTCCCCCAACTCTAAAAATCCCAGAGTCTCTGAATAGCCCTGATGAGGACACACTTCCATCTCTAGGGGAGCAGCTATTGCCAAAATGACCTGGTTGGAGTGGGTGGGGAGGGTAGGAGGGCGGGCTGGTCCCTGTTGATCAGACCCCTCATGGATCCACTACTGGAGTACCAGGCCACAGTGTTCTGCTCAAGGAAATGGGAGGCCTGCCTTCACATGAGCCAGCACCCCCGCTCTGTTGGACTGCAGACAAAACAAAAAAAAATCCTTTTATTGAATACACAGTGTTTGAATAATGTCCATATGATAGTTGGGGCAGCAGAAATAATTTCTGGACTTTCCATCCACTCCCTTACTCCTAGGGCATCAGAATTCACAGAATCTATGTCATTAACATATTTATATATTCCTTATTCTGAAAAGTATTAAGACACTGGATGCCTGGGTAAGGAAAGAGATTCACAAGCCAAATGGCACCACTGCGATCATTGTAAATGACGTCTCCAACATTCCAGAATGTGAGAGTCCAAGTTTCCCTATTTCAAAACTGAGTCAAAGAACTAATGAATATGTAGTAAGCCAACTTTTGGCAATTCATTCTTTCTAGGTTAACAACAGGGATTAAACATAACCCTGAATAGAACCTGTTCTCTTACTCACTCTGAAGATATTTTTCATAACCAATTCCTTTGTATATGGGCCTCCCTTTTGCATCGGATCTTTTTTTTTTTTTTTTTTTTTTTGAGGCAGAGTCTCGTTCTGTTGCCCAGGCTGGAGTGCAGTTGCGTGATCTCAGCTCACTGCAACCTCTGCCTCCCAGATTCAAGCGATTCTCCTGCTTCAGCCTCCTGAGTAGTAGCTGGGATTACAGGCATCCGCCACCATGCCTGGCTAATTTTTGTAGTTTTTAGTAGAGACGGGGTTTCGCCATGTTGACCAGGCTGGTCTTGAACTCCTGACTTCAGGCGATTTGCCTGCCTCGGGCTTCCAAAGTGCTGGGATTACAAGCATGAGCCACCATGCTCAGCCTTCATTGGATCTTTTTTTTTTTTTTTTTTTTGAGACTGAGTCTCGCTCTGTCACCAGGCCTGAGTCCAGTGGCATGATCTCAGCTCACTGCAACCTCCGCTTCCCGGGTTCAAGTGATTCTCCTGCCTCAGCTTCCCAAGTATCTGGGACTACAGGCCTGCACCACCACACTCAGCTAATTTTTGTATTTTTAGCAGAGATGGGGTTTCACCATATTGGCCAGGATGGTCTTGATCTCTTGACCTCATGATCCACCCGCCCCTGCCTCCCAAAGTGCTGGGATTACAGGTGTGAGCCACCCGCGCCCAGGCCATTGGATCTTTTTGAGAACAACTTCACTGAGATAGAACTTACTTTCTGTAAAATTCACTAATTTTAGTATACAGTTCAACGACTTTTGGTAAATTAACAGAATTTTGCAGTCATCACGACCATCTAGTTTTAGAACATTTCCCTCGCCCCAGAAAGATCCTTTATGGCATTTGCAATTACTTCCTATTAGCGTTCCCAGCCCTGGACAACCACCAATCAACTTTTTGTCTTTATAAATTTACCTTTTCTAGACATGTCTTAGAAATAGAATCCTGAGGCGTGGTGACTCATGCCTCTAATTCCAGCACTTTGGGAGGCACAGGCTGGAGGAACATTTGAGGCCAGCAGTTCAAGACCAGCCTGGGCAAGACAGCAAGACTCTATTTCTACAAGGAATACAAAAATTAGCTGGGTGTGGTGATGCACACTGGAAGTCCCAGCTACTCAGGAGGCTGAGGTGGGAGGATCACTTGAGCCCAGGAGTTTGAGGCTGCAGAGGGCTATGATGGTGCCACTGCACTCCAGCCTGGGCAACAGAGCAAGACTCTGTCTCTTAAAAAAAAAAAAAAAGGAGAAGAAAAGAAAAGGAAAAAAAAAAGGAATGGAATTATATAATGTGTGGTCTTTTCTGTCTGACTTTCACTTAGCAAAATGTTTTCGAGCTTCATCCATGCTTTACCATGGATCAGCGTTCTATTCCTTTTTATTGCTGGGTAATATTCCATTATATGGAATTGCTACAGATTATTTACCGAGTTGACAGACATTTCTGTTGTTTTACTTTTTCCACAATTACGAATGCTACTTCTATAAATATTCAGTCTTTGTGTGGACATATGTTTTCATTTCTCTCATAGGTGGGAATAGCATTGCTGAGTCATATGGTAAATGTATATTTAACTTTGTAATACATTGTCACACTGCACTTCACAATGGCTGTACCATTTTACATTTTCACCAATAATGTTTGAGGATTGGATCTCTATGTTTAAACTTGATGGGCTTTTTTGGGTTTCAAGATAGGTGAAACTTAAGGAATGGACTTTTGAGGAAGACAGGAAGAAGCTTACCCATACATAGTCACTTGGGGTGACTTGGGGTGACCCTTGGGGGTCAGTTGTATGGCACATGTGAGGTGGTTTTTCTCTTCAGAGGCGAACACGGTGGTGTGTTCAGAAGATGGTATTGTAATGAACATCAAAAGATAACACAGAACAGGATGAGCATTTTAGGGATCATCTTAAAAATAACCTCGATTTAAGGGATAATTGCATGGAGTTTCTTAGTCCTAGAGTGATTGTTATATTCCAGAGGTAGCTTGTTTTGATTAAGCCATGCTTTTTAAATGGGATGGATTTAGGGCAGGAGGTAACCTTGGGACTTTTCTTTGGTAGGCTTATTGGAGCATGTGAGTCGTGGATTTGACAGACCAGAAAGTAGTGCTGCCAGAACCACAGCCAATTTTGTGTCAGTCAGTGTCGCTGGCTCTGGCTGATTCATAGACTAAGATCAATCCTGGTTGATGGCAGGTTTTATTCTCAAAGAAGAATGATATATTTGGTTTCCAAGAGAAATGTCATCCCCTGGATAAAGGCAAGTTGTGAATATAGGGGATGAATGGTCTCAAAAGAGTTTTACTACATGATCATTATGATACAGTATCTAAATGACATTTGTGGTTTAAAAAGAATGTGCTCATTTATTTTCTTGGAAAAAAATCTGAGATATTAAAGTATTTTGGAAAGGATTCACTGCCAAGATGACATTATTGTTATGTCTTCCCCCCCACCAACTTTATCTGGGCAGTCTTTTAACAAACCTGTACTTTTGTTAATTCATAAAAGAAAGGTTGCTTGTTTATTCATTTGTAACGTATCTGGTTTGCTGAATAAATAAGATTTATGAGATAGTAATCATAAAGCAGCCTTGTTTTGTATCCCCCTGTCTGAAAGTTATTTTGTGAGGTTAGTATATTCCTTGTCTCTGGATGAAATCTATGATTTTTTTTTTTTTTTTTTTTTTTTGAGACACAATGTCACTCTGTTGCCCAGGATGGAGTGCAGTGGCACGATCTCAGCTCACTGCAACCTTTGTCTCCTGGGTTCAAGTGATTCTTTGCCTCAGCCTCCCCAGTAGCTGGGATTATGGGCACGCACCACCACGCCTGGCTCATTTTTGTATTTTTAGTAGAGATGAGGTTTTACTATTTTGGCAGGCTGGTCTCGAACTTCTGACCTCAAGTGATCCACCCGCCCTGCCCTTCCAAAGTGCTGGGATTACAGGCGTGAGCCACCACACCTGGCCGTTTCTTTTTTTAAAAATGGGGTCACACGCTGTCTCCCAGGCTGGAGTGTAGTGACAATCATAGCTCCCTGTAGCCTCACACTCCTGGGCTCAAGCGATCCTCTTGCCTCAGCCTCCCAAGTACCTAGGCCTACAGGTGCTCCCCACCATACCCAGCTAATTTACTTTGATTTTTGTAGAAATGGAGATCTCACTATGTTGCCCAGGCTAGTCTCCGGCTCAAGTGATCTTCCCACCTTGGCCTCCCAAAGTGCTGGGATTATAGGCATGAGCGACTGCACCCAGCCTCTGACTTATTCTTAGATTTTAAAAACAGTTCTGCAGTCAGTTGCAACTGCTAAATACTCTTAATTCAGAATTTAGAGTCCTCAATGTCAAATATTAGGTTGGTACAAAAGTAATCGTGGTTTTGTTATTTTAATGGCAAAAACTGTGATTACTTTTGCACCAATCTAATAACAACAAAAAGTTGAAATTTGACTTAAAGTTTAATAGCTCTCCCTTTTCTCTTTATCCCTGCTTCACCCTGGTACCCTGCCTCCTGCATCTTCCTATCACAGTTTGGGATCCCTCTAGGGATCGCTGTATGGTAAATTAGGGGTAGGGCAGGGGAAGATAAGAAGTTAAAGGGATAAAAAAGTTCTTTTTTTTTTCTTTTTGAGACAGTGTCTTACTCTGTCACCCTGCCTGAAGTGTAGTGGCACGATCTCAGCTCACTGCAACCTCCACCTCCCAGGTTTAAGCAATTCTCATGCCTCAGCCTCCCGAGTAGCTGGGATTACAGGCACCCGCCACCACTTCTGGCTGAAAATTCTTATCTGACTGGTACTATAGCATGATAGTGCCATGTTCTGAATTTGACAGATGTTTGTTTTACTCTTAATTCTGGGCTATTTCTGGGAATGTTATGGACTGAATTGTGCCCCTCTATCCCATTTCTGTGTTGAAGTCCTAACCTCCAGTTTCTCATAATGTACCTGTGTTTGGAGATAGGACCTTTGTAGGGGTAATTAAGGTAAAATAAGGTATATGGGTGGGCTCTAATCCAATATGACTGGTGTCCTCATAAGATGAAGTGATTAGGATGCAGACACACCCAGAAGACCATGTGAAAACACAGGGCAAAGACATCCATCTATAGGCCACGAAGAAGTGCCTCAGAAGGAAACCAACCCTGTTGACACCTTGACCTTGGGCTTTATTTTGTGTTGTTTAAACTACCAAGTCTGTGGTACTTTGCTGTGGCAGCCCTGACACACCAGCAGAGGGGCCCCTTGGGGATCTCCCTCTTCTCACTCCATTCTTGGACCATCACTGCAGACCCCTCTTCTGCAATTCCCTTGATGAATGTCATGTGATTGCCTCCAGTGTGTTGCTTCTCCATCAGGGAATCTACTTCCCTCTGCCCTCTGTGTCCTTCCAATCTACCCTATTACACAGAATCTAGCACCACTTATTTCCTTCTATTGTGAGTTGTCTACACATGCTCTGTAGGAAACACATATTTATGCACAAATAAACACTAGCATTCAGGCTGATTACAACACAACAGCAACCTCTCCTTCATTTCTGTCCTTGAAGCATAGGCCAGTTTCTCTCCGTTTTAGATTTTTCAGGTGTGGATCAGACACCGTCGAATCTCTTCAGTCCTGTAAGCCTCTCATGAGGTTGAGTAGGTGTGGTAGGAATCATTGCATAGCTCTGTCTAAAGGAAGACTCTCCCACAGTCCACACACACTCTGACCCTTTTAGACCTGGACGTGAGTAAGAGCCCTGTTAACCAGTTTTCAGTTGAATCCTTTGAAAATTTGCACCTCTGGCTAAAATGACTGTGGCATGTCTGTGTTTTCAACCTAACCGTAGTGCTCATTCATTCATTCATCATTGATTCATTCAGGCAGTGCGAAATTGCACTAAGTTTTGACTATGAAGAGAGCCTTGCTGAGGCCAGAGGTGAAACCCTGGCCCTGTCTAGGATGGACGCTTTCCTTCTTGAGGAGCTCCCTGACTAGAAGGGGAGGAAGGTATCACATGAAATAACACAGCAGGCATGTTGATTTGTGGGGGGAATCCCTGGCTTGCCCCATAGTTCTAGAATCAGGCTGAAAAAATCTCTGTCCTTAGAATTTGCTTCCAGGGTACTAGCTGATGATCCTTGCTCTCCTCTGACCCTAATGTTGCATTATTGAAAATGGTCAGCTCCTTCAGGTAGGCTTAGCACATGACTGGGGGGATGCTGCATGAGGACAGCAGCAATGAGAGGGAAGGGGCAGGTGGGAAGGAAAAAGGAGGGGCATCCTGGTAAGATTTCAGAGGCCAAATGAGCTGGGTTTTTTACAACCTTAGTGCTTTTCTCTTGTACGTAGTAAAACCCAATTACCGTGTTGCGTTTGTACAAATATCCCAATGACGCTAACCCGTGTCAGAGAACTCACCCTCCTCAGTGCACTTGGGATCCATGAGAGCCTTGCTAAGGTCAGAGGTGAGGTCTAAAGTCTATCCAAGCACTTTATCCTATATCTTTGTTCTGCATGTTCAACTGTAAAACATTTATTGATTATATGCCAATGGTCAGGACTCAAGTACAGACAAAATGAAAATACTCTATTCCAAAGTAAGTAAGTAGTCTGAGATGTAAATTTTCAAATCAGCTGAAAACTGGTAACGGGGTTCTTGAATCCCTCATTCACATCCAGGGTCTAAAGGAGTCAGACTGCGGGAGTATCTTTCTTTGCAGAGAACTATGCAGTGATTCCTACCACCCCTACTGTCTTAGTCTATTTTCCATTGCTATAACAGAATACCACAGACTGCGTAATTTACAGAGAAAATAAGCATATTGGGTTCATAGTTCTGGACTTTGGGAAGTCCAAGGACATGGTGTTGGTCCTTAGCAAGGGACATCTGGTGGCAGAAGGTGGATGCGAAAGAGACCACAAAGCAAGCCTAGCTCACTTTTATAATAACGGGCTCTGGCAAGTACTCACTCACTCCCGTGATAAAGCATGAATCCATTCAGGAGGGTAGAACCCTCATGACCCAATCACTCTTGAAGTCCTCATCCCTTAATACTGTTACATTGGCAATTAAGTTTCCAGCACATGAACTTCTGGAGGACACGTTATGGGACCACCTGGGGAGAGTATACAGGTGTCAGACCCTTACCTGGCAAGTCTAAGAAAGGAGTCCCCCATCTTGTGAGAGAGATGGACAAAATGCTCTTTCCTCCTTCACCTGTCCAAATCCCGTGTTTCCTTTAAGTTCAGTTAGAGCCCTGCTCCCATTTGGGAAGACTTCTCTGATTTTTTTCTAGCCCTTCAAGATTCTCACTCTTTGAATTTCTACAGTATTCAACACCTACTTATAAGATGATTTTTTAATTATTCTTTATTCATATCCTCAGTCAGTTTGGAGTCCTCTGGGCCTGCTTGTAGTTCCTATCCTGAGTGTTTGTATGTATTTAAAATTCTGTCTTTCTAGAACAGTGCAAATCTGCTGTAAAGTAAATTGGGCAAGAGGGAACAGTACCCATTGGGCCCTGCTTCCCATTTTTATGTTCTTCCAGAAGCAGCAACATAACTCACAGCACAGCCCTGTCTGAGAGGCAGAGGTTGAAGCAGCTTCCGCCCACTGGGAGGGGTTCGGATGGCGTGAGGTGCTGTGTTGTTAAGGATACCTTCACTGGGAGGTTGGTCTGGAGAGACCTTTGACAGAATGTATTTGTTTTGCTGGATTGAGAAAATTGAATGTTTGTACGGCTTTGGTTAAAATTGCATTTTTGTTGCAGAGAGATTATTGTCTAAAGAAATACTCAGGCACTTGAGTGAGAAGAGGTAGATGCCGACAAGGAGAGAAGGAGTGTGTTGAGGCTTGTTCAGCACTTGGTCTGTGGTGTGGATTTTAAGTCTGATGTCCTTTTTAACTTGGAAGAAAAAGTCCTGAAGCCTATTTAGGGGTACATGTTAGTGTTCTGGTTTGGCTGAGAATTCTATAGATGTTTTCCCATATTTTGTGATGGAATATTATTATTATTTTTTTTGAGACAGGGTCTCACTCTTTCATCCAGGCTGAAGAGCAGTGGCATGATCATGGCTTACTGTAGCCTTGAACTCCCAGGCTCCAGTGACCCTTCCACCTCATCCTCCTGAGTAGCTAGGACTATGCGCCATGTGCCACCACCACCAGCTAATTAGTTTTTTTTTTTTTTTTGTAGAGACAGGGTCTTGCCATGTTGCCCAGGCTGGTCTTGAATGCTTGGTTTCAAGCAGTCTTTCCACCTCAGCCTCCCAAAATGTTGGGATTAGAGACGTGAGCTGCGGCGCCTGCCTGGCTGCATTTCTTTTTTCATCAGTCTAGAGGTTTCTCACCTGGAATTTTCTTTCTTTATTTTTTTTTTGAGATGGAGTTTACTCTTGTTGTCCAGGCTGGAGTGCAATGGTGCGATCTCGGCTCACCGCAACCTCTGCCTCCTGGGCCCAAGCGATTCTCCTGCCTCAGCCTCCGCAGTAGCTGGGATCACAGGCACGCGCCACCACGCCCGGCTAATTTTGTATTTTCAGTAGAGACAGGGTTTCACCATGTTGGTCAGCTGATCTCGAACTTGCAACCTCAAATGATCCGCCCACCTCGGCCTCCCAAAGTGTTGGGATTACAGGCGTGAGCCACCATATCCGAATAACCTGGAATTTTCTTAATCCTAAGGACTGGTGAATGTAATAGAGATTATTAAGCTTTTTAAAAAAATAACAGCTTTGTTGAGATATCATTCATATATCATTCACTTCACCTCCTGAAAGTGTACGAATGAATGGTTTTTAGTGTGTTCACAGGTTGCACAACCATTACAGCAGTAAATCTTAGAACATTTTCATTACACCCAAAAGAAAACCCCATATCCATTGTAAGGGTTTGTTTTTTTTTTTTTTTTTAATACTCAAAGAAATTTAACTTTTTTGTTAATGATAAAGCTGTAGAGGCTAATATCAAGGTTTTAAAATGCAGGTTAGGATTGGGAGTTAAATTATTTTTTAAAAGGGAAAATGAATTAATAAATAAACAATGTTGCCTCCAGTCTTTCAAATGAGATGGAAACAAGCATGTACATCTCTGCCTTGCTCCATCCTCATCTATCAACGTGACGTCCATTCTGTGATGATTGGTGGCCAGTGATGATTGGTGGCCAGTGATTGACGATTGGTGGCCAGTGATGGATGCCATATTGCAGGGACTGATTTTGAATTAAATGGGCAACAAACTGACTAATATTTCTGCTCAGTGGGTAGGTATGCTTTATCTTGCTTCAAATGGGAGAACTTAGTTCAGAGAGCTTTTTCCATAGATGCATGATCCTGTCTGGTACATACTCCAGTTAGGCTGCCGTGCAGCTAATTCAGCTTTGCTGCATTTCTTTTGAAGTAAGCATCCTGATTTAATGACTTTTCCAAGGACTGCCTTTAGTGTGGCCTTGCCAAACTGACAGATGTCACTTTACTCAACATAGGCTGTAGCCCAGCCTGGGCTTTGGAAATTTGGGATTGAAAATGGGACTGTAAGATCCCAGTTGGCCCAAGGAAGGCGAGTCCGTTTACTCATGATTCATCTTGAGGAAGAGGAGATGCTGAGACAGCTGGCACCTGGCATTATTCCAGGGGCCACATTACTTCCCGCCAGCCATGGCTTCCAGGTGTGAGATCCTTTCATGAATACCAGGAAAGCAGTGATCTATTAATAACTTTACCCCAGCTACAGTTCATGCCTCTAGAGTTACCATTGTGTGGATTTCCAGAACTTCTTTTCCTTTGACACTTATCTCTATCACTGTGGAGTTAGGCCTGTGGGCCACCCAGCTCTCACACACCCAAAGCCAGGGACTCCAGGAAGACACTCAATTTGGCGGTTAATACCTTCCCTTGGGAACTTTTGGAATTATTGCTTTATTTATTTAATCCTCTTCAAATAAGAGTTTGTATACTTTTCACTGCATGCTTAAAAAAAAAAAAGAAAAGCCAGAGACAAATACACAGAAAAACGAACACAACACCCACGAAACCCCCATGACCTCAAACAAAAATCTTCCCCGCTGTTGCCTAAGACTTTGTTTTCTCTGAATATGTGAATGAAGGAATGCTTTGAGTGGCTCTGCTGTGGGGAACTGCACAGTTTTTGGTTATCCAATACGTGGCCTCTCTTTTCTCCCTTTTCTGCTGGACTGATTTATCCTGTTTCCTTGGTTATTAGTACTTCCACAAGAAGGGGGAAGGAATTAAATTCGAAGGATGATTTCCACTTTCTAGCAACAGTTGGTGTAGAAACCCTGGGCTAGCCAGTGACAGTTTGGGAATATCTGATTATCATTATTTCTACTTTGATTCATCAAAAGGTGATTCTGTTTTGACTTGAAAAAAAAAAACAACCCAACTTTGGTTTATGAACCAGCCCAACTCTGACAAGTGTGTTCCTGTTCCACCTACATCAGTTCTAGTTTCTCTAACTTCAGTGTGCGAAAGATTCAACCAAGGAAGTTCCTGGGCTCTACCCCTTGAGATTCAGTTTTCACAGGACAGGGGCTGAAAGGTTACATTTAGTCCCCAGGTCCTTCTGATATGGATTAACTAGGGGCTGACTTTGAGAAACACTGCCCTGGAATTTGCACTTGCTATTCAGGTACTAGCCCAGCCTTCTCTGTGATTAAATGCTTGGCAGTTAACAATGTATAATTATGGTGTATGTCGTTTCCAAGGCAACATGCATCTGTCACTCCTGCTGAGGCTGGGAAGATTGAAAGGGGCCATGGAGAAGCTGCAGTCCCAGTGAGGCCTCCAGATTCATGCCATCAAAGTGCTTCATGATGACTGGGTTTTCACACCATTTATCCAAGGGCCCTAATCAATGACAGCAGCAAGAATGAAAGTAGACACATTGAAAGCCAGAGAGTCACTGGGTGACTTCTAGAGGTAGCAACAAGCTCATGAAGAAGGATGAGTACGGCATTCAATGGCTTGCACTCCCCAACCATCCTCTCATGTCAGTTTTTTTCAGAATAATAAGGATGTGGGGGAATGTGAGATGACCTGGCAAGGCTTCTGAAAACAGTAGTTAACTGTGGTAAACGTGTGCCTGCTATTCCTCAGTTCTCCTCTGGGATGGTGCTGTTAAAGGTCACCTGTTTTCACTAGCAGTGGGCTTGATGTGACATTTATTGAGCATTTACTATGTGATGGAAACTTTCATATAGATTATCTTGCCTTTTTTGACCTAAGTGTATTTTCATTTTTTTATCTACATGCAAAGATTACACATTTTGTACATTTCCAAATGTAATGAAAAAGGTAGAGTCTGTACATGTTTGCCGGGCACAGTGGCTCGTGACTGTAATCCCAGCTCTCAGGGAGGGAGAGGCCGGAGAATAGCTTGAGCCCAGGAGTTCGTGACCTGCCTGGGCAATATAACGAGACCCCATTCTCCACAAAAAAAGAAAAAAAAAAAAGATAAGGTCTATACATGTTTTAACACAGGATTTGGCTTTTTGGTTTTAGTTGTAAAACTGTATAGGGCAGTGCTGGATGGAACTGGAGGCCGTTATTCCAAGTGAAGGAACTCTAGAATGGAAAACCAAATACCGTACGTTCTCACTTGTAAGTGGGAGCTAAGCTATAAGGATGCAAAAACATACAGAGTGACGTAATGGACTGTCAGAACTAGGGGTAGGGGAGGTTAGGAGAGAGGTGAGGGATAAAAGACAACATATTGGTTGCATTAAAATCTCAGAATTCATTGCTAAGGAATTTGTGTATCAAAAAACTACCTATATCCCCAAACTATTGAAATTTAAAAAAAAAAAAAAACACCAAAACCATATACGGCAGTGAAAACATTCAGCCACTAGTCAGGCCTTAGGGTCTGGTTCTGAATCTTATCATGAATAGGCTTTGTGACTCAGGCAAGTTTCAAAACTTGTCTGAGGCTCTGTTTCTACTTCTGCGAATGAGGCACTTAGACTAGACAAGCAATCTTGACTTTTGAAGGGTGGCAACTACCTTGTAGAATCCAGTGAAAACTCGGAACATTCTTCCCTGAAAAAGGTAAATGTATGCTTGCTAAAAGATAATTACATTCAATTTCCAGGGGACCACAGACCCATGTTAAATGAAGTGATTGCTTAAGATTCAGCTGCAACTCAGAATTGCTGAGTCCCACAGGACCCTGAGAGTCTTGCATTGTTTAGAGAGGCCCCCTGAGGAATGAGCTATTTGATGAGGGAGGTTTTGTTGTTCCTGGCATTTTTCACTAACTGCCCTGTGCATTCTGGGGAGGGGAGACGGGAACAAACACTGAGAAAAATAAATAGGGAATGAGTGGCATCTGGAATATGAACTGTTTTCCTCATCACTTTCACAAGGAGGTGGATGGCATGGCTGCAGCACAGAAGATATATCGAGGAATTACTTGAACATAGAGATACAGCATTTTGTATAGTGACAGTTAAGCAGTAACTTAGATTTGCTCTACTTTTAATGTTTTAGAACTCACTGATACAGAAATCTAAGAAGGTCCAGTTCATAGAAGCAGAGAATAGAATAGTAGTTACCAGGAGCAGGGGTGGGGGTGTGGGAGTAGGGCGGTGGGGGAGGTGGATGGGGAGATGTTGGTCAAAGGATGCAGCATTTCAGTTAGGAGGAATAGATGAAGAGATCTATTGTGCAACATGGTAACGATAGTTAGTGTATTGTATACTTGAAAAATTCCTGAGAGTAGATTTGGAGTGTTCTCATCACAGTGAAATAATAAGTATGTGAGGCAATGCATATGTTAATTAGCTCAACTTAGCCATTCTACAGTATATGCATATTTCAAAAGTCATGTTGTACACCATAAAAGTATATACAATTTGTATTTGTCAGTTAAAATAAATGTTAATAAGTAGGAAAAAAATGGAAGTTTTGGTTAATTTGAAAATGTCAGAAGCTTCTAGGGAGTATATTATAAATGGAAATATGTTGTTATTTACCACTCTTCAGCTGTTAACTGACCACCTTCCCAACCCAGCCCTGCTCTGTCTCCTTCCCATGACCCACAGTTGTAATCCAGTCAAGACAGAATACCTTATTTGGAAACCTACATATGTCCTTTTTTTCTCTGCTTAGGTGTTGAAAAATCTCTAGAGCTTTGGAAGGCTGAATGGACTAAACATGAAGAGCTTGAAAGCGAAGTTCAGGAAGAGTGACGTGAGTATGCGGTGACTCAGAGTCTGTGTTCCTTCTCCACGGAGCTGCAGAAACGCTCCTCCCACCTTGATAAGGCACTGCTGAGTTAATAAACTACAGACACTCAAGTGCTCTTGGCCCCAGCTCAGGGTAGCTTCTGTAGATGGCGTGCTCTAGGTTCCTTGCTGTTTGTGTGCGTAGCTTTCAAAATTCTTTTTTTCTTTAATTCTGGGGATCTGTGCCTTGTAGAGAAAGGAACCGTCACATTAAACATCTTCAAAGGAAGAATCAGTAAAAATCTCAACATTTCTAAGGTTGCCAGAAATCCTGATTCAGAATGTTGTTTTTAGAAGAAGCTAGTCTCTCTCATGAGGGTGGTTCAGGAATGACATATTAGCATGGTTCATCTTTGGCTTTCTGAAACGTGTTCAACTCTGTTAAGGCTTTTGTGGTAAAATGGTATCTACTGCTGCCCGTACCTTTCCTCCCCCTGAATTCCAGGGGCTCTTCCTCATTTGTTGTCTATCATAAAAGACTCTGGATTGGAGGAACCAGTTATGATGTAAGAGTTATGAAACAAAGTCTCCCTCAGGAGAAAAGGGAGAAAAACGTAGCAGAGGGGTTGTACACGGTAATATTTTTTTAAAAGGTTGCCCCATAAACCCTTCTATGATCCCAGTCTTGTACTAGCTGCATTCCAGAAACTTTGAGCAGAGTTGTGGAATGGGAGAAATTAATGGAAGGGAATTAGATGGAAGCCAAGGTTTGTCACTCTCAAAATGGGCTTGTTCAGCTATCATTTCAGGCGAGGTAATTAAAGATGAACCTGGATTTTATTGCTTTGTTATGAATTATATTTTGACAGCTTGGCACAGCTGCATTTTTGCAATAAATGGAGACTGTGTCTTTTATGGCTAATATGTAACTTGCATACCTACTTCTGGCTGAAGCTTATCTCCTGAGGCTGCATCATGACATGTAACTTACTGCCTTGATAAAACCCAGGCTAGATGAGATGCTTATGGGATGATGGTAAAATACCGACCCACTTAAAGAAAGAACTGGGAAGCGTTGTGAAAAAAGTTAGTCTCACCTTCTTATCCTTTAGGTAAATTAAATAAAATTCATAGAGTGCAAAGAGACTTTGACAAAGACATGAAACTAGCTGTTGGCCAGAGTGAAAGTCCTGGTCATCCGACTTCTAAGAAACCTCCTTCAACCTCATCGTCTGCTGGCTGTATGTTATGCAGCCTACATATCTCCCATGGCTTTCGGCTAAGGAGAAAAAGGCAATTAAATGGAAAATGTTGCGCAATTCAGCAGATAGGGGTTTCTAAATTATGTGACCAGGTTAACAAATGCCTTTTTCTATTCTAAGGGAATCTAGGTAGCTTTCATTTATATAAGTTAAGATTATTTTTAGCAAAATTTCATCAGTCTAGACTTCCATGTATATGAACAGGGACCCAGAGGAATGATAGGCACATAAACTTTTGGTTTAAAAATCAAAAACTGGTGGCAGTAGGGAGGGTGTTGCTGGAATCCAGTTAGAAAAACTGAAATATTTCCATGATTTAAAAAAATCCACTGTAATAACACTAGTAAAAGCTTCTGGGATTTGGCAGCAGAAAAGGCTATGATTTTGGCAGTTAGTGCTAAGAGAAGAAATGTTGAGAAGCAGACCTTGGGGAGGAGAGCCTGGGGAGGAGGAAATTGGTATAATGGAGTCCAACAATTTCAAATGGCTCTCCACATCCAAATTGTTTCCCCAAGCCATGGAACTGTACAGCTAAATGGAGGGAATAAAAAAAGACAACAACAAAAACATTTCAAAGCCCTGTTTGTTAATCAACCATATGATAATAATGCTAATAATAACCATTAGGAAGTATTAACCAAATGTCAGGAGCTATACTAAGCTTTTCACGTGAAATTCATTTACTCTTGCCACAAATCTTACGTGGTGGGTATAACTATTAAGCTCATTTTACAGATGAAGAAACTGAGGCCTTAGGGACATGCAGTCATTTGTCTGGGTTCTTAGAACTTTAAGTTCTAGAACCAGTTTTTGCACTAAGGCAGCCTGATTCAAGAGCCTATGTTTCCTGAAAGAGGAATTTTGGGTGGAAAGTGTATTTTAAGAAACTAGGTAATCTGCTGGCATGGTGGCTCACTCCTGTAATCCCAGCACTTTGGGAGGCTGAGGCAGGAGGATCTTGAGTCCAGGAGTTCAAGAGCAGCCTGGGCAAACATAGTAAAACCCCATCTCCACAAAACAATTAAAAAATTAGCCACCTATGGTGGGCCACACCTATGGTTCCAGCTACTCGGGAGGCTGAGGTGGGAGGATGGCTTGAGCCCAAGAGGTCAAGGCTACAGTGAATTGTGTTCACGCCACTGCACTCCAGTCTGGGTAACAGAGCAAGGCCCTATCTCAAAAAACAAAAAACAGAGCAATCTAGGGAGTAGCTTTAAAAGTGACTTTAGGCTTGGACCTAGGTTTGTGGCCCTGGACAAGTCTCTTACTCTTCTGAAGCGCAGATTCCTCACTGGAAAAGTGGAGGAAATAATATTAGCCCTGTAAGGTTGGGGTGACAGTTAAATGCATTAAATGAATGTTGGCTGGGTGCGGTGATTCACACCTGTGATCCCAGCACTTTGGGAGACCGGGGCGGGAGGATCACCTGAGGCTGGGAGTTTGAGACCACCCTGACCAACATGGAGAAACCCGTCTCTACTAAAAATACAAAATTAGCCGGGCGTGGTGGCGCACACCTGTAATCCCAGCTACTCGGGAGGCTGAGACAGGAGAATCACTTGAACCCGGAAGGCGGAGGTTGCGGTGAGCCAGGGATCATGCCATTGCACTCCAGCCTGGGCAACAAGAGTGAAACTATGTCTCAAAAAAAAAAAGAAAAAAGGAATGTCAAAAATCTTAGGGCCTGGTGCTCAGGAGATGCTTAGTAAATATTTGTTTCTTCCTCCTAATTAGCAACCCGCAATAAAAAGTAGGATTCAAAAAGTTTACATGGTCTGGAGGGTAGAATTATCTGGTAACAGTTGCTGCTGCCAAACAGGGAAACTGAGAGCTGGGAGGGAGTGGAGAAGAGAGGCTTGTTTTCCAATGTATGCCTTTGATTTGGAAGTTCTTGATTATATGTATATCATGCATATATATGTATTGTTAAGGAAAAACACGTTTACAAACATTTACATTCAGTTGAATGAACCAAATTATAATTTTTTTTTAACCTGAAACGAGTGGTCTATCTCAAAATATTTTAAACCATTGGGCATCACATTTTCCTGCTTGTCTGTGTGAGGGAAAAGGAGGAAGAAAGGATTCTTTGTATTTCTGGGGGGTAGGAAGAGGAGAATAGCAGATCAGTTTCTCGCGCTTGCATAAAGAAGACAGGTGACCCACTGGTGTGATCGCATTTCAGCGAGCCTGTGTCTGGGAGGTCTGTGGCCAGATCGGTTTGTGGCCATTGCGAGCAAAATCCAGGAGTAAACATAGGATGAAAGTGGCCCAAGGGGGCCTCCTATGGATGGCCTTCAGGTCACTCTGTGACCCCAGGGCCATCACGTGGGTAAAGATTGAATGGGAGTGTCCTTTCCGGAAGACTTGACAATTGGCACTGTGTCAAAGACAGATGTGAGTTTGGTAGGGAATGAGCCTGACTCTGAGGGCTGTGGTTAGACAGTGTCATTGTCCAGTGGTTTTGATTCTTAAATCTATTTGGGACCCTGCAGATAACCCACAGAGGCTAAACAGCATTATGAAATTTCTATGATGGATAACCTTTTTTACTTCACATTTATAACTTTATTTTGGGAGTTCTTAAACTTGAGTTGTTAGATAGTAGATAGGATACAGGAGAAATGCAAATATGGTTGTCTTTAAAAAGCTGATAAACCTCGGTGAGAAGAGAAAAAAAAAACATGTAGGAAACAATTAGAGCAAAATACAAGCAGTATAGACTATAGATACTCAAGGTACCTTTAAGATGATGTAACTAACTAGTTATTAAGTTGTAGGGCCTGGTGATAAATTCTGCAAATTTTCAGAGGGCTGAATCATTGAGAATGGGAGAATTTGGGGAGCTTTATGGAGGTGGAACTTCATGCAGGCCTTGCTGGTAGGAGTCGGTAGGAGTCGGATCCAAATTCATTCATTCTTGCATTTCATTGGTTAAATTTATCCAGCTGTCTCACCACTATTTGTTGAGGAGACTGTTCTTTCCCTCATTGAATGATCTGGTCACTCTTGTCAAAGACCAATTGCCTATAGATAGGTAGGCTTACTTCTGGACTCTCATTGGAAGTGTGGTTGGTAAGAGGGGGGAAAGGTCAGAAGGTCAATCAGGGGAGGCAGCTTGCAGCACAGTGGGTTAACTCAGTCTCAAAAATGGCCCTTGACATACAAAATAGTAATATTAATAGTTCAGGAGCCCAGGAGAGTGCCCATGGCATGACCCTGAGTATTTAAAGAAGAATACTATAAAGTTTTCATCCTAGTTTTAAAAATGGATAGACTGATTTTTATGCTTAGTAAGCAAGCACAGAGTTCTCAATGATCATTATTTGTATCTTTTATGACCGTAGCTTGAAAAAATAGCTTCTTTACCTCTTTAAATATTTGCAGCAGCTAGTATCTGGTTCCACAGGGAAAAATGAGCTGTCATCATGAAAAATGAGGCCAAAAAGGTTGGGATTTCCCTTTGCTAATAAAATGCTCAGGCTTCTGGAATTTCTTTGTAGATGCCAGTTTTTAGTGACTTGAGTGAAATGGGTGGAGGTTGAGGGATGGGAAATGGGGTTGAAAGATCTTTGTAACAAATCTTGAGAAATGTCACTCAAACGTGATCGAGGCCTTCACCGTTTACTTTGAGGGTGTGTGCTTAATTTGATGAAAGATTTATTCCCAATTATATATTTCATTGTAATAGGGAAGCAGCGGACATTCCATTAAAAAAATCAAAACAGCCAGTTTAAAGTGACAGGCTCTAAGAGAGATTAAATTGATGGTATACCTTTACATAGCAGCTACTAACTATTGTAGCTTTCAGCCAAGGAAATGCATACACCCCATGAATCTTGAAGAACCAGGCATATCCTGCTCAGACAGAGGTTTGAGTTTGTTGCCTATTAAGATAACAGTTCATGGCAGGGCATGGTAGCTCACACCTGTAATCCCAGCACTTTGGGAGGCCATGGCGGGTGGATCACCTGAGGGCAGGAGTTCGAGACCAGCCTGGCCAACATGGCGAAACCCCGTCTCTACTAAAAATACAAAAATTAGCTAGGCATGGTGGTGCATGCTTGTAATCCCACCTACTCGGGAGGCTGAGGCAGGAGAATCGCTTGAACCTGGGGGGCAGAGGTTGCAGTGAGCTGAGATCACGCCACTTCACTTCAGCCTGGGTGACAGAGTGAAACTCCATCTGTTAAAAAAAAAAAAAAAAAAGAGATAACAGCTCTTATGAGGGTCGACAACCAACATCTCTGCCAAGGTATTTTTTTCAAGAGTTTTTAGTCATTTATAATAAGTTTTTACAAATGCTGGAGCCTCCTTCCCTCACCACACACACACACGCACATACACACAATGGGAGTATTTAAAATCCAAGTCTCTCTGTAGACATAGGAACCTTGGCCAAATCTATTTCAAGCTAAGCCTTTTTTTTTTTTTTTTTTTTTAAATAGACATAATTTTTAAAAAATCAGTGATGACCGCACTGGGTGGAGGTAGGAGACTTTACTAAAGTTCTAGAGAGAAATTTGGTCAAATTTGTGCCATGCTACATATTTTCTAGGTCTTTTCAGCCTGTTTTAAATGGAGAACCTGCTCACTGCCTGATTTTGCCTGGTATTAGTTTGCTAGGACCGCCGTAACAAGGGGTACCACAAACCAGGTGGCTGAAACTAAAGAAATGTATTGTCTCAGAGTTCAGGAGGCTAGAAGCCTAAGATCCAGGTACTGGCAGAGTTGGTTCCTTGTGAGGGCTGCGAGGGCGAATCTGTTCCATGCTCTGGCCTAGATTTGGTGGTTGGCTGGCAGTTTTTGGCTCGCAGAAGCCTTGCCCCGATCTCTGCTTTCATCTTCATGTGGCATTCTCCTTCTGTGCGTGCGTCTGTGCCCAGATTCCTCCTTTTCATAAAGACGCCACTCATACTGGATTAGGGCTCACTATAATGACCTCATTTTAGCTTGATTACCTCTGTGAAAACCCTATCTCCAAATAAGGTTACCTTCTGAGGTTAGGGGGAGCTTTAGGACTCCAACACATGAATTTTTGAGAGGACACAAGTCAACCCATAACGTAACTCCATACCCTTCCATCCTAGAACAGTTACTCCGAAGCCCTGGCATTCCCCCACTGAGCTGGCACTGTCATAGACCTTAGCTCCACTGTTCGTCCTTGGGACTATTTTCAGCATCTAAGAGTGTGAGGCTGGAGCATCACAGTTTTTCAGTGGGTGCCACTGCATAATATTAATAGCAAGAGTGAACACATATGGATGGCCGACCTCCTATTACAGGAATAAGGAGCTGTCATGGATGGAATGCTCACCAGGTGCCAGGCACGGTCCCAAGCCCTTTGCATGCTCTTTGTCATTTAATGCTTACAAAACTCTATCCAGTAAAGACCATTGCTACAATGCAGTTGATAGAGGAAGAAATGAATGTTGAGGGCAGGTAAGTAACTTGGCCAAAGTCAAACATTTGGTAAATAACAGAAAGACGGTAACTCTCCTGGTTTTTCTTGATGGGAGAGCGTTATGTGCTGTCAACCATGGCACATGCTTGCTAACAAGTTCCTGGTTCCTAAATTGTGAAGCTTCAAACTGCATAAAATAGATGTTACCCTGTTGCTCTAACCTTAAATAAGACCTCTACAGTGATTTTACATCACCACAAGTTCATCCACAGTGGCAAAGCTCACCAATGTCAGCATTATTCCTCCTGTGACAGGGAAAGATTCTTTGTTTCCTGAGAGCCAAATGCGTTTCAGTTCTGAAGGGAGGAAGAGCAGATGCTGCTTCTGCTCTTCCAGTGGTGCCAATAAAACATCTCTCTACATGGAGCTCCATTGTGGGCTAAATGGGTCATAGCTTTATTCTATTTACCCCAGACCATAATTCTCAGTTAAACATAATACCTTTCCAACTGGAAACCAATATGAAACCCAGGGCTTGACCCCTAAACTTGGGGAAATATCCTAGTCTACACAAGTAATGAGACATTTAGACCATTCTCTCTTACGTCTTTATTCTGCATTAATTACCTGATCATTTTGAATGAAGGCTGTTGTTGACCTACATGTTTTTTGTTTGACAAATTCTTTTATGAACTTCTCCTTGGGAGTGAAACAGAAATTGCTTCTGAATCATCCTGTGGATATTTTCAGTTGAGTTTCTACCTAAAGATCTTTGCTGTGTGGATGTAGTTATTTTCAACTATATGGCAATACAGGGGCCAGCGTCGGCCAAATGTTCAGTATGTCTATAAAGATGACGTTAGTGACTAGAATTGGCTTTCTTTTTGCTTGAGTCCCTCCCTTTTTGCTTGAGTCTTCCCTTTTAAAACAGGAAAGTCAGTGTGTTCTGGTCAACTTGATTATTCAACGATTAGAGTAGTTTTTATTGTATTCATGAAAATGCTTTCACTTTTTGGGAAGCACTGCCTGAAAGGATTTCATTTTTATTTGCTTGGGAGGCCGAATGATCTGATGGTCTCTAGCTGGTTCCTGCCTCCTGGGCTGCCCAGTGGGCTGGTTAGCTGGAAAGTGTAGAGGTTTATAATGTAAGAATAGAACAAGGAATAGTTTAAGGAACCGCATATTCTCCTTGGATATGTTTGTTCTAAGATGTATTTCCCAATGCTGAGAATGTTTCTGTAGCAACTTTTCAGATTTAGGCTATGCTTTTGGAAGGATTTTTGATGAGATTCAATGTGAACTCATGAGTCTTTTCATTTTGTGTCTCTCTGTGTGTGTGTGTGTGTGTGTGTGTGTGTGTGTGTCAGAGTCTTGCTCCGTCACCCAGGCTGGAGTGTGGTGGTACGATCTCAGCTCACTACAGCCTCTGCTTCCTGGGCTCAGGTGATTCTCCTGCCTCAGCCTCCTGAGTAGCTGCGATCACAGGCGTGTGCCACCATACCTGGCTGATTTTTTTGTATTTTTAGTAGAGATGGGTTTTCGCCGTGCTGCCCAGGCCGGTCTCGAACTCCTGACCTCAGGTGATTCGCCTGCCTTGGCCTCCCAGATTGCTGGAATTACAGGTGTGAGCCACCATGCCTGGCCTGTTCATTCTTTGAAGGGTTGCTTCATAACTGAGAAGGTGCAGGGTCTTTCTGTGAGGTCCCAATGGGTATACTAATTAGGTACATGATAAGCTGTAATAACAAAATACCCTATACAGTAGCTCTAAAATTACCTCTGTTATCCTCTAGAGCTGCTCTGTGCAGTGTGCTAGCCACTGGCCACATGTGGCTCTTGAGCATTTGAAATGTGCTAGTCCAAACTGAGATGTATAGTGTAGGTGTAAAATACACGCTAAATTTCAAAGACACTGTACCAAAGAAAGAATGTAAAATATCTTAATAATTTTTTATAATTACACACTGATGTGCTACTATTTAGGACATAATTGGATTAAATGAATAGAGTAAAATTTATTTCACCTGTTTCTATTTACTTTTTTAATGTGGCTAGTAGAAACATTAAAATGATGTAAGTCTTTGGACAGTGCTCCCCAGAGAACCAGAAAGAAGGAAAGTAAAGCAGAAGCACTTTCCTTTTTTTTTTTTTTTTTCCTGTGACAGTGTCTTTCTTAGTGTCTTCCTTTGCGGTCCAGTCTGGAGTACAGTGGTGTTGTTATAGCTCACTATAGCCTCAAACTCTGGGCTCAAGAAATCTTCTTGCCCTGGCCTCCCAAATAGGACTACAGGCACATAATGCTATGCCTGGTTAATTTTCTTATTTTTTTGTATAGAGACAGTGTCTCACTATGTTTCCCAGGCTGGTTTTGAACTCCTGACCTCAAGCAATACTCCTGCCTTGGCATCCCAAAGTCCTAGGATTATGAGAGTGAGCCACCACACCCATCTAGCATTTTACTTTTTAAAGGATGTGAAACTGAAGGTACACAAATCATTGCCCTCACAGGGAACTGGTTAGAGATTGCCCCAACCTAGCTGCAAGGGAGCTACATATTCTCTTGCTGGCAGCCTCGAAACCAGTTAAGCCTCCAGGGAAAGGGGAGAATGGATGCCAGGGATGATTAACTCAGCCACAGGCAGTTTCCACAGAGGGTCTTGTTTGAGACTTGGATGATAAAGGTGTGCCAAAGTGTTCTTAAACCTTAGTGACTTACAGTTTTGTCTCCTTTTATGCCAGAAGTAACTATTGATGACTGCTTGCCCAGGACCCATTGTCCTATTGGTAGAAGTCTATTGTAGCATGCTGCTGTAGGTGAAGTTAAATGCTTTTCCATGTTAGAAATGGAAACTGCTGGCTGGGTGTGGTGGTTCATCACGCCCACAATCCCAGCACTTTGGGAGGCCGAGGTAGGTGGATCACCTGAGGTCAGGAGTTAGAGACCAGCTTGGTCAACATGGTGAAACCCCATCTCTACTAAAAATACAAAAATTAGCCAGGCGTGGCGGGATGCACCTGTAGTCCTAGCTACTCAGGAAGCTGAGGCAGGAGAATCGTTTGAACCTGTGAGGCAGAGGTTGCAGTGAGCTGAGATTGTGCCACTGCACTCCAGCCTGGCCGATAGAGTAAGACTCCATCTCAAAAAATAAAAATAAAAATAAAAATAAAAGAAATGGAAACCGCTCTTGAGTGTTACCAGCTGGTGACTAGTTAGGCTTTTCCTTTTATGTCTTGTAATATATTGGTGACCTGATTTGATAAGTTGTGGGATGAACAAGGGTTTGTTTTTAAGTACACCATTTTACCATCATAATCTTGAGGTTCCTTTCCCAGATAGGAACTATCATGACCTGATCTTACACCTTCATTGAAAACTTTGGGAATGGTGTAAGCCTGTAAGTTTATGTTATAAGCTTAGCTTTAAGTTACTCTTTAAGTCAGTGCATTCAGTCAATATGTAACTTACAAAATTGTGAAATTTGAGGATTCTTAATTATATTGATTAGTTTAATCTGAACCTACATGACATCTGACTCTCAAATTTTAGGCCTAGAATTCTGAGCAAAACTTTAGAACAAATGTAAAAGAATATTAAAAATGGTAGAATATCCACTTCCACTTCCTAGATATGTAACTTTATTAATATAACCTGTGATCTTATTCACATTTTTGGTTGCCATGTTGTCCTTTTGGTTAATATTGGGTTTATTGCTGATTCTTTTCTCCCAGTGTTGCTTGTAAAGCCTCCCCTCCCCTCTCCCCTCCCCTTCCCCTTCCCCTCCCCTCCCCTTCCCCCTCCCCCTCCCCTCTCCCCTCCCCTCCCCTCTCCCCTCCCCCCTCCCCATCCCCTCCCCTCCTCCCTCCCCTCTACCTCTCCCCTCTACCCCTCCCCTCTCGTCCTCATCTCCCCTTTCCCCCTCCCCTCCCCTCTACCTCTCCCCTCTACCCCTCCCCTCTCGTCCTCATCTCCCGTTTCCCCCTACCCTCCCCTCTCCCCCTCCTCTCCCCTCTCCACCTCCTCTCCCCTCTTCCCCTCCTCTCCCCTCCCCTCTCCCTTTCCCTTCCCCTCTCCCTCTCCCCCTCATCTCCCCTCCCCCTCCCCTCCCTTCCCTTTAGTTTTCTCACCTGTAAACTGAGGCTGAGGCCAGCACTTCCCTTAAAGCATCATCATGAGGATTAGGATAAAATCTGACACAAAGAAACTTCTCAATAAATGGCAGCTGCTGATGCTGGTCACCCCAGTGCCTAGCATAGTGCCTGCATCTGTAGTTCCTATAAGTGTGTGTGTGATGAATGAATGGTCTCAAAACGTCCCATCTAGTTAAGGTCTTATGACTGACACACATGAAACAATTAGGGCAGTGCCAGGTTTGTGCCATTCACAGTGAACTCTGGTGTGTGGCTATTCACCATCACAGGCGTTTAGAGAAGGCTTCGTAGAAGGGGTGAGTTAGGGGCTGAGCTATCGTGATTGGGTAGGTTGGAATTGACAGAGGAAACCAGTACTAATGAGTAGAGGTGGGGTGAAGAGACTCTAATGGAGAAGGATATATACATGGACAAGTAACAGAAAATCAAGGCATGGGCCTCTCTATACCTCACTGAAAGCCTGGAATGGGTGGGGTGGGTGAAATAGAAGAATGAGGTTTCAAGTTGATTACATTTTCACTGTAGGATGATTTGGGGTTTTGAGAGACTGTAACCAGAAAAGGGGGCCAGGACTAGGACCAGGGCGAGGCTGGTGGCTGCTTCGGGGCAAGAAGGATGGGATTTGAGTGGGTGTGGGGACGAAGAGCAAGCAGGGAGGGAGCCTAGATTCCCTGCTGATACACAAAGGAAAGTCTCTGTCTTGCCGCCACACCCTGTTCTGGCCGCGCCAGCCAAGTGTGAGTGCCCCTCATCTCCTGAGAAATCTGCTGTGGGCTTATTTTTGCACTTGCATTTCATTAGGCAACTTGGTGGGAAGACACACTAGAAAACATAAAAGGTGAGAGCTCTTTGATTAAACAAGAATGTTTGGGGACAACTATTTGCCACTAAAATACACTTAGCTGCTAGGCATCATTCTAAGCAACTTAAACTGTGATTTATTTATGCCTCTCATTAGAGAAGTGCCCTATGTATTCCCAGTTTACAGACCAGAAAACTGCAACATGGTATCTTGCTACATTGGTTTCCAAAAGTGGCTGTAACAAAGTACCCTAAAGGGAGTGGCTTAAACCAGAGGAGCAACCTCAGCTCCTCCTGGGGCTGTGAGAAAGAATCAGCTGTGCCTCTCCCCAGCTTCTGGTGGTCTGCTGGCAGTCTTTGGTGTTCCTTGGCTTATAGGAGCATCATCCTGATCTCTGCCTCATCTTCGTATAGCGTTTTCTCTGTGTGCATGTTTGTTTCCAAATTTCCCCTTTAATAAGGACCTCGGTTGTATGGGAGTAGAAGCCCACCTTATTCTTAACTAATTGCAACTGCAGTCCCCCTATTTCTAAACAAGGTTACATTCTGAGACACTGGGGGTTAGGACTTCAACATATGGATTTTGGGGTAAACACAATTCAGCCATAATTCTTGTCCAAATCACAAAGGTAAAGTAGAGTGCAGAACTTGCACCTGGGAACTCCGGGTGCAGAGCTAGTGTCCTGCCACTGCCGGTGCACATGGGTGTTTGCTGTCAGGAGAACAAAATATGATGATTCCAGCTGACCAAGTAAAGGCCTGGACTTGAATTTCAAATTCCTCATTCCAATTTCCACTGGCAGCTAACAGATAGTAATCATGGGTAAACTTTGACCAAAACATGCTTCAGTGACAGGGACGCCTAGGAGCCAGGTACAGGATTAGCTTTCAGAAGGCTTCTGGGGCTAGAGATAAGGGGGGTGGGGAGAAGGGTGGAGAATATGGAAATCAAAGCGGTCAGACTAGTTTTGAGCAGGGGTGGGGCCTGGAGAAGAGGCCCGAAACGCAAATTGGGACCTGAGAGTTAAGGTAGGTATGTTTTAAAATAACAAGTATGTTTTTTGTTTTAAAATAACAAAGGGTATGATTTAGCCTAGGTTGACTGTGCTTGTGAAGGTTTGCTGCACAGTTTTCCCCTGCATGGTGGTTTCTGGTGCTGGGTTCACGTCTTTGGGGGTTGTAGGTGCCTGGTGAATAGCTGGAAGGGTCCACCTTTTGTAAGCTCTGGTCAGTGTTCAGTGAGTTAAGTCCAACAGTCATCGGAGTCTATTGCTGTAGACTTTTTAGATGCATTTGGAAAAGCCACCTAAGCCCTTTCCCCATGGTGAACAAGTGGCTTTAGGTGGCAAGTGGCAGTCTTGGGCACAGTAGGATGCGTGGGATAATTGTCCTTGCTCTCCCTGCAGTTCCAGGCCAGTTCCTACACTAGTCATTGTGTTGAATGAATGAGTGACTAAATGTAAAATGGAAATACTGACAGTTTATCGTCACCACCTTGTAGCCCCTCTTTGCTTAGTATTTACCACTTCATCCATATCATGGACAGAAACAAAAGGTCAGTAGAGTTTTCAGGATGTATTTCCGTTAGGATGCTCTGCATGTCCTCTTGGCCATGTCTGTGCTGTGTGAAATTAACAAGCATCATTGGAGACCTTGGCTTGTTACCTACAATCTACCTGTGTGCTTATTTTGTACCAGACTGTGAAATTATTTTGTATCTATAGCTCATTAGCTCAAGTGGTTGAAGAACCACACTGAGGAACCACAATTAGGAATTTAGACCTTATGTAGGCTAATTAACTAGCCTGTGTTCCCTGGGCAGAAAATTACCTAAATTGAGACCCAGTTTAACTGACTGGCATCTGTGTCTGTGGTCAAAAGAGAGCCTGACTCATTAAGAACACTGCCACTCCTTACCAGAAACGATAAGACAGTCCTGGTTTTGATGGGGCAGCTCTGTCAACCTCATGTAAAGGATACTATTGAAGACTAAACTCTGATTTTTTTATCTTGCCCGAATTTCTATCTAAGGGGTCTGGGGAGTTATGCTCTACAAGCCATAAATTCCCATCAGATGGGTTTTATTTGACCCTATATATCATGACTTATTTTCCACCCTGACTCTGGCATAACATTACGAGACAAGGAAGAAAATTAAAATATTTTACCCGAAAATGTGTTTATTTGTCATATTTTGAAATGGCCCTGCAAAGCTCCTTCTTTGTGGGGGGGAAATTTGCATCTGTAAAGAATCTCTATTAACATAGCTAGATCTTTTTCTTCCAGACCCTCCCAAATTCTAAAGAGATTAAGATCTGAATAGGAAACATTTATCATCTGTTGCCTCTAAGGACAGCAACTGTAAGACTCCACAAGAACTTTGGTCTCCATAATCTTTATCTTAACCTGAATATTCCCTTTCTACCTATCCCAAGTCTTTAGATAAACTCAACCAGTTGTCAACCAGAAAATGTTTAAATTCACCTATAGCCTGGAAGGCTGTCCCCCCCAACCCCCCTTACAGTTGTCAAACTGATGTATTTCTTAAATGTACTTGACTGATGTCTCATGCCTCTCTAAAATGTATAAAACCAAGCTGTGCCCCGACCACCTTGGGCACATGTTCTCATGACCTCCTGAGGGCTGTGCACGGGCCATGGCTACGCATATTTGGCTCAGAATAAATCTCTTCAAATATTTTACAGAATTCGACTCTCTTTTTTTTTTTTTTTTGAGATGGAGTTTTTTTTTGCTCTTGTTGCCCAGGCTGGAGTGCAATGGTGTGATCTCGGATCACTGCAATCTCTGCCTCCCGGGTTCAACTGATTCTCCTGCCTCAGCCTCTTGAGTAGCTGGGATTATAGGTGCCCGCCATGACACCCGGCTAATTTTTTGTATTTTTAGTAAAGACAGGGTTTCACCATGTTGCCTAGGCTAGTCTCGAACTCCTGGCCTCAAGTGATTCACCTGCCTTGGCCTCCCAAACTGCTGGGATTGCAGCCTGAGCCACTGCACCCGGCCTAGAGTTCAACTCTTTTCATCAACACTATGATATCATTATTCCGTTCTTACACATTTGTGAGTCATTTAGCCATAGTTTGTCAGAAAGAGTCTGGACAACTTCCTCCTAGCTAGGGAAGAAATTCTCCAGAATGGTCAACCAACTCTCAAGACAGAAACAAGTCTCAATTCCAACTTGGTCAACACAGTGAAACCCCGTCTCTATTAAAAATATGAAAAAATTAGGCTAATGTGGTATGCACTTGTATTCCCATCTATTCAGGAGGTTGAAACAAGAGAATCGATTGAACCTGGGAGGCGGAGGTTGCAGTGAGCTGAGATCACGCCCCTCACTCCAGCCTGGGTGATCAAGCAAGACCCTGTCTCGGGTGGGGGACAAGTAAGCAGGGGAAGAAACAGGTCTCGATTATTTAATCAGGTTAAAAGCAGTGAATGTTTGGTATCCCAGGCTCTGTTACCTCAATCAAGCCCGTTATGAGCCCCGTTCACATTAACATCTCACTTCTCTACTACAAACCTGTGCTTTATAAACGATGCTCGTGTTGGCCACTGTTACAATTTTGGACCCACTTAAGGAAAGCTATGGCAAGTAAATAGTCTTTTTTTTTTTTTTTTTTTTTTTTTTTTTTAAGACAGAGCTTTGCTTTTGTTGCCAGGCTGGAGTACAATAGTGTGATCTCGGCTCACCACAACCTCTACCTCCCAGGTTCAAGCGATTCTCCTGCCTCAGCCTCCCAAGTAGCTGGGATTACAGGCATGTGCCACCATACCTGGCTAATTTTGTATTTTTAGTAGAAACGGGGTTTCTCCGTGTTGGTCAGGCTGGCCTCGAACTCCTCACCTCAGATGATCCTCCTGTCTCGGCCTCCCAAAGTGCTAGGATTACAGGCGTGAGCCACCATGCCCAGCCGTAAATCTTTAAAAAGGAATTTATTGTAGTATTATTTATATTAATGAAAAATGAAGAATAACCCAGATGTTGGGAGTAGACAAATTGTTATATCCACAGAGAGGAAAGTTTTAGAGTCATTAAAAATGTTAAGCTTAAAACTATGCAGCAACTGGGAAAATGCATATTATAAAATAAGTGGAGAGAAATTCAAGTTACAAAATTGTACATTACATTATAATTACAACACATAAAAAAAGCATATGGTATACATCAACACCTCTTCTTAGAAATACTAGGGAAACAAGGATGGGCATTAATATTTAGCTTTAAGGATATTCAGCATGGTGATAAAGACATAAAAATTAGAAACCACTTAAGTAAAAAATTTGTTCAGTATATTTTGGGCATATATTCCACAACCATTTAAAATGTTGCGGAAATTCACTAAAGAAAGCTATTTTATGTATTATTACTAAGAGACAAAAGCAAGTTCTAAACATGCTTGTGATGCTTAAAATGCTTTAAATGTGTTTCTATTTCTTAAAAAACATCATGGAAGATATCAGCAAGGGTGAGAAGTCTCCAAAGACAGATCCAAGTTTTGTGGAGCTTGAGATTTATATAAAAATCTATGGGAGTCCTTCTTTAAAAACATCTTACTTTTGCAAATTTTACAACAACAGAAAGTGTATACTATGTGAGCATATTAGTAGACCTTGCAAGGGGCCCTGAGGTTTAAGTTTTAGTTGCTTTATGGGAAATTTTCTCCTGGAGCCTAGGTCTGCATTTTGGGGGTACCTAGCACACTGCTTCAGATTCTAGCGGTTACCTTCTAGGCACTCAGCTGATAAAGATACAGACCTCGTAAACAAGCTCCTTTTATGGAGTGATTCTTTTATTTACCTCAATTGAGTACATCCATCTTTGTTGTAGTTCAGTCTTCTCAAGTGTGATGCCTGGACCATCAGTATCAGCATACGTGAGGAATTGTTAGAAATGAACATTTTGGGGCTCCACCCCAGAGCTACCTAATTGGAAATTCTGGAAGTGGGGCCCAGTGATCTGTGTTTCAAAAGCACCTTCCCACCTTAGGTGATTCTGATGCAAATTGGAGTTTGAGGTCTAATCCAGCTCAGTCATTGCCAGCCCCCATCACGATACCAGGAAAGCTTCTTAAACTACTGTTTACTAGCTTCTGCATCCAGAGGCTCTGTGTCCAATGAGAGGGACACCATGGCAAGCAAATAATTTACAGATTATGGCACTTTGGATAGAAAGAGGTTTAAATGGGTGACTGTAGAGATGAACACTTCCATCCCAGTACTTGGTCCTATTTGTCTTTACTAAACCCCTCCAGATAGTGAGTATCCATAATTACTTGACTGAATCACTGGACAATGTTTTCTGCACAGGTCCACAACTACTATCACTAAGAGTTAGTTTGATTGATTAGTTAACCTCAAATTCGGTATACCCCACTTGACCATCTCTAAACCCACTGACGTTCTGTTTCCTTATCAGCAAAATAGAAATTTTAGAAGAGTACATCCTTCTTAGGGATATTCTGAGGATTAAATAAGATAGAAATGCAAAAGATATTATTCACTTCCCCTTTTCCAGATACTCTCTAATTCTATTCCCAGTTACATACTCCTATCTATCTATCTTATCTTTTTAAAAAATCATTATTTCTTCCATTTCTGCATTCGATAAGCAGAATCTCATGAAAGTTTGGATGATGAAGAAATTGTTATCTTTATCTCCTTATAGGATGACTTCTGTTTTCTTGCCACAGTTACATTCCATGGGAAGTTGGAAAAGGAAATAGTCTTCCTGTGAGGATGGGACAAAGGTGTTAGCTTTGTGCTATCTACTCTTGTAGTCACTAGCTACATGTCTGTCTAGCATGTGAAACGTGGGCAGAGCTGGTAAGGAACTGAATTTTTACTTATTTCTTTCTTTTAGAAACAGGGTCTCCCTATGTTGTCCAGGCTGGACTCGACCTCCTGGGCCCAAGCAGTGCTCCCACCTCACCTCCTGAGTAGCTTTGGACTATAGACACATGCCACCATGCCTGGCTAATTTTATTTATTTTCATAAATTTAAATTTAAAAACAGATACTCAATGCAAATATTGGAAAATGCTTAAGTTTGGAACAACTTGGGTATGTGAATGTGGTTTTTCAACTCTAAGTCTCCTGAAATCTAAATAGATGTCAAGTATTTCCAATAAAAATGTAGCATAGGAATTGAGATGTACAGTAAGTTTACAGAATTTTTAAAACCTAGTATGAAAAAAAGGTAAAATATCCCACTAACAGTTTTCATGTTGATCTCATGCTGAAATGATCATATTTTGCCTATCTTGTTATTTTAAAAATATGTTATTAAAATTAACTTCACCAGTTTATTTGTACTTTATAAAATGAGGCTATCAGGAAATATAACATGTGGCATTATATTATATATCTCTTGGATAGCACTATGTTAGATCCTAAAAGAAAACTGAAGTGGAATGATACTGGTCACATACTGCTCGCTTAATGAACACAAACAGGTGTGAGCCCTTATACCTGAGAGCCACCAGCCCGCCTGCATTTACCTTTGTGGACAGATGTGTAACTTTTTTCCTTTTTTCTTTTTCTTTTTTTGAGACAGAGTTTTGTTCTTGCTGCCCAGGCTGGAATGCAATGGTGCGATCTCAGCTCACTGCAACCTCCACCTCCTGGGTTCAAATGATTCTCCTGCCTCAGCCTCCTGAGTAGCTGGGAGTATAGGCATGCACCATCGCTTCCGGCTAATTTTGTATTTTTAGTAGAGACGGGATTTCTCCATGTTGGTCAGGCTGGTCTCGAACTCTTGACCTCAGGTGATCTGCTCACCTTGGCCTCCCAAAGTGCTGGGATTACAGGCATGAGCCATCACGCCCAGCCCACTTTCCGTTTTTCTTTAGATTTATGCAAACATCCCCTGTATGTGCTCTCTGTCCTCTGAAGCTGCTGATTTAACGTCACTAATTTTCCATATGTAGCATCTCAATGAAATGCATTTTTAAATGCTGTGATTTTGGCCGTTCTGTGTTTTTTTTCTGTGAAGGTTTTCCTGGCATAGGAATGTAATTGTTCTGCCCTAGTGTTTTTCTCTGTCCATAGAAGGGAGTTACCATTCTTGGAACTCAGATTTATAACCACTTCCTTATTTTTGTAATGCTTCCTAATATACTTTTTAAAAGGGACTTAACCTTCATATAATTCAGTTTTCCTTAAAATGTTTAATCACCCACTTTAGCAGCCTTGGCTTTGTATGACTCATGGAATATGTGTATCATTTTATTTTTTAAAGTTAGTCATTAAACTGAGCACCATGAAGATTTCTTAAAAGGTAAATATAAATAGAATGTCACTTAAGGATTTTTTTCTGCTTTTATATGGTTTTTCCCATATGTTGAGGGTTCTTGCTCAAAATATTTCAGACTGACTAATGGATTTTAGGTTGCTGTTTATGACACTCATGTTGACATTTGAAAATGATACTCGAACCCTGGAGTTCTAGACTTGATGGAAGAAAATGTTTTATTTCGGAACTTTATTATACTGATGTTGGGCCTATTGTGTGATTATACTATATCACGGGAGATTGCAGGCTTTTTATTCCTGATCTGTATAGTTTATTCTTTGTTGTTGCCTCTTATTATTGCAGGAGGGGTTTTCTCTGCTTGAAACACCAAGTTATCTGGGCCATTTTAAGGGCAGAGAAATAGTACTTGTGCCCTTTTTGTATGTGCCTCATGGGATTCCTTGACCTTGAGCTTTGTCTGATGGATGACATTTAATGAAAAATAGCCCTTTTCTACTCCAGAAAAGTTTTTCATCTTCCTTAACAAGAGGAGTAACTGAGTCAGGACCATCAAAACTTGCAGCTCTTGCTCTACTCCGCATCAACTGTAGCATATTGAGAGATGATAAATATGTAAAACGTGAAGCCAGAGAGGCAAAGAGGTCAGCCCAACATTTTACTGTTACTTTCAGATAGCATCAAAACTTGGCACATGATGTTGTGGACAGAACCGCAGGCTATATTTACTCATCTTGATTCTGCCAATGACTTGTGTGTGACTCCTGCAAGTCAGTTGGCCTCCCTGGGTTTCCACATGGGTAAAATAAGATGCTCACGGCCAGACATGGTGGCTCACGCCTGTCATCCCAGCACTTTGGGAGGCGGAGGCAGGTGGATCACCTGAGGTCAGGAGTTCGAGACCAACTTGGCCAACATGGTAAAACTCTGTCACTACTAAAAATACAAAAATTAGCCCAACATGGTGGCAAGTGCCTGTAGTCCCAGCTATTCAGGAGGCAGAGGCAGGAGAATCGCTTGAACCCGGGAGGTGCGAGGTTGCAGTGAGCCGAGATCACACCATTGTACTCCAGCCTGGCAACAGAGCGAGACTCTGTCTCAAAAAAAAAAAAAAAAAAAAAAAAAAAAAAAAGCTCTCAAAAGTCTCATTAAGCTTTAAAATTCTGTATTTCCTGTTCAGGTCTCTTTCCAACTCCCTCTGCTCCTCATCCGTCTTTGTGTCCACTGATAATTGCTTCTGTAAGAGAGTACAAAAGCGATTCATTTATTTTTACTGGAGTTGTGCAAATCCCACAGGCATCTGGGGGGAAAAAACTACACATCTTAAATGAAGTGTGTTCCAGTCTCCCCCAGTACCTCGTCAAAATTTATCATCTTCTACTTGTCTATGACATTTCTTGTAATCTCTACTAATTGAGAACAAACAAGGGATAAAGAATCTGGTCCTACTGTAAGTTATGATTATAATAACCTTCCCTTGAAATAGGCAGTTATTTTTTCACATTTCCTTAAGCACATGGCAGAGCTGTAGACAGGAAATCCTCAAGCCTCTGACCGTCTCTCCAAGGGGAAAATCAAAGCTTTACAAAAATGGCAGAAGAAGAAAGAGAGGGACATTGATACAGGGGCGGGAAAAGAGAAAGAAAGGAAGGAAGTGAAAGACTATGTCTTTATATGTCTATTGTGTTTATGAGTTTGCTTTGTTTCTAAAGTGGAGTAAGGAAAGGTTATTGTGTCAAGAAACTAGATAGTATAAAAGCTTAGCTACTCCTGAGTGTTATCTAAATATAAAGATATAATTTAATATACTCTTTAGAACCACATTTGAAATAATAAAACCGAAGTATAAGGGAACTTTTTGTTGTTTCTGAGACCGATTTTCGCTCTTGTCGCCCAGGCTGGAGTGCAATGGTGCGATTTCGGCTCACTGCAACCTCTGCCTCCTGGATTCAAGCGATTCTTCTGCCTCAGCCTCCCAAGTAGCTGGGACTACAGGCATGCGCCACCACGCCTGGCTAATTTTGTATTTTTAGTAGAGTTGGGGCTTCTCCACATTGGTCAGATTGGTCTCAAACTCCCGACCTCAGGTGATTCTCCCGCCCTGGCCTCCCAAAGTGCTGGGATTACAGGCGTGAGCCACTGCACCTGGCCAAAGGAACATATTTTTAAGAAGTCTGCAGAGTTCTGACAGTATAATCATGTCAACAATTAAGTAATTGTCAACTAATTAGCCTGCATCTTTCGTGAAAACAACAAAAAATTTTTTAGCTTAAATGTATTTAAAACATATTCCGTAGGTTGTGGGTATCTTTGCATTTATAGATTTGGATATTTTGCCAGGGTACGACAGTTAAAATAAAATGTCAGTAGTTAAAAAACCATGACAGAATTTAAAACCATTGGGGTAATTGACTATAAAAGATCATTATGCCACAGATAAAATAAGTTGCCTGAGAGCCTGCCTGGAGCCATTAGTTAAAACATTGCCAATCTAATAATTATAGAACTGGTCAGGCATGGTGGCTGATGCCTGTAATCCCATATCGTTGGGAGGCTAAAGTGGGAGGATTGCTTGAGGCCAGGAGTTTGAAACCAGTCTGGGCAACATAGCAAGACCCTATCTCTATAAAAACTTTAGAAGATAACTAGGCATGGTGGTACATGCCTAGAGTGCTAGTTAGGTGGGAGGAATGCTTGAGCCCAGGAATTTGAGGTTACAGTAAGCTATGATCATGCTTCTGCTCTCCAGCCTGGGCAATAAAGTGAGACCCTATCTCAAAAAAAAAAAAAATTCATTCAGGAATTCAGTTTCTAATGCCAGGCTTATTATGCCTGTAATCCCAGCACTTTGGGAGGTCGAGGTGGGCAGATCACCTGAGGTCAGGAGTTTGAGAACAGCCTGGCCAACATGGTGAAACTCCATCTCTACTAAAAATATAAAAATTAGCCAGGCTTGGTGGCATGTGTCTGTAGTCCCAGCTACTTGGGAGGTGGAGGCAGGAGAATTGCTTGAACCTGGGTGATGGAGGTTGCACTGAGCTGAGATCTTGCCACTGTACTCCAGCCTGGGCCACAGAGCAAGACTCTTGCCTCCAATTAAAAAAAAAAAAAATCAGTTTCTAAAGTAAACTTTCAAAAGTCTATAGCTACTTTGTGTCAATTCTGCACAAGATGGTTTTCCTAGTATTGGAATTTTGGAGGATTTCCCCCTCTCTATTGACATTTGGACAAAAACAAATCTTCATTCATATAATCTCAGACAGTTCTTACCCCCATTGCACATTAACATTACCTGGGGAGCTTACAAACAAAAGTTATTGCTGTTCTTCACCCGACTCCCATACAACTGAATATGATTTTCTGGAGAGGAGCTGGGTTGGGTATTACTTAGGCTCCTTGGGAGATTTTCCTGAGCAGAAAATGTTTAGAAGCACTGCTCTAGGATAATAAGCAATCATCTAGGAGGGAAGCTGTGTAGGTATTTTGTTTTGATCTCAGAGGCATAAGAATGAATTAACCGCTCCTCATTCCGCCAGAGATAATGTGTGGAAAAACCTTGTTTTCAAACCATCCCGAAGAAAAGCAAATGTGATTTAAGGCCTAATTGTTTCCAAGTGGCCTTTTGCAGTTCCTTTGTTCCGCATTCGGACTGAGTTGTGCATGGAAATAGCTTTGGTCTTAGTCCATGAACACGGAATTTGACCTTGGTAAGGAAATACATCCTCCGCTTTCCTCACTAACCGATTGTATTCATTTGTTAGGGCTGCTGTAATAAAGTGCCACAGATGGTGGCTTAGAACAACTGAAGTACACCTTCTTGGGTCTGGAGGTGAGAAGTCTGTGTAGCAGGGCCATCCTCCCTCTGAAGCCTCTGTAAGGAAGAGTCTTCCCTTGGTTATTCCTAGCTTCTGGTTTTGCTGGCAGTTGTTGGATTTCCTTGGCTTGTAGGTGCATTATTCTAGCCCTCTGTCTTCATACGGTCTTCTTCTCTCTTTATATGTATCTGTCTTGGTGTCTAAATGTTCCCCTTTATAAGGATAGTAATTTCCTGTAGTGAGACTGGCTTGTTCCCTTCCCATGGCATAGGCTCTGTCAGGTATTACCTCAGTATGTGAAAGAACTTGCATGCCTCTTGCTTCTCAAGGATGGATTGGACTGACTCCAGGGCCCTTAGCCTCAGGCATTTGCTGAGGGGCCACTAAGTGGGTGGAAGATTAGATTTTAGTGTTTCCAAACTTTATTGATGATGAGAATCACATGAGGTGCTTGTTAAGAACAGGGATTCCCAGGTCCTCTCCCTGAAGATTCTAGTTCAGTAGGTCTGGGTGGAACCTAGGGAGCTGCATTTCAGTGAGGGTCTCCCCTCACCATCCCTCCACCACCCAACTTATGCAGGTGATTCTTATCAATAAGCGAGCTTCAGAAACATTGGACTACATGACTTCTGCTCAGCATACCAAGATTGTGAAATTCTGACATGTGTTCTTCCAGCAGAAGAGATTTCTAGTAGACTATTGAATATCTCTCCTATCCTTTCTTAGTAAAAGAACCTTATCTTTTATTTGGGATGCAGTGAACTCAGTTAAAGGAGTTTCCTAGCCTTCTTTGAACTACTTTTTACTGACCACCTTTGACCTGGTCAAAGAGAAGTGATGGAGGTTGCTATGGACTGAATGTTTGTGTCCCCCCAAAATTACTCTATTGAACTCCTAACGCCCAAGGTGATTGGTATTTAGAGATGAGGCCTTTGGGAAGTGATTAGGTCATAGGGATGGAACCCTCATGAGTGAGATTATTGCCCTTATTAAAAAAGGCCCCAGAGAGCTACTTCCTCCCTTCTGCCATGTGAGGACACAGCAAGAAGACAGCTGTCTATGAACCAGGAATCAGGCTGTTACCAGACAGCAACTCTGATGTGATCTTGGACTTCCCAGCCTCCAAAAGTGTGAGAAGTAAATGTCTGTTGTTTAAGCCACCCAGTCGGCAGTATTCTGTTACAGAAGCCTGAACTGAGGTAAAACAGGCAGAAGGCCTTGTCAGAGGATCCTCGTATGCTGCTGAAAGGTATACCACCTTTTTCCTTTATTCTGTTTTTTTTTCCTTTTATTCCATCTGAGATGAGGAACTGATGGTTAGCATGCTTGCTGCCATCTTGAACCTTGGGGTGATCTTGTTAAGTCAATGGGACCTAAAGATTGAGGGAGCCCAAATTTCAAATTTCCTTAGGGCTATCATGCCAGCTCTGGGCTGACTCCTCTAAGCCTCTCTTTGTATGTGTAGGCTTCTCTCTAGTTAAAACCACTTTATTTGGGGTTTCCTTTTATATACAGTAGAACTCAATCTTTATTGCTATATCCCCAAATTTGGAACTTTATGAGTTTCCTTTAAGCTGTAAACATCACTAATCAAATCACCTAAATTCTATCTTCAAGGTACATTTCCTGAGCCTAAAACGTACCTTTCTTTCCTTAAGAGGAAAAGGAACAATTTGGAGTTTATATTTAAGAACTCTCTGAGTTCCAAGATGATTGGAACAAGTCTCAATGGGAGGAACAGATCAAGTCACATTGTACCCTTAGTGTCTTACGGTGACAATGAAAGGGAGCTTTCCGTTGATACGTGCATGAAGGAAGGAAGGAGTGCTGGGTGAGAAGTAGCATAGGACTAGAGGAAAGCAAGAGAGTGCTTGCTTTTCGTTATGCTTTCCTACTTTTCAAGTCTGTTTATTGAGGGAGTTCAGTTGCAATGATGTGTTGAAAGTATTTTTTAAATGATAAAATGCCTTATGTATGTTATTTACTGAGCACTGAGTTATATATAGGATGTTGTTTCAGATACATTATGACAGTTTGTCCAAGTGACAACTGCTAGATATTAACAGGTGTCATAAGCAAGAAAAGTTTGTGACAAACAAGTTTGGGAAATGTCATGTTCAGCAAAATAAACTGGTCTCTTTATTACAGGACTTCTCAGTGCCTTTAACGTATTAATGTACATTGTGAGTATCAAAGGAAAAGGAAGGTTGTTGCGGGAGGGGATATGCCATGTGGTAATATTTTTAATATAAAAAAATGTGTGTCTTCAAGAATAGAGCAACCTTGGAGAAAGGCAGCATTAGGAAAAATTATGTAAAGATGTAAGAATACATATTTAGTACCTACTAGATGCAGGGTTCCAGAGCATACATAAAATGAGAGACAGTGTCCTTGCCTTCTGAAAACAAACACTTTTTATGGCAGGGGTGGGGCGCAAAACATTTACTTGTGGAAGATAATATTTAGGATAGAATCTAAGTGCCACTTGTACCCAACATTGTACCCAATAGGTAACTTTTCAACCCTCATTCCGTCCCTGTCTTCTGAGAACTTATGATGTAGGGCTGGTGAGGATGGTGGGTAAGGATGAGGCCACGGATTACATGGAGTGGAATTGGAGAACAGACAGTGGTGAAGAGGTTCAAAGAAGACAGTTGTCGCATCCAAGAGAGGGATTATGAAGGGGAAGGAGAGACTTACTAAAGGGAGGATCTCACAAGATCGGCAGAATTTCAAGAGAGATGAGATTGAGGTCGTTTTGTGGGCTGAAGCGATCCTCCTACTTCAACCTCCTGAGTAGCTGGTCTTGAACTTCTGGACTCAACAGTACTTTCTAATACTAGAGTTATTTGGGAAAAAAAAAAAAAAAAAAAAAAAAAACCCAAAACTTAAAAAGGAAGACCCTTATCCCTCACTGAGGATCTGTTTCTTTTTTTAAAAAAATTTTAAACATTGTTTTATAAAGATAGTGTCTCACTGTGTTACTCAGGCTGGTCTTTAACTCTTGGTCTCAATCGACCTTCCTTCCTTTGACTCCCAAAGTATTGGGATTACAGGCATGAGCCACCATACTCAGCTGAGGAGCTCTTTAATGGGAAATTCTTAGATGGCTTCATCTTGTATGGGTGTAATTTCCTGAGACAGTCCTACTATCCTGGTCTTTATTGCTGTATTTGAACTTCTTTTTCTTTTTCTTTTTCTTTTTTTTTTTTTTTTGAGACGGAGTCTCGCTCTGTCGCCCAGGCTGGAGTGCAGTGGCCGGATCTCTGCTCACTGCAAGCTCCGCCTCCCGGGTTCACGCCATTCTCCTGCCTCAGCCTCCCGAGTAGCTGGGACTACAGGCGCCCGCCACCTCGCCCGGCTAGTTTTTTGTATTTTTTTAGTAGAGACGGGGTTTCACCGGGTTAGCCAGGATGGTCTCGATCTCCTGACCTCGTGATCCGCCCGTCTCGGCCTCCCAAAGTGCTGGGATTACAGGCTTGAGCCACCGCGCCCGGCCCTTCTTTTTCTTTTTCTTTTTGAAACAGTCTCACTCTGTCACCCAGGCTGGAGTGCAGTGGTACAATCTTGGCTCATCGCAACCTCCACCTCCCGGTTTCAAGCAATTCTCCTGCCTCAGCCTCTGAGTAGCTGGGATTACAGGCATGCGTCACCACACCCGGCTCATTTTGTATTTTTAGTAGAGACAGGGTTTCACCATATTGGCCAGGCTGGTCTCAAATTTCTGACCTCATGATCCGCCCACCTCGGCCTCCCAAAATGCTGGGATTTCAGGCGTGAGCCACCTCTCCCGACCTTTGAATTTATTTTCTTTTGAATAATAGGTATAGTTCTACTGTTCTACATGAAGAATGAGTTTACATTCTTCACATACCTTTCTAAGTGTCTACTTATAAAAGCTCTATTACCATATTTCTAATTTTTTTTCTGTTCATTAATGTCATTTGAGACTTCTCTTTGATGGTTTCTGTTCCTCAACTCATTGTTCTCAGAATAGCCTTTGAAAGGCAAATTAAACACAGATGCGAGTGCAAAATAACTTCAAATTTTTAGAGAAGAAACCACATAAAGGTGGCATTGGGTTATCTGGGACAGGGCTATGGAGGGAAGCAAAACTAAGTATATGTGCCTTCTAGTGAGAGCATTCCAGCAGAGAAGCCAGATTGATTTTCTGTTTGATTTCTGCTGAATGGTTTCACTCCTTGCTGGAGTCAGTGTCATATGATCTTGATCATTTGTCAACATAAATAAGAAATCTAAGTGCAGTTATTGGACAGGAAAGGAAGCAAGAACTCTTCAGCGTTAAAATCCAATGGCATATAATAACAACTAACCCCGTTCTATGGAATAAAATATCAGCAGGAATGTTTAACATGAAACGTACTGTTTCCCAATACCCTCGTTGCATTGTCAAAAAGTTTTAGCCCCAGGATTCTGTTTTTTATTTACTGTTTCTGTCCACCTCTCTGATCAGGAACTTGTTGGTTTGCTGATTCTATGACGATTAGAATTGCAGTAGCCCAAACTTGAAAACAGCTATGCTGGAAGGATCAATGACTCTAGCCATCAAAGAAAGGGTGGACAGGGGAAGGGAACCTCACCTGCAGTTCCTCTGTCTACCTGCCCACCTCAGCTTCAGGGCCTTTCGATACTGGTGGGCTAGAGGAGGTCCAAATGCTGGTGGGATCTCAACCTCACCTGGTGTCCAGTTGCTTAACACCATCCCAAGAAGGAATTCATGAGTCAGAAACTGGTAGAAGTACGGAGATTTATTGCAAAGGGAAAAGTACACCCTCAAAGGGCAAGGGGAGTGCAGGCATTACTCAAGAGAGTCACGCGTGTGAGGGGATTTGGGGCTGCTACCTTTGTGGGCTTCATTCGCCAAGGTGGGGAATATTCATGAAAATTCCTGGAAGGTGGTGGAGATTTCTTGGAACTGTGGTGTCACCACTTTTATACCAAATATGGGTATTCCTGAAACTCTCATGGCACTGGTGGGGGTTGATTGAGCATGCGAATGAGTGCATAATGAGGTTCTAAGAGGAACCTAGGTCAGATCCAGTGTCGATTTGGGTCCAGTTGGTCTTAGCCAGCATGGTCCATAACCCGATATTTCAGGGTCTTATCAGTCCTTAGCTTCTGCAGGTAATTTCAACCGTTTGTTTTGCTAGTCATGTGAAACTGCTGCCTGGAAAACTGCTGGAATTTTCTATTCTCCTGAACCACCCTGTATTATTCCTGTCTCGCTTTGACTTGGTGTTCCCTGCCCCAAAAGGCTCTTTGCCTGGTCTCTGCACAGTTGCCACTAAAAAGTCCTTCCCTGACACCTCCCACCCCTGGAGTAAAATCACACATTCTTCTCGCTTCCTGTTCTTTCATTCTAACTTTTTAAATACTTGTCACCCTTCACATGTTACCTGTTTGTTCATGATGTGTTTGTTCATATTGTATTTATTTGTGAACTGTCTTCTCTCTAAAGCAGTATCCTGTGAGGACTTAGGCTCTGGGGGTGTCACTGCTCAATCTCCAGCCTGGCACATAAGAGGTGGTCAGTAAATCTGTTGAATGAATGAATGAATCACAGTTACCTCTGTTATAAAGATGTCATCATCAGTCTTCCCAAAATTCTTACAATACTGGACACTTGAAAGGAAATGAGGCTTTTTTTTAAAAAAGAAAAAGCATTTCCTGGCAGGAATTTATGTATTCGTATGCAATATGGGGGTAGTTACAGTACAGTGCAAGAAAAACAACCGTATTTCCTGTCCTTTAGGAATTTGAAATCTGTAAAGAACTCTAACCTTGGAAATGCCTGATAACATATATCTAGAATTATCTGTGGCAAAAGACAAGGCAAATAGGCAAATATTCTGCATTATGAAAAATGTATAGTTTCAAAGGACAAGTATAGGTGGATTTACATGCCCACATCTTTTGAGATGAGTGGAAATTTGTACATGATAATCCAGGTGAGGCTGAGGCTCCCTGGCTGTGACAGTTCCCTTGGGGCTATTCCCCTGTACCTCCTGGGTCAGCTGATCTGCCTCCATCCAGAAAAGACACTGGGGAAAGTCAGGAGTGGTCAGTAGCTTTTGTCATGTCGGGTAGCTAATTACAAGTTTGGGCTAATTTTTTTTTTTTTTTTTTTTGAGACAGACAGAAAGTTAGGAGTGGTCAGTAGTTTTTGTCATTTGGGCAGCTAATTACAAGTTTTGGGTTAATTTTTTAATTTTTTAATTTTTATTTTTTGAGACAGAGTCTCGCTTTTGTTGCCTAGGCTGGAGTGCAGTGGTGCGATCTCGGCTCACTGCAACATCCACCTCCTGGGTTCAAGTGATTCTCCTGCCATGGCCTCCCAAGTAGCTGAGACTACAGGTGTGTGCCACCATGCCTGGCTAATTTTTGTATTTTTAGTAGAGACAGGGTTTCGCCAAGTTGGTCAGGTTGGTCTTGAACTCGTGACCTCAAGTGATTCACCCATCTCGGCCTCCCAAAGTATTGGGATTACAGTTGTGAGCCGCTGTGCCTGGCCAAGTTTTGGGTTAATTTCTTAAAGTATCTTCTCTTGCACCTTTCTTACCTTTTCACTCCTTTCTCCTGCTTTCTAGGTCTTTCTTCTTTGAGAGGAAAGGGAGAGACCCTGGTTAGGCCAGAAATCCATAGAGAGGAGTTTTCTTCCTCTCCCTCCTTCCACTGTGGTTGGTAGGTTTTCGAGGTTCTAGTGGAGATTGGTGGAGGATCCTGTAGGCTGCAGCCTTGTCCCCCTCACAATGTATTTTTTGTAATAGGTGAAATGCTTCTTCTTTATGGTCAGGAGAAATGTTCTCTCACTCCTGGTGGCCAGTATATAAATCTTAACTTGTATATTTATATATTCAGCATTATGTATGTGTATGTGTGCATGCATGTGTGTGTGTGTATGTGTGTGCATAATGGATTTTAGTTGTGCATTTAGTAAAACACATGCATTTCTTTCATTTATGACTTATGCAGTGACTAATTGTGGTTCATTTTCAGACAATTTTAAAGAGTTACCACAAAAAAGCATTTGAATTGTTGGCAAGCTAAAGTTAGTCTTAATAAGAATGAAGATTTTGAAAAGCACACTTAACTTCTTTCCTCATTTAACCAGAGCTGAACAGCGTACAAGTAGCAATCATGGGTTTTGGTATATAGAAACAAGCTTAGAAACTATGGATGTAATTTTAATACAATGCAGTTTTATGAGGTGGAATGTCTTAGTTGTTTGACCCTAACCGACTTCATTAACTTGCCCATTTTTGGGGAAAGAACATCCTTGTGTCATGCAGTGATTCAAGAGCTTAAGGACAGCAAGAAAGCAGGGGGAGGGATGGTTTCAAGGTACGATGTGTAGTCCCTAAGCAAGGCCTCCTTAAGGACGTGAATTCTGACTACTGCAGCTGAAGAAGACAGCTGTGGGAAGAGAGTGCAAAGCCCAGTCACCCCACCCGTGCCCGTCTGTTGCTGGCTGAGGGTTGGCTCTGTGTCTTTTGCTCCACATCCGCTGTGAATGTGAGGGCAAAGAACTCTGCTGAAGTTGTCGGTCTTCTGTCAGAAGAAGGCTTTAAGTACTGGCATTCTTTCCTCATAAGCACAGATCCGGCTCCTGTTTCTCAGGGAGGGCAGTGAACTTGCTCTACATTCCTGATGGGTAATGAAGTTGTTCCCAAGCCTGTCACCACCACATCCTTCCAACCCTGCCCTTAAGCTTCTTTTTCAGAGGGAAGCAGAATGTTAACTCAGTAGGACATCCTAAAGGACAGAAGCAAGGCAAGGAGAGGATGGAGAAAAGCTCATTCTACTCTGACCACGGTCACTGTCACTGGCTGCAGGGTGTGGAAAATGGAAAGGCACAGTATATCACCATTTCCTCAGGACGGAATGCTGGCCAGCGCCCAGTGGGAACTACAGCTAGCAAATTAGTGAATTGTGGCTGCCCATTATTTACGAGAGAACACGTGGTAACCACCTTCAGTAAATAAATGCAGATGAATTTGGTCATTTACAACTCTTGTGTTTTCTTGTGGTAACACAGTTGTCCAACTGACCAGGCATGAATGTTCATTACACACCATAAGGTATGTGGTTCGTGGTTCTCGACATTTTTAAACATGAGAAACCTGTTCTAACATACACGGAGTTCACAGATCTTTAACTTTTAGCTGTTCTGTTATCTATTGGTTGAGAAGACACATAATGATGAGATCAAAATGTATTAAGTGGATTTGAATTACAGTTATCACAGAACTTACTATATTTGAAAGCTGTGTATATGGAACATATAACACACAATGGTGCTCAGGGATTCAGGGTCTTTTCTCATCCCCACCAAACTGAGGACCCTCCTCTGCCCTCCCCCGTTCTCCGTTCAGGGCCAAAGCCCCCACGTTGGGATCTAGTGGAAGAATCAAAAGATTGTAAATTTTAGGTCAGGCAGAGAGGGGATCAGATTTCAACTCTACCACATCCTGTATTATCTTGGGTAAGTTACTAAACCTTGCTGTGCCCCAGCTTCCTCATCTTTGAAATGGAGATTAGTTCCTATGAGGACTTAACCTCATAGGGGTTTTGGAGGAATTGAAGTTTTATTGTACCATAAATAGTGCCTGCGCAGGAAAGGTGGCACTTAATTTTTTTTCCCCACTTCTTGCCTACTCTCCCCACCTCCAGGACAGATTCGAGACCAGTAATGCACAAAATGAAAATTAGTAAGTTAATTTTTTCTGCCTCTGAACATTCATTTAGCCAGTACTGTATGTTCTAGTTAGTAGGGCTGTTTGACAAATGACTACTACCTTTAGTGGCATAAAACATACCTTTATTATACTCACCAATTCTCTGGACAGGGTACAACAGGGACAGTTCGTCTCTGATCTGTGATGTGGAACTTCAACTGGGGAGCCTGAAAGGCTTGGGGCTGGAATTACCTCGTGGCTCATTCCCTCAGCATCTGACGGTTAACGCTGGCTGTCACCTTAGACCTTAACTGAGGCTTTTGGCCAGAATGCTGGTTCCCCGTTGGCCCTGGCTTTCTCACAGCATGGTAGCTAGGTTCCAAAAGCAAGCATCCTGAGAGAGCTAGACGGAAACCTCATCCATTCCCTGTCATGGCCTAGCCTTGGAAATCATACAGCATCGCTTCTGCCATCCATTGAGATTGTCACAACATCCCGCTCATATTCAAAGGGAGGAGAAGTAGATTATGCCTCTTGATGCAAGGTGGTTCTGGAAGAGTATATGGGAACAGAAATCTTACCGCACCCTTTGTGGAAAATCTCTGCCACAGTATGGGAGCAGTTCGTAAATTTATAGAAAGGGACTCCTAGAATGTGCTTGCACTGTTCTTCCCTGAATTACCGTGGTTGCACGCTGGACCAAAAGCTAAGACCTTAACACAAAGGTCTGAAATATAGTATCTGAACTCTGTCCCAGGGCAGGTATCACCTTCTAGCTTTGAACTGGAGCCTGGGTTTTCATCTAATAGCCAGGCTGAAATGTCTGGTCAATGGCATGTCAGTAACTGAACTCTGAGCTATATGCTAGGTGGTAATATCAAGGTGTAAGACATACCAGCGAAGCCAGAGACTGACTGACTTTCCAATTCAAAGATTTTTTTTTGTGGTAACTGTTTAAAATAAAGTCTTAAGATCAGTTGTAACCTGATTTTATTTCTGGACAAGAGCCATATTACCTTGTACCCTACTTTGTCTCCATTACTAAAAGTTCACCAATTACATTGTCTTCCTAAGATTTAAAAAAAAATTTTTTTAATAATTATAGAGAAAGTTGTAGTGTTCAGAAATCTACCTTAGAAGGAGAAGCATTGGCTTCTAGTTAGGAAGAAGAGTTCTTCCTTATAATATTATGACAGTTATTTTCCCCAGTAAATGTTTATTTCTTCTCAGAACTTATTTGCAAGTGGGATATACTTAAAACTAAACAAACAATTAGCTCACAAAGTGTTAAACCAAAAAGAAGTTTTGCAGAAAAAGAATGGACACATCATTTTAAAAATGTATATATATCATATAGTTTGATTATGTGTAAATCAGAAATTTAAAGGAGGATGATGTGTTGTTTATCATTTATATGGAGTCAGGTTAGTCTATAAAATGTTCAATTATTTCCAGGCTCTGAAAGTCATTCTTATGACCCTGTCTCAGATTTTTTTTTTTTTTTTACTTGTCTAATAAAAGTAACAGTGCTTTCATGAGGTCTTACTGGGCTGTTTGGGGTATGTGAGGGATAACAGAGGTGAAAAGTTTTTGGAAATCTGCATGTGCTATTCACATGTAAAATTCTGGCTTTTATTTTTTATTTTTTTTTACTTATTAGAGATAGTTCTCGCTATGTTGCCCAGGCTGGCCATAAACTCCTGGGCTCAAGTGATCCTCTACGCTCAGCCTCCCGAGTAGCTGAGATTACAGGAATGCACTGTAATTTTTGTTGTTGTTGCTGTTATTAGTCAGAGGTGGGACTCCATGACAGCCCACGGAGAGGGGAGGAACAAAGACCTGCCTTCCCACGTGGCTTCCCTTCCCCTATTTCTTACATTTCCCCCTTTCTTTCTTCTCCTCTCTTAACTCTTTGCTGTTTTCTTGTCTTCCCATTGCCTTTTTTCCCTTCCCTGTCTTCTGTAAGGTCTTCGGCCTCCCATTGTTGCCCATAGATATTGCCTCTTATATCTGGACTCGGAATGGCTTGTGATCAAAACTATGTTGTTTATATATATGTGTGTGTGTGTGTATATGTAGACGTATGTATGTATATATAGATGTATATGTATGTATATTGTATACATACATATAAATTATGTACATTTATATTTACGTACATAAATATGTAGATATGTAAAATATGTACATATGTTAAAAATAATGCAAGGATCTCACATCATGCCTAGTCCAGGGCTCAAGAGGGATTTAGCAGCTAAATGTATTATGACCATCTAGCTTGCAGGGAGAATCATTAGCCAGGCTCAAAAAAGTAAATCCCTGCTGCTTTCTAGATTGAGCAATACGCAAGATATTGTTCATGGGGTAAATCAATGCCGGAAATTCCCTGTCTGCCATTATGGCTTGGACTTAGGGCTTTTATTTTAAATGATTTCTTACTTTCTCTGCCAACTAGTCTCTAAATACAAGTTCATGTTCTTCTTGACTGGACACTTTTTTTTTTTGAGATGGAGCCTTGCCCTGTCACCCAGGCTGGAATGCAGTGACGCAATCTCTGCTCACTGTAGCCTCTGCTTCCCTGGTTCAGGCAATTCTCCTGACTCAGCCTATCGAGTAGCTGGCTTACAGGTGCGTGTCACCATGCCCAGCTGTTTTATAGTTTTAGCAGAGCTGGGGTTTCACTGTGTTGGCCAGGCTGGTCTTGAACTCCTGACCTCAGGTAATCCACCCACCTTGGCCTCCCAGAGCGCTGGGATTACAGGCATGAGTCACCGTGCCTGGCCTTGGCTGGGTACTTTTAACTGCTCTAGAGGAGAGCTGTTCTTTAGGTGCCTCCCCTTGAAAGTGAGTTTTGTGTATGCCATGTAGTCTATATGCAGATCTTTTCAGATAGACCCCCTGTTATGAGCTGAGTTGTGGCCCCACCCCACCCGCAAAGTGACACGTTGAAGTCCAAACCCCCCAGTTCTTCAAACTGTCACTGTATTTGAACATAAAGTTAACATGAGGCCTTTGGGGTGGGCCCTAATCTAGTATGACTAGTGTCCTTATATGAGGAGAAAATTTGGACTCATGAAGAGACACACACAAGGGATGTCCATGCACGGAGAAAAGTCCATGTGGTGACACAGTGAGCAGCTGTCTGCAAGCCAAGGTGAGAGGTCCCAGGAGACATCAGCCTGCAGGGTGACACCTTGATCTTGGATTTCCAGCCTCCAGTCTGTGGGATTTTGTAATGGCAGCTCTAGACGATTAACATCCCCTCCAGGTTTAGTGAAAATTTGTAAAGCCTTGTTGTGTGATGCGGTGACAAGCAGAGAAATACAAACTTAACCTCTGCCAGGCGCGATGGCTCATGCCTGTAATCCCAGCACTTTGGGAGGCTGAGACGGGCAGATCACTGGAGGTCAGGAGTTTGGTACCAGCCTGGCCAGCATGGTGAAACCCTGTCTCTACTAAAAATACAAAAATTAGCTGGGTGTAGTGGTGTGCTCTTGTAATTCCAGCTACTCGGGAGGCTGAGGCAGGAGAATCGCTTGAACCAGGGAGGTGGAGGTTGCAGTGAGCCAAGATTGCCCCACTCTGGGAATCCCAGCACTTTGGGAGGCTGAGGCTGGCAGATCCCTGGAGGTCAGGAGTTTGAGATAAGCCTGACCAACATGGTGAAATCCTGTTTCTACTAAAAATACGAAAATGTATAAATAAATAAAAATACAAAAATTAGCAGGGTGTGGTGGTGTGCACTTGTAATTCCAGCTACTCAGGAGGCTAAGGCAGGATAATCACTTGAACCTGGGAGGCGGAGGTTGCAGTGAGCCAAGACTGCGCCACTGCACTCCAGCCTGGGCAACAGAGTGAGACCCTGTATTTAAAAAAAAAAAAAAAAAAAAGACCAAAAAACCCCACTTCATCTTATTTTGTGGATCCACAGTGGAGTAATGGTGAGCGTATATGTTAGAGTTCTCCAGAGAAACACAACCAATAGGATATTTTTCTATATATTTATATATAGATGTTTATATAGGATGTATATCAGATGTTTATATATCTATAGAGAGAAAAAAGAGGAGAGAGATTGATTCTAAGGAACTGGCTCATGTGATTGTGGGCTGACTGAACTGGAATCTGTAGGGCAGCCTAACAGGCTGGAGACTCAAAGAAGAGTTGGTATTTCAAGTCAAAATGCAGTTTGGAGGCAGAATACCTTTTTTGTGTGAGATCTCAGTTTTTTGGTCTTCAACTATTTGGATGAAGCCCATGTACATTATGGAATATTCTCCTCTTTACTCAAAGTCTACTGATTTAAGTGTTAATCATATCTAAAAAGTACATTCACAGCAATATCTAGACTGGTGTTTGACCAAATAATGGCACCGTAGCTTAGCTACCTTGACACATAACATTAACCATCGTGTAGTGGAGATGAGGAGGTGGTAGTCTGGGCCTAGTTTATATAAGAAAAGTGAGACTTCACCTGATTTAATAAAAGCTAAATATTAAATGTTAACAATGTATTTTTACATGTATAATATAACTTAATTGTTTGCATCAACCTTTTGTTTTAATACATGAGTGAATTGACCACATATTTAGTTTTAATATACTCATCACCCCTAAATTTCTGTTGATCATATAAGCATTAAGTATGATATGGGCTGTGGACTGGTATCACATATGCTTCAAAATTTCAGTACTCATGCTGGTAAATTGCCTGGTCTATGCTTTTTTGTCTTGGTATGACTTTTTGCCTTAAGTATTATTATTATCTTTATCATTGCATAAAGCAGTATTTTATACACTAACTCCTTTTATTTATTTATTTTTGAGATGGAGTTTCAGTCTGTTGCCCAGGCTGGAGTGCAGTGGCGCAATCTTGGCTCACTGCAACCTCTGCCTCCTGGATTCAAGCGATTCTCCTGACTCAGCCTCTTGAGTAGCTGGGATTATAGGCATGCACTACCACACCCAGCTAATTTTTGTATTTTAGTAGAGATGGGGTTTCACCATGTTGGCCAGGCTGGTCTTGAACTCCTGACCTCAAGTGATCCACCTGCCTCAGCCTCCCAAAGTGCTGGGATTACAGGTGTGAGCCACCACACCCAGCCTAGTTGTTCCTTTCTAAAGGACAGATACCATATCCTTTAAATCTGCTTGATAAGATACCCATTCCTATCCAAATAATGAAATGTTTTGGTTATTATTGAAGTATGTCCAGTATTTGGGCAAAACTAGAATCTAATAAATTGTAACCCACAAGTCATATGTGGGCTAAAAGTGAACACTTTCCCCATGGCGTGATAGGAAGCCATGAAGAACAAGCGTAAAGTGATAAAACTGGCAAGTGGACCGAGAAATCCAAGCCAAGAGAATTCTGAGAACAGAGAGCAGGAAACGGCTCTCTGTCAGGATTCAAGGACAGAACTGAAGTTCAAATAGAAAAAAGGATGCTGCTTCAAGGATCAGGAGTTGGTTGTCAGAGCGTCTGATGCATTGCCTTGGTGTCTTAACCTGTAACTTAGTTTTCCTTGGGACTTTGCACCGCAGTCCTACTCTGCTACCGTGGGAATTCTTGCTTGAAAGTAAATCTAGGACTATAGTTGTGGTAATGTTTGAGCTTTACTTTTCTTCTGTTACTCCTACTGTCCATTTGATTGAGGCTGAGAAAACTGGCCATCTGTTAAATTGAAGTTGCTTTTCTAAGGCAATAGGCTCTGGGAGAATGGAGAGGTGGGGTCTCCTAGGTTACCAAGCTTGTGCTTCATAAATGTGCTCCCTTGAAAAAGCCTGGGTCTCTATAAAATATGTTGGTAACAGTTAAAGAAAAAGCCATTAGAAGAGAGGGGGAGAGAGAGAGAGAGAGAGAAAACACCAACTTCATTATGATTTAAATTAATTTCTACTTTTTATTCTTAGATAGAACTAATTAAAGTTCTAATTATTTTGAGTACTTTAAAACTAGGTGACAGGGTTTCCCTTTCTCTAAAAGGGATTGAAATTTTTCTTTAGGAGCAAAATTGATGGGTAGTCTGCAAAAGGATTCAAATTGTTTAGAAATATATGACCATTATGAAGCATTATTTTCTGTCAGTGTCTATGATTTAGGAGTCGTGGAAGACCTGAATGTAATTAGCGATGTGGTGACTTAGTGAAGCTAGAAAAAAAATGAATTGAATTTTCATTCTAACTTTGAAGGAAGAAAGACATTGTGAGCTTAGAAGCAATAGAAGAAGTCACAAAGTACAGTTAAATTAGAAAGCTTAAGTTTATTGGGTAGTGGATAGTCAAGAGGTAAGACTCTCCCACTCCATTCGCTCTTGGTAGGCAAATACCAGACAGAAAATATTTGTAGCCAGAATGGCTACCAGTCTTTATTGTAAGCGCATCAACTCAAAAATAAGACAAGCAGAGGACATCAGAAGACAACTCACAGCTACTAACTGAACATGAAGAATACCGTCCCCAGTAACCAAGTGCTGCAATTAAAATAAGATGCCGGCCAGGCGTGGTGGCTCATGCCTGTAATCCCAGCACTTTGGGAGGCTGAGGTGGGTGGATCACCTGAAGTCAGGAGTTCGAGACCAGCCTGACCAACATGGTGAAACCCTGTCTCTACTAAATACAAAATTTAGCCAGCAGTGGTGGCACATGCATGTAATCAGCTACTTGAGAGGCTGAGGCAGGAGAATCGCTTGAACCTGGAAGGCAGAGGCTGCAGTGAGCCAAGATTGTGCCATTGCACTCTAGCATGGGCAACAAGAGCGAAACTGCATCTCAAAAAAAAAAAAAAAAGAAAAGCCACAAATACCTGACAATACAATTTTAAAATGTGAATACTTTCGTTATTTGATGATATTAAGGAATTATTCTTAAAATATTTAGATGTTATAATGGTATTTTTTAAAAGATTTCAGAGAGGCCAGGCATGGTGGCTCATGCCTATAAATCCCAGTGCTTTGGGAGGTTGAGGTGGGAGGATTGCTTGAGGCCAGCCAGGAGTTCAAGACCAGCCCAGGCAACATAGCAAGACCCCTGTGTATTAGCTTCTTCTCACACTGCTATAAAGAACTATCAGAACTCGGTAATTTGTAAACAAAAGAGGTTTGATTGACTCATAGTTCCACAAACTGTACAGGAGGCATGGCTGGGGAGGCCTCATGGAACTTATAATCATGGTGGAAGGGTAAAGGGGAAGCAAGCATGTCTTCACATGGTGTGGGAGAAAGAGTGAGTGAAGGGGGAGGTGCTACACACTTTCAAATAACCCGACTTCATGAGAACTCACTCACTATCGCAAGAACAGCAAGGGGGAAATCTGCCCCCATGATCCAATGACCTCCCACCAGGTCCCTCCCCTAACACTGGAAATTACAATCCAAGGTGAGATTTGGTTGGGGACACAGAGCCAAACCATATCACCCTGTGATAATTGGGTGAATTGTAATAATCCCCATGTGCTGTGGAAGGGACCTGGTGGGAGGTAATTGAATCATGAGGGCAGATTTTTCCTGTGCTGTTCTCGGGATAGTGAGTAAGTCTCATGAGATCTGATGGTTTTATAAAGGGAAGTTCTTCTGCACATGCTCTCTCTTTGCCTGCCACCATGTAAGATGTTTGCTCTTTTTTGTGTTCCGCCGTGATTGTGAGGTCTCCCCAGCCATGCGTAACTGTGAATTCATTTATACTTCTTTCCTTTACAAATTACCTAGTCTCAGGTATGTCTTTATTAGCAGCATAAGAACAGACTAATACAGTAAATTGGTACTGCAGAGAATAAGGTACTGCTGTAAAGATACCCAAAAATGTGGAAGTGACTTGGGAACTGGGTAACAGGAAGAGGCTGAAACAGTTTAGAGGACTCAGAAGAAGACAGGAAGATATGGAAAGTTTGGAACTTCCTAGAGAAACCTTGTTGAATGACTTTGACCAAAATGTTAATAGTGATATGGATAATGAAGTCCAGGCTGAGGGGGTCTCAGATGGAGATGAGGAGCCTGTTGGGAATTGGAGTAAAAGTCACTCTTGTTATGTTTTAGCAAAGAGACTGGCAGGATTTTGGCCCTGCTCTAGAGATCTGTGGAACTTTGAAGTTGAAAGAGATGATTTAGGGTATCTAGTGGAAGAAATTTCTAAGTGGCAAAGCATTCAAGAGAAAGCAGAGCAAAAAAGTTTGGAATATTTGCAGCTTGATGATGCAATAGAAAAGAAAAACCCATTTTCTGGGAAGAAATTCAAGTCTGTTGTAGAAATTGGCATAAGTAACAAGAAGCCAAATGTTAATCACCAAGACAATGGGGAGGATGTCTCCAGAATGTGTCAGAGACCTTTGTGGCACCCCCTCCTATCACAGGTCCAAAGGCCTAGGAGAACAAAATGGTTTCCTGGGCCAGGCCCAGGGCTCCCTTGCTGTGTGCAGCCTAGGGACTTGGTGCCCTGCATACCACCTGCTCCAGCCGTGGCTCAAAGGGGCCAAGGTACAGCTTGGGCTGTGGCTTCAGAGGGTGCAAGCCTCAAGCCTTGGCAGCTTCCACATGGTGTTGAGCCTACAGGTGCACAGAAACCAAGAACTGAGGTTTGGGAACCTCCGCCTAGATATCAGAGGATGCATGGAAATGCCTGGATTATCCAGGCAGAAGTTTGCATGGGGGTGGGGCCCTCATGGAGAACCTCTGCTAGGGCAGTGTGGAAGATAAATGTAGAGTGCGAACCCCCACACAGAGTCCCCACTGGGGCACTGCCTAGTGGAGCTATGAGAAGAAGGCCACCATCCTACAGAGCCCAGAATTGTAGACCCACCGACAGCTTGCACCATGCATCGGGAAAAGCCACAGACACTCAATGCCAGCCTGTGAAAGCATCCAGGAGGGGAGCTGTACCCTGCAAAGCCACAGGGGCAGAGATAGTAAAGACCATGGGAGCCCATCTCTCGCACCCAGTGTGACCTGGGTGTGACACTTGTAGCCATAGAGGATCATTTTAAAGATTTGGCTCCCCCTCTGGATTTTGGACTTGCCTGGGGACTGTAGCCCCTTTGTTTTGGCCAATTTCTCCCATTTGGAAGGGCTATATTTACTCAATGTCTGTACCCTCACTGTATCTAGGAAGTAACTAACTTGCTTTTAATTTTACTGGCTCATGGATGGAAGGGACTTGTCTCAGATGAGACTTTGAACTGTGGACTTTTGAGTTAATACTGAAATGAGTTAAGACTTTAGGGGGCCGTTGGGAAGGCATGATTGGTTTTGAAATGTAAGAACATGAGATTTGGGAGGGGCCAGGGGCAGAATGCTGCTATGGTTTGGCTTTGTGCCCTAACCAAATCTCACCTTGAATTGTAATAATCCTCACTCTGTGGGAGGGACCCAGTGAGAGGTAATTGAATCACGGGGCGGTTTTTCCTGTGCTATTCTCGTGATAGTGAATAAGTCTCATAAGATCTGAAGGTTTTATAAAGGGGAGTCCCCTGCACATGCTCTGTCTTTGCCTGCCACCATGTGAGACGTGCTTTTGCTCTTCCTTCATCTTCTGCCATGATTGTGAGGTCTCTCCAGCCATCTGGAACTGTGAGTCCATTAAACTTCTTTCCTTTATAAATTACCCAGTCTCAGGTATATCTTCATTAGCTGCATGAGAACAGACTATTATACCCTGTTTCTACAAAAAGAAAATGTTTAAAAATTAGCCAGGTGTGTTGGCGCCTGTACTCCCAGCTACGAGGCTGAGGCTGGGGAGGAAGTCTTGAGTTCCGGAGTTCAAGGCTGCAGTGAGCCGTGATGGTGTTGCTGCACTCCATCCTGGGCAACAAACCCTGTCTCTAAACAGACAGACAAAAGATTTCAGAGATACACACTGAAATATTGAGAGTTGAAATTATAAGATGTCTGGATTTTGCTTACATAATCTAGGTTCTGCAGGGAATGAGTGAGGGCATTGATAAAATAAAGGTGAGGCAGATAAGTGAGTTATTTGGTAAAGCTAGTAATACCAGGTATGGTGGCTCATGCCTAGCACTTTGGTAGGTATATGTGGGTAGATCCTTTGAGCCCAGGAGTTCAAAACCAGCCTGGACAACACAATCAGACCAAGTCTCTACAAAAAGTACAAAAATTAGCCAGGCGTAGTGACACACACCAGTAGTCCCAGCTACTTGGGAGGCTGGGGTGGGAGAATTGCCTGAGCCCAGGAAGTTGAGGCTTCAGTGAGCTATGATCACACCACTGCCCTCCAGCCTGAGTGACAGAGCAAGTGCCTGTCTACACACAAAAAGAAAGCAAAAAGAAAAAGAAAAAAAACCCTGAAATATGAATACATAGGACTTCATTATATTCTTTCCTTTCGTTTGAACTTTTAATTTTTGTAATTTTTATAATAAAACACTAAAAGTGTTAAAAATCCTTGAAAGACCCCAATGACTTCAAGAAAAGAGAGAGGCTGCCAGACATTTTGTGCTTCCAGATAGAAGTACGCAGTACCTTCTATGAAGTATTTATTGTTGCCAAAATATTGAACTTGAATCTGATCAGCCTCTAAATCCTATTGCCAATTAATGTGAAATACTGAAGACAGGAAAACATGTTAAATGCCATGATGAGATAGGATCAGTCAGAATCAAGAGCATGAGCCACTCTAGAATCCACCTGGCTTCTTCAAGTAGATTAAAAGAAAAGGGTCAGGCAGGAAGAAGAAACTCATAAATTAAGAGACTCATGAGACAGAGCCACCGTTTGCAATGTATGGACCTCATTTGTAACCTGATTCCATCAAATCAAGAAAAATTCATGAGGCAGTTGGGAAAATTTGGATACCAGCGAAATATTTGATGTATTAAGGCATTAGCATAATTTTTTCTAAAGATGTGTTATGTGTTCATTTTGTTTTGAATGTTCTCATTGTTTAGAGACACATACTGAAATATTTATTTGATGCTGTGCTATGTGGTCTGGGATTAATTCAGATGATCTGGCAGGCAAGGGTCTAAAATGGGGTTACAGCTGAAAGGCACGAGACTGACATGAGTTGATAGTCACTGAAGCCGGATGATGAATTATCCACACTACTTTTGGATATGTTTAAGTATTTCCATAATAAAAATACCAGTTTTCACCTATTGTTATCATGGTAAGCATTTTCTAAAGTGATTGATATCCAGTGCTCTCATACTTTGCTGGTGTCCTTTATATGCACAAATGTAGTACTAGCCATGTCCTGTGTATCGCTTTCCTAAAAATAACCACATGTTAACAAAGGCATGTTGAGTTAAATAAGTATAAAACTTTATGGAATTTTATGAATCTTATAAAATAACAATTTATTGGCCGGGCATGGATGGTGGCTCACGCGTGTAATCCCAGTACTCTGGGAGGCTGAAGCAGGCAGGTCTCTTGAAGCAGGAGTTCAAGACTAGACTGGTTAACATGGCGAAACCCTGTCTCTACTAAAAATACAAAAATTAGCCGGGCTTAGTGGCATGCACCCGTAGTCTCTGCTACTTGGGAGGCTGAGGCACAAGAATCACTTGAATCTGGGAGGCAGAGGTTGCAATGAGCCACGATCCTGCCACTGCACTCCAACCTGGGAGACACACCAAGACCCTGTCTCAAAAAAAAGTAAATAAATAAAAAATAAAAACAGGGCCAGGCATGGTGGCCCATGCCTGTAATCCTAGCACTTTGGGAGGCTGAGGCAGGAGGATCACCTGAGGTCAGGAGTTCGAGACCAGCCTGGCCAACATGGTGAAACTCCATCTCTATTAAAAATACAAAAATAGCCAGGCGTGGTGGTGGGCACCTGTAATCCCAGCTACTCGGGAGGCTGGGGCAGAAGAATCGCTTGAACCTGGGAGGTGGAGGTTGCAGTGAGCCAAGGCCGTACCATTACACTCCAGCCTGGGCAACAGGAGTGAAACTCCATCTCAAAAGAAAAGAAGAAAAAACAAAAGCAAAAACAACAATTTATTGCCCCATAAGTCTACCTTTGATATATCAGAGTAAAAGAAAGCAGGACAAAAATCAGTTCTGCTAGAAAAGAGATAACTTAGGAAAGTTCATTTAAGGGAAATACAACAAAATGCTCTTTTTAGTTTTTAGTAGAATATTAAAGTATGGGTGTGGATTTTTATCCCCCTTCTTACAATGTTTGATTATGTGGTTATGTTTTGTTTCTAAGGCCTTAAAATAAATAGAGAAAAATGTATACTATAGTAAATTGAGAAAATCTACTCACCTACATATATTTAAATTACATACTTATCTTCACCTAAAACAAAGATACTTTATCTAACAAAGTAATATTAGGGATTTATTTTATGTTTTAAGTGAATGATAAATTATCTTGCAATTATATACCTTAGATGAACTCTTCTATTAAACATTTGTTTATTTGTATATTTGTGCATCTACTTAGTTACTTTAGAAGGGCAAGAGAAAATGGCCTTGGGACTTTTGACCTGTGGAAGTTTCGCATTTTCCAGCCTGGGTTTGCGGAGCCTGTGGGCAAAGCCATCTTCCTTCCACATTGTTTTTCTGTTTCCCAGTTTCTGGGCACTTAGCTGCCTATATGCTTCTCTTTTTCAGGAACAAAAAGAGAAAAAAGGTAATAAGCATCTCAGAACTCATTTGGGGGAAAAATAAAGAAATGAATAGTTAATTTGCTGCTACTGTGATAAACTTTCTTTGTAAACATTGTCATCTGGACTTCTGTTTTGATAGAGGAGAGTTGAAAATACTGTGCTTGCACTGGCTGGCTGAAGTTTACACTTATTCAAAGCAAGGCAGTTGAGGATTAACCCAAAAACGAATGGCCTGACCTTCCAGGAATCCTGATGCGGCCAGGGGAACATGTGCTCCGGGAGGCTTTGCAGGGCAGTCATCCCAGGAGCCCGGTGGAGTGGAGGGAGAGGTCAGGAAAGGGAATGCCTCAGCCTCCCGCTGTGTGTTTTCAGTCTCCTAAAGACTCCTCGGAGATTATTACAGGCCCTGGAAATGAGAGTGGCCCCTGGAGATGGGGTAGTCAGAAAAAGCAGAAGTGCAAGTCCAACATGCGATCGGCCAGCACTGGGCATGCCTAGGGACAACCAGTTGTCTAGGGACTGCCCAAGAGGCCTTGGGCTGCCCTTGCCCAGGAGGGGTTTTAATCACTACAAAGAGCCAGACAAATGTGGCCCATGGACTCAACAGTATATATAGAAAGAGCAATGGCAATGGGTATGCAGAGTCACTGTCACTAATTTACCAAGACAGTTCTGATCTTGACTTACACAGGTACTAGCTCTTACCAATAATTTTGCAAAATATTTACCCTGCTTAATTTTTTTTTTTTTTTTTGACAGAGTCTTGCTCTGTCACTCAGGCTAGAGTGCAGTGGTGAGATCTCGGCTCACTGCACCCTCTGCCTCCTGGGCTCAAGCAATCCTCCTGCCTCAGCCTCCTGAGTAGCTGAGACTACAGATGCATGCCACCATGCCTGGCTAATTTTGTATTTTTAGTAGAGATAGGGTTTCGCCATGTTGGCCAGGCTGGTCTTGAACTCCTAACCTCAGGTGATCCACCTGCCTGGCCTCCCAAAGTTCTGGGATTACAGGTGTCGGGTACCTACTTGATATTTTAAAGTCATATAAATATATATATATGAGATATATATATATTTTAAAGTCATTTATATATATATATAAATATGTATATATATAAAAATATGTATATATATGTATTTTTCTCTAACAGGATTACTTAAAGGATTTTTCCCGAGTACACCTAGAAACAATGGTAATAAGGCTATAATTAACACAAGGCAAGCTATCCTAACTTCCTCAGAGCCACTATCCTCGCTGTATCCTGAGAGCCTGGAGAGTAACTTCTCTGTGTTGAGAAGCCTCAATGTGACTTGTACTTCGGTTTCTGAAACACAAACTGATCTACTCAGTTTATTTGTTTGAAGTGTATGTTGCTTTGAGAAAAAAATTGTTTTGTTATATTCTGTTTCCATAATTTTTAGGAATGGATCAGAGGAGGAATATCAGCAAGATTTGATGAGAAATCTGAGGCACAAGGTTAAGGAAATTCTACAGAATTATGCATACACCTGGAATTTAACTTCCCAGAGCACAGGGCTTTATAGTTCTTATTCACAGGTCTGTCCAGTACATAGAAGGTGCTCATTAAATATTGCTAAATAAGTGAATGAATGAACAAACCAGGATCTGAGCCCAGGTCTGTGTTAGTACTCGAATGCTCCTATTGAACTTGTGCATTTAACCATATTTGAGATATAATTGATTTATTGAACTGCTCAAGTTCATAAAGTGTGCATTTGAAAGGGTCTTTATTTCTCTCTAGTTGTTGATTTCAACCATGCCAGGTAGAATCTCCTTTTCCCTGTCCCATCACAATGTTCAACCTCCATAAGCTTTCAGAGACTAATCCAGTTAAAAACTGAATCTCAAACTTGATTTAAATCTCTCTTTCACCTAGTGCATCTGGACCCTTCTCTAAAGCACCTGAAGGGAGAGAAGAGTTAGAGGGCATTCTGTCCTTTTGCTCCTTCTGCCACTTCCTCATTTGGGATCAACCTGTCTCTCCCAAAGGTTGGGGACAGAGAGGAAGCGTTGGAGTCACAGGGAAGGTGAACAAACACTTCTCTGCTCAGCTTGATACAGATGCTGTACTCTTATTGCTGCTCAGTGTCCCACATCTCAGCTCCCTGACTCAGGGGTTCTGCCTTCAGCTGGACCTTTTCCAACCCTTCCTGCTGCCCTCCTACTGCAGGGGTACTCTCCCCCAAGGGCAGCCATCTTGGTTGGGGTACAGGCAAGACAGAGCAAGTCAGGCTTCATAAAGTAGTGTCCCAGGAAACTCACCAATCCCTGCCGCTCCCAGCTGGGGGTATATAGGCTGCTTCTCTGGAGCCACCACTCCGCCATACATTTCTGTCCAGTTCTTTTCTTCTCTGTGGCTCAGAGGAACACAGAGAAATCAGCCAACCTACTGCCTTAGCAGATGAGCAGCCAGTGAAAGGGATGTTGGTCTTCCCCTCTTTAGGCCCCCCTGGTCTTTGTGTGATTCTGTTAATGACCCCACCAGTTGGTGGGGAAGGGGTGGGGGCAGTGAACTGGGAGGCTGGGGTGCCTGAAGGAATGAGCACTGCTCTTCCCTTGAGGGATTCTGATTGCCTGCTCCCCAGTGTTCTGATATAGCCTAGGAAGCTGATATTAGCAGGGCTAGCTCTGTTCTCTTTTAGCAACTTCTGAAAGAGGTATATGACCCCCCTTTTTCTGAAAGTGTGTAACTTTGGGGTTCTCTGTCCTCAGCAGTAGACATTTGTCTCTAATGCTGGTGCAACGCAAGACATACCAAGGTTTTTATCTCAGCCCCTAAAGGCTTTTTAGTAGAAGGAAAAGGATTTCTGTTGAGTGATGTCATTAGTGATCTGAAAGATTAAAAAAATTGTAAATGTATGAATTGGGGCATTAACTGGCAGGCTGGGAAGATTCCAGCAGTATTTGTGCATATCTCATTTATTCTTTTTTTTTTTTTTTTTAAGACAGAGTCTTGCTCTGTTGTGCAGGCTGGAGTGCAGTGGCGCAATCTCGGCTCACTGCAACCTCTGCCTCCCAGATTCAAGCAATTCTCCTGCCTAAGCTCCTGAGTAGCTGGGATTACAGGCATGTACCACCACGCCCAGCTAATTTTTGTACTTTTAGAAGAGACAGGGATTCACCATGTTGACCAGGCTGGTCTCGAACTCCTGACCTTATGATTCGACTGCCTCAACCTTCCAAAGTGCTGGGATTACAGGTGTGAGCCACCGCGCCTGACCATCTCATATTCTTGAAGTCACACTATACTACACAGACATGAAGGTTGAAAGATGCTAGAGGTGGAGCTGTTTATAATGACAACCTGGTGGCAACCTAGATGTTTATTATCATTTAGCTTTAAAAAATGTTGACGTAGCTCTTTATTGTTAGGAAAAACGTTCAGCGTATGTTACTTGGTGAGAAAAGCAGGCTATTGAGCAAAATATTTGCTGTTTACGAAAAAAATATGGACTGATACAAAAAATGGGCAGGGTAATTCTTCAGTGATAGGACTGATAGTGGTTTCATTTTTATTTTTAAATTTTCTTTGAAACTTGTCTATGGTGAATCTTGTTTATATATGCAAAAGTTTTTTAAAGAAATTATACTATCAAACTTAATGAAAAGCTAGAATATATACTTACACCAGCTCTTTAGCATTTTAGGTGTCCTATGTCCTTATTTACTGAAGAGTTTTTTACATTTTGGTAATCTCTGAGTGAGTCTCTGTACATAAAAGTTTTTAGTAAGTTTCACAATCTGGCTTATATTTCAACAACTGAGTGTACTAAATATTACTTGGCATTTACAAATGCATGTGGTAATTTGGAAAAGTGCCTTCCTTACAACATAAATCTTTGATAGTTGTTGTAGTCATCATCTCAAAAACTAGAAAATGTGAACACTCTCACTTGCATAAAGAACTACCAAATGTTATTCATCTTATGGTCTATTTTGTAATTTGTTGGCATCATTGAAGTGTTTCAGGGAAATTAATTCTGCAGGGTTTATTTAAGTGCCTACAGCTTGATAAATTAGAGTGGAGTTTTAGCATGCAGAGAAATGGTGGCGTCATAGGACTGCATCTTTTTGTCTGTACAATTCCAGTATCAGCCTATAAGCTCTGTGAGTTAGGAAACTTGGTTGTGGTTTTCCTGTGGTACTCATAGGACCTCACAGAGTGCAGAGTACGTGATACAAGTGATCATGACAAAATAGTGAACTTTTACTCAGCAGTTTATACGTGCAAGGCACATATGTTTTTTGTGCATTATCTCATTTAATCTTCACAGCAGGTCTCGACAGGTGGTTTTCAACCTTTTGGTAGGGGGCAGAGGTGGACTGCGCTTTGCAATGTATAAGAAAAATGTGGCCGGGCGCGGTGGCTCACGCCTGTAATCCCAGCACTTTGGGAGGCCAAGGCGGGCGTATCATCTGAGGTCAGGAATTCGACACCAGCCTGGCCAACATGGTGAAACCCCGTCTCTATTAAAAGTACAAAAATTAGCTGGGCATGGTGACATGCGCCCGTAATCCCAGATACTTAGGAGCTGAGGCACAATAGCTTTGAATCCGGGAGGCGGAGGTTGCAGTGAGCCGAGATTGCACCACCACACACTCCAGCCTGGATGACAAGAGTGAAACTTCATCTCAAAATAAAAAATAAAAGCAACTTTGCTGTTTTTGTTTTTTTTTTTTTAATTCCAAACTGGCCTAAATTTCCATAGTTATGGACATGCTTTGTAAAGCTGTTTATTAAGTAGACTGATACTCAGGTTAAATTAGAGCATTTTCTTAAAAGTCTGTGTCAATTGTGGGTTAGTTTTTGTTTGTTTGTTTTTATAGTGATGAGGTCTCACTACGTTTCCCAGGCTGGTCTCAAATTCCTGAGCTCAAGCGATCCTCCTGCCTCAGCCTCCCAAAGTGCTAGGATTACAGGCATGAGCCACCATGCCCAGCCAGAATGCGGGTTTGAACAAATTGATATAACAGTGAGAAGTACCAGAGTTCTTTAGGGTTATATGGACAACTTTCTCTGTAAGAATGATCTTTTCAATGTTTGCCATGTTTTACTTTGCTGTCTATAATGTGCAGAATTCCTGCTAGTGATTGAGTAATTCAGGGATCCCCAGTCCCTGGGCCACAGACTGGTATTGGTCTGTGGCCTGTTAGGAGCCAGGCTGCACAGCAGGAGGTGAGAGGTAGGCAAGCAAGCATTAGCACCTGAGCTCTGCCTCTTGTCGGATCAGTGGCAACATTAAATTATCATAGAAGAGCAAATCCTACTGTGAACTGATATAAGAGGGATCTAGGTTGAGTACTCCTTATCAAAATCTAATGGCTGATGATCAGAGAGGTAAAACAGTTTTATCCCAAAACCATCTCCCCCGGTCCCTGGTCTATGGAAAAATTGTCTTCCATGACACTGGTCTCTGGTACCAAAATGGTTGGTGCAGCCAGGATTCTAAATAGAACAATTCAGAGGTCAGGTAAGCACACAGATACTTCCTATGTAGTGCAAGATATGCTGAGGCTGAAGGTGCTGGCATTTATGATGGGCTTGAAGGATTTTTGACAAGTTAAGGAAAGTAGTATTAGCATAAAATTTTGAAGGAAGGTCTTGAGAACAGATTGATTTTTAAAAACACTATGGGTAATTATGGAGTTACTGGAATTACTATCTGTTACTCATTCCAAATAGATCACCATCTTTAGGAGAAAGTTCTTTAGATGTCTCAGCACGGTGGCTGACACCTGGAATCGCAGCACTTTGGGAGGCCAAGGTGAGGATCTCTTGAGCTCAGGAGTTTGAGACCAGCCTGGGCAACATAGACCTTGTCTCTATAAAAAAAAAAAAAAAAAAATTATAAATTAGCTGGGCATGCGTGGCGTGAACCTGTAGTCTCAACTACTCAGGAAGCTGAGGTGGGAAGACAGCTTGAGCCTAGGAAGTTGAAGCTGCAGTGAGCTATGAGCCCACCACTGCACTCCAGCCTGGGCAACAGAGTGAGACCTTTTCTCAAAAACAAAAAACGAAACCAAAAAAAGCTTCAAAATTATTTGGATTCCTCAATCTGCTCTTCGCTGCTTCCAACACATTTTAAATTTGGCAGTTCTTTGATTTCAGATTGTTTTCTAGAGCAGTGTCATAGACATATTTTTTCCTGAATCTAGTTGAAAGCACACATTAGAAAACCTGTCTGGTTTCTTAGAGTCATTCTGTTTTGCAGGAGCAAATGTTCTCTGATTCCTCAAAGAACTTCTCTTCTTTTGGACTGCTGTAGCTTTTCTTAGGAACTGTGCCATTTCTGTCTGCTCATATTTATGGAGGGATGGCTATGGGATTGAGGAATAAGATGAGGTCTATTAGATGTTATAAGATTCGTATTCAAATATTTTAGTCCAGGCCAACCACGGTGACTAACGTCTGTAATCCCAGCACTTGGGGAGGCTGAGTCAGGTGGATTGCTTGAGCTCAGGAGTTTGAGACCAGCCTGGGCAACACGGTGAGATCCCATCTCTAAAATTTAAAAAAAAACAAAAACAAAACCCCAAGTATTTCGGTCCAAAATAAAAAAGCAGAAGGAAAAGCTATAGTCATCATTCTACACTTTGCTATTTCTACACTTTGCTAATTCAGAATTCTGCCACCCAAGGAATATGTGCATTGGAGGCGACTGCCAGATGCTCTTGTCCTTGCCAGGAGCAGTGTGGAGTTCATGGGACCAGTGCCCCTTTCTTGCTGGGCACCTTGGCACTGGCTGCACACACCTGTACTCTTGGCCTCCCTTGTTTGCTTGGTGTGCTGTTTGCGTGGTGCCTTTTGTGGTGACACCGAATGGGAATCAGGTAGACTTGACATACCCTCACCATCACCCTTTATTCCTCTGAATTAGGCACTATGAATGGGATTTTGTTGGGATCTCTTCCAGACATTTTCCTGGCAGACATGAAGGCAGCTTGTTGACATCACTGGTCCAATTGGCCTTCCTTCAAATTTGTCCCCGCTGACTTAAAACTCTAAGAGATATCCTGAAATTTCTAGTTTGAGGATACCATCTTACCATAGTTTCCTATGCAGATACAAGTTTTCCCTTAATTGTATATTCTACAGTTTATTTTGATGGGACATTGATACATTGCTCAAGATATAGATGAATTTTCCCCCAAGTTCAAACCTCTTTAGTAGCTTAAAAATCAGTTATTCTCTGGATAAGCATGCTTGCAGCTGAAGCTTCTGGGCTTGCATACAGCCTGCGGTATATCTCATCTGTGATGTAGACAGTCTGTAAATCTGGGTTTGGCCATGAAAGTATATTGTGAATAGGAACATCAGCTAATCCTAGAGAAAAAGAACCGTTATTCAAAATAACGGAGTGGAATTTCCCATGGGTCTTTGAATAATAACCATACAAGCTAACACTTACTGAATGCTTACCCTGTGCCAGACATGGTTTTCAATGTTTTATAAATATTTGATTCATTTAATTCTTACAACAACCCTCTGATAGAGGCTACTCTTACTATCTCGTGTCTTGCAGTTGAGGCACACAGGGGTTAACTAACTTGCCAGAGATGATAAGTGGTAGAGCGAGGCTGTGCACCCAAGTGGTCTGGCTTCTGGGTTCATGCTTTTAAGCACTATATTATATTGCATTTCAAAAGGTAGGTCTGAGATGAGAGATCTGTGGTCTTCTAATGCTAGTGTAAAGAGTTTGGATTTGCTAGAATAGACAGAAAGGAGCCAGCTTATTCTCAGTAGTAGAGAGGTGTCAAGATGAGACTGTCAAGATAGTAACATTCAAGCAGTTGCAACGGAGACTTAAAAAGGATATCTTGGGGACAGTTGGGGCAAAAGGAAAAGTTGTGAAGGCTGGCTACTTTCTCAGTGTTTTAGTAGCAACATTATCTGTAAAGCCCAGTGTTCTGCTTGAGTCTTTTCCTCAGGCAAGCATTCATTCACTCAGTAAACATTTATTCATCACTGGCCTTGTGTCAGCCCTTGTGCCAGATGCCTGGGATACAGACGTAAAAGCCATGGTCCCTGACCAGGCGTAGTGGCTCATGCCTATAATCCCAGCACTTTGGGAAGCCGAGGTGGGTGGATCACCTGAGGTCAGGAGTTCAAGACCAGCCTGATCAACGTGGTGAAAGCCCATCTCTACTAAAAATACAAAATTGTCAGGCATGGTGGCGCACACCTGTAATCCCAGCTACTTGGGAGGCTGAGGCAGAAGAATCTCTTGAACCCGGGACACAGAGGTTGCAGTGAGCCGAGGTCACACCACTGCACTCCAGCCTGGGTGACAGAGCAAGACTCTGTCTCAAAAAATTAAAATAAAAGCCACGGTCCCTGTTCTTGAGCTCTCAACTTACGTGACACTACTAGGTATACACCAAGTGACTTTCAGTATAAAGTGTCTGTTTAAGTGATAAGAAGTTGTGTATAGGATGCCCTGGAAATAGAGTTTCAGAATTTCAAAAGCATTCGTATTATTATTTCATTGTTTTAACAATAAATAGACTCATTCCTTTTCAGTGTGTGGGGTCAAACTGCAGATTCCTGATATATATCTTAGATTAAGGCCTGAATCCATAACCCAACACCACACGCTAGAGTTCCAGTATTACTTGACTCAAATTTTCCTGCTTTTGGTAATTTGTGTGTGTGTTCACTGGCTACTTGGCATCTAGTTAAATTACAAAACTCTAAGCCAAGACAGTTTTGGAGAATCCCTTGTGATCTTTAAAAGGGTCGTGAATGAGGCTTCCCATATGAGAACCTTGATGAGTTTTCCAAAATTCTCCGTATCTGCCAGCATCCTTGGTTTTGGCTCCTCTGTTGCCGTTGTTAAGAAATGGTCAGTTGCAGAGTTCAGACTTCATGGACTTGCCTTAGAGGCCTGTGTCTTCTGGGGGCTGGGGAGACCGTGATGAAGAAGGCCATCTGTGCACATGCTCGTCCAAAGCCCAGGCCAGACTGATACTGAACATCATGGCCCCTTGTCTCATGCTCTTAAAAAATGCTGACCTCTGCCTTTAGACATCAGGCAGAAGTGATTTCTTGGAACTAGATTTTTCCCCCGTGGGTGGATATTGGCGTTTATTTTGGGCTTGCTATTAGTGGAGTGTAGGAAGGCTATAACAAATATGCCCTTTTTTGAGAACTATAAGAGTTCTGTTTTAAATAAATCAGTGGTGTCTCTTGCCTGAAATATACTAAACTATCCAGACTACTTAAAAATAACCTCTGATAACATTAGACATCGTGCTCATATGTGTGTAGTATTTTGATTATTTAAGTCTCTCTGTTTACTGAGGCTTCCAAACCCACTTACATCGCTTATAGAAACTTGGAATGACAATAATGAGTTTGGAGCATTGTGGAACATCCCCTCCAAGCCAGACCAAATTATATTTTAATGGAACAATTCATTCAAAAATATCTGGATGGATCTACCAGGAAGGGCATGGTGAAAGAATGCGAAAGTTTTTGCCATTAAGTACTATCTCTTTGGGAATTCAAATATGTTAAAATGTGCTGGCATCCCCTATTTTATAATGGAGAAAATGGAGGCATGCCAGGTTAAGTAACTTCTCCAAGGTCACACACACAGTAGAGCCAAGATTCGAACTCAAGAACCCAGAATCCAGACTCTTAGCCCTACACTGTTTCCCTCTCTGTAAGCAGACATGAAGTGGGAGCACCATATACTTGGAATACTAGTGTAAACCTTTGTTGAAATAGATGGCAGGGAGCAACTTTATGCCTAGTTGGCAGAGAGATGGCCAGATAAAAATGGGAGGAAAAAGTACTTGTAGTTACAATGCAGAAGAGGACAGAATAACTTGGATTCTGGAACCAACAGCTTGGCTGAGGCAGAGCATTTGTGTGGCTTATGTGGCATGGCCCAGAGGGAGAGCTGGGCATAGAGGGATTTAAGGTTTGAAACTGGATTAAGAAAAGCCTTGAATGGGGGCATGGAAGAGTGTGGGATCTCTTGTTGACCATGGACAGCCATGGATGGTTTTGTATGAGGAAGTGAGCCAGAGCAGTGGACAAGAGTACATCACTACGAGGGAAGTTGGCATGGGAAGAGGGAAGAGGGGAAGTAGAGCTGGGAAGACCAGTTAAAAGACAATTGAAATGTCCTAAACAATGATCAGTGTCAGAACCTCTTCCATGGTTTTATGAAGAATCCATACGTGTCATTGTGCCCCAGGAACTTGGCAAAGAGGAGGTGTCTAGCATGATGCCTGGCAAAAATAGGAACCAAAAAGGTGTTTGTTGAACCAAATAGGATTGAATAAGAGAATTCGCCATAGGAATGGAAAAGAGGTCAATGCCAGGGAAACAAGAGACGTGGTGCTGACAGTCTTTGATGAGTAATTGGCTGGGGAGGTGGAGGGAGAGAAGATGAAGCTTCTCCAGCTTGGGTGGCCTTGTCGCTAACCAAGGCAAGGGACTTATGACTCGGGGCTCAGCAAGCCTGGTTCAGGCCCTTTTTTCTCTATGGGGCATCTTGATTGCCACTGGCATATATTAAGTCTATAGTGGTGTGAGTGCTGAGATTTAACCTTGCGTCTTGTTCAACATTTTAACAAATACAGACGTAGTTAATATCAAGCCAGTGTGTCATCTTCATTGTTGTCAAGCGAAGAGTAATTTTGGCCGACAGTAGAATCATAGGGAATATCTAAAAGCATTCATACTTTTTTCACACACCTAGGTGATTCTAATATGCAGCCTTGAGTCGTACTCTTTGAGAAACACTGGGGTAAACAGTCACTTTTTTTTTTTTTTTTTTTTTTTTTTTTTGAGACGGAGTCTCACTCTGTCGCCTAGGCTGGAGTGCAGTGGCCGGATCTCAGCTCACTGCAAGCTCCGCCTCCCGGGTTTACGCCATTCTCCTGCCTCAGCCTCCCGAGTAGCTGGGACTACAGGCGCCTGCCACCTCGTCCGGCTAGTTTTTTTGTATTTTTTAGTAGAGACGGGGTTTTACCGTATTAGCCAGGATAGTCTCGATCTCCTGACCTCGTGATCCACCCGTCTCGGCCTCCCAAAGTGCTGGGATTACAGGCTTGAGCCACCGTGCCCGGCCCACTTTTTTTTTTAATCATAAAAAATTTGTTTTCTTTAAGAAATGTGAAAAACACAGAGAAGTAGATTTAGAAACATTTGACGTTCACAGCAGCCTTGAGCTAAATGCCATACACTGCTGCAGTGTGCTGGGTTTTTTTTTTTTTTTTTTTCGTTTTTTTTGTTTTTAAGATGGAGTTTTACTCTGTCCCCCAGGCTGGAGTGCAATGGTGCAATCTTGGCTCACTGCAACCTCCGCCCTCCGAGTTCAAGTGATTCTCCTGCCTCAGCCTCCCCAGTAGCTGGGATTACAGGCGGCTGGCACCATGCCTGGCTATTTTTTTTTTTGTGTATTTTTAGTAGACACGGGGTTTCACCATCTTGGCCAGGCTAGTCTTGAACTCCTGACCTTATGATCCATCTGCCTCGGCCTCCCAAAGTGCCCGGATTACAGGCATGAGCCACCACGCCTGGCCTGCTGTTTTTAGTGTCTATACCCAACATACCGCCCGGTGATTGTGAACAAACAGGAAACAAATCAACGTAGAGTGTGGTTCTTGCAGAAGGCTGCTGTCAAACTGCAATCAGTAGGGATGGAGTCCTCTGGGGCTGTTTGTGCTGGTTGAGCAAGCCCCTTCCATGTGTCACCACATCAGTTTCTTAGGGCTGCCATAGCAGATTACCACCAGCTGTGGCTTAAACAACAGATTCCTCTCGAAGTTCAAGAGGCCAGAAGTCCAAAATTAAGACATCAGCAGCATTGGTTCATTTTGGGCATTCTGAAGGGAAAAACTGTTCCATGCCTGTCTCCTGGTTCTGGTGGTTGCCAGCAATCCTTGGTTCCTTGTAGGCACACCATTCTAACCTCTGCCTCCATCTTTACATCGCCTTCTTCCTCATGTCTCTGCCTCCTCTATTCCATTTCTAAGGATACCAGTTGTCAGATTTAGGGTTTATCCCGAGTCTAGAATAATTTACTCCCTAGATCCTTAACCAGTTACATCTGTAAAGACCCTATTTCCAATTAAGATTGCATTCTGAGGCTCCAGGTTGACATGAATGTTTGGGGGACACTATTAAACCCCCACAGTCACTTAGGACTTACATGTGCGTAGAGTTAGCCGACACCAAGTATGGGAAGCTGCCTTGGACTCCTAACCTTGGGGTCCCCAATTTTTTTCTTAGTACTCAAACAAGAAAACTAGTCATAGGCAATTGAGATACCCTAGACCTGGGGTGGAGCCCAGCTCCATAGATGATCCCTTCTTTCACATGTTGAACTAACTAGTTCCAAAAGGGTGTGTGTGTGTGTTTGTGTGTGTGTGGAGGGGGAGGGGTGTGCAGAAATACAGATTAATCAGCACTCACATAGAATTTATAACTTGAAGGATTGTTTCCATGGCATGTGAATTTCTTTAGCTATCTCTTTGCCCTTTGTTAATTTTTTAACATCTGTAAAGGGCATGATTAGGACAGGAGATTGCTTTGGTCCTCGACTCTGACTATTTAGACACTTAAAGTGCACTTAAGCACACTTTGTGGATGAAATCATTTTGTCTGGATACTTCATGTGAAATGTGTAATGTATCACTTGGGTGAAGGGCAAAGCTGAGGAGCTGTGGCTGCTTATGATGCTCAGACACATGCCAGGAATACTTTTGGAGTGTCCTTGGATTATAGCCAGACCTGTCTCCAAGTGTCCTGTCTGTGGGCAAGGAAGCCTTGCTCAGACTGTAAGATATTCATTGTTACATGCCCTTTAAGCAATGAATGAATGTTTGAGTAAGTCAAATCCTATATATATATTTTTTTCACAAAAGCTTGCTATTCACAGAAGCTTTATGAACATGTTTATAAAGCAAATAATCTTGTTTTAAATGCTTTTGCGTAACTGCAAATTTTATATTTAATACTGAGTTTTCTTTAGGTGTGGTTCCTGTGGTTAAAAGGCACTTATTCAGACCTCAGAGTTCCCCATCTTGATACCAGCAGACTGAGGTCTCTCTGTCGGCCCCAGTGACCACTTTGCTGTGATCTGCCGTTCTCTTCCAGTTGGCTTGGTTTTTTGGAAGTCTTCCTCCATGTGATGGGCATATGTGGGAGGCAGGAAAGGGCAGTGATGAGAGCATTGGAGTGAGGGTTTGAATTCCAGGTCTTCCACTCTCTGACTTTAACTTTAGGCAAGATGCTTATATATCTGTGCTTCCGTTTTCTCATCAGTAACATGAGGATAACAATATCTGCCTCAGGATGGTCTATCAGTTTCCTGTGACCGCTGTAAGAAATGACTACAAACTGAGTGGCTTAAAACAACAGAAATGTATTCTCTCAACAGAAATGATTCTCGAAAATCAAGGCGTCAGCAAGGCCATGCTCCCTCTCAAAGTTCTAGGGAAGAATCCTTCCTTGCTTCTTTAGCTCCTGGTGGTTGCTGGCAATCTTTGATGTTCCTAGGTTAATGGCAGCATAACTCCAGTCTCTGCCTCCATTATCACATAGCCTTCATCCTGTGTCTCCTCTATGCCTTTGAGTCTCTCTCTCCTTACAAGGACACCAGTCATTGGATGTTGGATCCAACTTAAACCAATATGACCTCATCTTAACTTGATGATGTTTGCAAAGACCCTATTATCCAATAAGGTTACATTCTGTAGTTCTGGAAAAATGTGCATTTTCTGGGGATACTGTTCAACAGTACAGGTGGTTATGGTGATTTAAATGAAATAAATTATTTATGGCACCTGGAAGGGACTAGCACATACTCTCAAAATTCAGCAAATCATAAGAAGCCACTTTGTCATAAGACTTGACTCATTTGCTGTACAATCTCATTGCTCCTTTTTCATTTGACATTTGCTGCTCTTGGTTATGCTGGGCCACCCTCATCTCATGTTTTTCACCATATTATAGGGACATCTAAGTGGCTCCCTAATATTTCACCAGGGTCTTTCCTTTCTGCCATCATTCTGAGAACTCTAACATTCACATCAACGACCCGTCCAACACCCTGCCTCTGATCTATAGGATCAGTCCCTGGATCTTGTCCTTACCTGTCCCCAGTCCCATAGTCATTGCAGGTACTCTCTGACTGCCCCTTCTCACCCTTTCACCCTGGAATCTCTGCTTCACTCCCTGTCTTTTCAGTCTCCCATGATGGATCAAGCCAACTGCCCCTTTCCCCCATCCTACCGGATGCCCCCAGTGAAAAATCATGTGACCTTACCAAATGGTTTCTCTATGGAGTTACAGTTGCTGCTCCCAACTGGACCTTTGGAGCTGTTCAAAAACCCTTTTATTTGTTTTAGGCAGGTTTCCTTACTCACTTCCCCCTGGGAGCTATTGAAGCATTACCACGTGTGGGGCTTCTTTGCCCACCACTGACCCTGCTTACTCTGTCTCCCATTTCCCCAAGAAAGGATAAAAGCCATAAAACACAAACAGTGACTTCTTCCCTGCCACTGCATCTCTGCTCACCCTCCTCTTCCTCTTTACTATTGCAGAAACAGAACAAGACCCCAATTCACAAAAATCAGCCTTCTGCCTGGGTTGAATCCTCAATTCTGCCACCTCCCAGCCCCTTTCATCACATCTCCCCCACCTATACTACTCCCCCCCTTTTTTTTCTTTTTTTCTTTTTACAGAGATGGAGTCTCGCTCTGTAGCCTAGGCTGGAGTGCAATGGTGTGATCTCGGCTCACTGCAACCCCTGCCTCCTGGGTTCAAGCGATTCTCCTGCCTCAGCCTCCCGAGTAGCTGGGATTACACGTGCATACCACCACACCCAGCTAATTTTTGTATTTTTAGTAGAGATGGAGTTTCACCATGTTGGCCAGGCTGGTCTTGAACTCCTGACCTCAAGTGATCTGCCTGCCTCAGCCTCTCAATCCTTATACCTTTCATGCTGTCTCTGTCTCCACTGACTCCTTTGCTTGCCCCAGTCTATAAACACATTTAAACCCTCCTAAAAAGTTTAAACATCCTAAAAATTTCCTGATATGGTTTGGCTGTGTCCCCACCCAAATCTCAGCTTGAATTGTAAATCCTAGAATTCTCACGTGTTGTTGGAGGGACCCAGGGAGAGGTAATTGAATCATGTGCACAGTCTTTCCTGTGCTATTCTCATGATAGTAAGTGTCACGAGATCTAATGGGTTTCTCAGGGGTTTCTGCTTTTGCTTCTTCCTCATTTTTCTCTTCCCACCGCCATGTAAGAAGTGCCTTTTGCCTCCTCCCATGATTCGGAGGCCTCCCCAGCCATGTGGAATGGTAAATCCAATTAAACCTCTTTTTCTTCCCAGTCTCAGGTATGTCTTTATCAGCAGCATGAAAACCAGCTAATACAGTTCCCTCCTTTATCTTCCATTGAATTGCTTTGGCTTTCTCCTCTGGAGAGAACCAACTGTGTTGTAAATGGAGTGACTGCATATGTTTTTTAACTTCCTTGTGCCTTATTTTCCTTATCTGTAAAGGGCTAATAATAGCACCTACCTCATAGGGTTATTGTAAAGGTTAAATTGTAATATAGTACAGCTCCTCGCACTGTACATTTTAATTTTAGTAGTAATGGTATCATCTTTGGGCATTCATAGGACTGAGTCCACAGCATTACTCTGGCACTGATAAACAATGACATAAGTAGCTATGGGGTATGTTTCTGTTCTCAGAAGTCTGAAGGCTCCTTGAGGAACAATATTCCAATCAATCTTTTTATGCCAAGCACTTCACATAGTACATAAGAAGTACATAGTACACATACTCTCTCACTCTCTAAATAATGAATATAAGTAAATGAGTAGTTGAAACCAATAGAATTGGATGGAATAATTTTTCTCCATGAAGGAAAAAATTGGCCTCACCTATTTTAGACCTGTCTCTGCCCCCATGAGACTGTGCTTTGGCTTCTTATGACATGGTGGGTCTTTAAAATTATTTAATAATTTAAAATTCTTAACGAGGTTAATTAATAGTAGCTCCCAAGGTAGAAATAAGAAAAACAAAGCCTTTCCATGCACAGCTCTGAATTGAGCCCCTACCATCCAGTGGGCAGTGGGCAAGGGGCTTAGGGCTGAGTGGTGAACAAGACAGATGCTGGCCATTGCCCATGCCCTGGAAATCTAGTCCAGTGGATGGTCAACAGACCTTTACAGATACTTTGGAAATACTATTTAATTACAACCATGCCAAGGCCTATGGAAGAGAGCATGGGGAACCCCAGCAAGGAGAACTAACCTGGTCCTGGTGGCCACGAAGGGCTGGGGAAAAGGAAAGCAATGAGGAGGAGGAGCTTGCTAAGGTGGGTAGGGCAGAGGGATCAGCCTGTTTCTGGATGGAGGTGTTTATGTATTATGTCCATGCCACAGCACTCAGCATTTACGTGGAAAAGACCTCAGGAAGCACTGACGCACTTCATTTAGGGAGGGTGATGGATTTCAGGGTGAACAGCAGGGACAGTGTAACCTGCATTTGTGAATAATCTTAAGCAAAAATGTAAGGAAAGGGAAAAGACATTTTAGATAAACTTATCAGGTATTGGTCTGAAGTAACGAACATTATCTGGAACGCTCTTTTATGAAACTGCTGATTAGGTGTTTGCCATGTTGTATTGGTAATTTTTTGGTTGTAAGGTTTTGCTTGTATCAACTTGTTATTTACGCTCTCTACTAAATACATCTTGTATGTTTTGATCCGTGTGTCTTTTCTTCTCTCCTTTAATTTAAATATTACTCCCTGCAAGGACTGGTTCACAATCCACTCAGGAAACCCCCTGCTTGCCCAGCTGTAAGTTATCTTTCCCTTCTAGTGTGTCAATTCACCATTTTGCTCACGTTGCCACTTCTAATATCCTATTTTGCATTGTTGGCATACTTCTGGTATTACTGTATTTTATCTCCACAACTATATAGAAAATTTAGGAGCCTCATGCCTATAATCCAGCACTTTGGAAGGCTGAGGTGGGAGGATCCCTTGAGCTCAGAAGTTCAAGACCAGCCTCGGCAACCTAGGCAGACTCCGTCTCTACAAATTAAAAAAATAAAAATTAAAAAAAAAAAAAGAAAAGAAAATTTGGGAAAGGCTATACTGCATGTAAAACACACTTATTTGTTGAATAAATGAATGAATGATAGGGATTAGATCTCACTTATGTGTGTAACAGCTATAGAATCTTCTCTATTACCCTGCACCTAGTAGATACATAGCTATAAGTACTGGTGGATATAGTCAACTGGGGAAAATATTATTTGAGACTGAAGCTTGCCTGTTTCTTGTACTCTTTCTTAAAACGATGAGGTGTGTGCAATTTTTTTTCCTGGACAATATGAATCTGAAACCTTCCCAGTGAAAACAGTTTACTTTGTCTTTCGTCTTAGCCTTGCCGATTATATTGGCAAAACAGTCTGCTTACCGAAAACTGGAGCAAGAAATGCAGCTTTTCTCAAGATAATCTCAAATAGATTCCTCCAGATGGCTGCCCAAGCAGAGCCACAGAACAAGAGCATTCTAATTGGTGATGGTTAGGGTTTTTGCATCTTTTCTCAAGAAAGTCAAAGAAACTCTCTTCCTGGCTTCTTCCATGCCACTGGATTATTTTGATTGAGTTGATATATTTGAAAACTCAAAATCTCTTGACTAGCCAAATGTCTGTGACCACTGAGTTCCACTGGTTTTTCAGGTCCCAATGACTAAACCAAAATAAAAGAAGGTGATGCCATGTCTGGCCAAGGGCAGACACTGCTGGTTGCCAAATCCCCAGCGTTCATCACCCGGTTGACATGATGTTTGCTGTTCTAGATGGAGGCAGGCAAGGCTTCAAAAAGGCCAAGCTTCAAGAGAAAACCTTTAAGCAAGTCAGTGTCATTTGGAAATGATTTGATGAATAGGACACTTACCGGCCAGCCAATATCATTTATGATATATTAGCAGGAATGTTTGGAGCCCACATTGAGGGTAAGGGCTCTTTCCCACATGCCGCCCCTCATAGCTGACACATTACACATGTCTCTGGAGCATAACATATGGCTTCCTGAACTTGCAAATATGGCCTAATGTGCTCTGTTGAAATCGCGTCTGTTTTAAACAGTCTCTTGGAAAAGCGAGCCATATTCAATAAGATCGTTAATTTCATGTCTGTGAATGTTTCTCTAGAGCCCTTTAAAATATAATTTTGAAGGAGCCTAGTAGAAAATTTGCTTTAAGGTGTTATCAGCCTCTAAAAGGGTATTGGACTATTGGTCCTGAATTGTAAATATTAAAATATTCACAGAGCATTAGTCAAGAAAGAACAGTGCAGCTCATCACATTCCAGAAGAATCACCATTTTAGGTACCTAATATGTGCCAGGCTGTTTATGTATGTTGCGTCTAATTCTCAGGATAATTTATAAGTAGGTAGGATTTCCTGCCATTTATAGATGAGGACAGGGAGGCCCAGGGACACTGATGACCACCTAGAAGTGATGGAACTGGAATTTCAACTCAATAGCACCGAACTCTGAAATCTGTCTCTTCTTTTCTACACCAGGACTTTTAAACTTGGGATTAGGGGTGGACTGGGTGGGGGTAGATATTTAAGCCAGAAATCATATGCAAGTGTTTGTGTGGATCTGCATTATTCTGAGGAAAGTCTGCAACTTTACCAGATTCTCCAGGTGGTCCACAGGCCTCCAAAAGATTAAGAACCAGATTTTGGCACCACTCTGCCTTTTTTTTTAAAGAGATGAGGAAACAGCAAATGAGACTGAACTGTTCGAAGGCATTTGACCTGGTGTTGACTTGACCAAAAACTGAACCACAGGACTTCTTTCTAAATTCTGTGTGTATGTGTTTTGTATGCCTGAAGGGGGATGGTGAGGGAAGGAGAAGGAAATAAAAGATATAAATTACATTTGGAGGAAAGTACACAAAATGATGTACAGTCTAACAAGTAGTTTTAAAGTGAGCATCTGAGGAGTTGCTAATCAGACCCTAAAACAGAGCAAGTCCCAGAATGGTCTCAGGTGTCCCTTCCTGATAGGATGCCACACCTTCAGCCCTAATCATGACCCTTACTTTTATAGTGACCTTCTCCTGACTTTGCTTTATAATTTTTTTTTTTTTTTGAGGTGGAGTTTTGCTCTTGTTGCCTAGGTTGGAGTGCAATGGCATGATCTCAGCTCACCACAACCTTCGCCTCCCAGGTTCCAGTGATTCTCCTGCCTCAGCATCTCCAGTAGCTGGGATTACAGGCATACGCCACCAGGCCTGGCTAATTTTGTATTTTTAGTAGAGACAGGGTTTCTCCATGTTAGGCTGGTCTCGAACTCCCGACCTCAGGTGATCTGCCTGCGTCAGCCTCCCAAAGTGCTGGGATTAACAAGTGTGAGCCACCACACCTGGCCATAATTTTTTTTTTTTTTTTTTTTAATTTGAAATGGAGTCTCGCTCTTGTTGCCCAGGCTGCAGTGCTTACTACAACCTCTGCCTCCTGGGTTCAAGCTATTCTCCTGCCTCAGCCTCCCGAGAAGCTGGGATTATAGGTGTCTGCCACCATGCCTGGCAAATTTTTTTGTATTTTTAGTAGAGACGGGGTTTCACCATGTTGGCCAGGCTGGTCTCGAACTCCTGACCTCAAGTGATCCGCTCACCTCGGCCTCCCAAAGTGTTGGGATTACAGGCGTCAGCCACCTCGCCCAGCCTATAATTTTATCATCTGTGTATACATCCCTAAACACTATGGTTCCATGTTTCCTGTTTCCATCTTCGTGTGCATGCAGTCATACTATTGTGGGTTTTCTTGTGTGTGTCTTGCTTCTTTCACCAATACTGCTTTTAATACCCATCTGTGTTGTTGTATGTAGTTGTAGTTTGTTCATTTTCATTGCTGTGTGGTATTCTGTAGCTTGATTATGTGATTATTTATTTATCCATCATCTGTTATTGGAAATTTGGGTTACTTGTAATTCTTGCCTGTTATGAGCAATGCTTTCATTGACATTCGAATACATGTCTTATACGCAGGTTGGGGAAAGACCAATATTTACTCAGCTTTTGTGGGCGACAAAATACCTAGTTCTACAAGAAAATAGCGAAGAGTTCTTCTCTTCCCAAGCTGCTTCCTTAATGCCTTGTGGAAGAAGAAAATTCTTTCAAGTAAATTCTCTTGTTAGCCTCAGCATAGGTTCCAGTTGTCCTCAAGCTAGATAAAAATCAAAGGATGCACTCATTGAACCTAAGTGATTCCAGGGCTCCACCCCAGACTCCTGGGGTCAGAATCTGCCAGATGGGGCCTTGGAGTCTGCAGATTTAACAAGCACCCAGTTGATTCTTGTGACTGGGAGACACCGCCTTCACCCCAGTTGAATTTATAAGGCTGGGCTCCTTAGTTGGGAAGAGATTTGAAGAAAGCGTTCACATGATTAAAATCTCGGAAAATTGGCCTTTTGTTAAAAAAGTTAAGGGAGTTGGATTTATTTAGCCTATAAAAAAAACTGAAATACGATTTAATAGTTGTTTGCAAAAGAATGAAACTTTTGTAAATGAAAAAACAAATATTTGCTAAGTCAAGAGAGATTTAGGTCAATCAACCTCCTGCTAAAATCAGCAGCAAATACTGAGCATTTACCAGCCACCATGGGGGTAAGAAATGAAGCCTGTTCTCAGGGCCTTCAGGGAGCAAAAGACAGGAGACAAACTGTAAGCTCTCGAACAAAAACCAGGATGCGATATTTCATCAAGTCTAGACTGTGGGCTTTGGTTGAGATGAGCCAGTGGGTGGCCCCCAGGGACGCAATGGAGTAGAGAAACAGAGAGAGGTCACCAGGAAAGGGTGGAGAGAGCCTGCAGTGCTTGAGCTAGGCTTTAGAAATACGCCTTTGCGTAGGTGGATGGGATGACAGAGCATTCTGAAGCAGTGGCTGCCAGTGTTTTCTCTTGTGATCCTCCAGTAAGAAATATGTATATTTCTTACATATATATATATATATATCTTTTCTTTTCTTTCTTTTTTTTTTTTTTTTTGAGACAAGGTCTCGCTTTGTCACCCAGGCTGGAGTGCAGTGGCGCAATCTTGGTTCACTGCAACCTCCACCTCCCGGGTTCAAGCAGTTATCCCGCCTCAGATTCCCAAGCAGCTGGGATCGCAGGCATGAGCCACCGTGTCCAGCCAAGAAATGTATTTTACATCATCAGTCAGCATACACATACATGCAATAAATAAAAGTTTCATAAGACATTTAACTTTATTAAAGAGTGCATCTAACTTTATTAAAGGTGCATCTGATGTTTTCTGTGTTTTGATTTTATTTTTTTAACATGTTAGGTTAACCAATAAACTATATAGGTTTCATAGAGCTGAAAACTATAAGAGGACCAGAAGCCCAGTGTGGAGGTGGAGTCAGTCCTGTCGTATGGAGGGCATGCTAGTTAGAGGAGAGGATTTTCATTGAAAGTGGTGAGAGATAATACTGTTAGTTTGATGGTGGTCTCCAAAAGCCTTCCTTGATTCTAGAGCATGAATGAATTACTTTGGGATGTTATGATAACATTTCAAACTTCACCTATTTATTTGACCAGCTCTACTTTGGACAGTAGATTGACCAAAGTGACTTTTTGAGATTTCTTTTGATGCTTGGGGGTGGGGGTAGGGGAGAGGATTTGCTTCTGGATTCCAAAAAATTACTCAAAGTGCTTATTGAACATCTATTTTGTCTCATGTTGTGATTGGCTATGGGAATTTTGGTATAGAAAATGGCACTGGAGCCGGGCATGTTGGCTCACATGCCTGTAATCCCAGCACTTTGGGAGGCCAAGGCAGGAGGATCACTTGAGGTCAGGAGTTCCAGACCAGCCTGGCCAACATGGTGAAACCCCGTCCCTACTAAAAATACAACAATTGGGCCAGGTGTTGTGGCTCACGCCTGTAATCCCAGCACTTTGGGAGGCCAAGGTGGGCACATCACAAGGTCAAGAGATTGAGACCATCCTGGCCAACATGATAAAACCCCATCTCTATTAAAAATACAAAAATTAGCAGGGCGTGGTGGTGGGCGCCTGTAGTCCCAGCTATTCGGGAGGCTGAGGCAGGAGAATCACTCGAATCCAGGAAGCGGAGGTTGCAGTGAGCTGAGATTGCACCACTGCACTCCAGCCTGGTGACAGAGTGAGACTCCATCTCAAAAAAAAAAAAAAAAAAAAGAATTAGCCGGGCATGGTGGCAGATGCCTGTAATCCCAGCTACCCAGGAGAAATAGGAGAGTCGCTTGAACTCGGGAAGTGGAGGTTGCAGTGAGTAGAGATCATACCACTGCACTCCAGCCTGGGCAGCAAAGTGAGACTCCGTCTCAAAAGAAAAAAAAAAAAAGAAAGAGTATGGCACTGGATAGAATAATTTTATAGGAGAGGATGAGAGGATGTAGGAAATCTCTGCATGGGCAAGTTTAGGAAGGAAAAGTGAGGTCATCTTGAGCACTGTGCTTCTGGAAGGAGCATGGTATGGCCAGTTGTGCATGTCAGAGCTAATTGCAAGTATGATGAGTGGCCTGGCCCAGGCCTAGACAACTCTGCTACTGATCAGAATCCAGATTCCTGGATCAGAGGTCTAATTGGGACCCTACCTGGCCTCTATTTTTAGCATGCTTGTAAGAATTTTAAGAGCAAAACTCTTTTTAAAATTTTTCATTTTTAGAGATGGCATTTCACTGTGTTGCCCAGAGTGGTCTCGAACTCCTCAAGCAATCCTTCTGCTTTGGCCTCCCCAGTAGCTGCGATTACAGTTATGAGCTACCACGCCCAGCAAGAGTAAAACTCTTACCTTCTCTCCTCTTTTCCCAACCTAGCTCTGCTTACTGTGAACCCCATCTACAGCACTTCTTGAATGATGTTGTGGATTATTTATTGAAGATTTGCTTGTGTAACCGTGTTCTCTTCATCTGCTCCAAGAGAAAAGTAAATTCTGGCTTGCACTGAGGAGAGGTTCTAAATAGAAGAGAGGCATTTCAGACCTCTAGGAATGTGGCATTCACCTTGTCTTCCAAAGAGCGGGATAGGGAGGATCTCTCCTGCCATGTCGTATAGAAATTGAACTCCCTAAAGATCCACGTGGAACTAATTTTAGGGAACCCCTGTAATCGGATTTTTCTCTACTTAAGAGTAGAGTGCTTTAGCAATGTTGAAAAGGAAAATCCTTTCATGTAGCAGTTCCTTTGCTTGAGTACTTTCAGTCCTGTCCTCTGAGATTTCATATCCTTTTGATCTTCCCAGTCCAGTTTTAATTTGTTCAGTTCAAGTTAGAAAAGGATTTTGAAAAACAATACTTTTCTCTTTTGGGATTCTATAGGTAGGGATCATTGGTCCTAAATGTTCTTCAGTAAACTTTCCCTCCCTTTTTTCTTTGCTTATAAAATGCCCTCTGGGGGAAATAAGCTGCACTGTGTTTCTTGGGACTTGATCATTTGCTGCAGTTGTTTGTACAGTTGTTAAGTTACGCTTTCTATTCCACTAACAAATGATGCTGTGAGGATTGCCATATTTCTTGTGTTTCCCTTCAACAGGAAGCTTGATTGGTAACTAAAGACAACATCTCATGTCTTCTTTGTGAGTAAATTGCTCTAGTAGGAGCGTGGCTGATGTTGGTCCAGACGCATTCTTACTTTGTTAAACATATGAAGAGAGTCATCATCATCAAGGAGAGCTGCACTGGTCTACATGGTAGCCCCTGGCTAACGGCATGTGAAGTCTCAAAGTTAAAAGTTCACTTCTTCAGTAGCACTAACCACATTTCCAGTGCTCAGTAGCCACAAGTGGCTCATGCAGTATTGACATTTTGGGCCAGATTATTCTTGGTGGGAGTAGGAGGACTGTCTTGTGCATTTGTGCATTGTAGGATGTTCAGCAGAACACCTGGTCTCCACCTACTCAATGCCAGTAGCACTCTATAGACATAACAACCAAAATGTTTCCAGAGATTGCCAAATGACCCCACAGGGGCAAAACAAATCCTGGTTAAGAATCACTGGCTTTGTGGCTATAGTATTTGAAAGCTCAGATAGAGGACATTTCCATGATGGTAGACAGTACTGTTCTAGAATCATCCCTAGCAGAATTTGGGGAATTTTATGTAATAAGAATTTTGAGCTTTGGCGGAATCACAGTGGACATACAGTCCAAAGCCTGGGGAAACTGAGGCACAGAACGATTTATGGGTGACATCAGATCACACAACATGTGTCAATCTGGACTTCTGGACTTCAAGTTCACGCAGCCCAGAGAACAAGCTGCTGATTTTTGTTCAAACCTGCTTCGTTCTTACTGTGCATTTGCACTCAATGTTGGCTGTGGAGGAGGACGGAGTCCTAAAAACTGGGAATGGTTCAGTCCTGAGATGTTCAGAGATGCAAATTCTGGACACATCTCTTTTATCCCCCCCTGGCTTGTGGCTTTGTTTAAGGCTGTACATATGGGCTAGGGTTGGGAGGGTGACTGAGACATTTGATGGACAAAGAAAGACTTGTTGAGTTTCCTCATTTCCATCAGTACAGAGATTGGGAACATACTCCCGGGGCCATGGAAGACTGTCATCCTATAAAACTTCTTCTTTGCTTTTAAATCTTCATTATCTCCTCTGTCTGCTTCCTTGTAGGGGTCCATCGTAAAGCCATTAATACGAAATACCTGGAGGTTCATTTCTTCAGAGGCTGCAAGGAAGCAGAGTCTATAGAAAGCTTTGGGAAGGGAAAAGGAGTCTCTCTCAGGATGTGGTGTCCACAGCTGAAGGGGTCAGAAAGTGGGCTTAGCTCAGGGTCCTGGTGCAGGAGATGACTGGAAATCAGCCTGGGCTCGCAAAGTGCCCAGGGGCTTTGATGTGCCCAGCATCTTTCCTTCCTCCCCCTCATTAATCCCATGTGCTTCGACACCTCCCAATGACTCCTCAGTCACTGGTTCTATAATTCTCTCCCTCCTCTGCTCCCAAACCTTCAATGGCTCACTGCTGCCTTTTATTAAAGTCTTTCTTAGTCTTATATTGAGGGCCCATTTGCTCTTGTATAGAAATCATCTCTTTCCCTCCTAAGTGTAGAAACCAGTTTTGCACATATGAGTGCCTTACTGTTACTGTGGTTTGCAGAATTATTCAGTTGGGGTTTGGCATTGACAGTGATTGAGGCTTTGCTCAAAGCTCTTTGATGTTTAATAGCTTGCTCAGGAAGAAGTTTTGTTTCTGGTGAGACTTTGTTGAGTCGGTAGCCTGGACAACTACTTAAAATCAGTATCCAGCTGAAAATTCAGGGCCTAGTAAACAGACCAGAAAGAAGGCAATAAAAGCTGATGAAGAATCGTGTGTCTGTAAACCTCGGGTAACCTTGAGCTGCTGGTTTGGTTCTGTAACACGGTGAACAGAGTGAGCTGTGGATGAGGTCAAAGGCCAATGTGCTGAGGAGCAGCTGTCTAGTTCAGCTAGAAATTAGCTAATGTGTAAACCGGCCTTGAGGTCTTTTTAAGTTGCTTCATATTCCTAGTGTTAGTTAAAAGAAGTAACTTTTATCTCAGACTTTGGTGACTAACCGTGATTTCATTGCACTATTTATGTTTTCTTTTGGGAAAGCAGCCTTCTTGGGTGTCTCCATGGTGAAGGGGAAGGTATTTTAAAACATGCTCCTTTGGGAGCAGGTTTTGATTTGAGTGATGGGAGGGTGGGGGCTGCGAGGACCGCAGCCCTGCTGGTCAGTGCAGCTGTGGTCAATATTGTTCACAACCTCTGTTTCTTCTCTTTCTCTATAGACCAATGAGTGGAACAAGAATGATGACAGGCTGCTGCAGGCCGTGGAGAATGGAGATGCGGAGAAGGTGGCCTCATTGCTCGGCAAGAAGGGGGCCAGTGCCACCAAACACGACAGCGAGGGCAAGACCGCGTAAGCTGAAACACTGGTTTGCAGATATGCCGGTTATGGGTTTTCGGGGATGTTCTCTGGAATCCTTAGTATCCGCAGGGGAATTTCACACGTGCTCCCTCTCCACTCCCATATTGAAATATGTGAGAAGATATTTTAATCTAGTTCCTTTCTCTCCAAATTCCAAGTCACACATGGAGCTTTACCTCGAATGGGTATACACGTTACCAGGTATTAGCAAAGGTTTTACCTCCCAAGATTGCAACCAATTGTAGGTGAGACATGAATTCTGTCTTCGATAAGAAATAGCATAAAAGAGAAAAAAGTATTTTCCTGTAACCCTCAAACCTTACTGTTTATTTATCTTAAACTACTTGTTTATTTATTTGATCTTCCTTAGCATAGATCAGTAAGTACATGAGTAGTATGATTTTGCTTTGTGGTTTGCTGTGTGTAGTACTCTTGCTTGCCATAATTAAAGCTACATACTTGATTAGTATTTGTGTATGTTTGTGCATGTGCATGTATTTGTTTATATCCACTCTGACGTTGGCAGTGTTGTGGAGAGAGCACTGACTTTGGAGCCAGATAGACGTCTTACAAGAACTCTATCACTTATGACTTGTGTAATCCTTGAACCTCAGCTTCCTTACTATAAAATGGAGATGGTATTAGTTAACTGTTAGAGTAGTTATGAGTATAAAATGAAATAATAATGTAGGTTGGATGCCCTCAGAAGCAGGCTCTGAGACAAAGATTTAAGTGCAAGTAGTTTTATATCTTTTTTTTAACATGTCAAATGATGGTTATTGTGTAATTACTGTGAAACACACAAAGCAGTAGTATATATTATTTAGGGATGTATACATACATATAATGCAAGTAATTTCTGTAGCCATTGATCCCAGGAAGCATGAGAAAGGAAGAAACCTATATTTTTAAGGTGTGTTATTGACAGGTTCCAACTTTGTCACTCTTTCTTGAAGAGGATTCTGGGAATCTGTTTAGACCTAGAGCAGGGTTTGGCTATGTTGCCCAAGCTAGACTTGAACTCCTGGGTCCAAGCAATCCTCCTGTCGCAGTCTCCCAAGTAACTGGGACTACAGGCATGTGCCACCATGCCTGGCTACTGTCTGATTTTATAAATAAAGTTTAACTGGAACACAGCCACACCCATTCATTTAGGCATTGTCCATGACTGCTCCCACACTACAAAGGCAGAGTTGAGTAGTTATAGCAGAGACTACATGGCTCACAAAGCCCAGAGTATTTATCTGGCCTTTTACAAAAAGGGTTTCCTTATCCCAGGTTTATAGTATGCCTCAGAGTTTTTCCACCCAAGGTGTGAGGAACCTGGGGTACCTATCCCTTATCTCCTCTCCCTCAAAGGTTGAGTGCTGACCAGGTACAGTGGTTCCCGCCTGTAATCCCAAGCACTTTGGGAGGCTGAGGCGGGTGGAATCACTTGAGGTCAGGAGTTTGAGACCAGCCTAGCCAAAATAGTGAAGCCCTGTCTCTACTAAAAATAGAAAAATTAGCCAGGTGTGGTGCAGGCATCTATAATCCCAGCTACTTGGGAGGCTGAGGCAGGATAATCACTTGAACCTAGGAGGCGTAGGTTGCAGTGAGCTGAGATTGCGCTACTGCACTCCAGCCTGGGCAACAGAGCAAGATTCTGTATCAAAAGGAAAAAAAAAAAAAGAAAAAATTGAGTGCTACTCTAAGGGACACCATGGTCATGGCCAGAAAAAGTCTAAGGGGTCCCCAACCCCCAGGCCACAGATGGGACCAGTACTGCTCACAGCGGGAGATGAGCAGTGGTTGTGCAAGCATAACCTTCCTCTGTGTTTACAGCCACTCCCCACTGCTCGCATTACTATCTGAGCTCCGCCTCCTGTCAGATCAACGGCAGCATTAGATTCTCTCAGGAGCACAAACCCTGTTGTGAACTGCGCATGCCAGGGATCTAGGTTGCGAGCTCCTTATGAGAATCTAATGTTTGATGATCTGTCAGTGTCTCCCATTACCCCCAGATGGAACCGTCTAGTTCCATAAAAAAAAGCTCAGGGCTCCCAGAGATTCTACATTACAGCAAGTTGTATAATTATTTCATTATATATTACAATGTAATAATAATAGAAATAAAATACACAATAAATGTAATGCACTTGAATCATCCCAAAACCATCCCCCGTACTTGGTCTGTGGAAAAACTGTCTTTCACAAAACTGGTCCCTGGTGCCGAAAAGGTTGGGGACTGGTGGTCTAAGGGGATTTGGGAAGGGCACCTTCAGCTGTAGGTACTCTATATAAAGAGTGGCACAGCACCCAGCCCACAGTGGGCCCTTGATAAAGCCAGTCACCTACCCTGCTCATCCTAGATTAGTGGTTCACAATCTTGGCCGCTTCTGCATTTCTGCATTTGAATCACCTGGAGTGCTTTTTTTTTTTGAGATGGAGTCTGTCGCCAGGCTGGAGTGCAGTGGCGTGATCTCGGCTCACTACAACCTCTGCCAGGCTGGAGTACAGTGGTGCGATCTTGGCTCACTGCAACCTCCGCCTCCTGGGTTCAGGCGATTCTCATGCCTCTGCCTCCTGAGTAGCTGGGACTACAGGCACGTACCACCACACCAGGCTAATTTTTGTATTTTTAGTACAGACGACATTTCACCATGTTGGCCAGGATGGTCTCAATCTCCTGACCTCGTGATCTGCCTGCCTCGGCCTCCCAAAGTGCTGGGATTATATACAGGCATGGAGTGCTTTTTAAAAATATTAATGACATATTGATCAGAATCACCCCAGATGCTCTGAATCACTTGGTCTGGGGAGAGGCCCAGGAATCTTTATTTTTTGTTCTGAGGTGTTTGGTGGTAAATGTTGGGGCTTTTGGTCTCCATTTTGAATCACTACTCACCCTTCTTTGTCTCTGCTCTCCCTAGTCCAGGTTTGCACATGTTTGTGCAAGACAACCTCTTCAAGTCATCCCAGAGAAAGGGGAGAGAAATGTTTATGATAATTTTGTCCAAGATAGTACTTACTAAAGAGAAGACAGAAAATTTAGATGAGCAGCTTAGCTACAATTGTGATAACCTTAACAAATTTGAAGCTTTTGATCATAAGATATTTATTACATGTAGAATAGATGGTCAGGCTTATTTTATGTTCTCTCTCTCTTTTTATTGTGGTAAAATGCATATAACGTAAAATTTACCATTTTAACCATTTTAAAGCATACAATGTAGTGGCATTAAGTATATTCACAATGTTGCACAACCATTGTCACTTTCTAAGTTCTAGAACTTTCTAATCAACCCAAAGAAAACCCCATACTCATTAAGAAGGAACTCCCCAACCTCCCCTCCCCTTCTTCTGGCAACCACAAATCTGGATTCTGTCTCTGGATTTGCCCGCTCTGGATATTTTTTATAAATGTAATCATATAATATATGGCCTCTTGTCTCAGTTCCTTTCATTTAGCATAATGTTTTCAAGGCTCACTCGAGTTGTAGCTTCTGTCAGTACTTCATTCTATTCTCTCTTCATGGTAGACTTATACATAGCAGTTAGATAAGAGTCACCACCTCCATTTTGCAGATAATAAAACCAAGGCCCACATAACACAGCTCTTCCTGAATTTACCTTTTTGTATGCATGTGTGTGAGACAGAGTCTCACTCTGTCACCCAGGCTGGAGTGCAGTGGTGCAGTCACAGCTCACTGCAGCCTCAACCTCACAGGGTCAAGCGATCCTCCTGCCTCAGCCTCTCAATTAGCTAAGACTACATGCATGCACCACTGCACCCAGCTAATTTTGGTTTTGTTTTGTTTTGTTTTTGTAATGATGGGATCTTGCTGTCTTGTCCTAGTGATCCTCCCATGTCAGCTTCCCAAAGTGTTGGGATTACAGGCATCAGCCACCATTCCTAGCCTTCTATTTTCTAGAGGGCTTTTGTGGTAATTTTGCCCTGGAATCTACAGTTGCCTGTCTGTCTAGAGGCTTGATTTTGGCCCTCAAGGGCTTTCCTCTGGCTCTGCCCCACTTACCTACATCCTCTCTCCCTGCTGTTTCTTCTGGAGGTGGAGCTGTCTGCTCCCACCCTCCCCATAGGTCAGAACGTCCACCTGTGCACCCAGGTTCGATATCCAGTTCAAAATGCCATTCTCCCTGGTTCTCTTCATTCTTTTTGACTTTTCTTCTCTTTGAAATACTAGAAATCTTGATTTAGAACCTGGTATATTCGATTATTTTATTCCATTTATTTACAGATGGGGTCTTGCCATATTGCCCAGGCTTGATTTGAATGCTTGGCCTCAAGTGATCCTCCTGCCCCAGCCTCCTGAGTAGCTGGGACTATAAGGCATGCACTACCACACCTGCCTTTATTCTATTATATCGATGAACAGGAACAACAACAGAAATGTCTCCATTCTAAGAAAACCTTTGTTTTCTGAAAGACTTGATTCCCATACAGTACAGTAAAGCTCCCTAAGGACAGGGATGGTATAATCTTGTTGTATTGGTCTTTCCCATTGTTCTAGGCCCAAAGGAGGCCTTCAGTTGGGATTTGTGTAAGTAACGTTTCAGTGTGATTCTTGTGGAGAAAACATTCTTTTTTTGCTGATAATATCTTATGGGTAAATTGCTTAGGGGTGAATTAACTTGGATTCAGAGGGGAAAGAATTCTTCTGGTGAACATCACAACCTGACTTGGCTCTTCAGCTTCCATGGCAACTTAAATAGAGAAGTACTCAACCTTTACCACCTAGAGAGCCAGGCAGTCTAGAAAGTCCCAATAATGTGGCAACAAAGGCAGCCATCTCCACAGACGTTCTCCAGAAGCCTCCATAACCCAAGGTCAATAACCAGATGGGTGGTTGGGTAATGCCTTAGACTTTTGAGTTTCTTTCTGGAGTATTTCCTTTCAGGGAAAGATGAGAATGCATGCCAGGAAATTTTCTTCCTCTAAGACTGATCAAAGAGGGGTTAAAAAAAAAAAAAAGTAAAAGCAATTGAATGACTGGAATTCATTTAGGAAAAGAATAAAGGAAGGGTGGTGTCTTGGGTAGGAAACGAACAAAATAGAGCAGAGCCAAGAGTTATAGCTGCAGGCTGTGTTTATGGAGTCAGGCCTGGCGTGCCTCTGCCCAGCTGTTCTCTTTCCATGGTGGATGTGAGGAAGTGGGAGGAGGTCAATGTCCTCAAACCTCTTACCGTAGAAGAGTCTAATTGTTTCAAGATGGGTTCCCCTACATTTAGATGTGCATTTAATTAAGGTTATGTGTGTTTGTCTTAGGAACAACCAGACTAAATAAAATCATGCCGACACTGTAGTATTTGAACAAATACCACCTGGGCATGTGTGTGTAGATATAAGGAGTGTGTGCATGTGTGTGTGTATGTGTCTGTAGCATTTTATGTAGCCCACTTTTCAGAAACCTGATCTTTTTGGCTATGAAAGCAAGAATTTGGGAGAGTATTTTTAGACGACTCCGTGGAGCTTGACTATAAAGTGGGGGAGGCAGGCCTTGAACTTTAGAAATCACTATAATAAGGGCTTCTCTGGCTGGTGGTTTGTTGCACGTTCTCCCTTCCTGTTTTCTCAGAATAGGGATGTATTAGATATTTTACACCAGCAGTTCAGTCTTGGAAATCAAGTTATACCACCTGATAAGCTTTTTCCAGTTCTTCTCACATACAGCTTCCAAATTAGTTCACCTAAAACCACTACATATTTGTGCAATTGCAGCCTCCTACCTTCCCTGTGAAATCACCCTATGTCTTTTATAAGACCTGTTGATATTTGTCACAGTGATAAACTGAAGAATGTAATTGCTATATCCACTCTGCTTTGAGTCATATAGATTTTTGAAGTTGAGATAATCTCTTTTTATACTTGGCAAATATGCTTAAATGTTTGGTTTCATTAATCTAGTTGGGAGGTACTCCCTGGGTCCAAAATGTTCTAGACTTTATCTTAAGTAAATACAAAAGGAGAAAATATGCTCCTGGCCTCAAGATGCATAACACCTAGTCAGAAAGACAAGGCCAATGAAAATACTGGAGAATAATCAGATGCTAACCTGTAAAATACTGCATGTAAGGGGTTCAGGACAGAAGAGCTCATGAGACACTAGAGATGCTAAGAAATGCTTCCTGCCTGAAGTGTGATATGAGGTCGACCTTGTACAATGGAACCAATAGGATATGGGTGGGTACAGGCAAATAGGGTTCAGGTAACAACATGAACAGAGGCCACCCTAAATAGATTGTTTTGGTTTGGTTTTTTGAGATGGAGTCTTGCTCAGGCTAGAGTGCAGTGGAGTGGCCTTAGCTCACTGCAACCTCCTGCATCCTAGGTTCAAACCGATCTCCTGCCTCAGCCTCCCACATAGCTGTGACTACAGGCGCCCACCACCATGCCTAATTTTTGTATTTTTAGTAGCGATCCCCATCTCTACTGGGACTGGTCTCAAACTCCTGACCTCAAGTGATCTGCCCGCCTTGGCCTCCCAAAGTGCTGGGATTACAGGCGTGAGCCACCGTGCCCGGCAACCACCCTAAATTGAAACGGGAACAATGACACCATGGCCATGCTTTCTTTCCCTTCTTTAAGAGCTCATCAGAGCAACTTGAGTTTGGGGTCCCACTCACTAGATAATTGGTTCTCAACTCAGCTCCCATTAGAATCACCTGGGCAGCTTTGACAAATACTGAGTTCCACCTGCAGAGATTCTGGTTTCACTGGTATGGCAGTACTCTTGGGGATGGGGTTTCAGAAAGCACTTTAGGTGATTTGAATGGTTTGTCCACTGAGCAGGACACTCTCCAGTGAGACCCTGCATTACCTAGCCCAGAGCTTTCCAACAGGTGCTACAAAGTGATACTCTATAGGTAGGCTGAGGAAGTCCCAGGAGGCACAGGTGAATTTTTTTTCTCTCTCTCTCTGTCTCTCTCTCTGTGTCTCTCTCTCACACATACAAACATATCCCTGTATATATGCAATGTATGTATGTAAGACTTGTGCACAAAATAGAATTGCAATGAAAGGTAAATTTTGGCTTAAAGTAAATTATATTAAAGTAACAATTCTTGAATTTTTTGGTTTTTTTTTTTTAAAGGAAGCAGTGTTGTATGTTAAAGCTGAACATAATTTCTTGCAAAATTGCACTTTAGAAAGAAGACTTACAACCAAGATTGTGGTGCAAAATTGATGAGAAATTGGAAATTAGGAACTACATTGATTAAAATATTGGTGATATGCCGCATGTTGTCACTCATAGGTGGGAATTGAACAATGAGAACACTTGGACACAGGATGGGGAACATCACACACCGGGGCCTGTCTTGGGGTGGGAGGAGGGGGGAGGGATAGCATTAGGAGATATACCTAATGTAAATGATGAGTTAACAGGTGCAGCACACCAACATGGCACATGTATATATATGTAACAAACCTGTACATTGTGCACATGTACCCTAGAACTTAAAGTATAAATTAAAAAAAAATTTTACATACAGTTTAAAAAAAATATATTGGTGATATGGTTTGGCTTTGTGTCCCCACCCAAATCTCATCTTGACTTGTACTCCCATAATTCCGATGTGTTGTGGGAGGGACCTGGTGGGGATATAAGTAGAATCATGGGGGTGGTTTCCCCCATACTGTTCTTGAGGTAGTGAATAAGTCTCATGAGATCTGATGATTTTAGTAGGAGTTTCTGCTTTTGCTTCTTCCTCATTTTTCTCTTGCCATCGCTATGTAAAAAGTGCCTTTCACCTCCTGCCGTGATTCTGAGGCCTTCCCAACCATGTGGAATTATAAGTCCAATTAAACTTCTTTTTCTTCCCAGTCTTGGGTATGTCTTTATCAGCAACATGAAAATGGACTAATGTAGTAAACTGGTACCAGTAGAGTGGGGCATTGCTGAAAAGATACCTGAAAATGTGGAAGCAACTTTGGAACTGGGTAACAGGCAGAGGTTGGAACAGTTTGGAGGGCTTAGAAGAAGACAGGAAAATGTGGGAAGGTTTGGAACTTCCTAGAGACTTGGAGGGCTCAGAAGATAGGAAGATGTGGGAGAGTTTGGAACTTCCTGGAGACTTGTTGAATGGCTTTGCCCAGAATGCTGATAGTGATATGGACAATAGGGTCCAGGCTGAGGTGCTCTCAGATGGAGATGAGAAACTTGTTGGGAACTGGAGTAAAGGTGACTCTTGTTATGTTTTAGCAAAGAGACTGGTGGCATTTTGCCCCTGCCCTAGTGATTTGTGAAAATTTGAACTTGAGAAAGATGATTTAGAGTATTTGGCAAAATAAATTTCTAAGGAGCAAAGCATTGAAGAGGTAACTTGGGTACTGTTAAAGGCATTCAGTTTTATAAGGGAAGCAAAGCATAAAAGTTTGGAAAATTTGCAGCCTGACTATGAGATAGAAAAGAAAAATTCATTTTCTGTGGAGAAACTCAAGCCAGCTGCAGAAATTTGCATAAGTAGCAAGGCCTAATGTTAATCCCCAAGACCACGGGGAAAATGTCTCCAGGCCATGCCAGAGACCTTCGTGGCAGCCTCTCCTACCACAGGCCAGGAGGCCCAGGAGAAAAAAGTGGTTTCATGGGCCAGGCCCAGGGTCCGTGTGCTGTGTGCACCCTAAGGACTTGGTGTCCTGTGTCCTAGCCGCTCCAGCTATGGCTGAAAGGGGCCAACATAGAACTTGGGGCTGTGGCTTCAGAGGGTGCTCCAAGCCTTGACAGCTTCCACATGATGTTGAGCTTACAAGTACAAAGAAGTCAAGAATTGGGTTTGGGAAACTACACCTGGATTTCAGAAGATGTATGGAAACACCTGGATGCCCAGGCAAAAGTTTGCTGCAGGGTTGGGGCCCTCATGGAGAACCTCTGCTAGGGTAGTCCAGAAGGGAAATGTAGGGGTGGGATCCCCTCACAGAGTCCTTACTGAGTTACCAGCTAGTGGAGCGTGAGAAGAGGGCCACCATCCTCCAGACCCCAGAATGGTAGATTCACCGACAGCTTGCCCCATTCACCTGAAAAAACTGCAGACACTCAACACCAGCCCATGAGAGCAGCTGGGAGGGAGGCTGTACACTGCAAAACCACAGGGGTGGAGCTGCCCAAGACCATGGGAGCCCACGTCTTGCATCAGTGTGACCTGGATGTGAGACCTAGAGTCAAAGGAGATCATTTTGAAGCTTTAAAATTTGATTGCCCTGCTGGATTTCAGACTTGCATGGGCCGTGTAACCACTTTGTTTTGGCCAATTTCTCCCATTTAGAATGGGTGTATTTGCCCAATACCTGCACCCCCATTGTATCTAGGAAGTAATGAGCTTGCTTTTGATTTTACAGGCTCATAGGTGGAAGGGACTTGCCTTGTCTCAGATGAGGCTTTGGACTAGACTTTTGGGTTAATGCTGAAATGAGTTAAGACTTTGGGGGAACTGTTGGGAAGGCATGATTTGTTTTGAAATGTGAGGATTGAAATCTCCCCACATGAGATTTGGAGGGACCAGGGGCAGAATGATATTGTTTGGCTCTGTGTCCTTACCCAAATCTCATCTAAAATTGTACTCCCATAATTCCTACATGTTGTAGGAGTACCCGGTGGGAGATAATTTGAATCATGGCTGCAGCTTCCCCCATACTGTTCTTGCAGTAGTGAATAAGTCTCATGAGATCTGATGGGTTTAGTAGGGGTTTCCACTTTTGCATCTTCCTCATTTTTCTCTTGCCACCACCGTGTAAGAAGTGCCTTTCACCTTCTGTCATGATTCTGAGGCCTCCCCAGCCACGTGGAATTCTAAGTCCAATTAAACCTCTTTTTCTTCCCAGTCTTGGGTATGTCTATCAGCAGCGTAAAAACAGACTAATACAATTGGTAAGATCACAGTATTTTTCATTTAAGAGCTATTTTCAAAGTTGGATTAAGTATATTGAGAATGAAGGATTTTAGACACTTAAATGGGTAATTGTTGCCCAGGGTCAAAGCTTTTTGGCTTTGCTTTTCCTCTCTGTTCCCTCCACTGGCTGGACCTGCCCCAAATGCAGAGGTCAGGAGAGCCTGGGAAATGTAGTTGGCTGTGATAGAGAACAGAGCAAGGGAGGGTGGGGATGGATCTCAGAACTCACAGCAGCGAGGGACCTGCACTCAGCCACTATCACTCTGGGGCCGCTGGAGCAGGAGATTCTCATGCTGAGCAGCAACCAGCCTGCTCCGAGGCTGAGGCACGTAAGATCATTAGCGTGTGCCAGTTCTTTAGAAACACTTCTGCTTTCTCTGCTCAGTTCCTGCCTTCCAAGATGCCGTTGCCGCCACCGCCACCAGCACCACCCCCACCACCGCCACCAGCACCATCCCCACCACCACCATCCCCCGCCCCATTCCACCGAGTCTGGCGTATCATTCAAGGCCCAATTTGCCATCTCTTTCCTGAAACCATTTCTAAAATTTCCTGAGTGAGCGCTCTCTTGCCACTGCCTCTCTGAAATCACCTAGGATTTAATGAGTTTTGGTTTCTAGGTACTTATCTGATTTCTGTTATCAAATTATCAGGGCGAGAGCCCAATCTTTCCTAATAGGAAAGGAATTGTTTCTTATTAATTATGTTAATACTGAATGTCCCAACACCTGGCTAGGTTCTCATGGAGAACCTCTGCTAGGGCAGTGCAGAAGGGAAATGTAGGGCTGGGACCCCCTCACAGAGTCCCTACTGGGGCACCACCTAGTGGAGCTGTGAGAAGAGGGCCACCATCCTCCAGACCCCAGAATGGTAGATTCACCGACAGTTTGCACCATTCACCTGGAAAAGCTGCAGACACTCAATGCCAACCCGTGAGAGCAACTGGGAGGGAGGCTGTACCCTGCAAAGCCACAGGGGCGGAGCTGCCCAAGACCATGGGAGCCCACCTCTTACATCAGTGTGACCTGGATGTGAAGGACTCTGTGAGGGGGTCCCAACCCTACATTTCCCTTCTGCACTGCCCTAGCAGAGGTTCTCCATGAGCACCTAGCCCAGTGTTGGGGCATTCAGTAATAATTAATAAGAAACAATTCCTTTCTTATTAGGAAAGATTGGGCCCTCGCCCTGATAATTTGATAACAGAAATCAGATAAGCACCTAGGTAAAAAAAAAACCCTATGTCATTCAGCCAGCAGTTTATTCATTCATCTTAGAGAGCGCATCAGTTTCCATCAGGTGTTTCCCATCTGATGCTCTCAATCACCCGGAAGTAAATTTATGAAGAGGGAAGTGGGGATCAGAAAAGTTCTGGAATTAGTACAGATCTCCTGTTTTACATACTGGAGTCTGGGGGTGTGTCGGTGAATACATAGAAATCATTTGCCCTAATGGAGATTTCATAATGCCCAAGTATCATTTCCAGACCATCCTTATGAGGCCAAACAATCCTGAAGAAAAAGAGCAAATGCGCTGGTTAAATGGCATGGGCCCCGGGCACGGTGATTCACGCCTGTAATCCCAGCACTTTGGGAGACCAAGATAGGCAGATCGCTTGAGGTCAGACGTTCAAGACCAGCCTGGCCAACATGGCGAAATCTCGTCTGAACTAAAAATACAAAAATTAGCTGGGTGTGTAGACGCTCGCTTGTAATTCCAGCTACTCGAGAGGCTGCGGCACACGAATCGCTTGAACCTGGGAGGTGGAGGTTGCAGTGAGCCGAGATGCTGCCACTGCACTCCAGCCTGGATGACAGAGCAAGACCCAGTCTCAAAAAAAAAGAAAAAAAAGGATGACGGGTGGTTCTCAGCCCTTGGGTATGTGATCTTTCATCTCAGCGCCTTCTCCCTCCTGTCCTCACAAGTAGTACTGCTGATTCTATTAATTGTCACATCATGGGCACTTAAAGGACAGTAATCCTGTTTTGTTTTGTTTTGTTTTGTTTATAGAGCATTCATTTTTTACATGCCAGTCATTTATTGTACCTTCTGAGCAAGGAAAGGCAACAAAAGTTTCCATCTCAAACTTTTTGCATCAGTTCCTAATAGAAGCAGTGATCAGCTATTGCAGCTGCTTTTAAAATCACTGAAAGCCAGGCAGCCCATCACTTCTCTGCTGAAAAGATTTGTCTCTGGGCCAGTAGGGTTAATTCTCACTGGCAGAGTAGAATTTAGTTTTTCAAGGCTTTTATAACTAAAGTTATGAGATAGTGCTGCCTTCCTTACCTTCAGATTATAATCTGAAACGGGAATCAGACCTTTGAATCCTATTGTTAGGATTGGCCTGCTGAAATATTCTGTGTGCGCTAAGCCTCATTTGAACTCAGTGACCTAGAATTTAGATTTTGCAGCAAATTAGTGCCATAGAACACTTGGTAGGCTGGGATGGAATCCTAGACTTTTAGAGGAGAAAAGTCTTAGTAATTCTGTAGATCACTGAAGCCAGTGAATTTGAGTTACTTTAAATTGTCCCATAGCTTGGGGATGGCAGGGTTGAGACCAAAATCAAGGACTAATGACTTTTAGTTTATATATATTTTTTAAGATAAACTCAATCAGTAACATGGGCTGGAGTGCAGTGGTGCGATCTGAGCCTCACGGTAACCTCTGACTCCTGGGTTCAAGCAATTCTCATGTCTCAGCCTCATGAGTAGCTGGGATTTCAGGCGTGTGCCACCATACCTAGCTAATTTTTATATTTTTTAGTAGAGATGTGGCTTTCAACATGTTGGCCAGGCTGGTCTTGAACTCCTCACCTCAAGTGATCCACCTGCCTTGGCCTCCCCAAGTGCTGGGATTACAGGCATGAACCACCACGCTCAGCTGCAGTTTATACTTCTTTCTACTGTGCCAGTGGTCCTAAAAATTGAATGTGTATAAGAGTCACCTTCAGGGTAGGGGAGCTTGCAGGGCTCCTCCCCCGGTGTCAGGACAGGATCCCGACATTATGCATGTCCAGCCCATTCCCCGGTGATGTGGATGCTGCAGGTCCGGGAAACATACTTTGAGAACCACTGCACGACACTGATGGGAAGCAAAATCGAGCTCATATCATAAAGGACACAGCTTTCTCTCCTAAGAATGCACATTACAACTTGAGAAAAATATCTGTTTATGCCGGTATACAGGTGTGCGTTGACGTGAGAAAACTCAAAAAGTTCAGACTAAAAAAGCAAATTCGAAACTAAAGATTTACATGACCTAAAAATTAATTCTGTGGCTAGGAAAATTGCAATAAACAACACAAAGTATTTGCCTTCATGGTACACGCAGTCTCTAATGGGGCGGACAGACAATAAACAGATGCCTCTTTACTGTAATATCAAATACATTCAAGAAAATAAAGAGGACGTTGGACTATGCGAATGAGTCTAGGGAAGGAAGCCCTCTCAGCAGATTCCTGAATGGAGTGAGGGATTCCGCTGTGCACTTTTCTGCAGGAATGGCTCTCCTGATGGAGGGAACTGCAAGGCAAAGGCCCTGAGGTGGAAGGACGCTTGATGTGCTCATGAAACAGTAGAAAGCCCAGTGAATAGGGAGAGTCCTAGAAGGTAGGTCAAAGAGGGAGCCACACGGTGTGTAGAGCCTTGTATGCTACAGGAAGGAATTTACCTAATTTTAAAAATATGATCTAATATTTAAAATATTTTAATCCTGCTTTAAAAAAATATTAATATCATTAGATTTTTCTCTCCGGAAGGACGTCATATAAAAAGAGTATAATAAAAATATAAGCAATTTGAGGTGATCAGGATGCAAGGCTCCTGCTGCAGAACTGAGATGCTGAGGCCCTCAAGGGATTGTGGGAAAGTTGTTATGTACTATGAAGTATTTGAGTCTCTTCCTGATCACAGTCACTCCTTCCTTGGAAATGGAGATTTTTTTTAAAAGGAAAGAAGGGAGTCGTGGGTGTCTTAAGGGGAAACTACCCCTGGGGGCAGAGCAGTGATCTTTGACATATTTCCTAACCTCTCCGAGCATCAGTGTCTCCATCTGTGAAATGAAGATGTTGGACCAGTTATTCTTCTGCAACGTCCTAACACTCTGGTATTCTGGGGTGTGGCTAATGCTGGTAGGACCTGGTGTATGGTCATTTCTTTGTGTGAGTATTGGTGGCTTGCTTGATTTGGGGAAGTGAATATTGGTTGCAGAGGCAATGGAAGGAATTGATCATGGTAACAGGCGCCCTGGTGGTGAAGAAGGCAAGACAGACTAGTTTGAGGGAAATTTTCAGTGAATGAATATGCCTGAGAAATTGAAGTCTTGTAAAAGTAGCCAGTGAGTTTGTATTTCTTCCCAATATCTATTTCAGCTGGTAATCAGAAACCAGAAGAACTGTGTTTGTTATTATTCTGAAAGATAGAAGGAGCTTTCCGGGTTATAACTTAAGAGCTTTTGAATAGCAACAGTTCAAGCCTCATTTGGCTTAAGAGCCTTGAGAATTATCCCAGCCTTGTCCCATGGTATTTATTTCGGGAAAGTTTGCACAACTTGCTGAGTGGTTTGGTAGGAAATGAAACCTCCCTTGCAGGCCCTGTTTGCTTCTGTGCTTGGATTATATCCCTGTCTATTTGAAAGCCCTGGCAACCCTAATCTGTCCCACTGAGAACACTGTTTGCTTTTTGCCAAATACTTCCAGATTTTAGTTTAAACTTTGATTTTTAAAGACTAGCACAACCAGTAGGTTATATTATGTACGTGTCACTGGTTTTTGTTTTTTGTTTTTTTGGGATGGGGTCTTGCTCTGTTGCCCAGGTTGGAGTGCAGTGGCACGATCATAGCTGACTGCAGCCTCAACCTCTCAACCTCCTAGGCTTAAGTGATCCTCCCTCCTCACCTTCTTGAGTAGGTGGGACTACAGGTATGTGGCACCTCACCTGGCTAATTTATTTTTGTACTTTTTGTAGAGATGGGGTTTCACCATGTTGCCCAGGCTTGTCTTGAACTCCTGAGCTCAAGTGATCCACTTGCCTCAGTCTCCCAAAGTGTTGGAATTACAGGCATGAGCCACTGCCCCCAGTTGTGTGCACAGTGATTTAACAAATGGTGCCATTTCTCAGTAAAATGGTAAAGAACCAGCTCTAGATGCAGAATGCCTGGGTTAGAATCCAGAAATTACTTGTAATTTCTGGGACTTTTGGGCAAGTTATTAGGTTAGTGCAAAAGTAATTGTGGTTTTTGCCATACTTTTTAATGGCAGAAACCACAGTTACTGTTGCACCAACCTAATAGCAAACTTCTCTTCCTCAGTTTTCCTTCTCTGCTAAATGGGAGTAATAAACTTTACTCCAACCCCTCATAGGCTTGTTGTGAGGATGAAATGAGTTAAGATGTTCCTAGTGTGTAATGTTTCCATAGAGTACCTGCTATCACTGTTGATGATGTTGTTATTTAATTGCCTCAGACTGGTTTAGAAATGAGGGAACCGAAGTTAAGCATTGCAGCAACAAGGCAGCTGACCAGCCTTGTCACCTGGGCCTCCTGAGTCACCCTCCAGCCTCCTGGCATGCTCCCTGCTGTGCCTCCGTTGGTCCCTCCATTGGCAGCAGGCTGCCACCCAGCTGCTATTCCAGGCTGCTAGGGACATCAGTGAGTTGACTTTCTCTTCAGGAAAGAGAAATGAGAGCGAGAGAAAGAGAGTGCACTACAAAACCCTTATTAGCACTGAAACCTTGGAATCTTTCCAAGTGACAAGAGTAGGGACATTCCAAATATCAATAAGCAGCAAAGGGATCAAAGTCATTTTGTGTAAATCTTCAGGCTGCTTATTTGTGCCATTTTGCTACATCGCTGCTGAAGGGCCCCAGTTGAGTTTTACAAGCAAAGCTAAACACTGCCTATTGTAATGAAACGTGAAACAGCCGATTCCTTTTTTTGTGGAACATATCCATAAAATTGTTTTTATGGCTAAGTTTGTTTTCAAACGAACTTTGAAACAGTGGGTGCCTTGACAAAAATGATGGCATGACCCTGTTCAATAAATAGTGTGGGAAAATTGGATATCCATATGCAGAAGAATGAAATTGGACCCTCCTCTCTCCCCATATACAAAAAGCAACTCACAATGGATTAAAGACTTAAATGTAGGACCTGAAACTGTAAAACTACCAGAACAAAACATAGGGAAAACACTTCAAGACACTGGTCTAGGCAAAGATTGCATTGCTAAGACCTCAAAAGCGTAGACAACTGTAACAAAAATAGACAAATCAGATTATATTAAACTAAAATGTTTTGGCACAGCAAAGGAAAGAACAAAGTGAAGAGACAACCTGTTGAATGGGAGAAAATATTTGCAAACTATTCATTCACCAAGGAACTAATATCCAGAATACACAAGGAACTCAAACAACTTGACAGTCAAAAAATAAATAATCCCATTAAAAAGTGGGCTAAGGATGTGAATAGATATTTCTCAAAAAAAGACATACAAATGACCACAGCTATATTTAAAAAAAAAAAAAAATACTCAACATCACTAAGCATCAGGGAAATGCAAATCAAAACCACAATGAGATGTCATCCTACCTCAGTTAGAATGACTATTATTACAGAGGAAAAATAACAGATTCTGGAAGGATGCAGAGAAAAGAAAACTCATACACTGTTGGTGGGAATGTAAATTGGTTAAACTACTGTGGAAAATAAAATGGAGCTTCCACAAAAAATTAGAACTACTGTACATCCAGCAATTCCACTGCTGGGTGTTTATCCAAAGGAAAAGAAATTGGGAAGTCCTAGCTAAAGCAATCAGACAAAAGAAAGAAACAGCATCCAAATTGGAAAGGAAAAAGCCAAGTTATTCTTGTTTGCAGATGATATGATTTTATACTGGAAAAACCCAAATACTCCACCGCAAAACTATTAGACTGATAAACGAGGCTGGGCGCAGTGGCTCACATCTGTAATCCCAGCAGTTTGGGAGGCTGAGGTGGGCAGATCACTTGAGGTCAGGAGTTTGAGACCAGCCTGGCCAACATGGTGAAACCCTGTGTCTACTTTAAAAAAAAAAAAAAAAAAAAAAAAAAAGCCAGGCATTGTGGCACATCCCATAGCCAGGCGTTGTGCCTGTCATCCCAGCTACTTGGGAGGCTGAGGGAGGAGAATCTCTTGAACCTGGGACACGGAGGTTGCAGTGAGCCGAGATGGCACCATTGCCCTCTAGCCTTGGTGACAGAGTGAGACTATGTGCAAAAAAACAAACAAACAAAAACTGATAAGCAAGTTCAGCAAAGTTGCAGGATACAAAATCAACATAAAAAATCAGTAGCATTTCTATATGCCAATAGCAGACCCTCTGAATAAAATGAATCAAGTAATTCTATTTACAGTAGCCACACATAAAATAAAATACTTAAAGTTAACCAAATAAATAAAAGATCTCTACAATGAAAACTATAAAACATTGATTAAAGAAATTGAAAAGGACACACACAAAAATGAAAACATTCTTTAACAATATTGATTTTTCTAACCATGAACTTGGAAGAATGTCCATACTATCCAAGCAGTCTACAGATTCAATGCAATCCCTATCAAAATACCAATGACATTTTTCACAGAAATAGGAAAAAAATAATAAAGTTTATATGGACCCACAAAAGACCCAGAATAGCAAAGCTATCCTGAGCAAAAAGAGCAAAACTGGAAAAATCCCACTACCTGACTTCAAATTATACTACAGAGCTATAGGAACTAAAACAGCATGATACTGGCATGAAAACAAATACACAGACCAATAGAACGGAATAGAGAACCCAGAAACAAATCCATACATCTACAGTAAACTCATTTTTGACAAAGGTGCCAAGAACGTCCATTGGGAAAAGGACACACTGTTCAGTAAATGGTGGTGGGAAAACTGGATCTCCATATACAGAAGAATGAAACTAGACCCCTATCTCTTGCCATATACAGAAATCAAAATGGATTAAAGATTTAAATCTAAGACCTCAAACTATGAAACTACTATAAGAAAACATTGAGGAAACTCTGTAGGACATTGGGTTGGGCAAAGATTTCTTAATACCCGACAAGCACAAACAACCAAAGCAAAAATGAACAAATGGGGATCATATCAAGATAAAAAGCTGCTGCACGGCAAAGGAAACAATCAGCAAAGAGATAACCCACAGAATAGGAGAAAATATTTGCAAACTACCCATCTGACAAGGGATTAACAACCAGATACATAAGGAGCTCAAACAACTCTATAGGAAAATAATCCAATAATCCGATTTAAAAATGGGCAAAAGATACAGGTGCGGTGGCTCATACCTGTAATCCCAGCACTTTGGGAGGTCAAGGCGAGAGGATTGCTTTAGCCTAAGAGTTCAAGACCAGCGTGGGCAACATGGGAGCCCTAATGTCTGTTGAAAATGAATGAATGAATGGGCAAAAGATCTGAATCGACATTTCCCAAAAGACATACAAATGGCAAACAGGTATATGAAAAGATGCTGAACATCGTTGATCATTAGAGAAATCCAGATCAAAATTACAATGAGCTAACTACCATGAGCTATTGTTGCACCCCAGTTAAAATGGCTGACATCCAAAAGACAGGCAATAACAAATGTTGGCAAGGATGTGGGGAAAAGTGAGCCCTCACACACTGTTGGTGAGAATGTAAATTAGTATAACCATTATGGAGAACAGTTTGGAGGTTCCTCAAAAAACTAAAAATATAATTATCATATGATACAGCAATCCCACTGCTAGGTATATACCCATAAGAATGGAAATTGCTCTATTGAAAAGATATCTGCATTCTCATGTTTATTGTAGCATTATTCTCAGTAGCCATTATTTGGAAACAACCTAAGTGTCCATCATCAGATGAATGGATAAAAAAAATCTGGTACATATACACAATGGAGTACTGTTCAGCCATTAAAAAAAGAATGAGATCCTGTCATTTGCAACAACATGGATGGAACTGGAGGTCATTATGTTAACTGAACTAAGCCAGGCACAGAAAAACAAACTTTGCCTATTCCCACTTATTTGTGGGAGCTAGAAATTAAACTCATGGAGATAAGAGCAGAATGATGGTTACCATAGGTAGGGAAGGGTAGTGGGTTGGGGGAAAGTGGGGAGGTTAATGGGTACACAAATATGGTTAGATATTAATGGAATAAATAAGATCTCGTATTTGATAGCACCACAGAATGACTATAGTCAACAATAATTTATTATACATTTAAAAATAACTGAAAGAGTAATTGAGTTGTTGGTAACACAAAGAAAGGATAAATGCTTAAAGTGATGGATACCTCCATTTACCCTGATGTGATTATTCACATTGTATGCCTATATTAAAATATCTCGGCTGGCCACAGTGGCTCACACCTGTAATCTCAGCACTTTGGAAGGCTGAGGCAGATGGATCACTGGAGCCCAGGAGTTCAAGGCCAACCTGGACAACATGGCAAAAACCTGTCTCTACAAAAAAATAGAAAAATTAGCTGGGCATGATAGTATGTATCTGTAGTCCCAACTATTCGGGAGACTGCGGTGGGAGGATCTCTTGAGCCAGGGAGATTGAGGCTGTGGTGAGCCAAGATCGCACCACTGCACTCCAGCCTGGGTGACAGAATGAGACAATTTCTAAAAAAAACCCCACCAAAACTCATGTGCCCCACAAATACATATAACCACTATGTACCCCCAAAAATTAAAAACAAGGAAAAGAGCTGGGCGTAGTGGCTCATGCCTGTAATCCCAGCATTTTGGGAAGCCAAGGTGGGAGGATCACTTGAGGTCAGAAGTTCGAGACCAGCCTGGCCAACATGGTGAAACCCCCATCTCTACTAAAAAATACAAAAATTAGCTGAGCATGGTGGCATGCACCCGTAATACCAGCAGGAGCCTGAAGTTTGAGAATTGCATGAACCCAGGAGGCGGAAGTTGCCATGAGCCAAGATTGCACCACTGCACTCCAGCCTGGGTGGCAGAATGAGACACTATCTCAAGAGACAACAACAACAACAACAACAAGGAAATCAGCATATCAAAGGTATATCTGCACTTGGACTATTTACAATTCACAATAGCAAAGATATGGAGTCAACCCAAGTGTCAATCAATGGACCAATAGATAAAGAAAATGCAGTACCATATATACAATGGAATACTATTTGGCCATAATAAGAATGAAATCCTGTCATTTGCAGCAACATAGAGGGAACTGGGGGTCATTATGTTAAGTGAAATAAGATCAGCACAGAAAGATGCCACATGTTTTTACTAAAATGTGGGAGCCAAAAAAAAAACCCAACAAAAACCTGATCTCAGCCGAGTGCAGTGGCTCATGCCTGTAATCCCAAAACTTTGGGAGACTGAAGCGGGTGGATCTGGATCTTCTGAGGTCAGGAGCTCGAGACCAGCCTGACCAACATGGTGAAACCCCATCTCTACTAAAAATACAAAACTAGCCAGGCATGGTGGTGCATGCCTGTAATCCCAGCTACTCAGGAGGCTGAGGCAGGAGAATCGCTTGAACCCGGGAGGCAGAGGTGGCAGTGAGCTGAGATCGTGCCACTGCACTCCAGCCAGGGCAACAGAGCAAGACTCTGTCTCAAAAAAACAAAACAAAACAAAACAAAAAAGCCCTGATCTCATGAAGACAGAGAATAGAATGGTAGATATTAGAGCATGGGACGGGTGTGTGGTGTGGGTGGGCGGGGTGGGGTGCAGATAAAGAAAGTAGAAACATATCATTAGATCTACAAACGAATAAACCACACTATTGGATAGACTAGGGTGACTATAGTTAGCAACAATGTCTTTCCATTGCAAAGCATGTAGAAGAGAGGACTTTAAATGTTACCCACACATAGAAATGATAAATATTCAAGGTGAAGGATATCCCAAATGCTGACCTGAATTACAATCTATGCATGTAACACATATTCACATGTACTCCATAATAAGTAAAATATTTTGTGTCAATAAAAATTTTTTAAACATTTTTAAAAGGAAAAAATGACGGTGTGAAGTTTTTAACTTATTCTATGTTTAGAGCAGTGCTTCTCAAACTTGGATGTGTACACGGAACCAGCTGGGGATCTTGTAAAGGCAGCTTTTGATTCAGTAGGTTTGGAGTGGTGCCTGAGAGTTTGCATTTCTAATATGCTCCTGTTCCCCAGGCCACTCTTTGAGTTAGCCAAGACATAGGCTGTCAAAGTGTTATTTCAGCTACATCAGAATCTGGATAGTACCCTGGCAGGGCATGGTGGCTCATGCCTGTAATCCCAGCACTTTGGGAGGCTGAGATGGGAGGATTGCTAGAGTCCAGGAGTTCGAGAATCTGTTTACTACCCTGCTATTCCAGGCAGTGACCAGCATCCTGGTCACTGGGCCTGAGTTCGGAAGTAGCTAAGAGGTTTTTATACTCTTCGCATCTCCACAGCTCCACTGCATTCATGACCTATCTAAATGAAGAGGTAGGTGGGTTTGGTGGCTCACACCTGTAACCCCAGTTTGGGAGAATCGCTTGAGGCCAGGAGTTTGAGACCAGGCTGGGCAACAGAGTGAGCCCCCATTTCTGTAAATTTTTTTTTTTTTTTTTTTTTACAAAAAAAGAAAGGAAAAAAAAACCTCTCTTAATGGTATAAATATGTTGGCATATAGACTTTTGAATGACATTTCATGTCTTTAAAAGGAAAGCCCACACTTTTTAATTAGAAGTAAAAGCTTATGTAGAGACAAAGCTGAAGGATGTTTCTAATTTGTTTTGCATTCACTCTTTTATATTCCTTTAAGTGCAGATTTCAGCAGATACTTAACCAAAGGAACTACCTCAGAGGGCTCACTGAGAAAGATCTACACGTTTTACATCTGGACATTTTAGGTTGTAATTTAAATTCTCACCTCTTAAATTTTCCAGAAGATAATAAGTCTTGGCTAGGATGTGGAGAAATTGGAGCTCTCGTGAATTGCTGATAGAGATGTTAAATAGTACAGCAGCTTTAGAAAACAGGTTAGCAGTTCCTCAGAAAGTTCAATGTAGTTGCCATATGACTCAGCAATTCCACTCCTCGATATATACCCATTAGTATTGAAAAAAATGTGTCTACACTTGCTGAGACCAGCTTTGTTGTGGAGACGCTAACCCAGCAGCGCTAGAGGAATTAAAGACACACACACAGAAATATAGAGTGTGGAGTGGGAAATTAGGGGTCTCACAGACTACAGAGCTGAGAGCCTCAAACAGAGATTTACCCACATATTTATTGACAGCAAGCCAGTTCATAAGATTTACTAAAAATATTCCTTACAGGAAGTAAAGGGATGGGCCAAAATAAAGGGATGGGTCTGGCTAGTTATCCGCAGCAGGAGCATGTCCTTAAGGCACAGATCGCTCATGCTATTGTTTGTGATTCAGGAATGCCTTTAAGCGGTTTTCCACCCTGGGCGGGCCAGGTGTTCCTGCCCTCATTCCAGTAAACCCACAACCTTCAGCGTGGGTGTCATGGCCATCACAAACATGTCCCAGTACTGCAGAGATTTTGTTTATGGCCAGTTTGGGGGCCAGTTTATGGCCAGATTTAGGGGCCTGTTCCCAACATGGCCCCCTTCTCTCTCTCTCTTTTTTTTTTTTTCCAAAGCGATAAAAGCAAAGGCTTCTTTATCACAGTGAGCTGCTTCTCACAGGAGCCAGGTTCTGCATCTAAAGACTATACAAATACAACACAGATTAAAAGTACAATCATCATTGAAATCACAGAGCTTCTACATGTTTTTATCCATTTTAATGGGTTACTAGCTGCTAATCTGTCTGCAGCTCCTTCAAGCACTCCAGTTCCTGGCATTAAGGCCAGGTGTGCCCAGGATGCTTTAAATGTTTGTTCTTTTTGTTTTGCAGTATCCAAAGACAAATTTGTACAGTGTCCTTCTAGATGCTTTTTTATTCTTTCTCAAAGTTTGATCCTATTAAGAGCTATTAATAGTTTCCTCAAATCCTTATGTTTAGCTCCTACAGTGGGCCATATCATTTGAGGTTGAGGTGCCACTATACCACCATGTTTCCACATAGTAGGAACTCTTGCCATATTTCTTATCTTTCTACCATCTGACTGTTTTATTCAAATCAGCTGAACATAGTGTGGCCGTGGCATGCAGACTGAGAGGTACAATTCAAGCTAAACATTCCCTTAGGGGACCAATCAATAATGATTCCATAGGAATCGTTGTGCAGCACCTCTGCCTGTTCTGCAATGCAGTCTTCCCAAACAAGTACATTCACTATTTCTGGCCAGGTCCAATTCCGTTTACAAATAGGTTTTTGAGGGCAGTATGCCTCAATTATAGGAGCAGATTTATAATGGTAAATACTGAGATCAGAAAACATGTGTTACTGTGTCGTAGAGTGATTACATCCAGGCATTATTGCCGGCCAAGATTGATAAATATGCCCAATAAGTATAATTGTTCTCTGTGTCAGCCCTTGTTGAAGGAATACTCATGGCAATGGTGATCACCACTATCACAATTACTCACTGTGACTGGTTGTCCCACTTTCCTCAGGTTTTCTTCTGCCATCTGTGACAGCTTCTTGATCTGTTCCCAAGTAGGTGGCTGTGTTCGATGGGTGTTGCTCGTGACAGTTGGGGTCCTCCTCAGCATCAGTCTTGACATGGCTGCAACCCAGGGGTCCTTGGGATCCTCCCGGAATCTCTTCCTCGGCATCTGGCTCATGATAAGGTTTCAGGTGTCTTAATGGTATCCAAATTGGCTGCTGATTCTGGCCTGGAGAAACACAAGCATAACCTCTACCCCAAGTTATTATTTTACCTGTTTGCGAAGTTTTTGTTACTGAATTTCTCCTCCAAACCAGTTGTTCTGCTTCTGTCTTTGCACCTGGTTTCTGTAGATGCTATTCAGCTGCTGATAACATCTGGCCTTTAAGCAGTCTCAAAAAATTTAAAGTCAATAATGCAAGATTCAATTGCATATGGGGTGTTCTGTAGTCCCTGTTTCTCCCCTTTTGCTTTTGCAACTGCTGTTTCTGGGAGAGATTCATTCTTTCCACTATGGCTTGTCCTTGAGAATTATATGGGATACCAGTAATGTGTTTAATATTCCTTTTAGAGAAAAATGTAGCTAGAGGTCGACTAGTGTAGCCTGGTGCATTATCTGTTTTAATAGAAGCTGGAATGCCTATTACCACAAAACACTGGAAAAGGTGACGTTTAACACCGGCAGAAGATTCTCCTGATTGGCATGTAGCCCAGACAAAGGGAGAAAAGGTGTGCACACATACATGTACATAAGCTAGTCTCCCAAACGAGGGAAGATGTGTGACATCCATTTGCCAAAGAGAATTAGGTTCCAATCCTTGAGGATTAATTCCTCCTGGAAAAGATGAAGAATGCACCCTTTGGCAAGTTAGGCATTGCTGGATAATAGCTTTAGCTTCTTTCAGCATTTGTAGTTAATTGTGTGGAATGCACCACATATGAAGAATCAGAAATCACATTAATGGGCATATTAAAAGCAGTCAATACCTCAATTACAGCTACAAGCTCTGCTTTTTGAGCTGAAGTATAGGGTGTCTGAAAAACTTTTGAGCCAGAATAAGAAGTTTTACCATTACTAGACCCATCTGTAAAGACGTTTTCAGCACCTGCAATTGGTTTAAATTTAGTTATTCTAGGGAGGATCCAATTAGTTAATTTGAAAAATTGAAACAGTTTCGTTTTAGGAAAATGATTATTGAGAATACCCACAAAGTCAGCTAAATGGGTTTGCCAAGTAAGACTATTTATAAAAACTTGCTGTATTTGTGCCTTTGTGAGAGGGACAATAATTTTTCCAGGATCATATCCATGTAATTTAACAATCTGAGTTTTCCCATTTTCTATCATAGTAGCAATTTGATCCAAATAAGGAGTTAGAGTCCGTGAATTAGTATGTGGAAGAAAAAGCCACTCTACTAAGTCCTTCTCGTGGACAATAACACCAGTAGGTGAATGCTGAGTTGGAAAAATTAGCAAATCTAGGGTCTTCTCTGGATCTATTCTATTTATTTGAGCTTTATGGACTTGCTTTTCGATTAGCTGCAGCTCTGCCTGAGCTTCTTTTGTTAATTGCCAAGGGCTAGGGAGATTAGGATCTCGATCTCTAAGGATAGAAAATAGATTACTCATGGCATAGGTAGGAATGCCTAGAGCAAGTCATATCCAATTAATGTCCCCTAGTAATTTTTGAAAGTCATTTAATGTTTTCAATTGCTTCCTACATATGGCTACTTTCTGTGGCACAGTGGTAGTGTCATTTACTAAGGTCCCCATAGGTTGTATAACTGAATTAATGGTTCCTAAATCAGTTAGCATTCTCCATTTACCTGTTTTCTTAATAACAAAGACTGGAGAATTTCAGGGGGAAAATGTTGGAGCTATGTGTCCTTTTTCTAATTGTTCATTAATGAAGTCCTCTACAGCCTCCAGTTTCTCTTTACTTTGCGGCTATTGTTCTATCCAAATTGGCTTATCTGTTAATCATTTTAAAGGTATAGGTTCTGGAGGCTTAAAAATGGCCACCATCAAAAATGATATCCTAAACCTTGGTGGGAAGTTTGTCTTTCTGCTTGAAGCAGTTCCTTCAAACCTTGCAAATTTTTTCCTAGTCCCATACCAGAGACATACCCCATTTCATGCATCATATGTTGACTTTGAGGGCTATATAATTGTTCTGGAATCAGAACTTGTTCTCCCCATTGTTGTAATAAATCTCTTCCCCATAAATTTATAGGTACAGAAGTTATAATTGGTTGAATAGTCCCAGGTTGTCCATCGGGCCCTTCACAGTGCAAAATATAACTACTTTGATATACTTCAGGGGCTTTCCCAACTCCAGCTATGTTAAATTGAATGGATTGAACTGACCACGTGGACAGCCAGTGCTGTAGAGAAATGATTGAAATGTCTGCTCCTGTATCTACCAAACTTTTAAACAACTTTCCCTGAATAGTTATTTCACAGGTAGGATGTTTGTCAGTAATTCTATTCACCCAATAAACTGCTTTGCCTTGTTTATTTGTGCTTCCAAATCCTCCTGTTCATTTAATTTCACTTTTCCTCATTTCCACATATGGCACAATCAGGAGCTGTGCTATGCGCTCTCCTGGCTCTGCTTTCCAGGGAACAGAAGTAGATATAACAATTTGAGTTTCCCCATTGTAATCTGAATCAATGATTCCTGTTTGCATTTGTACCCGTTTTAAATTTAAACTAGACCTTCCTAGAAGTAATCCTATCGTTCCCACTGGCAAGTGTCCATAGACTCCTGTTGGGACCTTTTGCAGGGGTTCCCCAGGCAGAAGGCTCACAGCTTTTGTGCAGCATAAATCTACTGCAGCACTACCAGCTGTGGCGAGGGACAGACATTGTACAGGGGTGAGGGAATGGCCTGAACCGGAAATACCCCGGTTTGGCATGGGGCCTGGGACGGGCCCCTCATGGCGTTTCCCAAATTTAAAAGGAAATGGTTCAAATGTAGCTATAATATTTCCCTGTTGATCTGGGGGGTGTATCCTAACAGGGAACTGCCAGGCCTCTAAACCACCCTCTCATCTAGTTTGCTGAATTCCTGCCTGAGTAGAACTGAGAGTGGTCGCTTGAGGCGCTGCTCAAACAGTCACTGGGGCAACTACTTTTTGCCCAGTGTCCTCTGGAAACGAAAGATCTGGAGGGTCAGGCCACTCTTTTTCTTCAAAATAAGGAGGGGGTGCAGAAGGGTAGGGATGAACCGCTTCCTCCTCTGCCACTTTAGCTTTAGCTGGCAAACAAACCTTTTCTGTTACTTCTTCTGTTACTTCATTATACTCTCCTTCCTCCTTATCATTAGTGTGAAAAGGTTCCAAGGTGGAACGAACCAGAGCCCACACTTGTCCAGTTGTTACCCTGATGCTTCCAAGCTCCCCTTCTTACTCACCACAGGGATTGCTTAAAAGAGTACTCAGGTGTCCTCCAGCTTAGCTCCACGTTTTCCAACTGTCGTTCTGGCGACCCTTTGACCTGGGTTCGAGCCTCCACGTTGGGCACCACTTGCTGAGACCAGCTCGGTCGTGGAGACCATACCCAGCGGTACTAGAGGAATCAAAGACACACACAGAAATACAGAGTGTGGAGCGGGAAATCAGGGGTCTCATGGCCTTCAGAGCTGAGAGCCTCAAACGGAGATTTACCCACATATTTATTGACAGCAAGCCAGTCATAAGGTTTACTACAAGTATTCCTTATGGGAAATAAAGGGATGGGCCAAAATAAAGGGATGGGTCTGGCTAGTTATCTGCAGCAGGAGTATGTCCTTAAGGCATATATTGCTCATACCATTTGTTCAGGAACGTCTTTAAGCGGTTTTCCACCCTGGGTGGGCCAGGTGTTCCTTGCCCTCATTCTGGTAAACCCACAACCTTCAGCGTGGGCGTCATGGCCATCATGAACATGTCACAGTGCTGCAGAGATTTTGTTTATGGCCAGTTTTGGAGCCAGTTTATGGCCAAATTTTGGGGCCTGTTCCCAACAGCCATATGACTCAGCAATTCCGCTCCTCAGTATGTACCCATTAGTATTGAAAAATGTGTGTACACAACCACTCGTACATGAATGTTGGGGCAGTGATCATAATCCCCAGTAAAAACAACTGCAATGTCCAACAGATAATGAATAAACAAAATGTGGCATATTCATACAATTAAATATTATTAAGGAAGGAATGAAGTACTAATACATACTGCAACATGGATGAACCTTGAAAACATGCTAAATGAGAGAAACCAGACACAAAGGACCATGCATTATATGATCCCATCTTTAAAAGGAAATGTCCAGAATAGGCAAATCCATAGAAACTGCAAGTAGATTTGTGGTTTCCTGGGAGTTGGGAAAGTAGGGAAATGGGGAGTGACTGCTAATGGATAAAGGGATTTTTTTGGGGAGGAGATGATGAAAATGTTCTAGAATTAGATAATGACGTTGGTTGCCAGCTTTGTGAATATACTAAAAGCAACTTAATTGTGCATTTTAAAAATGGTGATTTTTATGGTATGTGGATTATAACTCAATATAAAGATTAAATTCTCTTTTTATTTTGTTTTTTGGTCTTTGTTTAATTTGTTTTTATAGAATTATGTTTTTAGTATATACATTGCCTTTAATGGTTTATTACCGAGTTTCTTAACCTGGGTACTACTGATTTTTTTTTTTTTTTTTTTCTAGACAGGGTCTCACTGTCACCCAGGCTAGAGTGCAGTGGTGGTGTGATCACAGCTTACTGTAGCTTCTACCTCCCAGGCTCAAGCTATCCTCCCGCCTTAGCCTCTGGAGTAGTTGGGACTACAAGCATGTGCTACCACACCTGGCTAATTTTTTTAATTTTTTTTTTTGTAAAGACAGGATTTGGCCATGTTGTTCAGGCTGGTCTTGAACTCCTGGGCTCAAGTAATCTGCCCCCCTCCGCCTCCCAAAGTGCTGGGATTGCAGGTGTGAGCCACCACACCCAGCCCACTACTGATATTTTGGTCTGGATAGATAATCTGTAGTTGTGGGGACCTATCTTGTGCATTGTAGAGATGGTCAGCAGCATCTCTGGCCTCTGCAGATTGGATGCCAATAGAATCTCCCTCCTCTCCCTCTTCCCTAGTCCATAATAAAAAATGTCTCCAGACATTGCCAAATGTTCCAAGGACAGGGGTGCTTTGAAACCATTGGTTCTCTTTAGTCTTCCTGCTAAAAGTCGAGCTCCATAAAGGCAGGAACTTTGTTTTATTCATTATTGTTTCCTTAGAACCATGTCTCACACATAGATACCCTAATGTTATAGTAAATATATGAATGAATACTTTTAGCTATAGAAGTAGCAGTACTTGTAAAAATATACAACTATAGAAATATCAAAATGATACGATACTTGAGTTAATTCCAATACCTTAGAATTAACATTATTAAGAATACCATGTTTGGCTGGGCATGGTGGCTCATGCCTGTAATCCCAGCACTTTGGGAGGCCGAGGCAGGTGGATCACTTGAGGTCAGGAGTTCAAGACCAGCCTGGCCAAAATGGTGAAACCCCATCTCTGCCAAAACACAAAAATTAGTCAGGCATGGTGGTGCACACCTGTAATCCCGGCTACTAGGGAGGCTTAGGCACAAGAATCACTTGAACTGGGGAAGTGGAAGTTCAGTGAGCCAAGATTGAGTCATTGCACTCTAGCCTGGGTGACAGAGCGAGACTCCATCTCAAAACAGAAACAAAAACAAAAAACACTATGTTTAAAGAGGACAGGTAAGTTTTATCAACTTACTGCCCTCGCCCCCTACCCCATCCTAATCTGTAAGTTCTCTTTATTTAGAGAGAGTTGCCAGCTATCCAGGACACAGGCCATCAGAGGGCACCAGTCATGCTCTTAATGAGTCATGTGCTGGCCTTGGGCACCATCTGCTTCCTAAGCCTGAGATGACCCCACAGATGACTGCCTGCCATCTAGATAGAGAGCCCCAGCCTGTGAGGTTGCTGACATTTATCAGTCACTGCATACATGAGAAGGGAAATCTACTCACCGTCATCTACATATCAGGTTCTGCCACTGGCTGGTCATGTTTTTCTACCCAAAAGAACCTAACTTTCCACTTGAGTCTCTTATTCAATGCTTGCTGTGCTTCTGGTTCACATTCCGAGGCTAAATGTTAATGACTTGCTGCTGCCAAACCCTGCTTTGGGGATGATCACTTCTGTGAGAGGTGCCAGAATGTCAGCTTCTCAAGTGTGGGCGTTAGACAAGGCTTGTCTTGGATGGTTTATTGTGGTTTGCTACTTGTCTATGACTTTGTTCCCAAGTTTCCATTCAATGGAAACACACATAGCTTTTGCCCCTCCTTTCCCCTCTCTTCGTTTTTTAAGGAGTGGTGGTTCTGATTTAACTTTTGCTACTGTGTCCTTTGTGAACATTGAAACAATTCCTTTTATCAAGCAACATGTCACAGACTCTGTGCCGTGCTTTGTGTTGGTGAGGATACAATAATTGGTGGCATGTTTTGAGTGTTTATTTCCCACTTCACACTTTACAAAGTGCTTTTGTATGTAATTCCTGTATTCCTCACAACCCATTTTACTGACGTGGAAATGGAGATAGAGCCTAATAAGTAAGGAAGCATAGATTCAAACCCAGATAGTCTGAGTCCTTAAGGTTACCAGCACTACCTCCCTAATATCCTGCTTCTTGTTATACTTTATCATCTGACTAGATGTTTTTGTCCCTCTTCTAAGCTTTGATAAAGCTATAAGGTTGGAAGCTTTAATTTTTCAAAATCACAGACATTAGGAATAAGAACCAGAGTCCCTGAAGTTAAAACGTTAAGATGACTTGATATCCAAATTAGATACAGAAAAGAAGTTAGTAGTGTGGTTTTCCCACCCTGTTCTTCTGTACATTGGTGTTTATTCCACTCCTGATTAATAGCTGCTTCTAGGCGTAGGGTTGGAGAATGAGACAAAAAGGAGGCAGGGGTCCTATTTTTAGGAGCTTCCTTTCTCTCTGAGGGGAATAAACTAAGTGAGACTGCTCTTTCAGTTGGTTGTTCAAGTGTAAGATGCCCAGATTGAATATATAAGTGCTTTCATAATATACAGGAGATGGGTTGGTAGGGAATTGCCAACAGTCATTTCGTTGTCTGATTTGTGCCTGTTTCTTCTGCATTTGCGCACCTTTCATACAAACAGGACAAAGCTGACCATTTTGGTTTTCTTTTATGTGATAACTCATTGAGCAAACTCTTTCAGGTTATAGATGCTACATTCCAAGTTAAGTAGTAAAATGATTTTCTGACTAAAATTATGGCAATGATTCATTACTGTATTATGTAAAAAGTAAGATATTTTAAGGAGTTAGAGCAAGCAATAGAGATCAAAATATCTTTCTTGATAGTTATTCTTTCTTATTTTGCATTTTTTTCTAAACCTAGCCTGCACATTTTTAATAGTAGAATATGGTACAAGGTATTATATATATAACATGTATAGTGTGTATATAGGTGTGTGTATATATATACATAGTATATAGTATAGAATATTTAGAAAATTTTATTTTACTTCTAACTCATTACTGAAGAACCCTCATTATTACACAGGATATGCCCACAGAACTTATTGAGAATTTCCCAGTTGTAGACCACAATTCTAGCATGTACTTCAATGAGTAATATGTCACTGACTCTGATAAAATTAAGTAATTCCGTTAGAGTCTGCATCAAGTAGAATGAATGAAACCTTAGCATGATGGGAGGGTTCAGGAGCTGATACATTTTTGTATTTTCTGAGAGTCTTAATTACATTTTACAAATTACATGGATGGTTGAGTTGGTAAGAAGTATGTGAATTTTGATGGCTTTTTAATTTTGTTTTTGTAGCAGTTGTTTGTATCCATGTGTGCTGGTGCCCATATGTATTGTTTGGGGTTTGGTTATTCTCTCAAAACCAAGTTTACCGTAAAAAGTTTGAATTTTAGTATTTCTTTATTGAGTAGTGGAACATTCCAGACTGTGTGCTGGCTTTTACTAAAGTCATTTGTTTTTCTTACCCGTGGAGAGGTATATTCTTGAACCCTTTAAACAGGTCTCTACTTTGGCCTAAGACCACATTAGAAAACTTTTTTGAAGTCACTTATTATATGCCATATAATTAAAAAGTTATATGGTATATTCTCTCATTACATTTTAGCCACAATGCCCATATATTAAATAAGCAAACAAACTATATGTGGCAATTAAAACTTAAAAAGGATAGCCTGAATTGGCTCCTAGAAATGTTTAATCAGATAATATCCACTAGAACTTAACAGTTCATCCTGTGGATCATCACACACAAAATACCCAACCCTGCTGTAATTCAGGGTTCTAGCAGGAATAGGTAGCATCAAATAGGATAATTGATGAGAGCTTAAGAAAGGAACTATTTACAAATATGTGGCCAGGTTAAGGGAAACCAGTAAGGTTGGGAATGCCGCCCAGGATTCTAGCAACAGTGAGAATCTATTTCTACTCTTGACGTGAAGGGGCAAGGAGGGAGAGCTGCAGCTGTGGCTTTGGGAGAGCCGGCCTGGCAGAGCTGTGGCCATCACAGAGGAAGGCAGCCACTGCCGAGGTGTGGCCAGAGAAGGAGGGGAGGAGATGATGCCCTGAACCCTATTGTCATTCTCACTGGGCAAGCCCAGCCAGGAGCCAAAACACAGGGCAGCCCATTGGATACAGTTCATTAGGGGACTGCCTCTGGGCAGAGGGCAGACCTGGAGGGGCAGAGAGAGCACACAGCATTAGTGACTGTCTCCCCAAGAGCAGACTCACAGACTGTGTTTCCTGGTTTTGCTTCCATTTCCCAGAAGTGCATACCCAGTGAGAGGAATGATGATACGCAGTGGAGCTCCTTGTCTGGGTAAATGGATCATATACACTTCTAGCTAAAATGATCAGTTTTTCCCTTTCCTGCTTTTCAAGATCATTCCTATGCCTGTGTGTTTTAGAAAGCAGAGCAGAAGCTTTCGTGTGACATCAGAACACAGCAAACACCTGGATGTTAGAGTTTTCTTGCAGAAACACCTTGAAATAATGATTAACTGAATTACATGAACTAGCAATGGTTTTACTAGCAAAAAATATGGTATTAGATGCATGCAGTGTAAAATCAAAGCCAAGACTATCCTTACAGAATGAGCTGTTTCTAGTTATTTATATTTGTTTGTACTTTGTCCGTTTTATCTGTAAGAGCAGTTAAGTGATGCAGCTTTAGATAAAATACATGAAGACAAAATAATGAATTTGGAAAATTCTGTCATTCTGTTTTCTCAGCAGGACGCAAGCATTCTGCAGGATAATAGTTGGAAAGTCCCTCGAATAGAGAGAAAAAGTCACTTACTGATCTAAACTCTCAACGGGAGAGGCAGGACAAAATAAAATCTCTCACTATCACACACAATTTATTAAAGCATATGCAGTGAAGCTTTAACTAACTGGATCCCTCAATAAAATGTGTTTCAGCCATCAAATATGTCAATTCAGGTTGATATCAGGGATTTTCTTTTAAAAAGCTATGTCTAAGAAAATTCTGTTCTGGGAATGGAAATTGAGCGCAGCTTCCTAACACCTCACTTCTGGCTTGTGTTGATCGGGGGCCTTCCAAGTGATGATCCTGAAACTCTGCATTTCCCAGATCATTTGTAGAATATCGTATCATGTTCGCCAGACTGCATTTACCAATGTACAGGAGTGGCCTACAATAATGTTTCACTGGCAGATGGTCTGCAGTTCCAACCACCCATAAATAGACTATGTAATGCAGAGGTAATCCAAGAAGCCTCAGAGTAGAAAAAAATAAAAATATCACATGGGGAAGGGGTTAGTAACTAAAAGGGGCACATGGAGAACTTCTGGGGTGCTAGCAGGAGGGTTTTGGGGTCTCTGACCACATTGTTTCTTGATTCGTATGAAGGAAAAATATTTCATTTGTGAAAATTTAGCAAGTGATACAATTATATGTGTAGCTTTCTTTGCATGTTATATTTCAATCAAAAGTTAAATATAGATAAATATAATTGATTGATTGGGGTGTGTGTATATGTACATGTGCAGTAGACACTTCCTGGTATGTTTATCTTTAGAATGGGATATGGCTTCTCTCTTATTTAGATACTTTTGATTTAGTTTTTAGGAGATGGCATAGTGAACAACTTACAAACAAACACAAAGAGATTAAGAAGCTAAACATTAATCAATTTTAGGGCTTAGTAATCCAGGGGCATTTCAATTAGTATCCCTAAACATACAATTCAATAATTGAAGAGATTCCATATTCCCAAGAGCAATTAATTATGTTACATGTACTATTACTAAGGCTGGGAAACTTTTAGAAACCTTCCACCAAGGTTAATAATAACCTTACTGCTTAAAGGTGAACTTACTGTAAAATGAAGCTATCCCAACAATGTTGAGAAGTGGAGTAATTTATTGCACTCCCAATATAGTTTGGTTAAGCTATATTGAATCAGGAATTCCATTTAAACAAGTCACTATGGCCAAGCGTGGTGGCTCATGCCTGTAATCCCAGCACTTTGGGAGACTGAGGTGAGTGGATCACCTGAGGTCAGGAGTTTGAGACCAGCCTGGCTAACATGGTGAAACCCCATCTCTACTAAAAATACAAAAATCAACTTGGTGTAGTAGCACACGCCCGTAATCCCAGCTGTTCGGGAGGCTGAGGGAGGAGAATCACTTGAACCTGGGAGGCGGTGTTTGCAGAGAGCCAAGATTGTGCCACTGCACTCCAGCCTAGGCAACAGAATGAGACTCCATCTCAAACAATATAAAAAAATGAAAAGTCACTACATTCCCAAATTATTGCATGCAAAGTTTTACTGTAATGTGAAATCACTTATAAAATACATTGTGACTGTAAATAGATATTACACATAGATTGCTGCACAAATACAGAAGTAGTTGCAGTGAGTAGAGCCAGATAAGCTAAAATAATTAAACGTTAGAGCCAAAGGAACCATTAGAAATTATTTGACTTGATCCCCAGCCTTTACAGTGGAGGAAATTTAGGCACAGAGAGGTTAAAATGACTTCCCAGAACACACAGATCATTATGTTATGGCTGATTTGCAATGAGTACTGAAGTATTCCTATTTGTTGATATGTCCCCCTCACTCAGCCAAGTTATTAAGAGAAGAAGTCTGGAATCAGACCAATTTGGGTTTAAATATCAGCTATCGGACTTTCCAGTTGAATGTTACCCTGGATTTCAATGACAGACCCTACCCAGTGAGAAAATATTATCTGGACATTAATTCAGAGGTACAGACACTAAGAGACTTCATGAGAGGTATCCTGAGGTCACATCCCTAAAAGAGGACTGAGGCAGGGGAAGAACTAGAAGGCTCATTAACCTCTCTACAGGATGGAAACTGAGAGAAGGGAAACTTGCCCAAATTTTGCAGCCATCTTGGCCTCTGGGCCTGACCACCCAGTGGAATTGTACTTTGCTTCTTTCTGCATGCAAAAGTGCCCTTCATCCCAGGACATGCAGGGATGATTGATTTGGCATTTGGATATCATCCCTTCCTCTAATGCCCAATCTAAACATGCTGATCATGGTTCGTGCTCCCAAGTTTCATTGAGTTCTGGAGTCTTAATGGTGGGCTTTCTCTAATGCTGTTTGCACTAGAGTGTACACACCTGCCATCTAATGAAGAAAGTAATAGAACTCACCTTTAAAGAGCTGTCATAGGAATGAAAAACAATGCATAAAAGTGTGTAGTCAGACGCTTGACCCACATTAGTCACTTACCAAATATTGCATGCAACTATTGTTACTCAGATACAATACAACAGTGGGCATTGAGTTGTCCAAGAACCTTGGCCACTCTTTGACTTAGACTAAGATTTTTTTTTTAGAGCATATCACTTTAAAATGGTGGAATAGCTGTGGTGAAAACACTAGACAATAGGAAAACATTGATAAAGACATATTACTTAGAAATTCAATCTAGTTGGGACTTTCTGATTTGTTTCATCAAGAGATAAATATATGGCTGAATCTTACTTTTTTCAAGCCTGGTCTTTGGGGCTGGAAGATCAAACTCCTGCTCCATCATTTAACTACAACTGTCAATGAGAAAATTCTCAGACCATTCTGAGCCTCTGTTTCCTCCTCTTCAAAATGAGATTGATAATAATGCGTAGTCAGTGGGTGTTTGTGGAGCTCAAGGAAGAGAAATTGTACATGAAATGGCAGGGAAAAAAATTTGTTGGAGATGAACATTAAAGAGTAGAAATCTCAAGGAGATTGTGTTTGCTTCTTTCCAGTTTCCATCTTGCTGCTGCAAAAGGACACGTGGAATGCCTCAGGGTCATGGTTACACATGGTGTGGATGTGACAGCCCAAGATACTACCGGTATGTGGTTTTTAATCTCTTAAGTCAGCAGGCCAGCACTAGATTAGGTATCAAAAGGTGACACATATTCATTATGGAAAATTTAAGGCCAGGTGTGGTAACTCACCCTATAATTACAGCACTCTGGGAGGCTGAGGTGGGTGGATCACTTGAGGCCAGGAGTTCAAGGCCAAATTGGCCAACATGGTGAAACCCCATCTCCACTAAAAATACAAAAATATGTAGCCAGGCATGGTGGCATGCACCTGTAATTCTGGCTACTCAGGAGGTTGAGGGATGAGAATCTCTGGAATCCTGGAGGCGGAGGTTGCAGTGAGCCAAGATTGTGCCACTGCACTCCAGCCTGGGCAACAGAGCAAGACTGTCTCCGAAAAAAAAAAAAAGGAAAGAAAAAATTAGAGTCTACAGATAAAATTTAGAGTCCAAAAGAAGAAAACAATCACCTCCAATAACTAGACTCTGACATGGTTTCGTTGTGTAGGCTACTTCTGTGTTTTCATCTTTCATGTGGTTAGTCAGCTAGAGACTGTGTGCTTCTTATCCTCATTTCTTATATTATTTTCTAAGATTATATGTACAGACCAAGGAATAGTCCCTAATTTTTGTTTTTATGAATCATAGTGTGAGGTGATGAGTGAGTTACTCAGAAGCTCATTTCATCAACTGAGATAGGCTCTGTAGATGGAAGCCTTGATCTTCATCTGACCAGCTTCCCACAATTCTCACTCCTTTCTGTACTTCAGGGCATCCAGTTCACCTGGGAACTTGAAGGAAGGGAAAAGAGAAGAATAAACAGTACACCCCCCTCCCCCCCCCCCCCCCCCCCCCCCGCCCCACACACACACAAAAATATATATACCTACACTTTAGCCTCTGAGATTCAGATTCCATTGTCTGGATGTTGCCAGTCAACTGGTATTTTTTTTAAAGCTCCCTGGGTGATTCTAATATGAAGCCAGTGTTGACAAATGATGAACAAGGCAAATGGAGACAAAAGGTAGCTAGTCTTATCTTGTCCTATAAGAAGGAATCCCTGAGGTGTCCAGCCTGAGATTCTGCCCCTGCTGGCCACCCCAAAGGACCAAAGTAACCACTGATGGTTTTTCATTTTTCTATTGTACTCAAGAATTTTTGGCTTCTAATAGGTTTTTATTAGTGTTTACTGGGATACAAAATCAGCCTAACTCCATTGCCTTTATCACAGGTTTTCACGAATCTGTAATGGATCTCTTTCTTTTCTCCCACCGCCAAAATTGGCCTCTTCAGACTAGTCATCCTGGGGGATCAGCCAGGTATTGCAGGAATGCTATTATTACTCAAAATATGGTTGGGAACAGGTTTAGAATTGTTTTCGTTGTGTGAGGACTTAAAAAAAAGAATCTCAGTGGTTGGGAATCTTTATCTTTTGAGAATAGGGTTTTCTTTAGGGCAAATCTAAGAGCCCTAAAAAAATTTGATGTCAAGTCAGGTAAATAATGTGTCAAACTGGTAAAACCATTTTTGGTCAAAAATAGGGAGTGATTGAAATAACAGAACGATTTTTCTGAGCAGTTCCACAGAAAGTTCCAAAAATATTTTGAGAAATGGCAACACCAATATAGGGGGATAAGTGGTTTCCTTAAGTGACTGCCTTGAGGGAAATACTAATTTATGTTGTTCCAATTAAAGTGATCTTTAATCTCAAGACTCAATCATTGTGTTTGCTTTTAAAGTTCATTGTCATTGCTCTTAAAGTTACGCCATAAAACCACATGGTGCAGTAGGATTTGCTAAAATCCCCCAATGAGATGTATGTCCTCTTAAGTAGGGGAAGTTTCCCTCTAAGAAACCCGTAATCTGAAAGCATTAGCTCAGAGTGAATAAACTGGTGCTGTCACATAGTTTTGTTTCATTGTACGTGATGTTAAGAAATAGATTAGACAGGACTGTAGTTATTTTCAGCATAACCAAAATCTTCCCTCACCTCTTTTTATTGTAGAGAAAAATAAGTTGTGTGTGTGTGTGTGTGTGTGTGTGTGTGTGTGTGTGTGTTTTGTTTTGAGATGGAGTCTGGCTCTGTTGCCAAGGTTGGAGTACACTGGCACGATCTCTGCTCCCTGCAACTTCCGCATCCCAGGTTCAAGCGACTCTCCTGCCTCAGCCTCCTGAGTAGCTGGGATTACAGGCACCCACCACCATGCCCGGCTAATTTTTGTATTTTTAGTAGAGATGGGGTTTCACCATCTTGGCCAGGCTGGTCCTGAACTCCTGACATCAGATGATCCACCCGCCTCGGCCTCCCAACGTGCTGGGATTATAGGCATGAGCCACCACGCCCAGCCAGAGTAAGTTATTTTTAATACATGCTCATTGTAGAAAAGTTAAGAAATACAGTAAACTATAAAGAAGAAGATAACTCAAGTTCCTACTCCTATCAGAAAAAAAAAAAATTCTATTTTGTTGTATTTCCTTCCAGATTTTCCCAATATATTTTTACATGCCTGAGATCACATTATACAATAAATTCTATATCCTGCATTTTAATTTAATAAATATCCCACCAGTTTCATTTCCCGAATTAAAGGCTCTTAAGAAGCATAGTTCTTTGTGGCCTCATAACACCCTGTGGGTAGCGCTCGTATTTACCACCAGAGCCCTCACCCAGTTCCTGAGAGGCTGGTACAGTGCTGGGCAGGAAGACCTGGATGCCCCAGGGCAGTGCCCACTTCCTGCAGACTAAGATGGAACCACTCTCTAAAAAGCAACACTGGAGGGAGTGCTGCAGACACAGCCTAGATATTTCCCGGGATTGGCCAGTGGGAACCAATTGAAATTGGTGGAATCCACAGCACTTTGGGGTCGCAGGACATTGTCCAAACATTCCGTGGGTTGAAGATGTCTCAGAGCTTCTGTCACTTCCTTCTCCCCTGACATTTTTAGCCATGATGCCAGCACTTCGCTCCTTGGGCTTCATTGTTTTACTTTGCTCTGAATGAGGTACCAGCTTCTTCCCATGATTTCTTGAAAGCATGCAAAGAGAACACAGGAACAAAAGAAGAAGAACAATGCATGGAAAAAAGTGCATCTAGAAAAACACTTCTCATTTTTTTCTGTCCCAATAAACAGGTTAAATTGTAATGGCTTTTATTGCCCATGCCTGTGTCTTACCTGTTGGCTATAATACCCACCTGCTCACTCTCCCTCTCAAGAAAGCATATCTGAATCCAAGGGAAGGATGAGGTTACATGAGTGACAGTGCTTAGTGGTCATCACTAGTCCTAAACATGTGTTGTGGTGGTTAAGGGATGAATTAAATGGCTTAACTTTTACAGGTATTGTCTTTTCACTGAACCTACCTTAAGTTTTGCCACTTTATTACTGAGATGCAGTCACCTTCAATCTCAAGACCCAGTGAGAAATGGCACAAAGATCTGTTACCATAAATCCTGCCCTGTAGAATTTTTGGAAAAAACAAAACACGCACACACACACAAAACCATCTTTCAAAATCTATTACACTGGCTCTTTTTATTCTTTTTATCCGTGATTAATGTCTTCAGGATGGTCAAATTGGTATAATTTCCTATTTTTTAAACTTTTGACTGAATTTAAGTTATAGAAGCAAGAATCTGTTAGCATTTTTAAAAGCTGTTTTTCTACATGAAATGCTTGGGAATCTGAGAATTTTTATGGATGCTTTACAAGCAATTTTAAGAGCAAAATGCTGTCAGAAGATAAGGCCTTGGATGTGGTTCTGGTGCAACATCGACAGTCGTGTCATTTTATAGAGCCTTGGAGGTTTGAGGCTTAAGTGAGATGGTTGGTGTGGGCATCTTGGCAGCGTCAGGCTAACGTAAGTGCTCACTGCATTTCCCTACTGTATTATCATGATTATTGCTACTCCAGCCAGATCATCTTTATTATCTTGTATACATTGGGCTTTTGAAAGGCTTTACATCTTTTTTTTTTTAAAGGTTTTCAGTGACCACACCTACAAATCAAAAAAGAAAATCCAAAGGAAAGACTCCAGAACATGACTTAGGTTTTTGACTTTTGGGATTTCCCCAAATTCCCTTTTTTGTTTTGTTTTTTTTTTGAGATGGAGTCTCGCTCTGTTGCCTAGACTGGAGTGCAATGGCTTGATCTCGCCTCACTGCAACCTCTGCCTTCCAGGTTCAAGTGATTCTCCTGCCTCAGCTTCCCAAGTAGCTGGGATTACAGGTGTGTGTCACCACGCCTAATTTTTTGTATTTTTAGTAGAGACGGAGTTTCACGTGTTGGCCAAGCTGATCTCAAACTCCTAACCTTAAGTGATCTGCCCACCTCGGCCTCCTAAATTTCTGGGATTTCAGGTGTGGGTCACCATGCACGGCCTCCTCCCATTCCTTAATTGCTAGTTTGCCAACTAGCCCATAGGCATATAGTGACCAGATGGGAAAATCAGCTCTCAGGCTCACTGGACCATCTCTGAACTAGACTCACATTATTTGTCAGGCATTTTTCATTGCAGTAAGAATAGGCAATTATATCTGTTTCTTTAGAAAACACTTCTCCTAGGCAAATAGTAAAATTGACTCCTAGTCTTTTTTTTTTTTTTTAAGTTTGCATTTAGCACCCTGGAGTATGAGATAGAATTAAATAGAAGCATTACCACAGGCACTAGCTCTCAGACTCCCTTTATTAACAAGCATATACATCGGATACTATGTGATAGAGTTTCTAAATAAGAGGGGCTTAAACAAGATAGCATTGTATCCCACTCAGGTGAGTCCCACACTGGTATGGCAGCTCTGCCTGGGCCCCTTCACCTTGTTGCTGTCCCATCTACGGTGTTACTGGGTCCCAGTGGTCCAGGATGACTCTCCAGAACCTGTGTCCCATCAGCAGAAAGGGAAAGGCAAATGTGGCCCACACACTGCACCTGCACATTTCCACCCAGATCTGATGCACAGGGAATGTGGTCCATAGCCATATCTGGCTTTATGGGGAGCTGGGGACTTCTGGGCAGCCATTTTACCAGTTAAAAATGCAAGGTTTTGGCTGGGTGTGGTGGCTCACACCTGTAATCCTAGCACTTTGGGAGGTCAAGACAAGAGGATCATCTGAGGTAGGAGTTCAAGACCAGCCTGAACAACATGGTGAAACCCTGTCTCTGCTAAAATTAGCTGGGCGTGGTGGCGGGCGCCTGTAATTCCAGCTACTTGGGAGGCTGAGGCAATAGAATCGCCTGGACCCAGGAGGGGTAGGTTGCAGTGAGCTGAGATCATGCCACTGCACTCCAGCCTGGGCAACAGTGTGAGACTCCATCTCAAATAAATAAATAAATAAATAAAATTTAAAATGCAAGGTTTTGCTCTAGAAGGAGGTAGAAACAGAGATTAAAGGATGATTTGCAGTTTCTGTTCCACTCACATATCTTGAGTGTTCTCTGATCCTTTTGCACACTTGACTTTCCTAATAAAACTTCTTTTCTCATAAAAGAAAAGAGATTTAGGAGAGTGAGCAGCTCAGATATGAAAATATGAATCCTTAGAAGGAGGAAAACTGGAGAGCCCTTACCTATCCCGCGCATCTCCAGTTGCTGGTTTAGCTTTGGTTTTGATTTTTGGGTGGCCTTCTCTTCTATGACACCCTTTAATCCCACTCAAATTTGACACTGTGTGAAGGCACAAAAGATAGTGTGCCTTAAAACTCAGGCACTTTAGAGTATGTGGTGTTTTCAAATATAATTGCAAATTATACCCAATAAATTCATGATTTATGGTAATTTATTTGCTATTAACTCATGTATGAAGAGGTCAAAAGGCTAACCATATATAATGATCAGCATAACTTGACCATGAGAATATTTCAGTATCTTTAAAAAAAAAAAAAAGAGTCGCCCAGACTGGAGTGCACTGGCACCATCTCAGCTCACTGCAACCTCTGCCTCCTAAGTTCAAGTGATTCTCCCACCTCAGTCTCCTGAATAGCTGGGATTACAGGCATGTGCCACCACACCCAGCTAATTTTTGTAATATTAGTAGAGATGGGGTTTCACCATGTTGCCCAGGCTGATCTTAAACTCCTGGGCTCAAGCGATCCACCCACCTTGGCCCCCCAGAGTGCTGGGATTGCAGGTGCGAGCCACCACACCTGGCCGGCCACGAGAATATTTCAAATGATACCCATAGGCCAGACACGGTGGCTTACACCTATAATCCCAGCACTTTGAGGGGCTGAGTTGGGAGGATCACTGGAGCCCAGGAGTTCGAGACTAGCCCGGGCAACATGGCAAAACTCTGTCTCTATTTTTAAAATAAATAAATCAAAATAAAATTTAAGGAAGATACACATACCCAAAGCATCTTTTGTGTCTGTGTAAAACACTGTGCAAATCTTTTTTTTTTTTTTTTTTTTTTTGACACAGAGTCTTGCTGTATCGCCCAGGCTGGAGCTCAAGTGATCCTCCCACCTCTCAGCCTCCTGAGTAACTGGGGCTACAGGCATATGCCACCACATCCATCTGATTTTATATTTTTTGTACAGATGGGGTTTCGCCATGTTGCCCAGGCTGGTCTCTGAGTTACTGGGCTAAGAGATCCAACCGTCTCGGTTTCCCAAAGTGCTGGGATTACAGCTATGAGCCACCATGCCTGGCCTCAAATCTACACTGTACTTTTAAAATGAGGAGAAACTAAGGGATAATTTCATAAAAGTATTTATTGGTAAGAATGGTTATTATAAATAAATCTTTTACAATCAGATTTTATCTGTCCTGGAACGACAGGGTGAATGGACTTGTGCTTTAGTGACAAAAATTTGATGTGAAGATGAGGAATTCCAAAAATAATGTTTAAATATAGTTAAAATTGTAAATAAAAAACAAATCAATTTATACTTTGTTGTTTAAACATATTCTGCATTCCAAAACTGATTTTTAAGAAAATATTTTAAAACTTTTTATCTAGTTGAGTGTCATTTAATTATCTTTATTTTTAAATGTTGCTGTATTGTGATCCAAAACTATTTAAGAAATAGTTTATTTCTAACTATTTCAGAAACATTCACCTTTTGGATTTGTTAGCCATATCTTTGTATCCTGTGGCTTCACTGGTTTTAACATTTTTCACATATACTTGAAAAGTATTTTTATAGTCCCATTAATGATTCCTCTATGATATTACTTAATTCTTCCCTGTTTTTTTCCAGCTGTCTTAAGAATTGAATACATGGTCACAGTCTGAGGTAGTTTTAGGGAAAGGTGCCCTATGGCCAGAGCAGCTGGGCCATTCTCCTCAGACAGCCTTTAAGTAATAGGGTTCTTAGACTACCTGTAATAGTCCAAGACTCTTAATTTATAAATATCATTAGTCTTTTATCGCAGGCAGAATTCTGCTGGAATGCACTTAGGGTTGCCCTTGTTATTTGCCTATAGGGAAATTGCTTCCTGATATTCTAGACAGATCCACAGCTATATGGGAGTCAGAGATACGTTGTCTCATCATAGTTGGATTCTATCACTAAAATAATATTTTGTCCAGAAATTTTTGCATTTGGAGAGAGAATTTTGTGTTAATATTAGCGATGAGAGACATCTTACTTCAGTGTTATAGTGTTCAGGGAATGATGCGTCATTCGGATTTTGAAACTATTTTTAGTGAAAAGTACTTTTGTGTTGCTCATTAGAAAAACATCACAGGGCTGGGGAATAAAAGAATTTTTGCTTCTATAGAAACCTGGCACTTCCAGGTTTGACTAGAACACTTATTCAAAGTGAAAAGAAACCCTGTTATTTTATGATAAGTTGTTTACATCTCCCAACCATCTTGTCTTCGGAGAACTGTGCCTGTTTCCAGTGGGTGCTGCTTATGCAGAACAGCTTTAGTCCATAACAAGGACAAGTTAATGCATTGTATGTACGACATAAACAGCCTCCTTCTTACAATCAGGATGTGTTCCAAAACTTCATTTGTAAGGCATTTGTTTAAAACTCAGAATGTGCTTGTACATAGAAACAGTGGTATTCACTGTTTTTATTTGTTTATTAAATAAATAAAAATGCAAGGTTTTGCTGTTAGAAGGAGGTAAAACAGAGATTAAAAGATGATTTGCAGTTTCTGTTCCACTCACATATCTTGAGTGTTCTCTGATCCTTTTGCACACTTGACTTTCCTAATAAAACTTCTTTTCTCATAAAAGAAAAGAGATTTAGGAGAGTGAGCAGCTCAGATATGAAAATATGAATCCTTAGAAGGAGGAAAACTGGAGAGCCCTTACCTATCCCGCGCATCTCCAGTTGCTGGTTTAGCTTTGGTTTTGATTTTTGGGTGGCCTTCTCTTCTACGACACCCTTTAATCAATGTGTATGGTTATAATATATAAAACATATATTATATATTTTATCCAGCTTATAAATATCCAGCTTATAAGGTCAGTGGTGCTAAGGTTAAGAAAGTGCTTTAAGCACATCCTAAAGTATGGGAGTTATCTACAGGTGTTATATTGGGTCAAATAGTTTGGGAAATCCAGGATTAAGAGTTTACTAGGTGTGCTGGGTTGTGTGGCAGTGGTCAGGTCCTCTGCTCTGACCCTCTCCCCAGGTCCCCCAATCCAGACATTTGAAATGAGCATACCCTCTAATTCAGATGGACAGAAATGTATTGAGAGCCTACTGTGCCACAGCAGTGTTGTCGATACTAGAGATACAGCAGGGAATCAACAGGGGTGTCTGTCCTCACCAAGCTTAGATTCTCGTAGGGGGAAAAGCAATTATCTATGTAAGTGTGTGTCTGTATAAAGAGGTAAAAGGGAGTGATAGAAGCTGCTAAGTCCTATGAAGGATAAAGCAGGGAGTGGGGTTAAAAGAGTTAGGGAGAAATTGGAATTTGAAATGGGAAAGTCAGGAAAGACCTCACTGAGAATTTTACAACTCTCTCCCTTCTTCTGTACAAGAACTTTGAAAATCAGAAAACTCCAGGTAATTTCCATTCAGGGCTGGAGTACGTTGAGAGGAGGCGGAAATGAGATGTCAAAAGTAGGGGCTGAAGTGTGTGGATCTTTGATGTATTCTGCTGGCTTGTGAGTTGCCTTCACTGAGTTCCTCAGCCTGTGGTAGGCGTAGCCTGGCATGGCTCTTGTGGACACAGGACATTTGGCAAACATACAGACAGCTAAAAGCAGAGCTGCTGAGCTGCATTATCATGAGTCCACCACAAGCGTCTAGCCTGGAGCGGCTTCGTACCCCAAGAGAACGGCAGTTGGAGCCTGTGAATGTCATCCAGTAGGTGGGAAGGGGGATGCTCGATTCTCCCCAGTCTCAAGAATAAACAGTTCCAGCCCAGGCACAGTAGCTCATGCCTGTAATCCCAGCACTTTGGGAGGCCAAGGCAGGAGGACTGCTTGAGCTCAGGAGTTCGAGATCAGCCTGGGCAACATGGTGAAATCTCATTTCTACAAAAAATACAAAAATTACCCAGGTGTGGTGGCATGCTACTTGGGAGGCTGAGGTGGGAGGATCACTTCAGCCCAGCAGGTTGAGGCTGCAGAGAGCCATGATCATGTCACTGCACTCCAGCCTGGGTGACAGAGTGAGACGCTGTCTCCAAAAACAAAAACAAAAACAAAAAAAAACACAGTTCTGTCTTTTTTTGAGAATAACCTATTTCCTTATAGCTGTCTTCTCACAGATAAGAAAGAGATTTTTTTTTTTAAGTGTGACCTTTTTTAAAAGAATTATTATTTGAAAAAATCCATTTAGGACACAGCGCCTTACACCTCGCAGCCAAGAACAGCCACCATGAATGCATCAGGAAGCTCCTTCAGGTAAGCTGGTGACAACTTAGGATTATACATGTGTCTGTTTTACAATTTAAAAGTAATTGTATTTGTGAAAGAACAAACACACCCTCCGTACCCACTCCTTTAAATACTGTCCCCAAACCTGTGTTTCCTAAGAAGCTTCATGATTGAAATGATAGCCAAGGAGATTATCTCCATAGCAATTCCACTGGCAGAGAAGAGGATCTAATCAAAATTGGAGTGTCTTTTTTGAGATCTAGCCTTTTTCTCCCCTTTATTTAGTTCCTCCTTTTCTTTGCTGAAGGACTTACACCCTCTAAATAGTGTAAGTTTTTAAAACATCCATTTCTAAGCTGTTGGAGATCCTTACCACACAGGATCTCTAGTATCCTACTATTGTTAAATCATCAGTAGAATGCAGCTCTTCTTTGAGAAGCAAAATTTCAACCATTATTTCCTCATATGTAACTTGATGAGCTTTGGTTCTTGGGTTTTGTTTAAGTCGTTGGTTTTATTCTTCTTTATAATTTTCAGCCAACTCCCTGGTTCAATAATCTTGCCAGGAAGTTTATAATGATCCCTTAAAATGACAACTTCCATCAATCTTTAAAGATGAATGTTTTAATGAACGCCCAACAGCCATCTATACGGTAACATCCAGTTGTTGCCAGTCAAAATGCAAGCTGGCTGTTTTCAGGAACAGCATAGAGCAATAAAATACGTGTTTGCTTGTACTGTCTGTTCTGTTGAACTGTTGTCTCAGCCTTAACAAGCACTTTGTGGGACCCAGCATCTTGCTTTAATTTGGTTTTGAAATTCTAATGCAGAAATGCGGTCACATTCTTCAACTTGTCCTGGTCTGTTGATCACACAGCTTCTTGTCTTGCGTTACGTGATGCAAGCTATTGCCAGTTCCAAGAATGCTTAACTTTAACAGGTCTTTGAAGCTAAATTCAAGAAAAAGAGATTAATGTCTGTGATGTTGTATTATGAGGCTTCTCTTTGAAGACAACTAAAATAGAACTTTTCTTACCTGCCTCTCCTGGGACCAGACACTCCGGATAAGTGAAAATCATTGCTCAAATGCTCTGCCTCCATATCCTTGGCCCTACCTCAATTTTTAAGTAATTGATTTATGTTTGAAATCTCCATTCCCATTCTGGCTTGGCTATCCAGACTTTGCATCTGACTGTGATTTAAAGGAAGAATTAACCTGACAAGCTGGATGTTCTCGTGGGCAAGAACCAGATATTCGAGTCTCTAATGTAATCTTATATCTGGTTATGCAAATGGATTGGTTTTTCTTTGGAATCTTTGAAGCCTTTAAACAGTTCCTTGTGCTGTTTTAAAATTAGGCCAAAGCATGGTAAGTCGTAACTTAATCTCCATTCTTCTTACCACGGAAGGGCAGACATTTCACTAGCGTGGTAGTGTGTTATTACCTCCTCTCACTGCCAAACCATCCAGATTGTTCTTCTTCCTGGGTGGTGGTTAAAACCTCAGCCGTGTCCTCCTGTTGGGCTGTTTTCCCAGGTCCTGTTCCTCTTTGCTCTCTAGCCAGTTCTTCACCTCTTGTCTCAGTAGCCCAGGCTCTCTGTGCTGTGATCCCCGTTACCTCCTATTGCCCCCTACTCCTATACCCTCTGCATTTATGGATCTCCCTGAGCTCTCCAGGCCTTTGCTCTTATTGCCTGTCTGCTGGAGCCATTCCCCCCTCCAGTGGCTACCAAGGTAAAGTTCTTCCTTCTCATGGCAATGAGCACAAATAGACCCTTTTGAGATTCTTCAAATTCAAATAAGCTCTCTCAGGCTGGGCTCAGTGGCTCACGCCTGTAATCCCAGCACTTTGGGAGGCTGAGGCGGGTAGATCACCTGAGGTCAGGAGTTCGTGACCAGCCTGGCCAACATGGTGAAACCCCATCTTTTCTAAAAATTACAAAAATTAGTCAGGCATGGTGGCGCATGCCTGTAATCCCAGGTACTCGAGAGGCTGAGGCAGGAGAATCACTTGAACTTGGGAGGCGGAGGTTGCAGTGAGCCAAGATTTCACCACTACACTTCAGCCTGGGTGACAGGGTGAGACTCCATCTCAAAAACCAAACCAAACCAAACCAAACAAAAAACAAATGAGCTGTCTCCCTCCCTGAACCCTCAGCTATTCCTCCTGCCCTTTCTCATACTGTGTTTCCTGGGCACTGTGCATCGTGTCAAGCAGTGACCAACAGCAGCCCCAATCGCAGTGGAGCTCCCAGTCTGGTAAACAATCCACAAATAAACATTACAGATTGCAAGCAGTTCAAAAGGAAGCTAACGGGTTACTGTAAGAGAGGAGTGAGAGGTGGAGGTTCATGGGAGGCCTCGTGAAGGAGGTGATATTTAAGCTCAGACCTCCGAAGGATGCAAGCAGCCACAAGGAAAGCGTTCTAAGCAAATGGAACAATGTGTGCAAAGGACCTGAGGTCAGAAAGGTACTGGCCAGGGAAGGAAGAAAGCCAGTGTGTGGGCCTGGGGCAAAGCAAGTAAGGAAAGTAGCACAGGATGCAGGGCCTTGTATGTCATGATGGGCTTCACTGCAGTTCATCCTAAGTACAGCATGGAACTGTGAGGGGCTGTTAAGTAGACAGTGAGAGTCACAGTTTTAAAAGAGAATTCTAATTGTTTAGAGAATTGATAAAAAGGGGGAAAATGCAGAACTGGGGAGACCTACCAGGGGGCTACCTTAGCTGTTCAAGTGAGAAGATGCTGTCCTAAAAAAGGATGTCAGGAACAAGAAAGGGTAGAGGGTAGATTGGAAGTGAGTTTTGGAGAAAAAAATTGACAGGACATGGTGGTCCACTACATATGGGAGGAGGACGAGGGCAGCGGGGAGGGGAAGGAGAATGAGAAGGAATCAAAGCTGAGTCACTGGTTTCTGGCTCAATGCCTAGACATGATGATGCTGTTGATGGAGAAGGCAGTCAGGGAGGAGCAGGTGGGGCACTGGGGAGGGGAAGCCAGAGATTTTAGCTGGGTCTTGGAGATGCTAATAACACATCAGAGCAGAGATGGGAAGTAGGCAGTGGGTTATCAAGCCTAGTGCTTGAAGATGACAACTGTTGTGTTTGAGTGAGAATACAGAGCCTAGCCCAGCCTGTCTGAGTTGAATCTTGGCTCTGCCATTTACTGCGACTTGAGCAAATTATCAACCTTTTTGTGCCTCCATTTCTTCATCTGCAAGTTGGAGTAATGATAGTATCTACCTCGGGTTGTTAGGCACCTAAAGCAGTTCTTTGAACAGTGCGTGGCACATGAGAGCTAATACTTACATAGCAGTTATTGTTGTTACTGTTAGGATCTCCACATTTGGGAGTCACTAGCGTCCATTCTTCTCGATGATATTTCAGGCTGTGGGTGTGGAGGAGCTTACCAGGGAAAAGAGCTTAGAGGAAGAACACTGAGGAGCCCTGAGGTTTTCTGTTTGGCTAGAGGAGGAGCCGCAAGAGGAAAAGCAGAATAAGATGAGCCAAGCAGGGCTCTAGGAGTCGAGAGGTTAGAGAAAGGAGAACAGAAATGTTCATTGTCACTGGAAACATGAAGGTTGTTGGTGACCTTGACCAAGGCCATCTCCTTGGACTCGAGAGGGAACACCCAACTGCAGTGGTTTCAGGAGTGAATGGAGGTGAGGGTGCCTGGACTGCATGTGGGTAATCCTTAGGAGAAAGCTGGTTTCATGAAGAAAGAGCAGGAGATGGGGGAAAAGATAGGATCAAGATGAGAGAGCCTAGAGCATGTCTATTAGCTGGTGGAGTGCTGGAGTGATGAGGGAAGGAGAGGGACAGACAGGTGAAGCAGCAAAGAGGGGAGAGTTTGCCCACCCCAAAGACATAAGTCTTCCTCTCCATAGGAGACTGTAGGCCCCTGGAACACAGCAGTTGAGGCTTATTTATGTTAATAGTCTTGCTAATAAGCCACATCATACCTTGCAGGAAAAGTCTGAACTGAATAGAATTGGTGCAGGGTATTTTATTATATGGATGTATTTGTTTTTGTCTTATAGTCTAAATGCCCAGCCGAAAGTGTTGACAGCTCTGGGAAAACAGCTTTACATTATGCAGGTAACTTTCATTCTCCTATTTGTCTTCTTCTGCCATTGGAAACACCAACTTTTCTTTTTCCTTATTCAAACCATTAACCTTCCATACTATTCCTGGTGCTCTTTTCTGTCATCATTTCTAGACATTCCCATTTTACTCTGTTTGTAAAACATACAGAGTTTTACTGAGGCATATGCCTAGAATTCATCAATTGCTTTGCCACCTAACTACTGAATTTTATCACGATTAATATATTTTAACTAATTTAAGGTTTCTTTTTAAACTAACAGATATTCCTAAGCACTTATAGATATGAGGTAATGTGTAATACAGACTTTTTGATTTGAGGATTATTATGAACATCAGTCAATTTTATTTACTAACATTTTGTTTTAGTATGATTACACAACTTCAAGTGACAAAAGTTGACACTAAACTATGAGTGATTAGGTTTACACATGTGTTTTATTGCTAGTTGTGGAAAAGCTAAGTCCTGTGAAAACCTGAGCCAAATATTTGCCTAAAGGCAACTGGCAGTCATTGGCCTTAGGCCAGCATAACTCTGAAATTAAGCAGTAATTTTAAACACCTCACTCTTAACCTTCCTAACACCATTTCTCTTCAATGCAACTAGAGTGAATATATGTAGAATGGGTAGAACATGAACATTTCCTTCCTGAAGTATTTGATACCCCTGGTTGTGAATAACTGTGTGACTGGCTGTGGTGTTTATATTTTCCTTCCCCCAGCGGCGCAGGGCTGCCTTCAAGCTGTGCAGATGCTCTGCGAACATAAGAGCCCCATAAACCTCAAAGATTTGGTAAGTACCAGGTGGTCACTAGAGGTAGAGGCAGACACTGGTTTCTAAAACTCAGTGGGATACCCATGGAGTCACTGAGACTTTAAACTAGCAGTCCCCAACCTTTTTGGCATCAGGGGCTGATTTGGGGGAAGACAGTTTTTCCATGGATGGGGGTGGGGATGGTTTCAGGATGAAACTGTTGCAGCTCAGGTCATCAGGCATTGGAGCGCACAACCTAGATCCCTTGCATGCTCAGGTCACAATAGGGTTTGTGTTCCTATGAGAATCCAGTACTGCTGCTATCTTATAGGCAGTAATGCTCACTCGCCTGCCACTTACTCCTCACTGTGCAGCCGGATCCTAACAGGCCACAGACTGGTACTGGTCTGCAGCCCCTGCGTTGGGGACTCCTGCTCGTAGTCCCCTACTGAACTATTGGGCAAAATTCTATTGCTTTCAACCTAGATTCTCTTCTGCAAAATGGATTTATGTATTATTCTAAATCCTTTTCTCATTTGCCCCAAGAATACTCACCAGTGGTGTTTGGGGATGCAGCATTTACCTCAAGATAACTTTGCCACGAAATATCTCATTTTTATTATTAGTATTTTCGCATAGCTCTAGTATATTGGCTTTGGAAACAAGAGACATTATTCTATTTATAGCATTCTGTTTTTAGTAGTGGTATTTCCATTTACAAAATATAGTAATTCTCAATTGCTGAAAATGTCAAATCCTAGAAAACGTAGCATTTGTGTGTGTGATGTTAACGTCATTCTCAAAGAGTTGTTGGCTGAAGGTTCATTTGATGAATCCGATTTTTCTGAAATAGATGATTCTGATGATTCTGATGTTAGTTCTCTTTAGAAATAACACCAAGAACAGTTTTTATATTTTGTTTTCACATTGAAAATCAGTCAGATTTGCTTCAGCCTCAAAGAGTGTGTTTGTATAAAATTAAATGAGCTCTGGTAGAGAGCTGCATGGTTTTTGTTTGTTTGTTTGTTTGTTTGTTTTGCCTAAACTGGGAAGAAGGTTAATTGACTTCTAAAGCATTAGTAAAACATTTTGCAGCATATATTTCCTATATAGGTATATTTATTTCTACAGCTATACATGTTTTCTACCATCAATGTAATTACAAATAAAGCTTAATTTCTTGATTTTTAAAAATAAAAAATAAGTCTAAATAGAAATTTTACTACTTTCTTTCTGCACCCCATCTATCACTTTGGGTACCTTCTAAGCAGAATCTCCCAACTTTGAAGACCACTGCTAGGCTATTTTAACTTCACCAGACTATTTTGAGAATAAATTTATATACCTATCACGTGGTTATGTTATGGGGTTAAATTTCATGTTGCAGCATGAGAACTGACATGCATACACTTATATTTGATGGAGATACTGTGAAGTGACTAGATAGAATCTGTAAATAAATTCATATTCCTTGAAGTTCAGTACTTCCTAAGCAGAAAGTATTTTAACTTCACAGAGATAGTGCCCAGAAATCTGTCTGAAATTCTTTATGACAATACTCAATCTTTGAGCAGCACTTGTATTTTAAAATAGTTGGATATATTGTAACATCTTTTCCCTTTGCCTATTGAATGCTTCTACCTTAAAACTCACTGTCGATGGATTTATAGGGTATATTCCAGAAAAAAAACAGAATAACAAATTCTCTTTATGGTTTGTGTCAGACCTGATATTACAGAAAATACTTATGTATATTCTTCTAGTATTTTTCATCATTTGTTTTATATTGTAATGTTTAAATGCTTAATCCACCTGACATAGTTTGTATATGAGTTGGAGACCTAGATTTCCTTTTTCCCAAAGGGGTTGCAATTGTCATGACATAATTATTCTTTCTATCCATTTCTTTATCTAGTCATGTGTTAGTAATAGACATAGGCTCTCAATTTATGTTATATTTTGATATATAGCAAGATTACTAAAGGGTACACTTTCTAGTAAGAGTGGAATGGCAGGATATATAATCATTAGTGCACTGGGAAGAAGTTGCATACAGGGCAGTGGGATCTTCTGGTGTCGTGGGGAGACACGCCCTTCCTTTCTCCAGCACCATCCCTCAGTATACCCGGTACACTTGCCTTGAGCCTTTACGCACTTTGTGTTCTGCCCTCTCTCATGATCACCCAAACAGTGATAGCCAAGGGCACAAGCAGCCCCAAGAAGCTGGGGCTCCTATGTAAAAGCTAGCATTCAGTAACATTCCGTAACAAGAGTTGTGCCAACATACAGTTGTGACTCTATGGGGGTACGGAATATCAGGATGGACCAGATATTAGATCAGCAGTCCAAGTCAGGAGAAAAATGTGCCAAAAACAGGGGCTGACTTTTGCAGTTCTGGCATTTTGTGCCTGAGTTAAAATCTAAATCTGAATTTGTCTCCTAGGATGGGAATATACCGCTGCTTCTTGCTGTACAAAATGGTCACAGTGAGATCTGTCACTTTCTCCTGGATCATGGAGCAGATGTCAATTCCAGGAACAAAAGTGGAAGGTACCCCAGAATTAGGCAGAAATCGTGTGACTTCAGTGATATCCACATTCTGGGAGTATTTCAAAATATCACAGCTATATTTTGGATCATTTGTTATAAAGGATTTTTAACTTCTTCCCTTTTTAAAGTTCTACTGTTTTTCATAATCAAGAATCTATGTTGACTTTAAAGCAATTTTCCCTAGATATCTGTGGACATCATTGCTGGCTAAGTCTGTGAGGAGACTATGAAATGCTAATGTGAATAAACAATTTCCTGTGACTTTCTATGCAAAATAAAATAAACCTATTGGTTGATTTGGAGAAATGGTCTTAGAAATATATGTGTTATTTAAAATGCTTGAGGTGAAACAAGGATAAGATTCATGCCAGTCATATTAAATCCCATCATATTGTGCCAAATAGTATAGAAGATTATGTTGTTTGAGTAAATATGGTTTAATATTTTGATTTAATCTGAAGTTTTTTAAAAAAAAAACCTAATTTCATCTTGATAACATTCCACTTTGAATTCCCCGACGATTAAGTGCAATAAAGGTTTAACTGCACTTATTCTTCTTTTCTCTTTTTTTAAGACAACTGATTTCCCAAGAAAGAGTTTTTACATTTTCTTAGTACTAATTTTGTATCTCCTTTTTCCTTTAGAACTGCTCTCATGCTGGCCTGCGAGATTGGCAGCTCTAACGTCGTGGAAGCCTTAATTAAAAAGGGTGCAGACCTAAACCTTGTAGATACTCTTGGACACAATGCCTTACATTATTCCAAACTCTCAGAAAATGCAGGAATTCAAAGCCTTCTATTATCAAAAATCTCTCAGGATGCTGGTATGTAAAAGAAAATAGCCAATGTTGTTTTAAGTTTATCCACTCCATTTTCCCCAAAGGATAAAGGAATGTGTGCAATATGATATATTTTATTATTCTTTTAGACATATTCTCGAAGAAAAATGGAGTGTTAAAAAATATTAGATATGGTGTATGTGTGTGTATCCCCCCACCCAAAGTGAATATGAATCATTATGCTTCTTATAGTTCTTTTTTTCACTTTTTTCCTCTATAGATTTAAAGACCCCAACAAAACCAAAGCAGGTATTTATCTTTGGGGGAGGCTTTTATGTTTCATTTATGCTTGTGGGAATTTAAAAATGTTCAGATTTAACCACTCTGGACCACTGGTAAAGTAATAAAGACTATATTGAAAATACTTAAGGACTGAAATATCTTTGAATAAATGAGTCATTGTTATAAAGTGGTAGAAGTTGCCAGGCACGGTGGCTCATGCCTGTAATCCCAGCCCTTTGGGAGGCCAAGGCTGGCGGATCACCTGAGGTCGGGAGTTCGAGAACATCCTGACCAACATGGAGAAACCCCGTCTCTACAAAAAATACAAAATTAGCCGGGCGTGGTGGCGCATGCCTGTAATCCCAGCTACTCAGGAGGCTGAGGCAGGAGAATCACTTGAACCCAGGAGGCAGAGGTTGCAGTGAGCTGAGATTGCGCGATTGCACTCCAGCCTGGTCAACAAGAGTGAAACTCCGTCTCAAAAAAAAAAAAAAAAGTGGTAAAGGTTTTCTTAATAATTTGCTTTATTTCAAAAGCATGTAACTTTAAACTTGCTACTTATATGGTCATCTTTTTCTGAAATGTACTAACTCATACTTCCTATTGGTGTGAAAATGTTTGATGTGGCTTAAACTCTGTGACTGAATAACACTGTTTTAAATACTTGTAATATCACATGAGCTACAGAGCTACAGCCAGAAAACGTTAGCTATTTAATGAAAATAAGAGAAGTTAGCTTTTTCTTTTTAATTAGGGTTTTTCTAGAATGTCATGTAGTGTTACACAAAGTAGAAATTGAGTATGCCCTGTTACTGTGTAGTTTCTAAAAATATATTGTCACTATCTGTGTTTTTGACAAACAGTGTATGTTTGGTTTTATGTGTTTATTTACACATCTATATTCTTGAAGAAATCATAAACAGCAAATAATACTGAAATTGATGTGGTAACTGTATTACTTATCAGTAACCTTCAAAAATGAAGTTATCTCTTCCCCTCATGTTTATAGTCTTTAAGAAAAGAAATGGAAGTAATGCAGACGTGTGGGAAATACCATTGCTTTTCATTAATACAGAAAGCTGGCTATGATTGTATTCTGGATTCTAAGTTGTAGTAGACCTCAACCTCTACTTTCCCAGTTCTCCACACCAACCTAATCTGGTTTTGTCTTACGTGTTTTTATTTTCTTGCTATTAAAGCATGGGCTGCTAGAAGAATACTTGCGCATGCATATTATTTATTTTTAGGTTGGTAGCGGATTTCAGATTTTGATAAAGTAAGAAATGCATGAACTTTTGAGGTTTTTCTCATGTGTTTGATAAAGCTACTTGCTCAGACTTTACTAACCAAACTAACCCACCTCCATTCTTTGGACTGTGATAACTTTCAGCATGACCAAGTCTCTAAAATAAGCTCAGAAAGAAGTGGAACTCCAAAAAAACGCAAAGCTCCACCACCTCCTATCAGTCCTACCCAGGTAAAAACAAAAGCAAACAAACAGTCAATAAACGCACCACAAGAAAGCCATAAATTTGTCATTTGGTTTAGGCCAAAAAGGAATGTTTTAGAACTGACCTTTAAGTGCATGTTTAAAATGTTCCTTAGCAGTTTTAAATTACAAATTGTGGTAAGAAGGATTTTGATGATTAGTATGGAAATAATGTTGATTCTTATCTATTTTAAAAAAAAAAAAAAAACAGAATCTAACAGGCTCTTTTTGAAAAGGCTCAAGGAAATTTCTCAAAATCTTATCACAGAAACTTTCCCTTAAGTTCAATTTATTTTTAGTTCCTTATATTAAAAGATCTAGTAAGGAGTGGGACAATGAGTAGCCAGTGAGGCAATTGTTAAAATGAATTTCAGTTAGTTTCTTGAAACATTGCTAGAATGTATTTGCCTTTCTAATTGCATTTAAGGTTGGCTAATATTAAAAGCAGTTTTCATTTCTGAGCTTATAGTGACCTTTACATAGAGGAGGAAGCTCAGTAATCTATGTAACGGTATGTAAAAACACATCGAGATTTGTTATTTTAAAATTCATAGGCCACAAAGAGAATAATCCATATTTAAATAGTAGAGAGGAATAGCTCATCTCCTATTTTTTAAATGTATGTCAGCGTACTTATTAATATTCTTAACCTGTAATGGAAGTTTTATAGATTTTTAAAAAACTGATTCTAATATAGGAGCAAAGTTATATTCCATGAACTTTCAGAAAGTATTTGAAGTAGCTGAACTGCATTGAAAATATCCTACCCTTGAATTAATTGATGCCAAGGATACTTACTGTTAGATTTCATTGCATTGGCTAAACAGGTTGATCCTTCAGCACTGGAGAAGAGGAGTTTGAAGATAATTCTTTATTGATGATTTTCATTTTGTTTCTTTTTTAGTTGAGTGATGTCTCCTCCCCAAGATCAATAACTTCGACGCCGCTTTCAGGAAAGGAATCAGTATTTTTTGCTGAACCACCCTTCAAGGTATTTCCGTTCTGTATTCAGTTTTGTTACTGTATTTTAAGATACCTGATAGACTTGCTTTAAGTTATATAACACTGAGTAAAACAGAATATACTTCTGAATCATTGGTTCACAACCTTTTCACCATGAAGTACCCCTTGATTATTTTTTCTGGCATGGACCCCACAAAGCAAGAATGTGTACAGCTAGATTGTATCCATAATAATTTAAAATTTTTAAAAAATAATTGAGTGAATAAATTAAATTTACAAACCAATAATTGATTTTCTTCATTTAAAAAAAAAAAGAGACGAGGGCTGGGTGCAGTGGCTCACACCTGTAACCCCAGCATTTTGGGAGGTCAAGGTGGACGGATCACCTGAGGTCAGGAGTTCAAGACAAGCTTGGCCAATGCGGCGAAACCCCGTCTCTACTAAAAATACAAAAATTAGGCCAGGGCTGGTGTCTCATGCCTGTAATCCCAGCACTTTGGGAGGCCAAGGCAGGGGGATCACAAGGTCAAGAGATCGAGACCATCCTGGCCAACATGGTGAAACCCCATCTCTACTAAAAGTACAAAAATTAGCTGGGCATGGTGGTACATGCCTGTAGTCCCAGGGAGAATCACTTGAACCCAGGAGGCAGAGATTGCAGTGAGCCGAGACTACGCCACTGCACTCTAGCCTGGCAACAGAGCGAGACTCTGTCTCAAAAAAAGAAAAAGAAAAGAAAAAAATACAAAAATTAGTTGGGCTCAGTGGCAGGCACCTGTAGTCCCAGCTACTCAGGAGGCTGAGGCAGGAGAATTACTTGAACCCAGGAGGCAGAGGTTGCAGTGAGCCAGGATCCGGACACTGCACTCCAGCGTGGGTGACAGAGCGAGTGTCTTGTGCGGGGGAGCAGGGACAGTTTACTTATATGGAATCTAAAAAAGTTGAACCCATAGAAGCAGAGAGTAGAATGATAATTGGGGGAGTGGTGGGAGTTATTGGGGAGATGTTGGCTAGAGGATACAACATTTCATCCAGATAAAAGGAATAAGTTCAAGAGATCCATGGTACAACATGGTGACTATAGTTAACAACAACGCATTCGATTCTGCAAGTCACTTAGAGAGTGGATTTTAAACGTTTTCATCACAAAAAATGATCAGTGTGTGAGATTAATTAGCTCCATGGCCATTTCACATTATGTACATATTTGCAGACATCATGATGTACGTGGTAAATATATACAACTTTTATTTGTCTACTAAAAAATAAATTAACTTTTTCAAAAAAAAAGGTGTAGAAGTTACCAGCTTCTACCTGTTATTCTCCTCATTCTTTCCTGAATGCAGAATATTGAGGAAACGCCAAAAATTATATTTCAGGAACTTCTCTATTTATAACGAAATATCCTAGATTGGATCCTGGGACAGAAAAAGGCCATTATTCGAAAAACTGGCACAATTTGAATAAAGTTGTAACTTAGATGGTAGTAATTTACCAATTGACAAATGTATAATGGCTACATATGTTGTAAACATTAGGAGAAATAAGTGAAGTTTTCTATCTTGCAACGTTTTTGTAAATCTTAAATTGCTCCAAATAAAAAGTGCTTTAAAAGGTTTTTTAAAAAAGAGACAAAGATAAGAACTTGCTAGATAACCAGTCTTCTTACCCAATTAAGTTTATATTAATTCCAGTCAAAGAGACAGAAACGTGTTATCCTCTGTTGTCTTACTGAGAATTGTATAGTTAATTTTTTTCCTGACTATAAAAGTAATATGTATTTATTTTACAAATGTTAGAAAATCTATTACGTCTTATCCAGCTGGATCTGTAGATTTGTGGTTGGAAAATATTTTAAGGAAGTAGGAGGATATTTCCATTTAATATGTGTTTATCTAACATACTGAGAAATTGTACTCAGGGGGAAATAAAATTTATAATTGTTAACATGAAATTTCAATATTGTATATTTACTTACTTTTTCTTATTTGGAATTACTAAAGATGTTTTCTTTTAACTTGGATACACATTAATCTGAAAAAGATTCTATCAACCTATCATTTCGCTCACTTTAGACTTTACTAATAAACTCTTCAGATAAATTTCTATATAAGACAAGGCAACTATACTCTTATAGTTAGTACCATAATATCTTCTGATATGACTGTGCCTCAAAGAAGCAATGCAATCCGAAGAATAATATCGCAAATTATGATTTTTCAGAGGTAGAGTATAAAAGACTGTCATTTCTGAAAAAACAAAAAACAAAAAAAACAAGATTAAAAAGTGACATTTATTCCTATGTTAGCTTAGGGAGGAGAAAAAAGTGGTATCTAGGCCAGGCGCGGTGGCTCACAGCTCACGCCTGTAATCCCAGCAGTTTGGGAGGCCGAAGTGGTCGGATCACGAGATCAAGAGATCGAGACCATCCTGGCTAACATGGTGAAACCCCATCTCTACTAAAAGTACAAAACATTAGTTGGGTATGGTGGCACACACCTGTAGTCCCAGCTACTCGGAAGGCTGAGACAGGAGAATCACTTGAACCCGGGAGGCGGAGGTTGCAGTGAACCAACATCGTGCCACTGCACTCCAGCCTGGGCAACAGAGACTCCGTCTCAAAAAAAAAAAAAAAAAGGTGATATATATTTAAAATCGCTAAAGTTTAAAAAGACTAAAACTACCAAGTGAGGATGTGGCAGAACTAGAACTCCATTTTCTGCTGGTGAGAATCTAAAATGGAGTAACTATTATAAACAGTTTAGAAAGCTGGAAGTTTCATTAAAGTTAAATATAAACCTAATATATGATCCACCCATCCACTCATAGATGTTTACCAAAATAAACGAAATTACATGTTTACACACAATCTTGTATGCAAATGTTTGTAGCAGCTTTATTCACAACCTTCCCAAATTGGAAGCAATCCAAATGTCCATCAACAAGTGAATAAAGAAAATGAAATATACCCGTATAATGAAATATTATCTGCCAACAAAGAGGAATGAACTGTAGTGCAAGTAACATCATAGTTGAATCGGAAAAGTCATCATGCTGAGAGAAGCCAGCCACCAAAAAATTCATATGGATGACATTCCATTTATAGGAATTCTAAGAAATGCAAAAAAAGAGAGTTGTGGTTGCCTAGGAATGACGTGGGCAAGGAGGGGTTGTAATGAGGCAAGAAGAAACTTCTAGGCATAAGGAAGAGATTCTCTATCTTGACTACAGTTTTGGTTCCATAGGTATACATCGTCAAAACCTCCTCAACTTGTAAACTTTAGCTGGATGCAGTTTATTGTACCTTATATAGTGGAGAATATAAAAACAAGTAAATTTGTTATAAAAGTGAAAGGACTGCTTTTTGTAAAGCTAAGCGCTTACTAAAAATAATCCACTTTATTGTTTAGCATTTGGGCTTTTACAAAGGTATCTTGGCTGAAAAATTATCTTATCATTGACTGGCTCATTTGGATGCCACACTGTAATTTTTAGCAAGTCACTGTAATGTTTTGAAATGAGAGCGTGGCTTTGAAGTTCCAAGAATTTTTACAGGATGTTAACAGATATTGAGGGACAAAGGATTAGAGAAAATCTTTAGGGAATCTATTGCCGATCTAAGACTATATGATATTTATTGCCATTTCCCTTGGAAAGGTTAATAATAACTTTAATAGCAGATAACTTATGAAATGATAAAGCTAAAAAATCTGCTTTAAAATATTTCAATCAATGTGTAATGCAGACATATAGAACTTCTCTTTGACTTCATTATGAAAGCAGTATTTACGTCTCAGTTTTTAGTACATAACTCAGTAAATTAGCAATTACATAAAATTATTGTAATCTTAAATATATTTGCATTGTACTCACTAAATGAAACTTCTGATATACCCTCTGGAACGTCTAATGTTTTAGAAATTAAACTTAGTGGATAATTGTCACTTTTACTCATTTATAGCTTAAAATATCTTCTTTCTTTGAGACTTTCTAGCTGCTTTTCTAGTAGGATAATGCCAGATCTGCTCTGCATAAGCTCAAGGAGGAAAGTCTACTTGATTCTTTTGTGCAATGTTACATTCAGAAATGTTCTTTAAGTCATTTTTGTGTTTCAATAGGCTGAGATCAGTTCTATACGAGAAAACAAAGACAGACTAAGTGACAGTACCACAGGTAAGATGAGGAAGCATCTGGTTTTTTTCCTTCAACCCACCCGTTTCATGTCCATTTAAAGAGAGCAAAGGCCAAGCTGGGGTACTGTGTAAAAAGGTCACGAGCCAGCATGTCCACACAGAGCTGCCGGTAATGCACAGGCTGATGCACTCTGTACTTCAGGGTGCCTTCACCTGCATTTTAAAGAGTCTCTGAATTTGAATTTTGAAAAATACATCTTTATTTTCATTTGTCCCAAACTACATGTTAGCAGTTCCTTCAATTATGAATACAGGCAAGAAGCCCGAGTGGTATTAGTAGACCAGTGATTTTGTCACCAAGAGAATTCCTATCACCTTAGTGTTACTGCAGATATCTTGAAATGCTTACAATATTGCTACTAAAAATTAGACCTGCTGCCAGATCTTGTTATTGTTACCAAATAAGCTCTTAAGTTACTGTAGCCTGTATATTTTATCTTACGCATTTAAAAACATTTTCAGATGAGGTCCATAGGCTTCTGCTGTCTGCTAACCACAGTCTTTGCAGCTGAGCAGCACATTATTTCATGAAGGGAGAACCCACCATGCCACCTCCATGACTGTCCCCATCTAACTTTTCTACTGTGGATTTTAAGTAGACACACGCAAAGACAAGAATGTTCATGAAATCATATGTAATCATATTGCCTTTATGATCATAGGATTTAATTCATTGTATCTGTTAAAGAGTGCCTCCTAAGAATAATTTACCCTCTAAGAATGTAATACAGTATCTTTAGAATCCACTTAAAATGTAGAAGAAATTATTTCAAAGGTCCATTTTTGCTCCAGCATTCAGTGTCTTAATCTGTTGTGTATTTCATAGGTGTTTGGAGCCTTTAATTTGCAGAACTTAGAAATATTTTTTATGTATGTATGTATGTATATGTTTATTTATTTTAGAGATGGGGTCTTACTGTATTGCCCAGGCTGGTCTCAAGCTCCTGAGCTCAAGTGATCCTCCCACCTTGGCCTCCCATAGTGCTGGGATTATAGGCATGAGCCACCACACATGGCCCTAGAAACATTAAACTTTCTAATTCCTGGCAGAGATCAGTGTTGATATAACTAAACAAATGTTACACTGGGTACTTCAAAAAACATTCAAAAAACATTCACTGTATCTTAGAAATAGCTTTTATTTCTTAGAATGCATTTATGCTCCCAGTTCCCTAGTTCATTTCACACTCACCAGACTTCATGTCAAGGAAACTCAGAAAGCTGGGATTTAGGCATCAGACTTATGATGAGAAGCAAGGATTTCTATGAAGAAAGGTCATTTTGCATCCTTCCAAGTTAAGATTAAAGTTTTCATCTTTGCATTACATGACTGTGAGAAAATAAAAAGCAGATCAGCGCTTTACAAAGTGTGGGTAAAATATGTACTAGCTATAATAATTAGGGAGTTTGAGCCGGGCGTGGTGGCCCACACCTGTAATCCCAGCACTTTGGGAGGCTGAGGTGGGCAGATCACCTGAGGTCAGGAGTTCGAGACCAGCCTGGCCAACATGGCAAAACCCCATCTCTACTAAAAATACAAAAATTAGCTATTACATAAAATTATTGAGATTTTATGTAATAATTATTGAGCATACCTGTAGTCCCAGCTACTTGGGAGGCTGATGCAGGAGAATCGCTTGAATCTGGGAGGCAGAGGTTGCAGTGAGCCGAGATCATGCCACCACTCTCCAGCTTGGGTGACAGAGCAAGATTCTACCTCAAAAAGTAATAATAATATTAAGTTTGGACCAGAAATTCACACAGTTACTTCACTGAGCACATTGTTTTGTCCAGCTGACATATTTTTCGTAGGACTTTCTAGATGAAGGAAGCAGTACATTGCATTGCCTTCTAGAGGAAGTTTGCTATCTCAGTGAGCACCTTGAATAGCACTCCTTAAGTTGCAATTTCAGCATGATAATCAGTAGGATGTCAGAAAGTTGTGGTTACCAACAGGGATTACTGTGGGATTCAGAGAAGACAGTTTCATGCTAGAGAGGTCATTGAATGCTTCAAGTACTGGGCAAAGTTTGACATGATGCCTAAGAATTCTCTAGGCAGAGAGATTCTGCAGGGCGATCCTGTGGATAAAGAATGAAAGAATCAGCCATATGTTGAGAATGTAGAGTGTGTGATGGGAACCATGAATCTCAGGAAAACAGGAATCTAGAAAAGTAGCAGCGTCATGAACCTGAAGAAGTAGACTGGGGCCAAATCATAGAGGTCTGAACCCAGATAAAGGAATCTGAAAATTATTTTTGGAGGGAAAATAATGAAAGCACTTGACCCAAAGGAATGACCCAATCAAGGTATGTTTTAGGAAGACTGGTCTAACGTTGCTGTGCAGGCTACAGTTTCACTGGGAAGAGGAGAGGGGCAGAGATTTGTTGGGAAGCTGTTTGCAGGGTTTCCAAGTAAAGTGATAAAGTCTGAATTACAGTAATAGTGGTAGGGGCAAAGAAATAAACCAGATTCCAGAGACATTTCTAAAACAATTCCCAGAATTGAGACTTATAAGGCACAGGGAAGAACTAAAAACAACTAGATATGACACTTAAGCAAATGAATAGGAAATATATGACCAAGTTCATCAATTTTCAGAATTGCCTTGTATACACATGTATCCAGTATTGTGCTAGCAATCCACAGTAAGGAAAGCCCAGTACATGAAAATTTTAGTTCATCCATCCAGTTGCTAGGGCGTTTTATAGTTAGGACCAGGAAGAAGAACTGGATTAGGCTAGCAAGTGAATTTGTCTCAGGTTAGAGAAATAAGAGTTTAATTGTTTTATGTTATTTTAAATGGCTTTCTCTTTCCCAAGGTGCTGATAGCTTATTAGATATAAGTTCTGAAGCTGACCAACAAGATCTTCTTGCCCTATTGCAAGCAAAAGTTGCTTCCCTTACCTTACACAATAAGGAGTTACAAGATAAATTACAGGTATATAAATAGATTGCTGTCATGGACTATTCTGTAGAGTCAAGCTCTTGGTCTTTTCAGTAGTTAGATGTATTTTGTTTTAAATGTGTACATTAGTTTCTTTTTAAATATTAGCTTTAAGTATCTTATAGTTTCAGATTATTCGTTTCATGAGAGTGTTATTCATTAACTCTTTCTGTAAATTATTCAACTGGCAAATTATATATGATTATACACATAGTATGATCAGTATTAAAAATTCTATATGCTTAATTATATAAATAAAATGTAAACAAAATTTATAGAAAAATTCTATATAAAATATACTATATACATAGAATGATACGTATAATTTTACATATAAAATTTTATATTTTGATTTTATATATACATTAGAATTTTATGTTTTAAATTATATGTGTGTATGTGTACATGTATATATAATATTATCCATTCATTTAGTAAAGTTGATCACTTAACAGGTTTAAGAGCTTGATAAGAAATGGCTGTACCAAAAAATAAAAAGAAGAAATAGCTGTACTATATATCCATTACCCCTCTTGATAAGCAGAATGATCAAAGAAATGAAGTAAAATTTTGAATTGGAGGCTTTGTAGAGTAAACAATTTTATTGTTTTCAAAGTGACACCAATCATCTGTCCCAATAGAACCCAAAGCAAGCTTTGTGTCATTAGTCCCACTCATGTCCCAGACCATCTTTTTTCATGGCATGAGAATACACAGGCAAAGTGATCATGCTACTCTCCCATACCAAAGTTGCAGATTTACTCCTCTCATTCTAGTTGCTGGCTTAGCTAACCACCCCTTTCGTATTATTTAATTCTTGCTTTTTTTCCTAGGCCAAATCACCCAAGGAGGCAGAAGCAGACCTAAGCTTTGACTCATATCATTCCACCCAAACTGACTTGGGCCCCTCCCTGGGGAAACCTGGTGAAACCTCTCCCCCAGACTCCAAATCATCTCCACCTGTCTTAATACATGCTTTAGGTAAATCCACGCCTGACAGTGACGTCAGAATTCAGCAACTGCAAGAGATTTTGCAAGATTTACAGAAGAGATTAGAGAGCTCTGAGGCAGAGAGAAAACAGCTACAGGTTGAACTCCAGTCCCGAAGGGCAGAACTGGTATGCTTAAACAACACTGAGATTTCCGAGAACAGCTCTGACCTCAGCCAGAAACTTAAAGAAACTCAGAGCAAATACGAGGAGGCTATGAAAGAAGTCCTTAGTGTGCAGAAGCAGATGAAACTGGGTCTTGTCTCGCCTGAGAGCATGGATAATTATTCACATCTCCATGAGCTGAGGGTCACGGAAGAGGAAATAAATGTGCTCAAGCAGGATCTGCAGAATGCATTAGAAGAAAGTGAAAGAAATAAAGAGAAAGTAAGAGAGTTAGAGGAAAAGCTGGTAGAGAGGGAGAAAGGTACAGTGATTAAGCCACCTGTGGAAGAGTATGAGGAAATGAAAAGTTCATATTGTTCTGTTATTGAGAATATGAATAAGGAGAAAGCATTTTTGTTTGAGAAATACCAAGAGGCCCAAGAAGAAATCATGAAATTAAAAGACACACTAAAAAGTCAGATGACACAGGAAGCCAGTGATGAAGCTGAGGACATGAAAGAAGCCATGAATAGGATGATAGATGAACTCAACAAACAGGTGAGCGAGCTGTCACAGCTGTACAAAGAAGCCCAGGCTGAACTGGAGGATTACCGGAAGAGGAAATCTCTAGAGGATATCACAGCTGAATATATCCATAAAGCAGAGCATGAGAAACTGATGCAATTGACAAACGTGTCCAGGGCTAAAGCAGAAGATGCACTGTCCGAAATGAAGTCTCAGTATTCAAAAGTGTTGAACGAGTTGACCCAGCTCAAACAACTGGTCGATGCACAAAAAGAGAACTCTGTCTCTATCACAGAACATTTGCAAGTGATAACCACGCTGCGGACTGCAGCAAAAGAGATGGAAGAAAAAATAAGCAATCTTAAGGAACACCTTGCAAGCAAGGAAGTGGAAGTAGCAAAGCTGGAGAAACAACTCTTAGAAGAGAAAGCTGCTATGACTGATGCAATGGTACCCCGGTCTTCCTATGAAAAGCTCCAGTCATCCTTAGAGAGTGAAGTGAGTGTGTTAGCATCGAAATTAAAGGAATCAGTGAAAGAGAAAGAGAAGGTCCATTCAGAGGTTGCCCAGATTAGAAGTGAGGTCTCACAGGTGAAAAGAGAAAAGGAAAATATTCAGACTCTCTTGAAATCCAAAGAGCAAGAAGTAAATGAACTTCTGCAAAAATTCCAGCAAGCTCAGGAAGAACTTGCAGAAATGAAAAGATATTCTGAGAGCTCTTCAAAACTGGAGGAAGATAAGGATAAAAAGGTTGGTGAAACTGCACTGCTGTTGGGTTTCTAGCAATAAGTCTTAGTCTCTTTGGTTTTTACTATATTAAATACTTCTAGTGTTGGCACTAAACTGGAGTGAATGCTCAGAGACTCTGCACATGAACTTTATCTGTCCCCAAAGCCACATTAAGAATAGTTTGTTGGATCGGCCAGATGTGGTGGCTCACGCCTATAATCCCAGCATTTTGGGAGGCTGAGATCACTTGAGGTCAGGAGTCTGAGACCATCCTGGCCAACATGGTGAAACCACATCTCTACTAAAAATACAAAAGTTAGCTGGGCGTGGTGGCACATGCCTGTAATCCCAGCTACTAGGGAGGCTGAGGCAGGAGAATCACTTGAACTCAGGAGGTGGAGGTTGCAGTGAGCCAAGATCAGGCCACTCCACTCCAGCCTGGGCAACAGAGTAAGACTTCATCTCAAAAAAAAAAAAAGAATAGTTTGTTGGGTATTTATATTTTAAAAACACATCTGCTGGGCATCACTCCTCTAATTCCAGCAGTTTGGGAGGCCATAATGGGAGGATGGCTTGAGACCAGCCTCAGCAACGTAGTGAGACCCCATGTGTACAAAAAATTTAAAAATTAGCCAGGCATGGTGGTGCGATCATGTAGTCCCAGCCACTTAAGAGGCTAAGGCAGGAAAATCACTAGAGTGCTAGAAGTCAAGGTTGTCATGAGCCATATCAATGCCACTGCACTCTAACCTGGGCAACAGAGTAAGACCCTGCCTCAAAAAATAATAAATAAGCAAACATCAATCTCTGGCCACTTCTCCTTATACTAAAGCATTTTCACATATGTGATGCATACTTGTCCTTCAAAAATCATTTTACAGAAGCTTTGCCAGTGTTGGGGATCAGAAGTGAACTTGCAAACTGAAAAGTATTTGTGATCCACCTCAAACTTCAAGTTCTTTTTTGGATTCGGAACAGATTCCTCCATAATGTGAAACTAAAATACTCCTAGACTTAATCCTGCTTCCCTAAGGTCCATCAGCTTCCCCTCAAGTCAGTGTAAAAGCTACCCTCGCTGGCCCCTCCTTTGACAGGTATATGGGAGAGGAAAAGGAATGTGGGGACCCGGCGGTTTGAGATGGCACTGGACACAAGAGATGGTGCTGATCATGCTGCTGGAGGAAGGAGGGAAGCAAAGGGAAAGTTCGGGGGGATGGTTCCACACCTTAATCAGCTCTGCATCTCTAGTCCCCTGTCTCGGAGGTTCCGAATGGCATTCATCAGAGACTACTTATCTTTATTCTTTTGTAATGAGTGTTTCAAAAGAGCTTTACCAGCCACGGAAACGGATTAGCGAGTGGTGGGGTACGGTGGGGAGTTACTTGTGTTTACTTTAAAGAAAGATGTCCAGAGATATCAGGCTTCCTAGGCCTTATTCCTGATCGCCCATGTCAGCAGTATTGGACGAAATATAGCTGTCTCCAAATAAAGCCTGAAATCCTAATTCTGATATTTTTTTCAATCATACCCTTTTAAAACTAGGAAACCAACATCACAGCTTTGGTGATGTTACCACCATCACCAAAACATAATATGTAATTCAAGGGCCTTTATCTGAACCTAATGGATGTAGCAGGCTTTGTTAGTTTGTCTGATTTTGTTATGTTTCATTTTATGAGTTTTTTTAATTTAAATGTATTAAAAGGGAATTGTTCCAAAGTCTTAAGTCCCAGAGACCAAAAGAGATGACTGTGTTTGAGGCTTAGAAATATATGAAATTTTGCTTTGCAGACATGTTACTGCCTGTTAATACCATTTTCCTTTGTTCCTAGATAAATGAGATGTCAAAGGAAGTCACCAAATTGAAGGAGGCCCTGAACAGCCTCTCCCAGCTCTCCTACTCAACAAGCTCATCCAAAAGGCAGAGTCAGCAGCTGGAGGCACTGCAGCAGCAAGTCAAACAGCTCCAGAACCAGCTGGCGGTGAGGGGCTTGTTTCTGCTGCCTGGTTTGGGGTGGAGGGTCTGGCAGATTCCATACCGTCTCAGCTGCTAGGGCGAGTGGGCATGAACAAAAAGATTCCCAGCCCAAAGGAATGTACTTCAATGAGCAGTTGACTGATTTCTTCAGTGAGGGCGAAAGAGGAAGCCACTGGTGGAATTCTCAGTCGTTATCAGCAATGCAATGGATCAGATATTCACTGGGAAGGAAAGAACCGATAGGACAGTGGGAGGAGACTACGTGCTCACTCATACACTAACTTTTTACCCCTTCTCCTTTTTCTGCAACATTCCCCATCTCTAGCAGTGGCAAGAGCTTTTTCTTGTTAGGGGCCAGGATCTCTAGTAGTTGCATCTCTATATATCTGAAGCTGCTTCTTGGCCCCTCTCCTTATTTCACCCAGGAAAGCACTTCCTTATCTAAATTGGTTTCCTGGGTCCACTGTAACAAATCACCACAAATTTGTTTAAAACAACATGAGTGAATTATTTTATAGTTACATTGAACAGAAGTCCAAAATCGCTTTCACTGGACTAACTTCAAGTTGTTGGCAGGGCTGGTTCCTCGCCTTTTCCAGTTACCAGAGGCCGCCTGCATTCCGTGGCTCATGGCCCCTTCCTCCATCTTCGAGGCACATCACTCCAGCATCTGCTCAGTCTTCCCATCTCCTCCTTCAGCCTTTGATTTTCTTGCCTCCCTCTTATAAGGACCCTTGTGATTACACCTAAAGCCTACCTAGATAATCCACGATAATCTCCCTCTCCATTTCAAAACCCTTAATTTCATCTGCAAGATGCCTTTTGCCATATAAAGTAACATTCACAGGTTCTGGGAATTAGGATGTGGACATCTTTCGAGAGCCATTATTTAGCTTACCATAGTATCTGTTAAGGATTGAGTTGGCATGGGTACATTACGTTTTCTACCTAAAATCCAGAGTTAGTCTGTCCTGGACTGTCTCTAGCTTCCATATACAAACAGAACATGGATTTGATGATTTCTTCAGAATAGACCTAAATGTAGTGAGGTCAGGTTTCTGATAAAATGGCATTACAGACTTTTAGGTAAAGTGCTATTGGTTTATACAGTAATTCTTATAATTATGCAACATATGTTTGAGCTCTTACTATACATCAGTATTATACATGGTGCTGATGATATAAAATGAATAAGACTCAGTCCCTGCCCTCATGGAGTTTATACTCTATATAAAGTTATCAACAAAGAGATGCCCAGCATACCATGGGCATACAAAGGAAATGTGTCTACCCAATCTTGCTGAGTCATGAAAAGCTTCCTACGGGAGTTATACTTGTGCTGAGTCTTGAAGGTCTGAGTAAGAATATGTTGTTACTCGGCAAGGACTGACACATGGACTAGCTGGCTTTTGGGAACCTTGGTGAGAACCATTCCAGTGGAATGGGGAGGAGGGTAGAATCTGGACTGCAGTAGACTGGCTGCTAGAGAAGTGAGTAAGTAGATAGGTATCTGGTGGGGCTAAGCAGTCGCAGCAGGGGTTGGGGGAAGCCTGAAGCAAGTTTGCTGGAAAGATGGGAAGTGGTGGTTAGGGTGAGGGATGCTTTCAGTTGAGATTTCAGAGGTGGTAATGATAGACACAGGGCTACGGCCATGAGAGGAGTTGCCGAACCAAAGAGGAGCACGTTATTAAAGCTGAAGTTGAGGAACTGAGAGGTTCAGGTGTTAGATGGATCATTCGCACAGATATCGAAGCCAAGCAAATGATGACAGAAGCAAGGATAGAAAGGAAGACAGATCCGAAGATAAAATCATAAATAATTGAGTAGGGATTGCTGAAAGGTGGGGAGGGAACAACACAGACAGAAGTGCCAAATGTGCCTTCTTATGGTGTGAACTTAAAGGACAGGTTTTAAAGTGTCCCTTAATAACGGGAAGATACCTCATATTCTGACACTGATGGAGGAGAGGAAGAATGGGTATTATGGACTTTTGTACATTTTTGAAGTAATCCATATATGATGCTCTCAATTTTCATGATGTTCATCATGTTCTGAGAGGACAGGCTCTTAGAACAAGAGTTTCCGAGATAAAGACCCCTGAAACAGCCACTGAGAGGAACTGGAATAATAGCTCAACAAGGAGAAATAGCAGCATCAGCGGCTGTATTGAGGAACCACTGGAGACTGGGGCCACCACCCTCTTTGCCTCCTTGGTACACTGAGAGCTAAATAATTGAGCTCCCCAAGGATTTTATAACACTGGCCATATAGTGGGTAATCAATAATTCCCTTAAAAATAATAGACTTTAAAAATTAAATTGGTACATATTTGGTCATTGTAGAAAAGTTGAAAAATACAGAAAACTCTTAACAAGTTCCTATAAATAAAAATTTTCCATAATTCAGTAACTCTGAGATAATCACTTTTTACATTTGATGTATTTCCTTGCAGTATTTACATTTAATGTAGCTATATTTGCATAAGTATGTGTAAATATATATACACACATGTATACACACATATATAGAGACACACACACGTATATATATTTTATTTTTTCGAGACAGAGTTTTGTTCTGTCACCCATGCTGGAGTGCAGTGTCACAATCTCGGCTCACTGCAACCTCTGCCTCCCAGGTTCAAGCGATTCTCCTGCCTCAGCCTCCTGAGTAGCTGGGATTACAGGTACTGACTACTACGCCTGGCTAATTTTTGTATTTTTAGTAGAGACGGGGTTTCACCATGTTGGTCAGGCTGGTCTCGAACTCCTGACCTCAAGTGATCCGCCCACCTCAGCCTCCCAAAGTGCATATATTTTTAAAACCAAACGGGATTATAATAATTCCTTTTTATACAGTTTTTTCTAGAGTTGACATACCAAGACTTTTTTCCCTAAGATTATTGACAAGTATTCAGAAATACACAAGCCAGTAAGGCCACAACAATTTTAGAAACTTCCAATGCTAGCATAAAGTGGAGGGGACCACTTGGGGGAGCATTTGACTGCAGCTTTCTCATAGCTTTTTGGTTTTGTTCTTTAAAGATCTCCTAAGCTCATTAACAGTGTGAAATATTCCCTTTCTAGGAATGCAAGAAACACCACCAGGAGGTCATATCAGTTTACAGAATGCATCTTCTGTATGCTGTGCAGGTATGCTTATGCCCCTTGAAGTCTCTGGACATCCTAAAGAAATATGGCAGCAGATGTTGACAGAACTCCCATCATTTCACTAGTGGAATGAACAAGAATTAGAGGAGAATCCTTTCCACTGGAAAGCCCGAATACGCCTTTTGCATTGCTTTGGGTTCCATGTCAGGAGCCTCGTGCTCTGTTTACCAGGAACAGCCCCATCTTTCAAGGCAGGGCCTCACTCTTTCACACAGGCTGGAGTGTAATGGCATCATCTTGCCTCACTGCAACCTCAACCCACGGGCTCAAGTGATCCTCCCACCTTAGCCTCCCAAACAGGTGGGATTACAGGCACCTACCACCGTACCTGGCTAATTTTTGTATTTTTTGTAGAGGTGGGGCTTTGCCATGTTGCCCAGGCTGGTCTCAAACTCCTGAGCTCAAGCAATCCACCCACCTCGGCCTCCCAAAGTGCTGAAATTGTAGGCATGAGCCACCACGCCCTGCCCTCCCATCATTTATCGAGGAATGAGGGACAATGTGGTCCTCCATTGGGAGGACCGGGGCTTTATTTTCCAGCAATGCTGGTCTCCTCAGAGTTACCAGTGCTGCCTTGGCTCTATGATGCTTAGTGTTCTGGCTGCTGGACTCACATTTGCAACTGAGACCCCAGATAGCTTTTGCTGAGGGTTTTGGTAGACACTGTCACCTCATCTTCCAGCTGGATGAAGGCAGGACGCTTTCTTTGACTCAGTTCCTCATAGAAATTTGGAAAATGATAGGGCTGACATTCCTGTGAAAGATGGGGGAAAATACCCCAGATCTTCACTGCAGTCAGCCATCTCATTCCCCAGAGAAGAAAGTCCCATGGCTTAATTTAGGTTCTAATGAGTATCTTGTGTTTGAATATCCTAGGGCCAGATGGATGAAGATGTCCAGAAAGTACTGAAGCAAATCCTTACCATGTGTAAAAACCAGTCTCAAAAGAAGTAAAGTGGATTCCTTGGCAGGACACTGCCCCCCTTGTCATCCGTCTTTGTGTTAGATCCAGAGTTGTTGGCAGCCGCTGCCATTGTTCTCATGTGTGGTATGCACTGTGGCCTAGCGTAGCTTCTTCCCTTTCCAAAGGTTTCTGAGGACTCGTCCCAGGAGAAGACTGCCTGCCTCGGAACTACTTAGAGACTTCAAACCAGCAGAGGTGAAAGTTCCCGTCATCCCTTCAGATTCCAGAGCTGGGATCAGCCACATCCAGAGGTCTGGTCCTGATGCTGGCAGGGGGGGCCCCTCCTCCATACCTGACCGGCTGAGTGGCTTCATCACCACCGAGTGATGTACTGAGGCCTCCTGCAGTGAATATGCTCCTTCCATTGCTGTACTTGGGCAGTGCCATTCAGCACATGAGAGCTCTTTTTGCCTTTGGCTTTCAATTCCAAAACATGATTTAATTTCTAACTAAATTAGTATGGCACTAGTTATGAAGTGTCTGCTTAAAACCCTTTATCATGGTATCGTGTGGATTTAAAAACTCTAATTCCATGTTTTCTTCCCATCTGCCTTATATATCTCGTCACCGTGCTTATCAATATTCAGTTTGATGAGCGCTATTAACTAAAATATGAAACTTAAAAACAAAAGCAAGTTGTCTTTAAAAGTTCTTTTTTTAAGTAAATTGTTGACATATTGCAAATTTTCTATGCAAACTTGCCTCCTGCTGTTATCCGTGAAGCTCAGGAAATCCAAACATTTGTGTTTCAACAAGGGACAGTAAACTGTGTGTTTACAGCCAAAAGAAATGCCTCATAGTTCTTAACCTCAATTTTTGTAAAAGTATTTTTTTCTCTGTAATATTTTTATTGGCTCATAAAGATGTTTTCATATCTAAACCCCTAAATAAGTGAAATTACAGATTATATTAACAAAATACTTTTTAGGTAGCCATGCTTGAGACTTTTTAAAAATGTAACTTTTTCCTTAAAGTTTTCAGCTATAGCAAAAGGTAGTTATGTATGCCAGACCTTCTATGAGCTGCCACCAACACCCCTAGAACTTTCAGCCATGGTGTCTTCAGAACTGTAGCACATTTCTGAATCTAGCAAATCCTCTTTTCACCCGTTGAATGTTTTTGAATACCCTGACTCTACCAGCGCCCATAAATGATCTCTGGAAGGACTGTCAGTAACAATCTGTTTTTCAACTTTGAAGCTAAAAACCTTGATATGGTAATATTATGGTGCATAGCAGAGGTCTTGGGAAAAAATATTTCTGTTCACTTGACTTTCAGGTGAAAAATGTTTCTAACATGCTTGCAGCTTCCCTTATGGCATTAGTCTTGTTGAGGGAGAGAGACAGAATCCAGGACTCCAAAGTATTTAACCGAAAGCAGGGCCTGCTCTGACAGGGCCCACGTCCCACAGGGCTGCCTGGGCTCAGTGGGTGCTTGGCCGTGCTGGATGATACGTTGATCTGTATTGGATGAGGACCAATGACAGCAAAGCAAAAATGGCTTTAAAGCTTGGTGTTACTTTTCTTAAGTTGTTTAATTATAGTTAAGCAATTTCAAAAATGCTCCAAAGAAATGTGAAAGGACCTTTTGTCACAGCACTTCAGAAAATACAAACAGCCCCTTCCGCCCCCGCACAGAAATGCTGCAGAGTATATAAAACTTGAGACATTTTTGTAGGATGCTCGACGAGGTGTAGCCTTTGATCTTGTTTCCGGATGCGTATTTATTACGAGTACTCTGGTTAAATATTGAAAAGTTATATGCTGTAGTTTAGTATTTTGTCTTTGTAATTTACAGAAGTTATTGGAGAAAATAATAAACTTGTTTCATTTTGCATTTCTGGTGTTGATTTTTGGTGTATTCAGAAGCATCTCTGTGTGGCTTCTGAAGATCAGTTCAACAGCATTTCAGTGTGATGGGTTTTCTAGCCTGTGCTATGCTCAGCTGGTGTGAGTTATCCGCACTGTTCCACACACAGTCTCACATCATTTCCTTTTCCCAGCTCTTGGATTCACCCTGAGCACTGCCCCGAGTATCAGCCACTTTGGGGCAGTTGAATCACAGTCGTTTAATCCACAATTCCTCTCATTTAATCTGCAGTGTTTTTAACTGTTTGGAAGCCTCCACTGGATTGTTTTCCCTCTTCCTTCTTGCTTTTTTTGAAAAAGTAAAACATACACATAGTAAAAAAAAAAAAAAAAAATCCAAATACATTTTCCTGCCCCATTACAAAGATAATTCAATTCATTCCTGACAAAACTCTTGTCAGGTGAATTCTGGCAAGGTTAAAATCATAATTAAAATTGTTACAGGTTAAAATCATAATTAAAATGACATGAAATAGGTACAATTACTTAAGGAGTTAGCATTGTTTCTCATACTCCAATGTTACAAGGCCATTTCCCTTCACTTACAACATGATTCCACCATCTCTACTTCAGTTTCATTGTGCCATCCTACTATATTACTGAAATTTTATTTCAAAGAAAGCATGTGTGTGATACCCAATTGAACCTTTTATTTCAACTGTGGCCAACCAGACAACTCAGAAGGTGACTTCATGGGGACACTCAGCTGGGGAGGAAACTGAGATAAACCCAAACCAGTCATCTCTGATGGACAGAAACGCTTCATAAGGCAAAGTCAGGATATGAAAGGAAACTCTCCTGCCTCCACGATTAGATAGCAGCTGAGACTGTAGGACAAGTGAAAGGAACCACAGGTAAATCTTTCTCTTACTCCCCAATCCTTAATGCATCTCCCCAGAAGCAACAGCTAGTAAGCTTCTTCGATGACATTCTCTCTCTATATGTACATGTAGGCATGTATTTTTCTTTCTTCTTTAAATATCTTGGAGATTATTCTCTGTCAGCATACACATCTCATTCTTTTTAACTGCTGAATAAAATTTCATAGTATGGTTGTGCTATATTTTATCTTGATAATTCCACATTATGGACATTCAATTGCTTCCAGTATTGCAGCTACGACGATACAATGACTATCCTATGTATGTTTGTATGTCTTTACACGTGTAAGGATTTTTTGAATTTTCAAATTGCTCACTTTTACATTAGCTTCCATCAAGATATGATATGGGCAGGAAAAAAATGAATATTGTTCATATCATCACATTGAGAAAGAACAGCCTTTCCCTTCATGTTGGTTAATAATAATAAGAGTCATTAATTTGTTTTCCTTACATACACTTCAAGACAAATGCCAAAGCCTTTAGTGATTAAACCCACCCATCTTAAGATAAACACATGATACGCTGTGAGGGGAAACACTCCCTGAACATGTCAAAGCACAACCTTTTGCAATGTGGCATAACAAGAATATTGGGTGCTGACAATAGCAGAAATATTATCCAACAAAGATGGGGGTCATTTTTTGAGCAAAATTAAGAGGCAGACTGCAAGGCCAAGAGTGAGCTGGAAAAAGCCACAGACCAAAGAACCAGGGCATTCACAAGAGTAGCAATTTCTGTTCACCAGATCAGGGCAGAGATTTGTCAAGCATTATGGTAGTGTAACATATTTGAGAAACAAAAGAAGCAGCGCTCAGTGAGCCATAGGAGCTGGGCAAGGGAACAATCAATATGGGTTCCAGTAGATGGAAAGGCTTCTTTGAGGAGTAAAGCCCCCATGAGGTGAGTAGGAGGAAAGCAAAGAGATATTCCTGCATACTTACTATAAAGCAGTCTCTAAAATGGGAAGAAACAGCATATCCAAGAATCTTAACTGGATGTACCAGATTATACAGTGGAGGATACATAAGAGTATTAGTCCATTTTCACGCTGCTGATAAAAACATACCCAAGACTGGGCAATTTACAAAAGAAAAGTTTCATAGACTTACAGTTCCACATGGCTAGGGAGGCCTCTCAGTCATAGTAGAAGGCAAGGAGGAGCAAGTCATGTCTTAAATGGATGGCAGCAGGCAAAGAGAGAGCTTGTGCAGGGAAACTCCTGTTTTTAAAACCATCAGATCTCGTAAGACTTATCCACAATCACAAGAACAGCATGGGAAAGACCCACCCTCATAATTCAATTATTTCCCACCAGGTTCCCCCAACAACACGTGGGAATTCAAGATGAGATTTGGGTAGGGACACAGCCAAACCACATCAGTAAGGGACAGAAAGGAGCAGGACACAGTCCAATGATATAAGCTGCTAACGGCCAGGAGAAGCGGGCTCCTTATGTGTCACCTCCATATGTTTTTAAAGCCATGCATTTAAGTTACACACTCTAGTAAGCAGAATAAGTCCTCCCAAAGACGTCCATGTCCTAATCCTCAGAACCTGTGAATTCGTTAGCTGTGAATCTAACCTGTGAATAAGTTACATGACAAGGAGGAATTAAGGTTGCTGATAGAATGAAGGCTGCTAATCTGCTGACCTTTAAATAAGATTATCCAGGTGGGCCCAGTATAACAAGAAGTGTCTTTTAAAATGGAAAGAAGGGTCAGAGATTTGAAGATGCTGCATTGCTGCTGGCTTTGAAGATGAAGAGAACAAATCGAGGAATGCAGGCAAGCTCTAGAGGCTGGAAAAGGTTAAGAAAAAATTTTCTCCTTGAGCTCCCAGAAGGAGCCACCCTTGCAGACATCTTGTCTTTAGCCCAGTGACACCCATTTCAGACTTTCAACCCCCAGAATTATACAATAATAAAGTTGTGGTTTGTTAAGCCACTGAGTTTGTGGTGACTTATTATAGCAACAATAGGAAACTGATGCACACAGGTAGGCCAGAATCTCTACTAATGGAGTTCCTAAAGGTCATTTGTAGTTTATTAAATGTTTTTGTGCTGAATGCTAAAGGCTCAATGATAACAGCTCCTGCTCACAAGGAGCTCATAGCTGGCCAAACAGAGCCTGCTACCTAGCAGATATTCCGTATTCACTAAGTGAGTAGATGAATATTTAGACGGATGGATTGCCTAAAAGGCCCTCCATGACCCAGTGCCCCACTACTTTACTGGAACAGTCTTTTGTCTCCTTCCTTCTCATTCCTACTGCCCTTTGCTGTTCTTTGACCCCATTAAACTTGCTCCTACCTCAGGGCTTTTGCACTTGCTGTTAACATCTTAGAACGTTCTAGATATTTGCCCAATTTGTTGCACGATTTGAGGTCTCTTCTCAATGTCATCTTGTCAGAGAGGTCCTGTTTAACCACACTATGTAAGATAGCACACCCCTCCCGCCATGGCCACATCACCTTCTAGATCACTCACTTGGTTTTATTTTTCTCCGTAACTGTTTATCATGTTTTCTTTTTCCTTTTTTTTTTTTTTTTTTTTGAGATGGAGTCTTGCTCTTGTCACCCAGGCTGGAGTGCAATGGAGCAATCTCGGTTCACTGCAACCTCTGCCTCCCAGGTTCAAGCGATTCTCCTGCCTCAGCCTCCCGAGTAGCTGGGATTACAGGTACCTGCCACCACACCCAGGTAATTTTTTACTTTTAGTAGAGACCAGGTTTCACCACGTTGGCCAGGCTGGTCTTGAACTCCTGACCTCGTGATCCACCTGTCTCGGCCTCCCAAAGTGCTGGGATTACAGGCATGAGCCACCACACCTGGGCCACTTTTTCTTAAGGCGACTCATCTAGCTAAGGAAGTGAGTGAGTCCTGAATTCCAGCCCACTCTCTATTCCCAAAGCTGTACTCCTTAGCAGCGGTCTGAGTCTGGCTGGAAGAAGAGGCTTTTCCCAAATTCATACGATGTTGCTGCATACTTCCTAAGCCTTATGCCTTTTTGTAACTTGCAGAGACACTATTGTTTACTAGCAGCTGTGTTTTTCTTCATCTAGTAGAACAGAAATTCCTGGAAAGCAAAATCATTCTTAGTTGTTCACTTTTGCTTTCCTACTGCTTATAACAATATCAGGCACATAGTAGGTATTCCACAAATATTTTTGTCTGGGTGGAAGGATAGATGTATGGAGACTGGAGAAACTTGCAAATAAACAGAAATGCCAGTACAATGTGAGAATCACGATGAGCTTGTGGACAGGATACTGCGGGAGTTCAGAAGCAAGGCATCTAACCCTCTCTTGAGAGGCCATAACAATGTGTTCCAAGAGAAAGTTTATTTGGATTTCCTTGCCTTAAATTTCACAGTTCCTGGAGATAGAATAGTTTGGAGATAATCATATTTGATTTGGGGTTGTAAGAGCCTAGAAAACCCTCCAGACTGCTTCCTCTATGCAATTTCTGCAATAGCAATACTTGCCACCTCTACCTCCAGATCAGGGGAGAGAATGTGAATACACACAGTGGAAAAGCACTATCCACTTCGATTAGTGGGATTCCATTCCAGAGTTAGTGAACAAACCTAAAAGTGTATATACTACAACTAAAGCTTACATTTGGGGGACAGGGTTAGCGTGGCAAGGAAAGAAAATACCACAGAACTTCAAGCGTCTTCAAAGTTCTGGCTGGACGGTGGCTCACACCTGTAATCTCAGCACTTCGGGAGGCTGAGGCGGGCAGATCACCTGAGGTCAGGAGTTCGAGACCAGCCTGGCCAACATAGTGAAACCCTGTCTCTACTAAAAATACAAAAACTAGCCAGACAGTAGTGGCACAGGTACTGGCCTGTGATTCCAGCTACTTGGGAGGCTGAGGCAAGAGAATTGCTTGAATGCGGGAGGGAGGTGGAGGTTGCAGTGAGCCAAGATCACACCACTGCACTCCAACCTGGGCCACAGAGTGAGACTTTGTCTCAAAAAAAAAAAAAAAAAAAAAAAAAAGTCGTCAAAGTTCTTTTGATTTATAATTTTTACAGATGCAGGCAACGTGCTTCTGGTCAAAGCGAATGAAATGGAGGCCGAATCAGAGCGTTAGCTTCAGGAATGGGAATTCAGCGTCTGTTCTGGTTCCACTTCCCTTCACAATTATCAGCAAAAGCAAAGGTTTAGAAGAGAGACATTACCGTTAATATACTTAGAAACAATCCCATAGCCACTTCCTACAGTGAAAGAACACTAAAACCTTTCAATTTGATGACCAACGTAACAAATGGTGAGAGAAATAAATGTTGGAGAACAGGAAACAGAGTCTTCCTTTTTACTGCCATACATGTTAAATACTGTTCATGGAGTCACAAAAATCGTTTACCCCTTACAGAAACCTGGAACCAGAAGGAGCTTCAGAAACTAAGTGGTACAAGTACTTTCACTGTATAGGCAAGAAAACTGGGACCCACACACTTGTCAGAACCAGAACCTTGACATTCTGAAATCAAGTTCATTGCTGTCATCATTGTTCCATGCTGAGAGTTTTCTTAGGAAAAACAAGGAAGTGGGGGAATCTTTCCAAAATTGTGACTATGGAGCTCGAAGGTACTGATTTAAATCCTGAGTTAACAGACCGTACAGGCTTTACTTAAGAGATATTCAAGCAAACTCATTTAAATAACTCCTCCAACCTAACCCCAGAAAGGCTTTCTTGGCAGTCTTGGATCAATGGCAATTAAACTTCCATCCTCGAGCTGGAAATAACAAACACCAAACGTAAATACCATCTGTCACATTCTCAATGTTCTCCTTGTCTCTCTACCTAGTCTGCTCTTTTCTGAAAACAACTGGGACACATTCACTCCAACTTGACTTGCCATAGGCCTAGTCTGTGATAGGTTTCATAATAACATCCTTCAACATAGCGTTGTTAAGAGCTGGCGCTGTTTGGGTATGGCCACAACTGCCTCTGCTCCTTCTGTGCATTACACACACTGTGTATTCCACACACTGTGTATTCCAGGCCAACGAAGGGGTAAGATATGGCTGCATTATTTAGGGCTAAGTGCTAAATGTGCCCGACTCCCTCGCTGAACGGCTAACCATTAGCAGATCTTAAAGTAGTTGATTTCTTAGCCTACTCACTTCCTGCAATCCGCTTTCCTAACCAGGCCTAGCTCCAATCTGACTGGGTAAAACAGACGATGCCAGCACAGTCAACAGCCATATCTAAGCCTTTCCTCTGGGGTCCACGAAAACAAAACTCCCGAGGAGCTGTGGCGGTGCTCCGTAGCAAGGGATCGTCGCCGAATCCAGCCCGCACACGTCGCAGCTTTAAATAGGTAGGGTCGTGGGGCCCAGTGCTCCCTTCCATCTTTGGACGGAATGTATCTTCTCTTCCTATGCCTTCACCTCCGAGTGGCAAGGTCTCGTGAGATACAATATGCAGAGGCCAGTTTTGGGGCCAGCCGGAGGCCGTGAGCGTCTAGCCTGCGGGGACGGGAAAGCGGAGGGTGCTGTTAAGAGCTGCTGTAGGCTCTAGCCAACAGGGACTCTCCGAACGGGAAGCGCCCCGCGTCGCTATGGCTACAGGCGCTCCCAGCAGGCCTGTAGCGTTCCGTTCCCATGGCAACGGTATTGTCTCCTTGGCCGGAACCTGGGTTGCGGAAGATAAAGGGGACCTCGCAGGCTGTGTAACTTCTGCGAGGCACCGCTTTGGCGCCCGGACCGAGGTCGGCCAGGATCAGGAGGCCGACGCAGCGGGAAGAAGCCGCGCAGTCGGGCTGAGGGAGCGGGGAGGCTAGTTCCGGGGCGTGGATTCCCCGCGTTGGGCAAGGTGTGCCGTGCGCACTCGCGCGTTCTCTTAGAGCCTCCGTAGCAGGGTCACTGCTAAGCAGAGCCAGACCTGTGGCGTCAGGGCTTAACGGAGTGACCGCGGAACCACAGCAGGAAAAGAGGAGCGATTCGTACCTGAGCGGGTTACCAGAGTTTAGTGTTCAGGGCCATGCGGAACATCATAGGAACAGAGTCCGGAAGTTTGAGAGATCAGAACGCCTTGCTGTGGGCATAGTGTTTAAAGTGGAGGTTAAAAAGAGAAATTAGTGAGTCTCCCTTTCTGATTTTCGATTAGTGGATGCTCTGGAGCCTGGGTCAGAAAGCCACTCAGGGGTCGGCGGGAATGAGTGATTTCTGGAGCGTGAAATGAGAGGCTACTTGGTGGATGTTAACGTTCAGTAAATAACTGCGTTCGATTTGGATTTGGTTTAAGCGCCTGGCATAGCCTTCCTTGAGAGTTGAGTTTCACAAATACTGTATTTAGAAATCACATTTTTCGTCATGTGCTTCCGAGGTTTCCCCCATCATCCAACAGCAACAACTAAAACAGACACATGAATTTCATTTTATTGTTTTATTTTATTTTGAGATGGAGTCTCGCTCTGTCGCCCAGGCTGGAGTGCAGTGGCGGGGTCTCGGATCTCGGCTTGCTGCGATCTCCCCCTCCCGGGTTCAAGCGATTCTCCTGCCTCAGCCTCCCGGCTGTGATGTCAAAATTCTGTGATACTTACAAACTCAGCCTCCTGGGTAGCTGGAACTACAGGCATGCACCACCACAGCGGGCTAAATTTTGTATTTTTAGTAGAGACGGGGTTTCACCATGTTGGCCAGGCTGGTCTGAAACTCCTGAACTCAGGTGATCCACCTGCCTCCGCCTCCCACAGTGCTGGGATTACAGGCGTGAGCCTCTGTACCCGCTTTGTGACCCCTTTACTAGAATCTGCTATTAATTATTGAAATGACCCCAGCGAAGAAAAGCAGAATTAACCAACACACTGTGCTTCGTTTACCACTGAGAACTGGTTGCTTTGCTTAAATCCATCATGCCGTCAGACCTGCAAAAACAATATCTGAGTTGAGTAGGTGACCATAGTTTTGATGACCCAGGAGCTGTAAATGTGCTTGCTTTGAGACGTAAAGGCCAGGGATTTTGGAGAAGTAGGGTGGAGTTGAAATTAGGGGAAATAAATTTAACTGACATTTAATTTGGCAAATTAAGGACCGCCTGTCTTCCAGCGGTCTCCATATCTGAGTATGCGTAGTCTGTGGATTTAGGATGGGTTATATATTTGAGCAGTTTTAGTTTAATGTTAATAGCATCCCAGAGGGGGAAAATAGAACAGACACCCAGCCTTTTCTCCCAAAGCTGACCTTACCTGATTCTTGGTAGGAAGAAGATGCAAGCCAGCCCCATCCGTATCCCAACTGTTAGCAATGACATCGACTGGGATTTCTGCTTCCGTGTGTAAGTATCACAGAATTTTGACATCACAGGTACTCATTGGGCTGAAACACTGGGACCTCCTGCTTAAGGCAAACCTGGGTGAGGAGATTTGCATGAACATTATATAAAAGAGAAGGGTTCAGGGCCAGCCTGGCCAACATGGTAAAACCCCGTCTCTACTGAAAATACAGAAATTAGCTGTGCAGTAGTGGCGCGCGACTGTAATCCCAGCTACTCAGGAGGCTGAGGCAGGAGAATAGCTTGAACCTGGAGGCAGAGGTTGCGGGGAGCTGAGACTGCGCCACTACACTCCAGTCTGGGCAACAGAGACACTGTCTCAAAAAAAAAAAAAAAAAAGGTTGTCTTTCTGTGATGTGCTTTAATAATGATTCTGCTATATTATCTGTTTGTATTTACAACCTATGCATGATAGAAGATTGCTTTTTCCTGACTTAAGGAAATTTTAGAAGTTTTTAAAATAAAAATAGATTAGTTATAACAAGATTGGCAAAGTTGTAGAGAGTTGGCTATAACAAAGTTAATGAGAAAATTAAGTTTTATGAAACAGTAAATAAAACTTTCATATTGTCTAATGCTTATTGAGCACATACTTGTACCAGGCTCTGTTCTAAGTACCTTAAACATCTTAGCTGATTTAATCCCCCCAAACCCTGTGGAGGAGGTACTGTTATTGGTACATTTTATAGATGAGTATGGATCAAAGAGATGTTAGGGAGTTTGCCCAAAGTTGCACAGCTAGTAAGTGGTATTTAAACTGGGCATTCTGACTCTAGAATCCATTCTTGTTTTGTTTTGTTTTGCTTTTAGAGACAGTCTTGCTCTGTCACCCAGGCTGGAGTGCAGTGGTGCAATCACAGCTCACTGCAGCCTTGGCCTCGTGGGCTAAAGAGATCCTCCCACCTCAGCCTCCCGAGTAGCTGGGACTACAGGCACACACCACCATAACTGGCTAATTTTTACATTTTTGTAGAGATGGGTTCTCATTATGTTGCCTAGGCTGGTCTTGAACTCCTGGGCTCAAGTGATCCTCCTGCCTCAGCCTCTCAAAGTGCTGGGATTATAGGCATGAGCCACTGTGCCCAGCTAGAGTCCATTCTTTAACCATTCTCTATACCAGGGTTTCTCAATCTCTGCACTATTGACATTGGGGTTGGATAACTGTTTGTTGTGGAGGGTTGTCTTATATATTATAGGATTTTTAGCCACATCCCTGGCCACTATCCACTAGATGCAGGTAGCACTAGCTCTAGTTGTGACAAGCAAAACTGTCTCCAGACGCTGCCAGATTTCCCTTCGGGGCAAAGTCATCCTTAGTTGGGAACCATCGCTCTATACCAGTGCCATCAAATAGAAATATAACTCAAGCCACATACGTAATTTAAAATTTTCTGCTACCCATATTAAAAGGTGAAATGAAACACATGAATTTAATTTCAATACTATATTTTCTTTATTTCAATATATATAAAATATGCAAAAATTATCAATGAAATAGTTTATCTTTTTATACTCCTTAAAATACAGCACATATTTTACATTTACAGCATATCTCAATTCAGACTAGCAATATTTCATGTGCTTGATGGCCACATATGGCTAGTAGTTACCATATAGGATAGCATTTTGTTGTTTTTTTTTTTTTTTGAGACAGAGTTGTGGAGCACGAGATTCCGTCGCTGTTTGGGGGTCCCTATGTAACCTGCCATGATCCCTGGTGGACTGAACAAAGGAGGGGTGAACGCAGGAATAAAAGACAAGAGACAAAAGAGTATATTTGGAAGAAGAGATCAGGGGGCACCTTGCCTCTAGTGGACAACGGCCCTGAGCTGTACACAGCCCTCCATATTTATTAGGCAAAAGAGATGGTGAGAAGGGGGGTGGAAGAGGGGTCAGCTGCTCAGTCCAGAGTAGGCTTGCCAGACTGCATTCCTCGAACAACAGGCTCTAGATGTCACAGTAGATAACCTCAGCGCCAGGGAGTGATTGCCTCCAGCAAACCTTCTGTCAGCAGGAGCACTGGTGAGTTTGCTCACATCCTGCATTCATGATAAACAGTTTGCTGTTTGATCGTATCGTCTCCAGTGGAATGCTGAGTTGATCACGTCCCACGGGCCTTTGGCTCCCTGCACAGAGTCTTGCTTTGTCACCCAGGCTGGAGTGCAGTGGCATGATCTTGACTCACTGCACCGTTCGCCCCCTAGGTTCAAGCTATTCTCGTGCCTCAGCCTCCTAAGTAGCTGGGATTACGGGCTCATTGTGGAATTTTTTAGGAGACACAGGGTTCCACCATGTTGGCCAGGCTGGTCTCGAACTCCTGACCGCAAGTGATCCACGCACCTCGACCTTCCAAAGTGCTGGGATTACAGGTGTGAGCCACTGTGCCCCATCTGGATAGCATAAGTTTAAATTCATAAAATATCTTGATGTTAAGGGTTATGTGACTATAAAAATTAAAGTTCATAAAAATGTTCACAGTAAAATATCTGGGAAATAATCAGATAATTTATATTGAACATTACTAATCAGAATTCCTATTTATGATGGTAACATATGGAATAAGTTATAAGCCTGGCAAGGCAGACCTTCCATTCAACCTCCTCTTCTTTTTATTCTGACCATCCTTTGAGATGTCTGACTGGTCAGGATTCTCCAGCCATCTTTCTCACCTTTTATAACACGATGTTCAAAGCTAATTCAGGGATTTACATTCTCAAATCATTTGTCAAGACCTCAATATTTATCATTCCTTTGAAGTCCCTAAGGTTGAAGTTTGCTACCTTCGGTCTTACCTTAATGTTATTCAAGGCTTAACTTAAAATACTTTGGGCTTATAATTTTTAATACCCATAATTAGCAATCTGTTTGGTGACTCCAATAGATTTAACTTCTGCTCTAGGTCTGTGAAATATGCAGCTTAAGCAAAATTTTCTATTGAGGTATGATCTCTTTTTTATTTTTTAACTGCTCCGTGCAGAGCAGGGCTAGCTTATAGGCAGCATGCCCAGAGTCAGCTGACTTACGATCTCTTGCCACAGATTTTCTCTCTCCTCAATAGTTTTCAAACATTCTAAAAACTGCACATTCTTTTCTCATTCATTTTTTCATCATTTAACAGGCCATTATTTGTTTTTACTGTGAGCCAGATATCAGGTTTTCAGAAACAAATGAGGCTCAGCCCCTGCCCTGGTGGAGTTTACTTTGCCAGGCGGCAAAGAATGCTCAGAAACAAGCCAAAGAAACAACAATAAAAAAAAAAAATCAAACAACAATTAAAAAAACCCACAGTGTACTAGCAGTTTGGGGGAAATTTTTGAAAGCCTTTTGGAGGCTGCCTTTATTGCTACTCCAGTGAAAGACTTCCAGGAGTGATGACGTCTGAGTTGCATCTTGAAGGTGGAGTATGGAATTCACCAGGCAGAGAAAAGGAAGTTTATCACCTGTCTTCTGATCAGGTCTCATCGCCAACCTTCCTTGGCTGTCCCATCAAGTTAGCTTGTCTACTGAAAGCATGCTCAGCTGTGGGCAGAAGGCAAGCCTGCCTGCGCTTGGGCCTGAAGAAATGTTGCTTTCCTATCTACACAACCTGGTTTGCCCACGTGCCTCTTGATAAGTTAATTAGAATAGGACTCTAGAAGGATATTAGCATGTCATTTTTCAAACCTGGTGTAAAAGATTACACTTGGCAGTTACTTTCTTTTTGTGCTTTTCTGAATGTTCATTTATTTAAACATTGAACATTCACTCTTTAAGCTTTTTGTGCTTTTCTGAATTTTTCTTTTATTTACACATTGAACATTCACAATTTAAGCAATCACTGGAAAAGAAAGGTAAATTTTATTTTCAAAACTACTCAGTGGCTGAACTTTTGAGTTATTGTGAGTACAAAGATGAGTCCTTTGGGAGACTTATTTATACTTAAAATTTCTATTGTTGCTCCTAAGATCTCAAAATTCGGTTTCTTCTGTAGCACTTTACTGATTTTTCTGGCAATGTTAGGATGTAGTTATTTTTAACACAACTAAGGACATTTCTCCTCTGGCCCTGCACTTGATGTAGTATAGGGTTCCCTCGCTGTCTCTGGTGGGACCCATGTCCTTTTTTCTTGGCCATCACATGTTGAAGCCTTTAAGATATGAGAAAGAAGACATGCAAAGTCTAGCCTCAAAATGTTGGTTTCCTTTCCCTTATTTCATTATATCCATTTTCTTTCCTTGTTTGGATCAGAATTTTAGAACACAGATGTTCCTGGGGATCTTCCAGTTCAACACCCTCATTTGTAGAAGAAGCCCTGTCCTGGAGCTAATGATATACTAACAGCTAACATGAAAGGAACACTTAGTAAAGGCCACACACTGTGCTAACTGATTTATGAGTATTATCTCATTTAATCCCATAACCTCATCAAGTAGGCATTCATATTCTCATTTTACAGAGAACTAAATTAATAACTTGGTTAGGGTCATGTGATTAGTAAGCAGTAGAGCTGCACCTCTATAACTAGGCTTCATTTGAACCACCACATTGCTCTCTTAATGCTAAGCTTTGAGGGTGATGTTAGTTTACTGCCTAGCTTTATTCCTTCAAGTTTATGTTAGAAAGCATGTCCCTATCCCCCAGCTGGGAGAGCTATGCCTTCAATTTTACCTTGTTTGAGATGGCAAAGGTGGTTAAATCCTGAATCCCTTCTCTCATACCTACAGGTCACAGCAAACTGAGATCCCAGCTCACCAGCAAACAGATAAGTTGTATGACACCGGTGGATGTGGAGAGAGTGAAGAGGAAACTAAAGCTAAAGAAGAGGAGAAGGCCGTAGACTGTATGTCTCATCCCAAAGAGAAATTAGCCCAATCCCAGAAGAAAGTAGCTCAGCTGATTAAAGAAAAAATGGTAAAACAAAAAACTCACAAAAATTTTGCTTCCATTTAAAAATATGTTCATGATTACAGAAGCTATGCCTTAGATGCAGATTGAAGCATATGAAATAGAGGAAGGTGTCATCTTTCTTTGTAAGTAAGAGAAAACAAAGCAGAGCATACTTAGGTAGCCAACCCACCTTCTGGTTCCAGTAGTGCTGGGATTTGAGTTAGATTTGCATGGTTCATTGTCTGTTCCTCCTTGGGGCATTTCTGCTCCTACCTTTAAACTAAAAATTAGGCCAGGTGCAGTGGCTTATGCCTGTAATCCACACACTGTGGGAAACTGAGGCGGGAGGATCTCTTGAGGCCAGCGTCAGTAACATAGTGAGACCCTGTCTCTATAAAAAAATTAAAAATCAGCCAGGCATGGTGGAGGGAGCCTGCTACTTGGGAAGCTGAGACAGGAAGATAGCTTGTACCCAGGACATTGAGGCCACAGTGAGCACATGATTGTGCCACTGCACTCCAGCCTGGGTGACAGAATGAGACCTTGTCCCTAAAAAAATAAAATAAAAATTTGAAAAACCTAAAAATTTTCATTTGGTTATTTTGATTGCTGTTACTTTTAACTTAAAATTTAAAAAAAAAAAAAAAATAGCCAGGCCTGGTGGCTCACACCTGTAATCCCAGCACTTTGGGAGGCCAAGGCAGGCGGATCACCTGAGATCCGGAGTTCAAGACCAGCCTGGCCAACATGGTGAAACCCCGTCTCTACTAAAAATACAAAAATTAGCCGGGCATGGTAGGGCATGCCTATAATCCCAGCTACTTGGGAGGCTCAGGCAGCTGGAATTGCTGGAACCCAGGAGGCAGAAGTTGCAGTGAGCTGAGATCATGCCATTGAACTCCAGCCCAGGCCAACAACAGCGAGACTCTGTCTCAAAGAGAAAAAAAGGGTATATATGTATATATACACACACATATATATATGCATATATACATATATACACAAATACGTACATATGTATGTATATACGTACGTGTGTGTGTGTGTGTGTATGTGTGTATATATATCCATCCTGGAAGGTTTCAGGATGCTGTCTCTTAGGTAACAAAAAGGCTGGGATAGTAAGGCAGGAGGTTGAGAACAGGCAGTCAGGCAGGTCTAAGCTCTAGCCTGGAAAGGATATGGGTAAGATGCCCTTGGTTACAGTGGAATCATAAATAAACTAAAGGTCCAGAAACAGGAGGTCGAAGTGGAGGTCAAAGATTCCAAGTATGCATTTCTAAGAGCAAGTCCAAGACTTGAGTCAAAGATCTCAGAGCAGGTGTGTAAGCATGAGTAATCAAAATCCAGGAAACTGAGACAGCACGACATCGACTCTCATTATTAGAACACAGGCACCCACCTGCTTCCAGAACATGATTTATCAACAGAAGAGTTTGTACCTTGACTTCCTGGATCCTCCTAGCCAAGGGGAAAAGAGTAATCTAGATAGGTTTCTTTTTCTATCATTTGCCTCTGAAGTATCTCTCTAGATGGATATTTGTAAATTTATCTCTGTAAATGACCCGAGGACCTTGCAAAGGACAATCAACCTGGCCTGGACCCATTAGTGATTCACAAATTGAGGCTAGAAGGATCATTTCTAAAAACGGACAAGTACCATCTGCCATGGAGTGTAAGTGGGGGTTTTCAAGGCTTGAAAACTCCTTGGCCAGATTGGATAATGACAAAGATTTAGATCTTAGAAGAGAAATCTAACTCAAATCCCAAACTCATCAAATTGTATACAGTGAACAGGTGCAGTTATTTGCATTTCAATTGTAGCTCAATAAAGCTGTTTTTTTGTTTTTGTTTTGTTTTTTTTTTAATCAAACCCAACCCAGTACTCCTAGCCCTGAAGGGCAGGGGATGCCACATCAGCAGCAGTAGTGCTGGGATGACATCTGGAGCCCATATTGGTTGTCCCAGTTTCTCCGAGTCAAGGAGTTCGAGGATGAATATACAATGTCCAGAGCCAAAGCTTTGGTCCTCCATTCTAGTGATTTTTTCATGGCATGATGCTTCTTCCTCGAAAGAGAACTTAGTATTTGCTGTGGTCAGCCCATGGTGAACTCTAAAAAATGCTGACTAAATGGATGTTTTGGAAGCATCAGGGGAAGTTTCCTTCTACCATTGCTTGCTTCTGTATATTTGAGCAGGGTTCAGGTAAAACATGAAGTTGGGTAGGAGACAGGAATCAGGAAGGAGTGTATTCCTTGGAATCACGTATGGTACTGCTGTATCTTATCTAACATTACTCTTTAAATGGGTTACTTTAGTTACCTGTACATTATTCTTCAAACGGGTTACATTTAGATCACACGTAACAACACTGAATCATTTTGACACTATTTTTTTTTCCTTACAGTAATTCCATGAGGTAGATGATACAGGTTTCCAAATCTCAGAAAAGGAAGCTGAGATCAAAGTGACTTGCCCCAAAGCAACACAATCAGTAAACAAACATTAGAACCAGGGCTGACACTTTAGCTTTTTGGTCCCTTGAAGTGCTATTTTCACTTTACCAGGAAAAAAATGCCTGACCATATCGACTGGTCCAGCCATATTGGCTGTGTTTGTAAAGTCACTGAAATATATGACGTGAAGATGCAGTTCGGTGATTTCTTAGAGAGCTGTACCTGTCACTTCTATAGGGGTAGAGGATTATTTCCCCCAACCCATCTTTAACCTTGCTAATAAATGATTCATTCAGCAAATACGGAACGTGTTACACCTGTGTGTACTGAGCAGCTAACAGTGAACATGAGGAATAAACTTCTGTCCTCAAGGGACTTATCTTCTATTCGGGGAGATAATAGACAAACAAAAATAATAGCTAATACAATATTAGATAGAAATAAGTGCTATGAAGAAAAAGTAAAATAGGTAATGGGATATTGAGTGATGAAGTGGCATCTATTTTAGATAAGGTGGCCAAAACAGGCCTGTTGATAAGAAAAGTGAAAATGGGATGAGAAAGTGAATGACATGGAAGAGTGTCCCGAGCAGAGGGAGCGGCACGTGCACAGCCCTGCATTGGAAGTTAGTTGGTGATGTTCAGGAACCTCTGGTCAGTATAGTTCTAGCAGATGGAGTAGGAGGAGAGAGTGGTAGAAAATGAAGTCCAGAGGTGATTGGGATTGGGTCAGATGGTGCAGAACCTTGGAAGCCATGGTAAGGACTTTGAATTCTGTTAAGAAGAAAAAGCAGGAAGCTGTTGGAGGATTTTGAATAGGAAAGTCACGATCTAATTTACATCTTAAGATATAAACACATAAAATATATTTAAAAATCCATAAGTTTCTAATAATAATAACAAGCTATTTGGTCACAATTAGAGGATGTGAGTGAACAAATTCATTTTTCTGAAAGCTAGTAAAGAAAGGGCAAGGATAAACTATGTGTCCTGCCTTTCCAATATGAACTGTACTATTGGGTAACCAAAGAGTAGAGGAGGAGAAATTCTCTTTATAGAATTATTCCAGCTAATGTATGAAGAAGGAATGATAGAAATATATATTTGCATTTTATAATCTTTTGTTAATTTTCCATGTAGTTTTCCTAATATCAGAGGAAAACAACAACAACAACAACAACCAGATAGTAGGTGTATTCTGCTGGAAGAACATACCACTAACCATGAAGTCATTTTGTAAAAAAAAGAATTCAAAGCTGAAATTAACCAAACTTCTAAACCCAACTACTATTATAAAGGCAGAACAGAGAATGGAGGGACATGATGAGACGCCATGAGGATGCAGTCATCAAAATTTATGTCTGTGGGAAATACTAGACCAAATGACTCAGCTTTTTCAAATAATTTGTAAGAAAAAGAATTAGAGATGGAAAGGTAACCTACAGATGGAAAGAGACTGATCTCACAATGTGGACAAACTATTTTAAAAATTAGATTTCTGTGATATTTGATTTTAAGGAATTATTGTTGATATTTTGATGAGATAATGATTTTGTGGTTATGTTTCTTTTTTTTTTTTTTTTTTTTTTTTTTAATTTTGTATTCTGCTTTTTCTTTCTTTTTTTTTTTTTTTTAAATTTATTTATTATTATTAAACTTCAAGTTGTAGGGTACATGTGCACAACGTGCAGGTTTGCTACATATGTATACTTGTGCCATGTTGGTGTGCTGCACCCATCAACTCGTCATTTACATCAGGTATAACTCCCAATGCAATCCCTCCCCCCTCCCCCCTCCCCATGATAGGCCCTGGTGTGTGATGTTCCCCTTCCCGAGTCCAAGTGATCTCATTGTTCAGTTCCCACCTACGAGTGAGAACATGCGGTGTTTGGTTTTCTGTTCTTGTGATAGTTTGCTAAGAATGATGGTTTCCAGCTGCATCCATGTCCCTACAAAGGACACAAACTCATCCTTTTTTATGGCTGCATAGTATTCCATGGTGTATATGTGCCACATTTTCTTAATCCAATCTGTCACTGATGGACATTTGGGTTGATTCCAAGTCTTTGCTATTGTGAATAGTGCCACAATAAACATATGTGTTCATGTGTCTTTATAGCAGCATGATTTATAATCCTTTGGGTATATACCCAGTAATGGGATGGCTGGGTCATATGGTACATCTAGTTCTAGATCCTTGAGGAATCGCCATACTGTTTTCCATAATGGTTGAACTAGTTTACAATCCCACCAACAGTGTAAAAGTGTTCCTATTTCTCCACATCCTCTCCAGCACCTGATGTTTCCTGACTTTTTAATGATCGCCATTCTAACTGGTGTGAGATGGTATCTCATTGTGGTTTTGATTTGCATTTCTCTGATGGCCAGTGATGATGAGCATTTTTTCATGTGTCTGTTGGCTGTATGAATGTCTTCTTTTGAGAAATGTCTGTTCATATCCTTTGCCCACTTTTTGATGGGGTTGTTTGTTTTTTTCTTGTAAATTTGTTTGAGTTCTTTGTAGGTTCTGGATATTAGCCCTTTGTCAGATGAGTAGATTGCAAAAATTTTCTCCCATTCTGTAGGTTGCCTGCTCACTCTGATGGTAGTTTCTTTTGCTGTGCAGAAGCTCTTTAGTTTGATGAGATCCCATTTGTCAATTTTGGCTTTTGCTGCCGTTGCTTTTGGTGTTTTAGACATGAAGTCTTTGCCCATGCCTATGTCCTGAATGGTACTACCTAGGTTTTCCTCTAGGATTTTTATGGTATTAGGTCTAACATTTAAGTCTCTAATCCATCTTGAATTAATTTTCGTATAAGGAGTAAGGAAAGGATCCAGTTTCAGCTTTCTACTTATGGCTAGCCAGTTTTCCCAGCACCATTTATTAAATAGGGAATCCTTTCCCCATTTCTTGTTTCTCTCAGGTTTGTCAAAGATCAGATGGCTGTAGATGTGTGGTATTATTTCTGAGGACTCTGTTCTGTTCCATTGGTCTATATCTCTGTTTTGGTACCAGTACCATGCTGTTTTGGTTACTGTAGCCTTGTAGTATAGTTTGAAGTCAGGTAGCGTGATGCCTCCAGCTTTGTTCTTTTGACTTAGGATTGTCTTGGAGATGCGGGCTCTTTTTTGGTTCCATATGAACTTTAAAGCAGTTTTTTCCAATTCTGTGAAGAAGCTCATTGGTAGCTTGATGGGGATGGCATTGAATCTATAAATTACCTTGGGCAGTATGGCCATTTTCACGATATTGATTCTTCCTATCCATGAGCATGGTATGTTCTTCCATTTGTTTGTGTCCTCTTTGATTTCACTGAGCAGTGGTTTGTAGTTCTCCTTGAAGAGGTCCTTTACATCCCTTGTAAGTTGGATTCCTAGGTATTTTATTCTCTTTGAAGCAATTGTGAATGGAAGTTCATTCCTGATTTGGCTCTCTGTTTGACTGTCACTGGTGTATAAGAATGCTTGTGATTTTTGCACATTAATTTTGTATCCTGAGACTTTGCTGAAGTTGCTGATCAGCTTAAGGAGATTTTGGGCTGAGACAATGGGGTTTTCTAAATATACAATCATGTCGTCTGCAAACAGGGACAATTTGACTTCTTCTTTTCCTAACTGAATCCCCTTGATTTCTTTCTCTTGCCTGATTGCCCTAGCCAGAACTTCCAACACTATGTTGAATAGGAGTGGTGAGAGAGGGCATCCCTGTCTTGTGCCAGTTTTCAAAGGGAATTTTTCCAGTTTTTGCCCATTCAGTATGATATTGGCTGTGGGTTTGTCATAAATAGCTCTTATGATTTTGAGGTACGTTCCATCAATACCGAATTTATTGAGCGTTTTTAGCATGAAGGGCTGTTGAATTTTGTCAAAAGCCTTTTCTGCATCTATTGAGATAATGATGTGGTTCTTGTCTTTGGTTCTGTTTATATGCTGGATTATGTTTATTGATTTGCGAATGTTGAACCAGCCTTGCATCCCAGGGATGAAGCCCACTTGATCATGGTGGATAAGCTTTTTGATGTGCTGCTGAATCCGGTTTGCCAGTATTTTATTGAGGATTTTTGCATCGATGTTCATCAGGGATATTGGTCTAAAATTCTCTTTTTTTGTTGTGTCTCTGCCAGGCTTTGGTATCAGGATGATGTTGGCCTCATAAAATGAGTTAGGGAGGATTCCCTCTTTTTCTATTGATTGGAATAGTTTCAGAAGGAATGGTACCAGCTCCTCCTTGTACCTCTGGTAGAATTCAGCTGTGAATCCATCTGGTCCTGGACTTTTTTTGGTTGGTAGGCTATTAATTATTGCTTCAATTTCAGAGCCTACTATTGGTCTATTCAGGGATTCAACTTCTTCCTGGTTTAGTCTTGGAAGAGTGTAAGTGTCCAGGAAATTATCCATTTCTTCTAGATTTTCCAGTTTATTTGCGTAGAGGTGTTTATAGTATTCTCTGATGGTAGTTTGTATTTCTGTGGGGTCGGTGGTGATATCCCCTTTATCATTTTTAATTGCGTCGATTTGATTCTTCTCTCTTTTCTTCTTTATTAGTCTTGCTAGTGGTCTGTCAATTTTGTTGATCTTTTCAAAAAACCAACTCCTGGATTCATTGATTTTTTGGAGGGTTTTTTGTGTCTCTATCTCCTTCAGTTCTGCTCTGATCTTAGTTATTTCTTGCCTTCTGCTAGCTTTCGAATGTGTTTGCTCTTGCTTCTCTAGTTCTTTTAATTGCGATGTTAGAGTGTCAATTTTAGATCTTTCCTGCTTTCTCTTGTGGGCATTTAGTGCTATAAATTTCCCTCTACACACTGCTTTAAATGTGTCCCAGAGATTCTGGTATGTTGTATCTTTGTTCTCATTGGTTTCAAAGAACATCTTTATTTCTGCCTTCATTTCGTTATGTACCCAGTAGTCATTCAGGAGCAGGTTGTTCAGTTTCCATGTAGTTGAGCGGTTTGATTTTGTGGTTATGTTTCTAAGTCCATATCTTTTAGAGGTACTTACGAAATGTTTATAGAGGCAACAATGGAATGTCTGATTTGCTTCAATTTAAGGTGAGGATGGGTGGATGAGAGGTCTAGATAGGAAACAAGATTGGTCAGGAATAGATCACTGATCATGCTACATATTCATTCTTCATGCTGTTTTGTATATTAATAAAGTTTTTCATGATAAAAGGTTAAAAGAAGTCACTCTGGCTATTACGTAGAAAGTAGACTGTGGGGGCCAGAGAGGAAGCAATTGGAAGGGGCTGTTGTAGTCAGCCAAGTAAAAGATGAGGGTGGCCTGGACTAGGTACTCATGGCAGAAATGAGAAGAAGAGCTTGGTTTTAGGATTTAGGGGGAATGTGGATCCAACCAGACCTGATGGATTAGACACAGGATGAGAAAGAAAGAGGAGAGAAAAAAGATGACAAGTGAATTCAGTCCTGTGTTCCAGTGATAAGTCCATGGGCTAGAGACTTCTCCTCCTTTCCAAAAAGTATAATCACTTCTGTACTCTACAGAATACTCAAGCAAACAAGGAGCTGATTCGATGTGCCATCCTTTCTCGGATTATTTTTGGGGACCATCACTGGAAATGTGCACAAGCTCTGACCAACCTAGCTTATGGCTACTTGACACTGAGAGGTACTTGGTTTCCCCAGCTGGGTTTGGGTGGCCAGCCTCTGAAGGCTAAACTGAGCCCTCACAACCTCAGTGAGGATAGACATGACTAGGAGGGCCCCTTCTTTTCCCTAGCTCACACATTATCAGGAAGGAAAGTCCATGGATGAGGGAGACAGTGTGGCAAGGATCTTAGTAATGAAGATAATAATGATAATGACAGTTATTGAGTATTTAGCATGTGCCAACCTAGTCTCATTAATCCTCACAATATTCCATGGAGGGAGGTACTATTCTTATCCTCAGCTTATGGATGAGGACCCTGGGGCACAGAGGGCAAAGGACAGTATCAGGGGTTCCAGCCAGAGGACAATAGGGGAAGGACAGGCAGGGATGTACACTCAGCATCAGGGAGGCAGACCCAATAATGGGACTTGAATTCAAAGGTAGAAGTCAAGTTCCCGGAAGGTTTGGCTTAGCGAAAGGTAGGGCCCTCATCCTAGAGAAATGGTACTTCTGGAAGGTACTCTAGTATAAGAGAGTAAGACAGGAATCTGTTTGCTAAAACTGAACCCAAGTGAAAGTTCCATGAGAGTAGAAAGTTTGTAGTAGAGGCTGAATAAATATTGGGTGATCCACTGAGACGACAGCACATTTCTGGAACCAGGGACATAGCCACTCAAGACTCTCTGTTCCTTACCCAGCCATGTACCCCTGTGTGGACAGAATACATTTCTACCATGGAACTCATTGTACTGTGCTCATATATGCTTTAAATGCTTCTGCCTCTGACACAGAAGCTCTCTCGGCAGGAACTGGTCTCATTGGATCTAGAACAGTCCGTTGTACACAATATGGATGGCATATTACTGCTTAAGAAGTGAGCCGCTGGCCTAGGGATTGTTCAAGTACCTCTGGGACCTCAGTCTGAAGTGGGGCCTAACTTGCAATATGAATTAAATGCTTTATGGGCCTAAGTGATTTGAAGGCTACAGGAAAAGGGAAGCCATATACTTGGGCCATAATGAGGCTAGATATCAGAAAGCAAAGCTTCTGAAAAAATTAAAATTCAGTTCACTTCTCAGTTATTGATCTCAGAATATATTCTCCTTCTTAGGGCTCTATAGGCGCTTTTACACCCATTTGTTTTTAATGCAACTTTAGATTCATTTATTGATGTGGCAAGATCATGAGTAGCTGAGATCACAGCATTAGGACAGTGATGCTGTGGGTCACAGTGGGGGCACAGTGAGGCCCTTTTATGCTTTAAGAACACATGTGTTGTGTTCTGAAATAAGGTGCCATGGCTAGGGAGAGGAGAATGTCTTTACGTACTGGCAGAGCAGGCAGCCACCTCTAGGAGATTTGAGAGTCACCAGGAAGAATCTTCCCCTAGTGGGGTTCCATGCTTCCTTACTTGGAATCTCTCTATTCCCATCGGACTGATTTTCTCAGAAACTTACTGTCTTCATGGTAAGAGTCAAATTTAGGGATTTACTACTTCAGTATTTATGGAGTTATTGTTATAAGCCTGGTGGCACTTGCACTCAGTGCTGGGGATACATAAATGAATATTGCTGGTCCCTATGCTCTAGGAACATACAGGGGTCTTAGGATAAGCACCATTCTGAGGCAGGAACAAAATTCTGGAGAGTGCAAATGAGGCAGTTCAGTGGTTTTGCCATTGAGGAAAGTCAGGGAAGGCTGCAGAGAGAAAGTGATACTTGTCCTGTCTTTGAAGAATGAGAATAGTTTTATCAAGTAGACTTTTTTATTTTTTATATTTTTATTTTTGTAGAGATAAGGTCTTTCTATGTTGCCCAGGCCGATCTCAAACTCCTGGCCTCAAGCGATCCTCCCACCTCAGCCTCCCAAAGTGCTGGGATTATAGGTGTGAGTCATGGCACCTGGCCCCTGAGTAGATTTTGAGGGGAGAAGTAGAGAGTACAAAGTTGGTCCTTTATACATGTTGATCTAAGGCATAGGAAGTGAGAGGATGGCATTCTGTACAAAACTCCTTACACAGAATATTGTAGCTCCTATGTAGATCCAGGGGATTAAGGTAGGATAGAAGATACCTTTGGACAGATAGCTCATGCTTGGAAATGGGACTGAAAAGGTAATTTGAGCCCAGATATCAGGGAGTTTGGAGAGTTATTAAAAGGTTTGAAGTGAGGTGGTAAGAATCAAGCTTGTGTTATAAAATGAGAGACTCCAGTATGGGTTGGACTGGTAGAGAAAGAAGAGGCGAAAACCAGTTAGGCCGTTATCCTGCCCAGATGAGAGTTGATGAGGGCATTGGCTATGGCAGTTGGAACGCAGAAAAGATAACCTAAAATGCAGAATTGGTGACACTTAATGCCCCATTCAGTATGGAGTGGGAAGGACAAGGAAGAATTGAAGTTGAAGCAGGCATGACCTGGACAATTAGCTGAAATCGAGAATGAAAGGGAAAGACCAAGTGGTGGGGTGTATTAGTCTGTTTTCATGCTGCTAATAAAACATACCCAAGGCTGGGTAATTTATAAAGAAAAAGAGGTTTACGGATTCATAGCTGCACGTGGCTTATGAGGCCTCACAATCATGATGGAAGGCCAAGGAGGAGCAAAGGCACATCTAACATGGCAGCTGGCAAGAGGTCATGCAGAGGAACTGCCATTTATAAAACTATCAGATCTGGTGAGATTTATTCACTATCACAAGAACAGCATGGGAAAGCCCTGCCCCTGTGATTGAATTACCTCCCACTGGGTCCCTCCCATGACACATGGGGATTATGGGAGCTACAATTCATGATGAGATTTGGGTAAGGACACCGCTAAACCACATCATGGAGGAAGGGGGAAGAAGCTACTGAGTTTGGTTTCTGACAGGCTGAATCACATCTGTGTTGAAATGTTCAGTAGGCAACTGAAAGCAAGTCTAGAGCTCAGGAAAGAGGTTAGTTTGGGAGAGGAGCAAGCTGAGGCCATAGGAGTGGAGGAGCTTGATCAGAAGTAGTGTGTAGTGGTTGGGTGTGGTGGCTCATATGTGTAATCCCAGTACTTTGGGAGGCTGAGGTGAGTGGATCACTTGAGGTCAGGAGTTTGAGACCAGCTTGGTCAACATGGTGAAACCCCATCTCTGCAAAATACAAAAATTAGCCAAGTGTAGTGGTGCATGCCTGTAGTCCTAGCTACTCAGGAGGCTGAGGCAGGAGAATTGCTTGAACCAGGAGGTGGAGGTGGCAGTGAGCCGAGATCGTGCCACTGCACTCCAGCCTGGGTGACAGAGCAAGACTCTGTCTCAAAAAAAAAAAAAAAAAAAAAAGGAGTAGTGTGTAGAAAGAGAGGGGAAGAGAATAGAGGACTGAAGACTGGAGAGCAAGAGCTTTAGGAATGGGTAGGATAAAGGGGGGCCAGCAAAGAAAATAGAAGACTCAGGAGGAGCCGTGTCATGGAAGCCAAGAGAGGAGAGAGGGTTTTGAAAAGAAGTGCAACAGTGGTTTCAACAGTTCAGATGGTAGAGGAAGGTCAAATAAGGTAAAGGCTGAGGAGAGACCCATGGATTTGGCAGTTGGGAGGTCATTGCAACTTGGTTTGGTAGAGACAAGTACACTCCTTGGGCCCTGGGAGAGCCCAGATTCACAGAGACTAGCTAAGAGTCTTTTGCTGGAATTCAGACTTGAGGTGATGAACTTGAACTGAAGAGGAAGGCATCTGAGAGGGAGATTTCTCTGAAACTAGGCAAGGCCAGATGCTGCCCTCTCTGTCTTGCCTTGAAGATGACTAGGGTAGGTCTAGAAGGAGGGTGGCCTAGATCTTCTGAAATCAACCCCTTCCATAATGAGCCACAAACTGCTTTGAGTTTTACTTTTCCAATTAGATTCCAAGTTAAGTCAAGATAAGTGAATAGGTTAGACCACAAAAGATGGTGATAAAACCTTTCCTCCCTAACTGACAGTTTTTCCTGCTGCATGAATAGAGAACTAAGTTGGGGCAATAAGTTGGAGGAGACACAAGTTTTCCTGTACAAGAGACTTTTTTGTTTGTTTCTCCTAGATGGGAAAAGCAGCTTGCTGGTCAGATGAAGTATCCACGTGGTGTAATGGAGCCTAGACTTGAACCCAGATTTTCTGATACCAGCCTAGATTTTTTTTTTAAGAATAGGTTGATACCAGCCTAGATTTTTTTTTTTAGAATAGGTTGTGACTGTAAGCTTTCTTTGAGAATAGCCCAGTGCCTCTTATTTCAGTCATATTTTGGTTTGTTCACTTAAGCTTTTATTTCAGTTTCTTCACTTCAGCTTTTTTAGTGTCTTTTTAGTGTCTGGTCCGTGGAGTAAGTAAGGCTTTGAAAAACGGCAGATCTTCAAGAGAGATGAAGTGCTTGCTCAACTCCACGTGGTGTGGTTGTCGTTCATCCTCTAACTGCTTTAAAGTGGACAGAATATATAAGCTGGCCTCCTGTGTAGGCGGATGTGTGTGTCTGTGTGCGTTCATGCCTCACTGCACCCTTGCATGTTTTATAGTCATCAGCCCTGCTTTGCTCATTTCACTCTGGGCCTTTTCCAGCAGCCAAAAGGCTGATTTCTCTCAATAAACAGTCATTCAGTGAGTACTTAGTGAGAAACCTGTATATGTGAAATGCCATGAAGAACACTGTGGGAAATGTAATGTAAAGAAGCCCTCAAAGGTTTTACAACTTAGTGTGGAGGGTGAACTACCTAGGGACATAACTATGAGGGAAGGCGTTATAAGGTAAATGCCATGTAATTGATTTAAATAATGGGTTTCAGGAAGGTTGGGTGAAATCATTTCTGGCTGAGTTGACAGATTCAAGGGGGAGGTGGATTCAAGGGTTGTAAAAAAGGAGTAGGGTTTGGGTAGGTGGAAGAAGGGGTGGGCATTTCTGTTGAAAAGGATGGTGTAGGCCAAGGCATTAGGAAGGAAAGTGCCACATCTGTGGAGACGGCAGTAAGCAGCCTTGCCTGGCCAAGGTTAGGACTGGTAAGATGAACCTGGAAAGGAGAAGGGTACATTGGACAGGCCATGGTGTGGTTTTAAATACAGGCTAAGGAATTTGTAATTTATTTGATAGGCAAAGAGCACTAGTGGAGATTTTCCAGCAGGATGATAAAAATGTCAAAGTGTACTTTTGGCAAGCTTAATATAGCAGTGATGGAATGGAGGCCATCTTAGTCATCTGAGTCTAAAACTAGGCTGCCAGAGAGAATGGGTGAGAAGGTAAGGATTCAAGAGTCTACGAAAGACAGATACATTTATTTTTAAACCAGAAACCCGCTTCTGGGAATCTTTCCTAAATACACACTGATAACATGGACAAGATTATTCTTTGCAGCATCATTCATGATAGTAAAAGATTGGAAACAAGCAAGTATCCATCAACAGGAAACTAGTATATACACACAGAGGGAAATATGGAATTTTAAAAAAGAGCATGAGGAATCTCTATATCCTTCTAGGGAAAGATCTCTTTAGGGAAAAGAGAATGCACAATGCAGTATAGTGTTTATAAAATATGCCTCTTTTTGTGTAAGAAAGAGGGAGTAAGAAATGAGAATGTAGGCTTATTTTTACATTAAAAACACCGAAGAGTACACAAGAATGAAACAAAAAATGTTACTTAGATGGCAGTTGGGAACAAAGGAAACAGGATTGGAAGTGAGACCTTTCAGTGTTTACTTTTTCATGTAATTTTTAACTTTTCAACTATAGAAATGTGTTACCTATTCAAAAATGATTATTAAAAGACAGAGACCATTAAGGAGGAGTTGGCAGGACTTGGTGTTCGATTTGGGGTTGAGTGACAGTGAGGCCCAAAGATGACTGTGATGTTTTGGGCCCCTGAAATTGCCATTTTCAGAGAGAAGTAGATCAGAAAGGAAGTGGACTGGGAGAGGAATGCTGAGTCCAGGTTTTTATGTATAGATTTTGAAATTGCGATAGAGAATACACGAGTTGAGAATCGCTAATCTGAAAATCTGAAATCCAAAATGTTCCAAAATCTAAAACTTTTTGAGTGCTGATGTGTCGCTTAAAGGAAATGCTCATTGGAACATTCTGGATTTCAGATTTTCAGATTTTAGAGATGTTCGATTGGTTATCTGCAAATAATCCAAAAATGCCTTGCATCCAGAAAAAAAATCTGAAATCTGGAACACTTCTGGTCCCAAGCATTTTAGATAAGGGATACTCAACCTGTAATACATTTTCACTTGTGCTGGAAATTTGGGACCAGAACTTGGGAGGAGAGAAGGAAAGGCATAAGCATGGAGGACTATTTGAGACCAGAACTAAAGAGGGGAAATGGTAAATTATAAGCATGGAAGCTAAGGTTAAAGTAATAGGAGCTGATAAAACTTGCAAGAAGGAAAGAGAGAAGTGGAAGAAACAGAAAAACTTGGAAAATGGACACATTAATGGTAGAGAACAAAGGACCTTGATAAAGAGTTAGCAAAGAATCAATTACAGAAGGTTTATAAAGGAGAAGCAGGTTGGTGCAGTACCTTGGGAGCCAAACAGCTAAGTGTCTCATGTTGCAGTGAAATGCAGACTGAAAAACTGCAGTTGTATTCATTTATTAGAATGTTTTTGAGGGGACCTCAGAAGAACAGTTTCCCCATAATGGTTGGAGGAGAAGCCAGATCCCAGGGAGGAAGGGAAGCAATAGGGACCGGTAGGCTAGTGAAGATGATTATACAAGAGAAGGAGATGCAGGATGATTTTAGCAAAGAGGAAGGAGCCAGTTAGAAGAGACGGTTTAAATATTTTTTTAATGGAGTAATTGATGGAATGGGATTCACAGGAGAATGTGAGGCTTTTGCAAGCAAAGTGTATAAAAGTTGATTGGCTTGTTAAACAGAACAAGTGACACTAGAAGTGGACCTCTATGGCTCACTGCCCTGATGATGATCCTAATAAGTCTATTGATCCAGCAGCGGAGAAAGGGCAGGCGGAAATCACCAGGGTAGTTTGGTAACTAGTGGTGCACTGTTTTCAAGTGTTCAGGAAGGAAAATATGGTAACGTGGACAAGCAGCTTTCTGAAATTCTGCTTATTAATGAAACAGTAATTTAGTCAGTGTATTATTACTGGGAATCTTCCAGGTATTGAGGCTATGTTACAAATGTTGCAAGATCCAGCAAAAGAAGCCTAAGTCATGAGCTGTGCCTTCTTTGTCTAGTTGGTTAAAATAAAGACACAAAAACTGGTACAGAAACAACAGAGAATGATAAAAACCAGGTAATCTGACCCCCAAGAAGCCTGATACCTACCTGAAGTGAGTCTGCATTTGAGAATGCAAGCCTTTTACAAAGATTCTGTAAACAGCACTATGAAAATGTTCAAAATAAGTACAAATTTAGTAAATTACTCAATGAGAGAAATGGACATTGGTAATAATAATAATAATGGCTAATATTTCTTCAAACTCACTCCATTTAGGCACTATTTAATCCTTTTTTATATTAAATTAATCCTTGCAACAACTCTACAAGATATATTTTCAGTACCATTTTGTAGGTGAATAAACAGGCACAGATAGATTAAGTAACTTTTTCAAGTCATAAGGATGTTCAAGTCATAATGACTAAACCAGAATTTGTACCTGGAGAGTGTGACTCTAGACCCTGCTCTTTTAATCACCATGCCACAGGAACTGCTTAAATATAGATGATGATCAAAGGTGACTGCTCTCTGGTGACAATAACAACCTCCAAACATTGGGTAGCTCTGAGGAGATTTTCTCTGGCCTGAGTCAGTGTAGCAGGCATCAATGATAGAATCCCAACCCAGACTAAAGCAAAATGATTGATATGTTTGTTGGACAATCTTTGGACTCATTTTGCCATCTCATCAATATTTCCTTGTAATTTCTGAATCTTGGGCTCCAGAAGCAGGCCTTGCTGCCCCTCTGCCTTGAACCTTGAAAACTGCTGCACTGTCAGTGCAGGTAGAAGGGTGTTATCCTTGGCTTGGGACGGCAGATACAGAGAAGTGACTTGGTCTGTGAAGCATCTTTGATGGATATATACAATAATCTTATACACAGTGTTCTTTTTACATGAAAGAGGATGTACTTAGACTTAATAAACATAAATTCATTTCGAAGTGTTACTGATACTGAATTCATAGTACTTTTGTCAATATGATTCTTTTCAAGTATCATGGGCTATGAAAATAATTATCACAAGTGGAGGAAGCCATGTGTTTTTTTTTAATATAAAAAGAACTCTTTCATACTTGAAAAGGTTGGAAAACATTTTTCTAGAGCAGTGGTCTCCAAACTCAAGAGACAGCTCCCTTATCACTAAAAGAAACTTAAGCAAACAATCAATGACTTTTTATATGGTTATTTTAAATAGATTGTGTACAACAGTATTGATGTGTTATGTAATTTATAAATAGTAATAAAAATAGGAAAAGGCTTCAGATTTAAAAAAAATATAGAAGTTTTGATTTCCTCCTCACACTCTTATGGCATATTGCATACCCATAGAGTTCATGCATTCCACTTTGGAGATCAGAGTGGATTCTGGGAAGGTGAAAGAAGTTTTTCCCCTTTAGGGCTTAAAATATAATAAATTGTTTTAAATCAAGATCCTCGTTCAGTTTGCTTAAGCCCCATGTGGCTCAGCTTTTCCATCAGAAGGCCCACAATGTGGGGCCTAGTCGTGTGAAAGCAAGGAACTGTATGATTAATTCGCTGCTGAGCAGAGACGGAAAGTATTCCTCCTGGGAATTGCACAACCAGCATGGGATACTTTGCAGGGAGGGTGCAGGCTTGCAAAGCCTCAGGGACTGCCTCAGAACAACTTTCTTGAGTGGTAGTTGTTTTATTTGACATTCACAAGCCCAGAAGGAGTGTCTGCTGATTTGGGGTGGTTTTTAGTAGCTTCTCCAGTTTCACCTTTCTTCTTCCTAAGGACCCAGGGAACTGTCTTGAGTTTGGTTTTTACAATCCTTAATGACACATTCCCAATGGCCCACCTACTTGTGGAAAATGACCTGTTTGATCAAAACACTTTCTCAGTTTTCTACTTTATTTTCTTGGTCTAAAGTAGCAATCTCGGCTTCCAGTATCCGAAGCAGAGTTTTCTGTGAGCTAACTAGTGATGCTGTCTTCTTCCTCCAGACCTGTGAAGACTCCCTGTTATGTAACAGATCTAATTCCCCCTCCTCATCTTGGCATCTGCTAAGGTCCGAGCATGTCCACTCCAAAGTTCAGGTGTTGCCACTGTGATAGCATCAAGAGGTGGGGCCTTTCAGAGGTGATTAGGCTATGGGGCTCCTCCCTCATAAATGGGATTAAGGCCCTTATAAAAGAGGCTTTTTGTGGTGTTTGGTTCTTTTTTTCTTCCTCTTTTCATCATATGTGAACGCAGCAAGAGGTCCCTCACAAGAAGCTGGTGTCTTCATCTTAGACTTTTCAGCCTCCAGAACTGTGAGAAATTTCTGTTCTTTATAAATTACCTGGTCTCAGGTATTCTGTTACAGCAGCACATACAAATTAAGACATCATCCAAGATGCTTTACATATTCAATGCATAGCTTATACGTTTTTCTTTTTTTCTTTTTTCTTTTTCTCATTTGAGATGGAGTCTCACTCTGTTGCCCAGGCTGGAGTGCAGTAGTGCGATCTCGGTTCACTGTAAGCTCCGCCTCCCAGGTTCACGCCATTCTCCTGTCTCAGCCTCGGGAGTAGCTGGGACTACAGGCGCCCGCCACCACACCCAGCTGATTTTTTTTTTTTTTTTTTTTTAGTAGAGACAGGGTTTCACCGTGTTAGCCAGGATGGTCTCGATCTCCTGACCTCATGATCCGCCCGCCTTGGCCTCCCAAAGTGCTGGGATTACAGGCATGAGCCACCGCGTCTGGCCCATTTGTATGTTTTTCAATTCAGAGTTTCCTTTCAGTCATCTTTCTACCTTCCCTAACAATCCTGTATCCACCCAACCTCATCCCCCAGTACGGCACACATACATACACATGCTTGCTTATTCTATCTTCAAGGCCTCAAGCTATTTAATCCAAGGGGAAATCCCTCCTTATATCAGTCAAAATCCTATCCACTCTTGAAAAACAAGATGAGTCCTACTTCTTCTGTAAAGATTTTACTAACTATGTGTTTCTCCAAGTGTGGTCCTCAGACAGCCTTGCGTTATTACCAAGATTAGTTCTTACAAATGAGAATCCTTGGTTACCATCTGAAACATGGTTGCTTGTTTTAAATGTGTATTCTTGGTTCTTATCCCAGAACTTGTGAGCTGTAACTACTGGAAGTGTAGTACAGGAATCTGTATTTTAATAGGGTGTTTATAATGCACAGTGCAATTTGAAGGCCGCTCTTAACTTAGGGCACAACCCTCTCTTTCATCAGAGTCCATTTTTCTCTTCAGTTGAGACCAATAGAACAGGTATTTCTGAGTATTCTGCAGAGACTTCTTGGCTCTGGGTCACTTTTATTTATTTTTATTTTTGCAATTTTTAATGAAAGGTGTATATAAGGATACTTTCCCCTTGCATCTTCTCAAATATTTCTTCCTCCTATCTACTATTTTTCTTTCCTACTAGGTGAGATTTGACTTTCTGCTCAAGGATCTTTTTCTGTTCTTTTCCAGTTTTAGCCTAGTGATAGCTGCCTTGCTGGGGTCAATGCCCACATGGATAGTTGTACCATTAGCCTTTTCCCACTGCACCCTGTCAGTATAAGCCTTTTTTTTTTTTTTTTTTCCTGAAACAGTCTTGCTCTGTTGCCAGGCTGGAGTGCAGTGGTGTGATTTCGGCTTACTGCAGCCTCCACCTCCCGGATTCAAGTGATTCCCCTGCCTCAGCCTCTCTAGTAGCTGGGACTACAGGTGCACACCACGATGCCCAGCCATTTTTTGTATTTTTAGTAGAGACGGAGTTTCCCCATGTTGGCCAGGATAGTCTACATCTCCTGACCTTGTGATTCGCCCACCTTGGCCTCCCAAAGTGCTGGGATTACAGGCGTGAGCCACCACACCCAGCCAGATGCCATATTTCTTCTGGTATACCTGGATTACTTCGCCAGTTTGCTGACCTTTATAGTGTCCTTGCACAATCTGAACTTCAGCATCCTTTTTGGGGGCCATGGATCAAGCATTGTACTTTTGTCTCAGCTGTTTGGAAAGAGGGGAAGACATAATCTTCTTGTGAATTTGGGAAGGTGCATTTGAAATGCTTTTTATGGTTCTTGCTTTGGTCAAAGTCACAAAAGAATTGAACTTCATTTTGACACTGCTGCTTTGACAATGGTTGCAAAAGGGAAAAGGGACCTGGGTCACCTTTAGAACTCTCCCAGGGAAGACCGTGTTCCCTTTCATTGCTATAACTAATTCAGGAGGTGCACTTAGAACACATGAGGGTGCAGGTATCAAAGACAAACTTTTAAATTTATCCTTATTGCTGTTGACTTGCACCCATTCTGTGAAACTAGGCTTCAGGAGCCAAAGGCAGCTTGCTGAGTAGGACTGGGGCTGGTGGTGTGAAGTGAGGATTAGGGGCACAGTGTCGTACTTGGCAGGGGTGAGTATGTTTACCAGCCCCTAGGAACCTGCAGAGAGAGGGCTGAAAGTGAACCCTACCTGTTGTTTTCAGTCTTCCCAAGTCTACCTCTGTTGACTGGACAAAGAGCAGCTCATGTAAGTGCCCAGGAACATCAGCAAAACACAAGGGGAAAAAATGAGATTTGGGGCTGCCCTTTCACCCTTCATGCAATGCATATTTGAGAGGAACCTGGTGCTAAATCATTAGATGACCTGCTTCTGGGTTAGAGTTTTATATGTAGCAGAGCAGCTCCCTCCCTGCAGTCTATGGAAAGTCAGCCCTGGACACAAGTTTTGTATTTTTAAATATTAAAAAAAAAAAAGAAAAGATAAAACCAGGGGAAAAACCCCACCAGTTCTGTCTAGCTAGGGTCTGGCCTTGCCTTTGTTTTCTTAGTTTGGGGCCTCACTACATTTAGCAATTGCAATCTTTTTATATGTGTTATGTGACCAGTTAGTATCACCAGATTCATCTTTGACTGAAAAAAAAAAAAAAATCCCCAGATGGAAGTAACTGCATTCATAAGCCCTTGTATTTACAGAATGGCTTTTCCAGAATGCTCAATGCACAGCATTCTATGGCATAACCTACTTTGTTCCTGGACTATCTCCATGTGTTTGATAAGGGGCAGCTTCTATAATTATTATTGTTGTTCAACAATTGGAGGATGGAGAAGCTTTGTGGGTTGAAAAGGTCACATGGCATTAGTGGCAGGTAGAACCAGAAATAGGATACTCACCTTCCATTCCTGTCTCTTTCTTGAGTTCCAAACTGAGGTCTGAAAGCTAATGTTGAGAGGGCTGAATAAGAACCACTTGTGGTGCAGATTAAAATTAGAGATCCCTGGACCCCACTTCTCTAGAGATTCCCCACTCAGTAGGTCTTGGGTGGGGGCCAGGAATCTGTATTCTTTACAAGAATTTCCAAGAATTCTGATTCACAGCCAGATTTAGGAACCAATGCTATAAACCATATGACAACTGCACTGCCCACCTTATCACCTCCCAGGAATGTTTTGGACTGAAGCATGCCTTTTTAATGTCTGTCTTCTTGCTACCCACCCTCTAACTCCCCCAGGCCTCCCAGTTCAGGCCAAGAAACATGCTGTGTCAGCCAAGAATACACTGTTGACCTGGAAGGCAAATACGACCTCAGATAAGGAGAAAGAGGAAATCCTGGAAGCTCTGGTCATGCTGTACTACACTCTGGGGGTGGCCTGGCTCCTGCAGAACCGATATCCTTCCCTTCCCAGCTGCGTTTAGTGTTCGGGGCCACAGGCCACACATGCCAGATGGGTCATCTCATACAGGAGGGTGGGAAATGGAACCAAGGCCTTGTAGATCTGTTCCAACTTCGAGGCCCTCCACAAGCCTCTCCTCTCCATCTAGAAGGGTGTGTATTCTCTTCCTGTGTCTATTCATATAAGCTCTGAGTTGAGCCATGGAAGAGATTTCACTAGTGACATATCACCTAGCCAGTGGAAGGTTTTCTGAGTCTGTTCCGCTCTTCATTGAGCACCCAAGAAAATCAGTATTAGCAATGAGGTTGTGGGTGGTGGTAGTGGTGGTGTAGAGATGGAGAGAATGGGCGATAATTTAAAGCACAATTTGGCAAACTAGGCTGCACATTGTAATCCCCTGGGGAGCTTTAAGAATTTCTGCTGTCTGTTCCTACCCCAAAGATTTTGACTGAGAGGCTCTGAGATACATCTGTTCATTGAAATTTTTAAAAGCCCTCCAGAGATTGTAATTTGCAGCCCAAAACCACTGATTTAACTGATTCTCGATCATTTTAGTTTTTTGAAATGCTCTTGCAGATACTGCCCATGAGGCTGGAGGCCAAGCAAAATAGACAAAACAAGTAGTTCTGCAAACCCCCAGAGGGGGACTGTTATATGTGCCTTTCCTTAGAACTGGAGATTTTGACAGCCTTTTGTACCATCTCCACTGGAAAGATGTTAAGGGCATTTGATGTTCACAAATCATCATGAGCACTCCTTGAGCCCATGTGTCCCCAGTCTCCTCTCCACACGTCCTCCTCTCTACTTTTTTGGTCCTAATGTTCAACTTGCAAAATCTGATATGTGGCTTTCCTCTGTTATACCCTTAGCAGGGGGCTATTGAAAATGTGGGAAATAGAAGCATGTTTGGGAATTAAACGGATTTTTTTGCTTTTCTGCTCTTTGCCTCTGGCCCAAAACCTGCTTTGCTTGGACTTTCTAAATGACCCAGAAAGTTTCTTTCAGAGTAATTAGTCTCTTTTACCATTCACAGGAACAGGCTTGGGAAAAATGAATAACTTGTCACGCAGTAGATGCCTCTCAAGGAAATCGAGTGTAATTTACAGTTTCCGTTCACTCCTGCAAACCCTTCCTACTCTAGTCTTGGATTCCGGCAACCACCACAGGAAACCCAAGCCCCTGTTCCTTTTCTAAAGAATTCTTCCTTCTTGACAACATAATACATGGACAATAAAGAACATAGTTAAGTAACCATTTTTAATATTGCTTCATTTTTCCAAGAGCCCCTTTTGTTTCCTTATCACCTGCTGTCCCTGTGCAGTGGATGTTAGTTTGAGTGCTTGGCATTTTCCTTGACTGTTTCACTGGCAGAGAAGCCTATTTCAACCTGCAGAAGGCAGACAGAAACATGAAGGAGCTGAAAGAATTATACAAAGGAGGCGTTTGTGAATTACAAGTCTCTGAAAAAGACCTAACACTTGCTTTGGGCAGGTAAGATCTGGGCTTGGAGAAGCTGAGGATTTTATGAATATGGCCTAGAATTAAATGATATTAGGGAGAAAAATATTTAGAGCAAAAAACCCCAGAAACTCAAATGATAATAAAACAGGCTCATATTTACCAAATGCATACACTGTGCCTTTTGTGTACTGCCCCATGTAATCCTCACAACAGCTACTGAGGTAGTTGGTATGACTATTATTTTATTAAAGGGGGGCGGTCAAGGAGACTGAAGCCAAGGTTAAACAAATTGTCCAAGATAACATAGCTTGTAAATGTTGGATCTGTGATCTGAACTCACTAACTCTTATTCTTCCTTACACTTGCCTCTCACGCTCACTCTAATATATTTTTTCTGAATTGCCACCTATTTTTGTCATTACATGTGACATTTTAGATGAAGAAACACTTAATGGAGACAGTTAACTGGAAGCTGTGAAAGCCATGCACAGCATGTGCATTTTTAAGGAAAGTGCTGTTCCATATGAAAACAAAGTTCATGGAATTTGTTTAAGACAAAACAAGATTTAACTGTCTTGCTGTTGAGTTAGGGATCCTCCGAGAATCAGAATATTTAGAAACGAATGTGGGCCCATCAGATTGTTAGAAGAAAAAGAATAAAGAGTTTACTGTTCCCTAGATTTTTCAGATATCTTTACATCCTTGAAAGCAATCTGTTTCCAGAACTGTAAGCACTTGGCACAGTAGGGTATATGACTGAATGGTAAGTAAATGAAATACATGCGTCATGTCTGCCTCCTCTAAACAACCATGAATCTAGAAGTCAAATGGGAAATGGGGAGATGTTGGAATGTCCAGAACTAAATCAAACTATTGACTTAAGTCCATAGGGCAATAAATTACAGTCTGGTGAATGTCTACTCCTGTCACATAGGGCCTAAAGTTGTTCTGCCTTATGTGAAAGATAGCCTTATTCCTTTTTCAGAAAAATTCTGGTGCTCGTTTTGTTCATCTGTTCTCCAGTATTTATTGAATACCCTTTTTATGCATGTCCTGTTCTAAGTGTTAGAGTGCCTACTAAGTATAACTACATACTGGACACTGTTCTAAGTGCTTTACATAATTTATTTCACTTAGTCCTCATGACAGCCAATGAGGGTAGGTATTTCTATCATTTTCATATAGATAGCTTTTCACTCTGTCACTCAGACTGGAGTGCAGGGTGCAATCAGAACTCACTGAAACCTCGAACTCCCGGGCTCAGGCTCCTCCATAGCTGAGACCACAGGCAAGACACCACCACACCTGACTTACACATATATTTTTAATTCAACTTAGGAATACAAATATTGGAGTGAGGAGGAAGGAACATTGATTGTGTATCTACTACATGTTAGGTGATTTTACACTGAATATTATTCTTCACAACACACTTGCAGTATAAACTCAATTGTTTTATTTAGAAGGAAATGTAGGCTTGTAGAATTTGATAAAGCTAATAACTACCAGAAGCAGCTTTGAACTACCCATGCTCTCATTTTTTCTTGCTGTCTCTGGAAAAATAAACCTCAATGAGATACTGTTTTATCCTCATTTACAAAAATTATATTCCCAACTTTGTTGTGGGAAATTTTGAAAATACAGACAGTTATAAAGAACAAATAAGCCAACTGTGATCCCACCACACAGACATAACTGCTCTGAACATTTTGGACAGATATATGTGGATATCGATAACTATATCTCTATGTGGATCACATTTTAAGTGCAGTTTTATATATTTTTTCTTTTAGCACAATTTTAGTATCTCCCCATATCTGTCTAAAAAGAAAACATGACTTTTAATGTCTCTGAGGTATTTTATTTATGATATGCTATAATTTATTTAATCACTCTCTTTGGGGAATATTTACATTTTTTTTTTCTATCCTCTCTCATTTTTAACTGAGGAGGAATTGGCCAAATTAAATGGAACAAAACAAAGCAAAAACTTTCTTTGGCCTGAAAGAGAGAGAACCAGAGGTAATAAAATTTTATTTTGATTTTAGAAAGTCTATGTTTATGGGTAAATTATCCCATCTTGTGAATTCCTGGAAGCCATTTTTTCCATTTGCCTTTTTAAAAAATTAGACAACAGCACGACATAGTAATGGATTTAATGAGTAGTCAGTGAAATCTGATGGATAAAATGCAGGATAATTGGAGTTTATTTACAGCAAGGCTGGATTTTTGAGCCAGCTACCAAGATGATGGGCCTACGAAGGCCAAATTCTCTCATTCTTGGAATCAGTTCCTTTTGTGTCTGCAAAGTAAGTGGCCTCTCTGTGACTTTCTACTTTCATCCCTTTTCTTGCAGAGCCTCCTTGGCCATCCACAGATTGAACCTAGCACTGACATACTTTGAAAAGGCAATTGGCGATGTTATTGCTGCCAAGGGTGACAGGACGTCAGATCTGATCAGCCTGTATGAGGAAACTGCTCAGATCGAGCAGCTAAGGAGGAACCACAACCAGGCCATCCAGTACTTGCAGCAGGTCAGTGGGTTGGCCAGAGCCCAGGCTGGGTTGCCTTGTTTGGCCCCAGGCCTGGTTCTCAGGGCCGGGGAAGCATGGGCTTCTCAGAAGAACAAGGGCTAGAATTGATTCTGTTTTAACCCTGACTTGCCTCCAGATCCACCTAAGAGCCCTTGATCAAACCTTAAATGACCAGGCCAGAGAACACTGACTCAGGAGGGTGAATGTGCTGTGTCACTGGCTGTGCAGACAGCACTTCCCCTTCCCAGGCACCCACTCTCATCTCTGTTGGTGCTGGGAAAAAGAAGCAAAATGTGAGTCTACTCCAAGGAAAAAAGATACGGGGATAACCGAACTTACATCTTCAGCAAAAACAAAGGGCCTTTTTAAAAGAAAAAAATCATGATATTTTAGGGTAATGCTGTCATTTGTACTTTAAACTAGTCTAGCTGATTATATTTCCAAACCTAAGGTTAAACTAACAAAAGGGCGTTTCACTTGGAGGTAACTAACTTGACAAATGCCCAGGAGAAAACAAAACAAAACGTAGGAAGGAATGTTGAGTCTATCATATGGTAACAGTTTAGGGTACTTTTATGTATCATGTAGTCGAAGCTGCTAAATTCGCCTTTTCTCTCTCCAAAGGAGAATGCTGCCCATGGCTTCAAGCATCTCCCACAGCGACAAAAAGATCAAAATACTGGATATCCTGTATCATAGAAAAGGTGCAATGCATTCTAACAGTATACATGAAAACAGATTCGGAAGAAAAGGCATTGCAAATAATCTGACAATCTACGATTAGAAACATCACACAGTGGAGAGATGTCAGAGAACGCTGCTGTGAAGGCAGGGAGTCCACTGCTTACAGAAAAAGCCAGTCTGGTTTTTGTGTTCAAGACTTTCTTAAAGCAGTGGTCAGATCAGAATGAATAACACAATAAATATCAGTGTTTCCCAAAAGCACCAAAAGATAAGAGTTAAAATTTACAAAATGCTTTTTCTAAGTGCCCTAGAGGATATATTGATTCATTTAATCTGTACAGTAGCTCTATGAAGTAGGTACCATTATTATTTTATCTCATTTCAAGGATGAGAAAACTGAAGCACAAAGAGTTTTAGCTAACTCAGCTGACACTGTATAGCTAACAAATAGTAAAGCAGGGATTTGAACTCCAAATCTGACCACACAGCCTGTGCTCATAACAACTCTGCTCTGTGTCTCGGCTCCAAAGTCTTCTCTGATAATCCCTCAGCTCTTTGAAACACCTCGCAGTATCTGGCCTGTGAAATATTAAGCACAGGTGGTTCTTTTGTGGCTGGTGGGTGTGGACTCAATGTTTTTCTCTTTCTCTTTTCCAAGTGTTACTCCTTCCATTTTAGCACAAATAATATAAAATCTAACACTTTTTTAGTGCTTACTATATGCTGGGTGGTGTTCTAACCACTTTACATATATTAACCATTAATTTATTTAATATTTACAACAAGTTTTTGTAACAAGTACTATTCCAGTTATCCCTGATTTACATTTATAAGACTGTCTTGGAGACTGGAGTTCAGTCCAGTGAGACTGAGCTAAGGTTATGACTTTATGTTTGCTATGAAATCTAATAAAAATTATACTAGCTAACATTTATGAGAACTTACAATGTGATGCGTACTGTGCCCTGTGCTTTGCATATGCCATCTCACTTAATCTTTCCCAAACCCTAAACAGTGGAAATTATATATTGCTTCTACAAATGAAGGTGACATTACTTGCACAAGACTCATAGCTAGGAAGTGGCAGAGCTGGGACTCAAACTCACATCTCATCTAAATTCACAGTGAACACTGTCACTTGGATGCTTACCTTGTCATGACTTTCTTTATTCCAGGCTCATTCTATCTGTGTTTCTTTGTTCACTGAAGTCAGCCCCAAAACTGCAGAAACGAGTGCGTTACTGGCCAAAGCTTATGCCATGTCTGGAGAGGCCCAGCACAGGGGTAGGTAAAAGAGGTAGCCTTGAAGTTATTTCCCAGTCGCATGAGGGAAGCACATTGGCAAATAGTCTATATATGATTCTAATTAGCTATTTATTCCTGTAATGGAAAGATTAGGTGAGTCGCAGTCTCATACAAAATCAATTACACATTAATTTGAACCTGATAATATACCTCCACATTTGTTGGAATGTCAGAAACAAATAAATCATCTGATTTCTATATCCTTTATTTATTTTGAATCTCAGCAAGATTCATCTTCTTAACTAGTAGATATCACACACACTGTGAAGGTGGCTGTGCAGTATCGGTTGATGAGGAAATCCAGTGATAAATGGGTAAAGCATTGGTTCCCCATCTCCTCCTCCACTTTCAGTCTCCTTGACTCTTTTCCTCTGGTTTGCAAGAGAGAATGTTTGTTAGCAGCATTTTCTTGACCTATATTCAGTAGTTAGACACTGGGGGTTACAGAGAAAGCCAACTGATTAATTTATGCTTCAACAATAGTTCTTTGTCTGGCAAGGTCATCTTTTTGAAAGTGGGTGGCTTTGGGAGAGACACAAATGAACCAGTGAGGGAGGACAATGTATCATTCTCTGCTGGCTTGATCAGATTAATGGACACTGATGGATTCAGTGGCCTGTCAGGAGGAATTTAGGCTTCATGAAGAATGTAATTTGATCATTTTAAAACTGTCTGTTTTCTTTGCTTATAAAAGTAACCTTTTTGTGTATGTTATTTTCTAGTTAGAGAGATGGACAGAATTATAGAGAAAGCTTTGCATCCTACTTTTTTCAATGCTTGTATTCCCCATGTCATTTAACATTTTTTTCTTTTAATTATTTTTTAAGCATAAATATCCATTGAAGACTTCCTGATTCTTTGTTTTTCAGCTAATCATCTTTCTCCTTTTAAGATTTCCTCGTCTATGTTCACAGTATATATTCTCCATATATACTTGAGCTTTATAAAAGTAGCCTTTATGGTTATAAGAAATTTAGTCTGTGAATATGTACAAATTTTAGGTTTTTTTTAAAGTGAGAAAAAACAAACATTTATGTTTATAGAGTTGAGAGATTTCAAGGCCACCTCATCCTTTTCTTATATACTAATTTTTAACTTTAAAAATATAGATAAATTCCAGGTGGACTGACATTTTATGCATCAAAACTAAAAATGTAAATTAACGAGAAGAAAATATAGAACTAGAATACAAATACTAAAATTAAAAATTGGAGGAAAGAACTTTTCTAAGCACACAAAGACATACCATAAAAGAAGAGTTTGAAATTAGGATAGCTAAAATGGTTTTGGAAAAGCATACAGTTGGAGGAATCATAGTACCTGATTTTAAGATTTACCATAAAGCAGTAATCAAGAGAATGTGGTATATTGGTGAAGGGACAGACACAGAGATCAGAGTCATTGGAACACAGTGGAGTACAGAAATAGACCTATATAATTATGGCCAATTAATTTTTGATAAATGTGCAAAAGTAATTCAATATGGAAAGGATAGTCTTTAAAACAAATAATACTGGAACAACTGGATACCACATGCCAAAAAAAAAAGTTGGACTCTTGCTCATGCCATACACAAACATTAATAATGGATCATCATCCTAAATGTAAGAGCTAAAATTTATATTTACATAGAAAAAAATAGGCTTTAAAAAAGTACCAAGGCCTGGATAAAAAATACAGAGGCCAAGGTGAGAAGATCACTTGAAGCCAGGAATTTTGAGGCTCCATCTCTACAAAAAAAAAAGAAAAGGAAAAGAAAAGAAAAGCTGGGTGTAGTAGCACGTGCCTATGGTCCTAGCTACTCAGGAGGTTGAAATGGGAGGATTGCTTGAGTTAAGGGTTCGAGTCTGCAGTGAACTATAAGCCTGCCACTGCACTCTAGCCTGGGCAACGCAGTAAGACCCTGTCTCTAAAAATAATAAATAAGGCCAAAATTCCTGTGGAAAAAGTTTCAATCATATTAGTAATTAAAAAATAAAAGCAAAGTTACTGTTTTTGTCTACCAAACTGCCAAAATTTTTAAAAATGGTAACACCAGGATTGATGAGATTTGATAAAAACTCTGGAGAGCAATTTGGCAGGATGTCACATATCTTAAAATGGTACGTATCTTTAAAAATGCAAGATCAGAATTTTACCCATCCTATGTGAAAATTTTAAAAGTTTAAAAATATAAATTTGCAGTTGGCAAATTATGGGTAAATGTATGGTATGTTTATTCATAACTAGTAGGAGTGAGTGTCAATTGATATTAAATTTGGAGACTAATTTGATAATATCTAGTAAAATTTAAAGCAAACATGAATAAAGATGTTCACTGTGTCACTAGTTGTAACTGTAAAATATAACCCAAATATTTATCGATAAGTAAAAGGAAAATTTGGTGTATTCACTACATGGAATTTTGTAGTTGTTAAAAGGACTGGACTTGGGCCGGGCGCAGTGGCTCACGCCTGTAATCCCAGCAATTTGGGAGGCTGAGGCAGGTGTTTCACCTCAGATCAGGAGTTTGAGACCATATTGGCCAACATGGTGAAACCCCGTTTCTACTAAAAATACAAAAATTAGCCGGGCTTGGTGGCGTGCGCCTGTAATCCCAGCTACTCGGGAGGCTGAGACAGGAGACTTGCTTGAGCCCAGAAGGTGGAAGTTGCAGTAAACCGAGATTGCGCCATTCCACTCCGGCCTGGGCCAGTCTCCGTCCCAAGGAAAAAAAAAAAAGCCAGGCGCGGTGGCTCACACCTGTAATCCCAGCACTTTGGGAGGCCGAGGCGGGCGGATCACGAGGTCAGGAGATCGAGACCATCCTGGCTAACATGGTGAAACCCCATCTCTACTGAAAAATACAAAAAAAAAAAAAAAAAAAAAAAAAATTAGCAGGACGTGGTGGCGGGCGCCTGTAGTCTCAGCTACTCAGGAGGCTGAGGCAGGAGAATGGCGTGAACCCGGGAGGCGGAGCTTGCAGTGAGCTGAGATCGCACCACTGCACTCCAGCCTGGACGACAGAGAGAGACTATATCTCAAAAAAATTAAAAAAAAAAAAAAGGACCGGACTATACCTGTAGATATCAAGGTTAATTTTTAAAAAGTATTAAGGAAAAACAGCTGCATTTTTAGGACACACAAAATACTACTATTGTTTATAGTTACATTTAGGTAAACATTAAACTACAAAGTAAGATTTCATCAAAATGTAAACAGACACTAGACACTGACTTGTGAAGAGGTCTGTAAATCATCCACACATACAGTCACACAAACTGAATAAAATGATCATAAACAACTATTTGATAGTGCTGGAAGTAGATAAAGAGAACAAATTGCAAAGCATTTATTTTGAAAAAACTGCTGGAGCTTTGAGAAAAGAGAAAATCTGTGGCTGTCCTGCCTGGGGCTGCTTCCGTCCGCTGCCCCAGGTCGGTCCATGAGAATTGCAATGTTATCGCCATGGGCTGCACAGGAGAACCGGCAGCTTTGCTGGCATTGAAGGCAGACTTAATATAATGAAAGGGATAAAAACCCACAGGTTTATCAGATAAAGGGGGCAAACTCTGGAGGAAATGAAAAGAGGAAAGTTTGCATGTTGACACTATCCTCAAGTTGCTGTCCTGGTTGGTGTGAGTGGCATCAGAAATTTTAATGGGGAGACCACAGAAGAGCTAAATGAGCTCTCCCCACATCCCTGGATACCCACAAAACTATGTATACATCTGCAGGGGATACTTAGGAGCCTAATAAAGAGTAACAACCAAAGAAGACTTGAAATGTGCGAGAGCTTGGAATGCATTTTGGTCTACATACAGATCAATTGACAGGATGGGCGACTAATAGGCTGAAGGTATTTAAGCACAACCTCTGCCCAAATCAGTGGGTCAACACTAAGTTCACAGGAGTGAACCCCAGAAATCCAGATTAAAAATAATAAGCACTAAAATCTGAGCAAAAATTTCTGGTTTCTGTTCTGGCATATAAGGAGTTTGGAAGTCATCACTTCATCCAAACAACATGTAAAAAGCAAAATGAAAAATTAACTCCTCTTAGATCTGTCATAGAGAACTGAGGTCACATGGCAAACCAGTGCCCCACATATTGGAGAGACAGCAAAATAAAGAGAATCACAATGTACCAGAGTGGAAATCTATCTCCACAGGAACCGTACCATGACTTCCCTTAAAGAAATGCTAAAAGAAGTTCTTCAGAGCAAAGGAAAATGATACAGAAATCCATAGGCACATAAGGAAAGGAAGCGCACTGGAGAAGAAATGTGATCATAAAATAAAAACCTCATTTTTCCTATTCTTAATCTAACAAATAAGTTTGTTCAAAATCATAGCAACAGTGTATTCAATTATGAATTCTCATGTAAATGAATGACAACAGTGATTAGGAGCAGAAGGCAGGGATTAGGATTATTTTGTTATTATAAGGTACTGTATAGTGTTATTTGCAAGTGAACTTGGAATAGTTGTAAATGTGTATTGAAAACTCCAGGGCAACCACTAAAAAGAGTCACAAAAAAAAAAAAAGTGTAACTGATATGCTAAAAGGAGAAACTGGAATATATGAAATGCTCAATTTAACCACAAAAGGAGCTGGGTGCAGTGGCTTGTGCCTGTAACTCTAGCTACTTAGGAGGCAGAGGTGGGGGGATTACTTGAGCCCAGGAGTTCGAGGCTGCTGTGAGTTATGATCACACTATTGCACTCCAGCTTAGGAGACAGAATGCAATCTTGTCTCTAAAAAAAAATAATAACACCAAAAGCAACGGCAGCAAAAGCCATAATTGACAAATGGGATCTAATTAAACTAAAGAGCTTCTGCACAGCAAAAGAAACTACCATCAGAGTGAACAGGCAACCTACAGAATGGGAGAAAATTTTTGCAATCTACTCATCTGACAAAGGGCTAATATCCAGAACCTACAAAGAACTCAAACAAATTTACAAGAAAAAAACAAACAACCCCATCAAAAAGTGGGCAAAGGATATGAACAGACATTTCTCAAAAGAAGACATTCATACAGTCAACAGACACATGAAAAAATGCTCATCATCACTGGCCATCAGAGAAATGCAAATCAAAACCATAATGAGATACCATCTCACACCAGTTAGAATGGCAATCATTAAAAAGTCAGGAAACAACAGGTGCTGGAGAGGATGTGGAGAAATAGGAACACTTTTACACTGTTGGTGGGATTGTAAACTAGTTCAACCATTATGGAAAACAGTATGGCGATTCCTCAAGGATCTAGAACTAGAAGTACCATATGACCCAGCCATCCCATTACTGGGTATATACCCAAAGGATTATAAATCATGCTGCTATAAAGACACATGAACACATATGTTTATTGTGGCACTATTCACAATAGCAAAGACTTGGAATCAACCCAAATGTCCATCAATGACAGACTGGATTAAGAAAATGTGGCACATATACATCATGGAATACTATGTAGCCATAAAAAAGGATGAGTTTGTGTCCTTTGTAGGGACATGGATGCAGCTGGAAACCATCATTCTTAGCAAACTATCACAAGAACAAAAAACCAAACACCGCATGTTCTCACTCATAGGTGGGAACTGAACAATGAGATCACTTGGACTCGGGAAGGGGAACATCACACACCAGGGCCTATCATGGGGAGTGGGGAGGGGGAGGGATTGCATTGGGAGTTATACCTGATGTAAATGACGAGTTGATGGGTGCTGACGAGTTGATGGGTGCAGCACACCAACATGGTACAAGTATACATATGTAACAAACCTGCACGTTATGCACATGTACCCTAGAACTTAAAGTATAATAATTAATTAATTAATTAATTTAAAAAAATTTAAAAAATAATAAAAATAAATAAACTTAGAAAGCAAAACCACAAAAGACAGGAAAAGAGTAAAAGACAAAAACAAAGAAAAAGGACAACAAATAGAAAAGTAACAATATGCTAAATGTTAATCCAACTATAATAACAATTATTTTAAACATCAGTGGTCCAAATAAACCAATTTAAAGAAAGATTTTCAGAGCGATCAAAAAACAAGGCCCAACTATATGCTGTCTACAATAAATCCACTCTAAATATAAAGACACACATAGATTAAAAGGAAATGGATGGAGACAGATACACTATACTAACATTAATCAAAAGAATGCAAGAGTAGCCATATTAGTTTCAACCAGAACAAACTTAGTGCAAGGAAAGTTATCAGGGATAAAGAGGGGCATTACATATGATAAAGGGGTCAGTTCTCCAAGAAGACATACAGTCCTTAATGTGTACATGCCTAACAAGAGTTTCAAAATATTTCAGGAAAAAATGATGGAACTGTAAGAAGAAATAGATGAATTCACTATCATAGTTGTACTCTTTAACACCCCTTGTATTAGGGTTCTCTAGAGGGACAGAACTAATAGGATAGATATGTATATATAAAGGGGAGTTTAGTAAGGAGTATTAAACTCACAGGATCACAAGGTCCCACAATAGACCATCTGCAAGCTAAGGAGCAAGGAAGCCAGTCCAAGTCCCAAAGTCTGATGTTTGAGGGTAGGCATCCAGCATGGGAGAAAAATGTAGGCTGGGAGGCTAAGCCAGTCTAATCTTTTCACATTCTCCTGTTTGCTTTTATCCTAGCCACAGTGGCAGCTGATTAGATTGTACCCACCCAGATTAAGGGTGGGTCTGCCTCTCCCAGCCCACTGACTCTAATGTTAATCTCCTTTGGCAACACCCCCACAGACACAACCAGGATCAATACTTTGCATCCTTCAGTCCAATCAAGACACTCAGTATTAACCATCATACCCTTGTATCAGAAATGGACAAACACACAGGCAGAAAATCAGTAAGGACATCATCAAATTCAACGGCACCATCAATCAACTTAATACAATTAGCATCTCTTGACTACTCTATCCAAACGATAGCAGAGTGCACATTCTTCCCAAGCTCACATGGAACATTCACCATGATAGACCACATTCTGGGCCATGAAACACACCCTGACAAATTTAGAAGAATAGAAAATGTACAATGTCTGCTCTCAGACCACAGTGGAATTAAACTAGAAACCAGTAACAGAAAGATACCTGGAAAATCCCAAAATACTTGGAGATTAAACAACACATATCCCACATATGTGTGGGATAAAAAGAAATCTCAAGAGAAACTTTAAAATGTTTTGAATTAAGATTTTTTTGAAAATGAAAACAATGTAAAATTTGTGGGATGCAGCAAAAGTAGTGCTTAGAGGGATATTTGTAGCATTGAATTTGTATATTAGAAAAGAGATCTAAAATGAATAATCTAAGTTTCTGCCTCAGGAAGCTAGAAAAAGAAGAGCAAATTAATTCCAAAGTAAGAAAAAAGTAATAAAAGTTACAGTAGAAATCAATGAAATTAAAAACAGGAAGTCAACGAAGAAAACAAAACTGAAAGTTGATTCTTTGAATAGATCAATGAAATTGATAAACCTCTAGCCAGGCTGAGGAAAAAAGACAGGACACAAATTACTATTACGAGAAATGAAACAGGAGACATCACTACAGATCCAATGGACATTAATAGGACAATAAAGGAATATTATGAAAAACTCTAGGCTCACAAATTCAATAACCTAGATGAAATAGGTCAATCTCTCATGAAAGATACAATCTGCCAAAACTCACATAAGAAAAACTAAGCCATTTGAACAGATCCATTTCTATTAAAGAAATCAAATCAATAATTAATAACCATCCCATGTGGGTTCACTGGTGAATTCTACCAAACTTATAACAAATTCTTGACAATCTCTTCCAAAAGATAGAAGCAGAGTAACTGTTTTTAAGTCAATCTATGAAGCCAGCATTACCCTAATTCCAAAATTAGACAAAGATATTAAAAGAAAACTATAGATCAATGAGAACACATGAATGCAGGGAGGGGAACATCACACATCGGGGCCTGTCAGGGGCTGGGGGAGGGATAGCATTAGGAGAAATACCTAATGTAAAGTGACGGATTGATGGGTGCGGCAAACCACCATGGCACGTGTATACCTAGTAACAAACCTGCACATTCTGCACATGTACCCCAGAACTTAAAGTATAATTTTAAAAGATTATCAAGATTAAAAAAAAAAAGAAAACCGCAGATCAATACATCTCATGAACATAGAGGCAAAAATCCTTAACAAAACATTAGCAAGTTGAATCCATCAATGCGTAAAACGAATTATACGCTACAGTCAATTGGGATTTATCCCAGGTATGCAAGGCCAGTCCAGCATTTGAAAATCAATCAATGCATCACACCAACAGGCTAAAGAAGAAAAATTGCATGATCATATCAATAGATGCAGAAAGAGCATTTGGAAGAATCCAACACTCATTTATGATAAAAACTCTTAGCAAACTAGGAATACAGGGGGATTTCCTCAGCCTGATAAGTCACATCTACAAAAAAACCTGCAGCTAACACCATTGTTCTTTTTTTTTTGAGACAGAGTTTCACTTTTGTCACTCAGGCTGGAGTGCAATGGTGTGATCTCAGCTCACTGCAACCTCTGCCTTCTGGGTTCAAGTGATTCTCCTGCCTCAGCTTCCTAAGTAGCTGGGATTACAGGCAGCCCCCACCATGCCTGGCTAATTTTTGTATTTTTAGTAGAGATGGGGTTTCGCCATGTTGGCCAGGCTGGTCTCAAACTCCTGACTTCAGGTGATCCACCCACCTCAGCCTCCCAAAATGCTGGGATTACAGGTGTGATCCACTGTGCCTGGTCAACACCATTATTCTTAATGGTGAAAAACTAGAAGCTTTTCTATTAAGACTGGGAACAAGGCAGTTTCCTCTCACCACTCCTTTTCAGCATCATAATGGAAGACCTAGCTAATGGAATAAGAGAAGAAAATGAAATAAAAACTATACTATAATATTTGTGAAGGAAGAAATATAACTTTTTATTTGCAGATGAGATTGATTAGAAAATTTGAAAGAATCAACAAAAAATCTGGAATTAATAAGTGATTATAGAAAAGATTCAGGATACTAGTTTAATATGCAGAAGTCAATATTTTCCTATATACCAACAATGAACAAGTAAAATTTAAGATTTAAAACAATACCATTGACATTAGCACTCCAAGAAATGAAATAATTAGGTATAAATTAGCAAAATATTTGTGAAATATATGTGAGGAAAACAACAAAACTCTGATGCAAGAAATCAAAGAAATAGCCAGGTATTGTGGTGTGTTCCTGTAGTCCTAGCTACTTGGGAGGTTGAGGTAGGAGAATTGCTTGAGATCAGGAGCTTGAGACCAGCCTGGACAACACAGTGAGCCCCATCTCAAAAAGAAAAAAACAGAAATCAAAGAACTAAAGTAAACTGAGATATCTTTATTTAATATCTATTCCATGTTCATAGATAAGAAGACTCAGTAGTCAAGATGTCAGTTCTTCCAACTTTATTTATCGATTCAACTCAATTCCAATAATAATCTCAGCAAGTTATTTTTTGGATATTAGCAAATTGATTCTGAAGTTTACATGGAGAGGCCAGAATAACTAAAAACGATGAAGAACAAAGTTGGAGGACTGACACTACCCAACTTCAAGACTTACTAAAAAAACCACAGCAATCAAGACAGTATAGATGAGAAATCATCTTACCCTAGTCACAGTGGCTATTATGAAAAAGACAAAACAACAAAAAACAGATGTTGGTGAGGGTGCAAAGAAAAGGGAACTCTCATACACTGTTGGTGGGAATGTAAATTAGTACAACCTGTATGGAAAACAATATGGAGATTTCTCAAAGAACTAAAAATAGAACAACCATTTGATCCAGGAATCCCACTATTAGGCATCTACCCAAAAGAAAAGAAAGGTATGTATCAAAAAGATTCCTGCACTTGTATGTTTATCGCAGCACTATTCACAATAGCAAAGATAACAGAATAAATCTAAGTATTCATCAGGGGATGATTGGATAAAGAAAATGTGGTATAAATACACAATAGAATACTATTCAGTCATAAAAGAATGAAATCATGTCTTTCGCAGCAAAATGGATGGAACTGAAAGTCATTATCTTAAGTGAAACAAGCCAGACACAGAGAGTCAAGTATCAAGGTTCTCACTCATAAATGGGTGCTAAAACATGTGTGCACATGGGCTTCGTGCAGTGATAGATAATGGAGACTCATAAGAGTGTGATGGGGGGTGGATGATGAGAAATTAATGAGTACAATGTACGTTATTTGGGTGATGGATACCCTAAAAGCTGTGACTACTATGCAATTTATACATGTTACAGAATTGTACTTGTACTCCATAAGTTTACACACAAGAAAAGTATGGTATTGGCAAAATTTTCCCATTGTTTCTATGTATTTTCTAGATTGATATAAACATGTGTTATGTTTGGAAAGACACAGCATTAAAATTAAATTTTCAAGCCATAACAACTATATATTTAAAATACTTATAAAATCACAACTTACTCCCTCCCAACCCCCCAGACAGGAACTTCAGTAAACGTCACTCACTATCAGAGTTTTATTTAGCTAAAAATATAGTCTTGCAATATACCTGGGAGTTGAATACGGTAGTTATTTGTAATATTAGCATATTAGGCCTATTCAGACAGAAGTTTTCTTTTTTGCTACAAAAAATTCCATGGATTTTATAAGGAGAATAAAAACCAAAACATCATCTGATGCCATTAAATCACATTTTAGGGCCGGGCGCGGTGGCTCACGCCTGTGATCCCAGCACTTTGGGAGGACAAGGTGGGCGGATCATGAGGTCAAGAGATTGAGACTGTCCTGGCCAATGTGGTGAAACCCTGTCTCTACTAAAAATACAAAAATTAGCTGGGCGTGGTGGCATGCACCTGTAGTTCCAGCTACTCAGGAGGCTGAGACAGGAGAATCGCTTGAACCCAGGAGGCAGCGGTTGCAGTGGGTTGCAGTGAGCCAGGTTGCACCACTGCACTCCAGCCTGGCAACAGAGTGAGACTCCATCTGAAACAAACAAACGAACAAACAAACAAAAAACATCTTAGACTTTTAAAGAGTCCTTATGAGACCTGGCTTGAGAACAAGCATGGACTTTAACCATGAAAATGTCAGTTGAGCCAAAGCTGATATTAGACATTTGTAAAAGTTAGCAGCTTGCCTTAAATAATTGTTTCCATTTTTCCAGATGCTGTTGAGACATATTTCATAAAAAGTATCAATGCATATCGAGCAACATTGGGCTCAGAGGATTTTGAAACACTGAGCACCACTGAAGAATTTTGCAAATGGCTTGTCCAAAATGGAGAAAAACAGGTAAATATGATCAATGCATAAACAGAATTGCTAGTTTGTTTATTAGATCACAATAGCATTTTTCATCTTACAGTTCAGATACTGGAGATCAGATAGGTCCCAGATAAAACTAGGCAAGAAACACATTGTTTCATTATTTGTTAGCATTAATCAATTTTTTCTTTTTTTGCAAATTGGTTTCATTCTTTTGATGAAACTGAGCAACTCTGTCCAACAAGGTTTAGTTTGTACTTGGAAACCGCAAAGTAGGGTCAAAGTATTTTAGAGGGACTCGATATTGATGGCAAAAGAAAATTCGCAGCTACACGTTTGCTTCTAACGGTTCCCTCTCTGATAAACTTTTTTTTTGAGATAGGGTCTCTCTCTGTCACCCAGGCTGTAGTGTACTGGGGTGATCTCAGCCCACTGCAACCTCCGCCTCTTGAATTCAAGAGATTTGCCTGCCTCAGCCTTCCAAGTAGCTGGGATTACAGGCGTGCGCCACCATGTCCAGCTAATTTTTGTGTTTTTAGTAGAGATGGGGTTTCGCCATGTTGACCAGTCTGGTCTTGAACTCCTGACCTCAGGTGATCCACTCGCCTCGGCCTCCACAGTGCTGGGATTACAGGAGTGAGCCACCATGTCCTGCCAGCCTTGCCTTTCTTGTTTGAAATTTTACAGCTATACTTTGTTGTGTAATATTATGGTTCCCTTTCTGTTAAATGTTATTTTTGGTGATCTAAATAAAGCCTGTTTTGTTTGGAGAAAAAAAAAATAAAATAAAACTAGGAATAATACACAGGGCTTAGGTGGCTTGGAATATTAGTAAAAAAATATTTTTCTTGTATCTTGATACATGAGATCCTTCAGATCCAGGACACATGTAATCTCTGGCTTTGTATTTAATATTTTAAGTCAAAATTGGCTTCCATCTTTGGATCTAGCTACTAGTTCTTTTCTTTTGCGGTAATGGTTTTCTCTTGATCTGATAGGTTTTTATTAGCAGCAATTTTGTTTTCACATTTTAAAAAGTTATAGAAAATAATTGTTATTGCTGACCTTTTTCCTTAGAAGTCCCATGAGTCTAAGCTATCATTCAAAACCTTTTGACTTGAACTTTATATATTCAGTGCAGCGTGAACACAGCGAAGACCTTTGTCTGTCATAAGATCCCACATGACTTTGATCTGACCAAGCCAACTTTATACTTCCTCAGGCGAGTGAGAAATATGGATAGATTTGACATGGTCTTATTGGCCATGTAAAAACCAGTATAAGAGTAGAGTTATAGGCACATAGTAAGTAAAAATTTATTCCAGGAATGAAAAAAAGTTTTTTATATCTTATCTAGACATTTTTATAAATGGTGACAATTTCGTTATTTCAATTTTAATTGCCATTTGTAAAGACAAAAACCTTATAATGATTTGCAACCTTTTTTTTCTGTGGCCATGATATTTTCTGTTGGTTTAGAAGATTTTTTTTTTTTTTTGAGACAGAGTCACTCTGTTGCCCAGGCTGGAGTGCAGTGGCACGATCCAGCTCACTGCAACCTCTGCCTCTCAAGTTCAAGCGATTTTTGTGCCTCAGCCTCCCAGAATAGCTGGGATTACAGGCGCCCACCACCACACCCAGCTAATTTTTGTATTTTTTGTAGAAACAGGGTTTAATCCTGTTGGTTAGACTGGTCTTGAACTCCTACCTCAAGTGACCCACCTGCCTTGGCCTTCCAAAATGCTAAGATTATAGGCGTGAGCCACCACACCTGGCCAGTTCAGAAGATTAATGTGAGATCCCAATGCCATGGGTTGATCTAATAATTAATTTTATTTTCAAAGATGTGAAAATACTTTGCCAGAATTTAATAGCTTATCCCTGTTATAGTCTGGTGCAGTGAATACCATGACCTTGGTTGTGATAAACCACCAGTACCACCACCAGTACCAATGCCTGATAATCCTCTGCTTCTAACCAAGTACTTTCTAGTATACCAAGCTCCTGGACAAAGCTACCAAAGGACCTGAGTGCCAGGTGGCTCCAAATCTAAACCATAGGCAGGACTATGGACAGGTCAGCTTTACCATTAGGAAGCAAGTGCCATGAGGGCAGGAAGTTTTGTTTGTTTTGTTCACTGCAGTGTCCTCAATGCTTGAAACACTAACTGGCACATCGAAGATGCCTGGTAACTTTTGAATGAAACTGCTGAATTTTATGACACATTTCCCATATTTAAAAGTAGCTCATTCCCCTGCCTCCAAGCTTCATGTGAGGCTCTAGGCCTGTCCTAGAGGACCATAACAGAAACTCACAAGATTTGGGAATCGTTCCCATGGAATACACAGACACATACACATGCACACACATATATATTTTGGTAAGTAGTTTAATCTGCCATGGATAAAAAATAAAACTCATTCATCTGGAACCACCTTCTTCCAGTAATTCATCAAAATGACAATCATGGCTGGGCATGGAGACTCACACCTGTAATCCCAGCACTTTGGGAGGCCGAGGCAGGAGGATTGCTTGAGCCTAGGGGTTTGAGACCAGCCTGGGCAACAAAGTGAGACCCTCATCTCTAAAAAAATTAAAGAATTAGCCAGGAGCAGTGGTGCATACCTGTGGTCCCAGCTACATGGGAGGCTGAGGCAGGAAGATCACTTGAGCCTGGAAGGTTGAGGCTGCAGTGAGCTGTGATCACGCCACTGCACTCCAACTTGGGTGACAGGGACCCTGTCTCAAAAAACAAACAAAGAAAACAAAAAACAGAGAATGAGTTTGTCATCAATGCCATAAAAAGACACTATAAGAACACTACAGGTCCATATCCCTAAGGCATATAGATGCAAAAATTCTCAACAAAACACTAGCAAACCAAATTTAACAGCATATTAAAAGTCATATGCCATCACCAAATGGGATTTATCCCTGGGATGTAAGAATGGTTTGGCATACGAAAATCAATCAATGAGATATACTGTCTTAACAGAATGAAGGATAAAAATCAGATGATACCCTGAGATCCAGAAAAAGCACTGGACAAAATTCAATACCTTTTCATGATAACAACAACAACAAAAAAAAAACTGCCAACAAAGAAAGAATAGAAGGAAATTACCTCAAGATAATAAAGTCCATACATGTATGCAAAGCCTACAGCTAATACCATACTTAATGGTGAAAAACTGAAAGCTGTTCCTTTAAGATCAGGAACAAAAGAAGGATGCCCACTTTCACCACTTCTATTCAGCATAGTACTGGAGGTACTAGCCAGAGCAGTTAGGCAGGAAAGCTAAATAAAAAACATCCAAATATGAACAGAAGTAAAATTATTTCTGTTCGCAGAATGACATGATGTTATGTAGAAAACCCTAATGATCTCACACACACACACACACACACACACACACACACACACAAAAAACCTGTTTGAACTAATAAATTCAACTAAATTATAGGAAACAAAATCAGCATAAAAAAATCAGTTTCACAGCCGGGCACAGTGGCTCAAGCCCGTAATCCCAGCACTTTGGGAGGCTGAGACGGGCGGATCACAGGTCAGGAGATCGAGACCATCCTGGCTAACACAGTGAAACCCCGTCTGTACTAAAAAATACAAAAAAAAACTAGCCGGGTGAGGTGGCGGGCGCCTGTAGTCCCAGCTACTCGGGAGGCTGAGGCAGGAGAATGGCGTAAACCCGGGAGGCAGATCTTACAGTGAGCTGAGATCCGGCCACTGCACTCCAGCCTGGGCAACAGAGTGAGACTCCGTCTCAAAAAAAAAACAAAAAACAAACAAACAAACAAAAAGTTGCATTTTTATATACTAACATTGAACAATTTGAAAAAGAAAGTAAGAAAACCAATCCCATTTACAATAGCATCAAAAAGAATAAAATACTTAGGAATAAACTTAACCAAGGAGGTAAAGACAGACACTGAAAAAAATAAACAGGAAAATAATAAATTATATGCATGCTTTCCTACTCTAAAAAATGCAAAAATATTACAGTAGTAGCCTTGAGATTCCTGATTTATTGGCAGTGTTTTCTGGAAAGCAGCAATTGACATCCCTTTTATGTTTGTTCTGACATGCCACATTAGGGATGATGATTACATGTTCAACCCAATTCTGAAGAAATATTCTGTTGCACCTGTCAACATAGATAATTCAGGCAGTGAGTGGGTGATGTGCAGTTCTTGAGGGAGCCAGCAATAATACCTCTTCACCTTCCCTAAAGAAAGCGCATTGGGAAGGCAAATGAGTACAAGCACTGTTGTCCTGTGAATGATTTCCAGTGTATACTTAATTTATTTTTGCTGTATAGTAAGTAGTTAACAGAGCTTTGCTGAAAGACAACTGGCCTAGACATTTCAAAAATGTCAATGTTATGAAAGACCAAAAGGGCAGGAGAACTGTAACAGATTAAAGAATCATGAGAACTCAATGCAATACATGATAATTAGATGCTAGATTTTAATGAGGTGTAAAGAACATTATTGGAAAAATTGGGAAATTTGAACATGGAGCATATATTAGGAAACGCTGTTGTACTGATGTAAGATTTATTGAACGATAATGTTATTGTAGATATGTAGGAAAGTGTTCTTGTTCTAAGAAGACACATGCTTAAGTATTTAGTGGTTGCCACGTGCGATGGCTCATGCCTGTCTGTAATTCCAGTAATTTGGGAGGCCAGGGTTGGAGGATCACTTGAGCCCAGGAGTTCATGACCAACCTGGGAAACATAGTGGGACCCTATCTTTACAATAAATAAGTAAATAAATAAGCTGAGCAGAGTGGTGCGCAACTGTAGTCCCGGCTACTTGACAGGCTGAAGTGGAGGATCGTTTGAGCTTGGGAGGTCGAGGCTGCGTGAGCTGTGATCACACCCCTGCACTCCAGCCTGAGCAACAGAGTGAGGCTCTGTCTCTTAAAAAAAAAGAAAAAGAAAAAAAACAAAACAAAACAAAAAGCATTTAGGGGTAAAGTATCTTGATTACTACAACTTATTTTCAACAAAAATATATGTGTGTATGCATGTATATATAGAGAGAGACAGACATCATTTTTTAAGAAGAGAAAACAATAAAGCAAATGTGGCAAAACTGTAGCAATGTGTGAATCTAGGTGAAAATTGTATGGATATTTTACTATTCTTTTAGCTTTTCTGAAGGTTTGAAAAATTTGAAATAAAAAATAGGTGAACAAAAAAAGAGTGAGGGCAGTGGAATTCAGACTGCCTGGTGTTGGAATTCTGCCACTGCCAATCATACGCTGTATGATCTGGGGCAAGATCCTTAGCTGTTATTAGTTTCCATTCCTTCATTTGTAAAATGAGTATAATAACAGTACCTCTCTTGTAGGGCAGCCATGAAGATTAAATAGTATCATATGAATTAACTATTATTAATTACAAGCTTGGAACTTTAATTCTTAATACAAAGTACTTAGGTGGCACATCACAGCGGACTGATCCTGCTGGGTTATATCATCATTGGGTACAATGCCTTCTCCATAGAGCTCAGGGAACAGAACCAGCATGCTCCTTCAGAATTGCCAGGCTGATTTTTTTTTTTTTTTTTAAGAACGTTTTATCCCTTAGGAGGCTTACAGACTGCTAAAGGCTTCGTTAAACTCCCAGGTATTCGGCTACAGTGACTATAGCAAAAATGTGGCTGAAATTTTGTATAACATGGGCAGGATCTGCTTTGCCAAAGGAGAGCCCAGAAAGGCAATTCAGCTCCTGACAAAGGTGACTATTGACTGGTTTTGTTACATTTCCCCCGGGCTTGTAAGCAGGATGTGAGGAGGGATGTATGTACATATGCATGCATGTATATATGTATTTTCCCTTCTCTTCTATTTTATTCCCTCTCTCCTTTTCTTTTTTTTAAGTGATGTGTTATCTTTTGAAAATTGTCTGCTTTCTTAGATGTGCTGAGGGAGAATATGACACAGAAACTTTTGTTGAGTCCATGTCTGGACAAGAGTCTTAAAAGAGTAACACCCTAATCTTGGAATCCAAGTATGATAGTGGCAGAATCTCTGGAAAACACTTCAAGGTTGGGTGGAATTAGTAATACCTTGTTTAACCATCCGTACCCAAGTCCTCATTCCCCTTCCAGAGAGCTCGTTCCCTTGCAGTGGGGTGTGGCAAAAGGTGTTCAACCAGTCAGTATACTGACAGAATGAATCTAAAGGCTTAGTAAAATAGGTGGCAATGTCTCTAAATAAAACCTAAGTTTTTTCAAAGTCAGAGGAAAAGTTGGTAAAGATCAAGTAATACTCAAGTGAGCAGAGGGTAGAGTCAGAAGCAGTCTACATCAGGTTTGCCGGGATTTTCATCTCATTTCAGGGTAACCTAATGTGATCAGAAAATAGTAAATAACAGAAGAAAGGGGAACGCATTTTGAAGATTCAGGGAAAAAGAAAGCCTCCTGAAAGTAAGTTATAGGAGTCAGAATAGCTTTTCCAGGGAAGCATGAACACACGGATGGCATCTGGGTAATAGGGGTAGAAGCCTGAAAGGAGAGAAAACTTTGAAATGAAAGGATGACAGTCTGAGGATAAGAAATGAGATGAAATGAAAAATGATGAGTGAAATGAGAAGGGGTTCCAGGGAAACAAGTCTAATAAAATTCAAATCCACATTGAAAATAACGAAGACGCTTAACATGGAGTGATACTGGAGTATTGTTTCTCAAATCTAGAATTGCAGCACAGTCAGTAAGAAACAAAACAAAACAAGCAAAAACAAATTCCTGAGTCTCACCCCAGACCATCTGAATTAGAAGTTTTACGAGTAGTGTACAGAATCTTTTTTTTTAATAGTTCTAGAGGCAGTTTTAATATCCTGCCAATTTTAAGAATCAAGATTGATATAACAAACTTGAAAAGCTCTCTTAGAATGCAGAGTGAAAGAAGAGAGGGATCTCATGAGAAAGTAATTGGTATGCAGGACAAAGTAGTGATTCAGCCAAAGAATTGTATGTATTTCTGAAGAAATTATGATTGGAATAGAAGCAGTAATCAGAGATGTCATTGAAGACAAATGTTCTGAAATAAAAAAAGACCACAGCACATACATTGTAAGGATTTACCATGTTCCACACAAAAGCAGTGTAAGGAGAGCCTCATATAGATTTTTACCTGGCAATGAATTTTTGATGGCATATGCAATAGATGGAATGCTTGTGTCCCTTGAAAATTCATATGTTGAAACCTAATATTCGCTGTGGTTTTATCTGGAGATAGGACCTTTAGAAGGTGACTAGGACTCAGGAGTGGAGTGTTCATGAATGGGATTAGTGCCCTTTGAAAAGAGACCTCAAAGAGCTTCCTTGCCCCTTTCCACCATGTGAGTTTACAGCAAAGATGGCTGTCAATGAATCAGGAAGTGGGCCCTCACCAGACACGAAATGGACTAAGACAGCATGACTACATCCTCCATTTGTAATAGGGATTTAACTTGGAAATTTAGGATGCCATAAGCCTAGGTAGAGGCTACATCTTTGTTATCAGCTTAGGAAACAAATGAAATGTAGTGCAGGTATTTGACATGTAAACTTGTGACAAGATCTCAGTTCCGCTGGTCCTTTCCTGAGTTTGGTTTGCAATTAAGGTGCTTGCTATCTGATTCTCTTTAACCTGTTGTTTCTCACCTCACCTAGTGTCTGATGATTCAAATCCTTGTATATGGAGGTGAACACAGTAAAAGCAGGGAGACAAAGAGCCTCCTTACTCTGTTGCAGAGGTGAGTTCTGGCCCTGGCCATCAGCCATGTCATCAATGTGTATATATGCATGGCATGGCCTCTCCCAATTCAACCAGGTAGGGGTGATTCACCTCTTTCATTCTTGCTAGTAAGGCAAAATCCTACCTGTGTATGAATTTGGGCAAATCCTATACTTGGGAAAATTAGTTGATTTCTTACAGTCTTATAGACCCCAGTGTTATAGGGTCTGCTGCAATAATATTTAGTATTTATAATACCCCTTTCAATGCTGAGCATTATAGAAAAGCCCTGCAAGACAAGGTTGTAGCTGATCACAGTATGATAGGTATCATATGGATTCAGAGAAAGTAAATGAGTACCTTAAAATAATTTTTCTTGCTGAACATACAAAGTCTAGGTCCCTAAACATAAGGCAAGTTTTTAGGATACAGTCTCCAAAGTTAATAATGACAGAGCCTCTTTGGATTCTTTTTATAGATGTTTAGAATTTAAGTCAAAGAGAGTTTTGTATAGACTTGCCTCAGTCTTTAACCTTGACGTTATCAATGACGCATATCATTGACATTTGTTCATCTCAGAATAGTACTGACCTTGAACTGTTCTAAGAGGGAAGAGAACAAAAACTTGTTGAGTTTATACCAAATTCATAAAACTGAGCTAGGTCCTATTTATAAAGTATTTAATTTAATCCTCACAAATACCCGGTATGATAGCTCTCATTTAACAGAAGGGAGCTTGATGTTTTATAATGGAATTTGCCTAAATTCACTCAGTCTTGGAGATTTGGACTCAAATAAGTGTGACTCTAAGGCCATGTGCTTTTCCCTGAGAGCCCTCTAACAGAGGTGCATTGTTGCTGAGAGTTAGGACCCCGAATGTGTTCACCAGTGGTGGCTGATAATCGGTCCCCTTCTCACCAGGTTCACCAGGCTAGACAGGTGGGGAAGGTCATGCCATGGAGAATACATTGAGCCCTCCTCTCCACACCCGCTTCACTCAGAGCCACACCTGAGGTGGGCCCCACAGGAGGCTATCTCCTGTTTTATCATTACCCAGAGGAGGACGTTCTCCAGCCTCTGTCAATAATTCCTGTTAGGAGGATATAGAGGAGCAGCCACAGGGCAAAATGGAAAACTTTGCTCCCTGCCTGTTGGTGTTTTAAATAAAATCATGTCTATAACATGCATAGTACAGTGCCTGGCAGAGCATGCACTCAATAAATGTTCGTAAAACACCCTTCCTTCCCCTTCTTCACAGAAGACTGCCTTTTGCTTTCAGGGCAACAGTTCAGAATATTTGAAATCAGGGATAATTGTTAGCCACTAATACCATAAGTTAGTTTTGAGATTTTGAATCTTTGAATATATCTAAAGTAGATTTTGTGCTTTGAAGGTAATAATAATGAAACCAAAAGAACAAAATGTATAATTTCGGAGAAAAAATGCATGATGTTTCCCCAAAACTGAACAGAAGTTCTACTCAGCTTGTATTTAAAAAGAGACACTTAGAATATCTGGAATCTCATTCTTTGGTAGCCTGAGATTGCTTTGCCTTCCAGTATTTACTGTGTCTTTTAGGTGATCTGAAATGATTCATAGAAGGAGGAAAAATTAGGAGATCTAATTCAGACCCTAGGTGGTATGAGTTTCTTTAGGTACTTGGAAATTAATTTTTCTTTCTGTAAATTACAATGAAACCAAACCTACCAAGAAAGTCCATATAAGGGGAAAAGAAGAGTCTTTTGAAGGACTTTGCTGTAGCAGAAGGTTTTTCTTTCCCTAAAACAAGCCCATATCTCATTCCTCAAGAACTGCTGAGCAAAACCATGGGGGAAACTGCCAAAGCCAGATGTCAAAACCCAGTACAAGGATTGCTCTCTTTGCAGACTTCGGCATCTCACTGGAGTAATCAATCCCAGATGTCCTGGAACTCTGCTAGTTTTCCGATATACTCTCCTGCTTCTTACCTCACCTCTTCCGGAAACTCGTTGACTACACTCATTGGACTTCCATTGCTAGGAGCCCGAATTCTTGGCTTCTGAAGCCTGTGCAAAAAAGCTAAAGTAGAAATGGCCCCTTGAAATCAGAGTTAATTTCAAGGTTAAATGATAGTTGCAAGGGTCTCAAATAAAATTTTGGTATACAGAAAGGGCATAGAAAATCTTGGATTTGGAAATAAACTTTTTGGTTGTTTAGTCTAACTTTTACCTAAATCACAAATGTACTTCAGTTGTAATCATTTACATATCTAGCTCATTTAAGCACTAGAAATACTAATATGTTTAAGATAGAGTGCCTGATATGAAAGTTAGTCTGTATTAAGTCTTTAATAGAAATGTAAAGGAAAAGGGCAAGTAATACATCATAAGGCTAGAAATGTGAGTGGAAACTCTGCATAGGTTGGGGGCTGGGTTGCAGGGTCTTTGAAGAAAAGTAGACATAAGCAGGTAGACAAGAAGCCAGAGGAGAGTATTCCAAGTTGCATGAACAGAAGCATAGTGGCGTAGATACCCGATATCACGGAGGAAAAGCAAGTGACCTCGAGTGGTTGTAGTTTAAGGTACTTGAGGAGGGACGTGCTGGACATGAGTTTGGAAAGACAGACTGGGGCAAGATTATGGAATTTTTATGTGCTGTGCTAAGGCCTTTAGGATGTATTTAGTAGACAGAAAGCAACCATCAAAGAGTTTTGGGCAGGATATGACACGATCAATTATTGGCTTTAAAACATTACCTCTGGCAGCAATGAGAAGGATAGATGGTACCTAGGGAGAAGTGGGGAGGGCAGTTAGGAGGTAGATCCGATAGTCCAAGGGAGAGATGTTTAGACCTTTAATTATCTAAAGCCGTAGTAGGAAGAATGTGTAGAGGATAGATCGAGAAGCTATATGGAGTCTGTATTGAGAGACCATAGGACCAGTCAGATGTGAGGTTTAATAGAGGCAGGAATCAAAGGTAGTGTTGAAGTTTCTAGCTTGGGCAACTGGGTGAATGGCAATGTTATTAAATAGTATTGGCAAGAGGAATAATCTTGGAGGATGTCTAGGGTGCCTGAGGGAAGATGGTTTCCACTTTGGATATGTTTGCAGTACCCACAATACATCCACTTGGCAACAGCTGTTAAGTTGTTGGCTGTATGGGCCAAGAGCTCAAAGAAATGATTCTGAAGCTAATGGAATAGAATACATACATGTGAAACAAGAAGGCTTAGGAAAGAACTTTGGAGAATGCTTCCACTTATTTCACAGAGTATATGGTGGTTTGGTAGCAGAACAGCTGGGGCTCAAATTTGAGCTTTCCCACTTATAGTGGGACTTCCTAAGGCTTACTTTCTTCATCTGTGAAAATGCACATAAATACAGCACTTCATTTTAAGTGCTTTACTTACTGTATGGCACATAGTAAGCTTCTGTGAAATGCTAATTATTGTAATTATCATTATTGTATTATTTAGGGTCATGCAGAAAGAGGAACTGAAAAGGAGTCTCTAAAAAAGTCCTTAAGAATTAAGAGAGTCAGAAAAAAATAGAGGACAAAGTTTCAATGAAAGAGAGGCCAGTGTCATTGTTACGAAAGACATGAGGAGACACTTCAAAGAGGAAGAAATGCGTATGACCAATAAACACACACACACACACAAAGATTTCCAATCTCAGGCAGGATTCAAAACATAAAATACCATTTTAACCTATCGCTTTAGTGGTAATGACAAATACAGGTAGTAAAACCCAGCTATGTTAAAGGTATGGGGAGCTCAGCCCTCTCAATACTCTGTTTATATGAGACTGTATGTTGATTGCACCTTTTTGGTGGATATGTTGGGAAAAGTTAATAGAATGTTTAGATGCATGGAACTTTTGACTCTGAAAGACCACTTCTAAGATCTGTCTTTTGAAATCCTTGCACAAAATATGTATTTATAAATATGTGTATATAAATATACACATATACATACATAAATATGTCTTTCTTTTAGATTTGTGGGAAAAACTCAAATGTCTACCAGTAGAAATACTAGCACATGTTTATTGCCGTACAATATGGTCATTCAAAGGCATGATGTAGAGCTTTAAGTGTCATGGAAGAATAATCCCATATATATTGTGAGGGCTAAAAACATGAAAAGTACACATTAGTGAGCAATATATGTAGCATAACTCATAAGTATATGTAAATATGTAGTTAGTGAAAAGAATAGTACTTATCTCTAGGACACAGGATTATGGAGGACTTTCAAATTCTATGTTATATATTTCTGTGTCATTTTACTTTTATTTTTATAATAAATGTTATTTGTGACGATAAAAAAGATACATTTTAAGAGTATGGTATATGTGTCAAATATTAAGAGAGTGCCATGTAGTGGTAAGGAACGGACTAGTGCTAGATGGCCTGGGTTATAAGCCCAGCTCTGTCTTTTTTTTTTTTTTTTTTTTTGAGACAGAGTCTTGCTCTGTCGCCCAGGCTGGAGTGCAGTGGCACAATCTTGGCTCACTGCAAGCTCCACCTCCCGGGTTCACGCCATTCTCCTGCTTCAGTCTCCCAAGTAGCTAGGACTACAGGTGCCCGCCACACACCCGGCTAATTTTTTTGTATTTTTAGTAGAGACGGGGTTTCACTGTGTTAGCCAGGATGGTCTCGATCTCCTGACCTTGTGATCTGCCTGCCTCTGCCTCCCAAAGTGCTGGGATTACAGGCGTGAGCCACAGCACCTAGACCCAGCGCTGTCTTTAGCTGTGAGATCTTGGACAAATAGCTTTTCTTCTCAGTTTCCTCATCCATAAAATGGGGATGATAATAATATAATATCTACTTCATAGGGTTGTTATTAATAAATAAGTAAATAAGTTAATAAATAAGTAAAACTGCAAAGAAAGATGCCTGGCACATAGTATGTGCTAATTATAGATGATGAGCGTGTTAATGATGACGACTGCAGATGGAAAGAGGATGACTAATAAGAAGCATTATATTGGCAAACAGAAAATCATCACTGACATTGCTGATATTAGCATGAGCTGTATTGGTAGAGAAGACCTTTGAGATTACTGTTTGTCCAGTACCTGATTAAATACCTCCCATAATGAGGAATTTACTCATTATCTCTCAAGATGGCCCCTTCCTTCCATTACTGGACAGTTCTGATTGTTAGAAGAATGTAGTAGTTAAGGTCATAGACTACATTTAAAGTTAGACATATCTGTGCTTGAATCCAGGCTCTACTACTATGTACCATTAGGTAAGGTATCTTAAACCTCACTTTTCTCTAATGAGGATTAGAATAGTATCTATAATATGGAAATATAATAAAGAGTAAATGAGATCATTCACATAAAGCACTTAGCACAGTATCTGGTATACAGTAAGTGCTCAATAAATATTAGCTATTTTAACAACTCTATCTAGTCATCAAACTTACTGGATGTATGAAAGCATGAAGTTGCCAACTTTACCTTTCTCTCTGTTAGATGTCTCCGAAACAGCTGCATACTGAAAAGTTATTTTGATATACCTTTCAATGGGTATAAAGCTGTAGAAGCCAACAGAAGGAGCAGGGAGAACCATCCTTTTCTTCTCATAAGAGGAGAGCAAAGGAAGGTGCCTCAATGCCTATTAACCTATTAGTGACATACAGTCCTCTTGGTCTTGTGAACAAAATGGAACAGCCTCTTCTGGGCTGAGGGGCTAGAGAAGGAAAATAGGGTGGAAATGGGGATTTGGGAGTTGATTGACTCCAGAGAGAAGTGAACAAGGAAAAAGAAAGGAGGTCATATGCTTCAGTACATTTTGTATCAGCCAGACCCAGTCTTGGGCAAGACCTTAGTGATGAAATGTATGTTCCATAAGCTGGGTTGTTTCCAGGTTGCTGCATTCATCTTCTTTTCCTATTATTTATTAGTAAACATTCCAACACTCCATCTACAAAATTAAGGAGAAAATATCTGGCCAAACCTTGGTATGACTGAGTGAGGAGCACAATCTGCTCCAGCAGAGCCAGGCAGCCAAACAAGGGGCAGCAGCTTTTCCAAATCAGGATTCTGGTACTAGCTGGAGGCACTGGGGCAGGTAGAGAAGTGAAAACTCAGAAGCCTTTAGTTCACTGCTTGAGGGTCTCTTTTATGGGGAACAAGGGCTGCTAAGCCACAGTGAGCCAGCTCAGTGTACCTTGTCTTTAGCAGAGCAGTGGGGAGCTCTGCAGTCTCCAGGTACTCTGCCATGCCCACAGAAATGGTCTGACAGGTGGGGACAGCATGGAATAGGGCAGGCAGAGCAAATACATTTCATCTCATGGGCCCATTCTGTTACTGGCTTCCTGGAATGATGCTTCAGGTTCCAGAGCAAAAGGCTGGGTTTGGTGGAGCTTGATTTATTAGTGTCTTCCACCTTGGGCTATGGGTGGGGGAACAGCGGACTTCTACCACATATTTGCTGTTCAGATATAGAGAAAAGAGCACTGTACTCTGAGTCAAGGCACCTCGTGTGTGAATCCCAAAAACCATGAGACCTTAAGTCACTTAAACATTGAGTCTCAATTTCTTCATCTTCATTCATTCCTTTAACAAACATTTGTTGAGCACCTACTAAGTGCCAGGTGCAGTTAGAGCTGCAGGTGGTAATAAAGATAAATAAAACATGGTCATTAATCTTAAGGGGACAACATTCTAGTATAAGAGAAAACATGAAGAAATAACGAAAACATGTTTAAGTTCTGGAATAGCATTCTCAGTGCAATGAAAAGAGAGACAATCTATGAGAATCGGAAAAGACTTCATAGAGAGGGTGACATTTGAGCCATTTCTTAAAGGAGAAGTAGCAGTTCATCCAGATGGAGAACAGAAGCCATTCCTGGAAGAAGGAACTCTACATACAAAGGCACAGAAGCATGACAGAGGGCAGTGTATGGAGGAATGGTAAGTAGTTTACAGCTGTTGTACAGGGCAGCATGTCCTGAAGGCGGCTGCAAGAAATGCTGATTCCAAGGGATGTGCATCAGTTCTCTGGGGGAGGGAGAAAGGCTCTGAGGCAGAAAGACAAAAATCAAGTAAGGAAAAAAAAAACCAGGTTTAAACAAAGTGACACAGGTTACTTTTCTGAAGGGCTTCTCAGGACTTTTAATATACAAAACCTTTGGCTGGGTTCTGTAGCTCATGCCTGTAATCCTAGCACTTTCGGAGGCTGAGGCAGGTGGATTGTCTGAGCTCAGGAGTTCAAGACCAGCCTGGGAAACACAGTGAAACCCCCAATTAGCCAGGCGTGGCAGCATGTGCCTGTAGTCCCAGTTATTCAGGAGGCTGAGGCAGGAGAATCGCTTGAACCTGGGAGGCAGAGGTTGCAGTGAGCCAAGATCATGCTGCTGCTCTCTAGCCTGGGTGATAGAGCAAGACTCTGTATCCTAAGAAAAAATTTAAAAAATTTTTAAAAATTATATATACATATATATATATAACCTTCCCTATTGGCATGTTGGGAACAAATCAGGTTTTTTAAATTTTTATTTTTATATTTTCAATTTGTAGAGACGAGGTCTCACTATGTTGCTGAGGCTAGCCTCAAATTCCTAGGCTCAAGCGATCCTCCCGCCTCAGCCTCTCAAAGTGCTGGGATTACAGGCGTGAGCACACCATACCTGGCTGCAAATCAGTTTTTCAGAAAACATTGTATTTTACATACCTGAAGTCTTTTCGAAATGATCAGTGATTTAAATTTTGGCAAATAAAACCTTGCACTGTCTTTAGAATCGAAGTAGAGAAACTAAGATCTGGTTTTGTTGAAAGCAAAGGGTGTAGTGCATGTTTGCCCTGAGGGTATACATGAATACTTTTGCAGTTTGATAAGGAATTTTGGCCCCATTTTAGGATATAAAGTCTTTATGAACTATGACTATCTCATCAGCTATTTAATCTGATCATAGAAATACGACTTCAGTGCATCCCTATGAATTAATCTTTTTGATTCTTGGTGGTTAAGAGCTGTAGTTCTGGAGACAGGCAAGTCTGAGTTCAAAACCCAGGACTACCACTTTCTAGCTATGGATAATCCTATAAAATGGGGATGAAGTATAGTATCTATCTCAGTGTTGCTGTGAGAATAAATGAGATAATGCATTATATGTGAAGTGCTTAGCAGAGTGCCTGGCCCCATAATAATCATGTATTAAGTAACAGCTATTTTTATTTTTACTGAAAGCTGGTCTTTGTCTTTATTCCCTTCTACTGACACCATTGTTGCATGAAGCAAATGGAGTTAGGGGCTGAGTATTTTGAAAAGCTACTACCAAGCTTATGTGGAAAACATTTTTCTGGTTAACATCTCAAAAAAGATATAGCTTTATCAGGTTCTGGAAACACAGATAGTATCATAGACAAGCAGTCTGACAGTCACCTAAACTCAAAGATAATATATACACTATGGAAATCAGTTATCCTTTCAGATTTCAGGCAAGGGGAATCCTGCCACCTTGTGGTGTGAGAGAAGTAGGCCCGAGGCCAATTCCAACTTACTATCCCTAGCAGAGATGCAGCCCTCTCACAGTTATTGCCCACCTCTGAATTTATGAGACCCCTGGGCAACTGACTTAATCTGTGCCTATTTCTTCAGCTAGTTTGGAATCTCATTATCTCCTGGTTTACTGCAAAGGAAGTTAAAGTGCCAGATCACTTTCTATATTTTATACAGTCCAGTAATAGAGAATGAACCAGTCTTTAGTACGACTTGCATAAAAACCCCAAGTTCATAAATTTTGTATCTCATATACTACAGAAGAAATAGTCTTTTCAGGTTAAAAAAAAAAAAAAAAAAGGGGCTATGAAAACCACACTTTTTTCAGGCTTGAGGTAGAAATAGGAGGTGACTAAAGAACACTTAATAGTAACTGTGTTTCTGGAGCCGTCTTTTGGATCATAATACATCAGAGTCCTGCTCAATTCCTTCCGTAATGAGAAATCAGAGGACAGACATCTCAACGGCTAGAAACAAACAACAGAGCTCTTTCACAGGCCTCGGGCTCTAAGTCTCTGTGTTCGTGAGAAGAAACCACTTGAAAATCATGAACTATATAAAAGGCCCTAAATTAGATAAGTTTTCCACCTGGGATTTAAACAATCCAGGTAGCTCAACTATCCTTGGTTTGCCGAGAGCTCCCTGCTCTTTAGGAAGAAAACTCGAGACTCTCTTCAGACTTTAGAGGCCTATTAGAAGAGACAGCATTTGGAGAGTATAGTCATGTGTTGGAAAATGGTGACATAGTTGCCTCAGGCTAAGTTCAGCCTTTAGCTGAGGTAAGGCAATGAGACGTGCTGCTGGGGGAGGCAGGGCCAGTTATGGAGGAAGAGAAGGCAAGAACCAAGAAAAATGCTCATATGATTTTCTCCTTTCCTCTAGGTCTTCTGTTACCAAATTGAAAACCTTTATACACAACAGCCAACAATAAAGACAACCTTGTTGATGATAAAAATTCTCGACCACAAAATGTTTCTCAACATTGATGGCATTGGCAGATCTAAAACAGAACGGTTTTTTATTAAGGACTCTGGGAAAAAAGGTCCACTTAGCAGCAGCATTCCAGGTGAAATACCCAAGAGCCATTAGAAACTAGGATCCTGGCCAGGCACGGTGGCTCATGCCTGTAATTCCAGCACTTTGGGAGGCCAAGGCGGGCGGATCACGAGGTCAGAAGATCGAGACCATCCTGGCCAACATGGTGAAACCCCGTCCCTACTAAAAATACAAAAAAAATTAGCTGGGCTTGGTAGCACATACCTGTAAACCTAGCTCCTCGGGAGGCTGAAAAGGGGAATCACTTGAACCGGGGAGTTGGAGATTGCAGTGAGCTGGGATCGCACCACTGCACTCCAGCTTGGCAATAGAGAGAGACTTCATCTCAAAAAAAACACAAAACAACTAGGATCCTGATCTATGACTTGGGGGAAAGAAATCTTTTAGACACATGCTTTAAGTTATAGTTTCTTGTGTCACTGGGACTCCATTACCTTCCATTTCCCTTTTTCTAACTCTAACTTTATTCCTTTCAGTTCTGATTTAAAAAAAAATTCTGCAATACCTAAGTAATTTATTGGTAAACACTTTCATATACTACAGTTGACCACTTAACAATGCAGGGGTTAGGGCTGCCAATGCCTCGTGCAGTCAAAAATCTTTGTATAACTTTGGATTCCCCCAAACCTTAACTGCTAATCACCTAGTGTTAACTGGGAGCCTTACTGATAAGATAAACAGTGGACTAACGCATACTTTGTATGTTACATGTATATTATATAATATATTCTTACAATGAAGTAAACTAGAGAAAAGTAAAGGTTATTAAGAAAATGATAAGGGGCCAACTATGGTGGCTCATTGCCTCTAATCCTAGCACTTTGGGAGGCAGAGGAAGGCAGATTGCCTGAGCCCATGAGGTTGACGTTGCAGTAAGCTGAGATCATGCCACTGCACTCCAGCCTGGATGACAAAGTGAGACCCTGTTCAAAAAAAGAAAAAAGAAAGAAAATAAGGAAATACATTTACATTACTGTACTGTATTTATTGATTCCATAAATTTACATTGTCTGTTTACAAAAAGAATCCTTGGACTGAAATGAAGGGCATCCACAGCCACAGACCTCAATCTTTGATACATATCAATAAATTCAGCTTTTTCTTGTAGTGTCATGACTTTTACTTCTTGGGAACACTTCCAGCATCACTAGTGGCACTTCGTATGGGTCCCATGGTATTATTTGAGGTTTATGGTGCGCTAAACATGATGAAAAATACTTAAGAATCTCAAGAGAGTACTTTTTTCTGCCACATGAAATTTACTGGAGAGTCGAACTGCTCATACAGAGATGATGAGCATCAAACAGCGTTTTGAGCGGATATTCACAACACCTGAGTGAACGGCAGCAGCAGTAGGAGGCAGCTACAAAATGACTGCAGTACGGTGTGTACTCCCGTTGGTTTTATGTGGCTGTGATTTAACCTTGCATCTTTACATTTGTTTACATTTCTCTGGACTGTGAATGCACCATGTACTGTATATGTGTGTAAATTTTGAGAAAATTTAGCATTTTATAAGTTTGTGCATATTTTGTAGTAGCACATGATAAAAGACTAGTATATACATATATTTTATGCATTCATGACATACCTTTTAAATTTTTAAAAAATATTTCTAGGCAATAGTTTGTGTTTTTTTAGATTGTCAAAAATCTCAAAAAAAAAACAAAACAAAACTTTCAATGTATTTATTGAAAAAAATCTGTGTACTAAGTGGATTTATACAGTTAAAACCTATGTTGTTCAAGGGTCAACTGTATTTGGAAGTGTCTTTAGTCTCAGCCTGTTTGAGGTCACCAAAATTGCCTTGGAAGCAATAGTTTGATCCTTCTGAAACACTTGCCCTGATCTGATTTACTGAACTCATCATAACATGTTAAAAGTTAGAAAGGACCTATTTACTTTATAAAGAAACTAGGGATGGCGGGGCATGGTGGCTCAAGCCTGTAATCCCAGCACTTTGGGAGGCCGAGGCGGGCGGATCATCTGAGGTCAGGAGTTTGAGACCAGCCTGACCAACATGGCGAAACCTCGTCTCTGCTAAAAATACAAAAATTAGCTGGGTGTGGTCATGGGTGCCTGTAATCCCAGCTACTTGGGAGGCTGAGGCAGGAGAATCACTTGAACCCGGGAGGTGGAAGTTGCAGTGAGCCAGGATCGTGCCATTGCACTTCAGACTGGGCGACAAGAGCAAAACTCCGTCTAAATAATAATAATAATAATAATACAGCTCAAAGATCCTGTGTCTTTGGGGATCCAAGTGTATCACTATCAATATCTGTATCAATGCACTCAGTGCTTACTGAACCACATTTTGGTTCTTCATTCAGGAAATTATTTCAGTCATTTGTTCAGCCTGTAAAATTTAAGAATCAACCAGTACCTAAGGTATAGTGAGTTGTGTTCTGCTGTGGCAGAAGCACACATATACCAACTAAGCCAAAGGCTTGTCCACTGACTGGTAGGCCTCCTCCTGGCAGTTGCGACTAACTCCCAGGATGCTTTAGGGTTGGCACTCAGGATCAAGGTCCCACATTGCAGCCCTGGCTGAAAGCAGCTATATATTCCATTGCCCTTCTCTGCGGTGCTTATTAACTGGTCACTTGGCCTGTCATTGTTCATTTTAGCCCTGTCTGGAGATGAGGCTGCTGTTCTTCCCCAGAATATTCTGAATTGATTACAGTAGCTTCAGAAGAGTCGCTTCCATTTTCACATACGTAGTTGAAAATGGCTTTTCAACAATGACTGACATTTAAAAAAAAAAAAAAGAATACCCGAAAGAAATGGCCATTTAGACTCCATTTTGGGTGGCACCAAAATTTATAAAATGTTACTATTTTGCAATCCTAAGATGTCCAAACTGACAAACCTGTATCAATAAACAGTAGCATAAGTGTAACACTGTGAAATAAAATTTTATGGTGTACCTGTTCCTGCATTTGAAAGTTGTTTTTAATGTTTAAAGTTTTTCCTTTATCGTCACTGTAAAGCTGCTATTGTCTGGGGTTTTGATGTTAAAATGTTTTATAAAATGGTGGTGATACTGAATGGTATAATTTTAACATCCACATACCTGGTAAAATAAGTTGGCACCTATGTTGGTCCCCAAAGTTTTTCCCAAAGGCATTTTTAAAGCCGTTTTAGGTTCATACAAAATTAAGGGAAAGCTACAGAGATTTCCCATTTACTCCCTACCCCCACACATACCTGGCTTCTCCCTTATCAACATCTCCCACCGGAGTGGTACATTTGTGACAGCTGATGAACCCACACTGACACACCATTATTACCCAAGTCCACAGTTTACATGAGGGCTCACTCTTGATGGTATACATTCTGTGGGTTCGGAAAAATTATAATGACATGTATCCACCATTATAGTATCATACATACTAGTTTCACTGCCCTAAAAATCCTCTGTGCCCTGCCCAAAAGTTTTAAAATTTTACTATTTTGGTGAAATCCCGAAGTCTTAACAAGCCACATTAGAAATATAAAGTTGCGTTCTCACTGCAAAACCACAGAAGCTACTTTCTAAATTCAACCGATCTGGATAACCCAATCCAGTCAAACACCTGACATATCTAACAGATCTGAGCTAACATACAGAGCTCTTACAATTCTTCTGAATTAGCTAACAAGCACTGACATGTTTTAGGTGGATGAGGATTATTTTCCAACAATCTCTGTACCAAGTTAGAAAAAAATAATTCAAGCCCAGATCAAGCTGTCTCACATACAGATTTCAATAAATATTTTTATTTTTTGTTGAGACACGGTCCCACTCTCCTGCCAGGCTATAGTGTAGTGGCATGATCATAGCTCACTGCAGCCTTGAACTCCTGGGCTCAAGCAATCCTCCCGCTTCAGCTTCTGGAGTAGCTGGGACTACATGCATACTCCAAACCTGGCTAAAAAAAAAAAAAATTTAGAGATGAGGTCTTGCTATATTGGCCAGACTGGTCTCAAAACTCCTGGGCTAAAACCCAATGTGCTGGGACTACAGGTGAAAGCCACCACACCTAGCTCAATGACCATTTTTTAGCAAGCAAACAAAAAAGTTTATGTAACCGGCTAGGCGTGGCGGCTCACACCTGTAATCCCAGGCACTTTGGGAGGCTGCAGTGGGAGGATCACAAAGTCAAAAGATCAAGACCATCCTGGCCAACATGGTGAAACCCTGACACTACTAAAAATACAAAAATTAGCTGGATGTGGTGGCAGGCACCTGTAGTCCCAGCTACTCGGGAGGCTGAGGCAGGAGAATTGCTTGAATCTGGGAGGCGGAGGTTGCAGTGAGCTGAGATCGCACCACTGCACTCCAGCCTGGCAACAGACTGGGACTTCATCTCAAAAAGAAAAAAAAAAAAAGAAAGAAAAAAGTTTATGTAACCTGTATTAAAGGTCCACTTAAGGCAGGCTTGACAATATTCCAGAAATAGTACTCTCCTAACCTAGTTAGCCAAGGCAACCAGAAATCCTTGGACAAAATGGCAGGAAGCAAGACCATTTTGGGATCAAGTGTCAGGCACCATGCCTAAGGGTAAAGGCCACAGGCTTCACTAGATTGTTACTTCCTTTTCACTTAAATATGAGGAATTACTCTGAAATAATTTAGTAAGTTCACACATCCTGAATACCTCTAGTTTTGCCACTGAAAGCCACTACTAGTATCTATTATAATGAGCAACAAGCTATGAATTTCAAAAATATACTTCACACATTTACTCTGCTGATTATCAAAACCTCTGGATGTGACTGAGATACAGATATAGAAAGCACTTGAAACCGCTGCCTTTGGTCTTTCTGATTAGAATACTAGCTGTCCACTCCTGAGAGAGAAATCCTGTTAGAGCTAATGACTCCTCCTGGGGTGCTTGTAACCTGATACTAGTATAAAACAGCACTACCTATTCCAAAGAGAGAATGAAAGCAAATTACAAACATAATTGGGAAAAGAAAAAATAGTCCACACTCCAATTTCTCAGGACCCAATAGATTTTATTTCAGGTGGGGATAAGGGACAAGCAGTGTGAAGACAGGGAAGGAGAGAAGGAAGTCTCTATGTTCTGAATGATTCCCTACCCCACTGTTGAGAGTGCCACATTCTGCCCTTTTACAATTTTAATTAATTTTTACTGGGACTTGGATAACACCACAGAAACCTTGTGGCTTCCTGTTAAAATGATTGTGTTACAAGCCTTATTTTTATTAGAAAAGTGAAATTTAACAAATATTTTTATTTTTATTATTTTGAAGCATTTCATCAATTCTAGGTGGAAGCACTACATCATTGAATGGGAAATCAACAAATGAAAAATGAAAAAAAAAGATTACTTATCCATTCACAGTAAGCACAATTTTACTAGAAAGAGAGATAAACTTCAAAAAGACAGAACTAAAAGTCATATATAAGACTGTGTTCTTCTATATGCTACACATCAATTTGTAGTGGCACCAAAGTGTCGCCTGCTCTGCCTGAGGGAGCACTCCCCCTAGTGGTTTTCCATAGGAAATAAAGTTAAACTTTTATTAAAGTAAAAATGCCTGGGTCAAATAGAACACACGTAAGGAGGAAATTCTTTATAAAATAAGTACCTTGATGTTAGAGTGACTTAGAAACAATTCTTACTCTCTGAATTCTAAATAGCTGAAGAGATGCAGCTAAAACAATAATTTTTATTTTAATTTTTTATTGTTTTTGAGACGGAGTCTTGCTCTGTCACCCAGGCTGGAGTGCAAGGGCGCAATCTCGGCTCAATGCAACCCTCACCTCCCAGGTTCAAGTGATTCTCTTGCCTCAGCCTCTCGAGTAGCTGGAATTACAGACACCCACCACCACACCTGGCTAAGTTTTGTATTTTTAGTAGAGACGGGGGTTTCATCATATTGGCTAGGCTGATCTTGAACTCCTGACCTCAGATGATCCACCCGCCACGGCTCCCCAAAGTGCTGGGATTACAGGTGTGAGCCACCACGCCCAGCCTAAAATAATAATTTTAAATGTGCAAAAATATCCATCCTTACTGAGCTGATTTATATTTGTTTTAAATTCTTTTTAGATTCAACTTTTAAAAAATACATTAGGCCAGGCGTGGTGGCTCACACCTGCAATCCCAGCCTTTTGGGAGGCCAAAGCGGGTGGATTGCTTGAGCTCAGAAGTTCAAAGATTAGCCTAGGCAACATAGTGAAACCCTGTCTCTACAAAAAATACAAAAATTAGCAGGGCATGGTGGCATGTACCTATAGTCCTGACTATTTGGGAGGCTGAGATGGGAGGATTGCTTGAGCCTAGGAGATTGAGGCTGCAGTGAACTGTGATCCTACAACTGTACTCCAGCCTGGGCAACAGAGCAAGATCTTGTCTCCAAAAATAAAAATAAAAAACCTTAGATCAAAATAAATTTAGAGCTAAATCATCAGAATTAAACAGTGACTAATAAGATGCTAAAATAAAATCTGAAATTGGAAATTCTTTCATCTAACAAAGTTCCTAAATGCCCATTATATATTAGGCACTGTTCTTTGTTCACACTAGTAACAAAAGACAAAAAATAACTATGCTATTTCACATTTAACAGTCTTTAGAATGTTGACTGATTAGATATTTCTGTAAGTAGCTTTTAGGTTTGTTCTGTTCTTGGTGTTTAAACAAAAAATATTCTGACAACATTTAGTAAATTCATATCTTTCCTTCTTGAACACATACACTTTAAAAAATTCCAACTTCTTTTGTAGCCGCTAGGCATGCTGAGATTGAGAGACTTATTAGTTATCAGGTACTGACCCTGGCCACCTCCCAGAATTGTCCATATGCCTGGGAAGCAGTGCCTGCCACTGTGCTGGAGTGGCCTCCTTGCAGCACACTTTGCTGTAATACTCTCCAAACCAATTTTCTCTAACACTATGTGACCTATATTAAGGTAGGGCATTCCAATCTATCCTCCAATTTTGGTGAATATCACTGAATGGTTCTCAACAATTAATACTTTGGTACACTTTTATTTGGGGGAGGCGGTGGTCACAATGACTAGCATCAGTGGGTAAGGGTCAGACAGGCTAAATGAATCCTGCAATGGGATGACAGTTTTTTATCCTAAAGAACCGTCTCACTCAAAAGGCCAATAGTGCCTGTCCACGAACGGACACTGAGCTGTTGTCACCTGGTACGGTAACAAAGACAGAAGCTTCACTGTACTCATGTAATTTTTTCTACTAGCGAGTAAGTCAGGTAATTTTAGTATTGTATTTTATTAAATATATTTATATGCCACAAAAATTATTTTAGTGACAACTACCAGGAAAGTACAAAATCACTTAATAACTGGTTTTCTACACCTTGATTTGTCAAGAAACTCATAGGCAAATGGAAAGTAATAAGTACTGACTGCCGTTACTACAGTGAACAGTTTTGAGAACAAGAAGAAAACCTGTAACACTGAAAATTGCTTTATATCCCGTTCACAGATCTCTTTAAAAGGTCTACTTTAAAAATAAATCACGGCCGGGCGCGGTGGCTCAAGCCTGTAATCCCAGCACTTTGGGAGGCCGAGACGGGCGGATCACGAGGTCAGGAGATCGAGACCATCCTGGCTAACAAGGTGAAACCCCGTCTCTACTTAAAAATACAAAAAAACAAGCCGGGCGAGGTGGCGGGCGCCTGTAGTCCCAGCTACTCGGGAGGCTGAGGCAGGAGAATGGCCTGAACCTGGGAGGCAGAGCTTGCAGTGAGCTGAGATCCGGCCACTGCACTCCAGCCTGGGTGAAAGAGCAAGACTCTATCTCAAAAAAAAATAAAAAATAAAAATAAATCACATAAAGAATTGTTCAGACTTGTTTGGTGATGCCTCAACTTCAGAACATTTGCAAGGAAATCACATGTAAAAGCAATTATCTCAATACAATTAAATCCTATTAAAGAAAAAAAGTTTCCTTCAAACCAGTGGTTCCCAAAATGTAGTATGCATCAGAATCTCCTGAGGGAAGCTTGTTAAAATACAGAATGCTGGCCTCCTCCCCAGAGTTTGCTACAAGTTTGCAGGCCGTTCTGATGTTGGTGTGGGCACAACACTTTGAGAACCACCACTTTATGATCTAGTCTCTAGAATTCAAACTAACAAGCAATGCTCATATGCCTGTGCTTTTTCTTTTTTTTTTTTTTTTTTTGAGACAGAGTCTCTCTCTGTCGCCCAGGCTGGAGTGCAGTGGCCAGATCTCAGCTCACTGCAAGCTCCGCCTCCCGGGTTCCCGCCATTCTCCTGCCTCAGCCTCCCGAGTAGCTGGGACTACAGGCGCCCGCCACGGCGCCCAGCTAGTTTTTTGTATTTTTTAGTAGAGACGGGGTTTCACTGTGTTAGCCAGGATGGTCTCGATCTCCTGACCTCATGATCCGCCCGTCTCGGCCTCCCAAAGTGCTGGGATTACAGGCTTGAGCCACCGTGCCCGGCCTGCCTTTGCTTTTTCTAATAGTAAATAAGTAAAAGAACATTTCAGATAGCTGCATCAAACTTTAAGCCTTCAGACTCTTGAAATGTTACCTTGGCTCATGTAACTGTGAGTTCAAAAGACAGAACTAAAGGACAGTCCTGAATAATCTATGACTACATGAAAACATTTATTTACATGCCCTCTACAAAATGTATTTAGAAAACACAGTAACTATTAGGTACACGACCTTGCTCCTATCTTCCCCATCGTGCTTCTTCTCTATAGAAAATCCAATATGAAATTATAAAGAGTACTGTACTCAGAATAAGAACTTCATCTGTCATAAATGTACACATAAATATCAGTGAATTGTCATACTCAAGACTCAAGATTCAGGAACTTCTTCATCAGGGCAGCAGTAATATTCCACAAAACATATTTGTCCATCTTCATTTCTAATCATATACTGTAATGAAAGGAAGCCTCTGTTATCTGTCCGAATAGATACCTTACAAGATAGGACTAATGCCTTTGTAGAGGGTTTCAGTAAAGAAATCTTGTATCTGTAGAAGACAAAATAAAAAGCTGTTATATCAACACAGTGAACACTGCTCAGAACTCCCAAGGACAAAAAGTAGCAAAACTAAGAATAAAATCAGGTACTTATCCAATTTGCTAATATTTTCTCTTGATGTTTTTAATATTCATCCACTGTTAGAACCCTACATCCCCTAGTAAGTCCAGCACTCTACTGTTTATTTTTATAAAATGCAGTGCATTTTAATTAACAGATTGAAAGTGTTTTTATTTAACAGAAATCTGGTATTTAACCTCCTCTTTATCACCAAGGGGAACCTCTATATTAAGAACTGACCTGTTGACTTGAGTCTGATTACAATGAAATGCTTCCATCAAATCAGAATCTTTGGGATAGTCAAGGTGGGAACTTCCTGCATTTCCAAAAGTAGATAACCTATAGAAAATGATTACCTCATTTATTCATTGGTCCAAAAATAAACCACATTAGGATCCAAATAAAGAAAACACTTCCTTAAGAAATTCATACTAGTGGAGGAAACAGACATGTACACAAATGCTTACAACACACGATAACAAGTACCATAATAAAGCTCCCACTAGAGTTCCAGGAGTTCAGGGCAACTAATCAACGGCTTTGATCAATTGTAAAAGGAAAAGGATAAGGGACACTTTAATTTCATTACCCTAATCCTACTCTGAAAATGACTTTTCCTTATCCTTAAGTCAGAAATATATAACAGGAGAAAGAATTGAGGACTGATGGAAGACCTTGATCTAAGTCAACTGCAACCCTTAGGTCTGTTCCCAATCCTACACCGAGGAATAACAGCTTTTCTGTATCTTAGACTGCTCTTAAGGCTATTTCATGGTTTTCCTCACTTGGTAACATCAGAAGTTATTTGTAGACAATTTGTAAGTGTTAATATGCTGATTTAATCTGCAAGAACTTCTGAGGCATTTGCTGCAGGGTTAGCACATTGCTAACTATTATATGAGCATGGTGATAAGATCCAGGTTGGTTTTCTCTAAGCTCCATTTCTGCCATCCATATTCCAGGTGTTGGTTTTCCTGGGGTCCATCTTTTCTTTCTTCTAATATAATCTCTCTCTCTGACCCGTCTCATCCATGCCCAGCCATGATGATGGTTCCCAAATCTAAATTTCCAGTCTAAATGGATTTCCTGAGCACCATAACTATGCATCCAGCTACTCCCTAGTGTCACAGGTACTTAAAATTTAACATATCCAGGAAAAAATTTCAGCTCCTACTCCTACCTCCCTACCATCAAATTGAACATATCCAGGAAAAAATTTCAACTCCTACCTCCCTACCACCAAATTGTTTCCCATCCTGGAGATGAAAGATACCATGGTCCATCCAGTTACCCAGGCTGAGAGAGATCACTGAGGAGATCCTCTGAAATACTGTTTAAGTACCTGAAATTTTTTACTTCATTCCACTGCTAAAGTAGGGTTTCCAATTTCCATTTTGGTTAACACTTTTATTGGACCCTGAGCCAAATTCTTAACTCCCCAAAGTCATGAGAAGGGTCTGTGATTCTTTTTCTTTTTTTGAGACGGAGTCTCACTCTGTCACCCAGGCTGGAGTGCAGTGGTGAAATCTCAGCTCACTGCAACATCCGCCTCCTGGGTTCAAGTGACTCTCCCACCTCAGCCTCCCGAGTAGCTGGGATTATAGGCATGCGCCACCACGCCCAACTAATTTTTTTACTTTTAGTAGAGACAGGGTTTCACCATGTTGGCCAGGTTGGTCTTGAACTCCTGACCTCAAATGATCCACCCACTTCAGCCTCCCAAAGTGCTGGGATTACAGGTGTGAGCCACTGCACTTTTACAGCCAGGCCTGTAATTCTTCTAAAGTAGTTACAAAAAGAATACCTTATTCCTTTTATTCCATGTGTATTTAGTGCCTTTATTTAACATTCTGAAATATTTCAAAAAGAGAGTATTTAGATCCTGAAATATTCTGAAAAGAGAATATTTAGATCCTCTAAATTGTTAGAATCTCTAAACTGAGTCTAACCCTGAACAGACACTTGTGTTAAAGTATCAGGAACAGCTTTTTTGATATGGTATTCCTGCTGAAAACTGCCCTCTCTTGGGAAGCCAGCTTTGAGCAATCATCTCTAAATCCTTATATAAGCGTTTCCCAGGTATCTCTGTGTGCTATATTGGTACTTAATGGTTTGCTGTTTCACGTATGTTGGTTTCACCTTGGTTTTAAGCTGTTCTTCCCATAATGCTTAATAAGATGAGTAAGCACATGGTAGGTGATCAACAGATACTTGGTGACTGAATGAAGCATGTGTAGAAAACATTTTCTTCTGCAACCTGAACTTGAAAAACATACCATAATACAAACACCCTTTCAAACACTTAAACCCAATTTTCCTCATGATGTAACCTGATCTATGACAGTAAGTAGTAGTACAATGAAAATACCACTCATTTATAAATTAAGGGACTGGGTTTCTCATCTAGATGCCACCACCACCTTAATATGACATAGTGAGTGAATCTTCCTGGGTCTTAAGTTTCTTGAACCATAAAATTATGAGGTAACAGTACAAGCTGTCTAACGTTGTGAAAACTCTAAAATGTGGATAATAAAAATTTTGCACCCTAAGCAAATGTCTCAGTAGGAAGATGGGATTACAGACCACATTAACTATAACTGCACTGCTCTCAAGTACCTGAAATAAGGCTTGTCAGGAGACATGGTAATTTGTAGGACTTCACTCGTCATATCCAATTCAGAAAATGCTTCACGGAGCCCCTCTGACTGCAGAATAATTTTATTAATAACATTGGTGCTGCAGAAATCAAAATCCAAGGTCTCCTCAGGTTCCTGCGTATTGATTTTGCAGACTGTTACCACTCCTCCTTCTTCCAGAAACAGCATCAAAGGGTAACCATAACCTTGGTAACACATCCGAAGTGCAGTTAAAGTCCCTGCAATGGAAAGAAGTCATACTTGGCGTTAGCTTTATAGCTCTGGGTTCAGCTTCTCCTCGAAATGATACATCAAATTTCTCAAGAATAATTTATTCCGTCCAATTTCTCACAGACATGTATGTCCTCATAAAAAGGGATTACATCTTCCCTGATGACAGTTGTGTGTAGACAATTCCAAAAATACAAGAAAACTGGGAACCAGAATAAAATGTAACGTAATTCTTCGGAATCATTTTCAGGTTGTCATAAACACCTCAGAAGTAGCTTGTGCATTTTACATCCATACAATTTCAGGATAGAGAATCTATATGGATCAACACAGCAAGTAACTAAATTGCTGCAGAACAGGGTATGCTATTCCTTGAAGGTTCAATGTGTGTAACAGTGGATTGCTATCATCTGTACTGTAACGTCAGTGTACTCACTATGACAAGGATCCTTCCAACTTTTCCAACTGGGAGATATTTATATTTCCTCACATTTTAAAATCAAATTGAGAGAAAAAGAGGGTTGTTAATGGTGGTGTAAATTTTAACACTGCAAGCCACTAGCGGCAAGGAGGACTATGACAGGATATTCAAAGTCCTTCTCCTTGCTGGACTGAGAGCCACAGTGAGGAATGGAACATGACAGATGCTTTTACGAAAAACCAGCTGGAGAACACTGTCATTAGAAAATGTATAATTCAACAGTGGAACTGTCTGTGGAAAGTTAAAATACACTTTTCTGGAGAACTATATTGAATTTTTCCTAGCTAATCTCCAGGTCGCTTTCCTATGAAATAAAATTCTGGGGATTCCTTACAGTTTTATACCTACAGCAGTTGAATTTCACCATTCTTAAAAATAATTCCCTTAACAAATAAAAAAATATACATTTTAAAGAAAATCATTTGGCAGCCGGGCACGGTGGCTCGTGCCTGTAATCCCAGCAATTCAGGAGTCTGAGGCGGGCAGATCACCTGAGGAGTGGAGTTTGAGACCAGCCTGGCTAACATGGTGAAATCTCGTCTCTACTAAAAATACAAAAAAGTAGCCGGGCATGGTGGCACGTGCCTGTAATCCCAGCTACTTGGGAGGCTGAGGCAGGAGAAGCGCTTGAACCTGGGAGGCAGAGGTTGCAGTGAGCCGAGATTCTGCCATTGTACTCCAGCTTGGGCAACAAGAGAGAAACTCCGTCTCAAAAACACCAAAAAATCATTTATCAAAATAGACATAACTTATAAAATATGGCTTAAAAGAAACAAATTTTGAACACAGTAAACTAGGATTCAGGAGAACTGGCTTTCGTTTTTCTCTGCCACTAACTAGCTGAGTAATTCTGGACAAGTTAGAGAAGAGAAGCAATTAAAACATTTCACAATGTTAAAGATATTAAAGACATGTCCAAAGTATTCTTTTGGCCAGTGCAAATTTAAAATCCCTCAAAGCCTTGTAAATTAAAAAAAGATGAATGTAAATACTTTTACAAATATGAAAGAACTATAAACATACTTGCAATTAACATTGTGAAATGTTAGAACCCATGACTGTGGCCACCAAAAAATGAATTGGCATTAGCTTTCTGAACAAATGTTTATATTCCAAATAACTTCCTGTATTTTTCTGACCACTGTATATAACACTTTTATGTCTTCATACTGATAATAGTTTACCTGGCATAGGACTTGATCCAAAAATAGACAAACAGTCTAAAAGGACAGTTAAATTAATTCGAAAAGTAACAGACTCTTCCTGAACTTTAAATTCCTGAAATATTCCAGCCTATGGAAAAAGTAAAAATGAAAATTGTTATGTAAAAGAATGAAAATATACAAGGTCCTAGATTTCACTTTATATGTTTAAAAAATACAATACTGTGCTAATCCCATGAGAATAATTTCTGATTAGCAATCAAAACATCTTAGAGACATCCTTTGAAGCATCCTTATATCCATTCCTGGATCTAAAACTATCCCTCTGGGACTCTCCCTTATCTCGTTTTTGTGCATATCACTACTGCTAAGGTCACTTGGAAAACAGACGAATGACTTGATAATGCATGAGCAATATTAGTTACAACTTTTATTATTATTTTTTATTGATTCGGGGGTCTCACTATGGTTACTCAAGCTGGTCTTTAATGCCTGAGTTCAAGCGATCTTCGTGCCTCAGCCTCAGTCTCCTGAGCAGCTGGAAATACAGGTGTGAGCCACTATACCATATCGCCGCACGAGGACGAGAACCATGTCTTATTTACCTCTCTATCCCTGAGGTCATGCTGTGCACTTACGTGTTAAAAAAAATGCTTAGTTGAATTTGCAATCCTATCTGAACCATACAAATATTACTTTGGAAGAACAAAAATTCTATTACAACCAGTAAAGGGAAAAAATACTCTTTAGTAACAGCAAGGTGGTAGTATCGCAGTGGTAAAAAGAGCAGATATTCTGGAAACAAATGTTCAGGGTTCTTATCCCAATTCAGCTACTTACCAGCTGTGGGACTGCTGGCAAATCACTTAAAATTGTGCCTCGTTTCCACATATATAAAACGGGAATAATAACAGAACCTACCTTAAAGGACTATTGTTAAAATTAAATAAGTTAAACACTAAGAAGACTGTAGCCTAGCTGATAGTCTAGTTTAATAAACTTTAGTCATTACTAACCATTATCTCTGTAAAACAAGATGGGAAAATAATTTGTTACCGGGAGAGAAAAAAAAAACTCAAGTAATGACGTTTTTTTCTCTAACTTAAGACTATTATTTATCTATTAAGTTATGTATTATGACTATTGACTATTAAGTTATTAGGAGTATTAAGTTATTTATTATGTCTACTAAAACCTTCGGATTTCATTAAATTGCATTTAGAATATCCAAGGCACAGGCTTAAAGGCGCCTACTTCCATACCTGAATAAAAGCATTTGCTTGCACACACTTTGCATTTTCCACTGTTACTTTGATACCATTTTTAGTTGCGAAACACGTGGCATGCTCTCGGAAATGAATAGCTTTCAAAACAGTGGAGAGATTCCTAACGTTGTCAAGGCTGGCCACAAGGCTGTACTGATCATCCTCATCTTGAATCTGCTGGGTCAGAAGGGGCATCGTCCACTGCGCATTCGGCCCGGAAGGAAATGCTCCTGGGGCCAACACCTGCTCGGCGGATCGCCAAACACCTGAAGGGACTGGACAAAAAGACTCACATCAGTGCAGGCGAGGTCTGGCGAGCTCCACCTGCGCTGAGAGGTGGACGGGGGCTGGGCGGCTGAACTCAGCTCATCTATGTCACTTAATTGTCTTTGTAATTTTGCGGGAAAATTAAGTTACGATTTCCTCGTCTCTGTAAGAGGACAATAACGTGAAAAGTTGTGAAGAATGAAGACACGCAACTGACACGGTATCTCCGCTTAGGGCCAGCTTCTCCCGGACAAACAAACAGGAGCTACTAATCCGCACAGAGTCGGTTTTGTGCCGCCCGCGGCACCAGCCTCGCTTCCAACAGAACAGGCGATGGGGGGCGGGCCCGGAGTGTCCAGAAGATCCCCAAAGAGTCCCAGACAAGCCCATTCACCAGCCCGCCCACGGGACAGCATCGCTTACTAGTCTCGGGGTCCCCGAGTGCGGACATCCTACCTTTGCGGTGGGGTCTGGACGCCCGAGAGACCTTCCCAGGAAATCCCTGACGAGGAGCTAGACAGCTCCGAGAAATCGCCTAGGAAGTGGAGCGGGTCCCGCCACTCTTCAGACCTGCCCTCCACCTCGGCCACCGTCACCACAGAGCTGAAGGAGGCCTAGAGAGCCGCGCGTGCTGCGCCACCGAGACCGGAAGGAGACACCGCAGACCTGGAGGACAGCAGCGTAGCTGAGCGCTTAGAGCCACCGAACCATAGAGATCGGAAAGAGGAGCGAGCGGCAACGCCGGAAAATAGGCCAAGAGCGCAGGCGGTAAGGCAAGATGGCGGCAACCAAGAGGAAACGGCGTGGAGGATTGGCAGTTCAGGCGAAGAAGCCAAAAAGAAACGAAAAAGATGCCGCGCCGCCAGCTAAGCGGCACACCAACGCAGAGGAGGTGGAGGAAGAAGAGAGGGACCGGATCCCAGGCCCTGTTTGCAAGGTAGAAGGGGATGCCTCTGGCGGCGGCGGCTCTGTGCGCCTTTTCTTGGGTTACTTACTTGACTACAGCTCTGCTAATTTCAGAATAGCCCGGGTGTTAACGGTAGGTCGGTTTTAGCAGTTCTCCCGGCCAGACTGGGCACCGAGTTTTCAGCTAATCCTTGTGCACGTGGCCGCCCTCCTGGAGGCGGCGGGTTTTTAAATCTTTACCCGGCCCACGGGAAAGCGACTTACAGGGTGCTCAGATCTAGCGTTTTGTCTTCGTAGTTGTTCAGTTGTTTTTTTGTTTTGTTTTGTTTTGTTTTGTTAATATTTTTGAAAAGTAGGGCTTTTCCTTGGCTATTTCTCGCTATTGAGTATTTCTTCCAGTGATTAGTATGTCCATATACTGCCATAGTCAGCCACTCTCAGTCAGGGATCCTACAGTTTGTTAGGTGAGTCTTTAAAAAGTTGTTGCCCTTGGGACTGTGACTCTGACTTGTTAACCAGTTTTTAACTCAAGGGATAATGAAAGATAGGCTAGGTACTATGAGCTTTACCTTTATTCAACAGACATTGAATGTGCCATGCATTTTACCAAGTTAGGCATCCTTTGGGTTTGAGATTGCAAAGGTGACTAGCATGTGACCCCGTCCTCCTAAAATGTTGGAGTTTAGGAGGAAACTTAAGAAATTCAAATAAGTTAATGGTTTTTATTCAAAAGAAGTGCACAGGCCGGGCGCGGTGGCTCAAGCCTGTAATCCCAGCACTTTGGGAGGCCGAGACGGGCGGATCACGAGGTCAAGAGATCGAGACCATCCTGGTTAACACGGTGAAACCCCGTCTCCACTAAAAAATACAAAAAACTAGCCGGGCGTGATGGCGGGCGCCTGTAGTCCCAGCTACTCGGGAGGCTGAGGCAGGAGAATGGCGTGAACCCGGAAGGCGGAGCTTGCAGTGAGCTGAGATCTGGCCACTGCACTCCAGCCTGGGCGACAGAGCGAGACTCCGCCTCAAAAAAAAAAAAAAAAAAAAAAAAAGTGCACATAAGTTGTTGGAATTAGCTAGCTTTCATTCAACTGAGAACTTAAGTTAGACAGAATACTGTGAAGGCAAGGATTATCTTTGACATTAATTTCTGCATCCTCCGCACTTAGCAGAGTAGTCTAGCACGCAGTAGGTGTTAGGTCAATGACCCCGTGTGGTGTGATGGCAAGCTCTAGGAAAGGAGTGTGAGCTCTGAGGAATAAAAGATAAGTGTAAATTCTAGCCCCGCTCTTTTTCTGCGCTCTTTTCTGACCTGCAGATTGGGGCCGGGGAGGGGGGGAGAGAATATTTACTTTTTATGAAAAATAAGCTGGGCTGTCACTTCCAATAAATGTTAGTGTTCTCACTCTTCCCTTAAGGAGCTAGATAGTATCCATAGTCTGAGCCATACTTTGATACATTCGATGGAAATGCAAGAGGTAGAGATTACTTTTACCCTAGTATAATAAGATAAAGAATCATGAAGGATTTCGTCTTTAAGCTGCATATCAGAAGAAGTGTAGAATTTTGACATTCAGAAATGAGAGGGAACACTCCAAGGGAGGAAAAAAACTGGTAAAAGACTTTGAAGTAGGGAAATGCTGAAAAATGTAAAAAATAGAGCCAGATTGGATTGCATTAGGCTTCATTTGGGGCAATAATGATGTAAAAATGAAAATGTATTTTACAATTCAGTGTCGAAGCTATGTCATTTGAACTTTGTTTAGAAAACTCTGAGAAGTAAGGATGTGACTGAAGTATTACTTTAAAAATGGCCGGGCGCGGTGGCTCACGCCTGTAATCCCAGCACTTTAGGAGGTTGAGGAGGGTGGATCACTAGGTCAGGAGTTCAAGACCAGCCTGGCCAAGATGGTGAAACCCCGTCTCTACTAAAACTACAAAAAAAAAATCAGCCAGGTGCAGTGGTGGGCACCCATAATCCCAGCTACTCAGGAGGCTGAGGCAGGAGAGTCGCTTGAACCCGGGAGGTGGAGATTGCGCCACTGCCCTCCAGCCTGGGTGACAGAGTGAGACTCCATCTCAAAAAAAAAAAAAAAGAGTAAACTTGAAAGAGGTAGTCAACCATATCCGTTGGAGGTGTTCTTCATGTCTGAGAAGCTTAGCCATTTAGGAGTTTTGCAGTTAATACAAGACTCTAAATAAGTGCAGTGTGAATAAGAAAGGATTAAGAATTGTGGGAAATTATTATGAGACCTCTGTCATGGAGAGCATGGAAATAAAAGAGGGCTAAGAAAGAACTTTCAGGGTTGGGAGGAGGAATTGGAGAGATTGAAGGTGAAAAACAAGAAACCAAGGAGGGCGTTTCTGGGTGGCAGATGTGGTCAGTGAATGTTGGTGAGAGATGAAATTAAAGGAGTCAGGATGGTTTGACTTGCTACCTGGAAGCTCTTAAAAAACAAACAGGGCCAGGTGCAGTGGTTCTCACCTATAATCCCAGCACTTTGGGAGGCCAAGCCGCTTGAGCCCAGGTGTTGGAGACCAGCCTGGGCAACGTAGGGAGACTCCCGTCTCTACAAAAAAAAAAAAAAAAACTACCTGGGCATGGTGGCACATGCCTGTAGTATCCAGCTACTGCAGATGCTGAGGTGGGAGGATCACTTGAGCCCAGGAACTTGAAACTGCAGTGAGCTGTGAGCATGTATCACTGCACTTCAGTCTGGACAACAGTGTGAGACCCTGTCACAAAACAAGGTCAGTTCAGTATGAGATTTTAAAATCTTTTTAACATTTTCTTTTTCTTTAGGGCAAGTGGAAAAATAAGGAACGGATTCTCATCTTTTCTTCCAGAGGAATAAATTTCAGGACAAGACATTTAATGCAGGACTTGAGAATGTTGATGCCTCATTCTAAAGCAGGTGCCTTTGTATCATATACTTTAGAAATTTCTGTCTATAAACTTAGCTATTTTTATGTTTTCACTTATTTTATATATTCTTCATTTGTTCAGTGTTTTCATGAAAAAAACACAATACCTTTTATCTTTTCAAGTGCCACAATTTTTCTAGTTAACATTTTATAAGAAATTCTTTAGACTTCATTAGGTAGTTTCTTTACTTTTTAAAACAGATGTCCTAATATTACTGAAACATTTCTTGAAAGTCCAGGAATGCCTTCACTGTAATGTTCCTAAAGGTCCTGAGATAGGTGGGATGGTTTGTCCTAAGTGCTAAGGACTGCCATGTGTTGCTTTTTGGGCTTTTTTTTTTTTTTTTTTTTTTTAACTGTTTTTATTGAAAAATGTACCTGGGATAGAATTTGAAGCACCTTTTAAGCTGGAGTCAGAGCCTATTTCTAAATGCCAAGTTATTTATTTATTTTTATGCAATAGGTTATTTTACAGGCAAGAACAGTATGGCCAGGCATGGTAGCTCATGCCTGTAATCCTAGCACTTTGGGAGGCCAAGGTGGGTGGAACACTTGAGTCCAGGAGTTCCAGACCATCCTGGGCAACATGGTGAAACCCCATCTTTACAAAATAAAAAATGAAAAAAGTAAAGTAAATTAGCCAGGTGTGGGACCACTTGCCTGCAGTCCCAGCTACACAGGAGTCTCAAGCAGGAGGATGGCTTGAGCCCAGGAGGTCAAGGCTGCCATGAGCCATGATTGTGTCACTACACTTCAGCCTGGGCAAGGAGCAAGACCCTGTCTCAAAAAAAAAAAAAAAAAAAAAAAAGTTTCAGAACAGTGGAGTGGCAGCGCATCATATTTGTGCTTATGTTGAGAGGTGCTTTGGGGTTTTTTTTGGTTTTGTTTTTTTATTTTAAAAAATTTAACATTTTTTTAGATTCAAGGAGTATATGTGCAGATTTGTTACACAGGCATAAAGTCAGTTTTCTTTGACATCTGTGATTAACAAGTGAAAGATATTTTCATTGAAACTGGTTTCCTTTAACATAGTCTTTGGTTTGTGAGAATTTTCCCATTTTTGAAAAGGATCCTAAAATACCTAAATACTGAGAAACACTGCTTACACTATAATTTCTAATTCTTACAGACTCTATTTTATTTTCTTTACATTTACAAAGAGTCAAGATTTTTTAAGCGATTGTTTTCAGGTCTTGTTTTCAAAATTAATAATAAAATCTCCTTTAAACTGAAGAGTGTAAAAACACTTATTTTTTAGATAGCATATGTGGTTTGATTGAAATAGCTTTGAAATCACTTTTAATTTACTTGCTTTGTCTTTTTTTTCTTTTTCTAGATACTAAAATGGATCGTAAGGATAAGCTATTTGTGATTAACGAGGTAATTTTAGAAAGTAATTGCAATAAAATATTTTAAAAACATTAACAGTGGCTCATTTCAAAAATAATTCATTCAGTGACTTTAAAAATTGTTTTGCAAAAACTATTCAGACATGTTTTATTAACTCTTCAATAACTGCTCTTCCAGATTTTTCTCCTACAGTTTAGTGCTTTAGTCATTTCTGTTTGTTTTGTCTGAACAAGCATATTGAAATCTCAGGAGAAGGATTATGTCTCATTTTTTAACCCCATAGTGTCTAGTATTATGCTAAATCCATAGTAGGTACTCAAAAAATGATCAGTCAGCATATATAAAGTAAAATAAGAAGTCCATTAAACATATCTATATATGTAGAAACCCCACATGATAAAAAGTGTTTTGCCAGTATTAAAAGTGATTTGTGTGGAACTGCTCTTAAGGTATTACAAACTAGGAATAGGTTACATTTTCAAAGTATACTACACTTATGTATATTTTTTTAACCTCTGGAAGCACAGAACATGAATTTACATTTTAAAGCAAAATTTTCAAAACTTAGAAGAATTAGGATCATTTTTTTACTATTAGCCTTCTTAAGAGCACAAATTTTTGAACCTCTGCTATAATACCACATCATTCTATGTGTTGCAGAAACTGTGTTTAACAGAGCAATGTCCCTGTCATTATGGAACTTATATTCTAATAGAGACAGGCCATAAACAAGGTTTATAATTTCAAGTAAAGATAGGAGAAATGAAGCAGGTTATAGGTTTTCAGCAGCTGAGACTAGACCGGAAAAACCTGTTCAAAGGGATGGTGTTTAACTTAATATTTGAGCAGAGATTTAATGAAGGAGAAATATGGTAAAAGACCATCTAGGAAGAGAAAATGGCAACTACAAAGGCCCAGAAGTGGTACAAGCTTCCCATTTTTGTGTTTATTCTAAGACCAATAAGAAACAAAAGCATTGGACCTAAGTTTTTTGTTTTTTAAGTTGTCAGGGTTTGTTTATTTGTTTAACTGATTTTGGAGACAGTCTCACTCTTACCCAGGCTGGAGTGAAGTGGCATGATCTCAACTCACTGCAGCCTCTGCTTCCTGGGTTTAAGCAATTCTCCTGCCTCAGCCTCCCAAGTAACGGGGACTACAGGCACACGCCACTATGCCCAGCTAATTTTTTGTATTTTTAGTAGAGATGGGGCTTTGCCGGGTTGCTCAGGCAATTCACCCACCTCGGCCTCCCAAAGTGCTGGGGTTACAGGCATGAACCTCATCCACCCATAAGTTGTTAGGTTTAAAGTCTTAACTAGTTTGGAGTTTATGAGTACTATATTAATTAGGGTTTATGAATACTACAGTAATACAAGACTTCACTCCTGTAATGTTTTTATATCTTCTCAAGTGTGACTGTTGTAAGCCTTGAAGACATTGAAGTTTAATTTGAAATAGGTTTTATATACTTAGGCTTTTTACCCAATCCCTTAATGACTTTATAGAACCATATCACCAGAAATGATAGTATAAATGAAGAACAACTTAAGTTTTGTAATCTTAATATCAAAAAGCTAAAAAGTTAAAAACCAAAATAATCATTAAAAAGGATGTTTTTAGTTCTGTAAGGACTGGATTTTCATAAGATTGGCTAAGAAGATTGATTATGAAGGATCAGCATAAGATTAGTTGTGGTATTCCTTATCTATTTTTAGTCTTTGTAGTTTGTACATGGGACTATGGGCAGAAGAGGTTCCTGGCCAGGCGTTGTGGCTCACGCCTGTAATCCCAGCACTTTGGGAGGCCAAGGCAGGCAGATCATCCGAGGTCAGGAGTTCAAGACCAGCCTGACCAACATGGAGAAACCCCATCTCTACTAAAAATACAAAATTAGCAGGGTGTGATGGCGCATGCCTGTAATCCCAGCTACTCTGGAGGCTGAAGCAGGAGAATCATTTGAACCTGAGAGGTGGAGGTTGCGGTAAGCCAAGATCGTGCCATTGCACTCCAGCCTGGGCAACAAGAGCGAAACTCCATCTCAAAAAAAAAAAAAAAAAAAAAAAAAAGAGGATGGGGGAGGTTTCCAGTAATCAGAAGTGAGACCATTTTAGATGCTAGGCCCAAAAATATGATAGATAATTTCATCCAAGATACGGGCAGAGCATCTAGTTTACCTTGTGTAGAATACCTAAAAGGAACTTAAAGGTTCCTTCTGTGAATAAATAAATGTTTCGGTCTTTGTAGCCTATTAGCCTGGTTAGGTATTTTTGAGATAATCTAAATGATATTAATCACATATAATTACTTTAGTTCTCACTTATATTATCTACTTCATTTTCCTATACTTTGCTTCCTTTAGGTTTGTGAAATGAAGAACTGTAATAAATGCATATATTTTGAAGCTAAGAAAAAACAAGATCTCTATATGTGGTAAGAGAATGTATTAAGATATTGGTTAAACTCCTTTATTTAAGTGGATTTGTTCTTTGTACCTTTTATGTTATAGACTCCTAGTCTTTCATGTTAAGAGATTGAGAATGAATAAAACTTTTTTGATTTCACAAAACTTGATACCTTTAAAGAAAATTAAATATATGAATATAAGCATATTATTTATGGTGAATAGGTGGTAAGCACTGACTACATTCGCTAATCAGTTGAAAAAGCTTCCTCTATGTCTTTCAGGCTTTCAAATTCACCTCATGGACCGTCTGCTAAATTCCTTGTTCAAAATAGTAAGTTGACTCAATAAAATTTTTTAGATGAGGAAATTAAAAATAATCTTTTGAAATAGTTGTGCAAAAGTTGTAACTATTTTTGTTTTCGTTGCAATTTTTCTAGTTCATACCCTTGCTGAACTAAAGATGACTGGAAACTGTTTGAAAGGTTCTCGGCCCCTTTTGTCTTTTGACCCTGTAAGTTTCTCATTCAGTGTATGAGGTCTAATTTTCTTATCTGGCGTGGTTGTTTTTAGTAGATATAGTTGTGTAATTCAATTTAGTTTCACCCCCACCTTGATTTTATAGATTATTAATTCTTTCAGGCACATTTATAATAAAGTTATAGAAACAAATGAGCAAACAGTTTTAAACAAGGCAATCTACTGTTAAATAATATGCTTCCTTTATTTTTATAGGCTTTTGATGAATTACCACATTATGCTTTGTTAAAAGAACTCTTCATTCAGGTAAATATCTTTTAGCTATCCAAAATATACATGATATGTCTTGGAATAAGGAACTAACATACACTTTTTAAACTAGATCTTTAGTACACCACGGTATCATCCCAAAAGCCAACCATTTGTGGACCATGTGTTTACTTTCACCATTTTGGATAATAGGATATGGTTTCGGAACTTTCAGGTAAGCTTTACTTGATTTTTTAAATTATACCTTCTTTTTAACGGAATTAAGTTTATTTATTTATTTATGTATTTATTTTTTGAGACAGAGTCTCGCTCTTGTTGCCCAGGCTGGAGTGCAGTGGCACAATCTCGGCTCACTGCAACCTCCACCTCCCGGGTTCAAGCTTCTCCTGCCTCAGCTTCCTGAGTAACTGGGATTACAGGCACCCGTAATCACGCCTGGCTAATTTTTGTAGTTTTAGTAGAGATGGGGTTCCACCATGTTGACCAGGCTGGTCTCAAACTCCTAACCTCAGGTGATCCTCCCACCTTGGCCTCCCAAAGTCTGGGATTCCAGGCGTGAGCCACTGCGCCCGGCCTAATTTTTTTTTTTTTAATCAGAGATAGAGTGTCGCAGTGTTGCCTAGGTTGATCTTGAACCTCCTGGCCTCAAATGATCATCCTTCCTCAGCATCTTGAGTAGGTGGGATTACAGGTGTGAGCCACTGTACATGATCAATTTTTAATTAAACTCTTAGATAAGGATATACAGGGTCTGCATACACAAAAAATGCAAACAATCCTTTTGTTTTAAATAGCTTCCTTTTCCCTAAAGAGATTGCTGCAAGTAACTATGTACTGTCTTATATTTTAAGTGATCTCTACCTACTTCTATTCATGACTGTTAGTTGATACAGAGTATGGTTGATACAGAGTATGGATTTCCTAATAAACCATTATATATTTCACTTTGTAGAAAAGGAATAGCTTGAAAATGCATGAGATACTTGGGTTCCTAATTTGTGGAAAGTGCTGTAAAGGATACAGTAAAATATAAGTTTCTCTCTAAAAGCTTTAAAACCACCTCAAGGGTTAAGACCTAGCAAAATGTAATTGCTATAGAAGGCATTCAGTGGCAACTGTTAGATGAGTCATACAGTGACTCATTCAGGAGAAAAGAAGAGGTGATTCTAGAAATCTTGAAGCAGGAGTTTGGCAGGATAAGTGCAGAAAGATGAAGAGGTGGAAGAGAACAAGAACAAAATTTTAGACAGCATATGACATAAACTGAGCTCTTTTCTGCATATTTTATATTGGATACCTGGCATGTGAGTTGAACACATCCTCCTAACCTCTGAGGGCAGACATGCCTGAACTAATAGATAACATAAGTATTTGTTGTTCAGAAGTTGCCTTTTAATTCCATAATCAGTAGCTATGAAATAAATTTGACTACATATCCTTTTAATCTATCTTGAATTAGATTTATAAACAATTTAGGGATTGGTTTACATTTCAAGAGTTCCCCCATAATATGCTTTAATACATTTTGTTAATAGTGGTTACTATTTTAAAATCCTGTTTAACCACAGTTTTTCAAGGATATATGCATTGTGAGAAGCAAGATGTAAATCAAAATCGAATTACTCAATTTGAAAAGTACACACTGAAAAAACATTTTTCCATGATGACTTCCTATAAGTACTAATAGATTTCAGAAAATACTGATGATTTGGCATTTACCAAGTTTTACCCCCACCTTGATTTTATGGATTATCAATTATTTCAGGCACATTTATAATGAGGTTATAGTCAGTATACCTTTTTGGAATAATGTAACCAAACCAAAACGAAATGTTTCCTTTTTATTAAAGATCATAGAAGAAGATGCTGCTCTTGTAGAAATAGGACCTCGTTTTGTCTTAAATCTCATAAAGATTTTCCAGGGAAGTTTTGGAGGACCAACTTTATATGAAAATCCTCACTACCAGTCACCAAACATGGTAAGCTGTTGTTTTGTTCAGTAGTCTTCAACGTACCAGAACCCTGGCCAAGATGATTCTGTGAAGTCATTGCTGTTTTATTACCTGTGAAACTGCATTTGGTTTTTGCTGCATAGAGACTTGGAAATGACTCCTTTTTTTCATGACACTGGCTGAAGGGATATAAGGTTCATAACTGAAAGTTTTTGCCTTATATAAAATGTTTATTTTTATTTCAAAAGCATCTCACCTTTTTTTTTTTTTTTTTTTAATTTTAGCATCGGCGTGTCATAAGATCCATCACAGCTGCAAAATACAGAGAGAAACAGCAAGTGAAAGATGTGCAAAAACTGAGAAAGAAAGAGCCGAAGACTCTTCTTCCACATGATCCCACTGCAGATGTTTTTGTAACGCCAGCTGAGGAGAAACCAATAGAAATACAGTGGGTAAAACCAGAGCCAAAAGTTGATTTGAAAGCAAGAAAGAAACGGATTTACAAAAGGCAAAGAAAAATGAAACAGAGGATGGACAGTGGGAAAAAAAAATAAGTCAATGGAAACCTGATTTGTTTTTCAGTTACTTTATATTTATTTTGTATTCAATGTGTAAATACTTTTATTATCTGATACTATCTTATGTCTAATTAGTGTAGCATTTAGAAGAAAGAAAAATTAAGATCTTAAAATCAGTGATTATCTTTTTCTAAATAAAATATCACCAGAATTCATAAGTTAATTTCTGATTTCTTTTTGAAGTTTGTATTGCTAAAAATGTAGCACACTTAATGTAGCCTGTTCTCTTGGGTTGGAATTTTTGGTTTAGCAAACCTGAAATTCAGACATTTATTAGGTCCTATTTGTAAAAGCATTCAACACTTCAAGACCATCAATTGTGGATGGTAAAGTAGGAGTAGACTGGTAGAAAGGAAAGCATCTCACTGAAGTTTACTTTACTCTGAGTCACCAGCTAATGAAGCCATGGAAGAACCAACCTCTGATCTGTCACTTCAGAAAAGAGGACATTAAAATGTTTAGATTTTGAGAATCAAATGCGTTAATGGCTGTGTCGAAAGCACTTTGTGAATTTTTTATTTTATTATACTTTATTTCTGAGGTAGAGTTTTGCTTTTGTTGCCCAGGCTAGAGTGCAATGGCGCGATCTTGGCTCACCGCAACCTCCACCTTGGTGGTTCAAGCGATTCTCCTGCCTCAGCCTTGCAAGTAGCTGGGATTACAGGCATGTACCACCACGCCTGGCTAATTTGTTATTTTTAGTAGAGTTGGGGTTTCTCCATGTTGGTCAGGCTGGTCTCGAACTCCTGACCTCAGGTGATCTGCCCGCTTCAGCCCCCAAAGTGCTGGGATTACAGGCATGAGCCACTGAGCCTGGCCAAATTACATATTTATTTTAGAAGCAGTGTGTGTAGATTACTTATTTAGAAAACTAATAGTAAAAGAAGAAAAAAATAGGACAGTTGTTAGAGGGGATACCAGAACATTTGAATTTTTTCTCACATGAAAGAGAAACTGCTTATTGTGTAAGGGGGCACTGGGCTTAATATGGGTAAATTAGTAACAGGGAAAGAAAAGATTCTGAGTACCAGTGACCATGGAGGTAGGTGGCTGCTGACATAGACAGATAGAAATACAATAATATATAACACATATATCTAATGAAATTACACATGCTGTTTCATCACCTGCTTTTTTGACTGCACACTGTTTTTCTATGTGTTTGTTCTACGTGTTGACTTGCTAACTGCATAGTATTCTGTGTACCATAGCTATGTAATCAGTATTTACAGTTTTTCCTCTTTTTTTTCTTGCTGGTATCAATGCTTGTAGTGAATCTATATATGTTACATATGTCTTTTTACACAACACTTTTGGTTTCCTAGAAGTGCAACTTAGGTTAAAGATGATGAACTCTAAGCTTTTTGCTTGCTCCCTCCACCACCATAACCTCACTAGAGGTTAGAGGGTTCATTTCCTTGTCCCCTTACCAGTTTCACTATGCATGAAAGAATCTGTCAATTTAATAGGTTAAAAAAAAAACACTTTTTTTTTTTATTAGTTATTGGTTTATCCTTTTTGACTGGACTAATGTTTTTCTGTAGTAGGACTGTCTTTTACTGATTTTGTAAGCACTTTTATATAGTAAGTTTATTGTAGATATCTCTCCTAGTTCACTTATATTTTAATTTTATGTCTTTATTATTTTAAGTCTTTAGGCAGAATGATCAATATTCATGGTTTTTTTCCCTCAAATTTTTTGTTAAGGAACGGCCTTCCTGAGTGTTTAATTGGCTACTTATCTTGAAATAGTCTAAATTAGGAAACTTGAAATCTTAAAGTCATCTAAATTATGCAGGTAATTCAGGTCAGAGGTTCACTTGAAATACTTGTATGTGACTAGGGCCAAATCTGGTTAAATGGAAAAAAAACCAAAGTGGCCATTATTTTATTTAGGCAGTTGAATATAGTCTTGGATAAAAATAAGACAGCCGTATTCAGAATTTGTTTTTAAACATCCACATCTCAGGAACAAGTTAATTATAGGTTATAAAGTACATCAACAAGTTGGAAGTTTGAGTAGAGATACAAACTTGTACTTTTGATGTGTGCATTGTGCAGTTTTGGTGTAATTTCCGATTTCACAATTTTCAGTTAACAGTTTCCATATAGAGGTATCTTTACATCTCCAATTCCCTTTCACAATTATATGGATATCTTATTTGAGAATTCTTCTGGAATGGAACATCTCTAAGTCTGTGGTCATTTAAAGGGTACCTATTTAATAAAAGATGTTCCTTTATTAGCAGCAGTGTCTTGCTCTGTCACCCAGGGCTGTAGTGCGGTAGTGTGGTCATAGCTCACTGCAGGCTGTAACTCCTGGGCTCAAGTATTCCTACCTCAGCCTCCTGAGTAGGTAGGACTACAGGCCCACACCACCATGCCTGGCTAGTTTTCTTTTTGGTTTTTTGTTTGTTTGTTTGTTTTTTGTAGAGGCAACCACCACGCCTGGCTAGTTCTTTTTTTTTTAGTAGAGGCAAGTTCTCGCTATGTTTCCCAGTCTGGTCTTGAATCTTGGGCTGAAGGGATCCTCCCGCCTCAGCTTCCCAAAGTGCTAGGATTACAGGCAGGAGCCACCATGCCCGTTCAAGATGTTCCTTTAGACTGAAATTTATATCCAGCATAGTTACCTTTATACAATGTTAGAGGCAAAAATCCCTCTTTCTTCAGAAGGTAAAAGAAGTGAGTGATTCCTAGAGGCTGTATCCAAAACCAAATTAAGTTGGAGGGAGAAAATACTCCAAATTAAGTTGGAGGAAAACTTTCCTTGTCCCTTTTTGCCCCCCGCCCCCCGCATCCCCGCTGCCCACCATCTCAATTCTGTTCTCAGGAGGGGAAAGGTTTCATATTCCCCCAAACTCAGACTTCTCAGTCCTTATCCATTACCAATTTACCAACTAACTGAGACTGTGTAGAATCTTCCTCTGGAAAAAAGGAAAGTGTATGAATTCTGAGTAGTGAGTTGGTTGGTCAGTGGTGTGTGAAGTAACCTGATGAAGCTTAGCGTTGGTTTCTTTTATTTTACCGGGCAGCATATTGGGGAAGAGAAGGATAACCTTCCTAAACCACTTGGGTACCCCAACCCTGTGCAATAGATATTAGCAACATAGCTAACCATACATGGTTGGTAAATACAACCCACACCTAACTGATGCATGTAAACTTTCCACATTAGAGTGAAATATATTGGCGTATTAATGCATTTTTAATAACAATTATGGTATTATTAGTGTTTGGAATAGTTGTGCAGATCTTCCATCTTGTAATACAATGTAATACAGCTAGTCAGATCAACCAAAACCTACTGGTTAAATTCTATCCTTTAACTGCTTTCTTAACCTAAACCGATCTTGGAAAGGTAGGATTAGAGGCCAGAAAGTTAGGATTAAAGAGTGATAGATGGATAGATAGCACAATTTCATCCATGGTGGTGGTAAGGCTTTTCATTATTTTTAAGTGTGTCGATGCTTCCCTTTTAAATTGTTTCAGCTTAAATAATCTTACCGTCCTTTCTTATGCATATTGGTCAAGATGATCAATAGCAGAGATCTTAAGTGGCAGCTGAAGGGAATTAAAAATTGAGATAAAAACCTGGTATTCTGTCCAACCGAATTCTGCTATTGTATTAGCTGAGAAGGCTTGAGTCAACCACTTGACCACTTGGAGTCTGAATCGCCTCATCTATAAAAACGGGGCTCCATTGATAAATTCCAATCAAATATTTTCCAGAATCCTCTCCCATCCCATCTCCTGTCTCCCCCTTCAGCCCTCAGGTCGGCAGCCACTCACACTGACCGCCATTTGTGCCCCTCAGAATGACACCAGCGTGGTCCTGCCTCCCTCCCGCGCGGCCCCGCCTCTCACCCCGCAGAGGCCCCGCCTCTCACCCCAAGGCCCCGCCTTCCTCCTGCTCTTCCCCGCCAAGGCCTGCCTTCCTCCCACGCGGCCCGCCTCTTTCTCCGCCAAGCTCCCGCCTTTCTCCTGCGCGGCCCGCCTCTCTCTCGCCAAGACCCCGCCTTCCTCCCGCGAGGCCCCGCCTCTCACCCCGCCGAGGCCCCACCCCCTCCCTCGCGGCCTTTTCCGGAACAGAGCCCACCCCTAGCCCATGCGAAGCGGCGGCCGTCGGCACCGCCCCCTCCGCGCTCCCGCGTGCCGCATCCCGCGTCGTCTGCCGCCACCGCGCGCCTTCACTGACCCTCACCGCCGCCGCTGTCGCCGCCGCCGCGCTCGCTGGCTGGCCCAGTGCGGGCGGCGGGCTCCCGCCGGAGAAGACTGCCAGCGCCGCCGCCGCCGCCGCTTCGGCCGGGGCTCGGGCCCGGGCCCCGACCCCGTCCCGGGCCCCAGCGCCAGCCGCTTGCCCGATCGGGCGATGAAGTGTCACTATGAGGCGCTGGGGGTGCGGCGCGACGCCAGCGAGGAGGAGCTCAAGAAGGCCTATCGGAAGCTGGCCCTGAAATGGCACCCGGGTAGGTACCTGACCCGCAGCCGCCGCGGGCCCTCGGACAAGCCCGGCCCTCCCCGACTGTCACTTCCCCGGGTCGGACTCCGCAGAGGCAGCAGAGAGCGACCTGGCGGCCTAGGAGCTTCTTGCCCGGCCCGGCCGGTGCCCGGCGCTGACCCGCCCGCCTCGGTGGGCGCAGCGCTCCGTCCAGGCGCCCCCCGGCTCACACCCCATCTCCTCATACCCGTGACCTCATACCCGCGGTCCCGCATCGCCACTGTAGGGGGAAAACTGAAGTCCAGCGACCTCACCTGCTCCTGCTGCCAGGTCGCAGACACCACGAGGGAGCAGTCGGGGACTCGGAACTCGGACCTGCCCCAGGCTTGCCCTTCCCCGCGTCCCTTGAAGCGCAGCCTCTCGGTGTTTTTCCTCGTCTGCCCTCCACTTCGTCCGGGTATCCCAGATACTTCAACCTGATGTATGGCTCCTTTCCTTTCGAGAGCTAGTAAAATGTCTTTTAAATAGGGATGCACTTTTTTCGCCTTTTTTTTTTTTTTTTAATAGGCTGATTAAGCAGACCCTGTACTTCACTTTGGACATGATTCTGCCGAGGAAGAGTTTTAATCAGGCGGCTTCCCTAGTAAAGTTTGTATGTTTACTTAGAAGTATCCTTCCTTTGGATGTGTCATTGGACTATCATCCAGGCCTGTGTGACTTTTATGAATCTGATCTTCCAGGCTGGGAAACTAAGACAGTAGTTGACGCTCAGCTTTTTGAAGTTCATATGAAGAGGCTTTCATATTTGCATTAATCAGTAAACACGGTTACAGAGTATCCAATATATGCACGTCACTGCCCTCTACTAAGTAGATTTGGAAATGCTAAGACAGGGATCTTAGAGTCTTGTTAGGAAAACAACTTTCTGCTTTACACAAACGAAAAGTTAAATACAACTGCCCCCTAAAAAAAATCACAACATACATAATTGGTGGTTAGATTAATAGAACAACTCATATATGCTCCAGGAATTCAGGGAGGGAGTTACTTTGTATTGAGTCTTCCCCTTCTCAGAGGAGTTTGGACTGGATCCTAGAGGAATGCAGTTTGGAAAAGTGAGCTCAACAGTATGGAGGATAGCATGGTGGAGGACAAAAGATGTTCCAGGGGACAGTTTGGCTGAAGATGGTGTTTATTGCAGGTCTGAAAAATAAGGATTAGGAGAGGAGTGGAAGGAAAGGCCAGGGATCCAAAGGCAAAAGGGAATGGCTATGGTTGATAGAATGAGAGAGAGAGGTGTGGGTCTGTTACTTAAAGTTAGGTTTACCAACAGAGGCATGAAAAAATGTGATTATAAATATATTAGAGCAGAAGTAAATGAACTGATGTTCATCATAGCAGAAAGTCAGAAGATACAACCAAAATTAATAAATGTAAAAATAGTGTAGAAGTATATTCTTAGAGTTTGGGTTAGCGGTTAGTGTAGAAGCGTATTCTTAGAGTTTGGGTTGTTACTGTTAGACATTGAGTTAGGAATTAGAAGGAAGTTCGGAATTCCTTGACTTTCTAGGTAGGAAAGGGTAAATGAAGTAGAGAATGCTGTGACCAAAAGTGTATGTAATTTTCTGAAGAGTGATTTTAAATCAGATTGTATTTCTTGAATACAAGAGTAGTTTGAAATCAGATTTTATTTCTTGTAATCTTGAATATTAGGCCAAGGACTGTGAAATTTGCTTCGCTAAATAAGGGAGAGTTGTGGCTGGTTTTATTAAGCTGCCATGGGAGGGTACTGTGAAGGCAACTGAGTGGATTGAAGAGGGCTAGAGACAGAAGTTAGGGAGAGTCCACGGTGGACAGACAGGTAAGGGCCCAAGCCAGGCTCGGGGTCAGCGGGAGGGGGAAAGCCCAAGGGGAGGAGATGGTGGGAAGGAATAATGACCAGATTTGGTGATTAATTAGAAATCAGTGCAAGGAAGAAGCATGCAAATATGACTAAAATATCCGTTAACTCCTGCGAATCCAAACCTGTTAGGAACTAAATGCAAATGTCTTCTCTAAATATCATCATAATTTATGGCATCAGTGTGACGGTAACTGAGAATGGGCAGCAGGAAGCCCTGAAGATCCATGGTCTATGGCTGCAGAACTATTTGTAGATAATACATTGCTGTCATGTTTTCTTATGACTTCTTGGGAAGGGTAGTATTGAGCTGTAGCTTAAATAACTTTAGCGTGCTCCGCGAGGCGTGGTGACTCACGCCTGTAATCCCAGCACTTTGGGAGGCTGAGGTGGGCGGATCACCATCCTGGCCAACATGGTGAAACCCCGTCTCTACTAAAAACACAAAAATTAACTACGCACACCTGTAGTCCCAGCTACTTGGGAGGTTGAGGCAGGAGAATAGCTTGAACCCAGGAGGCAGAGCTGAGCCAAGATGGCGCCGCTGCACTCCAGCCTGGTGATGGAGCGAGACTCCATCTCAAAAAACAAAAAAGAAAAAGAACTTTAGTGTGCTCCATAGTCAATTCAAAATATTTTACTTTCTGAATGTATTAGTTGTCTATTACTATGTAACAAATTACCAGTACCTCAGGGCTTAAGACAACAAACAACAAAAACAGCAAGCGTATATTCACTATATGGACTCCCACAGTTTCTAAAGATCAGAATCTGGGGGCGGCTTGGCTAGATGATTTTGGCTTTCTCTTATTGTCTGAAAGAACCTGCTTCCAGCTCACCAACCACCAACTCATGTGGTTGTGGCAGGCCTCGGTGCCCTGCTGGCTGTTGGCCGGGACCTCCTTCACCCCATGAGCTTCTCCATAGGCAGCCTGAGTTGCTCAAGCCATGGCAGCTGGCCACTCCCAGAGTGATCAAGAGAGAGGGAAAGCCCAAGGTAGAAACTGCAGTCTTTTATAACCTCATCTCGGAAGTGAGGTACCATTACTTCTGCCATCTCCTGTTGGTCACACAGACTAACCTTGCTGACACGGAAGGGACTGCACAAGTTTGAATGCCAGGAGGCAGGGTGCTGTCTTGCAAGCTGGCTACCACCCTGAGGCAAGGACGCTTTCTGAATTCCATGGTTCAGGAAGCACAGCTAAGGAAATAATAACTAATTAGTGTATATTTTTAAAACTGTATGAGATTTCTTTTGATATACATTGATGAGAAAGAAAAAAAAACAATGTGAGCACCAAATGTAATCTAGCACAAAATAAGCCTTTCTAGAACTGATTTTATTTATTTTACTCCTTTTAAAAGTAAAATTTATACTACTCAGGATTTTCCATTTGTGGATATCCAGTTGACTTATTTTACTTTTATTTTGTTTTGTTTTGTTTTGCTTTATTTTATTGTATTGTATTGTATTCTGTTTTAGAGATGGAGTCTCGCTCTGACACCAAGGCTGGAGCACAGTGGTGCAATCTAGGCTCACTGCAACCTCTGCCTTCTGGGTTCAAGTGATTCTCCCACTTCAGCCTCCCGAGTAGCTGGGACTACAGGCATGCGCCACCACACTGGGCGAATCTTCTGTATTTTTAGTAGAAACGGGGTTTCACCATGTTGAACACCAGACTGGTCTCGAACTCCTGACCTCAAGTAATCCACCCGCCTCAGCCTCCTAAAGTGCTGGGATTACAGTAGGCATGAGCCATCACGCCGGCCCAGTTGACTGTTTAGTGATGTACCAAAGCTTAGGGAAAAGCCCGAAATTTCTACTTAGGTTGATACTTTTAACAAATCTTGATTATTGACTGTTATACGGGGTCTCTCTGCTTTACTCTAGTTGTTTGTCTTTGTTTTGTGCACTTCTCATCTGTTTATGGCATTTCTGATGAAAGAGGTCTTATTTAGATTCTGTCCTCTACATTTTTGATTAACTAAATTTCTGTGACTTTATTTTAACAGATAAAAATCTGGATAATGCCGCAGAAGCAGCTGAACAATTTAAATTAATCCAGGCAGCATATGACGTGTTGAGTGACCCTCAGGAAAGAGCATGGTGAGCATCACACTGTCCTTCCCATCCTAGTTTATGATATTGGGAGCGATTATCAATATAGGTGGCTTTTTTTTTTTTCAAATTTAGTACATTAAATGGTTTTTGGTGTGTCCTGAAACATCTGTCACCTAGTCATCACATAAAATCTAATGTTTAGGTCAGAAGGAACCTTGGAAATGATTGCTCCAATTACCTGATTTCATAGGGGGTGAAACAGAAAGTTTGGTGATATTTTATCATTTTAATTTTGATACTTTAGGTGACTTCTCATTAAATACTCTTTGGTGTATGACAGATTTACTGATGTCAGACAGGAAGAATGTTTTCTTTTTTTTTTTGAGATCGAGTTTTGCTGTGTCACCCAGGCTGGAGTGCAGTGGCGCAATCTCAGCTGACTGCAACCTCCGCATCCTAGGTTCAAGCGATTCTCCTTCTTCAGCCTCCTGAGTAGCTGGGACTACAGGTGTGTGCCATCACACACCTGTATTTTTTTTTTTTAGTGGGGATGGGGTTTCACCATGTTGACCAGGCTGGTCTCAAACTCATGACCTCAAGCAATCCACCCGCCTTGACCTCCCAAGTGCTAGGATTACAGGTGTGAGCCACTGTGCCCGGCCAATACAGTGTTTTAATACAAGAATGGTAATCCTCAAAGCTACTTTATAAGAATAAATTGAATTAAGCTTCTGCATCTGTGACAGATATTACTAATGATGGTCTGATCATTTAAAATAATTTCCAGATGAAAATTACTATGTTTGAAGTTCTCAGTTTTGAGATTCTCACTTAACCTTTTGCCACAAGGAAATAGGTTGTAAGCTTTGACATAACTGTGCAAGATCCTGCTCTTACAAAGAGCTACTGTGCAAATCATCTTTCTGTTAAACAGTGTACAGCACAGGTGGCTGTCAAGGAAAAAAGGCTGTAAAGAAAATTCTTATAAAATTGTGTTTTATAAGAAAATCAGAGATAGGATCCTGAACATTTCTCTACCCAAGGAATTTGGAGATCTGGTCTTGGAATTGCTTTTGCCTTCCTCTCAGAACTTCGAAATTCTTTCCTGACTTCCTTTTGCCTAGTCTCTTCTCAAGATCTTGGGTTGTTTTCTGATCCTTGGGATTCCTTTGTCTTTTTATTCAAAGCTCTTGCCTAGTAACTCTCTTTTTACCTGGAAGCAGTACCACGTAGTGGCTAGGAGCTGGTCTTCCCAATGTAGGAGACCTGCTTCTGAATTCTGACCTTGCTGGTTACTGGTTTTATGATCAAGGATGATAAATTATGTAATATCACTGACTTCCATTTCCTCTTATATCAAATGGAGGTAACAACTGCCTTTACAGAGTTATTATGAGAAGTAATTGTATGTGTGTGAAGCTCCTAGATTAAGTTGACATAAGTATAGGAAGAGTCTTATTCTGGTGCATCTTGGTAAATTTCCAAATCACAGATGTGTAATGATTCTGTGGGCCAGATTTCCTATGTCCTGTTTTGTGTTTCTGTCCTGTGGAAGTACAGGACTCAGAGACAGTCATGGAAATTCCTTGGCTTTTTAAATTCCCCTGTTCATGTGGGCTAGCATTGTATAATGTATCAGAAGTTGCAGGGCTAGTTAAAATTAACAGTTCTGTGAAAGATTATGAACTCTTTTCATGTTAATATTTCCTTAAAAGTTTTTGGTTACGGATTGGACATATCCACAGCCAAAAATGTACAGTAATAATATTCAAAAGGAGCAAGAAATCCTTTTGAATTCTTACTTATTCAGCCTTCACCGATGATGCTAATTTTTGTTTTTCAGGTATGATAATCATAGAGAGGCCCTACTTAAAGGTGGGCTTGATGGCGAATATCAAGATGACAGCTTAGATTTGCTACGCTATTTCACGGTTACCTGTTACTCTGGTTATGGAGATGATGAAAAGGTAAGATAAATGAACTCACCCTTAATTTCTTATCAAGTACTAAGACTCACATACTAAGAGAGTTCTTAAAACTATTCTGTAATAGAAAGTGAAGCAGTGTTCATTTTGAAAACTGAAGCTGTATTACCTTCATGTTTAAACTGTCAGTATATAAAAACCTCCAGTTGAAATCTAAATGTACTTTCAGGGACTGAACTTTGTCCCAAAATTCTTCAACATTAAAATTTTTCATTTTGTATTTTAAAATCTTATTCTGTGATTAGGCTGTGAAAGTATTAAGAATTTGTTTTTGTTACTGGTTTTTTAGGGCTTTTACACGGTGTATCGTAATGTTTTTGAAATGATTGCCAAAGAAGAACTAGAATCGGTGTTAGAGGAAGAGGTTGATGATTTCCCAACTTTTGGAGACTCCCAGAGTGACTATGATACGGTAAAAGAAAAATGCATTGTATTCTATAATTAGTATTTATCACTGTGCCATTTTTTAATTTAATTTAATTTTTTGAGATGGTCTCACTCTGTCACCCAGGCTGCAGTGCAGTGGTATAATCATATCTCACAACAGCCTCAAACTCCTGGGCTTAATCCTCCTGCCTCAGCCTGCTGAGTAGCTGGGAACACAAATGTGCGCCATGACATCTAGCTAATTTGTAAATTTTTTTGTAGAGGTGGGGTCTTGCTAAGTTTCCCAGGCCGGTCTTGAACTCCTGGCCTCCCTCCTTGACCTCCCAAAAGATTGGGATTACAGTCATGAGCCACAGCTCCCAGCTTCCCACTTCCTCGTTTTAAAACAATTGGTTCTAGTTCTCAGACCTATCCCAAGACCTCTCTTTATCTCTCTTCCTTTCTGAAGTAGCTTTTGGATCTCTTGCAACCTTCCCTCTACTTTTCCTTTTTTATTTTTTATTTTATTTACTTATTTATTTTGTTTGAGATGGCGTTTCACTCCTGTCGCTCAGGCTGGAGTGCAGTGGCGCCATCTCACTCACTGCAGCCTCAGCCTCCCAGGTTCAAGCAATTCTCCTGCCTCAGCCTCCCAAGTAGCTGGGATTACAGGCTCCCACCACCAATGCTCGGCTAATTTTTGTATTTTTAGTAGAGACGGGGTTTCGTCATGTTGGCCAGGCTGGTTTCAAACTCCTGACCTCAGGTGATCACCCACCTCAGCCTCCCAAAGTACTGGGATTACAGGTGTGAGCCACCATGCCTACTTTTCCCTTTTAATTTACTAATTATTTACTGATTATTTACTAATCACCATGGTCCCATCCAGTGATTAGTAAGGCTATTTTTATTTTCTCATTAGGTTTATTTTGAAGAGTGATTTATTCTAGAAAGCCTTAAAAGTACTGTCTTCTCCAGTGATTAATAGAAGTGTTATATATGTGAAAAAAGAAAGCTAAAAGGTGTTTTGCATCACTAATATTTATTGCTTTTTTTTAAAAAAATTTAAAAGCCCAGAAGTTAATCTGTTTTCTTTGTCACTAGGTAGTCCATCCTTTCTACGCTTATTGGCAGAGTTTCTGTACTCAAAAGAATTTTGCATGGAAGGAAGAATATGATACACGACAAGCTTCAAACCGCTGGGAAAAACGAGCCATGGAAAAAGAAAACAAAAAGGTTCGGGACAAAGCAAGGAAAGAGAAGAATGAGCTTGTCCGTCAGCTGGTAGCTTTCATTCGTAAAAGAGATAAAAGAGTGCAGGCTCATCGAAAACTTGTGGAAGAACAGAATGCAGAGAAGGCAAGGAAAGCCGAAGAGATGAGGCGGCAGCAGAAGCTAAAGCAGGCCAAGTGCGTAGCGTGCGCGGGGCCCTCTTCTCAGTATCGGTGGGGGTCAGAGGCAGCACCAGAGGTACCTGACATGTTCATGATGGATTTAGTCATCAGCCTGGCTTTGTCCTGCTTTTTGTTCTTTTTTAAATTGTGGCATTGGATAGTGTTTTTTCATCTACTGTATAAAAATTACTATTATTATTATTATTATTATTTTTGAGACAGAGTCTCGCTCTGTTGCCCAGTCTGGAGTGCAGTGGTGCGATCTCGGCTCACTGCAACCTCTGCCTCCAGGTTCAAGGGGTTCTGCTGTCTCAGCCTACCAAGTAGCTGGGATTACAGGCTTCATATGCCACCACACCCAGCTAATTTTTGTGTTTTTAATAGTGACAAGGTTTCACCCTCTTGGCCAGGCTGGTCTCCTACTCCTGGCCTCAGGTGATCTGCCCGCCTCAGCCTCCCAAAGTGCTGGAATTACAGGCATGAGCCACAGTGCCTGGCCTAAAGTTTTTATTTGAATTGCATGTTTTCCTTCAGAGACCCTTTACATTTGAGAGATCCTTTAGACTCTTGTAAAATTTAATAATTTTAATTAATAACTAACGTTAATTTTATTCTTCCTCTATGCAAGGCTGTGTTCTAAGTGCCTTCCTCACAGCAATGCTGAAGTAACTTATCCTCCTTGTTCTTTCAAGGAAACAAGGCAGACAGGCCTGAGATCACAGAGCCAGTAAATGGTAGAGGAATTGAACCTGAGAATTCTGACTCCACACTTTCCTGCTTTAGCCACCGTGTAGTACTGCCTTTTGGTCAGTGTACTCTGAGATACTCAGTTCATTTTAGTTCCTCTAAAGTTTTGTTGTTAAAAAGTTACTGTAAAAGCATTCTGTCTAGAGCATTATAGCATTCTTTTAAAAATTATTCACTTCTTAAGAATCCTAACTCATCCCACCCTCATCTTTTGAAAATTAACACTTTACCTACACGACTTAAAATCGTCTGAAGATTTTTAATAAATTGCTGAGTTACGTGTTTCAAAACCTATTATCTACTGCTGGAGCAATTAAAATCAACCATGTAACAGGTAACAGGTTTAAGTGACTTTGCCTTGGTTTTAACTAAGCACAGCTTTTAAGTTTGTAAGCATGGATAGGTTGGGAGCAAGCTCTCTAGGGGGAATGGATTTTAAACCTAAGTAGTAAGTGAAAACCATGCAGAGGCGTGCTTGTTGCTATGAGACTGTGCTGTATGTGTCCAGACTGGCGGAGCAGTACAGAGAACAGAGCTGGATGACTATGGCGAATTTGGAGAAGGAGCTCCAGGAGATGGAGGCACGGTACGAGAAGGAGTTTGGAGATGGGTCGGATGAAAACGAAATGGAAGAACATGAACTCAAAGATGGGGAGGATGGTAATGTTGTTTTTATACAGTGTGTACTTCTAGCTGCGTAACATGACAAATGGCCATGTTTACAAGTGTGACTGTTAAAGAAAACTCAGTTAAGTGGTAGGTCAAGTTTTAATAGTAACTGTTTCTAGAAAAGCTGATATTGCATGAGAATCTATGTGTTGTGTATAAATTCTTCCTCTCCCTTGTGACTTTATAGAGGGGCTCCTCTTCGTGTGCCAAAATGTTGTCTTCTTTGCCACTATCATTAGAGCACAGGTATTTGACTTCCTTAAAAGGCAAGGATTGGGCATTTTTGAGAATAGCTGTATATCTGATTTTCCCCACTGTCTCTATAAAATTGACCCAATTTTACCTTATCTACAAATGTGATTTTTCAGATTAGTAGCCCAAATGATAAAATGATAAACTTTTATTTATTCAAAATGACTAGGAAGTGTTTTATTAATGACTCAGAAGTAATACTTGTGAAAGTACTTTGAAAATTAAAAAGCACTCTATAAATGTGAGATGGCCTAATTTACATCGAGTTTTACAATTTATAGCGTCCTTTCACATACAAGATCTCACTGGATCCTCACACAATCCCCCTTACATGGAGGTTTTGCTCATGGAATTGTCTCTATTTTGCCGTGGTGGAAACTAGGACTCAGAGAAGCTATGAGATGTGCCTGAGAATGTATGACCATTTTTAGATCCAGAGTTTTTCCTTCAAATCCAGTATTGTTAACTATTTGATTAATTAAAATTTCACATATATGATATATTGAAAGTCTACAATACCGTAATGGAAAATTAGCACCGTATATTAAACATTAACACTAGATAGGGTATATTTTGATCATTTATGATTTCAATGAGATAGTCCTTCAGAATCATACTGACATCACTTATAAATAAGCAACATGTACATGGAAGAGATACCTTGAGATATTTATTGGTCCTATAATAAATCCCAAATGAGTTTACCTGTTTGTTTCTTCAAAGATAGAATATGGGTTTGTGAAAATAATTTCAGTTGAGCTTTTTAGTCACTTGGTTTTTGTGGACTATACTGATAGTAATTACTCAGTTGTAATAAAGCCAAAAACTTAAAAGTTCATAATGTGAAACTTTACATGTAATATGTTAACTTATGGCCTATCTGTCTTATAGTGATGGAATGTTATAAACTAAGTTTACTAAGTATTTAAGAGTAAGTCACCGTTGTAAATGTGTTTGGACCAAATCTTGCTCAAGAGGTAAACTAAGAAAAGACCTTTGTTGAAAAAACTGCTTCATGGTAGATCTATTAAAGTGGGATTTAATTTTTTAAACTTAGCTCACATCCAAGACTTTAAGGATGTTTTAAATCTTCTTTTAAGTAGACTTAGGAAAAGAACTTGAAAGGTAAGGTGCTTTATTTGGAAGCCTTTCCTTATAGTACGGTGCTTCTTTTAAAAAGCTAACTCAAATCCTGATAGCATTATTTTTTTTTTTGGTAAAGAAATTAAAAAATTTAATTTCTAATTTATGTGCGAGTTTAGATCCTTACCAGAGAGATGAAATTTGTTAGCATATTTTAGATTTGTGCTCTGATCAAAAAGGTTTCTTACTGTAGGCTTCCCTCTCATAGGTAAAAACAGTGATGAGGCTGAGGACGCTGAGCTCTATGATGACCTCTACTGCCCAGCATGTGACAAATCGTTCAAGACAGAAAAGGCGTAAGTTTATTTATTTAATTTTGTTTTATTATTTTGAGACAGGGTCTCACTCTGTCACCAAGGCTGGAGTGCAGTGGCACGATCATGACTCACTGCAGCCTTGACCTCTTGGACTCAGATCATCCTCCCATGTCAGCCTCCTGAGTGTCTAGGGCTACAGGCACCTGCCACCACAGCCAGCTAATTTTTTTAATAGGCTGGTACAAAAGTAACTGTGGTTTTTGCCATGACTTTCAGTAGCAAAAACTGCAATTACTTTTGCACCAACCTAAATATTTTCTGTGGAGATGGAGTTTTGCCCTGTTGTCCAGGTTGGTCTTGAACTCCTGGGCTCAAGCACTCCACCTGCCTCAGCCTTTCAAAGTGCTAGGGTTACAAGTGTGAGCCACTGCATCCAGCTAAAAGGAGTAAGTTTACTATCTTTGAACTTGTGTTTTCTTTTTTTTTTGAGACAGAGTCTCACTCTTGCCCAGGCTGGAGTGCACTGGCATGATCTCAGCTCACTGCAACCTCCACCTCCCGGATTCAAGCGATTCTCCTGCCTCAAGCTCCCAAGTAGCTGGGACTACAGATGCAGGCCATCGTGCCTGGCTAATTTTTGCATTTTTAGTAGAGACAGGGTCTCACCACGTTGGTCAGGCTGGTCTCAAACTCCTGGCCTCGGGTGATCCACTCGCCTCGGCCTCCCAAAGTGTTGGGATTACAGGCATGAGCTACAGCGCCCGGCCCTTGTGTTTTCTTTTGAGTTGAAATGTAACACTTTGAACGTTCTGAAAAGAATGTGCTTGTAGCAGTTGATAACTAGCCTCACATACTGTCTTGGGGGATTCCTTTCCAACAGGGGAGGAAGAGGTATTTGTCCCTGCCGTTAAACCTGTTGTACTGATTCTTACTCATCCCAGTATTCCTACATAAGAGCTGCTTTTAAAACACATGCAGTGTCTCCAGAAAGAAATGTTGCTTGTTTTGGCAAAGAAGACACAGTCACATGGGCAAAAAGTCTAGAACATGTCTAATCATCTCCCTCCATTGTTGATGTCAGACTCGCTTCCCACCATCACTGTCACATGCAGGCTGATGCTGCCAATATAGGGACTTGAAACTTGTCCGGCCCAGAGTATCTTTGCTAAAGTGGAAGCACTTTATCTTAGGGGGACAATGATGAAGAGAGAAGTGTTAAAAAGGATACCATTATTATAAAGGAGGGAGGAAAGAACATGGGAGAAAATGAGAGTAGAATCAGCAAGGGAAAAGAAGCAAAATGGGCTGTCAGAGAGAAAAGAGGCCAAAGGATGAGAATGGGGCTGTGAGAGTCATAAATGGTATTACCATATGACCTCAGGGAGAAATAACAGAGTAGTAAGGGAAGGGGAAGGGGCAGAAAAATTAGAAACAAGCAAGAAAAAGGTCAACAATGAAGGAGATTTGAAAAATTTTTTTTTTATTTGGAAATAATGACACACTTAAAGGTAAATTGCAAGAAGAGAATACAGTGTGTCTGATTGACCTGTTACTAACATTTTGCACCATTTGCATGTCCTCTTTCTCTCTACACATTCTCACACACACAGTTTTTTTCTGAATAATTTGAAAGTAACTTACATATATAGTGTTCTCTAAATACTTTAAATACTTCACTGTATCTTAAGAATAAGGTTATTCCCGCCGGGCGCAGTGGCTCATGCCTGTAATCCCAGCACTTTGGGAGGCTGAGGCGGGCAGATCACCAGAGGTTCAGAGTTTGAGACCAGCCTGATCCATATGGAGAAACCCCGTCTCTACTAAAACTACAAAATTAGCTGGGCATGGTGACACACGCTTGTAATCTCAGCTACTCAGGAGGCTGAGGCGGTAGAATCACTTGAACCCGGGAGGCAGAAGTTGTGGTGAGCCAAGATCATGCCATTGCACTCCAGCCTGGGCAACAAGAGCGAAACTCTGTCTCAAAATAAGAAAAAAGGGTAAGGTTATTCTCTTATGTAACCATGCTACAGTGATGAAATAAAAGTAATTATTAACATTGATATGGTATTTTTATCTAATTTATTACCTGTATTCCAATTTTGCCAATCAATTGTTTATTAATATAGAATTTTCTCCACTTCAATACAGAATGCAGTCTAAGATTGTAATCTGGAATAGTTGTCTTGTCTTTTATGCTGTTTACATTTTAGAAGTATACTGTTTCTTTAAAATACTTTTTTCATAGAATTCTTCTCATTTGGGTTTGTGCATTTCCTCATGGTTAGATTCAGGTTATGCAGCCCCAGGTGGGATGCTGCACAAGCGTGTTGTGCTCTCAGGGATTCATAGCTGGAGACATGTAAAGTCCTTCTGCCCCTCATTTGTCATGATAATTTTCATCACCCAATCAAGGTGTCATCTAATCTTACTACTATACTACTAATTTTACTATAGAGTTCGTATTTTTTCCCTTGCAACAAGCTTTCCCTTGTAACATGTTTAATCTGTGAGGAGACGCTTTAAAACTGTGCAGATATCGTGCTTCTCATAAAAGTTTTCCTTATAACTTTGACATCTGTTGATGGTTTTAGCTTGCATCAGTATTTTTTTTTTGAGGCGGAGTCTGGCTCTGTCGCCCGTACTGGAGTGCAGTGGAGCGATCTTGGCTCACTGCAAGCTCCACCTCCCGGGTTCACGCCATTCTCCTGCCTCAGCCTCCTGAGTAGCTGGGACTACAGGCACCCGCAGCACGCCTGGCTAATTTTTCGTATTTTTAGTAGAGACAGGGTTTCACCGTGTTAGCCAGCATGGTCTTGATCTCCTGACCTCGTGATCTACCCACCTCAGCCTCCCAAAGTGCTGCAACTATAGGCGTGAGCCACCATGCCCGGCCACATCAGTCTTTTTTATGATGGTTGCAAAATGATGCTTTTCCAGTGCCAGTGCCCCCTCCAGTTTTTATCTGTTAGCACTTGGCCTTTTGCTGTAAACTGGAGCCTTCCCTTTTATCCATGAAAAATGTGTCTGTTATCAGTTTGAATTTATGAATTTTTTTCAGTGTTGTATAATTCATTACCGACCTTTTCTTGCTCAAATTTTTCCAGAATTGGTTAGTGAGCATTCCTTCAAGCCAGTTTTTGTGTCCTTTTGACATGTGCCTCTATCTTTTTTGGAGGACTGACTTTCAGACACAAGATCTTCCAGTATCTATCTCCAGGGCAGCTTGGTCTCAAGGAGAATTTTAGTGGGAAAGAAAACTAGCAACTAAAACTATAATACCAAAAGCCTAAACAGATAGAGGAAGTAGATAGTTGACGAAGGTTCCTCCTTTTTAGTTGATAGAACTCTTGTAGCTTATGTTGACAACTCTGTTTTGTGGAATGCTTGTTAGCTGCCTGTGGGTGTGCTAAGTCAGACCTTGCCAGCAGGGTTTTGAACAGAGGGGTAGAGATGTGTCTAAACGTACATTACGGTGGTGAGAGTGAGGAAGGAGACCTCTCCTGAGAAGGTGAAAAGCAGCTGGTGAAAAAGCAAGAGGCAGTAAACTGCTCTTGTATTTCAAGCCCTCCCACCACCATTTCTCTAGTCCAGGGGCCTCTTCCTTTTAACATTAGAATGTGTGTTTTCTAATTTCCCAGTGATCCCTCCAAGTCTGTAGGATGGCCCGGAACGTAAAAACACTTAGCAAATACTTAGCAATTAAAAGGAAACAATGAAGGAAGCTTTAAGAATTGAAAAATCAAAATAATATGTAGAGAATTTGGCCAAACCTCCCCCTGCCAACATTCCCCCATCCCCAGAAAGGAAGAAAATGTATGCAGATAAAAGAACAGAGAAAGACAGGGAAAGCTGTGGTACTAGAAGAAAGAGCATGGCCATGAGCTTCCAGTGTGCTTACTACCGGAAGAATCCTGACACGTTCTGTTCTTTGTATAAAATCATGAACAAATTAAAAAAAGAAAAAAATTTAAAGTAAATAAATAAAATAAAATCATAAACGTTTTGCTTAGTGGGAAAAAAGCAAATTTTATCTTGGTTGCAGTTATCCAGCAACATTATCTGGACACCTGAACTAATTTTAGCGCAGCTGCTCACGCCAGATTGCTCTTTCAGCATGAAAAATCACGAGAAGTCAAAGAAGCATCGGGAAATGGTGGCCTTGCTAAAACAACAGCTGGAGGAGGAGGAAGAAAATTTTTCAAGACCTCAGATTGATGAAAGTCCATTAGATGACAATTCTGAGGAAGAAATGGAAGATGCACCAAAACAAAAGTACTTCTAAATATTAAATGTCACTAGAAATACTTATCACATTCAGAGATTGCATTTAAAGATTTTGTTTTTCGTTTTTTTTTTTTTTTTTTAGATGTAGAATTGCTCTGTCGCCCAGGCTGGAGTGCAGTGGCCCAGTCTCAGCTCAGTGCAACCTCCAACTCCCGGGTTCAAGCAATTCTCCTCCCTCAGCCTCCCAAGTAGCTGGGACTACAGGCACACACCAGTACGCCCAGCTAATTTTTGTATTTTTAGTTGAGACAGGATTTCACCATGTTGGCCAGGCTGGTCTTGAACTCCTGATCTCAGGTGATCCACCTACCTCGACCTCCCAGAGTGCTGGGGTTACAGGCGTCAGCTACCGCACCCGGCCTTAAAGTCTGTTTTATCCCAAGGAAGTTATTCAGTTATGCTAATATTGTCTCCATATTTTCTAGTTCATGGAACTTCATAGTGTTGAAGTGGATACAAACAGAATGTCAACTGTAATATTTATAGAACATATTATCGCTATATTAAAAGCAGTTTTTATACCTGGCAATTGATATGCTAATTACTATCCATTGAACTACAGCCTTTTGTTATTCTCTAAAATGACAATGTGAATACTTTATTTTCCTTTTAATGCTTTATGATATTAAATATTTTTAATCTTTACTTCTATTTTACTACTTTATCACTAGTGTTTCAACTTTTTTTTTTTTCACTTGATCTTCACAGAGTCAAGTATTTGACATTTCGATTTATATTTGCTCTTAGGCTTTCTAAAAAACAGAAGAAAAAGAAACAGAAACCAGCACAGGTATGTTAGAAAGGTTTTGTTAATATTAAATGCCAACTGTAAAGTCGCAGTGCTCTTATTTATTCAGTGTCGTCTGTATTAAGGAGAGAGACTTATACTCCATAATTTTATGTTGGTCGTAAGCTTGATTAAAAGGAATTGGAAATATTTTCCTTTTTTAGTGCTTCCCTCCCTTGCATGTATGTAATAACTAACTTAATTATGACTGCCAGTGTGTTTAACAGGTATGCATGTAGAATTCCCCTGGTATGAATTAGCTGAATTTTCAGTATTAAAAATCTGAATACATCTCACAAAAGGGCTTTTAAGTCAAGATAACAATTAAAGTCTTGAAATAGGAAAATCTGGGATTGGTCATTTTTTTATCTAAGTTTATTTCTGCCAACAACATAAACATTGCAAAAGGAACATTTGGTTAGAAACTTGTAATGATTATGAGGCTTGAAAAAATGTTTATTTTTCTGAAGTTTTAAGTAATTTCAATATTTCACAGCTGAAGTCCAAATTCATTATCTTAAGGACTATTTTTAAATAAAATGATATTATGTTGTTACACCTATAAAAATAGAGTGAATTTGTCCATTTTACCAAGGATATTTGGTTTTATGCCATTTTAGTATAATCTAGTTATATTAACTTACATTAAGTATTAAATATTTTTAATAAAACACATTAATGCTTTTTAATAAAACTTTAGATTTGGCTTATTTATCCAAATGGTTATAGCAATATATTTGATAGTCTTTTTAAAATCAGTTTCCTGTTCCAAAATTGATATATAACACATGAGTTAATCACTTAAAATTGTAATTTGGAACTTTTTGCTTCAGTTATAAAACCACATAGCAAATATGTGTTCTTTTTATAAATTGACGCCTACCATCATCCATCCAAACACCTTATAATTATTAGTTTGGAACACTTTCTCTTTCATTTGTGTATGTCAGTACCACTACAGTAAGGAAAAAATAAATGGAGAGAGATTTATGTTTAACCTGAGCCTGTATTACCTTGATTAATGGAGCATAGAGTCTATTGATTGCAACCATAAACACATATATTAGTATTTTCTTACTGGTGAAAATGCTTCAAATGAACACCCCATTGTTTCTCACAAAAGCTATATTCCTTTAATAGCATTCCTCGTTTGTCATTCCTGATTGTAGCAAGTTCAGACCTAGCTTGATGTAGCACTTTTCCTGATATTTTCTAAGATCTTTTTGAAGGGAAGGGCAGTGTGGAGACGTGTACTGATAGATTTAAGAGCAGATGGCAGCAAATAATGAGTATCTTGAAACTTGAGATTGGGAAAGTTTTCCGTATGGCCAGAAAAATTCCGTAAACAACAAGGATTGTACAGGAAAACACTCCCAAATTAAAACTGAATGTAAATAGAAACAAATGACCCTGACTGACAGGAAAGAAAATTTAATTCAGGTAACTCAAACATAGTACTCTGACTGAATACGTTCCATGGGATATAGTTGAAAGATAAAATTAACTGCCAAAAAAGTAAGTCCTGAATTTGGTATTTTTTGGGTGGTATTGGTGTGGTATTTTTGAAAGTAAATGAATAATATTTTCACCAATTTCATAGGAGGCATTGTCACTATTGAATTTTTTTTTGATATGCAGAAAATTTGAAGTATTATGTAGTTAAATTTTTCTGTTCTTTGTTGATCTATATTTAATGTTGTGTCTAAGAAAGTGATGCCAAGACCCATGTCATTTCTTTCCCCTATATTTTTTCTAAGAGATTTGTTAGTTATTTCTTATGTGTAAGTATTTTATTTAAAATATTTTTTATATGTGATTCAAGGAGAGGATCCAGCTTTATCAGTGTATATATGTAGTTTTCAACATTTTTTTTTGAAGTGATTATCTTTTCTCTATTGTGTGCTCATGGCAACTTTGTGGAAGATTATTTAATCATGTACAGAAGAGTTCATTTCTGTGCTCTATTCTGTTCTGTTATCTCTTTATCTGTCTTTGTGTCAGTACCACATTGTTTTTGTTATTGTAGATTTTAATATGTTTTGAAATCAGGAAGTATAATGCCTCCTCTTTTTCATGAGTGCTTGGCTGGTTATAGTTCATAATCAAATTAAAAAATTTTAAACAATAGGTCTGTAAAAAAATCCTGTGCTATTGGGATTTTTATAGAAATTGAATTTGTTCACAATGTAGGTTGTATTGACATCTTAAAAAAATTAAATTATTTGACCCTTGACCCCCCCAAAAAAAAGGAATTAAATGAATAAATTGTTACTAGGAACCATATTCTTTTTGTGGGAAGAGGGAAGTACAAACATAGAGAGAAAGAGAAGAAGAATACTGTGGAGTTGGATTGAAGTGGAGATGTTGGTATGAGCCCATCATTTAAAGAAAGTAAGTGTGAGAGCAGTGTACATTGTGAGGACCTAGAAGCAGTGACACCCCTAGCACTGAGCACACCTAGTGCACACGTATTGGTTTTTAAGTTTCCTTTTCCATGAAAAGGAAACAGGCTTGATCTTTGGAGAAGTAGCTGATTTCAGGGCTGAGACTGGGAAAGTGGAACATGAGCCTAGAGCATCTTATACTAGAAATTAAGGAAGTGCTCAAAAACTGATAGGGATACATTAGAAATACTCAAGATCCAGCTTGCGGGGCCTGCCAATTTGGGAAAATTTGAGTCATCAAAAGGAATAAAGGTAACAGATCTTCCTACATTGCATTTGTTAAAAATAAATTTATGTATCTATATTGACTTTTAAAAGAGTGAGAGTTGGCCAGGCGTGGTGGCTCACACCTGTAATCCCAGCACTTTGGGAGGCAAAGGCGGGTGGTTCACAAAGTCAGGAGTTCGAGATCAGCTTGGCTAACATAGTGAAACCCCATCTCTACTAAAAACACAAAAATTAGCTGGGCATGGTGCCACGCGCCTGTAATCCCAGCTGTGGAGCCTGAGGCAGGAGAATCATTGGAACCCTGGAGGCTGAGGTTGCAGTGAGCTGAGATCCTGCCACTGCACTCTAGCCTGGGCAACAGAGCAAGACTCTGTCTCAAAAAAAAAAGAGTGGGAGTTGGAGAAAGGAAATGGGAAAGCTTTATTATTACAGGAGAATATTAATTAGTACAAGTGCAAATGACAGAAGTAATAGAGGGAGAAAATCACTCTTCTACATCCACCAGTATATAAATGTTTCAGGCAAGAATCGTCAATAGATGCCAAGTATATTCAGTAAATGGTTATGGGGACAGGATATTCACATAGTCTCAGCGTCATGCTCTAGAGATTACTTATTAATTAAAAAAGGGAAAATGTACTTTATAGTTGAAAAATCTGGCAATACCACCCCAACCAAATGATCAAACTTATTAATATCACTGAAAAATGTGACAAACGCATTTTGCTTCCTGGGATTATAGTATTATGCTAGAAATGTTTAACCTGAATCTGATCATTTGGAAACAACCAAACAAAGCCAAATTATGGGACACTCTACAAAACATCAAATTGTCAACATCATGAAAGACAAAACAAAAAAGTGGGGGAACTGTTCTAAAATAAAAGACATTAAAGATACCTGACAACTAAATGCAACATGTGATCCCTGATTACACCCCCTATCCTGTATGTCCCAATGGGGGAAAAGGATTAATTGGTAAATTCGAATGTGGGTTGTGTAACAGATAATATCAGCATTAGATTCTTGAGTGTGAGTATTGTGCCAGAGAATGTTTTGATCCTTAGGATGTACCTGGCAAAGATTCATATCTGCCTGCAAGCTCACTTTCAGATGGCTTGGGGGAAAAAGTGTGTGTTGGGAGAGAGAAGAGGTGGAGAGAGTGAGCACAAATGTGCCAAAATGTTGCTTGAAAACAGACAGGTACACTTAGGATAGGTTTGCCCAGTGTCTGTCTTCTATAATGCCTGTTTGTTGTTGCCATTGTTTGTGACTGTAGAAAAATAGTTGCCCATTGCTTATCATTTGGAAATATGGAAAAATATCATCCTCAATTTTACCTGTAGAGATTACTTAATAAAGAATTAAATTGTGATTACAATTTTCTCTCTTCTACTTTTGCTAATATGTTGTATTTTTTCACATAATTGAATATCTTTGGAAACATGATACTTAAGCACTTCAGAATTTTTCTTCATATATTCAGCCTTTCACTTTTTGAACATTTGGATTGTTTTCAGATTTCCGCTAATTTACTATCTCTGTAATGAGCATCCATGTTCTTAACTTACCTGCTTCCCCTTTTTATTTCCCGAAAGTATATAACTATTTGGCAACATAACATAAAAAACTAGTAGTAGTAGATTTATTTTGTAATGGCACATACATTTTATTACCTAGAATTATGATGACAATTTCAATGTAAATGGAACTGGAGAAGGAGTAAAGCTTGATCCAGAAGATACTAATTTAAATCAAGACAGTACCAAAGAATTGGAAGATAGTCCCCAGGAAAATGTCAGTGTCACAGAGATCATTAAACCATGTGATGATCCAAAAAGTGAAACTAAAAGGTAAGTCAAAGTTGCTTATTATTTGTAAATTACTGAATATTGATAGTAAGGATATAGCTTTTCATATATCAAATAAAATCTTCTTTCCCATGACTGACCAAGTAATTTAGATGTATCTATACGTATTTGCATATAGATACACACACATATGTATACAGATGAAGAGCATTGAGAAGAGGATGCCAGAGGAATGTGCCCACACACATCTCAGCAGCATGGCCCAAATCAGAAAGATGTCACTTTGATCCAGTTCTTGTTTCCCTTATCCTGCTGTGGTGCTGATTTTGTCGTGGATCATTAACCCTTGACACTCACATGAGAACAAGACTCCTGCTGCGTCCCTGGAGTGTTACTAACCAAATCTCCATGCTCATGACAGCAGCTTGTGTTGGGCCTCACCATGTTGTGAGGATGCATGGCAGCAGCTGGGGCCTTTCCTGCTTAGAGGAGCCCTGGACTGTTGGTGCTGCACAAGGCCATGGTGTGGCCTAGGAGGAGGTCTCACTCAAGGGAGGTAGCCCGTCCTGTCCTCTCCTTCCTCCTCTTGTCTGACTTTCTTTTCCCCATCCTCCTCGGTTCCTCTAGAACACAGAATCATTTCTTATTTCTTGAGGAAAGATCTGATAGTGAGGAGCTTCAGGTTTCTGTCATTACAGAACCCTGAAAAGAATTAAAGTGACAGAGCAAAGTGGGAGCATGAGGTAAAAATGCTAACACTGGAGCAACAGTGATGGGGTGGGGGAGTGTGTGTACTTTGGCGTTTAAGGCACTTAGGGGTTTAAGGAAGGAGGAAACATATGTGACTGAGGCCTACAATATGGCTCTGGCTGTAGAAGAAAGTATATAAAGAACTACACAGACTGGTCATGTTGAAGCTTTGAAGAACTTTGGAGAGTAGAAGCCTAGAAGGGGAAATTCGTATTTATTTTACTCTGACATCAGGTGTTTGTTCCCTTTCTGCTAATGGGGAAACTGAATTTCAGGTTAATTATCCAAAGACAAAAGCTGTTGAGTAGAAAGGCTGACACTTCATTCCATCTGCCTGATGACTTGAAGGCACCCAGATCATCTGGCTCCACGGGGCCTGTATGTCCTGTGGGATGGGTGCAAGGGTGGGCCAAGAGGTGGGGCTGTGGGCCTCTGAACCCCTTCTTCATCTAAAACTAAAAGTTTTCACTTCTTTTCCATGTTACTTCTTTTTTTTTTTTTTCGGAGATGGAGTCTTGCTCTGTCACCCAGGCTGGAGTACAGTGGCACAATCTTGACTCACTGCCATCTCCGCCTCCTGGGTTCAAGCAATTCTCCTGCCTCAGCCTCCCGCGTAGCTGGGACTATAGTCATGCACTGCCACGCCTGGCTTTTTTTTTTTGTATTTTAGTAGAGACAGGGTTTCACCATGTTACCCAGGCTGGTCTCAAACTCCTGACCTTGTGATCTGCCTGCTTCGGCCTACCAAAGTGCTGGGATTACAGGTGTGAGCCACCATGCCCAGCCTCCATGTTATTTCTACATGAGAATTGGTCTGGGGAGGAAGAAGGGTTCTCAGACTTGGGCAACCACTGATATAGTTCAGCTCTCTCATTTCACTGAGGTGAGAAAAGGATTCAGAGAATTCAAGTGACTTCTTCACAGCTGCAGCATGGCAGGGCTAAGATAGATACATTACACCCACCACCCTCCCCACACTACTCCTGTCCCCTGGATCCAGGGCCTTTATGCTGGACTCCTCTGCTGCTTCTCTGGAGTGGTGTGGACACTGGCCACCTACTGAGACATGTTTTTTTAAAAAATTGTGTGTGTGTGTGTGTGTGTGTGTGTGTGTGTGTGTGTGTGTGTAGTATTTTTAAAAAAATAAAGGTCTTAGATATCAGTTTCAGAGATGTAACTGTCTTTCATAATATAAGTGATGTTTGCCAGGAATATTATCCTAAATTTGTTAGACATATTTGTGTCATATCTGTGATGATAGTTTGAAAATTAGTATGTATAGGCTGGGCGCGGTGGCTCAAGCCTGTAATCCCAGCACTTTGGGAGGCCAAGAAGGGCGGATCACTAGGTCAGGAGATCGAGACCATCCTGGCTAACACGGTGAAACCCCGTCTCTACTAAAAAATACAAAAAAAAAAATAGCCGGGCGAGGTGGCGGGTGCCTGTAGTCCCAGCTACTCGGGAGGCTGAGGCAGGAGAATTGCTTGAACCCAGGAAGCGGAGATTGCAGTGAGTCGAGATTGTGCCTCTGTACTCCAGCCTGGGCGACAGAGCCAGACCCTGTCTCAAAAAAAAAAAAAAAGAAAAAGATAAAAAAGAAAATTAGTATGTATTATTTGTTGCCTTTTATGCCATTGTATCCTTTTCTTGATGTTTTCAAAGCTAGCTGAATCCTACACAATATGTTACACTCCTAATCTGCATCTTTTAAATGCATAGGCCATTTAACTTAACACAGACCATTGGCCTCTGCCTGAAGAATAGTATGCCTATAAACCGGAAGCATTATCATAACTTACTCATTATAACCCATCATGTCTGTTCTGTACAGTATAGTTGGACCCAGATTTTTACCCTATGAATTTGGTTAGCACAAATGAGGGAAGGTATGAAATGCCTAAGGACAATTGAAATTCATGTAGGAGATGAGTAGAGGAATGTTCAGCAGTTCAGGCAGAATAAGAGGAACCCAGCGACATCATTTCTGATCTAAATGATACGGTGGGGAAAAACCATCAGATCAACAGAAAGGACATAATTTTTAAATAACAGTAAATTCCTTACATTGAGCAAATTTAATTTTATGAAAAATGTATTACAGAGTTTTTGTTTCACTCATTTCTCTGTGCAACTATTGAAATGTTTGTTAGACTGGATCACGTTCAAGAAGTTAATATTAGGCCTGGCACGGTGGCTCACGCCTATAATCCCAGCACTTTGGGAAGCCGAGGCGGTGGATCACGAGGTCAGGAGTTTGAGACCATCCTGGCCAATATGGTAAAACCCTGTCTCTACTAAAAAATACAAAAATTAGCTGAATGTGGTGGCACGTGCCTGTAGTCCCAGCTACTCAGGATACTGAGGCAGGAAAATTGCTTGAACCCGGGAGGCAGAGGTTGCAGTGAGCCAAAATCACGCCACTGAGCAACAGAGCCTGGGCAACAGAGTGAGACTCCATCTCAAAAAAACAAGAAAAAGAAGTTAATGTTTTTGGGGAACCACACTTCATGTCAGATCATTTATGATTACTCTTGGTTGGTTATGAAGATGGTTTGCTTCTTTAAATGGAGTATTGAGTGCTTCGTGCTTTTTTTTTTTTCTGAAACAGAGTCTTGCTCTGTCACCCAGGCTAGAATGCAGTGGTACAATCTTGGCTCACTGCAGTCTCTGCCTCCTGGGTTCAAGTGATTCTCCTGCTCCTCCTTCCAAGGAACTGGGATTACAGGTGCCTGCCACCATGCCCAGCTAATTTTTTGTATTTTTAGTAGAGACGGAGGTTTCACCATGTTGGCCAAGCCGGTCTCAAGCTCCTGACCTCAAGTGATCTCCCCGCCTTGGCCTCCCAAAGTGCTGGGATTACAGGTGTGAGCCACTGCGCGTGGCAGTGCTTTGCTTTTTATGAAAACACTAGAACCTTGTTTTAACTTTGTTTCAACTATTTTAAGTAAATTCTTTAATTTTTATGCCAAATTTGATATTCAATTTGATTTCTGAATTTGCTTTTTAAAGCTGTTCCTTTGAATGTAAAGATTATTTAAATTGCCTTTAAAATTAATGAATTAACCTTTAAAGTGCATTTCACTTTTTTGAGTGTTCTTTAGAGCACTCAAATAATGATGATTAAAAGGAGTATTTTTTTTTTTATTATGCTGAATTATTTATTTTCCAGTGTTCCTAAACCCAAAGGAAAGAAAACCAAAGATATGAAAAAACCTGTCAAAGTACCTGCTGAACCACAGGCAATGGTAGGTCAAAATCATATTCGTATCTCTTTAGCATATCTTGCTGTTTAAGCAATATAATGATCTAAAGATGGAAATGTGTATTTGGTGAGCCATTCCCCAAAGAACCTGCAAAGACGTGGATCCATCAACAGTTTTGTTTGATAAAGGTAGAATTTGTATATATAATGTATCTTTTTTTTTCATTAAAATAAAAAGAAGCACATTGGAAATGCTCGACTGTACCAGAACAGTTACTGTTGCTTTCTATTACTTTTCAATCTAAAGCCTTGGTGGTAAGAATTACATGTGTCAAGTTCTGGAGATTAATTGTGAAGCATAAACTCTTCCTCCGTTCTAGTCCATGGGGTACCTGCTATTGAAAGTCTCAGGACCCTTAAAGTTAATTGTGTTGATTAGTGGGATTTAACCTCCAAGAACATCTGCCTTTGTTGGACCTGTTTATTAGCTGTCCACTCTGTTAAAACATCTTTATTTTACAATTGTTTGATGCTTAATCTTGACATTAAAACCTAAAACACTACTTTTAAGTGATGATGCTTACTTTTATTTATGATTTTTTGCCCTTCTCAGAGTGATGTTCTTATCAGCTGTACAACCTGCCATAGTGAATTTCCATCCCGGAATAAACTTTTTGACCATCTAAAGGCCACAGGTCATGCAAGAGCACCTTCATCATCATCTTTAAACAGTGCAACAAGTAGTCGAAGCAAGAAAGAGAAACGTAAAAACAGATAGAGATTCTGCCTGTGCTTTTGTTTGACTGTCTCTAGATCTTGAAACCAAAAAACTGAACTGAAATCATCTAAAGAGTTAAAATTTCAATGATCTGCAATTAATTACATTGTGGAAGATTATTTTTTATCTTGTAAAAACATTTTTTTGGTTTAATATATATTTTTAAAACATTTCACTAGTGATTGAATTCTACTTTTGCCATCTGAATTGACTTGAATGTCTTAAAACAGGTAAATACTGTAAAGTGTGTATTCTTGATGTTTGTTGGCTCATGTGGACAGAAATGTACAGGGAGAATTACATTATTTTAACACAGAAGTGCTCCTTTCTGCTTTATTTTGTGAATTTCACATTACTTTTACTTAATGCTTTTTTATTTTGTTAATCCTTCATAATATATGAAAAACTTGGATCTTTTAAAAAGCATCACAGATCATTTTTCCACATGACACTGGATCCGATTTTAAAAATTATTTTTAAATAACTGATTATGGATTATAGTGTTTTTTTCTCAAGAGCAATGATAGGTAGAAACTAATTGAACATTTGTAGTTGTGTTTCAAGAATAGTATCTCTTCAAGATTTTACTTGATTTAATTTGATATTTTACTGGTTTACCAGTAAGGTATATTGTTCAGTTTTTTGCTCTGATTTGAATTGTGGAGGTGGAAGCAAATTAGTTTACATGGCATGTCCTCCCTAGGCACAGTGACAGCTGTAAAGTATGACGGAACAAGGTAGCAGATGGTACAGAATTTATACTATTTAACAAGAGATGTGTTATTCTTCATTGGGTTTTTTCTTCCCTATTTTCAGACGTTTTTGTTCTTTTTTTCCCATGACTCAATGGAGAAAAACTTTGTTAATGAAAGATTTTGTGATAGAGCTGAGGCTTATACCATCTGTTCTATAGCAATGATGAATATTAACACAAAAGAAATATGAAGAAGTGTTATAACTGAGTATTAGAACAGTCGTGTACATTGATCAGTATTGAGTCCATTTTTAGGATGGATTAGTCAGTTCTTTTAATTGGTCTTGAAAGTAATTCTAAACTCACTGGCTTGAAATGTATACTTTCTGTACAATGAAGTTATTGCTTTCTGCATATCCTTGAATCTTCAGATTAACAAAATGAACAAATTTTCAATATAGATCAGCTCTAAAACACTAAAATCCTTAATGGCAAAGTCTTTTCTGATAGCTTCATGGATAGTATTGAAGATCAGGTTTCTTCTGTGTTATTGACTTAAAAATAAGCATTTGAAACTTAAATTTTTTTCTTTTCCATTTAGAGATATATTTTTTTCTTTACCTTCATACGTTTCCATTTCTTGCTAATTTCTATCACTAATTCCTCATAATTGTCCCTGCTCCCCTTGTTGATCTCTTCAGGGGGAATACTAGCCAGTTTCGTATCTTCTGATCTCTTATCCTGAGACTTCTGAATGTGCTCTACTTTCTTCTTATCTGAACTAGATGAATTGGCCGTAATTATGAATAGGAATATAAATGAACCAGAGGACATACTAGTCACATGTTATTATACAGTAAAAAATACGAAGTCATCTTGAAAGGCAGTTAATGTACTGCAAATGTCCCTTATGACTTCTTTGCTTTCTCTTGTACCGAACATGCAGGTATTTAATTTGTTTCATGAGGGTTGAGTGGAGTTACTTGTCACTTTTATGCAGATTGACAAAAATCAACCGTAGTTTTCAAGGGATCTTCGTGAGTTGTGACTGGAAGCTGACCTAAGTCTTGTGTCTCATCCTTTGTGATGTTGAGAAATCATCTAATTTCTCAGAACTTTTTCTTATCTCTAACACAGTTCTTACCATAATAATATTGTCTCCATTTATCATACAGGATGATTATGAAGGTAAAATGAAATAGTATATATGAAAATGCTTTTTAAACACAAAAGCTTTATACAAAATATTGTTAAATTTAATTAAGGTAAATCTTTTTTAGTTTATATATTTGCAGACTAAAGTATACATGTTGGATTAAATGGGCAATTAAGTTTTATAGGAATTTGCTTCCTAAGTCTACTTCTGAAGAGGAAAACAGAAACATACCATATATTATGCTAAGGGTAAAATATTTTTGGTAAATTGCAGACTTTTAATTTCACTTGTCTGAGGTAAAAAAATATTCTGAAATCCATGGGCATGCTTCTTACACTGATCTCATTAGAGGTCAGTGAAAAGTACCCATCTTGATTGAAGTTAGCTCAGATGTGGAGATTCATAGAATGAGGGTTCCAGGAGGAGAGAGTTAGGGGAAATCCCATTTTCTTTCTGTAATTCATTCAATGTTGCCAAAGCTGGGGTTTCCCTACAAAGCCCATTTAGACTTTCCCTGCTTCAAAATAAGAGCAGTATCCTTAGCTCTAGCCAAGCATTTTTCTGATTCCTGCCTTTGATCACAAAGAAGAAAAAGCAGAGCTGTAAATGAATTAGTGGAGGTCAGTCACATCAGAGTTCATCACCTAGTGATTGCTGGTGAAGTAATACTGGAATTTTGGTTCCATGCGAAGACTTATAATGGGTTTCATCAGAAGTTTTCATTTTTTCTAAATCCTCCCATACAAAATTTTCTGATTGGAAACTCCTCTGTATTTGTATAAGATTGTCTCTAAAATTGTGGTTTAACTCATACAGGAAGTAAAACTCTTATGGCAAGACATAGTTTCATTTTAGAGGACCCCCAAAATCCCATGAATACTCTGGTGATGATTCTAGCCTAACCTTCAACATAAAATAATGAAGAGAACTTTTAAACTCTTTTGTGAATTCCTAAACATTACTATTTATGTGGCGGAAGTTCTGTTTCCTATAATCTGCAATGCTGAAGTATCTCTATTCAATTCCCTTCCTTATCTGTTAAGTTTAATGTCTATATACTAAAATTATAGGCTGTTGGGATTGGAGAGGAAAAGTAGAGGTGATTTTCAGATTTCTTGTTCCATGGAAACCGAGCTCAGAGAGAGATGAGCTCCTCAGCCACAGCTGGTTAGGGGCAGCTGCCATTAGAACAGGGCAGATGCCTGGACTCCCAACTCAGTAGACCTTCTGTTACACCCCAAAATGTGTTATATGGGAAGAGAAAGATTACTTTTAAGAAAAAGCAAGATAATTTTGAGGAAGGACGAGAGGAAGAGGCATGAACTTGTCCTAACAATATCAAGTAATATTTTAAAGATATACCAGTTAAAGCAGTGTGTGGCTGGTGCCAGTAGAGGTCAGTCAAGGGATCCCTGATGAGAATAAAGAGCCCAGAAACAGGTCCATGTTTACATGGGAACTTGATTTTTGACAGATACGGCAAGTTCTATGGGGAAAACAATTATGTACTACCTTATACCCTTCCCCAAAACCAAAGGGATTAAAGACCTAAATATGAAAACAAAACTTCTAAATGAGAATCTATAAGGTTATTTTCATGGTTTTGCAAATGGGAAGGATTTCTTTAAAGCAAGACACAAAAGCACACATAGGAAAAAATGACGCATAAAAACATGACTTCTATAGAACAATAGACACCGTAAAAGAACAAGCTACGGACAGGAAGGAAATGTTTGTAATGCTTATAACTGTCAAAGGATTAGTATCTGGAATACTTTAAAAAAACAAAAGAACCTCATACAAAAGTCATTGAGAAAATGACAGCCATGCATTAGAACAGCAATTCTCAAAACTTTTGGTCTCAAGATCCCTTTACACTCTTCAAAAGTGAGAACCCCAAAGAGATTTCGTGTATGTAGGTTAAATCTATTGATATTTTCTGTTAGAATTTTAAAATTATTTATTAAGAAAAACATTAAGAAGAATGATTAGTTTTCAAAACAAAAACTTAATGAGAAGAGTGGCGTTGTTTTACATTTTTACAAATCTCTTTAACATTTAGCTTAATAAAAGATAGCTGGCCTCTCATAACTGCTTCTGCAGTCTATTGCTGTGTGTTTTGGTTGAAGTATGTGAAGGAGAAAATCAGCCTCACATAGATAGGTAATTGTTTAAAAAAAGGGACCTTGCAGATCCACTGAATGGGTCTCAGGGGACCCCTAGGGTCCTTGGACCACACTTAAAATTGCTGTATTGGAAAAATGGATGAACTATATGAACAGAAAAAGCCTGAATAGTTAAAAAAAAAAAATGTGGAAAGATTATTACTGTCCTGATAGTGAAATGTCACCTAATTTTTTCATGCTTTCAGATTAGCAAAAGGTAAAGTCACAAGATCTAGTGTTGGTAAGAATGGAGAAATAGGAACACGTTCACTTCTTTTGGAGTAAAAACAGGTTCAATTTGATGATGTCTAAGAAAGTGAGGTTTGCATACTCTGTGACCCAACAATTCTAGGTATACACTTACGAGTCTCACTTCTCGAAGTCTGGGCCACAGAGCAACAGCATGTTCTTCACCTGGGAAGCTTGCAACTCTTAGGTCCTGACCTGGACTTGCTGCACCAGACTCTGTGGTTAAGATTTCTTAGGTGACTTATGCTCATGAAACCTTGAGAAGCAATCTTCTAGAGAACCATGCACATGTGTACAAGGAAATGTACAAGAAGGCTCACAGCTGAATTGTTTGTTTCCAGGAAAAGTTGGAAATAACCTAAATGCTCATGAGCAAGAAAATGGGTAAGTAAATTGTGGCCTATTTATAGATGGTAAACAATTGAGCAGTTAAAATGAATGAACTTGATCTGTAATGTGGGTGGCCCTTGAAAAAATAGTGAATGAAAATAAGCTGTCACAGGAGATGAAATGCATGCCATTTATACAGTTTTTTAAGAAAGTATGTTGATTGTTATTTATAGAGAGAAAGTATAGAAACATAATGAGAAAGTAGTTGCCTTGAACTCAGAGGAGAGTAGAACTGCTTGTGGCTGCAAAAGTGGTCTCTTCTGTTTCTTTCTTTTTTTTTTTTTTTTTTTTTTTTCCAAAAATCCGAAGGAAGATGTAAGCATTTGTTAAATTCTTGATGGTGGGTCTCTGGGGATTTGTTACTCTGGTTCTAACAAAATACTTCAAGTATCAAGAAAAGTACAGATCAGTGTCTCACTTTGCTAGCAGAATATACACTTGCATGAAGGGGAAGATGAAAGGATTTAAGTTCTACTTTTTATTTCTGGCATACTCCTTAAGCACACTGGCAGAGGCTATGGTCTCTCAATATTCATCCTCCCTTTTAGAACTCTGATTATCAGATAAGTGCAAGGCCACCCGGAATATAAGGATTACTTTCCCAGCCTCACTTGCAGTCAATCAGATCTGGCCAGTGATCTGAGCAACTTTGAGACATGTCCTTAAAGATAAGGGCATGTCTTTATTCCTTCTGCCAGCCAAAATGAAGAGGTAATGGCTGGAGCTCAGGCCCCTATCTGGGATCATGAAACTACAGAGGGCACAGCAACAAAAGCATAGGAGCTTCTACCCTTGACACCTCAGAGGGACCCTGGGAGCCCCAGATTGTCTACCTCTGCACCGGAAAGAAGAAAGCTTCTATGTTTCTGAAGCCACTGCCGTTTTGATCTGTCACAGATAATAAATCCTAACTGATTCATGTTTCCACATGTGTACAGTTAGCTAAGTGAGAGGTCTAGTTTAAACAGGGGCAAGGGCATGTGGTCATTTAACTCTCAGATCTTGCATTGATTTCCAGTCCTGTGTTAACATGAATTTAAGCCAGTCATTTAAACTCATTGAACAGTTTTTTTAAAAATCTGTAAAATAGAGGTGAGACCAATCTGGCACAATTGTGAAGATTACAGTCTTAAATGTATGCACAGTGCTTGGCATGTAGTAGGCATTCAATAACTGTTAGCTTTTGTTTACTTCCGAAGTCTCACAGTATTCTTGCTTCATTTAACTGTTCACTTTGTTTTCTGAAAGAATCTCAACAACGGAGTAATCCAGAGAGGTATCAGTGATTAAATTGATCCTGTACTGTATTTTTGTTTGTTTGTTTGTTTTTGAGACACAGTCTCACTCTATTGCCCAGGCATGATCTCAGCTCACTGCAACCTCCACCTCCCAGGTTCAAGTGATACTCCTGCCTCAATCTCCTGAGTAGCTGGGAGTACAGGCACGCCACCATGCCCAGCTAATTTTTGTAGACGGTTCCACCATGTTGGCCAGGCTGGTCTTGAACTCCTGGCCTCAAGTGATCCACCCACCTTGGCCTCCCAAAGTGCTGGGATTACAGGCCTGAGCCACCGTGCCTGGCCCTATACTGTAGTTTTTAAAAGATACTGTTACATATATGAAATTCTTTCTGCCTCAAATGGAAGAAAAGTTTTAAAGGCTAAAGCTAGAAGCTGTCTTGAAGATCAGTGATCCTTAATTACATTAGAAGGCTCAGTACATTTTTACAGATAATTACTTTGCTGTTAAAACTAGTTAGAGGGCCCCACATCAGTGATGTCCTTTTAGATACCATATGCCTTCTGAAAATAGAAAAGGGTCGAATTATTCTTCGCACTGCAAATCATTTGAATGTTACTTAGGGAAAATTTCTAACCATTTCTGAAATTGAAAAGGTCATAGAAACAGCATTTAGAAAAAGTGGTAGTTTATAGCTCTCTTCGCTTATTTTCAAATTAAATAAGAACTCATACTTTTGTGAGTCCAAAGGTTACAGTTGTCTCAGCATATTGTGAAGCTGAATTCCCAACAGCTCCATCCAACAATGGAATCGGTATCAGGATGTGGTGAGCTCCCTGTACCAGCGAATGTACAGTCAGAGACTGGCCAGTCCTCTGTTAAAACACTGTAGAAGATGTGACAGCAGCTGTTGTGGCCAGTAGATTGTCTACCTGTAGTTGCAGAGAAGCCCAAGAGTTTGATGATGAGGCAGCAGATTTGAAATCTTTCTTTTTTTTTTTTTTTTGGAGACAAGATCTCACTCTGTCACCCAGGCTGGAGTGCAGTGGTGCGATCTTGGCTCACTGCATCCTCTGCCCGGGTTCCAGCAATTCTCAAGCCTCAGCCTCCTGAGTATCTGGGATTACAGGTGCATGCCATCATGCCTGGCTAGTTTTTTTGTTTTTGTTTTTGTTTTTGTATTTTTTGGTAGAGAAGGAGTTTCACCATGTTGGCTAGGCTGGTCTCAAACTCCTCATGTCAAGTGATCTGCCTCAGCCTCCCAAAGTGCTAGGATTACCGGTGTGAACCACCACGACTGACCCCTTTCTACTTTTCTGACGTAGGCTTTTATTGCTATAAAACCTCTCTCTTAGCACTGCTTTTGATGTATCCTATAGGTTTTGGTATTTTGCATTTCCATTTTCATTTGTTTAAATTTTTAAAAAGCTTATTTAAGGGCATGTTGCTTAACTTCCATGTGTTTGTATAGTTTCCCAAATTCCTCTTGTTACTAATTTCTAGTTTTATTCTGTTATGGTCTGAGAAGACATTTGATATTATTTCAATTTTTTAATTACTTTTATTTATTTATTTATTTATTTACTTTTTTTGTGGCCTAACATACTAGGGAACCTTAAAAAGTTTGTGGAAAAAAATGGAATTAAAAGATTTTTTTAAATGTAAACTGTATTTCTCAAAATAAGCTCATTCCTGGCCAGGCGCGGTGGCTCACGCCTGTAATCCCAACACTTTGGGAGGCTGAGGCAGTCGGGTCACTGAGGCCAGGAGTACGAGAACAGCCTGGCCAACATGGTGAAACCCTATCTCTTCTAAAAACATGGAAATTAGCTGGTTGTGGTTCTGTGCACCTGTGGTCCCAGCTACTTGGGAGGCTGAGGCAGGAGAACCACTTGAACCTGGGAGGCAGAGATTGAGTGAGCTGAGATCACACCACTGCATGCCAGCCTGGGCGATAGGGTGAGCCAAAAAAAAAAAAAAAAAAAAGTCTCCATCCTGTTCAAGACACTTTTGTAAGTGACAATACCAGCCATTTAGTTCAGCCCTGGAGAACTGAGGAACCTGGGAATTTAACGATGTCAATGCAGTCTTGTTTCAATATTAACTGAAGAAAAATGGATGTCTTTTAGTTTAGTTTTGTTTTGTTTTGTTTTTTTTGAGACAGAGTCTCACTCTGTCACCCAAGCTGGAGTGCAGTGGCGCGATCTTGGCTCACTGAAGCTCCGCCTTCTGGGTTCACGCCATTCTCCTGCCTCAGCCTCCTGAGTAGCTGGGAATACAGGCGTCCACCACGCCCAGTTAATTTTTTGCATTTTTAGTAGAGACGGGGTTTCCCCATGTTGGCCAGGGTGGTCTCAATCTCCTGACCTCGTGATCTGCTTGTCTCGGACTCCCAAAGTGCTGGGATTACAGGCGTGAGCCACCGTGCCCGGCTAGATTTTTTTTAAGATAAACAAAAAAAAGAAGAAGCCAAATAAGTACTGTAAGGTGTATGCCTGATAATTTTCCACAGGAACTCACAAAATTCCTCTTATTAGATGGAGAAATCATCAGAAGCATTGTTGTGGTGGAGAAGCAGTCTCTGGTGATGCTATCTTGGGCATTTTTTGACTGAAGTTTTGGCTAACAGATGTTATTATTGTTTGGCCTTCCAGAAAGTCAACAAGCAAAATTCCTTTACCATCCAAAAAAAAACTTACCATGACCTTTGCTCTTGACCAGTTCACTCTCGCTTTGACTGGACCACTTTCACCTCTTGGTAGCCACTGCTTTGACTGTGCTTTATCTTCAGGATGGTACTGGTAAAGCCATGTTCCATCTTTTGTTATAATTTTTTGAAGCTCTGCTTTAGGATCTTGATGCTACTTAAAAAACTTATATTGAAAGCTTCGCTCTTGTTTGTGCCTGGTGACAGTGCAATGGTTTTGGTGCCCATCTGTTGAAAGTTTACTCAACTTTAATTTTTCAGTCAGAATTGGTTGAAGTCTGAAACAATTGAGATGTCTATGGCATTGGCTATCATTTCTTCTGTTAATTGTTGGTCCTCTTCAAATAGGGCACAAACAACATGTATTTTTTTCCTTGCACATTAATGTGAATGGTCTGCTGCTGCAGGCTTCATCTTCAAACCATGTTGCCCCTTCTTAAAATGAATTACCCATTTATAAACTGCTAATTTTGTTGGGGCATTGTCCCCATACATTTTTTTTGTAAAACATGATTTTATCATCTTCCATCCGAGCTTTACCGTAAATTTGATGTTTGGTCTTCCTTCAATTTTAGCTGAATTTATATAGCTCTGATAGGCTCTCTTTTCAAACTGATGTCTTATCCTTCTTAGTGCCTCAAGCTAGATCCTGTTCTGATATGTTATAGTAAGTTAGTACAAGTTTTAGTCCAAAAAATTTTGACATCCATGTGTAGTTTCTTCACAATATACATTTTTTCATGAATTTTGAATACCCCTTATGTGGTCTCTTCTGGAAAATGTTCTATTTGTTGATGAGAAAAATATATATTCTGCAGTTGTTGGGTGAAATGTTCTGTAAATGTTTGTTAGGTTGTTAGATTCATTTGGTGTATAGTAAAGGTTTGTGTGTGTGGTTTTTTTGTTTGTTTGTTTGTTTGTTTGTTTTGTTTTCTTTTTTGAGACAGGGTCTTACTCTATCACCGAGGCTGAAGTGCAGTGGTGCAATCATAGCTCATTGCAGCCTCAACTTCTCAGGACCAAGTGATCCTCCCACTTCAGCCTCCCGAGTAGCTGGGAACACAGGCATGCACCACCATGCTTGGCTAATCTTACTTTTTGTAGATATAGGGCCTCCCTATATCCTGTGTTGCCCAGGTTGGTCTTGAATTCCTGGGCTCAAGCGATTTGCCCTTCTTGGCCTCCCAAACTGTTGTGATTACAGGTGTGAGCCACCATGCCCAGCCTCTAGTGCAGATTAAGTCCATTTTTGTTGCTAATTTTCTGTCTTGATGATCTTTCAAGTGCTGAAAGTGAGGTGTTGACTTCTCCAACTATTATTATATTAGAGTCTATCTTCTTAGCACTAAGAATATTTGTTATATATATTTGGGTGATTTGGTGTTGGTGCATATATATTTACAATGTTATATCCTCTTGCTGAATTGATCCTTTTATCATTATATAATTATATATGATCACTGATCATCACTGTATATATTATTATATAATGACATAGATAATATAACCTGTGTTTCTTTTTCTTTTTATTTTTTTACTTAAATTCTCTCTATATATTTTTTCTTTCTTGAAACAGAGTCTCAGTCTGTTGCCCAGACTAGAGTGGAGTGGCATGATCATGGCTCACTGCAGTCTTGACCTCCTGGGCCCAAGCAATCTTCCCACCTCAGCCTACTGAGTAGATGGGACCACAGGCATGTGACACCTTGCCCAGATAATTTTCTTATTTTTTGTCAAGACGGGATTTCCCTGTGTTGCCCAGGCTGGTCTCCAACTCCTGAGCTCAAGCAGTCCTCCTGCTTTGGCCTCCTAAATTATTGGAATTATAAGCATGAACCACTGCATCCAGCCTTATATTTTCTAGTAGAAGTATAGCTCCTCCTGTGTGTTTTTGGTTTCCATTTGTGTGGAATATTTGTTCCATCCCTTCAGTCTATGTGTATCCTTATAGGTGAAATGAGCTTCTTGTAGGCAGCATATAGTTAGGTCTTGTTTGTTTGGTTTCATTTGGTTTGGTTTGGTTTGATTTTTTTTTTTTTTTTTTTTTTTTTTTTTGAGACAGAGTCTTGCTTCTCGCCTAGGCTGGAGTGCAGTAGTGCAATCTAGGTTCACTGCAACCTCTGTCTCCCAGGTTTAAGTGATTCTCATGCCTCAGCCTCCCAAGTAGCTGGGATTACAGATGTGCACCCCCACATATGGATAATTTTTGTATTTTCAGTACAGACAGTGTTTCACCATGTTGGCCAGGCTGGCCTCGAACTCCTGACCTCAAATGATCCATCTGCCTCGGCCTCTGAAAGTGCTGGGATTACAGGTGTGAGCCGCTGCATCTGGCTGGGTATTGTTTTTTTAGTTCATTCAGCCAGTCTGTATCTTTTAATTGGGGAATTTAAGCCATTTACATTCAAGGTTGTTATCTACAGGTGAGGACTTACTCCTGACATTTTGTTGATTGTTTTCTGATTGTTTGGTATATTCTTTGTTCTCTACTTCCTCTTTTATTGTTCACCTTTACAATTGGTGGATTTCTGTAGTGAATATGTTTGAGTCCTCTTTCTTCTTCATTTTCTTTCTCATCTGCTCGCTCAGTGAGCTTTATACTTTCATGTGTTTTCATGATAGTAGAAAATGTCTTTTTGCTTCCAAATGTAGGACTTCCTTAAGCATTTCTTTTAAGGTCTGTAGTGGTGATAAATTCCCTCAGTTTTTGCTTGCCTGGGAAAAACTATTTCTCCTTCATTTTTGAAGAGTAGTTTTTCTAGGGATAGTATTCTTGGTTGGCAGGGTTTTTTTTCTCTTTCATTTGAATATAGCATCCCATTGTCTCCTAACCTATAAGGTTTCAGCTGAGAAATCCACTGTTAGTCTGATGAAAATTCCCTTATATCTGACTTATGTGACTTGATGCTTTTCTCTAGTGGTTTTCAGAGTTATCTCTTCATCTTTGATTTTTGACAGTTTGATTATAACATGCATTGGAAAAACATCTTTTTGGGTTGAACCTATTTAGAGATCTTTGAGCTTCCTGTATCTGGATGTCTACATTTCTTGCAAGACTTGAGATGTTTTCAGCAATTATTTCATTACATAGGTTTTCTATGAGTTTGTCTATCTCTTCTCCTTCTGAAACTCCTAAAACTTGAATCTTTTGATGATTTATAGTATTCCCGTATATCACATAGCTTTCATTCTTTTCTCTCTCTTGCTCTCTTTTTTCTTTTTTTGTCTGAATGGGTTATTTTAAAAGATCTCTTATCAAGTCCAATTTTTTTTTCTGTTTGATCTAGTCTATTATTGAAGCTCTTGATTTCATTTTTTATTTAATTCATTGAATTCTTCAACTTTAGGATTTCTGTTTGGTTCTTTTTTATGATATCTATCTCCCTGTTGAATTTCTCATTCAGCTCATAAATTGTTTTCTTGATTTCTTTGTGTTGTTTATCTGCGTTCTCTTGCAACTTGCTGGATTCCTTTAAGATCATTATTTTGAATTATTTTTTAGACATGTCGTAAGTTTTCTTTGGGATCTGTTACTGGAGATTATTGTATTCCTTTGGAGGTGTTATGTTTCCTTTCCTTTCCATGTTTTCTGGTGTCCTTATGGTGATTGCTGCACATCTAGTGTTACTTCTTACAATTTTATCTATTGACTTTCATAGGGAAAGTCTTTTTTCCTATACATGTATAATGGTGTTGGTTGGGAAGGGTGCTTTGGCTTTGCTTCCGGGTAGGCACATTAGTGTAGTCTTCATAATGACTTCTTTGGCTGTAATCAGCATCAGTGATAACTGTGAGTTCTTCCTTGGCTTAGGGTGCATTTGTTAGTAGACACTGGGGCAAGGCTTTGTTGGGATCGGGGACACTAGGCAGGCCACTCCTCAGGCACCAGTAGTGGTGGCAGTGAGTCAGATGTGCCAGTCTTCACACGCCTGGGTAGCGTACACAGATACCAGTGGCGGCTGGTCTGGGTGGGCTGGTCCTTGAGCCTCCAGGTGGCATGCTCAGGTGCTGGTGGTGGCAGTGGTAGGCTAGGCAGGTAGGTCCTTGGGCCCCTGGACAGTGTGCATGGCATTGGTGTGACAGGATTGAAACCATCATTGCAAAATTATAACTGAGACAGTTATAATCGCTATAAAAAGCGATCTGACCTAACCAACTCCATCTTGCTTCTAACCTCCCAGCTGTCCTTGTTCATTCTTGGGCATAAGCCGAACTAACTTTGGGAGGAACTTAATTTATAGTTTATAGTTGAAACATAGATGATAACAGCCCTTTCCAAACAAACCCCCTTCCTGCCTGGGGACTAGATTACCTATGCAGGACTGACCAATTAGCCACAAGATTAGAAATTATAGTTTAAGAGTCATGCAGCTGGATACTGCAAGATTCTAAACCTCCCCAGTTGCTCCTAGGGATAATGTAACGATTGTAAAACCTAAAATCAGGGCTTGAGATATTTTGCAGACCTTGTACTCACTGGATCAGCTGGCACCATCCAGATCGATAAACTGGGTCATCTGGTCTTGTGGCCCCCACTCAGGAACTGACTCAGTGCAAGAGGATAGCTTCATCTGTCTGTGGTTTTATCTCCAACCTGACCAATCAGAACTCCCAACTCACTGCCCCCCTACTTACCAAACTATTCTTAAAAACTCTGATACCTGCTGGGCATGGTGGCTCCTGCCTGTAATCCCAGCCCTTTGGGAGGCCAAGGTGGGTGGATCACGAGGTCAGGAGATCAAGACCAACCTAGCTAACACGATGAAACCCCGTCTCTACTAAAAATACAAAAAAATTAGCCGGGCATGGTAGTGGGCGCCTGTAGGCCCAGCTACTCGGGAGGCTGATGAGGCAGGAGAATGGCATGAACCCGGGAGGCGGAGCCTGCAGTGAGCTGAGATTGCGCCACTGCACTCCAGCCTGGGCCACTGAGCAAGACTCTATCTCAAAAGCAAAACAAAACAAAACAAAACAAAAACAAACAAAAAAACTGATCCCTGAATGCTGAGGAAGACTGATGTAAATAATATAATAAGAAAACTCTGGACTTTTGTACAGCCAGCTCGGTATGAATAACTCTTTGTCTATTGCAATCCTTCTGTCTTGATAAATTGACTCTGTCTAGGCAGCAGACAAGGTAAACCCATTGGGTGGTTACAGTGTTGCTGGAGGACAACCCTTGGACCCTCATACAGTGCATGCACATGCCAGCAGTGGCAGTGGTGGGCTTGGTGGGCAAGACTCCAGGACATGGAGATACTGGCGGCAGTTGGGGTGGGTCCATCCTGGATGGTACATGCATGTGCTGGTGGCGGTGGGTAGGGTAGGACTATCCCCAGGCCTCTAGACAGTAGGTGCAGGTGGTGGCAGTGAGCAAGAGGAGCCTGTCCATAGGCCTCTGGAAGGTGTGCATGGGCACTGGTGGGTGGAAAGCAAGGCGGATCAATCTCCAGGTCCCCCAGTGGCATACATGGAGACTGGATCTAAAAGGGTTTTAATTGCAGCACTTTTTTTTGTAAAAGAAAAATATTCTAAATAACCTAAATACCCATGGATAACTAATAAGTTATGATACAGTTACAAGATGATTTGCAAGATATAGTATTAAGATAAAAAAAAAGCATGATGTATTTGTGTAACATGGTGGTTGAAGGACCACGAACAGTGACCATCCATGGTGAGGTAAACTGGGTGATGGGGAGAAGAGATAAAGGCTGGAGACTCTTTTGCTATATCACCTTTTGTACTTTTGGAATTTCATACCAGCTTCACATATTGGTTATTTCTAGAATTTTATTCTTGCGGTAGGCAAAATTTAAAAATCCCCCCACCCGGGAGTTCTTATCCTGGAACTCATGAATATGATTAAAATACCAACCCGCTAATTGTTATGTTATGTGGCACAGTTGACCTTAAATGGGAAATTACCTGGAAGACCCATGTAGGCCCTGCAAGTGGGCTTTGAGCCACGTGGGCAGGCAATTCTGGGGTTCTGGGTATCTGGGTTATGGTCTAAACCACAGGGCCTTGTGGATTCCTTGTTCCCTAGGAAGGGACATGGCAAAAGGAAGGCTAGGTGGGGGCTCTGGAGGAGGCAAAATTTCCCTTTCCTCTTAGGGTCTCTGGCTAGGCTTAAGAATTAAATTGACATAAGACAGATGAATAACAAAAAAGCATACATATCTTATTTAGTAATTTTTACTTGTACATGGGCACCCTCACAAGAAAAATGAACACTCAAAGGAGCAATCAGGGCCAAAAGCTTATATAATGGGTTGGACAAAGAATAGTAAAGTTTGAAAACATGACAAAGAGGTTTGGGGTAGAACACTTAATTGTGGAAAAGTGGCTAGGCAGATAAGGGTTAGTTTAGTAAGGTTTTTCGGTACCTGTTTCTCTCTCAGCTTTGATACCCCATCTCCGTGGGTAAGAGTGTCTTCCTCCTGGTCAGGGAGGGTACCTTTCACATGAGAGTTCCATCTCTTGCTTTGAGGAAGAAAAAGGAAGATCAGAATGCCATTCTTGCACCTGCTGTTTCTCAAGTGCCTTTAACTCAAAGTAATCAGTATGCCAGAATGGCATATTTTGGGGTGGCATATTCTTTGTCCCTACAAAGCCCGGAGCAGGGCCCCTGGTACCTGAGCTTTAGGGCAATAGTGTTAACATGATTCCTTTTCCATGAAGCTTTCCTAATATCTCCTCAGCCTGAGTAAGTTTTTCCTTCCCTGAACTCCTTTACCACTTAATTCTTATCATACATTGCCTCAGGAAGAAGACATTGAAGCTTTTATAAGGATAAACTCTACTCATGAATAGTTGCATCTCAGGAACAGGAGTAGAAGGAGTAGACAACATGTGTTGTAAATTTCAAAACAAACTTTCAAAAAGCATACATTCCTTCCCATTGTCAGGAAATGTTTCATATGTGAAAGTCACGACTTCTGTACCAGACTGTAAGCTTCTGAGGACAGCAGCATATCGAATCCTTGTATCTACCGCAGGACCTAATATATGCAGAAGGATGCTTAATGAATGTTCATGAAATGTATGTGAATAAGTCAACCTGAGACAGAGAATTCTATCTGCATCTATGTCAAATAGGATGTTTTTGATGCAAGAAACAAAATTTCTCTTTTTTTTTTTTTTTTTTGAGACGGAGTCTCACTCTGTCGCCCAGGCTGGAGTGCAGTGGCGCAATCTCAGCTCACTGCAAGCTCCGCCTCCCGGGTTTACGCCATTCTCCTGCCTCAGACTCCCGAGTACCTGGGATTACAGGCGCCCGCCACCGCGCCCGGCTAGTTTTTTGTATTTTTTAGTAGAAACAGGGTTTCACCATGTTAGCCAGGATGGTCTTGATCTCCTGACCTCGTGATCCGCCCGTCTCGGCCTCCCAAAGTGCTGGGATTACAGGCTTGAGCCACCGCGCCCGGCCAAGAAACAAAATTTCTAATGAACTTAGTTAATAAGGAAATGTATTATCTCCCAGAACAGTTAATCTAGAAATTGTGCAGTCTCTGGACACAATCCATGGGGGCTTCAGTTCCATTTGTCTGCTAATATATTTGTCCTGCTTATCTCCTGTGCTATCTTTGTCCTCAGGCAGCCTTCCGTCATGGTCAAAAAATGGATGCCAATATCAACTGGAACAGAATATTGTCCTCTTACACTGTCAGGAGGGGGCTTTGGAGTGGAGGGGGTGCAGAAGAAGAGAGACAGAGGGAGGGAAGGAGGGAGAGAGGAAAACTCCTCTTCACCCAACATGAAAAGTCCCTCCTTTCAGTCTGAATGGGCCATCTTGAGTCACAGGACCTTTGATACCTGTAGCCATGGGAATGCCCCAGGAGGACTGACTTCCCACAAATGGGATGGTATTGCTATACTTGGCTTAGAGTATCCAGGAACCTACCCTGGAGTTGGGGATGGAGTTAGCTTTTCCTGAGTCACTTGGGGAACACTGAGCCAAATCCCAGATCTCTTAGCAAGAAACCTGAACAAAATCTCAGTTATCCTTAGGAAGGAGGAAGCAGGAGAGTGGATGCTGGGAAGCGATCCATTAGGGTAAACACCACCATCTAAGAGGGATTAGTCTCCCTCCTTTGCTTCCTTTCTTACCTGCCCTGACCTGGACCTCCCAAGATAAAGAACTAGGACCTTATCTTAGCTTTAGTAAAAGGGCTCTTTTATTCCGGTGGCCAAGAGAAATGAGGGGGACTTCAGGAGGCAAGGAGAGGCTTCGTAGATAAACTCTTTCGAGGCTACAAAGTAAAAAGAGTCACTAGAGGAAGGTTCCTGAATTTTCAGTCAGGCAGGAGATTAGGTAGTATCCATGGTAACAAATGGATCAAGTGAATTCTGCAGAACAGGGGATGTTGAATGTAGAATCTGAACATTCCCACCCTTGGGTTTTTGTTTCTCACCAAGAGGCCACGTCACCTCCCTGAGCCAGCTCTGCAGACAGGACCAACTTCATGGGCATGCGACTCACGCAGACAGTCACCCAGGGCCTGTGCTCAGAAGGGCCCCTGATTTTGACTTCATGCTCTTCTGTCACCACTGGCAATTTTTAATTTTTGACATAGCCCCCACATCTTCATTTTGCTTTGCACTTTGTAAATTTCATAGCTAGTCATGCTTTTAGGTGAAATCCCTCAGTTTCTCTATGAGGAGATGTAACAAATTCTGCCCTCATAGTTCAAAATACCTCAGCTAGCACACAATAAAATTTTGGGCAATAAATGTTAGGTTTTTGTTTGTTTGTTTGTTTTTTCCAGTTTGTTGGCTTTTTTTTTTTTCTTTTTAATTTCAATAGGTTTTTGGGGAATAGGTAGTGTTTGGTTACATGAATAAGTACTTTAGTGGTGATTTCTGAGATTTTGGTACACCCATCACCTGAGTAGTATACAGTGTTCCCAGTGAGTAGTCTTTCATCCCTCACTCCCCTCCCACCCTTTCCCCTGAGTCCCCAAAGTCCATTATATCATTTTTTTTTCTCACTCCATCGCCCAGGCTGAAGTGCAGTGGTATGACCTTGGCTCATTGCAGCCTCCAACTCCTGTGTTCAAGTGATTCTCGAGCCTCAGCCTCCTGAGTAGCAGGGATTATACCACGCTCAGCTAAGTTTTGTATTTTTAGTAGAAACGGGGTTTTGCCACATTGGCCAGGCTGGTCGTGAACTCCTGACCTCACGTGATCCACCCACCTTAGCCTCCTAAAGTGCTGGAATTACAGGCATAAGCCACTGCACCCAGCCTCATTATATGTCATTCTTATACCTTTGTGTCCTGATAGCTTAGCTCCCGCTTACAAGTGAGAACATACGATGTTTGGTTTTCCATTCCTGAGTTACTTCACATAGAATAATGGTCTCCAATTCCATCCAGGTTGCTGCAAAAGCCGTGATTTTGTTCCTTTTTATGACTGAGTAGTATTCTATGGTATACATATATACCACATAATAAATTTAAATTCTTATCTACCAGGCTTCCTGAGGAGTTTGCAGGTTTTAAAGTACATTATATGCTGTACTGTGTAGTTCTGCTGGTGAGTACAAAGGCCTAATGATGTGTGGTGTGAAATTGCATTTCAACGTGTGTTCTTTTCCTGCACTCTGTTTTCTGCCCTCTTTCCTACCTCCCATTGCATCACCTGAGCCTTAGTCACTTTCTCCAAAGAGTGAGAAGCGTGGAGGATCAGAGCAGATGTTTCTCTATATCTGCAGAGATAAAGCAGGTAGGTGCTGAGTCAGCAGCATTTGCTTCCTACATGGAGACAAAAAATTCCATGTGATGCACTGAGTTTGAAGACGGTTCCTGTGTTTAGCATTGATTTGTTCCCATAAGCATTTGTGAACCACTCTTAGTACCTTGTTTATAGTAGAAGCTCCATAAATAAAATAGTGATTAATCAATTGGTTCTTTACTCATATATACATTCATTCAACACATTTTTATTGAGCATCTACTATGTGCCAGGCACTGCTTTGCTTAGGTGTAAGAACATAAAGATAAAAGATACGGTTGCAGGCTGCAAGGAATTCCTTCCCTAAAGGAAAACAGCCCTGTGATGAGTGATGAGGACACAGTGCTCCATGGAAACACAGAAAGGGCACCTTACCCCAGCTATGAAAAGTGGAGGAGAGGGAGACGTAAATGCAAGGGGGAGAGTCATGGAAGCCTGGGGTGGGAGAACATCCAAATACAGAGAAAGCGTTTTTTTTTTTTGTTTTTTTTTTTTTGAGATGGAATTTCACTCTTGTTGCCCAGGCTGGAGTGCGATGGCATGATCTCGGCTCACTGCAACCTCCGCCTCCTGGGTTCAAGCGATTCTCCTATCTAAGCCTCCCGAGTAGCTGGGATTACAGGCACATGCCACCACGGTTGGTTAATTTTTGTATTTTTCGTAGAAATGGAGTTTCACCATGTTGGTCAGGCTGATCTCAAACTCCTGATCTGCCCACCTCGGCCTCCCAAAGTGCTGGAATTACAGGCTTGAGCCACTGCACCCAGCCATAAAAAACACTTTTATTGAGATATGATTCCCACACATACAATTCACCCATTCAGAGTGTACCATTCCATGGCTGGTAGTAAAAGAGTTGTGAGGCTGGGCACAGTGACTCACACCTGTAATCCCAACGCTTTGGGAGGCTGAAGTGGCCGGATCACCCGGAGTCAGGAGTTTGAGATGAGCCTGGCCAACATGGTGAAACTCCGTCTCTACTAAAAATACAAAAATTAGCCGGGCATGATGATGCATGCCTGTAATCCCAGCTACTCGGGAGGCTGAGGCGTGAGAATCGCTTGAACCCAGGAGGTAGAGGTTGCAGTGAGCCGAGAATTGCGCCTTTGTACTCCAGCCTGGGTGACAGAGGAAACTCTGTCTCAAAAATAAACGAACAAACATATAAATAAATAAATAAATAAATAAATAAATTAATTAATTAATGTTGTGTATCCGTCGCCACAATCAATTTTAAAGTGTTTTCATTACCCCAGTAAGAAACCTTGCATTCCTTAACTGGCACCCCTTAATATCCGCCTGTCCCTCAGCGCCAGACAACCACTGATACACTTTTTTTTTTTTGTCTCTGTCGATATGCCTATTCTAGACATTTCCTATGAATAGAATAATGCAGTATGTAGTTCCTTGTGACTGGCTTCTTCCGCTGAACATAATGCTTTGGAGGTTTATTGATGTTGTACCACCTCAGTGTTTTATTCATTTTTATTACCCAGTATGATTTTGTTGTGTGGATATACCAATATTTTATTTATCTACCTTTCAGTTGATGGACATTGGGTTATTTCCACTTTTTAGCTATTATGAATAATGCTGCTAAGAACATTTATATCTAAGTATGTGGATATATGTTTTATTACTTGAATATATACCTAGGAGTGGAATTGCTGGATCCTATCATAATTCTGTGATTAACCATCTGAGGAACTGCCAGACTGTTTTCCAAAGCAGCTGTTCCATTTTACATTCTCACCAGCACTGTACAAGCATTTTGGTGTTTTACATCCTCACCAACATGTATTGTTATCTTTTTGATTATAGACATCTTTGTGGATATGAAGTGGTATCTCCCTGAAGTTTTCATTTGGATTTCCTTGGTGGCTAATGATGTTGACCATCTTTTCGTGTGCTTGTTTGCTATTCATATATCTTTGGGAAAATGTCTATGCACATCTTTTGCCCATTTTGGGGGATATTTATCTTCCCATTATTGAGTTTTAAGTGTTCTCTATATATTCTAGATACAAGTCTCTTATCAGATATATGATTTACACACATTTTCCCCAATTCTGTGGATTGTCTTTTCACTTTTTTGTTGGTGTCCTTTGAAGCACAAAATATTTGGATGTTGATAATATTCAGTTTAGGTACTAAACTGAGTTTTGAATGATGAGTCAAGGAAGAGGACAAGAGGGAATAGCATTCCAGGTTTAGAACAAGCAGTAGTGCAAAAGTACAAAGATGTAACAGCATAGCTCATTTTAGTCATTCTAGGTAGTCTGATTTGCCTTGACAAAAGGGTTGTGGGTGAGAAATGGTGGACAAGAAATCAAACTCATACAAAGTGGTCAACCGTATGAAGATACTAGATTTTATTCTGTAATCAATAGGGATCACTAAAAATTGTCAAGTAGAAGATATGAAAATCAGATTTGCAATTTAGAAAAATCCCTCTGTTGTGGAGAATGCATGGGAAGAGAGTAATGCTTGAGATAGAGAAGTCAGGGGCACTGATCATGGTGACAAATGATGACTTGAACTCCAGCAGAAACAGTGTAAACAGAGATTAAGGAATGATTTGAGAAATACAACAGAAATAGAATGGAAGTACCTGGAGGCCATTGAGATTTGGAGGATAAAGGGAAGAATAAAAAGTGATTCCTCGGTTTTTGATCTGGGTGGCTCTGTTGAAGGAATACAGCTAGGGAAGATAGTGGAAGGGAATGGGAGTGAAGATACCTGCCTCCATTCTGGAAAGGAAGGACAGGATAACTGAAAAGGAAAAAACTCACTGTTTCTATCTGCATACTCACATTATCTATATACTCATGAACACCAACTACGTGGGTTTTTGCAATGTTGGGTTGCAGTTCCTGAAGAATATCTAGGAGAAGATATTGTTGCAAGTTGGTTTCTCCCAGAAGCTGACTCTGGAAGGGAGTTAGTATGCAGAGTATTTATTAGGGAGTCTTTTTGGGACCATCCTATGGAAAGGAAAGGAAGGAAGCAGGACTGGGCGGAGGGAGAAGTCAGGTAACAGTCCTGGCCCAATGAGAGACCTGACAGATGGCTCATCAGCATTGTCCTTTGATAAGCCGAGATGTCTGAGCCTGTATATCCCTGGCGGAATCATCTTGGGAAGGATGTGAACTTGGGCAAGGCTGCTCTCCGTGCTTGAGGCAATTCTTAAAGGAGCTGACAGCTGGAGGCATTTCCTGACCACACCCCCTGCTGCTGGGGCAACAAGTCCTTTCTTAAAGGAGAATCTGCAGGGTCCACATCAGTGTCTATTGCAGATATGCAGTAGGCAGCCCTGTGTGTGTGGATCTGAAGAAAGGTACTCACAGGAGATAGGCCTGGGACAGCAAAGGAGAGTTGGAAGTGGTCAGCATGCATGGCATTCTTGGTGTCACATGACTGAATGGCATCCCTGAGGCAGAGAGTGAAGAGTGAGAACAGAGTGGACAAATGCCAATGGGGTCCTTTTGAACACGCATAACAAAATTCCTCATTTAAAATAGCCTAAGCCATAGGGTTTTCTGTCTCAGATAACAAGAAGTCTGGAAGTGGGCGGTTCTGGCATGGTTTGTTTGGTGGCCTGGGAATGTCATCAAGGACCCGGGTGGATTCTTCCATCTGTTCTGCCATGCTCAGCATGTGGGCTTTTATCAGACTTGTCCCATCACAACCACAAGATACCTGCTTCCATTCTGGAAAGGAAGGACAGGATAACTGAAAAGGAAAAAACTCACTGTTTCCATCTGCATACTCACATTATCTATATACTCATGAACACCAACTACGTGGGTTTTTTCCATACCAACCAGCTCCCCAACTATCTGGACACCAACTGGACATTCTATAATTCACTCCTAACATTAGAATTAGCACAGATTCCACAGGTTAAGGACTCGGTCCCACAAGACTGACCCCCACTTCAGACACCAATTGCAAGTAATTCTCCAGGTTACTCAATTTTTGTCCAACTTAGCTGCAATTTGGGGGTTCCCACGAACCCCTCTTCAGGTTTGATAATTTGCGAAGACATCTCACAGAACTCAGGGAAACAAGTTTACTGTTTAATTACATAATAAAGGGTATGATAAAGAATACAGATGAGCAGCCAGATGAAGAGGTGTATAGAACAAGGTCTGGAAGCATCCAGAATGCAGGAGCTTCTGCCCCTGTGGAGCTGGGGTGCCACTGGGAGTGCCATCAAGGACCCAAGTGGATTCTTCCATCTGTTCTGCCATGCTGGGGTCTGCTACTCTCCCAACATGTGGATGTGTTCATCGACCTAGGGTCAAAGACCAAATAATAGAAAAAAAGATGCTCCTAGCACCTCTTTTACTTATGAAATTATAAGTGTTTCAGGAGCTCTGTGCCAGGTACCAGGGATGAAGACCAAATGTATATTTCTTATTATATCACAATATCACAGTAACTTTAGTCATTTCCCTCTTTTCTTTTTTTAAACAGGAGTTGGGTACGAAGGGAAGTGGAGTGTCTTTTCCAGAAGCTTCCTACTCCACCCCCAGCAGCCTTCTCCTTACATCTCATTGGCCAGGGATAAATTAGACTACCATGATGGTTAAGGATTTGCCCCTAGGGCTGGGGATGAGGCACCCTCCCCTTAGGATGGATACGTGAACAAAAGTGGGAGCAGGAATAAAAGTAGATAAGGCTGTTGAGTAGGTGACCACCAGTGTCTGCTACACTGGTTAACACTGATTTTCAATGGAAACAAACAGAAAAGGTAAGGGAGACCAAGGGAGAATAGTCAGATAACTAGAAAAAATAGAATTATGAAATCCAAAGCAGGAGGGAATTTCAATAAGGAAAGTACAATCAATTGTGGCAAAAGCTGTAGAAAAAGGTAAGAAAAAAAGCTGAGTAGGACTGATGTGTGTCCACTGGACTGGGCAATTCAAAGGTTCCTAGATGTGTCTGTGAACCAGTGTCAATGAAGCATGTGGGCAGAAACCAAATTACAGTAGATTGAGGGACTGAAGGTATCAAGACAGAAAATTATAACAGAATGGGGTTGCCAATGGTAGACAGAAGGGGAGAAGTCAGAAAACCTCCTGGACAAGGTAAGGCTATAACAATAAAAATAGATCAGTGATTGCCAGGGATAGGGGCAGGGGAAGGGGATTCATTACAGAGGAGCCCACGAGCATTTTAGAGGGTTATGGAAAGACTCTATTTCTTGAATTGGGGGTGGTTACATGCCTCTTTGCATTTGTTGAAACTTGGATGAAAAACAAGCAAAAAGAACACGACCTCCACAGCTCCTCTCATTGGGACCTGGGCCCCCTCTTTGAAAGCTGAGCAGTTTGAATGTTCACTGCTCCGACCACAGTGTCACTCTGTCGACCATGCCACACCCTGCCCAGACACAGTAACCTCAGAGACAGACCCCGCAGAGTCAGTGCTGAAGAGCCTGCCCATGAAGTCACTCAGCACTGGAGGGAAAGTGGTCAGTTAGAAATACTTAGTGAAGATCGTTGTCTGTTTTGACTCCATTATTCATTTTCAAATAAAAACTTCAGACCCAAGTCTAATTCTTTGTTTTTCTTTTTTGAGACAGGGTCTTGCTCTGTCACCTCGACTGGAGTGTAATGGTGTGATCTCAGCTAACTGCAACCTTCACCTCCCGAGTTCAAGCAATTCTCCTGTCTCAGCCTCCCGACTAGCTGGGATTACAGGCACCTGCCATCATGCCCAGCTGATTTTTGTATTTTTGTAGAGACAGGATGTCACCGTATTGGCCAGGCTGGTCCCAAACTCCTGACCTCAAGGTGATCCACCCACCTCAGCCTCCCAAAGTACTGATATTACAGGAGTGAGCCATCGAGCCCGGCCTTAATTTTCTTTAACATTTAATTAACATCCAAGTTCAATTCTCTATTTTACTTCTTTGTCATCCTGTTAGTATTAACACAGCAATACTTCATGGGAGAATTAGGTAATGCCCTCCTCACTCTGAAGTTTTTACCCTTTGAGAGGGGACCCTAAAATATCATATGTTTTTCAGTGAATCTATTATTTTGGAATTTTAGAAATTTTTGTATCATCTCACCCCAGTTAAAACGGCTTGTATCAAAAGGACAGGTAATGACAGGTGCTGGTGAGGATGTGAAGACTGGGGAACCCTCATACTCTGCTGGTGAGAATGTAAATTAGTGCAACCACAATGGAAAACAATATGGAGGTTCCTCAAAAAGCTGAAAATAGAACTACCAAATAATCCAGCATCCAGCAAACCCACTGCTGCATATATATCCAGAAGAAAGGAAATTAATATGTCAAAGAGATACCCGCACTACCATATTTATTGCAGCACTATTCATAATAGTCAAAATATGGAATCCACCTAAGTGCTCATCAACAGATGAATGGATAAGGAAAACGTGGCATATATGCCCAATCGAATATTATTCAGCCATAAAAAGTAATGAAATTCTATCATCTGCAGCAACAGTGATGGAACTGGATGCCATTATGTTAAGTGAATAGTCAGGCACAGAAAGACAAATACTGCCTGTTCTCACTCATAAGTGGGAGCTAGAAAAATGGATCTCATGATGATGGAGTACACTGGTGGTTTCCAGAGCCTAGGAAGGAAGGGAAAAGGAGGGTGTAAAGGGAAAAAAGGGATGTAAATGTATTTATTACTACTGAACTGTATACTTGAAAACGATAAAGATAAATCGTTAAAAAAAATACAAACTGACAAATATAGGGAGGAATTGTTAGGGAAGGAGATCCAGAGTAATGCCATTTTAAATTCAGCTCTGTTTCATGCGTCCGTGTGAAGAGACCACCAAATAGGCTTTGTGTGAGCAACATAGCTGTTTATTTCACCTGGGTGCAGGGGGGCTGAGTCTGAAAAAGGAGTCAGCAAAGGGTGATGGGATTATCGTTGGTTCTTAAAGGTTTGGGGATAGGTGGTGAAGTTAGGGTGGGGAGAATTATAAAGAACCTTCTTAAGGGTGGGGGAGGTTACAAAGTACATTGATCAGTTAAGCTGGGGCAGAAACAAATCACAATAGTGGAATGTCACCAGTTAAGGCTATTTTTACTTCTGTGGATCTTCAGTTGCTTCAGGCCATCTGGATGTATATATGCAGGTCACTGGGGATATGATGGCTTAGCTTGGGCTCAGAGGCCTGACAAGCTCCGTCTTGAGAATAACAAGCACATTCCTTGCCAGTCATGACCCATAGTCATAAGATGTTTATAGTTGAGGAAACAGCCTAAAGATACCTACAACGATATACTCCTACAATAGCAGAAAGTCCAGATGTCCCAATACCCATAGCAGTATATGCTTCCAAGATAGTTAGAGTTATGCTTTGATGTATTTACATAGTAGAATGTCAAGGACAGTTTTCTTGAAATTAATAAATGTGTCATGCTGTCTCCCCACCTGCAGAGACACAGGTTATCTTAGCTTTTACATAGACAAGACCCCTATATAAGAAAAACTTAAAGATGAGGCATTTCTCTGTTTGCTTTCTGAGGATGCCCTACTCTGTATCTGAGTAGCTTTCAATAAACTATCTCTTCTCACTGCACTCTGCGACTCACCTGAAATTCCTTTCTGCATGAGATCCAAGAACTCTCTCTTGGGGTCTGGATTGGGACCCCTTTTTCCAGCAGCAGAATGACATAGAAAGCCCTTATAGCCCAAAGGCTACCACTGCTAACTTTCTGGTGTTTTTCTTATATATCGTTTTAATACAATATCATATATAATTTGGTTCAAAATGGAATCCTATGCATTCCGTTTTATAACTTGCTTTTTTTTTTTATATATTTCTTGTGTCTTTCTCTAACTCCCATGGTTTTAAAAACCAGACAAAAACATTAAACAATTAGCTAGCAAACCTTAAGAAATGATCTAAAGCTTCATTGTTAAAAAATGTATATTGTTAAAAAATTCATTGTTAAAAAATTATATAAAAATAATAACTTTATTAAGCAAAAGTTTCCTTTCATCTTCATCGTTTATCATCAGCACTTGGCACTCATGAATTTCATCACAGGGTGAAAAACACTGTAATCATTGGGTACACATGGACATAAAGATGGGCACAGTAGACTCTGAAAACCACTAGATGGCGGAGGGAGGGGGCAAGGGCTGAAAAACTACTTATTGGGTACTATGCTCACTACCTGGGTGATGGGATCATTCATATTGCAAACCTCAGTGTCACACAATATACTCATGTAACAAACCTGCACATGTACCCCCTGAATCTAAAATAAAATTTGTAATTATTATTATTACTATTGAGACGGAGTCTTGCTCTGTCGCCCAAGCTGGAGTGTGGTGGCCCGATCTCTGCTCACTGCAAGCTCCGCCTCCCGTGTTCACGCCATTCTCCTGCCCCAGCCTCCCGTGTAGCTGGATCTACAGGCGCCCGCCACCACGCCCGGCTAATTTTTATTTATTTTAATGGAGATGAGGTTTCACCGTGTTAGCCAGGATGGTCTCGATCTCCTGATCTTGTGATCCCCCCTGCCTTGACCTCCCAAAGTGCTGGGATTACAGGCGTGAGCCACCGCGCCCAGCCAAAGTTGTAATTACTTTGAAGAAAAACAATGTAATCTAACAGCAGACTGGCAGAATGTTGACCAACCATCTTTGGTACATATTTGTTGAGGTTTTCTCTGCGCCCAGCCTATGCCTGGTGCTGTGGAGCATTCAAGAAAAGCCCAAGATAATTATTACTGCCCTCAAAGAGAGAAAGTCTTCCATATTCCCAGATCTGAGAAATTTCACTCTCAAGTTTCTCCCGTCATTAGCAGCTCTCTGGTGTCCTTACAGTCACTTGCAAGCAGGCCTGTTCTTAGGAGACCCTAAGCCTCTGTGTTCAACAGTCACAGGGCTTAAAGATTTTCAAGAACTCACTTCGGTAGTTTCCAGGGTTTCCAGGAAAGACTATATGGAGGGTCTCTTACTGTGCCCTGTTGCTGCTTTAAAATATCAGAGAGTGGGAAATGGTAGTGTGGATGTGGACCTTCGTTTATCTATCTCAAGCTTGTCCAACCTGCGGGCCGTGGGCCGCATGCTGCCCAGGACACCTTTGAATATGTGCTAACACTATAAACTTTTAAAACACTATGAGGATTTTATTGTTGGCGATTTTTTTTTTTTTTCCTAGCTCATCAGCTGTCCTTAGTGTTAATGTATTTTATGTGTGGCCCAAGACAATTCTTCTCCTTCCACTGTGGCCCAGGGAAGCCAAAAGATTGGAAACCCCTGATCTATCTAGTTCAACCTGCTCATTTTACAGCTGAAACAACTCGCTTTAGGGGGATGATCCTCCACCTACTTTGTTAGGGTGCTTGGTGAACAGTGATCATGAACCAGGCATCTTTGCTGGTATTTATACTCATTTATATATTGATTGGTATCTTTCCTTGTTCCAAGAAGGTTTTAAGACCAAATGTCTGGCATTTAAGAAACCCACACGTGAAGAAAACAAATGAGCCCTCAGTGTGTGCTACTGTGAACATTTTTTCTCACCTAGATAGGAAGTGGGGCTATTTTCTTCAAAGCAACTAAATCTGTCATTTATTTATATTTATTTATATATTATTTATACAATATACTATTTATTTATACAATCAAAATTTCTATATTAATCTTTCCCTCTGCCCTCATTGGAAGAAATATTCTCCATACATGAATATATCTTAAAAAATTTTTTTAATTAAAAAAGCTTGTAAAACTTATCATTTTAAGCATTTTAAAGTATACAATTCAGTGGCATTAAGCACATTTGTAATGTTGCACAACCAACTCCACTATCCATTTTCAGAACTTTTTCATCATCCCAAATAGAAGCTCTGTACCCATTAAATAACAGTTTCCCATTCCCTCCTCTCTCTAGAAATGGAGAAACAATAATTTCTCCATTCCTTCTGTTATACTTTCTATCTCTATGAACTTGCCTACTCTGGGTACCTCACCCATATTAGTGGAACCATACAATATTTGTCCTTCTGTGACTGACTTATTTTACTGAGCATAATATTTTCAAGGTTCATCAATGTTGAAACATGTATCAGAATTCCCTTCCCTTTTAAGGTTGAATAATGTTCCATTGTATGTACATAACACATTTTGTTTATTCATTAATCCATTGGTGGACATCTTGGTTATTTCCATCTTTTGGTTATTGTGAATTAGGCCACTATGGACATGGGTATGCAAATATCTAAGACCCTTTCAATTCTTTTGTGTATATGCTCAGAAGTGGAATTCCTGGATCACGTGGTAATTTTATGTTTAACTTTTTGATGAACTACTGTTGTGCTGTTTTCCACAGCAGAAAACATTACCACCAGCAGTGCACAAGGGTACAATTTCTCCACAGTTCACCAACATTTGTGATTTGCTGCTTTTTGATAATAACCATTCCAAGAGGTGTGAATTGATATTTCATTGTGATTTTGATTTGCATTTTTCTAAAGACTAGTGATATCGAGTATCTTTTCATGTGCTTACTGGTCATTTGTATATCTTTGAAAAACTGTCTATTAAGTTCTTTGCCCATTTTTAAAGGATTTTTTGGCTGTTGAGTTGTAGGACTTCTTTATATATTCTGGACATTAATCCCTTATCAGACATATAATTTTTTTTTTTTTTTGAGATGGAGTTTTACTCTTGTTGCCCAGGCTGGACTGCAGTGGTGTGATCTTGGCTTATGGTGACTCTGCCTCCCAGATTCAAGTGATTCTCCTGCCTCGGCCTCTGGAGTAGCTAGGATTACAGGCATGGGCCACCACACCCAACTAATTTTGTATTTTTAGTAGAAACGGGGTTTCTCTATGTTGGTCAGGCTCATCTCAAACTCCCAACCTCAGGTGATCCACCCGGCTCGGCCTCCCAAAGTGCTGGGATTACAGGCGTGAGCCACTGCGCCTGGCCCAGATATATAACTTGAAAATATTTTCTTACATCACAGGACTGACTTTTCATTCTTTTGATGATTTCCTTTGATGCACAAAAGTTTTAAATTTCAAATATGCTCAATTTATCTGTATTTCTTTTGTTGCTTCTACTTTTGGTGCCATATCCAAGAAATCCTTGCCAAATCCAGTGTCATGAAGATTTTTACCTGTTTTCTTCTAAGAGTTTATCCTAATCTTTGCTCTTATGTTTAAGGCTTTAATCCATTTGGATTAATATATATAATATGGGAAGGGTCCAACTTCATTCTTTTGCATGTAGATATCCAGTTTTACCAATACTATTTGTTAAAAAGATTGTCCTTTCCCATTGAATGGTCTTGGCACCCTTGTCAAAAATCAATTGAATATATATGTGAGAATTTATTTCTGGGACTTCTATTCTATTCTATTCTGTTCTATTGGTCTATGTGTCTGTCCTCATGCAAGTGCCACACAGTTTTGATTATTGTAGCTTTGTAGTAAGTTTCAAGATCAAGAAAGTGAGTCTTTCAACATTTTCAAATATATATTTCAATTGTGCATCTAGACAGCATGCATTTCTGAAAGATATTTTCAAGAGTGGCAAAATCTGAATCTTCAAAATTTTAATACAGAAATTAAACTGTTTTCTTCATTTTCTTTACTGCATTTAAAGGATTGAATGAAAATATATCTTACTTCTTTCTACAAAAACCCACCACCAACTCTCCCCATGATACCCTAGAAGGGTTAGAGGAGTCAGGCAGGAGTTGATTCTGAGTTCACAGATTCTCCTTGAGGAAATATGAGAAGCAGTGGCAAAGTAAAAGGAGGCATCACTCCTGGTCAGGGAAGGAGCTCCCTGCTAAAAAGAAGAAGAAGGGTGGGATATCAGTGAAAGAAGGAAGGAGGGTTTACTGTAAATGGCTCTCAAGGTTTAGGAGTTGACGCCAGGGATTTTTCAAAAATAAAGAGGGCATACCTGCCCAGGTGTGTGAAACTGGCACAGAACCACCTGAGAAGTATGAATCAGGGTCCCACTGTGGCAGGTCTTGGTAAGTACAGGTGCCCAATTGATCTCACTAGAGACCACCTCAGCTGAGATGATAGTTATTAATAACACACCTACTATGGTACCCTTACTATATTGGTGTTCCTTATCCCTAATGCCATCTTAGGAAGAACAAATTAAAAAACATATTTTCATTCTGGCATAATTTCCACTCTCCTCCTACCTCCTTGCTTTTAAAAAAATGTGCTTCAAGTAGCAACTAGTGATGCCTGCAAGTTGCAGCATTGCACTGGAGCAGGGGAAGAGATAACAGGAACAGTCAAGTGCTTAGCTCTTGCATGGTTGAGGATGACAAGAAGACAGTGGATCAAACAATATCTCCCACAGCCAGTAGTTCATATGCCCTTCAGAGAGGAGGGTGAGAATGCAGTAGGTACCCAGGGGAAAATGTTCAGGCAGTTGGTTGTTGACTATATGAATCTGTAAGTTCAGGAGGAGTTACCCTGGAGGAGTATTTAGAATCCTCAGCATCTAGACAGTAAAGCCATCATGGATAATGGACGAAATCACTTCAGATAAAGTGTACAGAGAAAGGGAAAAAAATGAGATCAAAATAAAATCCCTGGGGCACACCAGCATTGGAGAATAAACTAAAAATAAACTAATACCTGAGAATGGACAGGATCTAAGAGGTAGTAAAAGAATGTGTAACTGCCTGATGGCTTCTTCCTGCCTGCTGCACAAATAAAGGCCATGACATTTCAGTAAAGAAAGAGTTTAATAGACACAAGGCTGACCATGATATGTGGGAGACAGAGTTCATACTCAAGTCAGTCTTGTCCAAGGGTTATAGATTAGGGGTTTTTCAGAGGCAGGTTAGGGAAAAAAAGAAGGGGGTGGCTCGGAAATAGGTGATTGCTGCTGATTGGTTGAGATGGAGATTAAATCATAAGGGGATGAAGCTGCCCTCTTGAGCTGAGTTGCTCCTGGGTGGGGCCATAAGAGCCATTGGGTCCAAGTGGAGCCATGAGTGTCAGACATGCAAAAAAATCTGAAAAGATAACTCAAAGGCCAATCTCTAATAGTGAGATGAACTGCAGGATCCCTGGAATAATGGCTACCCTTAGCAAAAATCAGACTTCTTTTCTCCTCCAGCCTGACGGCCTTTCATTAGGTTTACAAAGGTGGTTGAGTTTTGAGGAAGGACTCTAATCATTTAAACGATAACCTAAATATCTTCTAAAGTTTGCTTGTCCCAAAAGCCCAAGGTTAATTAAGGGAAGGGCAAGCTGGGGTCGTTTAAATCAGATCCATTTCACTGCCATAATTTTCTCACCGTCATAATTTTTGCAAAGGTGATTTCAAATGAAAGGCTGTGGAACCATTAAAAAAAAAAAGTAGAGAGGGAGAGAATTTCTGGAATAGAATGACCAACAGTCTCAACTGTCACAGAGATGTCAAGTAGGATGAAGGCTGAGGCATTTCTGTTGGATGTGGCAATGAGGGGGTTATTGGGCACTTCTTTCAAGAATTGGTTCACAGGAGTCAGCCTGCAGAGTACAGAGAGAGCAGGAATGAGGGAGTGACATAGCAGAGCTCCTGACCGTTTTCCCAGTGGCATCACTTTTTGAAAGGAATATATGTTTGAAGAAAGTGTTTTCTTTTTAAATGGGAAAGACAAGCACATTTATAGGCTAAGAGGAAGAACCCAGAGGGACATAGAAGTTGAAAATCTAGTAGAGAAGGAGTAATATATGCAGCAAGGGCCAGGCGTGGCGACTCAGCCTTTAATCCTATTACTTTGGGAGGCTGAGGTGGGTGGATCACTGGATGTCAGGAGTTTAAGCCAAGCCTGGCCAACATGGTGAAACACCTTCTCTACCAAAAATATAAAAATTAGCTGGGCATGGTGGTGCACACCTGTAATCCCAGCTATTCAGGAGGCTGAGGCATGAGAATCACTTGAACCTGGGAGGCAGAGGTTGCAGTGAGCTGAGATTGTGTCACTGCACTCCAACCTAGGTGACAGTGGGAGACTCCATCTCAAAAAACAAACAAAAAAATATATGCAGCAAGATCCTGGAGAATGTACAGGGAGGGGCAAATGTTTACATAAACAAAAGCCTGACTGTGAAAGTGAATATAGGCTCTGTGAAGGGTGAAGGCGGCATCAGTTAGTGAAGCCTAGGACTTGGTGGGGGTACTCTTGCAGAGCCCTGCGAGAGGTGGGGATACCAGCAAGACTGGGGAGAGGAAGCAAACAGCTGGGAAAAGGCAGGGAGGCACCAGCTGGTGCTGCAAGCAAGAGGCATCTAGACAGCAGGATGGTAGTAGCAAGTGTTACCCAGGAGAGTGATATAATATGAATTCCTGCTGGATACTTTCATTGTTTTTCTGATAAATTAAATGCAAAATCATTTATTGAGGGTGAGAAGGACAAGGATGTGAGATAGGGTCTGAGGAGTGCAAGGTTTGCAATACTCCCTCAGGGAATGAATAAGAGATTTCCGGGAAGCCTATAGATTCTTCCTGTGGTTATTATGACCTTCTCACAATTGATCTAAGAATGGCTTCTTTTTCTTTCTAAAATAAGATTTGGTACTCAATTACCTAATATTCTAAATATACATATATGTCTAAATACCTATTTCTAACTATGTATATTTCTAAATACAGTCATGTGCTATCTAACAATGTTTTTGTCAACAATGGACTGCGTATAAAACAGTGGTCTCATAAGATTATAATGGAGCTGAAAAACTCCTGTCACTCTCATGCCATCGAGTTATCGTTTGTGGTGATGCTGGTGGAAACAAACCACTGCACTGCCAGTCATATAAAAGTGGGGACTAAACTCTGACCATTTTTTTCTTCTCTTGCCCAAATTCCTATCCAAGGGGCATGTGGAGTCATGCCCCACAAACCACAAAGTCTCATCAGAGGGGTTTTATTTAACCCTATATAATGTGGCCTGCTTTCCAACCTGACTCTGGCATAACATCACACGACAGATAAGGAAGGAAATCAAAATATTTTAACCACAAGTATGTTTCTTTGCCATATCTTGAAATTGCCCTTCAAAGTTGTCTCTTGTAGGGAAAAACCTACATTCTGTAGATAATTCTCTTTCCCTTTTCCAGGACTTTTTCCTGATCCAAAGAGAATAAACTGAGTCTGACACCTTTTTAAATCTGATAAGAAATATTTACAATCTATTTTCTCTGAAGCCTGTTACCTGGAGGCTTCATCTGCATAATAAGAACCTTGGTCTCCACAATCCCTTTTCTTAACCCACACATTTTCTTTCTATTGACTCTAGGTCTTTAGATAAACTCTTTCAATAAATTGCCAATCAGAAAATCTTTGAATCTGACCGTAACCTGGAAGCCCCCACTTCCAGTTGTCCCACCTTTCTAGACTGAACCAATGTACATCTTACTTATTGATTGATATCTTATGTCTCCCTAAAATGTGTAAAACCTAGTTGTAGCCCAACTGTCGGAGGTGTTTGAACCAGAGCAACTCCATCTTGAATAAGGGCTGGGTAAAACAAGACTGAGACTTCTTGGACTGCATTCCCAGAAGGTTAGGCATTCTTAGTCACAGGATGTGATAGGAGGTCAGCACAAGAAATGGGCACAAAGACCTTGCTGATAAAACAGATTGTGGTACAGAAGCCTGCCAAAACCCACTAAAACCAAGATGGCGACCAAAGTGACCTCTGATCATCCTGACTGCTCATTACATGTTAATTAACAATGAATTAGCATGCTAAAAGACACTCCCACCAATGCCATGACCGTTCACAAATGCCATGGCAACATCAGGAAGTTACATTATATGGTCTACAAAAAGGAAGAACCCTCAGTTCCAGGAATTGCACACCCCTTTCCCTGAAAACTCATGAATAATCCACCCCTTGTTTAGCATATGATCATGCAAAACCATAAGTATACACATAGAAAATTATCAAGAAATAACCATAAGTGTACTCAGTTGAGCAGCCCATGCTGTTGCTCTGCCTATGGAGTAGCCATTCTTTTGTTTCTTTATTTTCTTTTTTCTTTTTCTTTTTCTTTTTTTTTCCGAGAAGGAGTCTCGCTCTGTCGCCCAGGCTGGAGTGCAGTGGGGCAATCTCGGCTTACTGCAACCTCTGCCTCCTTAGTTCAAGCAATTCTCCTGCCTCAGCCTCCTGAGTAGCTGGAACTACAGGCACAGACTGCCGTCCCCAGCTAATTTTTTGTATGTTTTAGTAGAGACTGGGTTTCACTGTGTTGGCCAGGCTGGTCTTGAACCCCTGAGCTCAGGCAATCTGCCCGCCTCGGCCTCCCAAAGTGTTGGGATTACTGGCGTGAGCCACTACCCCCAGCCCCTTTACTTTCTTAATAAACTTACTTTCACTTTATGGACTCACCCTGAATTTTTCTTGTGTGAGGTCCAAGAACCCTCTCTTGGGGTATGGATTGGGACCCCCGTCTGGTAACATGACCACCTTAGGCATGTGTTCTTGGGGTCTCTTGAGGGCTGTGTCACGGGTCATTGGTCACTCCTATTTGGCTTAGAATAAATCTCTTCAAATATTTTACAGTTTGACTCTTTTTGTTGACAAAAGTCTAACACGTACAATTATGTACAGTACATAATACTTGATAATGATAATAAATGACCATGTTACTGGTTTATGTATACTTTAAATCATTATTTTAGAGTATATTCCTTTTGTTATTAGAAAAAAGTTAAAACTGTAAAACAGCCACAGGCAAGTCCTTCAGGGGTTTTCCAGAAGAAGGCATTGTTATCATGGATGACAACACCATGCCTGTTATTGCCCTTGAAGACATTCCAATGGGACAAGATGTGGAGGTAGAAGACAGTGAAACTGATGAACCTGACCTTGGGTAGCCTAGCCTACTGCGTTTATCTTAGTTTTTAATAAATAACTTAAAAAAATTAAAAACAGTAAAAGTTTATAGAATAAAGATATAAACAAAGAAAATATTTCTGTAAAGCTGTGCAATGTGTTTGTGTTTTAAGCAGTGTTATTACAAAAGAGCCAAAAAGTTAACAAAAGGTAAGTTTATAAAGTAAAAACAGCATAACAGTAAACTAAGGTTAATTTATTATCGAAGAAAGAAAACTTTAAAAAAGTTTGTGTTCCCTGAGGGTACAGTGTTTATAAAGTCTACAGTGGTGTACAGGAATGTCCTAGGCCTTCATATTCACTCACCATGCACTCACTGACTCACCCAGAGCAACTTCTAGTCCTGCAAGCTCTATTCATGGTGAGTGCCCTAAACAGGTGTACAATTATTTTTTATGCTGCAGTTTGACTGTATGTCTTCTATATTTAGATATGTTTAAATATACAAATACTTGCTGTGTGTTACAACTGCCTACAGTGACATAACGGGAACATCACCCTCTTGGACAAGCACCACCATTAATCGAAAACCACCTAAATCCAAAGGGCATCAGCCTAATGGTTAAGGTTAGCATGACCATAAACCACAAATAACATCTCTGACCGGGAATATTTCAGACCCCTCCCAACCAGAGACATGCCAGATGTGAGATAACCCCCTTTGGTCAGGAAGATGCCAGCCCCAAGATAACCTCCCTCTGGCTGGAAAAACGTCAGCCCCAAGATAACCTCCCCTCTGCCCAGAGACATTTCAACCCCACCATAAAACTTCTCCCCAACACATAAACATTCCAAGCTTGTGAAAAGGCCCCTCGCCCTAAAACCAATATATACTCTTAGTCTGTAAGAGAGAATACTCCTGACCAAAATCAGACAAAAGCCCCTCTCAGGTTTATTTCTCTAAAATAAGCACACCTTTGACTGTTGAGCCATGTTTCATGTTTCTTTCCTCTTTCTTTAACTCTTACGTATAGTATTCAGTACAGTGACCTACTATACAGGTTTGCAGCCTGGGAGCAATAGCTCTATACCACAAGGCCTAGCTGTGTGGTAGGCTCTACCACGTAGATTAATGTAAGTACACTCTGCGATGTTTACTCAATGAAAAAGTCACCTAAGCATGTATTTCTGAGGATCTGTTTCCCATTAGTAGTTACTTTTTCCCTTTCTCTGAGGAGCACTGCGTTAGGCACTAAGCGTAAGAGGATAAGAGAAGGTCACCCTGCCAGTAGTTAGAATTCAGTTAAGGAAATAAAACATATGCACAGAAATAAACATTGGCTCAAGATGGTGACAGTCAAGCACCAGCTAAAGGGGTTTCTGGGTGAAACTGCAGGGAATCCTAAGGAGAAAGTTAATATTATTGGGGAAGCTGCCAGTGTATTCTTTAAATCTTCACAAGAGTTCAAGGGGATCCATATGATCACCTTTTTGGATACAAGGAAGTTTCAGCTCAGAGGGGTTAATTTACCCAAAACAAATCCAATGGAGACTTTATGTGGGCTCCTTCCACTGCATCATGTTGTCCCTCCAATCCAAAATTTTGTTTTTTCACTAGCTGCTGTCTGCAGTGACCCTTCAAACCCCGTTCTTGATTAAATTGTGTTTTTGAGCTCTCTTCTATGAGTGTTTTCCACCATGGGTTCATCTCACAGTGTCTTCAGATCTACCAAACACTCCCTACATCTGACACCCATCAGACCTAGGTTTATCTCCTTTATTTTCATTGAACCAAAAGGGATTCATATAATAAATCTTTTGTTTCTGTGACTTTACTCTTTTTAAGTTCAGTGATCCTTTGGCTTCTGTTGAGATACTTTGGGGTGTGTATTTTACCATCACCTTTTCCATGGGCAAAACTGTGCCATTTTTACTGATTGTGCCTCAGTTGGAAGTAAGCATTCAGCTTTAATTAACTGAGAGCAAAAAACTGGTGCAGGGCCCAGCAGTCTTCAACACCACTTCTGAATGATGACTATGACGCTCGGATTTAAACACTGTGATGAGGAAGTAGCAAATGCTGCCATGTTTTCTATTGTTCTTTTGTTGTTCCTTGCAGGAAAGGTGAGACTTAAGTGAAACTTAAAGGTGGAAGAAGAATTAAGTCCTTCCATGGTTTACAGATACCTTTTGAAATTAGCTTGAATTACTAGAAAGTTAAAAGTTACACCAACATACAAGTTGGAGTGTTACAATACAAATAGGACTGTATTTTATAATAATAAAATATTACTAATTTATAGGTGTCATTTTACAATAAGTAGTGTTGTATTATTATTATAATTATTAATATAGGTGTTAATTAGTATTACTAATTTATTAAATTTATTAAATTACTATTATAAATTTATAGGAGTATTACTAATTTATAGGTATTATTTTACAATAATTATTATTACTAATGATATAAACAAAGCTTGATATGATGAGCTTTTAAAAAAATTACTCCCAGCTGGGTGCAGCGGCTCATGTCTGTAATCCCGGTACTTTGGGAGGCCAAGGCAGGTAGATCACCTGAGGTCAGAAGTTCAAGACCAGCTTGGCCAACATGGTGAAACACCGTCTCTACTAAAAAGATACAAAAATTAGCCAAGTGTGGTGGCATGTGTTTGTAATCCTAGCTACTTAGGAGGCTGAGAAGGAAGAATTGCTGGAACCCAGGGATTGCAGTGAGCCGAGATCGTGCCACTGCAATCCAGCCTGGGCGACAAAATGAGACTGTCTCCAAAAAAAGGTTAAAAAAAATTTACTCCCTCCTGAGTAGATTGACATCTGAAGTGTTTTTAAACAGTTGCCAACATTTTAATGCATATTCTAATCACATGATTGACTGTCAATATGTTCCTCATGTGAAAAAAGTTTACTTGAGCTGAGTGTTCATTATCTTCACTTTAGACAATCTTAACAAGAAAAAAAGTTTTAAAAAATCTTGGCAAGAATGTGGACTCCTTGCCTTATGTAAGCTGGCTTACTTCCCACTGCCTGTGGGGAGAGCAGAAAAAGGAAGGGAGAAAAATGGGGGTGCTAAACCTCTGCCCACGACTCCAAATGGAAAGAGGGAGGAATCCATCATGCTTATAAGCTAGTGAAAGAAATGAACAACCATATGCATTCTATGGCCACAATTTTTGCCCTTCCTGCTCCCATGCTTCTGATGACTTGCTCATCTTTAATCCCCAACTGCTCTTCAAGAAACAGTTGCAGTTTATCCTGATGAGCAGGAACTGGGGTACTGCCATGTAGCCTTCATAGTCAAGAAATGAGACTCAGGACCTGGCTACCTTTTGGAATTTCATTTCTGACTTTGACATTAATATGTCCCTTGGACATGGGAAACTAGCAGGATATAGTTAGGTATATAAAAGATTCTGTAAGACCCAGGGAACCACAAGGAATATGTTGTATGAATTCACCTGAATGACTAAATCCCTCAGCTTCCTACTTCCTGGAGAGGATGTCTTGGCAGTAGCAGGGATCTTGGCCGGGGACATTTGTTGTTGTTGTTATTGGTTTTAAGTTTGAGTTTTATTGTTTCCTCTTCATATTTTACGAAATTCCTAAATTGTGTTTTCAGCGTTCTTCCCTTTTCCTTATCTTAGAGGAAAAGGAACGTTGGAAGTAGAGGGCTTTGAAGAAGAACTGGAAAGTAAGTGTTGACTTTCTTGTTCAATCTCCCTGACCCTGGGTAATTTTCACTGGCAAAGAGGAGAACATTCCAGGCAGAGTGAACTATGGAAGCAAAGAACTAAGGTACATGACATAGAAAGAATGGTGGAAATAAAGCTCAAAAAGCTCGTTTGGAGACAAATTGTGAAGGTCTGGAATGCCATAATAGTTGGAGTTTGGACTTTGTTCCCTGGGCAATAGGAAACCCCAAATGCTTCCAGAGACAAGAGACATGGTCATATTTATTTGTTAAGTAAATGACTTTGGTATCAATGTAGAGGATGGATTGGGAAGGAGTCCAGGATACCAGTTAGAAGGCAGTTTAAACAGTTTAGGGATCTGATGGTCCAAATTAAGGCAGTTTGGGTATAAATGGGTCATACTGGAAATAATTATGTCAGAGAAGGTATTCATGAAACTTAGTCATATAAAGGGCAGAAAGATAACTTAGGGAAAAAATGATCTAAATCATTGTAAGCCTGAGATTAAAAGGGTACCATTAATAAAGAAGGAATTCTTGGGGGAGATATTTAGTAGAGTTTGTGTTAAATCTGTTGAATTGGAAGTGTTCCTGTGACATCTAAATGACAGGGTCCAGGGAGCTGGAATGTTGGGGTTAGAGCTCAGAAAAAGGGTTGGGGGACTAAAGATAAATATTTGGAAGTCTTCAGCATAGTCAAGGTAGGTGAAATTTCAGAAGTGGGTAAGGTTGCCTATAGAGAGAGAGTATAGGATGGAAGAGGAGACAGCTTAGGACAGAACCTTGTAGTTGAGGAGTTGCCAGAAAAGAGGCTGAGAAAGCCATCTGAGATAGAAGGACCACACTGCAGAAGCTAATGAAGGAAGTGGCAATTGTTCAGAAAGACCATTTAAAGGAAATACTAAGTTTCGATTTTAAAGAAGTTACTAGGTGCCTTCTGAAAAGGCATTTCCAAGGAATGAGAAACAGGAATGAAATCCTAGTGGTTGGGACTTGGGTAGGAGGCAAAGAGGTATAAGTAAGGTACAAAAACTGCTCTTGAGAAAGATTTTGTAGTGAAAGAAAGAGGAGAAATGTGGCTTGAAAGGAAGAAATTTCTATTTGTCTAGGTCATTGGTTTGCAAAGCACTTTTACATCCACAGGGTCACTTTATTCCCAGGGAAACTCTGGAAGGTAGGAAGGGCAAATATTTACACTCTTGGGAACAAACTCAGGTTAAAAAGAAGTTAAAAGGCTTGCCCAAAGTCAATTATAGCAAATAAGGGGAAGAATTGGATTTAGAATTCAGGTCATTTGACTCTTATTCCAATGATCTTTCTACTGTGCCCAAACAGAACATTTCTAAAGTGTTCACTCTATTTGGATATTGGATACTAGACAGCATCGGGCTCCTTGTTAAAGGGTTTTGACCTCATCTGGGATTAATGGCAAGTTGCTGGAAGGTTTTATGCCAGGGAATGCTATGTTTCAGTTAATGCCTGATGGAACAAATCTGGCAGTGAGGTGTAGGATGCATCAGCAGAACAGACACCTGGTGGTGGGGAGGGGTTAGAAAATGAGAACAATTAGCTTCAAACAGAAACACAACTTTTGATATGCATTCAATCACATGCTGAGAAAGTGATTTCCCTTCAGGTCTCCATACCCTATTCTGTTTGTATTTAGGAGAAGTTCTCAGTTTGTCAGTATATTTTTAACATGTTTCAAATACTCTCTCTCTCTTTTTTTTGAAACGGACCCAGGCTGGAGTGCAATGGCACGATCTCCACTCACCGCAACCACCACCTCCTTGTCCCCAAACAAGCTTTTTGAGCTTTATTTCCACCATTCTTTCCATGTCATGCATCTTAGTTCTTTGCTTCTGTAGTTCACCCTGCCTGGAATGTTCTTCTTCTCCTCTTTACCAGTGAAAATTACAGTCAGGGACACTGAACAAGAAAGGTCAATACTTATTTTCCAGTTCTCCTTCGGCGCCCTCTACTTCCAACATTCCTTTTCCTTTAAGATAAAGGAAAAGGGAAGAACACTGAAAACACAATTTAGGAATTTAGTAAAATATGAAAAGGAAACAATAAAACTCAAACTTAAACCTCCCGAGTAGCTGGGATTACAGGCATGCACCATCACACCTGGCTAATTTTTGTATTTTTAGTAGAGACAGGGTTTCATCATGTTGGCCAGGCTGGTCTTGAACTCCTGACCTCAAGTGATCTGCCTGCCATCACCTTCCAAAGTTCTGGGATTACAGGCATGAGCCACCTCACCTGGCATTTTGACTACTCTCTAATCTCCCTTTTGAACAAAGAAAGAATAGGACTCAGGCTGAGAACATTTGTAAAAATTGCATCTTGCTAAAACTGAATTACATTGTTTTCTGTTCACTCTGTTTTTATGGTTACTTTCTACTTATGACAAGTAGGATTGATTTATCATTTATTGTAATTACAGAAAGTTTACTGTACATCTTAGTAAAAAAGTCAAATTAAGGAAAAATATACCTAAGACAAGTGGTATGCCTCTATGGAGAAATTATATAAGTGTGTATTCTAATGACTAGAGTTTGGGAAATTATGGTCTTTGAGAGTATTGCAATAGGAGTAATAAGGGTTCAGACCAGAGTGGGGTGTTGGCAATAGGTAACGACAAGAAAAGAAGGCTCTGATAGATGTTTTAAGAGAGTTAAAGGAGAGGGAAACTTGTTTCTTTGAGGGTATTTTCTGCCTCATTTCTCAGAATGGTTTTGACCGTAACAGTGAAAAATAAAAAGGTCTTATATAGTAGAAGGAATTTATTACCTCATATATCAAGAAGCCCTGAGGCAGGGTGGCTTCAGGAATGCTTAAGTGAGTAGCTCATTGACATCACTAAGCACTTTGCTTCCATCGATCTTCCAGCCTCACCAAAAAGGGTTGTCCTCATGACTTCAAGACAGCTGATATGGTGCCAGGAATCTCATTATGGATATACGGTGTTCTCACTGCAAGAATAAGATATCTCTTCTTGAGCTGAAGAGTGGGGGGTGAAGCAAACTTTCCCTGAAGGCACCTCCACCAAAATATTTTTCTTCAAGATTTGTTGGACAAAAATACATCACATATTCATGCATAAACCAATCACTGCAAAGGGGAATCAAATTACCATACCTAACATAACCTAATTAGGATTTATTCTCTGAGCTGGGGAGATCTTTTCCCTGAAGAATGGAGTTCTCAAGATAATAGGGGCTCTGCTAACAAATATGGTTGGTAGGCAGTCAACCATGTCTTCTACAGCTTTTATGGAGAGCTGCAGGTGTTCTCTGGATACCAGTGGTTCTGAAATTCTTCAAATTCACCCTTGAACATAAGTGGCAAATTCTTGAGACTTGTGGTTTTATTTCTGAGAATGTTATTTAGCTCTTCTTTCCATGTGTTGGATTAAGGCAGAACGAAATACTTCTGTTGCAAAATCAACTTCTGGTTTAGTGATGCACATTGAGGGTGCAATGCGAAATGTCTGAGGAGACACCGGAAAATAAGAAAACAAATCATCAGAGAACCAAATATGACTTTGAGGAAATGCACTAAACTAAAAATCCAAAACCTTGTGTTTAGGACGTTTCTCATGTTCCTCTTGGTTTGGCTCCTCCTCCCTCCCCAATGCTGGATCCAGGCCATTCACTCTCCAGTCTCCACACAAACCCTTGTACAATTTGGCTCTGCCCCTTTTCCTTTTTGTCATACATTTACCTCCTGTCCTTTCTACACCTTCACTGAAGTCCTAGGCCCCTCTCTATACTCCATTTCTGCCCAGGGTGACTTCCATGTCCATATGTGCAACCCAGCAAACTCGCTTCTCACTGCCCTTATTGCCATAACTCCCAGAATCTTTATGTCCACCCCTCTGCATCCATTCATACCCATGACCAATGCCACGAGTCTCCTTGTTGCCAGGAATAACTCAATTTCTGATCCCCACTACAGCTCTCCTTTTCATGAAAACTTCAGAATCCTCATTCACCCATTGTCTTCAGGTCTACTGCTCCACTCAGGTCTCCTCTTTCCTTTCCACCCAGCTCAGAACACAGAATTGACTGAAGTAGGCTCGCACTTGCTCCTTATTTTGCTTGCATTTCTACTCTTCTGCTGCACCCACACAGTCAATCCCAGCCCTAATAAAAGATTTTATTAAGTGGCTTTTCTCCAATCTAGATGGCTGAGAAGAGTTAGAGAAAAATCATGCAGCTAGGCTGAGCGATACACTAGATATTCAGGGTCTCCAACTTCTGTGGGTCCCTCCAACTTTTCTTGTTCACTGTCCTTTTTCAATCTAAACTTTCATCATTCCTCTCAATTTCCTTACTCAACTCCTGCATCTCTCCCTCTGTTTCATAGACAATCAGGCCTCATACTTCTCAGAAAACGGAAGCTGCTGGGCAAGATAAACTTGTTTGCTCTTACATCCATTGTTATAACCTTACCTGAAGGCTCAGAGAACAAGATGTATTTGCTGTTCAACTCCAAATTGTTCACCTATGCCCTTGACCCTGGATTCTCCCATCACCTTCACAGGAAACACCCCTTTAACTTCTCCTTAGCCTATAAACAAACAGGCTTAAAGCTCTCATAACCCCAATCTAGACCACACCAAATACAAATCTGTGTTGACCACCTTGTCCCCTATGGCTACCTCGCAAATGCTTTCTTCCTGCTTTTAGCCACAGCATTAAAAAGACCGGTTGGTGCTTATTGGCCATTATTTATCACTTTGCCCTTCCCCCATTCACATCTCAATTGGCTGCAGTCTGACTTCTGCTGCATCAACTACTCTACTAAAGTTACCTGCAAGTGTGGAATCCACTGGGGATCTTCCAGCCCTCATCCTCTGTGGCCTTCTCTGCACTTGACTCTGGAAATCCCCACCCCACTTCCTGAACCTCTCCCGTCTCTTTCTTCCATGACTTCACACTCTTGTTACTCTCTTCATACCTGTCCACGCTTTCTGCCTCTACCTGGGCAGTTTTTCCTTCTCCTGCCCTTTATTATTATTTATTATTTATTTATTTATTTGTTTTTGAGACAGAGTCTCGCTCCGTTGCCCAGGCTGGAGTGCAGTGGCACGATCTTGGCTCACTGCAACCTCCGCCTCCCGGGTTCACATGATTCTCCTGCCTCAGTGGACTCTCTCTTGTTCTTCATATCCACATTCTGTGCATTTTCCAGGATTATCCTCAGAATGTCTCCTCTATCTTTACTACCACAGTTGAAGTTCAAACAGCATCCTTGGCTCCCAGAGGGACTCCCTGTCTCCAGTCTTGTCCCCTTAGATTTGTCCTCCTCAGAGGACAGATTCTGAAATCAGACTGCCTGAGTTTGGATCCTGGTTCTGTCATTACTTAACCTCTCTGTGTGTCTTTTCCTTTATCTGTAAAATAAAGATAATAACAGTACTTGTTTTATAGGCTTGTTGGGAGCATTGAATGAGTCCGTTCATGCAAAGTGTTAGGACAGTACCTGACAAGCAGGAACGGCTTCATACCAGCTCCACTGACTACCTCAAGCCTTTGTGCCAGCCACATCTGTGTGGTGCGATGTGGTGTGCGAAATCAGTTATTTGTACTCTGCCATGTTTCATGCACAGTTTGGTTGTTTATCTCATTATTTAAGATTCTGCTAGCCAGAAAGCCTGGCCTGGAAGTCCCTTCTCTCTCCCCCTTGAATATCTTTTAAAAAATATTTATAGATGAGCTTACTACATTGTATTGTAATTTTCTATGTATTTGACTTTCTCTCCCACCAGCTCCAAGAAGGAAGGACCAGATCTTATTTATCACCATATTAGGTTGGCGCAAAAGTAATTACATTTTTTGCAATTAAAAAAAAAATCACAAAAACTGCAATTACTTTTACACCAACCTAAAGGTTTCAGTTTCCAGAATAACATCTGTTGCTTAGCACATAACAAATTTTGCCAAATAACAAAGGAAGAGCTAAGCAAGTACACAAATATCTCATGTCTTTATAAATTGCATGTCTTAGGATTCATAATCATTAAATTATGCTATCTGATTTGTACAGAAAACTATTTATGACTAGGACTAGAAAAAAAATCATGGAGCATATCCCAGTAAAAGTGCTCATTCTGGTTTTGTTGTTTGGGCTGGGAGAACTTTAAGTCTGTTTTGTTTAAAGGGGAAGTTGGGAAAAAGTTGAAGATGCAAGAAAACATGGGGATGTTTCCTTGAGTGAAGGTGGAGGGAGCTTGGAGAAACAAGTGCACAGATGGAAGATCTAGATTTGAACAGGAGAAATGTCTCATTTCTGGAACCTTCAGGGAAGGAGGTGCTATGATCTGGGCATTTGTGCCTCTACCCCTTGACTTTCTATGTTGGAACCCTAACTCCCAACGTGATGGTCTTGCAAAGTGGGGCCTTTGGGAAGTGATTAGGTCAGGAGGGCACAGCCCATGAAGGCCCAGGGAGTTCTCTTGCCCCTTCTGCCATATGAGGTCACAGCCGAAAGATGGCTGCCTAGAAAGAGCGCCCTCACCCGACACTGAACTTGCTGGCACCTTGATCTTGGACTTCTCTGCCTCCAGAACTATGAGGAATGAATTTCTATGATGTATAAGCCACCCAGTCTATGGCACTTTGGGACAGCAGGCTGGGGGGACTAACACAGGGGGAAAGAATAAATGTGGGGACCGACGAGTTTACATAGAGGTTTTGCCTGATAGTTTCAATTTTATCTGAGAAGTATGCGGCAAGAAGTAGGTATTTCAGTATCCACTGAAATTGTGAGAGGCAGGGATGGAGCAGGGAAACTGGGAAGGATGAGGCATGTTTAAAATGGGAAAGAAAGTTGACAAAGGACAGGATAAATTAGGGAGGAGCAGATGTTACCTTTTCTCTCTCTTTTTTTTTTTTAAATTTATTTATTATTATTAAACTTCAAGTTGTAGGGTACATGTGCACAACGTGCAGGTTTGCTACATATGTATACTTGTGCCATGTTGGTGTGCTGCACCCATCAACTCGTCATTTACATCAGGTATAACTCCCAATGCAATCCCTCCCCCCTCCCCCCTCCCCATGATAGGCCCCGGTGTGTGATGTTCCCCTTCCCGAGTCCAAGTGATCTCATTGTTCAGTTCCCGCCTATGAGTGAGAACATGCGGTGTTTGGTTTTCTGTTCTTGTGATAGTTTGCTGAGAATGATGGTTTCCAGCTGCATCCATGTCCCTACAAAGGACACAAACTCATCCTTTTTTATGGCTGCATAGTATTCCATGGTGTATATGTGCCACATTTTCTTAATCCAATCTGTCACTGATGGACATTTGGGTTGATTCCAAGTCTTTGCTATTGTGAATAGTGCTGGCATAAACATACGTGTGCATGTGTCTTTATAGCAGCATAATTTATAATCCTTTGGGTATATACCTAGTAATGGGATGGCTGGGTCATATGGTACATCTAGTTCTAGATCCTTGAGGAATCGCCATACTGTTTTCCATAATGGTTGAACTAGTTTACAATCCCACCAACAGTGTAAAAGTGTTCTCTTAAGTCTCTGCCCTGGAGCCCATTCCTGGGGAGGGGCCTGTTGCTGTGAGGGATTGAGGGGCAGCTCACTTCACTCACGGCAGCAGCAGCCCTCGGGCAGTGCGTGCGGGGCAAGCCAGGGTCCCCACTGTGGAGCTGGGCGTGGCTTTTCAAGGAAGGGAGTGAGGAGGGCTCCACTCGCTGAATCTCCCAGCCTAAGGGTGAGGGACACCAGCTGTGGCTGATTTTGAGTAAGGCATTGGGGGCTATGCCCAGGTGGTCCTCCATCTCTCCAACAGGCGTCACCGGGCCTGCCAATGCTGTCGGGTTGCTCCCGGCCACAGAGGCCACTAAGGCTTAGCAGGGTCACCAAGTCAGAACCTGGGGCTGAGCTAAGAACGGCCAGAATTGCTTTCACAGGGACTAGGATTAATTATACAGGAGACAAATTATTTATAGCATGACTGTGATGTTTCTTATCATCTGTACTGTAAGTTGTCTGCTTTGACCATCCTGTGTCTGCCTCTATCTTTACCACAGAGCCGGGACTACCAAACCATTTTCACTCAGCGCCCCCTAGTGGCCCGAGAGGTGTACTGTCCCCGTCTTTTTTTTTTTTTTTTTTTTTTTTTCTTTGCATACCCGAGCTTTATCCCTAGATGATATGTGGCTGGGTACCCCGGCACAGTTGTGAAGAAACTGTGACCAGCATTAGGAAACCAGAGAGACTCCTACCTAGAGCGATAGGTAAAGACCAGTCTTTCTCTTACCTGAGAAAAAATACCGCCTCTGCCAACGAGGAGCCCCATGTGCTTGCAGTCCTCATGGATCTGATTCACTTCTTCACGGGGAAGAGGTCGGCGGCTCATCTGTAAATATATTTTTAGAAAGCTTTCTATTTGGTGTTGGAATGGTTACAGGAATTATTTCCAAGAGAGGAAAAAGGAAAAACCCTCCAGTCATCAATGCCCCTCTTTTTTTCTCTCTCTCCCTCTTTCTCTCTGTTCTCTCCTTCCCCTGTAATTAAATAAAGTTGCTAATTGCTGAACCAGATTTTTGGAGGATGTTATTAAAAATGTTTGTTTTTAATCCCAATTCATCCCAAATTCCCAAAAGACAAAATGAAGTTCTGTGCGGATAGTCAGTGAATCTTAGCTTTGCTAATGGCTGCCTTGGGAGTCTGGTTTCTTAATAGCTAAATTTGGAGTCTGTTTTACGTGGAAATTCTCCTTAACTCTTCACTTGGTTCTGCCCATGGAAGGGGCTCATTTCAAAGGCCACGAAATGGCTTAGAAGTTGCGCAAAGGCACCAGCAGCCTGAGCTTTCCCTGGGCAGCGCGGTGGGACAGCTGAGGAGCTAATTTCCCTGCTTGTAGGACTTGCTGTTTCTCCCGCAAGACTGCATCCTCCAGGGTTAGGAAAGGTAAGTGCTTCCAGGAGCGGAGAGGCTGTTCAGATCCCCGGCCATCCAAAGCAGGTCCCCTCCCTGTGGGGTCAGACATTGAACCTTTCTGTGCATCTCCTGTCTTCCCAGTCGGTGAGTACAAATGTCTCCCTCTGACTTAGTCATGTTATACCTGACAGTATATCTGCATTACCTGTAAGGCTTTCAGACGACAGATATTTGGGCCTCATGCTAGGCCAATCGAATTAGAATGTTTGAAGTAGGGCTTAGGCATCTGCATTTTTAAAATGGTCCTCAGGTGCCAGGGCTAAGCCCTGCTCTAATTTTTCCACGATGAGCGCTGAGGCCTGTTGCTGCCACTGGTCTCTTGTTTCTCCGTAGCCCAGCCTCACTGAGCTTCTGCACTGGGCTGGCTCTCCGGTTTTAGATGCATAAAACATGAGCTCTGGGTCAGCCCTTGCGATCCTCGTGAGGTAGGCGGGGCCTCTCCAGTGTGCCCAGCTTCATTACATCCTCTGCACTTCCTACCCACCCTGGCTCTGGGCTTTGCCATCCACTTCCTTCTTCCCACCAATCCCAGATCCAACTCTTTCCCCAATCCTCTATTTCTTGTAATAAGAAGGGACCTCCTAGAGAGATATGCTCATTTTGGTCTGTCTTAAAGCCTTAAGATAAGCAAAATACATATTCAAACTTTCAGACTATTGGATTAGAAAGGAACTGAGGGAGAGGGAAGGACTAGAATCTTCTCATTGACCCCAAAATGCTATCATGCATTCCTGCTTATGATTGATTGGAAAGGGTCAATGAAAATAATTTAGGGCTAAACTGTGAGAACTAGAAGGACATTAAATATGATTCGAGAGGCCAGAGGGACCAGAGAGTAATCTGGAGGGAAGGTTGGATTGGGAGTTCAGTTCTTTTGTTGTTGTTGTTGTTGTTTTGATTTTTGAGTCAGAGTCTCACTCTGTTGCCCAGGCTGCAGTGCAGTGGTGCAATCTCAGCTCACTGCAACCTCTGTCTCCTGGGCTCAAGTGATTCACCTGCCTCAGTCTCACGAGTAAGTGGAATTACAGCCACCTGCCACCACACCTGGCTAATTTTTGTATTTTTAATAGAGATGGGGTTTCACTATGTTGGCCAGGCTGGTCTTGAACTCCTGACCTCAAGTGATCCACCTCAGCCTCCCAAAGTGCTGGGATTACAGGTGTGAGTCACCATGTCTGGGCCAACATGACAGTTTTGAATGGGCGGAGTCTGTGTGGCTTCACCCAACCTTGCTCTGGGCCAGCACCCTCTTGGCTCCCTTGCCCATTTTATTCCTCCCTGGCCTCAACTGCTATGGCTAATTGAACATCTTGTATGCCTTCTCCAGGGAAAAAAGCAGAGTCTGAAACTCTACTGAGGCTAAAGCCATAGCGCAACCTGCTGAGGCCCTTGTGCCCATGCCTATGCCCCAACTACTTGATAATGAAGTGGGCATGCTAGTAATTCAACTTTTTGATGAGTGTATAATGGAGCGTCATGTTTATCTCTTTTGGTGAATCTATATTTAAAGAGTTATAAACTTAATATTTGAAAATAATTCAAATGTTCTGGAAGTATATAAAGTAAAAAGAGAACATTTCTCCACTTCCTATCCTATTCCAAGGGACACCTCCTATTAACAATTTGGTGCGAACCAGATACTTTTTCTACGCATGTAAATACATCTATATGCATGTTTAAAAAAATAAGTCATTTTATAATATCTGGCAATTTCCTTTTAATAATATATAATATATCCTGGACATCTTTCCATGTCAGTATATTTGGACCTAGTCTTCTTAAAGGATACCTAGTATCTCATTGCAGTAATTTGCTCAATCTCCTAATGTTGAGCATTTATGTTGTTTCCATTTTTTCATGGTTATAAACAATGCTGCAAATATTCCTATTCATACATATTTTTAGACACTTTAGAAAGTATTTCTTTGGGACACACTTCTAGCAATTGCCAGGTATGTTAGCCCATTCTTGTGTTGCTGCAAAGGAATACCTGCGACTGGGTAATTCATAAAGAAAAGAGGTTTAATTGGCTCACAGTTCTACAGACTGTACAAGCATGGCTCCAGCACCTGCTTCTAGTGAGGGCCTCAGGAAACTTACAATCATGGCAGAAGGCAAAGGGTGAGCAGATGGGTCATGTGGTGAGAGCAGGAGCAAGAGAGGGAGTGAGGAGGTACCACACATTTTTAAACAAGCAGATCTCACATGAAGTCACTCATCGCCAAGCCACTAATGAGTTATCTGCCCCCATGATCCAAACACCTCCCACTGGCTCCACCTCCAACACTGGGGATTACATTCCAATCTGAGATTTGGAGGCGACACGTATTCAAACCATATCACCACGTAAAAATGTATAGACATTTAAAATTTGGAGAGCTACAGACAAATTGCTGTCCAAAGGGCTGTACCTCCTTACCAATAGAATATGAGAGTACCTATCCTGGGTGATGCTGGACAGCATTAGAGCAAAGTTCTTGGGTGTTATAACTACGTGAATGTGGTATGATGTGTTGCAGGGGCCTGAAATTAATCGACAAACACAAAGCACTCACCATCTGTATGTTTCCTGGTCTCAAAAGTGTAAACTTATTTAGGAAAATAAGATATTTATACATAAAAAGTGAGTAAACAAATACAGATTAAGTGACACAGACTGAATGTCTGTGTCCCTCAAAATTCATACATTGAAACCTAATATCCAAAGTGAAGGCATAGTATTTAGAGGTGGGACATTTGAGAGGTGATTAGGTTACAAGAGTGGAACCCTCATGAATGAGATCAGTATCCTCATAAAAGAGGCCCCGGAAAGCTCTTTTGCCTCATTTACCATGTGAGGGCACAGCAAGAAGGCACCATCTATGAACCAGAAAGTGGGCCCTCGTCAGACACCAGGTCAACCTGCCCCTTGTTCTTGGACTTTCCAGTCTCCAGAACCATAAGGAATACATTTCTGTTGTTTATAATACATCCAATGTATAGAACTTTGCTATAGCAGCCTGAATGGACTAATATAGTGGGAAAGATCTTTTCAAAGCAGTTCCTTAGACAGTGAGTACCAGAGGAATTCTCTGAAGGGTGGATCTCTTGGATAGAGCAGAAGCAAAGGCAAGCTTTAAGGAGATGCGATGGAGAGCTTGATCTTGAAAAAGACTAGGATTTCCATAGGTAGATATAGAGGGGAAAATACCATGTTCCATGGTTGAGGAAAAGTTTGAGTGGCATTTGGATTTGGAGAGTGAATGGCATTGAGCGCACAGTGAGTAGAATTAGGGAATGTAGGAGCTGGGATTTAAATCCAGGTGGTCTGCCCTTAGAGCCCATGCTTACATTAACAAATGGTTCAGTGAAGAGAAAAAGAGCCCCTTCTATAGATACTACTTTACACCCTCGCTCTAGTTTGGATATTTGACCCTCCAAACCTCAAATGGAAGTTTGATCCCCAGTGTTGGAGGTGGGTCCTAAAAAGAAGTGCTTGGGTGGTGAGGGCAGTTCCCTCATGAATGTCTTGTGCTGTCCTCTCCATAATGAGTTCTCATTCCATTAGTTCCTTCTAGAGCTGGTCGTTGGAAAAAGCCTGGCACCTACCCACCCCTTCCTTCTTGCTTTCGCCTTCTCTCTCTCATCATGTGATCTCTGCATATGCCAGCTCCTCTTCCCCTTCCACCATGAACAAAAGCAGTCTGAGACCCCCCATCAGATGCAGATGCTAGTGTCATGCTTCCCGTACAGTCTGAAGAAACATGAGCCAAATAAACATCTTTTCTTTAGAAATTACCCAGCCTCAGATATTCCTTTATAGCAACACAAATGGACTAAGAAAAACCTGTTTTATTGTTTCCACGATATAGCTTGCACATATTTCCATGTCACATATATATCTATGCCATTATAGTGGGGAGATGCCGTAAGCTAGCTTGTTTTGTATGAATGGTCATCTGGGAGGGGGATTCTGGTGTTTTACTAAGACAAAGTTGTGATGAACATCTTTGTTCATCTGACTTTAAGCACACAGAGGTTGGGTTCGGAACAGAGTAAAAGGAAGAACTCCTCCTCTCTCATTGGGCTTTCCTCTCTCGAGTCTACACTTTGAGGAGTATAGACAGCTTTGAGGGAACCCCTTGGGTGGAGATTATGGTGAACTCTTCTGAGCCTTGCAATAACTCTTGTACTTGTCCACACACTTAAGTACGTTATAGCTTGTTAGAAGTTCTCCATTGTGGAAAGCAAGTTGGGGTCAAAACAAATAAATAAATAAAATGACCCGTGAACTGGGGACCTTAGTCTCATATTACCCTTTGTTTACTTTCCTGGTGTCTTCCCTTGGCTTTCAAATCTTATTTAAACATCCCAGCTTTGCACTGGCTCTGACATGTGGTATGAATTGAAGAGACTTATACCCATGTCTGGTCTAAAGAGTAAAAAATTGAGCATCAGTACTTCTAAAGTAGAATGGTGGTAAGACCAAAGAGCTAGAAATTGCTAGGGAAAGCTGGATCCCTGTGGACATGAGGTTAGTCTGGCTACTCCTCCCTTCTGCCAAGATTCTCCTGCTCTTCTCAGGCTTTGATTTTATGGAGGAAAGGCACAATTTCCTATGGGCATTTACTATAGGGGCTGCAGTAGAAACAAAGGGAAAGATTTGAGAGATATGGCAGAGAAAGGATCAATGGGTCTTGATGTTAGAAACAAGGGAAGAGGAGGAGTCAGATGATTTTGTGGTATGGAGGCTGAGTAATTGGAAGAATGGTGGAGGGTGAGAAACAAACAGTGATCTTGGGAGAAATATCTGGCTTGGGGGAAGATGCTAAGTTCAATTGTTGTTTTGATGAGTTTGAGGTCTCAGTGGGCAGCATTCCTCCCTGGCTACTTGGGAGGTTGAAATCCATTCACAAGTAAGTAAGCATGCAAACAAACAAAAAACTCAACGTAAGCCAGGCACGGTGGCTCACGCCTGTAATCCCAGTACTTCAAGAGACCACGATGGGCAGATCACTTGAGGTCAGGAGTTTGAGACCAGCCTGGGAAACATGGCAAAATCCTGTCTCTACAGGTGCGTGCCTGTAATCCCAGCTACCCGGGAGGCTGAGGATCGAGAATAGCTTGAACCTAGAAGGCGGAGGTTGCAGTGAGCCAAGATAGCACCACTGCACTCCAGCCTGGGTGACAGAGTGTGACTCTGTCTCAACAACAACAAAAACAACCCCTAATATATATTTAACTTCCTCACCCCAAACCTTCACCATAACCTTTTCCTGGCCCTTCTTTCTTACTTCCTTCTGTTTCTCCCCAAATAATTTCCTCCCTTCCCTGTATTTCTAAGTATTCAGTCATTGCCTATGCTCTTTGCCTAGGATGGCAAGGATAATGTTGGTTTCTTTTCCCAAATGCTCTCCCTCATCCCTCTAGAATTCTTGGTGATCTGCCAACATTTTGTTCATACTCAACACTCTCTACTCATCTCTAAAGGGCTTTGCTGAAAGCTTGCTGTTTGTGTGTGCTCTCTCCCTGAGAGTAAACGAAGTTTAGCTAATGTTTCCTCCTATATCTCCCGCTGGCCCAAGCAGCTGCAGAGAGAGGAGCAGATCAGCACCTACCTTATCCTGCACCATTTCTATGCCTATCATGAGGCCTTTGCCTCGAACGTCTCCAACAATTTCAAACTCATCCCGCAGCTTAGCAAATTTTAGTAACATGTAGGTCCCAACTTCTTGACTGTTTTCCTGTAGATTTTCTTCTTTAATCACCTGTTGAGAGAAAGCCCCAAATGATCTCACATGGCAGAAGTTTTAAGACTGACTGAGAAGCGTGGAGAAGTCATCGGACATGGCCCTCTTATAACCTAACCAAACAGAATCCAGAACAAGTCTAGTGTGACCACAAGGACTACAAAAAGGTTTGTCAACACAAAGGAGAGAAGAAAAGTCTTAGGGGAGGGGATATGCTTCTGCCCCCAACTCCCTCACCTTCAGAGGTGGCTAAGAATTTAGGAAAGAATAGGCCAGGCGTGGTGGCTCACACCTGTAATCCCAGTACTTTGGGAGGCCAAGGTGGGCGGATCACAAGGTTAGGAGTTCGAGACCAGCCTGACCAATAGGGTGAAACCCCGTCTCTACTTAAAAAAAAATACAAAAATTAGCTGGGCTCGGTGGTGGGCTCCTGTAATCTCAGTTACTCAGGAGGCTGAGGCAGGAGAATCACTTGAACCTGGGAGGTGGACGTTGCAGTGAGCCAAGATCGCGCCACTGCACTCCAGCCTGGGTGACAGAACGACACTTTGCCTCAAAAAAACAAACAAAAAATAATTTAGAAAAGAATAAAAGATGTGTCTCAATGCAGTTGAAAATGTAGACTCTAAAATCCCAAGGCTTGTTATTGTCAGGTTTTGCTGAGAACTGGGATATAGTCATGAATAAGATGAATGCTCTGAGGAAAGAAATCTCACAGGTGCTTTCCCTACTGGAAGATGGTGACCTTTGCTCAGCAGTCCTCAGCCAGACAAGGGCTCTCATAGCCCAAGCAACCTGGTCTGGGGCTCTGGCCTCTTTGGCTGAGCCCAGAGCCAGGGCACTAGAAGATATAAAATGATTTTTATCTCAGTTCTACTTACAGCAAACACCTGGGGTTCTTGACAAGACACATGAAAAATACTGTATTTTTATTTAGCTGACAATACTTGCATGACTCCAGGCAAACCTTGTTATTTTTAAAGACTTATTTGTTCACCTAAACCTTCTCTACCTTCTAAATTGGTTGAGGTAACAAAGCACTTTTTAAAAGAAGTTGGCAATGTCAGCTCATGTTTGTAATACCAGTACTTTGGGAGGCTGAGGTGGGTGGATCACTTGAGGTTAGGAGTTTGAGACTAGCTGGCCAACATGGTGAAACCCCATCTCTACCAAAAATATAAAAATTAGGTGGGCATGGTGGTGCATGCCTGTAATCCCAGCTACTCAGGAGACTGAGGCATGAGAATCTCTTGAACCCAGGAGACAGAGGTTGCACTGAGCCATGGTTGTGTCCCTGCACTCTAGTCTGGGTGACAGAGGAAGACTCTTTCTCAAAAAAAAAAAAAAAAAAAAAAAAAAAAAAAAATTGGCAATGTCCACAAAGTGAAATAAATGACACATTCCTACCCATACTTTCTCATCTCATGATTTAATTGTTTTTGAAAATAACTATTTAATTAGCAAGGGCAGCATTTACTTATTTATTTTTGTTTAAAAATACTTTTAAATTTCAATTTTTTGGAATAGGTAAATGAAGTTCATGGTCAAAAATCAGTGAGTGTAACTGCTGGTGGGACTGTAAATCAGTACAACCTCAGTGGAAAACAGTATGGAGATTTCTCAAAGAACTAAAAGTAGGTCTACCCTTTGGTCCAGCCATCCCACTTCTGGGTATTTTCTCAAAGGAAGAAAAGTCATTATAGCAAAAAGACACCTGCACATGTATGTTTACTGTAGTACAACTCACAGTTGCAAAGATATGGAACCAACCTAAGAGCCCATCAATTGATGAGTGGATAAAGAAAATGCGGTGTATACACACACACACACACACACACACACACACACACACACACACACCATGGAATACTACTCAGCCATAAAAAAGAAAATAACGTCTTTTGGAGCAACTAATAAGTGTTCTCACTTATAGGTGGGAGCTAAGCTATGGATACACAATCGACATTGGAGACCCAGAAGGGGGGAAGGTGGGAGGGGGGTGAGGGATGAAAAATTCCATATTGGGTACAGTGTACACTACTTGGGTGACAGTGCACTAAAGTCTCAGGCTTTGCCACTATACAATTCATCCATGTAACCAAACCCACTTGTATCCCAAAAGCTATTGAAATAAATAAATATATACATATATAAACATATATATACATATATAAATATATATACATATATAAATATATATACATATATAAATATATATGTGTGTGTATATATATAAATATCAGCAAGCATAAAAGTATATACAGCAGAGTGACTCTTGCTGACCCCTGGCCCCCAGCCACCTAGTTTTCCTCCCCACAAAAAAAACACTGTCATTTACTTCTTAGTAAAAAAAAATCTTTTTTTAAACAGATGCGATCCCAGGCTAAATCAACAGTGTAGGGTTGAACAGCTGAATTACCTTGCTGTAAGCATGTAAAACTCAGTGTCTCCTTAGTCATTCAATTTATAATAGTACAACAAAAGGAAGGAAGAAAAATACACAAGAGAAGGCCAACATGAAACTAATTACAAGGATAGCAGTTAACATCTGTAAATCACTACCCAGATAACAAAGAAATTTCAGCTGGCTAGGAAAATTCTTACATTTCCCATGTATGTGAGGTTTATTATATATTATTTCTTATCCAACACTTCAAGCACCCAAAGTAGATCTTTAAAAAGGGAGAAGGCAGAATAATAAACGGAAATCTAACTTTAATGGATAAACTATGAATTAACTCTCCCCTTTAATAATCCAGCATGATAGAGTTCTGCCAACGCGTGTGTGGTTTTGAAAGAGTCATTTGTGAAATGTGGCTAATGTGGCCACTGGCACCAACCTCAAGCACAGCAGATCCAATGGCACAGGCCATGGGGTTCCCTCCAAAGGTGTTGAAGTGCTGCAGGCGTTTGGCCAAAGATTTGGCAATCTCTAGAGGGAAAAAATAGAAAGTGTGGAAAGAGGGACACATTACTGTCCACAATCTCTCATGGCGCCATTTGGACTACAGTTACTTCGTGTTGTAAATGGCATCCTATCCAATTCATTCTTCATTCAACTGATAGTAGATGTTAGGGACTGAATTGTACCACCTCAAATGCGAATGGTTGAAGCCTTAACCCTGAATGAGACTGTATTTGGAGACAGTGCGTTTAAGTAGGTAATTAGGTTGAATAAGGTCATCAGGGTGGGGCCCTATCTAAGCCCAAGGAACTGGTTTTCTTATAAGAAGAGGAAGAGACACCAGAACCCTCTCCCACCCCTCTCCTCTTTCCATCCCCTCTTCCTCTTCCATATACCTCTAAAGTGTGGTGGAACCCTCCGTTTCATGGTAGGCATGGGAGAATTAGTCTTCCTTACAGGAAGATCAGAATGGGCTGGTTTCCGATGGGGGTGTGGTGGCTCACGCCTATAATCCCAGCACTTTGGGAGGCCAAGGCAGGCGGATCACCTGAGGTCACGAGTTCAAGACCAGCCTGGCCAACAAGGTGAAACCCCGTTTCTACTAAAAATACAAAACTTAGCTGGGCTTGATGGTGCATACCTGTAATCCCAGCTACTCAGGAGGCTGAGGCAGGAGAATTGCTTGCACCTGAGGAGGCAGAGGGTGCAGTGAGCCAAGATTGTGCCACTACACTCGAGCCTGGGCGACAGAGCAAGACTCTGTCTCAAAAAAAAAAAAAAAAAAAAAAAAAAAAAAAAAAAAAGGACTGTCTTTCTTCCATCTGTGTTTCACAGTCAGGCAGACAGACTGTTTCTCTCTTTCATTTGCTTGGGAAATGCATCGTGCGGTTTCCATGATTGTCTCCAATCTACGCAAGTTCCAACACACGTGTTTAATACCATAGCCCAATGTATGAGGCCCAGAAGCAAACACAAACTGCCTGTAGGTCCTACCTGGAGTGGTTACGACTGCTGCCATGGGAAAGCCATTTCCAATCCCTTTAGCCATGGTGACAATGTCAGGCAGGATGTCGTGGGTTTGGAAGCCCCAGAAGTGAGAGCCCAACCTTCCAAATCCTGTCTGCACCTGGGAAAACAAGTTCAAAACAATTGGAAACCCATCAAGACATGCTGTTTTTGACTGGGTGCAGTGGCTCATGCCTGTAATCCCAGCACTTTAGGAGGCCGAGGTGGGTGGATCACGAGGTCAGGAGTTCAAGACCAGTTTGGCCAAGATGGTGAAACCCTATCTCTTCTAAAAACACAAAATATTAGCCAGGTACGGTGGCAGGTGCCTGTAATCCCAGCTACTCAGGAGGCTGAGGCAGAAGAATCACTTGAACTCAGAGGGTGGAGGCTGCAGCGAGCCGAGATTGTGCCACTGCACGCCAGCCTGGGCAACAGAGTGAGACTCTGTCTCAAAAAAAAAAAAGAAAAAAGAAATGCTGTTTTCTTCTCTGATCTCTTCCTTTTCCCTCCTCCTCATTATGGCCATCATCAGCCATTATCATCAGCATCCTGTAGTATCATGGACAAAGCGCTTAATCTGTGCCTGATATTAGGCATCAAGAGTGATTTCCTAGCTTTGTGCAATTCTGGGTATGTTTCTTAAGTCCTTGGAACCTCTGTTAACTCATCCATCAAGTAGAAATACAACAATAAGTCACAGGCTCAATGAGGGTCGTACAAATAACATGAAAGGGATCATTATGATTAACAATTTTTGATGAGCATTTCCTCTGTGTAAGAAAGCAGGGTAGAAAAGTAGAGAAGCTGAGTCTGCCCCAGGATAGATGAAGAGGGAGTTACTGTCAGTCAAGTGGAGCTGGGGCACTTGCTCCAGCCCAGTTAAACTGGTCATCCTCTTCCAGGGATGCCTTCCCCTTCCTGAGAACTGTATCGTGAGGAGGACCCAGCCGAGGCAGTTAACTCAGGGTTGAACTCCTCTAATCTAGAAATTGTGGTTTGGACTAAAAATTGACCTTAGTTTTTTTGTGCATGCTGTTTGCTCTTTCTAGAAGACCCTCTTCCTGCTGCTTTATCTCACTGACTTCTTCTGTGCTTCAAAACAAACTTTGCTGGCCAGGCGCAGTGGCTCAGGCCTGTAATCCCAGCACTTTGGGAGGCTGAGGCAGGGGGATCACAATGTTAGGAGATCGAGACCATCTTGGCTAACACAGTGAAACCCCGTCTCTACCAAAAAAAATTTGAAAAATTAGCCGGGCATGGTGGCGGGTGTCTGTAGTCCCAGCAACTTGGGAGGCTGAAGCCGGAGAATGGCATGAACTGGGGAGGCAGAGCTTGCAGTGAGCCGAGATCACACCACCGCACTCCAGCCTGGGCAACAGAGCACGATTCCATCTCGAAGCACTCCCCCCCAGCCCAAGAAAACCCCCAAACAAACAAACAAAAAAACTTTGCCATCACTTGGTTTCTGAAGGTTCTCCTGAGCCTTAGTTAGGCTCCCTCTCAAGGTACTCTGGGCATGCTGCCATCAGTGGCTTTCATAGAGGACTGTTATCACCAGTGGGCATGTCCCATGGCAGGGACTGTGTCTTATTCCATTCTCTATCCGCAACACCTAGCACAGTTCCTGATACAAAGTAGACACTTCATAAGCACTTGTGGAAGGAATGACAGGGTGGCAGCAGTGCCTGATTAAATAAAGTCACACAAACATCTCCACACACATTTCTGCCAGAGCCTTTCTGGTGAAGTCTCCTTGATTTCTCTGTGGCTCTCAGTCTCCCTGTCTGTCTCTCTGTCTCTCTCCACACATACACACAATGCAAAATGGGGGTTAGGGATGTGGGTACTCGAAGCTCGTTCTAAAATGCACTTAAAAGAGTGAGCTTCCAGGCTGGGCACGTTGGTTCACGCCTGTAATCTCAGCATTTTGGGAGGCCGAGGCGGGTGGATCACCTGAGGTCAGAAGTTCGAGACCACCCTGGCCAACATGATGAAACCTCATTTCTAGTAAAAATACAAAAATTATCTGGGCATGGTAACGGGTGCCTGTAATCTCAGCTACTCTGAAGGTTGAGGCAGGAGAATCGCTTGAACCTGGGAGGCAGAGGTTGCAGTGAGCCGAGATCACACCACTGCCCTCCAGCCTGGGTGACAGAGTAAGACTCCATCTCAAAAAACAAAAAAAAAAAAAAAAAAAAGAGTGAGCATCCTTTTCAGATTCACTTCTCATTTTCCCACTTTCTCTAGGCTGCTGCAGCAAGGGCAGATTCTGGGGGTTAGAATTAGATGACAGTGACCAATATAGGAGAAGAGCTTAACCTGGGAGTCAGACAGACCTGGGCTGGAATCCTGGGTGGACTCCTTCCTACTAATTAGCCTCTGGGCAACTGATTGATTTTTCCAAATGGGATAATGTAGGAGGAGCTCGTGGAAAATCCATCCATTTTGTCTTCCTGCCTGTCTTTTTCACTCTATCTAAATACCATACATAAATGGCATAAATGGTGAAAAATCAGATTGCTTGGACAATGTGTAACAGTGAAAAGGAAGCCTAGCATGACGTACTCCATTTTGCTCCTAACCAGCTTGCTCTCATCCCCTCCACTGTGATGATGTCTTTTAGGTTAACTGCTTTTGTTTATCTCTGCTTATAGGCTAAGCTAACTATGGGAGGAATTTAGTTTATAGTTTAACTAAGGCAAGGATGCTTTAAAAAGAATCCCTGAGGAGATAAGAAGGGTGTACACACAAGTAACAACGTTACATTAAAAATTTATAACAGTATTGTAACCTGACCAAGGACGCAAGTTTACCCTTGCTGTGGCCCAAATGTCTGTGGTCACCAGTCACCTTTTGACCTCAAGCCCCTCCCTCTTCCCCTTTCCCTTAACACAAAAGGAACCCACATTTGCTTAAGGTGGTTCTTTTTTTTTTTTTTTTGAGACAGTCTCGCTCTGTTGCCCAGGCTGGAGTGCAGTGGCACGATCTCGGGTCACTGCAAGCTCTGCCTCCCGGGTTCACGCCATTCTCCTGCCTCAGCCTCCTGAGTAGCTGGGACTACAGGCGCCCACCACCATGCCTGGCTAATTTTTTGTATTTTTAGTAGAGATGGGGTTTCACCGTGTTAGCTAGGATGCTCTCGATCTCCTGACCTTGTGATCTGCCCGCCTCGGCCAAGGTAGTTCTTTAGGACATGAGTCTGCCGTCTTCTCCGTTTGCTTGCTCCCCGAAATAAAGTGGTCTTCCTTGCCCCAACACCTTATTGCTTGACTTATTGACTGTTTTGCAGCAAGTGGTACAAGCTTTGGACTCGGTTACAAATGCGTGGAATTATGTAGAACAATAAATCATGTTTAGTCTCTGAGGAAGTATCAGTTTCATAGACTCTTACAGTAGTACAGAGATGGATCATTCTAACGTCCATAAACTCAACTGTCTTTGCAGATGAGGAGCATATATTAGGGAGAGGAGCAGCCTGGGTCATGACAGCAAGTGGGGTGGGGACTATGGGTGGGCATGCCCTGTAGTCAGTTTCAAATTCAAAATCAGTCTATGCCAGTATGGGCCCAGAGGCTGCCGGTTTTCTACCTTTAATCCAAATTCCACATTTTAAAGAAAAGAATGCCACTGATTATTAATTAAGATAACTTGTGTAAGACTGCTCCTCGGCAGAACTGGCCCTCCGCACTCAGGTTTTTCTATGCTGTATTCCTTCCCTTTCTGCCATGATTTGCCCTTTCTACACCACACTCTGTCATTTGGGAGGGGCAGCTTGATACAGTGGCTAGTCATGTGGTTTTGGGAGCCTGAATTTGAGTCTTGGACCTATTCCTACCAATGGCATAAGCTTGACAGGTTGTTTAACCACCTTGGACCTAAATTCACTTATATTTAAAATGCGATGATAGGGTTTGGCCGTGTCCCCACCCAAATCTCATCATGCATTGTAGCTCCCATAATTCCCACGTGTTGTGGGAGGGACCTGGTGGGAGATAATTGAATCATGGCGGCGGTTCCCCCATACTGTTCTCATGGTAGTGAATAAGTCTCACAAGATCTGATGGTTTTATAAGGGGAAACCCCTTTTGCTTGGCTCTCATTGTCTCTTGTCTGCTGCCATGTAAGATGTGCCTTTCGCATTCTACCATGATTGTTAGGCCTCCCCAACCACATGGAACTCTGTCCTTTAAACCTCTTTTTCTTTATAAATTATCCAGTCTCAGGTATTTCTTTATCAGCAGCATGAGAAAGGATTAATACACAGGAATAATAGCAATGGGGCATATAGAACTATAGAACTGTTGATAGGTATGAACTGAGTTAACACGTGCAAAGTGTTATGAACAGTGCCTGACACACAGTAAGTACTCAGAAAGTTCCAGCTATCCTTATTTTTACCTAGTCTTCGGAATAGTCCTTCTTAAGGATACCTGTGTTAGACAGTTTTCAATCATTGTTTGAAAGTCATAAAACCGTAAGACAGAAAATTCTGAAATTCATATTTCCTTTGAATTCAGCCTACCATCTCTTTAATTAGTCTGACTGTGACAGCTTCACTATGTGCTGATTTGGAGGCCAAAGTTTATCCTTTTAAATGATGTAGCTAATTTCAAACTGACTGGATATTCTCTTCTTTTTAAAATAGCAGATTATCTTTCTCCAGCCAGAACTTCCATCGGTTTGTGGGCAGACTGGAGAAGGGAGGATGGGCACAGCAGCAGCAGGCTGGCCCAAGTTGCCTGTGGTACACCAGGGACATCCAATGCACCTGGGCATTAACAGAGACCCAGCTGCCCAGGCAGAAATTGCAAAATTTCTGGGGTTTCACCATGTTGGCTGGGCTGGTTTCGAACTCCTGACCTTAAGTGATTCACCTGCCTCAGCCTCCCAAAGTACTGGGATGACAGGTATGAGCCACCGTGCCCAGCCTAGCTGTAGGAAATTTTTAGTTGAGGAAGTCTATTCCAACAATGATGGCTGGACTGAAATAGGTGTGAAACATACTTACAGGTTCTCCACTTGTCCTTGGTTGGTCTAACCACCTGTTAGTCCAATCAAGATAGGTCACCCAGCAGTAAAGCAGGGCTTCTGTGGCCCTGGTGATCATCCTCTGGTCTTTTAATCTCCATAACTATTCTAAGTAGACGGAGGACTACTTTCTTTGATACACTCTAATATGAGGTATAATCATAGGTAAATTAATCCCTTTTAAAAACACACAGCTAGAGCTCACATAGCCAGTGAATTTTATTCCCATTAAAGTAACGCCCTTGGGGGTAGTGTGCTTATTCCACCAATGCTGCTTTAATTAAATCTATTTTACAATTTTCTGGGAACTATTTTCAAATGCAGTATCTGCAGTGGTGGTACTCTTCTAATTTAGAGGCTGGATTATTATTACTATTTTAAAAACATTATTTTGGCCGGGCACGGTGGCTCATGCCTGTAATCCTAGCCCTTTGGGAGGCCAAGGCGGGCAGATCACCTGAGGTCAGGAGTTTGAGACCAGCCTGACCAGCATGGAGAAACCCCAGTTTCTACTAAAAAACACAAAATCAGCTGGGTGTGGTGGCGGATGCCTGTAATCCCAGCTACTTGGGAGGCTGAAGCAGGAGAATCACTTGAACCCCGGGAGGCAGAGGATGCCACTGCACTCCAGTCTGGGCAACAAGAGAGAAACTTTCTCTTGTTGTTTTGAGAAACTCCGTCTCAAAAACAAACAAACAAAGAAACCCCACATTATTTCCAGGCAAGTTTTGTCAGAAAGGTGTATGCTGCCAGGTTGGTAAATACTATTTTTGCAAAAATTGAGATTAAAAACTTGGCTATTGGGCCTGGCATGGTGGCTCACGCTGTAATCCCAGGACTTTGAGAGGCCAAGGCGGGCGAATCACTTGAGGTCAGGAATTCAAGATCAGCCTGGCCAACATGGTGAAACCCCGTCTATACTAAAACTACAAAAATTAGTCAGGCTTGGTGGCACATGCCTGTGGGCCCAGCTACTCGGGAGGCCGAGGCAGGAGAATTCCTTGAACCCCAGGAGGCGGAGGTTGCAGTGAGCCGAGATCGTACACTGTACTCCAGCCTGGACGACTGAGCGAGACTTTGTCTCAAAATAACCAAACAAATAAAAACAACAAAAAACTTGGCTGTGAGATTAAATTTCCTATGTTGTTTGTCAGCCCCTGAAACAATCCCTAGAAAGGAATTTAAAAAATACATTGAGTCACGGTCTATTAACATCATATATGACTGTTAACAACTTATTTGATAGATATCAATTTGGATATTTAAGTTCTGTTGTACTTGTTAAACTGATCAGCAAATGTACTAACAAATCAACCAGCCCGCTAGCAAAAATTTCATTCATTTGTAGGCAAACTTTGGAGACTTTGCCTGGAACACGGAGGAAGTTTAGGAGGTTTCTGTCTGTGCATCTCCTGTTCCCACAGCACTCAATGGCACCCTTACATGCCACTTACTTCATCTGCAATGCACACACCTCCCCTTGCTCGCACCAGCTCAAAGGCTTCCTTTAGAAACCCCTTTGGGTACTGGACAACTCCATTCACACCCTGCAAAAGACCAGACCAAGAAGACCTATAATAATAGCATCAGCCTTTCAAAGTATACAAAAAGTTAGATCATCATTATCATCAATATCATGATAGTAACACTAGCAATTTTAACAACAGTCTATAGAACAGTTTTCACTATGGGTGAAAAGAGGAGTTATTACTCTACACCATGACTTCTGGAAAAAAGATGCAAACATTGATTATTTTCCGAGATTAGAAAACAGTAGAATAGAGGAATTTGGTGAGACTAACGAAAGAGTTCTTTGGACAATGTGGATGTTACTAAGCAGCTAAAAACAGCCAGGGTTTCCTCTTCTTAAGAATTTTAGGAGTTCAGTAGTTTCACCTGTCTGGTGGAAATGGAGGAGAGGGTTTTTAAAAGATCATTTGAAAGTCAGTGTCTTCTTTCTTTCAAGGAGACCAAGAGAACAAATTTAGAGACGGACACAGTAAACAATTCATTTGGAATTCTCTAGAATGTATGAGTTAAAACTTTCTGATAATTGAAGATTCAGCTCCATTAATGTCTTAGATTCATGTACCCACTTGAATAGGTTCTGCAAAAAATCCTGCAATTGACTTGGCCACAGATGTGCTCAGCGTGTCTTTGAACTGCTCAATATACTGGTCTTTAGCTTGGCAGCAGTCTGCAAAAAACAAACAACAAAGTAAAACAAACACAGCATTTGAAAATGTGAGCCTGATATCTAGAAGCATGGGGAAAAACAGGAAAAAAAAGAAAAACAAAAACCCAGACAGTGTAAGTCAACCAGGGACTGGGAGTGAGGATATGCATTTCTGAAGGGGGAACGTTCTCTCTGAACAACTTGTACTTTGGTTCAAGAAGGGAGATTAGGATAGCCATAAAGGCACAAACAAACCACTTCAGTTCTTTCCATCTGGGGAAAAAATGTCCCGAAGTGTCATTGAGCTGGTATAGACAGCTGTTTCACCTAAGGATGCCCGTCCTCTAAAACGGGTGGATCTAATTCAAATGGAATTAGAGTGATTTAATTTATTTGAAAGTAACTCTATTTCCTTTCATTGCCATCTAATCTGATGTACAGTTTTAAAGCTACAAAGTGTCTTTGTCTTTAGAGTTAGTAAATATGTTTGTAGAACAATTAGAATTCAGTTTAAAGAGAAATGTTTGAGAGCCAAGTAGCTTCCATCCATCGCAGCCCTTGGCACTTGGTCCTGTGCTTGTTTTTAACAGACCTTTCTCCCATTAATCAGGAGGTTTTTGTGGGCAGGGACTATGCCTTGTTCATTTCTAAAATCTCTGTGGCCAAATAAGCTGTTTGGTACACTGTAGGTGGTGCTCAGTAAATGTTTAATGCATTAAGAAGAAAATATTAACAAATAGTAGAAATTATGGCTGGAGTGAGACATTGAGCAATTTTGTTTGAAGGTCTTTTTTTTTTTTAGAGGTCTTTCTAATGGGGAAAAGCTGTAAAGTGCCCTTTTTGAAGTGATCTGTCTTTAATTCATTACTTCTCCTTTTGACTGCATCTTACTGCTGATAAACCCACCTGCTGAGTTTTAAATGTCAAGAATCACTTTTATATTACTAGAAGATATATTTGTTTTCAAAACTTGCTTTCTTATTCTTCATGATGTCCTATCCATTTCACATATTTCCAAGCTTACATTTGATTTTCTTTAAATGTATTAAACATATTCGTGTCATAGTCTATCTGATAATTCTGTTATTTGAAATCCTTGCAGATCTTTTCCTTGATTGTAGAGTTTTGTGTATTGTATGTTTATTTTTGACAAGGGGCAGTTTATTTTCCTTGGAATTTCATTTGTGAGAATTCTTTGAGACCCAGAATGAGGTAGATCCCTCCAGAGCCTATTTGAATTGGCAGCTTCCAAGCACGCAGGGCGTTAGAGTCTAAGAGTCCTTTAAATTATAAGCTTGAGGAAATGAGCGTTCACAATGCAAAGCCTTGGAGAGCCAGCCTGCAGGTGAAATTTCCGGTGGTGGTTCCTCCCAGTCCCTCCACTTCCGTTCAGCACCAGAATCCTTGCAGGCCCTTTGGCCTGTGACGGGTAACACGTTCTTGGTGGTGTATTTAATTCTAGTTTACCTGTGGATGAAGAGGTGGCCCCTTGGGGGCTCCAGCTTTGTGGCAGGGGAGGGTTTCCTATAAGATCCCTTACTTTGGCTGGGCCCTGGACTTCGTCATCTCTTCCCTGCACTCCACAGAGCCATCAGCATGGAAGCTCAAGGTTACCAGGTTCAACAAATGCTCTCGGGGTCAAAGCTGCCTGCACTGCCCTAATTATCTCTATGCGTTTCTGAGAATTCGTGCTTTCTTGTATCCATGCTTTGAAGGGAATGTGTTTCATTTTATCCAGAATTTTTTAGTTGTTTTCCGCTGGAGAAAAGCCAGGCTATCATGTTACCAGTACCAGCTGTCCATCCAGCTCAATTGTCTTAGTACTAACCATATCTACTTTCCCATCCTGCTTAAAGATACTAGAAACATTTCTGCCATGCTTCACCAGCTGCAAGCCTCACCACACAGACACACAGGCATGAAATCCTGTGGATGGCAGAGGACGAGAGGAGAGTGGGAAAATTGCCCAGCAGGCTTGCCCAAGCTCCAAAAGCCTACATCTGTGTGTCAAAATTGAAAGTGGGAATCACCAAGGAAGCAGGAAAGGTGTGAGAGAGAGAGAGAGAGAGAGAGAGAGAGAGAAATTCTTCTATTCTGGAATAACAAAGGTCCCAGATCAACTGTATCCATACATGACTGAACCTCCAGAATTTTTATCCACACCTGTTATTTGGTTCTAAACAGCACCATGCAGTCTCTGAACTTAAACTTATATCCATAGATGACAGAAGGAGTGCAGAGAAAGATGTGGATGGGATGCAAAGCCCCAACCCAAGTGACAGTGAAAGCAGTCTGGGTCACCACCTTCCATCCCAGTGCTTGCCTAGAGGCATGGATGCAGTGCTGTCTCCACGGTGCTAGACAGAAGGAATAGAAACCTGCAATCACCATCAAAACCGAATTTTGTACCTCAGCTCTTCATTAAAAGTGAGGAAATACTAGCTGGCCCCAAACATATTTTTAGGTTACGTGTGATATTCGGAAAAGTTTGATCGACAGAGGTACCTGATATCTTTGGTTAGCTGGAGGTTGGAGGTTGAGGGTGTGAGAAAGGAAGTAATGACAAGTATATCAAGCCCTCAAAGTATGTTTTTGGCATCACTTGTGTTGTTTTGATGAGAAGAATATAGTAGACAAATAAATCTATGCCTCTAGAGACAGAAATTTCCCGTTTTCTTTGGGAAAGGAAAACAGCTTCAGATGACCCTGAAAGATGGGTCAGAACTATGTTCAAGAGACATAATTTGGAAATTTAACAAGCCCATTTGTAACTGGAGAAATCAAAGAGTGGAGCTTAAATTTGGGCAGAACCAAACCAAAAGGTTTTGCTTGAACCTATGCTAGACCTTTCATGACTTTTTCCCTCTCTGCCCACATGCTCAACGATGAAAGAGTCATCGACTGTGATGAGCTTTTTACTTTATTTCACACTAGCTGCATTAGCTCATTGCTGTTACCCCACGTTAGGCCACTTCTGCAGAGGCTTGGTAGGAGGAAAACCCCAAGGGGGTGAAGACAGGATGTTCTGTTGAATACCGCAACAGGTTGGCAAAGGAAGAATTTATTCCAGCTGGCGGTACAGAAAGAGTTAAGCTGAGTGAGTGAGGAGCCAAGAAAGAACTACAATTTTTAAGAAAAACAAAACTTGTCTTTCAAAAGAAGAAGAAGGACATGATCAGTACCAGGTCTGGAACATTGTGGGGGCAGTAGGTAATGAGGATTGAATCTCATCATGGTTTACATCTGAAACTCAGGGCCTGGAATGAACCCCTGGGGAGAAAAAACCCTGGGAGGTAGATGGAGTAGAACAAAGAAATATACCACATAAACATCTAGATTAGACTCACAAAATGACCCCCCGCCTCTGTTGGGAGAGATGACATATTTCTGAGATGAGAAAAATCTCTACCATGGTTGGTGCCTCAATTCCCTTAAGGTATTCCTATCAATAGGTTAAGAGGAATTGAGAACAGGCAACAGCTATAGTCAAAGAACTGTACATGTTTGGATGCTTTTGTAAACATATATGAATAGTCCAGTTTTACAGCAAAGACTAAACTCTTCCCAGGTCCTAAAGGCAGTGGAGGAGGCTGGGGTCCTTCTTTTGTATTCCAATCCTGTTCAAAGATTACATACATAGTCTTGTCTCTTGAAGATATGAGTTAAGAAAACAGCTGGCTGGACACGGTGGCTCACGCATGTAATCCCAGCACTTTGGGAGGCCAAGGCAGGCGGATCTCCTGAAGTCAGGAGTTCGAGATCAGCCTGGCCAACATAGTGAAACCCGGTCTCTACTAAAAATATAAAAATACAAAAATTAGCTGGGCGTGGTGGCAGGCACCTGTAATCCCCGCTACTCAGAAAGCTGAGGCAGGAGAATCGCTTGAACCCAGGAGGTGGAGGTTGCAGTCAGCCAAGATCACGCCACTGCACTCCAGCCTGGGGGACAAGGGTGAGACTTCGTCTCAAAAAAAAAATAAATAAATAAGTAAATAAATAAATAAAAAAGAAAACAGCTGACTTCAGATATGCCAAAGACAATAGTTCAGAGCAGAAATGTACGCCTGTCACTATCATTTAGCCTCTAGATGCCACTAGAGAGACCATGGACTTCTGGTATTGTCAAATTTGCTTAAGTAGTCCTATAGTAGGCCTTACAGTAGGCTTGTCTCTCTTCTATATGGAAAGAGGAATATATAGCAGGAAAAGAAGGAATGGCCACCTCTTGAGTGCTTGTGTCTACTAGGCTCTGTGCTGGTGGTTTTGCAGTCAGACCAGGGGCTGGAAGGTGCATCAAACTGATTTTAGTTCTTGATGCCATACAGATACAATATTCAAATATGGCGTTACCAGGTATTGCTGTGGTCTGGTTTTCTCTATATAAACTCTCTATGCGTTATCTCATGAAGTGCTGCGATGGCGTTGGCAGCAGCCACATATTGCTGTCTCTGTTTTACAAATGAGAAAACTGAAGCAAAAGGTGAAGCTTTTGCTCATAGCCGAACCATTCCAGAGCTGAGAGTGGAATCCATCTCTTGACTTCATGCAACTCCTCAGTCCTGGCCTGCAGGACAGGAATGATTTTTCAGCTTGGGTTTATCTTGACGGCACATCAGTGTGGATGAGGATGGCTATAGAAATTGGGAGCACTGGTTTTGGAGTCAAAAGACCTGGGGTCAAATCTTAGCCCTCCAGTCTTCTCTGTGTGAATCTGGCTTTCCTCATGTTTAAAGTGAAGAGTTTGATTTATAACTTTATAGCTTTACATTTCCTTCTGGTTTTAAATTCCGTGAGCGTGACATCTTGTCTTGTTCCAGTACTTACTTTTTCATTCTCTTACCTCCATTTTGCTATTATGTCATCTGAATTTTAAGACGACGGTGAATTTTCTTCCTTTCAGAGCTGATTTTTAAGACTTCTGTTTTGTATTTTTCCTCTCAACCCAGTGATTCATACTATTCCATTAAAAATCACTGGGCTGAAGCTTTTAGTTATTTCCTTCAGAACTACTAAGGAACAGCTATTCAAAAGGTTGCGATGACAAATCGGAGGCAGGGCTTGTTGATTAGCAAGGAACAGATGATGTTTCCTGCCTTCTCTCCCTCCTGTTAAGTATAGGTAAATAATGCAAATAAAAATGTGATTGATAAATGGAAGTTCTCCTTGTGAGAAAGCCTTTGAAACTTTTGCCAGGGTTGTCAGCAGCCTGAAGGAAGGGCAGCCTTGTGTTTTGTTTGACAGATGCTCTCATTTTGGCTGGCAGTCCCTGGAGAACTTTTTGATTGGAGTTTTGAGATTCCCAAAAGCATTATTTTCCCTCCGTCCATTGGGATTGGTAAATAATCCCACCCATCTTGATTTCTTGGGTTTTCTTTTTTTTTTTTTTTTTGACGGAGTCTTGCCTTGCCACCTAGGCTGGAGTGCAGTGGTGTGATCTCAGCTCACTGCAACCTCTGCCTTCCAGGTTCAAGTGATTCTTGAACCTCAGCCTCCTGAGTAGCTGGGATTATAGGTGCATACCACCACGCCTGGCTAATTTTTGTATTTTTAGTAGAGACAGGGTTTCACCATGTTGGCCAGCTGGTCTCAAACTCCCGACCTCAGGTGATCTGCCCGCCTCGACCTCCCAAAGTGCTGGGATTATAGCCGTGAGCTACACACCCCACCGGGGCTTGCTCTTTCATGCAGGCTGGAGTGCAGTGGCATAATCATGAATCACTACAGCCTCAACTTCCTCAGCTCAAGTAATCCTCCCACCTCAGCCTCCCAAGTAGCTGGGACTACAGACATGCCACCACGTGCAGCTTGTTTCATTTTAAAATTGACACCAGAGCTATTGCTATTATAATAGAGCTAATAGAATGCCTTGAATCAAGTACCAACTGATAGTCATTTTTTTAAGCTTGGCTCTGATAGCATGAGATGCTTTTCCTATATGGCCAGACAGATGGTCTGAGAGTGAAGTGATAGCAGATATAAGTGTTGATTCAATGAGGAATAACTTGGTTACTTTCCAGTTTTGCTTCCTCTGGCTTTTCCCTTTTCCATGTTTTCAAATTTAATTGTTACTCTAGGGATAGGTGTGCCTTTATTCGTGTCCTTTCCAACATCCAACCCTCTACCGGCCCCTCCCTTGCCCAGTCGGACCTGGTGCACAGCTGCACTTCCTGATTGTTTGCACTGGAGAATCTCGACAGTGGCTTCCTCCCCAAGGGCCACGAAAAACATCTGGACACATTGTCTGCATATGACAAAAGAAGGAGTGTGGCCAAACATGAACACGAGACAGCCCATTTAGGCCACCATCAAGACAAGAGGGCTTCTTAGTTTTCCTCCCTCATTCTTCCCCCACTTAAGATGAAAACTGAATAATCTGCTTTGCAGAGATAATTTTTTCTTAGAAATCAGCTATGTGGGCACTCTAACAAGGAACTGATTTCAATGTTAGCCTGGAAACAACTTGCTTAAGGGTGCAGTGGGTAAGGGCATCTGAAAGAATATGAATAATTAGGTATCTGATTCTGATGCTGAAAAGGTGGGTACAGTAAGTGGGAACAGAAGGTGAGTACAGTGATGACTTCACAGAAATTTTATGCATTCAAGATTCTCAGAGCTTTGCAGTTTACTTGAATTTATTTAAAAGTAAAATAAATTTGAAAACCCTGTCATTAATTATTACTCAGGCTCAGAAGGCCTTTCTAATGGTGTCCTCAAGTGGTCTCCAATTCAATTAGGTCAAATTGAGCCCCTGATTAATGACAGGCTTTATATTAGTTTCTAATCCTTATACCAGGAAAACCTGATCAACTACTTCACATACCCAGCAGTCTTTAAAGAAAGAAGAGAAAAATCTCCAAACTCACTGGTTGGCAACCTGTCCCACCAGGGAGTTCCATCTTGTAGGCCCCTACATTTGTCAAGCCAAGTGTGTAAGGACTGCATCCATGGTAGGCTCCTCTGCAGAGAAGAAACAACAGGAGGATTGAGTCAAGTTCCTGGTCCACTGAGTAGAACAAAAGAGAAAATCCAGGAAGGCCATGAAGATGAAATAGAATATCATTCGCATCCACCTCTGATTTCTAAGAACACATCGAAGCCTACGTCAGGTGAATGTACTTAATAGTCTTTTCTAACTGTTGTTAGAAAACATAGATTTGAAACTGTGAAAGGAATTTTGGAGAACATTTGTCCAAGACCTCCAATCTTAGGACCTGCCCTACTCTATTACTCCATGGTAATGAGACTCATCTTTTAGCAACATACCAGAAATTATATGTTCAATGAATACCAGTCTTCGAAGTAGTCGCATTGGGAAGCCAAATATTTTTTCCTGTGATATACCTGTTGATCAATATCTTTAGGGACTTACACACCTTATAAATTACCTTATTCTCCATCTAAGAAACATAGGTGTTGTTTCTTTTGAACCTGAAACAGTCATGTTTAGTATAAATGCTCCTAATCATCAGTGTCAGCTTCAAATGAATTTTAACAATTTCCCATACCAAAATCACCTTTAAACAAGGATTTTGGACTATTAAGACTATTCAAAAGAATGGCTTATTAGGTCGGTGCAAAAGTGATTGAGATTTCTGCCGTTAAAAGTAATGGCAAAAACCACAATTACTTTTGCACCAACCTAATATATCTTGAAAAAGGAGACACAATGTGTCTGGTAGTACTGTGACTACTTAATACTTACCTGGACATACACATTCTGGAATGTTATTTAGGTAATACATTAATCACAATTCTTTATTGCCGTATTCCTGATTCCTATAATAACTGCATGTTCATCTGCTATGGAATGTGCAGTATTGAATGTGCTATCATAAGGATTAAATAAAATCTTTTGAATTCACACAGAAATTATGGCCAGACAGGTTAAAAATGCCACTGTTTCTTCATTCCATCAACTTTTACCGTAAGTCACTCCTATCTTTTACATTAACTTTCGGGAGTCTGTTTAAATGTGCTGTGTACAATTACCCAAGGAAGGTAACTGTGACCAAAATGCTTAGTTTTCTATTATTTTTAGTGCTAATATAGCCATTAAGGGTTTATTAATTAATCTGTTTTCAGTGCTCAAAAGTCACTGGAAGAAGCAGAAATATACAGGGTTATATGTGCATCCTCTGAACTTAAGGAGAATAAAGGGTGAAAAACAGGTGCAGCTAGCACTATGAAATAAGCGGACAGCTCCTTATCATAAGCAGAAATTAAAACGGGCCAGTATTTTTTGGTAGAGCCTTGATCTTCTAAGGTGAGGAACAGTCCTTTACTGCTTGATATATGGTGTGGTCCCTGCCACATCTTCAAAGTTAAAAAACTGTCATGTGGGTTTCTCTTTAATTCCATAGGAGGATCTATGATATAATGAGGACTTCAAGCTGTTTGTCACCAGTTGGGGCCCCCTCTCTTGTATAAGGCTAACTTGAATGCAGTTATCCTGTTATAAAATTCAATTGACCAATCCTTCCTTAAAACTTAACAATTAGAACAATACTCCCGAGAAAACCTCTCTCCCACTCCATGCTAATGTAAAGATACACATTAAGAATGGTGGTAAGTCAGTGTTCCTAAGGTTGAATATTCCAAGTTGTGATTACCTGAAAGAAATGATGTCTATGTTGTTTGAGTGCGCCCTGGCCATCAGCATGGCCAGGTCATTGGCTTCTGAGCCACTGTTCACCAAGAAAATGACCTAGAGAGGAAAGGAAGACATGTGGCCTCATAATTTATTTCCTTATTACCCATTCATTTAAAATTGCTGAAGGGCATGTGTCCAGCCCCTGAGTATTAAGGAGAGTTCCCTTCACATCAGCTCGGATTACCCAGCAGTTCCATCATTTAACCACGTATGGATTCCATAGCCCTTCCTCCAGTAGCCGCTAAGTGCTAGACGTACAAAAATGGCTAAGAGATTGTCTCCGCTGTGGAACATTCCGGGCTTTCATTGGCTTTATTTGATGGTCTGCAAAATGCCAAGAGAGGAGACTTGCTGAGGGGCACACAGCAGTGAGTAGCTGATAGATTCAAAGATTGGGTTTCTTGGCTCCTGACCCTAACCCACTCACCTGATTCTAAAGGCTTGGAACAAGACAGGACCTCTGACCCTGCAACTCCAGGGGTTGTCCCAGCCTGACTGTGCTGTGTGTGTGAATGTTGAAAAAACAAGTACACAAGCCGGGTGTGGTGGCTCAGGCCTATAATCCCAGCATTCTGGGAGGTTGAGGTGGGCAGATCACTTGAAGTCAGGAGTTTGAGACCAGCCTGGCCAGCATGGTGAAACCCCATCTCTACTAAAAATACAAAAATTAGCCAGGTGTGGTGGCGGGCACCTGTAATCCCAGCTACTTGGGAGGCTGAGGCAGGAGAATCACTTGAACCCAGGAGGCAGAGGTTGCAGTGAGCCGAGATTGCACTATTGCACTCCAGCCTGGGTGACAGAGTGAGATTCTGTCTCAAAAAAAAAAAAGAGAAAAAACAAGTAAACAAAAAATGCAGCTCAGCCTGGATGAAAGAACGGGGAGAATGAAAGCGAACTGTGCCCTCCAGACTCAGGGAGTGGAAGACGTGTGTTCGTGACTCTGCTGACTCTCTGCTTCTGCTCTTCCGTGAACATCTGGGGCTGAACTGAGGTTGCAGTTCTTCCAAGTTTCTTCATCTATTCTAGGTAATGTAGACAACATGGTAAAATAATAATAGCTAACACTCAAGACTAAGCGCTGTTCTAGGTTCTTCATATGTATTAACTCATTTAATGCCTAAATGCAAATCTTGGTCAACATTTTAACATCTCAGTTCAATTTAAAATATCAGTCATTTCAGATGCAGAAAAACAGCTCATGTAGAAAAAAATATCTAAGTGTATTTTAGACCAAATGAACCAAATAGCATTTAATAAAAATGATTTCACTCTTTGTAAAAGAAATGCAAATAACTTTGCAGAAAGTCTAAGGAGCAATGAGATAAAAACCTCTTGAGGACACAGATGAGAACATCAGCAGGCCTATGGCTCCCGGGAAATGATTTCTGCAAAGATATGGTGAGGAGAGCAACCAAAGAGAGACAGAGGCTCAGAGGTGACACAAGGGAACACTGGCTTGTTTCACCAGCAATTCATAAATTCCCTTCTGTCTGATTGCTTTCAGATGTAGCTGTCAGATCACCACTACAGATGTTCAATGCATAGACTAAATTTCCTGCCCATGTTCCTGCTTCCTAGGGCAGCTCCCCTGGAATCATAAGACTCCTGTCCCTTTGAGCTGGGAGCATCGTACCTTTTTTTCTCCCCATAAAATTCAGCTCCTGTAGGAAGAGCATTGTACCTTAAGAGGCTCAGGAAGAAGTGCGGCAAGCTTCTCTGCATATTCGTGCATTGGAGGGTGGAAGAAGACAGTGCTTGTATGCCACAGGCGACCGAGTTGCTTTTGTGCCACTGCGTTCACCTTCCTGGATAAGCAGTAGAGCAGTTACCTGCACTGCGTGTCACGCCCCTCCTGCACACACACTGGCCATTGGACCCGAACGTACTGTTTTTTCTCAAAGTGTTTCAAGAGGCAGATTTTATTTACACATGAGAATAAACTCCTTTAACCGCTACGGGTGTCCAGAAATGGGACGTGTTGCCTCAAAAGGTAATGAATTCCTCTCCAAAAGCAGGGTTCAAAAGAAGACTCAATGATTACAGGGATTTTAGAAAAGAAATGCCTAGTTTAGGAGGAAGTTTGGGTTTAGAATTTCTTCTAAGTATGCTTTCTTATTAGCCATTCTTTGAAGAGTTTGGAGAGATGACTAGTTGTAAGCCTGAGTCCTTTCCATTTTGTTTTTCAAAGAAGAATAGATTCATCAAGCACATGTATGCAAGATCAATAGTTCTTCCCTCCCTCCCTTCCTTCCTCTCTTCCTCCCTTCCTCCTCTCCTTCTTTCTTTCTTAAGGGATGGGTTCTCACTATGTTGCCTAGGCTGGAGTGTGGTGGCTATTCACAGGCACAATCATAGTGCACTGCAATCTCCAATTCCTGGGCTCAAGAGATCCTCCTGTCTCAACCTCCTAAGTCGCTGGGACTACAGGTGCATGCTACCACGTCCGACTAAGATTAACAGTTTTTCTGCAGGGAGATTCTAATATCTGAGTCTGAACAGTGGTTAGTGTGGATGAACATTTTGTAACTATAAAGCCACATTCTTTGAAGGATTGGGCCAACCTTACAGGATTAGAAGTTTCATACTGAGAGATAATAGGGACTAAGGATGATAGATTTGTGGAACCTGACTTAGCTTTGAAAACACAAGCCAAGATGTCTGAACTTGCTGTAAAGGACATTAATTGCTAAAGTTTGTTACATACCAATTTTATTTGTTATTAATATCTTTCACATCAGAAAAAATCAATCCAGTGGGTAAATATTTTGAGAAATATCAGATTATACAGATGTCTTTACTATAGGACATTTAGTATCTATAATAGACTAGTGTACACTGTTTCTCTTCAGAAAGGATAAATAGTTTAAAGTGTTTCCCAAACTTATTTTCTCATGGGACCCTTTTCCAAGGAAACTCCTGTGATCAATGTTCCATGAAACTCACTTTAGAAAATCGTGGAGTATCAGTAAATTCTTGAAAAGAAGAGACACTTGACAAAAACATTGTCTAGTAAAATAAATGAAAGTCACAGGAGGGGTAAAAAAGATGGCTTCCCATTTCGACTGTCAATGTTATTGGGAAGATTCAATGAGAATGTTTGAACTCATTTTCTATTCCATTTTCTCTACTTCTTTCGTGTATGTTTGTCCTATGTTTGAAATTGCATCTGACATTTATTTTGGATACTTCTCGTGACTTTGCATGGGACTAGGGCCTCCTGATCATGAAAGAGGGTAGGAGAAGTGAAGGGGAGGAAAAGATGAGGGCTGAAACCCTGAGGCACACTCACTTCTTACCTCCTGACAGCTGTGTGAGGGGGGACTCTTGGCCTCCTGCTTTGACGGAAGGTCCCACACCTATTCAGTTTGTTTTAGACTTGCTGCTTTATTGCTTTCCCCTAACTTAGTGTGAGGTTGCATTGGTCAGATTATTAAAGGAAAGAGAGAACAGACATGAAATGAGAGCACTGCATGGAAACCAAGAATGCTCCAAGGGTATCTGTGTGGGCGAGTGTACCGTCATCACTGCAGATAATCTCTAGATTAATTGATCCATACATTTCCAGGTAAATTTCCAGCTAGAATTGCATATGTCTCTTATCATTCTTCTCTTCCTCTTCCATCTCTCAGAGGCCATGAGAAAGATTCCCCAGGCTAGAAGCTATTTCTCATCTCTCATCATCCCTTGCCTGACAAGCCTGTCATGTGTTTCTCTGAGGGCTGCCTGCCTTTCCCTTCCCTTCCTTTCCCTGAATGCGCCCCTCTCTTTGGAAAGCTGTTGCTAATGAGAAACACACAGCAAGACCCCAGTCATGTGGTACATGCCACACTACATGTGACATGAGAATAACAAAATCTTGCATTGTCAAGAAAAGGAAAAGTAGAGTGTCAAGATTTTGTACTCAGGAAATAGCAGGGAGTATGTCAGCCACAATCTGTCATAGATATTTTTTAACCAAGATAAGCAAATCAAGAGTTCGGAATCACTAGCATAATTGTTTTCCGTGCATTCTTTTGCAACAAAAATCCCCAGATTTTAAGGATACTCACGGGTGGCAGTGGCCAACACTGACAGTGACAATCCCGGAAAAGAAATCCAGGTATCTGTTTCCTTCAGCATCAAAGAGCCACTCCATGTGCCCCTGGTGGAGCAGCAGGGGTTTCTGGAAAAATGCCGTCACCACAGGAGAAAGGTGTTCCTTGTGGATTTCCAGGACATGGTTGTAGCCAAGGGACTGTAGATAAACAAGATTTAAACCTGCACACTTCTTAGAAGGTCAATGGCAGTCAATCTATGAGTAATAGTGCCCAGTCTCTCTAGTGGATGGAGCAGAGGGCTGCTAGCCTGTAGAGGCTCAGAAGTGGGTGTACTTACCCAATATCATCCTTGCAAGAAATTAAAGCCTTTTCTTTTAAGGAGGTGAATTATTATTTGTAGGCTTTCAATCTCTTTCTAGAAAAGTGCTGGAATTTCTACCTATCAATGAAAAGCCTTGGCTTTGAGTTGATTTTAACTATGAAAAAAATAGACTTTGGAAGTAAATATCTGAACTAATAAGCAATTAGTCTGAACTAATAAGTCATTTTTGTTGTGGTAGTGTTTTAAAAAATAAAAATGCAATGAAGTGCTAGTCATGTTTGTATCTTTAATTATAAAATATCTCTCCTGTATTTCTCTTCTTTGTGGATCCCTCATGAGTACCTATTGATTCTACAATTTCTAACCTGTAAGTATCATGTAGAATAAAGGAATTGCTGTGTGTGTGTGCATGCACATATACATGCACGAGAGAGAGAGAGAGAGAGAGAGAGAAAGAGAGAGATAAAGAAAGAAAGAAAGAAAGAAAGAAAGAAGGAAAGAAACAGACAGAAAGAAAGAGAGAGAAAGTGAGAGAGAAAATGCCAGCTCAATCTTTATTAGCCTGAGAACAAAAATATAACTATAATTTTGGCTGGAGGGCTCAGGAAGGTCAGATGGCCACATGAGTCAGTTAAAACAGGAGCAACATTTACTTTAAAGCCAATATGTGCCATCACATTTGTGATGTGTGTGTATCTCCCTCCAATACATATATTAATTATCACGTATAGTGTGTTTCATGTACTGTCTTTCTTTGCCTCTGTCTCTGTCTCTATCTCTCACACATGGACACCAATTTATATACTAGCATTAAGGGAGTAAGAGGGTTTCAGATGCTTCCAATGACTTAGAGGTACAATATCTGGAATGAGATAGATTAGTGGCAAGCAGGGCTATTTTTGTGTCATTCTTAAGGAAACAATCAACTGAGACCTCCCCAGAGAAACCACCTCTTTGAGTGTTCTTAAAGCCCTGAATCTTACCTGGTATCTTTCAGGTATGAAGTCACATGGAGGCATTCTGGGCCTTGTATGGAGACTGAGCTTGGTTACTGATGTCCAGGAAGCACCTACCGAAAGTGAAGTGAGTTAGAATCCTCAACTAAGCCTGACATAGGTCTGTTGGTGAAAGTCACCTATAGTTATCCAAATAAAACTGCTTAGACAATTTTGTTTATTTCTTAGTGTAAAAATCATGTAAATCAGCTTTTAGTTTGGATTTAAAAACTGAGTATCTCAATAATGAGTTTTCTGGAGGAAAACTCAAATCTTCTCAAATCTAGTCTGGAAAAACAATCTACTGCAGTCCCTCACAAGCTTGGGAAGCTCAGTTTAGGCAAACTGTCTGTATTAACCTCACCATGTTGATTCTCTCATCAGTAGGTAAAACTTCTGCCAGTGTGATGTGTTGTTGGAGTCCATCTTCTGTTGCTTTTTAGGCTTCAAGCTGCCTAGTGCCTGAATTCTAGTGTTTAGTCAGTGCCTGGTACCTGGTTAGCTGTCAGTACACATGGAATTAATGACTGTTGACTATTCTTGTAGGGAATGAGGAGAGGCAGGTGTTAGACAATACACTAGACTAATAAACACAGGCAAATAGACCCGGAAGACAAAACCTCCCCCACTCCAAAAAAACCTGCCAACACAAGACTGTGACAAAACAGGGATAAGCTGAACCAGATTCATTAAATATTTGGAGCTAGGAGGGACCTTACATTTGTGTGTGTGAGTGTGTGTGTGTGTGTCAAAATGCATACTTTATAGATAAGGAAACCAGCGTAAAGTGGTAAATTAATCTGTTTAAGGCTATCAAGCTAGTTAGGTGAAGAACGAGAACAAAACTCCTCTGGCTTCGAGCCCAGTGGTCTGTTTTGGTCATTCTTCAGCCATTTCCACCCTTCCCTGGTAGCACAGGTTTTGGCCCCTCCGCAGCAGTGGGATGGAATAATGGAATCAGAACGCTAGAGCTGGAGGAGGTTTCTAGAGAACTTACAAGTACTCCTAGGAAAGATGCTCCTAATTTTGAAGACTAAAGGTCAACATTAAGATGATTTTACAGGTGGAGAGAGCTGAGGAAATTATGTCTCTTTCTCAGCATGAAGGTTTGAATGCAAGAAAGAAATGTTAGTGTTTTGTGTGGCTATGAAGTCACAGTCCTGAGAAACATAATGAACAATTGTGTTTTTAAATGAAGATGGAAAGTAACAGCTCTGAATATATCTTCTTTCAAAGAGATCCCATTCACTTTTCTGCTCTAAGTAATCACTAATATCATTAATTTGTTCTTACTTTAAAAGCAAGTGACTTTTGGTTTTCCATGCATAGAAAGGACCAAAAAATTTGATAACTTCAGTTTTCTGAGAATTTCACCTTTTAAAAAGCTTCTCATTGTGTCTCTCTGCATTAGTTATGCTTCTGAGATGGAACAAAAATTCTGAGTGTTTCTAAGAATTCAAAAATCCTTTTGTTTCTTCAGTCTAATTTTTCTGTCTGCAAAATTACAGTTGCCCATTGAGGAGGTTGGAGGCTCTCTTGACTCCAAGGTTATAGGATTTACGAAAGTAGGCTAGAGGGGGAAGGGAGTTGGAGAGAAAGACTTGATGAGGAAAAGCTTGAATTTTAAACAGTCAAGGCAGGTTTATTTATTCATTTATTCACAGAAGTGATAAGCATATGATGGTGGAGTGAGGGCTTCAAATGAAATACATGAAATTCTGCAAGGAAGAAAGAAGAGGAAGAAAGAGAAGAAGGGAGAAAGGAAGAAGAAAGAGGAAGGAAGAAATAGAGACAGATAGTAACGAGAAAGTAGGAGAAATATAATAGGAGTCAGTAAGTGAAATAAATCTGGATAATACCTCCAAATCTATTGACTGTCATATCACCCCTCTTAATAAATAACTAAAACTCAAACATAATAGTAATAATGTTGGTATTTGATGGGCAGAAAGAAATAAAACTGCTTTGGTTTTTATTATTTGCCAGAAAAAAATTAAAATCTAATTATCTAGATAATTGCATGCATTCTTTATTCAAAATAGCCTGGGTTTTGAGGATGATGTAAGAGTTGAGGGTTCATAAAGCTTTCTGGGGCTCCTGGAGATTGTGTATGTGTGTATATGCATATGCATACCTGTATGTGTGTGTGTGTGTGAGAGAGAGAGAGAGAGATGGAGGTAGAGGGGAAGGAATGAATGAGATAAGGATTAATAAAACCACATCCAAGGTCTATTTGTGAATAGGTATTTGTTTTGTTTTGTCTTATTGTTTTAACTAATTGGATAGTGTCTTTTTAGGCTAAACAGATGACAACTAATGATTTTCATCCAATTCACCAATTTTCACATCAATTCACATGAGCAACTCAAGACATTGAAAGATGGAATTCAATTTGGAGAACAGCATCGCTTTTGCATAATAAATGCCAAGTGGGTAACTAGCAAGCTTTCATTTCCCAGCTGCCTAATTCTCACAGAGTTCTATAGCTTACAGGTCACCGTAACTTTGTTTTCTTTCCCCAAAATCATGATGTCAAATGACAAAAACTGTTGGGCAAAGTAAGTGAGAAAAATCCATTTTTTTTGGCATTTGGAAACTCTTGGGAAAATTCTCTTTGTAATGATAAAGAGTTTTTCAGTATTCATAGCCAGTTTTCAGCCCAGAGGGAGTATTTATTAAGGGCTTCCTCCCCTTTTAAAATGAAAAAAAGATTCTAAAATATTTGAAAATATGCAGTGGACACAGTGTGATTTATTAAAATGCTAATTATTATTATTATTATTGAGACAGAGTCTGGCTCTGTTGCCCAATGCTCATATAATGTGTTAAAATAACGACATGCTATCTCAGCTGCAATAATTTTAAAAATCAAGGAAAGCATTCAAAATAAAGTATGACTTTAATTTACAGATGCCCAGGGATGATTTCTTTGTTTTCCCTTTTTTGAGACAAGGTCTCCCACTGTCAAACAGGCTGGAGTACAGTGGTGTGATCATGGCTTACTGTAGCCTCGACATCCCAGGCTCACACAATTCTACCACCTCAGCCTCTTGAGTAGCTGGAACCATAAGCACATGCCACCATGCCCAGCTATTTTCCTTTTTCTACTTTTAATAGACATGGAGTCTTACATGGAGTGCAGTGGTGGAATCTCTGCTCATTGCAACCTGTACCTCCCAGGCTCAAGCAGTCCTCCTATCTCAGCCTCCCTAGTAGCTGGGACCACAGGTGCATGCCACCACACCCGGCTAATGTTTTGTATTTTTAGTAGAGACCGGGTTTCTCCAGGTTGCCCAGGCTGGTCTCGAACTCCTGAGCTCAAGTCATCTGTCTGCCTTGGCCTCCGGAAGTGTTGTGATTACAGGCATGAACCACTGAGCCTGGCCCCAAATGCCAATTCTATCTCATTTCTGTATAGCATCTTAGGTAACTTGAAAAAAATCTTGTCACATTTGGAATCTCATTTAATTCTTAGGATAGCCAATGAGTTAGGAAAGGAAGATTTCATCCTCCATCCACCTTAGAGTGGAGTCAGTGACAGATGGAATTTGAGGCCTTGGCAGTTTTGAAGTCCCTCACTAACGTCGAGGGTTTGAGACACCGCCTCCCATGGAGGCCTGCTGAAGCTGTGTTGGTGTTTGGATGCCTGAGTGACAGTGTCTGGTCGGCAGAGAAACTGTTTCTCCTCTGCTTCCCTGTCCTGGAGCTGCCAGCTTGGAGACTCCAGAGTGGTCCTTTCTCCTTCACTCATGGGACTGCAGTCTGCAGGACACTGCCGAGGACCCTCGCCATTGCTATTGGGTATCATCCAGCTCAGAACGTGATCTCTCGCAGCCCTCTCTGTGGAGGTCCCCTCTGTCCCGTGCGTGCTCTGGGTGAAAGGATGACAGCGATGAATGCCAGGTGCCTGCATCCCCCCAGCAAAGCTGCTAAGAGGCGGTTCCTACGAGAATTTACTCTACTCCTGCCTGGCCTTCCTTGGCTTCTTTGCGTGTGGGGTCCTGTCCACCTCCTCAGCCTCCTGTTGATTCTTTCAGCCGCCCTCCCTCCTTGCCTCCATTCCTTCATACGCTTCCAGTATATGCCCTTTTGCTGAAGCCAAACAGGGGCAGTTGTGTCTGTCCACAAGCGAGAGCGCTGCTCGATTCCTGATTCTGAGGTGAGTGGGTCTTCCTTCTGCATGTTTGGGAGTAGTCATTCTCTGTGATCACCCTTCTTGGCCCTTGGCATGTGTTAAATCAGTTCTGACTGTGGCAAGGCTGCCTGGAGGGGTGCACATGGGAGGCCCCCCTTTAGGGCAAATTTTAAATGTTTTCTTAAAATAGCCTTGGCAGGAATGGAGAAACATCTCAGCTGGAAATGGATTACTTTTTGGGCCCCCCTTCCTTTGTGGGAGAGCAGGCATATATTAGGAAATTGCTAAAGGGAGCACATACCTCAGCCACCTGCAAATGTTATACATTTCACAGTCATTAGCTAATTGTAGGAAAGAATGCCCCACTGAGATATTTCTCTACACTTTTGTACTGAAAACAAATTGCTTCCATAACTTTGCATACAGTTAGCCCAAAGTGATTGTGCATATCAAAACGTAAACAAGGCTGGACATTTTAGGCATATGAATATTGTATAGTAATTATGTAGATACTATGCAAGAATTGTGACTTATTTATTTTTGCATATATAACAATACTTGAAATATGGTAATCTCCTTACCACAGCCCCTTCCCTTCCCCCCTCCCCCATTATATTTTTCTATTCCCTTTCCAGATTTGGTTTTATCCATGGTATGTTTCTCTACTGGATACATACATAAATACATACATACACACACATATATATATTTACATATTTACTTACTCGTTTATGTCCATGTCCTTCCTGAAATAGAGGGCAGGGGCTTTTTCTTGCCTATTGTGGCTAAGTCTGCAGCACTGGTGCATAATAGATGCTCATATATTTTGCCTGAATGTATATTTTGCATGTGGCAGGTGCTCCCGAAGTGTATGTTCAGTGAGTGTGTGTTTAGAAGAACAAGCACAAGCAAGCGTAGACCTAGGTAGAGTAGGTAAGAAAGTAGACATAAAAGTCCCAAAGGTTTTTGTAAGGCCAGGTAATGAGGATGGCATTCAGTCTAGGTAGTGTGGTTTTCAGACTGCTCCTTCGTAGTGTCCTTGCTGGGCCTATGGTAAGGCATCCCCAATGAGTTGATCAAGATCTCTAGGTACTAGGACTCACCTGCCCTGTCTAGGTTATCTGCTGCTCCACTGTGCAGCTACACAATGCTCAGAGGTTGGGGTAGGAGAGGGGAGGGGGCAGCCTAGGGCATTTCTCTTGCTAGGTCAGCAGCTGGTACTTTCAGCATAATTTCCTCCTCACTGAGCATAAGACTGGGTATAATTTTACCTGCTTCTGAGAAAACGTTGGAGTTAAGTGATGTTCTGGCAAAAAACTCATGACCAAGGGAAAAGAGCAGTTCAAACAGGACTGGAAGACTGGGGGAGGATAGACAGGGCCTGGTAGAATCTCTCCGAGTTTGGAGTCAGATAGGCCTGGCTGTGAATCCCAAGTTGTCACTTACATTTTTCTGCCTTTGACCACATTTCTTAGATATTCCTTATTCCCCTGTCTCCTCATCTGTGGAATGAGATAATAGTACTCACTAACGAGTTTGGTTGAAGATAAAAGGACATAATGCATTGAAAGCATCATGCATGTATCAAGTTTCAAAAAATTGCAATTTTCAGGAGGAAGAAAGCAAAGAGGAGAGGAAGGAAGGAGGGTGAAAGGGAAAGATGAGGAGAAAATGAAGACAAAGTTGGTCACGATGGGGAATGGAAAATGGTCCCCATACCTGTTTAGGGCCTGTGAAGCACAGGCACATAAATGTACAGACAGCTGCTTAATCTCATGTTTGCCTGAGGGAATTTGCTGGGGAGGAGGTGGGGCTTTCGTGAAACAAGATCCTTGTGAAAATCACAGGCACATAGGACATCACTCATAAAGCCACCAATGTCTGGTTACCCTACATCTCCTCATATTTCCTGTTCTTGCTGCAGAGAGGAGAGTTTGAGTGGATGGGGAGCGCCTGGGGTCAAGTCCTGGCTTGTATGACTCTGGGTAAATCACAGCATTTGTTGGTAATTGAGACAATGGTCTCACTTCCTAGAGGCATGATGAAAATTCATGCAGATGCTTTATGTTTTTAAAAATAGTCATCCAAACCAGGTGCAGTGGCACAGGCCTGCAATCCGAGCACTTTGAAAGGCTGAAGTGAGAGCATTGTTTGAGCCCAGGAGTTCAAGACCAGCTTGGGCAGCACAGTAAAACCCCACGTCTACAGAAAGTTAAAAAAGAAAAATAGCTAGGCATGGTGGCATGTGCCTATAGTTCCAGCTACTCAGGAGGCTGAGGTGGGAAAATTATTTGAGTCTGGGATGTCAAGGCTGCAGTGAACCATGATCACACCACTGTACTCCAACCTATGTGACAGAGGGAGACCCTGTCTCAAAAAAGAAAAAATAGAAATCATCCTTGGGCATCTGTAAGTTGAAGTCACACTTTATTTTGAATTGCTTTCCTTTGGTTTTTGAAAGTATTGCAGCTGAGATAGCATGTCATTATGTTGAAATTAAGCATAGTCGGGTTTTATTATCCATGAATTTCATTTCAAAATAAAAGGGAGCATTACAAAATATTGGCTATGAAAATGGGGCATCGACTCAGGGTGAGAACCTGTGTATTAAAAACATGCCTCATCTCTAAGACCTCATCCAGGTCTAACATTCCAGAATCCCAGGCAGCAGCCTTCAGAGCTCAAGTCTTCCCCTCTCGCTGATCCCCAACTGACCCATGTCCCCCTGGTTTCCACTTACGGCTCAGGAAAGGACGCATCTCAAGGATCCTGGGAGCAGAGGTGACCAGGCACAAGGGTCTCAGCAAATGTCTCCAGACTAGAGTCATCTCTCCCACTCAGGAAGCAAACCCCCATGGAAGTAGGTTGGAGGTCGAGCTCTAACTGCTCACTATCCTTGCTGGACTTTGAGATTAAGATGGGGAGGAGGCGCTAAAAGGGGAATCCTGGAGTGGTGACTGTCCATGGCTTCAGGCAAGCCCCAGAGCTCTCTATTGCTAGTAACAGTGCCTTCAAGGGGGGAGAAAAAGAGAGTGAGGAAAAGCGGTAGAGAGAGAGTGAAAGTAGGAGGGACAGAGAGAAGAGGAGAGAAAAGAAAGGAAAAGAAGAGAACAGAAAGGAAGAGGAAAGAAAGCAGGCAGATAAAGCAAAGGTCATCTGACGAGTTCTGTTAGTTTAGTATTCCATCGGGGTTTCATCCGGGTACACTTTTCTCTGCAGGACGGTGGTGCTGGGTGTGGGAGAAGGATCAGGACATGGTTGAAGGGGTCAGAGACTGAGAAATGAGAGATGTGACTAAGGGAGCAAAAAGGAGGATATGCATGAAGTGAATGAACAAATAAATTGGTTTTGGGGGTCTTAGAGAAAGAGAGGAGAAAACAATGGGGAAGGAGCCATTCCAAAGAAATCAGAGAGTACCTAATAACTAGGTAAAGTTCTGGACAGTTGTGGATCCTCTTATGTGTCTGAGGAAGGCAAAAGGTTGAGAGCTGAGGAGTTAGTGTGCCTTATTTTCATTATTTCTTAAATTCCCATTTATCCCACTCCAGCCTCCCCCTACCTTCTTCAATCCCCATAAGCACCTATTTAGCGTGTTTACATGTATCCTTTTCTTGGCACACATTCTTGTAGAATGTGTATCCTTTAGGGTGAATGCAGTTTTAATTTATGTCAATATGTGTACTGTGTGTCTCTTTTCCTTTCCAGTTAGATCCATGTTTTTAAGATCCAATCAGGTTGTGAAGGGTACATCTCTTCCAGGTTTCCCACTGCTTCAGAATGGGGGCCACGTGCTCTACATGGCAGTGCCCAAGGGGGACAGTGACAAAGTTGATTGCAACTAGGGGGTCCAGGGAGTGGGGATGGGTAGATATCATTAATCTTGGATCACGCTGTAGGGGAGACAACTGACTTGGCCACATCCTTCACAAACACCTGCGTAACAGCTGTTGACTCTGAATGCCCGTGGGAGATGAAGGTGTTAGGTAAGCACAGGGAGTATGTTATATTCAGTATAATTGTCCCTTTTCGTGTGGGTTTCCAGCTCCCAGTCAATTCTGCTTTGGGGGCAGTAGGGAGTGATCATATGAGCTGGCTGGTCATGTGCTGCAGGAGTAATCCAAGTCAGTGAGGCCACACAGCATCTCCCTGGGGTGCACAGTCTGTCCTGTGGTTGGTCAGAGGGGAGAAAATGTTGAGTTCCTGAAGTCTGGTATATGCTTTTTAGCTCTACTGGACTGTGGTCAGTTTTGCCTTTGTGAACACCGCAGGCTGCAGTCTTCTTTGGCTTGAGATTTTTCTTGGGCTGTAAGATTTGAGATTTTTATAGTGAGAGACACTTGACATCAAGGGGTCACCTAGAGTGGGGCAGAAAAACAGTACATTCTGAATAACTTCTAGAGGAAAAGTGGGAGGTTATACCTCTTTTATTTAAAAAGAAAATAAATTGTTCTGATTACCATAATTGTTGGTATATAAATTATTGTTCTCATTACCATACTTTTGTTAAACAAAGTCAAGCCTAGGAAAGAATAAAGAAGAATGAAAAAGATCACAACAAATCTGACAGTTATATTTTAGTAAATTTCCTTTCAGAAATCTTTCTCTACATGTGTATATCTGTGTATGCATACGCTGTTTCAAAAACTGAAAGTCTTCATATTTTTTATTTAATAAATTCCTTTTGATGGATAGCTATATTTTCTCCAGCATTCTAGGACAGAGAATTTTCTGCACTTGACTAATTATTTTTTTCTTCAGATAAGTTCCTTGAAGAAGGATTCCTAGGCCAAAATGTATGTACATTTTAAATGCATCTCAGTAAGATGACATCAATTTATAATTCAACTAACTAAAATTGCACAAAACTATGTGTGTGTATATGTGTGTGTGTATATATATATATAAATAAATATGTATATATTTATTTATTTTTTGGGGGATGGAGTCTCACTCTTGTTGCCCAGGCTGGGGTGCAATGGCACGATCTTGGCTCACTGCAACCTCTGCCTCCCAGGTTCAAGCAATTCTCCTGCCTCAGCCTCCCGAGTAGCTGGGATTACAGCTACTCCACGCCCAGTTAATTTTGTATTTTTAGTAGAGACGGGGTTTCTCCATGTTGAGGCTGGTCTCGAACTCCTGACCTCAGGTGATCTGCCCACCTCAGCCTCCCAAAATGCTGGGATTACAGGCATGAGCCACTGCGCCCGGCCAGACAAAACTATATTCTAAGATGTTTGTTCTTTTGAACTCTGTAGAATTACATGATATCCAGAAACTCTGAAAACTGAGATGAGGAGGAAACTTATATTCCTCTAGAGCTTCATTCTCAGCCTAGGAGTCATTTGGAATATCAATCCAAGATCTTACCCTACCTTCACAGATAAAACTCCAATTAAACAGCTATTTCTGAGTTATAAGCAACACCTGCTGAGTCTCTCTGTTCTCTCTCTTTTGAGCAGATCAGGTATAATTTTCTCCATTTTACATAAAACTAGAGAAGATGAAGAACTATCTCAGTTTGCACAAATGGTAAATAGGAGGGGAGAAGACTTTCATCAGGTAGGAAAATACAGAAATTTCTCCTTGAAAAAAAATACTCCACAAATTGGGAAACTTGGAAATTCTGTTGTTACGTTAGGAATTATTGGGGAGGATTTTTGCACAGAGGTTCACCAATGATTTATCAGTTAAGTCCTGAGTGTAACTGAACTTTGTTCTGCCCCAGGCCTTCTGTCAATAACAGAGTCCAGTAAGTCTCTGAAGATAATTAACAGCTTTTCCAAAGTAATCCTTTCCCTCTCTCAACTTGTTTAGGAGTTGTGAAATTGAAGAAAAGGAAAATCGTTTTGGAAGGATTTCAGATAAATGTAGACAGTTTACATGAAACTTCATATTACAGGTGTTCCATTTCACAGTTAATGGACTACGAAGAATGCTGTGTGCAAGGTGTTCAGACTGAGGTGCAGAGATTAGCAGGTGTGTAAGAAGAGAATAACTGCATAAAGATGTGGCCAGTAACCCTTAGAATTTCATGGAAAACTGATCTTCTTGAAAAATAATACAAGGTCAAAGTCTTTTTGTTTATTTATTAGGACTCTTTGAACAAGTCTCATCGGAATTATTGGACTTACTATGTTTTAGAAAGTAGCATTCTGGAGAGAGCTAGGGACACATGGATTAACTCAGCTTTAGGACGGAGAGCACATCCATACTGCTCACTGCATGCATAGCACAGTACCTGGCATACAGTGTTCATCAAGTATTATTCAATAATGTATGTGGTAGAATGATTCACAGATAATTTGTGTGGGAAATATTTGTGTTTAAATGGAAGATCCTGAAAATACAACTCAATCTCTTTTTGGTAGAATGTATGGCAAGATCTTTTTGAGCATAGGCCCTTCTCTTAGCAGTTGGGATTTTCTAGTTGTTCATTCCCTTGAACTTTACAATCAAGGCTTAATTATTGTTTTCAATCACAGTAAGATGAGAGTCCTTAGAGTTTGGTTCACTACGCCTGGGATTGTTCCTGTAGGGGGGAAGAGCTGTTCCCAAGCTTAGGGCTCTCATTTACAGTGAATTATCTCACAAGGATCTTTAATTACAAAGACCTTTAATTATATCCTGTTACTATTGTGATCATTACAGAACTGGCTGATTACAATAATTCAAATTGCAAAAGAAAAATGAAGGAAGGGTGCATCAGATGAGAAGGAGAGAACTGTTTAGCCACCGAAAGGAACAAATTCTCAACTAGAAGAAAACAAAATCTAGCTTATGCTGTTTTTAAAAGACACACCTAAAACATAATGATACAGAAAAATTAGGAAGTAAAGGAACGAAAAGAAACTTACCAGAGAATTGCTACTCCCAAGAAAAGCCAAATTAGCAATATCAGTATCAGAAAAAATAAGTTTTAAGACAAACGTGACCATTATAAATAAAGGGGATTGTATGTAGCAATGAAAACAATAGTTTATTTGGAGGATTGACCATTTAAATCTGTATATGCCCAATAATACAGCCTCAAAAGATATAAAGCAAAAATTGACAGAATTATAATAAGTAGAAACTTACTTAATCCTAGAAGATTTTAACTTACTTATAAATCACCTCCAAAAATGATATCTTAAGCAGCAAAAAAGATGAACCTCATTAATGCAAAAATCCTAAATAAAAGTTTAGAAAATTGAACCTAATAATGTTTGCAAAAATACTTCACGTGTAAGTGAGGTTTATCTCAAGAACGCAAGGCTACTTTAACCTTAAAATATACTCTCCAAAATAATTTTCTGTAATAACTGACACATTAACAGATAAAAGTCACATGAACATATCACTAGATATAGAAAAAATTTGAGAAGTTTTAAAATTAGTTAAGATAAAAAACTATCAGCAAACTAGAAATATAAAGGAACATCTTTCACATAACTAACGGTATCTGAAAAATTGTAGGGGCCCAGCAGCAGTTCTCTCTGACCTGCTGCCCTCCTGTCTGGTCCCTCGTTCTCTCCAGAGGCTGGCCATAGAAACTGGAATCTCACTTCCCCAAGGCGGGTCATAGAAACTGGAACCCTCTTGCCCTAAAGTCAGTTTTACAGTCTAAAAATATTACTATCACTTTACACAGTCTTTCTGTGTAAAAACTGACCATGAATAACCTGACCTATCTTGTTTGACTGTAGGTCATAAGTTCCACTTTCCAGAGAGGGTCCTGCCCCGTACCCAGAAGGAAGGAATGGTGAGAGGCATTGCTACAGAGAGGCCAAGAAAAACCCAGACAGACAGGCCTTGCTAGGTTTTCTCACTCAGTCTATCGGCTTTAGGTCCAATCATTTTCCTACACAACTGTCCATACTTTGTTGAAACTAAGCATAAAAATGGACAGTTTCCTCTGTATCTTTGGGTCTTCATTCTGAAGGCTCCCATGTCACACAAAACTATAATCAAATAAATTTGTATGCCTTTTCTCCTATTAATTCAACTTTTGTCAGTGACTTTTAGTGAACCCTCGGAGGACAAAATGGCAGCTTTCCTCTCCTCCCTACAACACCTACATGATGCCTTATATGTAATAGTGAACTTTTCACAGCATTCTTGTTAAAGTCAGGAAGAAGAAAGAATGCCCATAACACATTTCTATTTAACACTGTCCTGGAAGCCCAATAAAATAGATGAAGAAAGAGAAATAAGAGGTATTTCTCTTATTAAAAGAAGAAACAATGTTGTTAGTCTGTGGTGATACAGTTGTAAAAATGGAAAATCCAAGAAAACCTACAAATTATAAGAACCTTAATTAGAGTTCAGTAAGGTTGCAGGATGCAAGATCAGTATTAAAACATCAGTGGAACTGGGCATGGTGGCTCATGCCTGTAATCCCAGCACTTTGGGAGGCCGAGGCCGGTGGGTCACCTGAGGTCAGGAGTTCAAGACAAACCTGCACAACATGGCAAAGCCCTGTCTCTACTAAAAATGCCAAAATTAGCTGGGTGTGGTGGTGTGGGCCTGTAATCCCAGCTACTCGGGAGGCTGGGGCAGGAGAATCACTTGAACATGGGAGGCAGAGGTTGCAATGAGAGGGTGCCTAGGGATGAATCTAATAAAACGTATGCAAACATTTATGAAGAATAATGTAAAGTTTTATTGAAGCCCAATGTAAAGGAAGTGATATACCATGTTCATGATTAAGAAGGCACAATATTATAAAGATGGAACTTCTGGCATTAAAACATAAATTCAATCTAGCTCCCAACACAATTTTTTAGGAGATCGATAGGCTCATCTAAAATTCATAAGATGAGTAAATGGCCAAGAATAGCCACAACAATTTTGAAGAAGGGTATGGTGGTGTGAGAATTAATTTACCAGATAACAAGACTTTGTATAAAATATGGTAATAAAGCAGTGGAGCACCAGGGCAGGAATAGATACCCAGAAAAAACGGACCAGAAAAGCCTGGATTAACATTTGGGCGTATGTAGACAATCAGAAGACCACAAAGATGGCATAAAAGATAAGCAGGAAAAGGATGACTTACTCAGATACAAATGGATTCATCAGGGAAATAAAAAGTAAAATAACAATGCATCATTTTATGCTCATTGAATTGTCAAACATTAAAATATCTGACAGCACCAGGTAATGATAAAGATAAAGAGAAATGGAAATTACTACACTAAAGGTAAGGGTACTGTGGAGAGGAAGAAATTTGTCAGTATCTAGGAAATATTAAGATATGCATTTTATATGACCCAACAATTCCACCTCTATGTGTATATTTTGGAGAAACTTTTGCACATATTCCAATGAGACTGGCATAGGAATACTCATTGCATAGTCACTTATGACAGTGAAAATCAAATGTTGCTAAACAGGGAGATTAATAAATTGTATATATGTGTAAAATTATAGCAGTGGTATACACACAACTTTTGGCATTTATGGCAATGAAAATTAAATATTGATAAATAGGGAGATTAATAAATTATACGTATGTATACAATTACAGCAGTTGTATGCATAAAGCAGTGGAAATTAAAAGTTGATAAATAGGGAGCTTAATAATATACAACTAAGCAGCTGGAGCTATTTGTATCTCAAAAACCCAATGCTGAACGAAAAAAAATCAAAGTGCGTAATGTTATCTGCTATTTTTTATGCAAAACTCATAAATACCAAACTAATTGGTCATGTTATTTAAGGATAGATAGATTTGAGGCAAATACATTTTAAAAATAGCTGGGAAGGATATATAATAACTTTAGGATTGTAGTTACTGCTGAAGAGAGAGGTAGAGAATTTGGTTGTTGAGGGATGTAAATGCCAATATCTGTGATATTAAATGAATGTTTGTTAAAAAAAGGAATAGACAAGGCAAAATATGAATATTTATAAGATTTGGATGTGGGTAAATGAGTCTTTGTTATGTTTTTCTATATATTTTCAAGTATTTGTGAAATATATTATGCAATAAATAAAAGATCACAAATGGATGATGAACTCACAGTTGGTTTTAAGTAAAGACATTGAATAATTTTAGTCAGGAAAACACAAACAAAAGAAAATGTGAACCTTTGGCCCTGAGATTTGTGGCTTGTTAAATGAAAGTTGATCATATCTCAGGTTTGGAAACTTGGGAAAGTTGATCGAATCTCAGGTTTGGAAACTCTCCTTTTGATTGTTCTTGGTTGTTCCCAGGAGAAGTTCCAAGAAACTTCTGGGTGCTTCCAAGCATGCTTGCATTTTCAAGACTTGAGTCTGGCAGATGAATAAAGACTGGGGAAATGTATGTTCAGTTTTGATTTAGAATTAGTAGGAAAATAAAATCAGAGCTGTTCAAAGATAAGCACAAAGATTTCTGCTTGAAAAAAATGCCACCTGTAAGTGTCCTAAGATAAATGTTTTGGCATGTGTCTGCATACTTTATTTTCAGAGTTAAAATGCAGTTCCCCCTCCTTCTTTTAAAAAATCTATTCTAATACATTTTGTTGTGGCAAAGAAGAAAAACTTGTTTCAAGTTAAATTTTTCATGTAATGTATATTTCACATACATATATAAAGACCCTACAAAAACCATTGCTCAGGTAATAATTTATTAAGTCAATTTAAACTAAACATTGCTACCATTGCAAAAGCATTTGCTCTGAAAAGGGACTGAAAAATGCATCATAAAGTTACATAGTTCAGCAACAATATCAATATTGATTATGTAAAGTAAAACTACTGCAAATGTCATTTAAGCTTACCCTGTAATTTTTAATAACTTTATAAGGAGCAAATGTGTCACCTTAAAAATGTACCAGTGGCATTTACAAATTCTTTCAAACTCATTTACAAATACAGTGATAAAAATTCCTGAGCTACCTTTTCTTACACCAGTGTTCACCAATCAACATCCACGTAGTGTTTTATTTGACCGACATCCTCTTTCTTTTTCTTAAGAAAATATTTTATCACATTTGTAAAAGTATCTGTGCTTCAAGTCAGTTTGTAAGTATCTGTTTTTAATGTGAACCTGATCATAACAAGAGAAAAATGCTTAACATTAGCAGGGGCAACAGGAATTGAGGGGTGGTGTGGGGGATGGTGGAGGAGATGTAGATACAAGAATTCCAGTTTAGGTATTGGGACCTCCAAAGTAGAATGCATCTGACAGTATCAAAAACAGGCTCAGTTTCATCTGCATGGTTTTGAGGGACTTTCAAAGGTAAAGCCAGCAGGAATTATTCTGCATATTCTGGCAAGGGAGGTCCCTGTTGGGGGCTTTTCAATAATTCCATTTCTCATCCTTCTCCCCCGTCCCCCCACTGCTCCCTTACCCCAACATTTCAAAATTTCTATTAAATGGAAGTTGCATCTTTCAGCCGCCAAAAAACTGGGGAGATTTACAAGGTATAAAACTTGATTAGTAAGTTGTAGGAAACCTGACAAGGTTAAGGTGTCAGATGGGAATCTGGCAAGATGTGGCAATATTTAATTTCTGTTTTTTTTCGGGAAAGTATATTCAATGCTTTTGAAAAATTAGTTACATATTACTTCTCCAGCCTACCATTAATTGTATAGATCCTGTGTCTGGTGACTGAGACTTCAAATTTTGCACCTTAAAAATGTAAGAGGACCCAAGAATTAAAGGCAGATGGCTTCAATATAAGCACAGGAGAGCTAGCACTTCTTTGACTGAAGCCAAGTTTTTAAGAGCATGATACTCAAGTAAGAAAGAAATTTCTCATTCTTCTGTAAGACATGGCATTAGAGAATTAAGAGGGGGCAGAGAAGAACTTGGAAAGCAAAATCACACACCATTTCACAATTCTACAACACAAACATGAACAGTAAGTGAAACTTTCTAGTTCTAGATCCATTAAAAGATTATCCATTTGCACTTCATCTGATGGATTTTGTCAGAAAAACTGTTGTTAGCAATATGAATAAATAATAACTGTTCAAAAGGATTCCCCACTTAAAAAATGCTTTGGTTTTTCCATTATTTCACAATATTTAAATAAGCTTCTCTTATTGGATCTCCTTATATCTGGTTCCATCTCCCCTCATTTTTCTCAGGCTCCCATGCTATAGGGATGAGGTAAAGGAGGGAAATTTTGTCTTGCAATCATATGGAAGGGTGGACATAGAGGGGAAGAACTTTTTTTGTCCCACTTACATAAACAACGTCCTGATTATAGATCTTTTAGCAACAAGAAATGTCCAAAAAAATGCTTCAGCCATGAATGTGTTATTTTGCTCATCTCCATTTCAAATAAAAAAATAGGGCAAGAGTAGGTAAGGGAATTAAGCATTTATTAAGCCAGGCACTGAGCTGGGTATTTTCAATAATGATGTGAATAGAAATATAATGAACACATTATATTGGGATGTCTAAGATTTTGTTTGGCAGGCATTGTTTTTGGCATGCAATAAAAATGAAGATGTTATGATAGCAGTTAGCATTATCTCCAATCTATTGACAAAGATTTAACTACCCATGTTGTCCCCTCAAAATAGAAGGAGACAAATGAATAAACCCATGGAAAACAGAGAGCACAATGTGCCACAAGCAAAGATTTACAGAATGAAAAATGCCAAATAACAAATCAGATAACTATAGTCTTCTATAAATCTTTAAGTCTAAAAAGATAGACATTACAATAACTACATACAGAAATGAGTTTTTAAAATCAAAACAAGATTATTCCTGGTAAATGGCTGACTTTTCCCATATCATACTATGTTTGATGGCTAAAATCAAATAAGGAAAAGGATTATTTCTAGGGGGGTTACAGAAGTCAATTTGTAAGAGATATCATTATCATGGCTTTGGACAACTATGAGGTGACTTATAGTTAGGAAAAAATCTGCACTCTATGGTTTTTCTGGTTTTTCATCTGATGACGTACTAAGTATTCTTTCTGAACCTTTCTTGCAGCCAGTTTTTATGAAATGTAAAAATGTAAGAATGGTTATTCAGAAACTCTTGCATAACCCTGCAAAGTGATGAATTAGAAGGTGTATATATATGTGTGTGTGTATATATATATGTGTATATATACACCCAGCAACTTAATTATAACAATTACCTCTAATATGTGTGTGTGTGTGTGTGTATATATATATATATATACCCAGCAACTTAATTATAACAATTACTTCTAATTTCTCACTTAGTGTTGGGGAATTTTGCTTGGCATTTTCTAGAGAAAGAGGAAAAGCAGAGGTAGTGGTAGCTTTGAAAATATGGAACCTTATGCTATTACATATAGCTTCACTTCAATATGGCTTTACAGAAGACACAGTCACCCAACAGGCTGGTTCTAGATTGCTTTGGTTTCCACATGAGACTTTTCAATTGTTTAAAATGAATGATGAAGCACAAAAGCAAGCCCTCATTACACAAAGAACACTTGAGAAGCTTCAGCAGTCACAGGAAACAAAGCCGAGAGGTTGACTTTTAAACAACTGTTGGATTGTACTTTAAATGTGTAACACCCTAGAGCAGCTGTACAATGAATGACATAGAATCCTTCTTCTAGACAAAGATTAAGAAAAAAATTAGTACATTCACCGTTTCAACAGAAATACATTACATATTTTTTCAGTTTTTTTTACAGTCATAGACACAATAATATTGCAACTACATATGGATAAATTGTAAGTTATTAAGTAATGATTTTCATTTGTATTACATGATGAGTTTCACAACATGAGGATTACATATTTCAGTATGGCGTATACTATTTTTGAACCACATAAAGCAATATAGTACTAAATAATGTAACAGTTACTGTGAAGTCAGGAATGCCACTTGGCAAATACATCAAATATGCCACCAAAAACCAGTCAAAACATGAGACGTGACATCTTTCATTTCTAAACTCTATGCAGCTTTGAAGGAAGGACATTAGGACACAAAGGGGAGGTAGTTACTTTAAAAAATTCACAATTAGCTTTTCAGGAATTTCATAAAACAAATTATTTTTCAGAAGTATCTTCACCATATAGTTTTTCAGATAACAAGGAAAAAAGATTTTTTCCTCAGGATTTGTAAAGTGTGCACAAAAAAACTCAGACTACATTTTGAGGTTTATCCAAGTGAAGCCTAATTTGACCATAACTAGTAAAGGTTATTTTTTATATTACTACTTCAGTTGCTGAAGGTTTTAGGGTTTCTTTCTTTTTAATCAGCAGCAAGTAGAATGTTAATGAGTAGATGAAGATTATCTGAGAGTTAATTAATAGACTAAGGTTATCTGTGGTCTATTTATCGACCACACCTTATAAACAAGATAGGTTTTTCCTGTTTTGAGACTTTACATGTCTCAATACTTTCTAAATTGAAAACAGAGCATTAAATCAGGGGAATTGATGTGGATAAAACAGCTGCCAGCATGATAGTGTTTGTGAATTATGTACCTCTCTTGGACATAAACTCATAAAATCTGTTCAGAACACTGAACATATTTAGATTTGCCATATCCAATAAAATTTGGATTTAGTGGGTTAGTCTCAGCATTTCCTGGAATCCTGAGATGCCCAGATCTCTCTGGAAACTTCCTATTTCCTATTTTACTATCTTTTTCCTTTTATTGAAATGGGTGCCATGAGGGTCCTAGACCAAAACTCACCATCCTGAAAAACAAAAATCTGGGGAGAGAGCTCCTGTTTTATTTTCAGATGATATATTTGCTAATCATAGAATAAGTTCAGTTCATAATTATAAATAGGATTTCTCTGAAGCAATCAATCTGTATTTTTAAAGCTTCTCCTTAAGACCTCCAGTATCTAGTCATGAAAGTAGCTTGGATTTATTTATTTATTGAGACAAGGTCTTGCTCTGTCACTTAGGCTGGAGTGCAGTGACACAATCACGGTTCACTGCAGCCTCAATCTCCTGGGCTCAAGCAATCCTCTGGCTTCAGATTCCCAAGTGACTAGGACTACAGGTACGTGTCACCATGGCTGGCTAATTTTTAAAATTTTTGTAGAGACTGGGTCTTACTATGTTGCCCAGGCTGGGCATGGATTTATTAATGGCCTTTGAATTAGCTAAATAATTAATGAATGTGGGCTTAGTCTCCAAGCATGCAAATCTCTAAATGGGATATACTTGTGATCTTCAACTTGGCCTTGGATAGCTGTGTGACTGATTTAACCTTTGACTCAGTCTTTTGCAGTGCCGAAGTCATTGTTTATGAATAATTTCATTTCTTGTGGATCCTATGGTTGCTACTAACTCTTAGGAAAAATAGTAGGCTCTGGAGAAGAAGTAAAAACCCTATAAATACGTAAAGCTAGGAAGGAAAAGGAAAAGCAAGGATGTTAAATCAATCTGACTTGGAGGAACAGATCTGTGTTTTTCTCTTAAGAATTGTCACACAGTTTCACGTGCTCTCTGCTTCAGGCCAAGGGCACATCAGCAAGGCTTTCTTGCACTGCACCAGGGACACTGACCTGAAACCCTGGATTTCACCTAGATCATGAGAGGTCTTAGAAACCTTTTAGGCCAACCCACTTATTTAACAAGTAAGGAACCTGATGTTCAGATTTTAGAAGACATCCCAGGACAGAGAGCCTGCTTAGTTGTGGCAATGTGATTTAGTCCTGAACATTGAGTGCTCAGTCACTGTCTTAGTGACAGTATTATTGTGCTTGAGCCAAAAAGGCAGAAAAGGAAATTTGTTCACTCAAGAACACATGAGACTTTCATCAATGGCACATCTATGTTAGCAACACTTGGGATGGTAATTCAAAGCCATTTATATTTTTCTGTTTGTGTGCAAAGTTCCAATGTACATGCATTGTTCTCTTCAGGTTTAGGCATGTAAGCCAAAGACATTCAAAAATGTATCAATATGTTTTGGTATGAAGAGTCTCAAATCACAGCGTGGCAGATTTATCCCCAAATTACAGCCAGACTCAATTTCTTATCGGGCAAAGTAAGTCACACTATTCACAACAGCTCTGTGTTGATTCAATTAAACAATACGTAAACATTCACTGAACATTTGCTGGTTGACCCTTAGAGCATTTTGTTGTGCCCTTTCTGGCTTCTTCTCATCTATCTGTCTATCTGTCTGTCTATCTATCTATCTATCTATCTCCCTACAAGGCAAATGTTACTTTCTAATCAATACATTTTTCCTTGAAAAATGAAAACTTAAAAAAAAAAATAAAACTAGAGGAAGGCACTTTGTAAAATGTGCACAAATCTGTTTCTTTCTTGTCTACTCTAAGGAGATAGGGAAGTTGCTAAAGGCAGGGCCAAGTCTTTCTGCAAATGATGGGCAGTGGTGGACACTTGAGGAAGGAGAAAGCCAGAGTTTCCCCAGAGCCAAACTGCTTCTTGGAATGCAGGGGCCTCTGGTTGCTCAATAACTCACAGGCTTTTCACATTCAGCTGGGTCATCACAAGACACACAGCAAAACCGCCCAGATCTTGTGTAGGCAGTAGAGGATTGACCCCTTCAGATCAAGCCAGTTAAAGTGAGTCTTTTGTACTTAAGTGACTACCAGGATTGGTCTTAGGCACTTAGGAAAATGTAGAGTCTGTTAAATAGCTAATAAATGTAGGATCTGTTAAATATCTGACACAGCGGATACTAACTTGTGCTTATACACATCTGTTAGAACGAATCGGAACCTTTTGCTGTTTGGGTTGTAAGCTACACAAATCACCCATTGCCTAGATTCAGTTTCCATGCGCCTTAAAACTTGAATATTTAGGTATTTGTTTATAAAAATACAACTTACTATAACTCAGAGTGTAAGGACCCATGAGCCAACTGCGCAACGGTTGTTAATAATCTAGGAAGGTGCGAGGAAAAAAACTAACAGCCAGATATAAGAAAACAGATTTGGGGCTGTTGGATTCAGCAAGGAATGAGCATGGCTTGATTCAGTGAAAGATCATTTTTCTAAAGATTAGTGCCTCCTTCAATATGTCTCTTTTCAATCTCCTGCCTCTTTTTTTAATGCCTCTTTCTACACATATATTTGCACATAATCTTAGAATATGATTCTGTATACATATCACTTATAAAATGCACATGCAATATATTAAGACTAACTGGAACTGACGGTTTAAAAAGCAAAGTATAAAGAGCACATCACTAAAGATTACTTTGTATTTCTATGACGAAGAGCAATTTTTTGTTAGATTAAGATAGAAGGCATTGGTTGGAATTATTTTTGCAGAAAAATATTCAGTGAGTCATGGAATCCAGGAGTCAGTTTCAAAGGACCTTAGAGGTTATCTGGTCCAACATCTTCAGAGGAAACTGAGGCTTAGAGAGGGGAATTAATCTCTCCAAGGCAAAGCAGTTAGGACCAGAATCCAGGTCTCTTGACTGTCCCCCGCCCCACATGTATCCTTCCATTTGAACAGCTGTGTCCTTGATAGACCACAAAAAAACCTTTTTGTTAGACCACAAAAAAGCTTAATTCAGATAAACAGTGCCAACTGATCACAGAATTAAAGTCTTGGTTTGATGAGTGGCTAATTGGTGTTTTTTAGGGATTTAATTCAAGTCCTTAGCTGTCACAGTTTTTAATATGTATTATAAAAAATTATCTGTCAAAAGCAGATTACTTTTATGTTTAGGTTTTCAGACTTTAAGAGTGACTGATACATATCTTCTCTATTCTTAGAGAAGAATAGACTATGTTAGGAAAGGTTTAGTCTGCATTGGCTTTGAGGGTGACTGTCTTTGGTTAATGCCTCTCAAGGTAGACTATATTCCTTGGCCTTTCAGAAGTTGTGCATCCTTTTGCAGGTCATTCTTTTATGTGAATTCACATAAGATTCAGCATAATGGGAATCTTAAACTACTGATATGCTTCTTTTTTTGTCTTCTTACCTGCAGTGTTGTTCATTGCAAGTCAAACAGACTTGATCTGTCCTTTCCAAAAGAAGATTGTTACTATGCACTAAAATAGTGGAAATGGTTGTCTAGAACAGTGCTTCTCAAACTTCAGTGTGCACTTGAATCATTTGGGGATCTTAGTAAAATGCAGATTCTGATGCTTTAGGTTAGAGATAAGGCCTAAGATTCTGCAAACAGAATTTTCAAACACTGCCCAAGTGATGCCTATGCAGTTGGTTCTCAGACTGTTTAAGTATTGAGGATTTAGGGGACTGAATGAGCTTGGACAACTTTCCCACATGCTTCCCTTACTCACATGATATTTTTCATATGTTAGGAAAATGGAGCTTCATATCTATTGCTTTTGACATTCTCAAAACATTGGCAATGTGTTCACTTTCAAACGGGGCCAGGGGGAGACCTCTGAGTCCAGTTGCTATCAATATGAGCTAGTTGGGAATATTTGACTCCCAGAGGTGAGCTCGAGTTCTCTATGTCCAGCTAGTAAATGGACACATAGAATAGATTTACCATCAAGTGAAGGGAAAAATAGAGGGAGGGTGTTAGATGAGTCATGGATGCACCCTTTAAAATGAAGATCCAAGCTTTGACTTCTTTCAGGAAGCCTGGCATTGGAACTGACTGGGAGATTCTCACTACCACACTCTGACCTTTGGAGCTATTTCCATTGCTATACAAATACCTAGTTTCCCAGAACTTTTATTTGGACACTTCTGATATGAGCTGTTTCTGCCTCTGCCAAGATTTTGCAGTTGAATTTACTTCAGAGAACCACTAACTCCTGGCTTTGCTTAAAATTTTTTTGTGGCTCAAGATTTCTCACAAAAACAAAACCTCTCTCTTTAAAACAGCTGTTAGAAATCGTCGCTCTCCCTTTTTATGGTAGCTTTAGGAAGATTCACCCATTGATGAACAGGAGTCCCAGAGGAGCCTGAAACTCAAAGGAGAAATAATTTCTGGTTTGTGGAGAATCCTAAATCCCTAGGTTGGTGGTGGTGGTAGTTGTCGTTTAAAGTGTCCTGGAGATAAAAAGAATCAGATAAACCATACTACATTGTGTTGGAAACTGAATTTTGTCATTCACTTCATATTTCACAGTGGGCTTTGGGTTGGTATGGCATTTTACTCCACAAATGGGAACTGCATATACTACTATGTACTGTAAATACACATTATAACCTCGCAGCAGAAAATACTTTACCCACTGAATACGTAAACAGCTGTACTGGGAAGATAGAAAATAGTCTTTTATTTTACCTAAGTTATAGAAAAATAGTCTTCAAAAATACATTGTTAAACTTATGGGTTTGTATTAAAGTAGAATTTGTATGTACAGTAAGGCAGTAATTCCATTAGCATCCTGCTGTGGTTTTCTTTTAAAGTTAGTCTTTAGGGTATTTTTTTTTTAACTAAGAAAAGACTAAGGTGTATAATAAATTACCTATTATGCTGAAATGAAGCAGGAAAACATCCTAAAAGGATTCACATGAAATTCATCTGTCCCTTGTGTAAGAAAATTTTAATTTCCAAACTATATTCTATAGAGGCTTTAAAATAGAATTTAGGGGGAAAAATCCATGCTTAACATATCTAAACTATTTTAAGAAAAAAATGGAGGCATTATTTCTTACTTGCATATCAGCAATGTGTCAGTAAGGTATAGGAACTGATGTAAACAATTTGTTCTGGAATGCATTCTTTCTTTAAATGGTTATATTTGGGTAATCCTAATAAAATGGAGGAGGAGTGTAAAGGTTATGCAATTGTTTTTCAAAAGCAATTTTCATGGCATTTTCCTATGTGGAAAATTTTCCTTTGTCATCTTTCTATGGTAAACAATTTTGACAATTTCATTTCCGTCTGTCCCATGCCAAATCACGAAAGCCTTTTCCAGAGGATACTTCTATTGGCATTGTCCCTCAAGAATACTAAGCAGTGTGCTTTTATTTCATTGAACACATAATTTTATAACTAATAGCAAAAAGTAAATCTACAAATCACAGTTAGGAAACATAATGATTTGTTCTGGAATCAGCTGCTGGAGAAAGAGGCAAGTGGTTAAAAATGGAGCATGAAAGGAGCTGGGAGCTTTAGTAGTGTCAGTCTGACTATATTCTTCAGCATTTCATGTACTCCGTAGTGTTACCTGAAGAAAAATCACATTTTAACCAATCATTCCATTAGTCAAGCTATCAATGAAAGGAGTGCGTAAAACATGCGGGATCCAGGTAATCCAAACCACCCAGCTGGATCCTGCACTTGCTTGGTGTCGCAGTGAAGTTGGCCAGGTCTTTCTCAGCTTGATTCTGTTCAAGTGATGGTGGGGCCTCTTTGGCTGATTCTTCAAAGCAAGCCACATTTTTAGCATGCGGATCCGGCACCAACACCAGGATGTTGTTATCCATGACCCCGGACACTTTGGCATACTCCTTACTGTTCTCAGGAGCCCTGGGCTTCTCGGGCTGGCTGCTGTTCTCTCTCTGTTTCGGTAGCAATGATAATGCGCCATCGTTGTTGACCTTGTGAATCTCCACATAATCCAAGGGTTTAGCGGAGCCAAAGGGGGTTTTCTCCTGGGGCAGCAGCCAGGGCGTATCTTGGTCAGTCTTGGAATGGAAGCTATCCACCTCCCTCTGCTGGGCTGCCTTTCCCTCCTCTCTAGACTTAATGGTTTGAGAGGATTTTAAAGCATCTTTACCTGCTTCGTCCAACAGAGTGGCCGGTGCAACTGCAGGGCCCACAGCCAGCTCACACACATCAGTAATATTGTGGTAGGAGGATCTGGGGTTGTGCTGTATTAAGGGCCATGTTGAACATTTGGATCCGCCAGCATGAAAATAGGGGATTTTGCCTTCTATGCTTATGCACTGGGGGTCCCAGGTGTGAGTTGTTTCAGGATTCTCTGGCTTCTCAATGACCTCAGGATCATAGAATGTGGAGGGATTGGCCTGGGGTTCCTCACACTTTTCAGACAAAAGGGAAGGGCTGTCGCAGCTCCCCCGGCCTGAGTCAGTGTCAGGATCCAGGTATGTGGGTTTCATACCTTGACTTGGGTGTTCTTTTGAATGGACTGACATTAGATGCTGGTCCTCACTGTCGTCTACTTCTAAATACTCCACCAGCAAGTCCTCATAGTCAGAAGTGGGAGGAAAGTCTTGGCATCCCAAGGCACTCAGTAGTTCTTCAGACTTGCCCTTCTATTAAAACACGGACACAAGAAGAGATGGCTGTTAGCTTCATAGCATTCCAAATCAGCATCCCTGCTAAGTGGTATCTTTTCATTGCCACGAGCAGGTGGGAAGATCTCAAACTTCAGACATTTGTGTGCCAGGCCATCCAGAATCACCTTCTGGATACTATTCAGCAGATATATATATATATATATAAACTCAGGATATTTAACTCAGTCTCTCTCCAAGCAATAATAATCATGAGTTTAATGCGCAAGTAGTATATACACATACAATAATAAACAGATAACTGTAAAATGAAGGTTTGTGAAACTTCTAAACCCACAGTGCTCATGCATGCATCTGACACTGTGGCCCACTGGCAGGGGTGTGGTTGCTGGCCTCCTAACTTCCTCTATCACCTTTTAGAATCTGGCAATAGTAAGTGGATTCTTGTCTTTTCCTTCTGTGGTTCCTCTTCCTTCTCTCCTTCCTCTTCTTATTTCCCCTTCCCTTCTCCTCTCTCTTCCTAACCTACTGTTTTCTTCTACTCTACTTCCTCTCCCTCCTTCTCTTCTCCTCCTTCTTTGCCCTATTCCACATTCCCCGCTCTTCCTATTCTTCTCCCTCCTATCCTTCTTCTCCCCCTCCTTCTCTTCTCCTCCTCCTTTGCCCTATTCCATATTCCCCCCTCTTCCTATTCTTCTCCCTCCTATCCTTCTTCTCCCCCTCCTATTTCCTCCTACCTCCTCCTCTCACTCTCGCCTATTTTTTCTTATCCTCTGACTTGGGTCAGGTACTGACCTAGGTCTTGGCTTGATCACTTATTACAGGGTATGTGACTTTGGACAAGCTACTCTCTGAACCTCAGCTTCTCCATTTTTAAAAGGTAGAAAATAATATGAATACTACCCATCTTGTGGGGGTGGTGGTTCTTTTGAGGATTAGAGGTAATATCATTGAGAATGCTAATATGTATTTTTGAGACAAAAGTAGCTATTTTATCATTAAGTCTCTGTGGCTAGCAGGTTAAATTGTGAGCTGGACAGTAACTAATTTAGTTTGCTGAGACATTCATGCTGGTTCTATCAGGTCAATGCTACACTGGATAGTGGAGGAAGAGCACTGGGTTAGGATCCCGGACTCCTGGGCTCTAGTCCCTGCTTCAATATTTGCAACCAAAGTGAACACAGACAAGCTAGATTATCCAGGACTCACTTCTATTTTTACACTGTCAGACCCAGAGCAGCTGGGTCAAGTGGTATTTGCCTTAATGTACAGCTAGTTCCCTTTATATACGTCAGTGTTAAGCTTAAAAGTCAAACTGAAACTATTTCAACTTGGAGAAAAATTTAAAAATGTTCTAACCCCTCTTTTCATTCAAAACACTCACCACTTAATTCCCTCTTGAATCAGCCCAATTGGTCCCTGGCAAACACATGGCCCCACTGTACTGATCTGGTCTCAACTGAGTGCCCAAAGTGAGAGATAATGGCAATAGGATAGTCTGTTACTATGACTTTATGTAAAGAACATTCAAGTAGAAGTTTCTACCGATGTATGATTGAGGGGCTGGTGGTGGGTCCCTGTTTTGCATTAATCAAAATATTCACTCTCTTTCTAAGTTGATTATTTGTACAAATGTTTATCTCTGTGCTTATGAGTAGATCTGATACATCAACAAATGTGTTTCCATGTTTTCTTGACTTTCTCTCTTTGCCCTCTAACATTTAGTGTGTGAAAGTGCAGTGAGCTGAGATCCGGCCACTGCACTCCAGCCCGGGCTACAGAGCAAGACTCCGTCTCAAAAAAAAAAAAAAAAAAAAAAAAAAGAAAGTAAGTACCTTCATCCTTCACACATCTTTCTGTTAACACACATGCTGACCAGGAGAGAGAGCCTAAAAAGGCTAGCTGAAACTACCAGGCTGAACTGACAGGGACTGTGTGTGAGTGTGTGGAGTTAATTACTACAAAGCACTGAATCACACTGCATTTTTTGCCTCCTGTACTTACCTCCAACAGATGAGCATCAAATCCTTTTATTTTTGGCCCAGGAACTGGCGGAAAGATGCAGGTCACCATGCTATAAAATAATTCATGAGATTGGCTAAATGACTCATTTCTGACTCTGTAATTTTTGAAGGGTTAGTATAATAGCCACTATATACACTGTGGTAGAGATAGGACTTAGAGTTTGGCAGCTCCATGAAACAATCAATGATGAAAATAAAATTACAGAGGCCTATATTAAAATTAACTCTAGCTAATTAAGGAGGCTGATTTTGAAGTTAGTGGATTATTTGGACTATTTGCTTCTCTTGAGTTTAGCTACTCTTGCCAGATTTTTACTGTTTCACAACTATGAATCTCTGTTTCATAGAAAGAACATCAGCCTGAAATGAGTCAATTTTTCTTCTTTTTATAGCACTGATAAAAGATTTTTTTTACGGGCAAACACACTACATCTAATGGGTAAAGTGAGGGTTACCTATAGGTGTCCATCATCTTTGTATTATCTTTTTTGTCATTATCCCTGACTATCATGATTGGGAGGAAAAGTTGAGAGACAGTGAAGTACCTATAGCCCTTCAAAGCCACTGCCCAGACAATAATCAAACAGATGACAGCAGAAAGGACAGCCACAGAGATCCACACGGTTGTATCATTCATGATGAAGTCTAAAAAACAAACAGCCAGAAAGCTCTGATCATGTACAGCATCATTAAAAACAAACAAACCTAATGAATGAAACTCTTAAATGTTTATAAGGAGGATATATATATATTTTTTGAACAGCAATCCAAAGTATCATCAATGACAGGGCTATTTTCTTTTCAATATTATTAATATTTTAATATGTTGCATATGCTTTATAGTACTCTAAAAATTTAAAAATCCTTCCACATATTCTTTTTAATTGATCTTTAAAGAGGAAATCCAAGGTCACATGGTCATTTGCAGTAACAATAATAAAAGCTAACATTAACTAAGTTCTTACTAAAAGCCATCAATGGTGTTAACCTCTTTACCTACATTACTTTGTTATAAAAGATAAGAAAACTGGGAATCAAAGAAAGATTTACCAATGAACATATAACTATAGTGTTGCAGGCTGGCATTTGAACTCAGGCTTTCTGCCTCTAGACCCTGTGCTTTTGTTAAGAAAGAGTCAGGACTGGTCAGACTAGATGCATGCCTGATTTGCAGTTCAGTACCCTTTCCAGTACGCCAAGCCAATGAAAGCCCAATACTTTGGTCAGGCAAGTTGTTAGAAGAGCTAGACTTTCCTGCGTGGTTCTGGAAAAGACCCCTAACTTCGCTAAGGTTTGGTTTCTTCACTTTTAATTCTTAATGATAATCATATCTTCTGAATACCTGGGAGGGTTGGGAGGACCAAATAAGGTACAGGTGTTGTACGCTGTAAAACATTTTAAAAATGCAAGTTGAATTGTTCCCTTATAGAAGACAAGCTACTGAATTAAGGTGCTTTGCTGGAGCTGTCTATCTTATATCCTGTGTCTTCATGAAGAGACTGAAATGTAATCCATAGCAGAGACTGAGCACTGGTTTATGTCTTTGAGACAGGGTACTGCCTTAAAAATTCTGGAAGAACTAGAGGACGACCTTGACCAAATCATCTAAATGATAGGAATGGGGCAGACGGTGGGAGCAGAATAACTGACCATCAAGCCCCTTGAGGCACCAGGCCCATGTCTGTTGCCTTATCCTAGAACTCTTCTCCACTGACAGTAATCCAGGGAGCAATGCTGCTCTTCAAAATGTCTTTGTATTGGGCAGAAAGATTATAAACCCACCTCTATTGCTCTGGCTAGGGCTCACAGTGGTTTCTCTATTAGTAGTTATTATATGCAAACATACCATTTAAAACATATTTAGGGACATAAGCAAAAAAGAGCCAAGACACTCACCACTAGGTATCTGAATGAAGGTCGCTGGACTCCATGCACTCCAGTATCCATGATCTGGTTTGCAGCGAACCTGGACAAGGTATTTCTGTCCTGGATGTAGGCTGAGAATCTTAAACTCTGTTTGCTGCCCAGCAAAATGGGTCTAAGGTAGGATAAGGAAAACAGAAGTCACTTCTGACATTTGTTGTGAAGAAAGAGAGTTTTCCCCTAAAAAATAAACTACGGTGGAGTTAGGCTGAACAACCATACACAAAGAATTCCCTGCTGTCACTGCTCCACTGTCTTATCCCTATCTCTTCCTCCTCTTAAAATTGCTCACACAAAAATTTAGCAGGTTTTCTATCTCTCCATTTGGGACTCTACTTCAGAAAAGTCAAATATTCTGCCTCCTTCCCACTTTATGAAAAACAACTACTTAATAAATGTAGAAAGAATAACAAAATTGGCCAGGCACGGTGGCTCATGCCTGTAATCCCAGCACTTTGGGAGGCCGAAGTGGGCGGATCATCTGAGGTCAGGAGTTCGAGATCAGCCTGACCAACATGGAGAAATCCCGTCTCGACTGAAAATACCAATTAGCTGGGCATGGTGGTGCATGCCTGTAATTCCAGCTACTCGGGAGGCTGAGGAAGGAGAATTCCTTGAACCTGGGAGGCGGATGCTGCAGTGAGGCGAGATAGTGCCATTGCACTCCAGCTGAGTGACAAAGCGAAACTCCATCTCAAAAGAACAAAACAAAGCAAAATTCAAGAATTGTTAGCTTTTAAATCCTAGTGAAATAACTAATTCAATAATAAATTGGTGTTAAAGACATGAGGTGAAAGAGAATTGGGCATTCATGTATGGTAAAGTAGTAGTATACAAATTAAACATGACGTTACAATCCAGGGATCAGTGTCATCTCCTCAATTCAGGGGCCAGTTTTAGCATCACTTCTGGTGGGTCAACCAGATGGTTTTGACATCTGATTTAATACAATATGGAGTACCTAATATCACCTCTGAATTTACCAATCATTGGTAAAAACTGTTCAGCCTACATCTAATTAAGTCTGGTTACAGGAAATGGAGGCATAGAGAAATTAGCTAAATGACCCCACAAAGAACTGATCAGAGAAATGTACAAGGTGGGATACTCTATGGGACAAGTGGCCCAGTCTCCTCATTACACTGAAACTGAAGGGATATAACAAGCAGTTACAGTGTGTGATCCAGGAGCAGATTCTGGTTTGGCCAAAGTGGCTGTTAAAGATATTTGGAAATATTGGGAGGAATTAAACTAGGGACTGGGTATTAAATGATATTAAGGAATTTTAATTTTCTTATATGTGATCCTATTATTTTGGCTATGTTTGGAAATGTAGCCTTTTTAAAAGAGGCATATACTAAAGTATGTAAAGATAGACTATTGTACTGCCTGCAATTTACTTATTATTTCTTTAGGTCGAAGTATTCTACTTTTATTTTAAATTTTATTTATTTATTTTTTGAGACAGAGTTGCTCTTGTCACCTAGGCTGGAGTGCAATGGCATGACCTTGGCTCACTGAAATCTCTGCTTCCCAGGTTCAAGCGATTCTCCTGCCTCAGCCTTCCGAGTAGCTGGGATCACAGGCGTCCGCCACCTTGCGCGGCTAATTGTTTTGTATTTCCAGTAGAGATGGGGTTTTGCCATGTTGGTCAGGCTGGTCTCAAACTCCTGACCTCAAGTGATCCACCTGCCTCAGCCTCCCAAAGTGCTGGGATTACAGGTGTGAGCCCCTGCGCCCAGCCTATTTATTTATTTATTTATTTATTTATTTATTTCAGATGGAGTTTCGCTCTTGTTGCCCAGGCTGGAGTGCAATGGTGCCATCTCGGCTCACTGAAACCTCCGCCTCCTGAGTTCAAGAGATTCTCCTGCCTCAGCCTCCTGAGTAGCTGGGATTACAGGCGCCTGCCACCACACCTGGCTAATTTTTTGTATTTTTAGTAGAGATGGGGTTTCTCCATGTTGATCAGGCTGGTCTCAAACTCCTGACCTTAGGTGATCCACCTGTCTCGGCCTCCCAAAGTGCTGGGATTAACAGGTGTGAGCCACTGCACCCGGCCTGGTTGAAGTATTTTAAAGTGAATAAAAACATTTACTATGGTTTTGTGCCATTGACTATGGAGGATATACTGAGATGTCCCCTCCAACCTGGTGCCATTTAAGTACTCTTATGAGGGTCTAGGTCTAAAATGTACTAAGCGAGGCAGGTTGGAAACCTTGCCAAGTGCCTGTGCAGTGCAAGAAACTAGCCCAAGGAAAGCTGTGAAGATGAGCCCCTATCAATCCCAATAGAGGTGAGAAGGGCTATCTGGGTGGGTCATAACTGCATTGGAGGCCAATACAGTGACACAATAATTAGGAGGAATGACCTGTTTTCAGCTGTGAGGGCTTTATCCTTGCCAAAGGCCATAGTTACTTCAAAAAGCATATGGATCACTCACCTCCCACTCAGCTGCTTTCTCGGGTTTTAATCGAATTTCATACAGGAGCGTGAACCAACCAGTTTTTAAGTCAATCAGGGTAGGTGGAGACCATTTCATCCACAGGTAGGGTTTTCTGTCTTCTGGCTGTTTTACTTCCACAGTCAGCTCCAAAGGAGGGTCTGGTTGAACTGCAGAAATACAGCAAACTCCAGTAGCACTCATTGCTTGCACCTTTTCTTTGGCTTTACCATTTTCTATTAGGAATTCCATTTTCTGTTTATCATCTCACTCTTCTCACTGTACTATAAGCCCCCCAAATACCAGGGCCTTTTGTCTTCTACCTCTTAGTATGTGACGAATCATACTTGTGCATACAGATGAGGTTTAGATGGTAAGAATAATAAGCAGCTGGGATTTCATTCTCTGCATGTTCTTGCTTTTCATCAGTTAGAGTCTCATAGCTATCCCCATAATTTTCACAATGACAGAGACCAGGTGATAAAAATTGGGCTGGGATTTGCAAGTATGAGTTGGCATGGAAGACTATAGGGAAAAGATTTCAAACAGTTTATTTCCCTCAGCTGGCAGTGAGATTCTTCTTAGTGACACACAGTTTTTTGTGAATGAGCTATTCATAATCATAACTCTGCAGATAACAGGTTTACAGATTCCATCTTCACTTCAGCAATTACATCTTATATTCAACATACATATTACACCCTGTGGTAAATGAGATCCACTCTCCCATATGCTAAATGGAGGTTGAGCTTTTTGGCAATGATCCTTTTGGTGATCTCATAACAGCCTGTTGGCCCAGTCACTCATTCAACAAATGCTTAGCAAACTCCCATTAGCAAAATGATAGCTAATGTTTCTCTAGTATTTACTACATGCCAGGGACTGTATAAAATACTACCTCTGCATCATTTCTTACAATCCTCCAGCAACTCCATGAAGTACTATCACTGTACCCATTAATTTTACAGAGGAGGAAACAAGCTTAGAAGAGGGAAATTACTCACCAAAGGTCACATATTTGGTAAAAGTGTTATTTGAACCCATAACTATGTGATTTAGGGAAGTGGCCTCTACTATTTAACTCTACCATGGTTGTAAGACATTGCATTTGATGTCAGGTGCTGGAGAGCAGGCCTGGGATTAGGTTGAAGTGAGTGAAGTGCATTGGATACAAAATTCAAGGAGGGACAAATGGCCAAGAAGCATCTGAAAAGATGCTTAAGGTCATTAGCCTTCTGGGGAATGCAAATCAAAACCTCAGTGAGATACCATTTCACATGTGCCAGCATGGCAAGAACTCAAAAAATGGAACATAACAAATGTTGGTGAGGATATGGAGAGATTGGAACCCTCAATATTGCTGGTGGGAATGTAAACCGGTGCAACCACTGTGGAAAACAGTCTGGAAGTTCCTCAAAAAAATCAGACTTAGAGTTGCCATATTGCCCATCAATTCCACTCCTAGATATGGACTCAAAATGATTGAAAACGGATGTTTAAGAAAATCTTGTATGTGAATTTTCATAGCAGCACTATTTATAATAGCCAAAATGAAGAAATCCAAATGTCCATCAGTTGATGAATGGATAAAAAATGTGGTAGAGGTCAGGCACGGTGGCTCATGACTGTAATCCCAGCACTTTGGGAGGCTGAGGCAGGTGGATCACCGGAGGTCAGGAATTTGAGACCAGCCTGGCCAATGTGGTGAAACCCCATTACTAACAAAATACAAAAAATTAGCCAAGCATGGTGGTGTGCACCTGTACTTCCAGCTACTTGGGAGGCTGAGGCGGGAGAATCACTTGAATCTGGGAGGCAGAGGTTGTGGTGAGCCAAGATTGTGCCATTGCACTCCATCCTGGGTGACAAAAGTGAAACTCCATCTCAAAAAAAAAAAAAGTGGAACAGCTACATATTTTATGATTCCATATATATATATATATACACATATATATACATATATATATATATATATATATATGAAATATCCAGATGAGGCAAACTCCCAGAAACAGACAGCAGATTAGTGGCTGCCAGGGGTTGAGGAAGGGAGAAATGAGAAGTAACTGCTTAGTAGTGGATGTGAAGTTTTCATTGAAGGAGACAAACGTGTTACAGAACTAGATAGTGGTGATGGTTGTAGAACATTGTAATAAACTAATGCATTCAATTGCATACTATAAAATAGTTGAAATGGTGGATTTGTGTTTTGTGTTTTTACCACAATAAAAACAAATGAAGTGGCTCCCTGCTGGCAAGAATTTTTAAAAAAATGAAGGAAGCATTTACTTCTGTAGGCTCCTGTAGGTACAGGCCTTGTGAATACCTTCCTGAGACTCAGGTGCTGGGTGCTGGCTTGCCTCACCCCAGTCTCAGTTCTGCTGGTCAGTGACATTTTCTCCATTCATTTATCACCTCCTTAAATCAATCTCTGTACCAGATGGGGAAAGAGCGGCTGTAACTATAGTGTACTTTGCATTATGAGCTACATTTGCCTAAAAACCAACTTTTAAAAATTTGTGATCCGTGATTCAGTTCCAAGATGGCTGAATAGGAACAGCTCCAGTCTACAGATTCCAGCATGAGTGACACAGAAGATGGGTGATTTCTGCATTTCCAACTGAGGTACCAGGTTCATCTCACTGGGGCTTGTTGGACAGTGGGTGAGCCAAAGCAGGGCGGGGCGTTGTCTCACCCAGGAAGTGCAAGTGTTTGGGGAATTCTCTTTCCTAGCCAAGGGAAGCCATGACAGATGGTACCTGGAAAATTGGGACACTCCCACCCTAATACTGCACTTTTCCAATGGTCTTAGCAAACAGCACACCAGGGGATTATATCCTGTGCCTGGCTTGGAGAGCCCCATACCCATGGAACCTCGCTCACTGCTAGCACAGCAGTCTGAGATCAAACTACAAGGCAGCAGGGAGGCTGGGGAAGGGGCATCCACCATTGCTGAGGCTTGACTAGGTAAAAAAGCAGCCAGGAAGCTTGAACTGGGTGGAGCCCACCACAGCTCAAAGAGGTCTGCCTGCCTCTGTAGACTCCACCTATGGGGGCAGGGCATAGCTGAACAAAAGGCAGCAGAAACTTCTGCAGACTTAAACGTTCCTGTCTGATAGCTTTGAAGAGAGTAGTGGTTCTCCCAGCATGGAGTTTGAGATCTGAGAACAGACAGACTGCCTCCTCAAGTGGGTCCCTGACCCCTGAGTAGCCTAACTGGGAGACACCTCCCAGTAGGGGCTGACTGACACCTCATACACCCGGGTGCCTCTCTGAGACGAAGCTTCCAGAGGAAGGATCAGGCAGCAACATTTTCTGTTCTGCAATATTTGCTGTTCTTCAGCCTCCACTGGTGGTCCCAAGGCAAACAGGGTCTGGAGTGGAACTCAAGCACACTCTAACAGACCTGCAGCTGAGGGCCCTGACTGTTAGAAGGAAAACTATCAAACAGAAAGGATATCCACACCAAAACCCCATCTGTATGTCACCATCATCAAAGACCAAAGGTAGATAAAACCACAAAGATGGGGAGAAACCATAGCAGAAAAGCTGAAAATTCTAAAAATCAGAGAGCCTCTTCTCCTCCAAAGTAATACAGCTTCTCGCCAGCAATGGAAGAAAGCTGGACGGAGAATGACTTTGACAAGTTGAGAGAAGAAGGCTTCAGACAATTGGTAATAACAAACTTCTCTGAGCTAAAGGAGGATGTTTGAACTCATCACAAAGATGCTAAAAACCTTGAAAAAAGATCAGATGAATGGCTAACTAGAATAAACAGCACAGAGACGACTTTAAATGACCTGATGGAGTTGAAAACCATGGCATGAGAACTATGTGATGCATGCACAAGATTCAGTAGCTGATTCAATCAAGTGGAAGAAAGAGTATCAGAGATTGAAGATCAAATGAATGAAATGAAACGAGAAGAGAAGTTTAGAGAAAAAAGAGTAAAAAGAAATAAAAAAAGCCTCCAAGAAATATGGGACAATGTGAAAAGACCAAATCTATGTCTGATTGGTGTACCTGAAAGTGACGGGGAGAATGGAACCAAGTTGGAAAACACTCTTCAGGATATTATCCAGGAGAACTTCCCCAACCTAGCAAGGCAAGCCAACATTCAAATTCAGGAAATATAGAGAATGCCACAAAGATACTTCTCGAGAAGAGCCCCTCCAAGACACATAATTATCAGATTCACCAAAGGTGAAATGAAGGAAAAAATATTAAGGGTAGCCAGAGAGAAAGGTTGGGTTACCCACAAGGGGAAGCCCATCAGATTAACAGTGGATCTCTTGGCAGAAACTCTACAAGCCAGAAGAGATTGGGGGCCAATATTAAACATTCTTAAAGAAAATAATTTTCAACCCAGAATTTCATATCCAGTCAAACTAAGCTTCACAAGTGAAGGAGAAATAAAATCCTTTACAAACAAGCAAATGCTTTGAGATTTTGTCACCACCAGGCCTGCCTTACAAGAACTCCTGAAGGAAACACTAAACACGGAAAGGAACAACTGGTACCAGCCACTGCAAAAATATGCCAATTTGTAAAGACCATCGATGCTAGGAAGAAATTGCATCAACTAACGAGCAAAATAACCAGCTGACATCATAATGACAGGATCAAATTCACACACAACAATATTAATCTTAAATGTAAATGGGCTAAATTCTCCAATTAAAAGACACAGACTGGCAAATTGGATAGAGTCAAGACCCATCAGTGTGCTGTATTCAGGAGACACATCTCACATGCAGACACACACATAGGCTCAAAATAAAGGGATGGAAGAAGATCTACCAAGCAAATGGAAAACAAACAAACAAAAAAAGCAGGGCTTGCAACCCTAGTCTCTGATAAAACAGACTTTAAACCAACAAAGATCAAAAGAGACAAAGAAGGCCATTACATAATGGTAAAGGGATCAATTCAACAAGAAGAGCTAACTATCCTAAATATATATGCACTCAATACAGGAGCACCCAGATTCATAAAGCAAGTCCTTAGAGACTTACAAAGAGACTGTGACTCCCACATAATAATAAGGGGAGACTTTAACACCGCACTGTCAACATTAGACAGATCAACAAGACAGAAAGTTAACAAGGATATCCAGGACTTGAACTCAGCTCTGCACCAAGCGGATCATACGCAAATCAATAAACGTAATCCATCATATGAACAAAACCAAAGACAAAAATCACATGATTATCTCAATAGATGCAGAAAAGGCCTTCAACAAAATTCAACAGCCCTTCATGCTAAAAACTCTCAATAAACCAGGTATTGATGGGACGTATCTCAAAATAATAAGAGCTATTTATGACAAACCCACAGCCAATATCATACTGAATGTGCAAAAACTGGAAGTATTCCCTTTGAAAACTGGCACAAGACAGGGATACCCTCTCTCACCACTCCTATTCAACATAGTGTTGGAAGTTCTGGCCAAGGCAATCAGGCAGGAGAAAGAAATAAAGGGTATTCAATTAGGAAAACAGGAAGTCAAATTGTCCCTGTTTGCAGCTGATATTATTGTATATTTAGAAAACCCCATAGTCTCAGCCCAAAATCTCCTTCAGCTGATAAGTAACTTCAGCAAAGTCTCAGGATACAAAATCAATGTGCAAAAATCATAAGCATTCCTATACACCAATAACAGACAAACAGAGAGCCAAATCACAAGTGAACTCCCATTCACAATTGCTTGTAAGAGAGTAAAATACCTAGGAATCCAACTTACAAGGAATGTGAAGGACCTCTTCAAGGAGAACTACAAACCACTGCTCAGTGAAATAAAAGAGGACACAAACAAATGGAAGAACATTCCATGCTCATGGATAGGAAGAATAAATATTGTGAAAATGGCCATATTGCCCAAGGCAATTTATAGATTCAATGCCATCCCCATCAAGCTATCAATGACTTTCTTCAGAGAATTGGAAAAAACTACTTTAAAGTGCATATGGAACCAAAAAAGGGTCCACACTGCCGAGACAATCCTAAGCCAAAAGAACAAAGCTGGAGGCATCACACTACCTTACTTCAAACTATACTACAAGGCTACAGTAACCAAAACAACCTGGCGCCGGTACCAAAACAGAGATTATCCACCAATGGAACAGAATAGAGCCCTCAGAAAAAATACCTCATATCTACAACCATCTGATCTTTGACAAACATGACAAAAACAAGAAATGGGGAAAGGATTCCCTATTTAATAAATGGTGCTGGGAAAACTGGCTAGTCATATATAGAAAGCTGAAAGTTGATCCCTTCCTTACACCTTATACAAAAATTAATTCAAGATGGATTAAAGACTTAAATGTTAGACCTAAACCCATAAAAACCCTAGAAGAAAACCTAGGCAATACCATTCAGGACATAGGTATGGGCAAGGACTTCATGACTAAAACACCAAAAACAATGGCAACAAAAGCCAAAATTGACAAATGGGATATAATTAAACTAAAGAGCTTCTGCACAGCAAAAGAAACTACCATCAGAGTGAACAGGCAACCTACAGAATGGGAGAAAATTTTTACAATCTACCCATCTGACAAAGGGCTAATATCCAGAATCTACAAAGAATTTAAACAAATTTACAAGAAAAAATCAACCCTATCAAAAAGTGGGTGAAAGATATGAACAGACACTTCGCAAAAGAAGACATTTATGCAGCCAACAGACACATGAAAAAATGCTCATCATCACTGGCCATCAGAGAAATGCAAATCAAAACCACAATGAGATACCATCTCACACCAGTTAGAATGGCAATCATTAAAAAGTCAAGAAACAACAGGTGCTGGAGAGGATGTGGAGAAATAGGAACTGTTTTACACTGTTAGTGAGACTGTAAACTAGTTCAACCATTGTGGAAGACAGTGTGGCAGTTCCCCAAGGATCTGGAACTAGAAAAACCATTTGACCCAGCTATCCTATTACTGGGTATATATCCAAAGGATTATAAATAATGCTGCTATAAAGACACATGCACACATATGTTTATTGTGGCACTATTCACAATAGCAAAGACTTGGAACCAACCCAAATGTCCATCAATGATAGACTGGATTAAGAAAATGTGGCACATATACACTATGGAATACTATGCAGCCATAAAAAGGATGAGTTCATGTCCTTTGTAGGGACATGAATGAAGATGGAAATTGTCATTCTGAGCAAACTATCGCAAGGACAGAAAACCAAACACTGAATGTTCTCACTCATAGGTGGCAACTGAATAATGAGAATACTTGGACGCAGGGTGGGGAACATGACACACCAGGGCCTGTCATGGGGTGGGGAGAGCAGGGAAGGATAGCATTAGGAGATATACCTAACGTAAATGATGAGTTAATGGGTGCAGCGCACCAACATGGCACATGTATACATATGTAACAAACCTGCATGTTGTACGCATGTACCCTAGAACTTAAAGTATAATAAAAAAAAATTGCCATCCATTGTAAAAGGACTCATGTTCGCAGTCCATGCCATCATTCCACTGAGAAGGCTGTCAATGGCCTCTCTGGGAAACTGTGGTGCAACAGCCCTGAGGCTTTCCAGAACATGATCCGTGCGTCTGTTGGTGCTGCCAAGGCTGATGGCAAGGTCATCTCCGAGCTGAATGGGAAGCTCACTGGCAGGGCCTTCCATGTCCCCACCATGGTGTCAGCGGTGACCTGACCTGCCATCTGGAAAAACCTGCCAAATATGATGATATCAAGAAGGTGGTGAAGCAGGCATTGGAAGGCCCCTTCATAGGCTGCAGGGTTATATGAGGGTTCCGGGGGCACTTCTTCTATGATTTTGAAAAATATGGTCCAACATACTACTTTTCTTTAGTGAGCCCCTTTTTTGTGGATCACATTTATTAAAACAGTTAGTAATTTCAGAACATTTCTCACTTTCATTGTTTTGCCTTCAAATATTATAATGCTTGAGGGTAAGGCAATACACACACACACATGTGCGTGCACACACACACACACACACACACACACGGGCCTCCTGGGCTACACTAAGCACCAGGCTATCTCCTGTGACATTAACAGTGACACCCACTCTTCTACTTTCAATCCTGGGGCTGGCATTGCTCTCAACTACCACTTTGTCAAGCCCATTTCCTGGTATGACAGTGAATTAGGCTGCAGCAACAGGGTGATGGACCCCAAGGCCCACATGGCCTCCAAGTAGTAAGAGCCCTGGACCACCAGCCCCAGTGAGAGGACAAGAGCAAGAGCGAGACCCTCAGCTGCTGGGGAGTCGCGGTGGCAGTCAGTCCCCCACCTCAGTGACAATCTCCCCTCACAATTTTCATGCAGACCCCCTGAAGAGGAGGTGCTTAGGGAGCCCCACTTTGCCATGTGCCATCAATAAAGTCCCCTGTACTAAAAAAAAAAAGATTGCCATCAAGTCTAAGTTGATATGTTACTGAGTAAGTACCTAAGAAAGATTATTTTGAGCACATTTTCTAAACAAATAGCAGCTAATTAATGTATGTTTTAAGTTAAATACATACTGAGCAATGCTTCTGATAAAAAAATTACACAAAAATGCAAATAAAATGTTCAGGATGTATCTTTTAGAGCCTACTTTCCCAACCTCAGCACTACTTGCATTTTGGACTGGATATTTCTTTGTTGGAGGGGGCTGTCCTATGCTTTGTAGAATGCTAAAAGGATCTCTGGGCTTTATGCACTACATACAAGTAATACCCCCATCTCCCCACTTCCCTAGCTTGTGTCAATCAGAAATGTCTCCAGTCATTGCCGAATATCCTGTGGGAAGCAAAAACAGCTCCCAGTTGAGAACCACTGCTTTTAAGTGTTTTCAGTGTAACTAAATATTAACAACAAAGAACTCTACTTCTGAGCAATTATCTTTCAATTGTTGTCATTCTGTCCTGCAGGTTATCACTGCATGAGAGTGGAAGTGTCGGGAAATTACCGTGTATTTTAAAATGAACTTCCGTGGCTATCACAACACTGTAGGCTGCAGGGTTATATGAGAGCTCTGTGGACACTTCTTTTATTATTTTGAAAAATATGGTCCAACATATTCTTTCAACAGAGAATTTGTTTTCCAGGACCAATGAGAATTTCATAGACACTTGCTGATTTCTCTTTTTAAACATATTACTTTTCTTTAGTGAGCACCTTTTTTGTGGATCACATTTATTAAAACAGTTGCTAATTTCAGAACATTTCTTGCTTTCATTGTTTTGCCTTCAAATATTATAATGCTTGAGGGTAAGTCAATACACACACACACACACACACACCACACTTACATAAAATTTGTCATTCATCATGGAAGGACACATGTCCACGGTCCATGCCATCACTCCGTAAAGAAGACTGTGAATGGCCCCTCTGCACAACTGTAGTACGACAACCATGGGGCTCTCCAGAACATCGTCCCTGCTTCAGCACCCTCTTGATGTCATCATATTTGGCAAGTTTTTCTAGAAAGCAGGTCAGGTCCATGACTGACACATTTGTCATAGAGACATGGAAGGTCATGCCAGAGAGCTTCCCGTTCAGCTTGGAGATGACCTTCCTGCAACCTTGGCAGCACCAGTAAATGCAGGGGTGATAAATTTCTCTCTCTCTCTCTTTCTCTTGCTTGCTCTCTTGCTCTCTCTCTCTCTCTCTCTCTCTCTTTCTCTGGGTGTGTGTGTGTGTGTGCACAGACCATTCGTAGTTTTTAACATTTAAATTATTTCTTTTCTTTTCTTTTTTTTTTTTTTTGAGGTGGAGTCTCGCTCTGTGGCCCAGGCTGGAGTGCAGTGGTGTGATCTTGGCTCACTGCAAGCTCCACCTCCTGGGTTCAAGCAATTCTTCTGCCTCAGCCTCCTGAGTAGCTGGGATTACAGGTACGCACCACCAAGCCTGGCTAATTTTTGTATTTTTAGTAGAGATGGGGTTTCACCATGTTGGTCAGGCTGGTCTCGAACTCCTGACCTCATGATCCGCCTGTCTCAGCCTCCCAAAGTGCTGGCATTACAGGTGTGAGGCACCGTGCCCAGCCTACATTCTTTATTTTCTTGAACACTGTATTTGTCAAGGATTGCATGGTGCCACCTCACATTATCTTCTTATGTTATAAAAATAACATGTTTAGTAAAAAAATTACCAATGGTGTGTATATATATACACACACACACAAATATATATATCACATATATGCAACATGTATGTGTACACACACACACACACACACATATGTGAGTTTGGCGCAAAGCAATGGGGGCAATTGCTGTGGATGCAGAACCAGATGAACCCTTCTAAGAGCTGCTTCTTCCTGGAGCATCTCTGTATTCCATGAGGAGAAATAAAAGAAATCCCAGCTTGCCAAGGAAGAAGGGGATATCGATTGCAAGGGGAGGGCAAGAAAGAAGGGTTGGCAAGGGGAACGTACTTAGAACATTTGTTCCCTAGTGCAAGAGGATGAGGGTCAAGGGAAAGCACAGGAACACAAGGATCCCAAGTGCCAGCCTTAGTGTCATAAATGACTTGATAAAACATGATTTGAAATGCTCAGTTGACAAACATATTGTGAGTTTTCTCATCCTCCTTTTGGGGATCCATCCAAAACCCAAGAAGACTCAAACTGAGTGTGACTATTGGCTAATACATAATGGAGTAACAAATGCCTCACCCACTTTCCTTCCCCTTACCTATGTAAGTCACGTCCACGTAAAGTTCATCCGAGAAACTGCTTCCCATCTGGTTAGTGGCATTGACCATCATGATGTATGTCCTCCACATGGAGGTGTACTGCTTGCCAAAGTGGCAGGAGTTGGGCCCACCAGTTATGTAGTCTGGACATTCATGCAGGAGTGTCTCTCTGTAATAAGTAATGTATTAGGAATGAATAATAAAGTAATAAAGAGAGTCTAGTTTTTTCTTCATAGATCAATACCACTGGCCTTTGGGTATCAGAAATTCCAAGCACAAAACCCAGAGCTGACAAATGGTTCCTTAGGCTTCCATGTTCTGCCCATTTCAGCTGGGAGTGAGAGAGAGAATAGCATGCTGGAAAGGTTATTTTAGGGCCTCAAGTGTTTGGCTTCTGATCAGCCCTTCCCTTCTATAAGTGTTCTTGTGGGCTCTGGGACCTATATCCCCTGCTGATAAATACTCGAGCTTTCAACGGCCTAGGCACCACTATACCCAGGTCATGCCCATTGGGTGGCCTCAGGAAATTGGAACTTTCACCTGTCTACACACAGAGGGTCCATGTTCAATGCAGCAGCTATTTCACATTCTTGTTGAATTACATTTCTTTTTTTTTTTTTTTTTTGAGACGGAGTCTGGCTCTGTCACCCAGACTGGAGTGCAGTGGCGCGATCTCGGCTCACTGCAAGCTCCGCCTCCCGGGTTTACGCCATTCTCCTGCCTCAGCCTCCCGAGTAGCTGGGACTACAGGCGTCCGCCACCGCGCCCGGCTAGTTTTTTGTATTTTTTAGTAGAGACGGGGTTTCACCCTGTTAGCCAGGATGGTCTCAATCTCCTGACCTCATGAGGCACCCATCTTGGCCTCCCAAAGTGCTGGGATTACAGGCATGAGCCACCGCGCCCGGGCTACGTTTCATTTTTTAAAAAAGGGTTCAAGAGGACAAAAACTGATGTTCGTCCATTTCAGACTGCACCAAGTCAGCAATAAAGTGAAGCGACGTTGAAAGGAGGTATTTCAAGCCCAAGTGGCTCAGTAGGCTGCTCACATTTAGATTCAGGAGCCTCAGCACAAGACACACTGCACAGGTGTGGAGGCTTGTTCAGTTCTGGTTGCATTTGAGATCCTGAAATCTGTTTACATGATGTCCGTTTGGATTTCAGCCAGGATGACAGTTTTGTGTACAACAAAGTGCAGTCATTGGAAAGTGGGCCAGCTATCTCTACCAGCAACTAAATATTTTCCCTTTTGAAGAAGAATACAGCTCTCCCAGGATTTCCAGGAGGGTCTCACTGTGAGCGCAACAAAATGCCTGCACAGAGATGATCTGGTTTAGCCCTCATTGCAACCTTAGGTCCAAATATGTCCTCTAGGAGATCGTGACTCTTAGATCAGAAATGTGCTAAGGAAAAACCCTCGCCTTCTTTTCCCTGCAAGGTTCTTTATTTTCTTGAACATGAACCATGTTTGTCAAGGATTACATGGTACCACTTCACATGATCCTACTTATTTTGAAAAAGTGACACGTCTAGTTAAAAAAAATACAAATGGCATAAGAATTATAGATGAGCATCTAAGATCAACTACCAATTAAGAAACACTTCTATGGGGCCTCAGGCTGCAACCTAAGTTGTGACAGGGGATTTGAAACATTACTGATATTGTACTGCTATGGCTGGTAACCTTATGTATATTGACAGCTCTTAACAGACATTAACAGGAGAATGTCGGCATGGACCTCAGACTCCCTTTTCCCCAGCGGTATGAACCTTACTGGTGTAAATTCAGGGAAGTGCTGCCACTCAGAACCAGAGTTTCTTTGGCCTGGAGAATGGGAGTACTCATGGGGTTTCACAGGAGAGAAGGGAACTTCTTACCCTTCCCTGTGGTAAGTCAGCGAATAATTGGTAGGAAGTCCTCCATCTGTCCCAGGCCTCCACCAGCAGGTGAATGTTTCCTTATTGGGAGAACGACATTTAAAGATCTCAGGTTTTCCAGGAGGTAACTGTCCTAGAAAAAGCCAGAAGCCACTGCATCAATATTGAGGTCCATTTAACCATTTGATCCTTCTGTTGGTGACAGAAACAGATTGATGGGACCCAAGCCAGTGATGAAGCCTCGGGTGAGGAGACCTAGGGTGGATGCTCAGAAATGCCCAGCATCAGCATGCAGCAACACTCCCCTGTGGGCTGCCCTGATGTTGGCAGGGCTCTTAGACAGCTTAGTGCTGGGGTGTGTGTGTGTGTGCGTGTGTGTGTTTGTGTACTTCCAGATGGAGATACCAATAGCCTATGTGAGGGCTAGTGACCAACTGCAAATTTTCAACAAAGAGTGAGCCTTGAATGCAAGATAGACACATATGGGTTGAAGAGTGTGTGGTGGCCCTTTTGTAATCCCACGAGGTCTGTAAAGCTGATACCCTCCCACAGTCTAAGGGGACCATACAAAGAATCCTTCCCAGGTATGAGCAACCTGCAGACACTTGGGCGAAACACCACTCTATGGCACTTCTCCACTCTGCTCACCAATCTCCATCTTTCTGCCATCCCCACACAATGAACTCAACTTGTTCCTCATCTTCTGTCCATTCACTGCATCTCTGAAGCTCCCCGTATCTAGGCGTCCCTTCCTTGAATTTTTTTTTTTTTTTTTTTTTGGAGATGGCTCTTACTCTGTTGCCCAGGCTGAAGTGCAGTGGTGCGATCTCGGCTCACTGTAACCTGTGCCTCCCGGGTTCAAGCCATTCTCCTGCCTCAGCCTCCTGAGTAGCTGGGATTACAGGCACACACCACCACACCCAGCTAAGTTTTTGTATTTTTAGTAAAAATGGGGTTTCATCATGTTGGTGAGGCTGGTCTTGAACTCCTGACCTTGTGGTCTGCCCGCCTCAGCCTCCCAAAGTGCTGGGATTACAGGCATGAGCTACTGTGCCTCACCACTTTTCCTTGATTTTATTCAGCTTTGATCTTGTGACCCAGACTCACAGTCTGTCTCCTCATCCACGCCATCCCCATTTCTGAATCTTGGTTTTTAGTCCTTTTTTCTCTTAGATTTTCCTCTCTTTCCTTTTTTTATTTTTTTATTTTTTAATTTTTGTGGTGAGGTTGCAAAGGGCTTCCTTTGGATATGGAGGGCTTGAAGAGTGTGTGGCCCTTTTGTAATCTTGTAATCCCATAGGGTCTATAAAACTATAATTTGATGAATCTTTTCAGGGTAGGAGGTGTGATAAGAGGTAGGAGAGTGGGCAGCTCCTCTCCTGGTTCTGAGCGACCACTGCTTTCTAAGAGCTGTACCCAGTTCCAGACTGCATGCTAGAAGGTCTCGGTGAGGTGGTGTGAAAATACAGTACCAAGGTTGTAAAATTTTTAGTTGCCAAATCCCCAAAGCTTTTGGCAAGCGGGCCCACATTTCTCTTGCTTGGATGTCGGGTTCAAAGAGGGACAACAGAGCCCTGGGAGTTTGCCCTGATGCCATGGGGCTGGGGAAGTCACCATGCTCGCCTACATGACTTCAGCTGGTCCTCTTTTTTGTCTAGCTGGGTGCTCTAGCACTGAGTTCAGGATATCAGGAGCAGAAAGGAGTGCTTTCAGAGGTGGGTCAGCACCTCTGGGCGTTCTCTCTGTTTTCTCTACTTCTTATGCAGGCTCCAAGGCCAGAGTTTCTAGCTGAGCATCAGATCAGAAACAGCAGGTTAGGAGGAGACCTCAGTGAGGGGAAATGCATGGAAAGAGGATTCTCTAGGCAGAGCTGGCCAGAAAGAGGAATTGAGCAGAATGGCATGTTGTGGGACACAGGCTGGAGCCCAGGACACCAGACTGGTAGTGTCAGCTGGAGCTCACCTACCCTCCTGCTCACAGGCCATGCTGAAACCCGTCCTTGCCAGCCTGGGTCAGCTCTGCCAATATTTGTAACATTGCTCATCCTCTAGGGACAATTTATTCAGGATAATGTGTTGCTGGGAGTCACAGCAAGAATGCAAGTTTTTGTTTTGCTTTGTTTTTGTCATGAGTGGGGAGAAGTGTGTGAAGTAGAAGGAAACGTTTATCTAAAAAATCCAAAGCCTATGGTTCCATAATGAGCCACTCAGAAGCCAATTAGGGTGATCATTGATTTCTTGAGTATTTAGTTTCTCTTGTGGGTCATTCTGACCTCTGCTTTCCCCTTTTTCTCTCTCTGAAAGTTTTTCTTTCTTATTTTACGGTCTATTAATAGTACCTTCAGGAAACTCAAGAAAGGAAGGTAGATTTGTAAAATTACAATTAGACAAATGTTTTCTTCATCTACATTAGAGGAATAAGTTAAAATCTCAATGCACAGAAACACAGAGAAAACCACACAGGAACCACACATACAGGTATGTAGACGCCCACACAGAGCCCGCATCAAAAGTACACACACACCACACACACACAGAAATATACACAGGTGCGTACTCATGGAAGTACATACTGATATGCACACAGGTACATGCAGAGAAGTGTGCACTTACAGATATCCACAGAACACACACAGACATACATAAAAGTATATACATACAGGTTCAGACAGAGAAGCATTTACAGTCAGGTCCATAGAGAAAAGTTAATATATACACAGGTACATATAGAAGTTTGCACACCCAGAAATGCACAAGGGTTGACATACAGAAGTGTATATTCACAGGCACCCACCCTCTCATTTAGCTGTGGACTTCATTTCTCCTATTAGCACAGATAATAGAGTTGGCTGTACCTGCTTCCCACCATGTAACAGCAACCTCTTATATCCCATCATGGGTTTTCAAAGAGTTTTCATATACATTATTTCATCTGCAGTAGAGGAAACATCACTATCCTCACTTTGAGAATTTGGAAACCCAGAGAGTTAGGTAATTGGCTCTAGGTCACACAGCTAGAAACTGGCAGGACCTGGATTAGAACTCAGGTCCTGTCTTCTTCAGAGCTGTTTTTTTACACTCCTGAAATGAGGACAGAAGGCAGAAAGCATAGTGACAAGATTTTGCATTAACTGCATTAATTTTTCTGCATTAACTTTAATGCAAAATATTGCAAATCATTCAACAGCAGCACATAACAGAATTTTCATTTTTCACGACGGCATTGCAAGAACATTGCAATGGACTCTCCATCCTATTGACAAACACCCCAGGCAATGAAAGAGAGCACAATAGTCTCTTACTTACCATTCAGAAGGCAGGTGTTGAGAAAAAGTAGCAGAGTGAAAACAGTTGCAGATATCACATTTTCCTTCATGTTGGCTGCCTTCTCTTGCTACAGGAAATGTATCAGAGGTTCACTGGAAAAGAAGGTATCAGGTAACTTTTATGAAATGGCAGTCTGGTCAGGCACATCCACCACTTTGTTCTGGGTGTTTGCAACTGATTGTTGCTCCTTGCTTAATGAGAATGACAAAATAGGAGGAAAGGAATGTAGGAAAATGTAACAGGGTCGGATGGCTTGGCACAGAAACATCAATTCACACACGCTGGGAAAAATTCCACCACCAGAGGTCCTCAGATGACAAGGTAGAGAGTTCAAGGGGCGTCAAGGCAGTCAGTTTCTTTGCACACACCCCAGAGAAAAATTGTTCTCTTTCCACCCCTTAGCCACCTAACAATATATCATCCATCTTACGTAACACAGATTGTATGTCCTACAGGAGAATCCTTCTATGAGGGCTCTTGCTCTGGTCCATCAGCCAATAACTGTCCAGGCCGAAAAATCAGTACCCTTAGTACAATCTCATCCTAACCACGTTGATTCCACCAAAATAGGGAGGCTTTGAAGGTTCAAACTGAGAAGATTCTGGAAGTCTTCTGGGTTATATGCATTACCGCAAAACGAACCACACAATGAACTCTAGTGAATCTCCACGTGGTTTCTTTCTCCTGTTTGGAAAGCTCCATAAACAAAAGATAATAAATTCTGGTAATAATTTAAATCCCTTGGGTTCAGAGTATTAAGTAAATTTTGAACCTGCAGGGGTTGGAGTTTGGAGCAATTTATTATTAGAATTATTGTTACCCTTGGGACAACTTTCAAAGCCTCTAAATGTCCTTCTAAGAAAAAGGAATTTTTAAAGACATTTGGAAAAAAGGCTCATTAGTCTTGTTGAACTTCAAACAACTCAGAAAACAATAGATTTGGTGAACTAAGTGTAAATTCTTAGAAATGCACGGCTTAAGTTTCTCTTTAAATTTTTATTGTTTTATTGGTTTGTTGTTGTTGTTGTTGTTGTTGTTTTCTTTTTCTTTTTTTTTTTTTTTTGAGATGTAGTGTTGCTCTGTTGCCCAGGCTGGAGTGCAGTGGCGCGGTCTCGGTCACTGCAAGCTCCACCTGCCGGGTTCATGCCATTCTCCTGCCTCAGCCTCCTGAGTAGCGCCTGTTGTTGTTTTAATCAAGGGAAGAACATTCAGGATCAAAGCTTCGCATCGTGGGACATTTGAAATGTCTGAATGTGTTTGATGAGGCCCTAAAAGACCAGCCGTTGCTACTGCTCCTTGAGGGACATACTCAGAAATGGAGAAACCATAGCAACAGTAGAGGTTTGGACACCCAGGTACCATCAAGTAACTCTTTTATACTGAGGCTCCAGCTTCAATAAAGGATCCTGGTCCAGCAGTGGATCCTGTGAGGTGACCCGTATTTTGTTCTTTTGGGGACCTTCTACCTGCTCCTGCAAGATTCCTTCCAAATAAATGCCCTCCCAGTGTGCACTTTCTAAATCACCCGCTCCATCTCACCCCTGAGGGTCATTTAATTAAAATCAAGTGGTTAAAGGCTCCTGATGGGTTTAAACTAATGCCTACCACTTCTGGAGCATCTGTTATGGGCAGGCACTGGGGAAAGTTAAGTACCTTAATCATGGAAATCTCATTTTGTTATCACAACAGTCCTGTGAGGGGGTACAGGTTTTAACAGATGAGCAAATGGAAGTACAGAGATTTAGTAGATTGTCAGTCACATGCCCATTTGGAGAAAGACATCTGGGAAACCTGAGAGCCACTGAGAGATCATCCTGACTTGTGGAAAGTCTGTGATGGGGGTGCAATTATTCCCCCTCTGTGGGAGAGATGGTGGCGACAACAGCCACTGATCCAAGGTGAGCAACATCAAGCCTTGGGTGAGTGTGGCATTCTAAGTAGGGTCAGGAGAGCCAGAGCCGAGAGAGCCCTTCTCAGCTACTACCCTACTTATGCCCAAGGACCTCAAATACTCTTGATCTCATGAATCCAGCCTCATCAGGTACATATAGCTCCAAATAGTTCTTTATCCTGTTGATCTGGTGATCTCAGCCTGGCTTAGAGATGAGATTCTACCCACTGGCTGAAGACTTTCTATAATATCCCTTTATTCAGACTTCTTTCTCTTTTGGGCATTGCACTGACATGCTTAAGATCAACAGGCTATAAATCGGACCTTCCTGGTGAGGTTGGGTGCTATCTAGAGAGCTTTGTCGAAGCACCGCTCCATGCATATTGCAAAAGAGACTCTGGGATGGGAAGCAGAGTGGGTCAGGCAGTGGTAGATATTAGATACTGTCATCTGCTTATATGTTCTCATGTGCTAGTACGGGATCAAAGAAACTTTCCTAAATAAAGTTTTCCTATAATAATGTCTTCAGGAAGTATTCTATGAATGGAAAAAACTTCCCTTTGGGATTTCCTGAGACACATCCTGGAATCTAGTTACTACTATGCACTTTCAAATGCCTGAAACCCCCTTGCCAGGGAATTAGACATACTCACAGTGGTGTCATGGTTGTGTTTCAACAACGATTTCCCAACTCATCCTTCATTTTCCTCCCAGGAAGGCAAACACAATGGGGGTAATTTATTTTTTATTTATTTATTTTTTTTATTTTTTTATTTTTATTTTTTTATTTTATTTATTTATTTATTATTATTATTAAACTTCAAGTTGTAGGGTACATGTGCACAACGTGCAGGTTTGCTACATATGTATACTTGTGCCATGTTGGTGTGCTGCACCCATCAACTCGTCATTTACATCAGGTATAACTCCCAGTGCAATCCCTCCCCCCTCCCCCCTCCCCATGATAGGCCCCGGTGTGTGATGTTCCCCTTCAATGGGGGTAATTTAACCTTTAGAGAAAGACAATTGCAACTTCTCACCCCTAAAGGGGCTATGCTAAATGTTAATTAACTCTAATCACACAAGGAGATGCTTCTCAGCACTAAGCACATCTGTTGATCCACTGCCATTTTTTTTTTTTTTTTTTTTTAAATGGCTGGCAGACACTAAGCTGGGATAAATTAGGTTTTTGTCTCTCTGAGTCCACCCTGCATTGCACTCAAGATCTTGATCAAGGGCTGGCATGGCCTTCCTTATTCTCTCCAAATTGGGACTGGAACATCCAATGAGAGTCCTCATCTTTTTAAGATGTTATAGCAGCAAATGGCTCCAAATATTTGTAGTACAGTTAGCAAAAAGTCAGCCCCATGCATCCTAGGGACTATCATCTTAGGCTTCACTCCTCAGCAGCTCCTTGGTTGTGACTGAGGGTTAAAAATGCAAGTGGTGGATCTGAAGAGCAGGTTTTTAGCAAGTTTGCTGCCCCTACACCTTGCCCATGGCTAGCTGCCTTGGTTTCCTTGCTTCCCAATCCTCAAAGACTCTCTTATCCTTATGCTCCTCCCCTTAGCTTATTCAAATATGCCTTCCCACCACGCTGTGGCCCACTGTGGTATGAACACCAAGAAAAGTTTCTTCTCCCTCGTGTTGCTCGGCGTCAATGTTGATCCTGTTTAGGGCCTCTCTTTCCAAAAGCCTCTCTTCATTCTCCCTTCCATTAAGCCAAGTGTCTTCCACAGAGGCCCACAGTTGAGAAAAAGGCCCAGCAGCTTGTGCTTTTGAGAAACTAGAGCCAGTCTCCCCACATGGAAAATTGGGGCCACACTCCCATGACCTGGGCTGACCATACTATCCACATTAGGAGGGGAATGCCATAGGAGAGGAGGAAATGTGGCCTCATGAGAGTCAAAAATAAACCGGATCTGAGCTCCCAACATGCCACTCCCCACTGTCAACCCCTCATCCTCTGCAATACCCTCTCTTAGACTTCACCTTTATGTTCTGAACAATGCATTCCCCAAGTCAATCCTGACTGCGAGCAATCTTAGCCCTACCATTCTGTGGAACTTACTTCCAAGACTGGTATCTGGTGATGCCCCTGAGTACAGTCCTCAACCTGTCCTGCCATATCTGTTGCCATAACCTTCTACTCAGGTTTTTGACTCAGTTTTCCTGACTCCAGAAATGGACCTATCATTAGGGTCCGGAAGTGGACCCTGCCATCCCTGTTAGGCAGAGATTCTGAGGTTCTTTTTAGCTCTTGCAAACTCAGTTCCTGGATAATCAAGCAAGACCCAATCCAACATTTGAATTTTGGACTATCATACATATGACATGCAAAAACCGTAAGTACAGTCACGTGTCACATAATGACATTTCAGTTAACGATGGACCACATGTATGGTGGTGGGCCCATAAGATTATAAAGCTGTAGGTTTACTGTACTTTTTCTATGTTTCATTATATTTAGATACATAAACACTTACCATTCTGTAACAAGTGCCTACAGTATTCAGTTTTGTGACAGCTGTATAGGTTTGTAACCTGGTAGCAATCGGCTATGTCTTCTAGCCTAGGTGTGTAGTAGGCTATACAGTCTAGATTTGTATAAGTACACTCTGTGCTGGTGGCACAACAATGAAATCTCCTGACACATTTCTCAGAACTTAGCCCTATCATTAAGTGACACTTATGACTGTATTCAACTCAATGAAGTATCACAAAGAGAATATATCTATGTTACCACTCAGGACAAGAGATTGACCACCAATAGCAACCCAGAAATCCAACTTGCACCTCCTCCCAATCTCTACCTACTCCTTCCTGATAGAAACCATTCTTCCAACTTCTAACGGTACAGATTAATTTTACCTACCTTTGAACTTTATATAAATAGGATCATATGATATGCATTTTTTGAGAGTGTGTGTGTCTGGCTTCTTTCATTTCACATTGTTGCAGGATTCATCCTTGTTGTTACATGTAGTTTTATATAATTCATTTTCATTTCATCTCACTCATTTACATTCATGTTACATTGAATGAAATACCATAACTCATTTATTCATTCTACTGTTGATGGACATTTGAGTTGTTTCCAGGTTTTGGCAAACTTTGGGTTTTGCTGAGATTGATCAAAACTCGAATGGCAGGGAAGCCCTGCACATTTCACAATCACTGTGTGCTGCCCGCCATATCTCCTATTAACCTAAAGTAAATTTCAAGTGCCTTTTTTTTTGTCCTAAAAAGGCAAAAAGTCTCATCTCTTGCAAACAAATTTTGAATACGTTTGTCCATTGTTTTCCGTATTAGGCATTGTGTTAAAGGTTTCCTTCAGGGTCCTCGGCCCACTGGGTTTCCTTACCTGCCTTGTTCTACCTGGGTTAGATGGCCTGAGGCTAACATAACAGGAAGCAGATCCCACATCAATCAGGTACCATTTGATTTCCAGGAGTTGGGCTTTTTTTTTTTTGAGACAGGGTCTTATTCTGTTGCCCAGGCTGGAGTGCAGTGGCATGATCACTGCTCACTGCAGCCTGGACCTCCCTGGGCTCAGGTGATTCTCCCACCTCAGCCTCCTGAGTAGCGGGGACAACAGGCACACACCACCAACACCAGCGAATTTTTGTATATTCTGCAGTGACAGGGTTTCGCCATGTTGCCCAGGCTGGTCTCAAACTCCTGAGCTCAGGCAATTTACCCGCCTTGGCCTCCCAAAGTGCTGTGATTATAGGCATGAACCACCGCACGCAACAAGAAGTTGTTTTCTTTCCAGTATGGAATGCCAATACTTAATCTGGAAAATAAAGGACATAATGTGCTCAGGGCAGGAAGAGGAACAGTAGGGATTAGCTATTACATACCAGGCTAAAGATTAAGACTGTTATACAAGCTCTGCCCAATGTCAACAGCCAATGATTGTAGAATGAATAAATGAAGCCCAAAAGGTGAAAAAACAGAACAAGATTCTAAGACACGGGACAAAACTCTGCACATAGGAAGAATGGTCCCGTGCTGGTATTTCAAACACTAGACTTTCAGCTGGCATAGTTTTCAGTATTTGACAAGGGAATCTAAAAGTTTTAAGGAGAACATGGCAGCCTCTCTTTCAGGAAGACATTGAAAACTGGCGATATAGTGCCAAGAGAACCATGGCCCGCAGGTGGGGAGATGAAAGTTCCAGCTGTTCTTGCTCTGCCAATAAATAGCTTCACACAAACATGTGCCCACAATGAATGTTTATCTGCCCATAGTCCAGGCATCATATCTATGCATTTGTCTGTGAAAGTTCACAAGAGAACACTTGCTCGTGTGGTCCTTCATTATTATTTTTTATCACCAAAAGTTTACATTTTGCTGTTTCTTGAGCAGGTATCCATCTTGTAGCCTGTTTTGAGGCACCCACTGGGGAAAACATCCAGAACTTTCCATAGTGAATTACTTTTACATAAAATGTTTATCACCTTACAATCTGGTAGTTTAGTCAGAACATCATGACTGGGTGAAAGTAATTAGAAATAGTACAGAGGCTGCTGTAAAGTGTTTATCTCTGATTCCAGATATTCCCCTGCCCCTTCCCTAGAAACCACAAAGGTTCCACTGAGGAAAGAACTTCCTGAAGACTGCACTCTGTGAAGATCATCAAGATGAGCGTGTGTGCTGTGCATGGTGATGGCTACATTTGGTAAGAGGTAGATGATCAGCAGGGACAGGATTTGTCTAAACCAGAGTTGACTTAGGCCTTGGACCATTCAGGAATACCTAGGAAGAACCATCTCCTGGCTTCTAACCTAGTCAGGGCAAATTACTCCAATATGATATATGTGCCTTTGCACTGGAGTCACTTTAATAACACAGAACACCGATGCTTCCCCGTGGCTGGGAGTATTGCTTCCAAATCTAATCACATTAACTCCACTCACTCACCACAGCTTCCTCATTCTAGCAACTTCTTTCATCCCAGGGAGGCTTGTTTTCGAGCAATCTTTTTGGCTTAAAGGCAAGAATAGGAATTGGGTGAGTTTCACTTCCCCCCAGCCACTGCACATGTAGGACAGATGGTGGAAAATCCACGTTGGCCTGATTTTCAGAGGAACTAGTGCCTCATGAGATCATCAATCAGTCACTAACAATCAAAAAACACCCATAAATCATACATTATGTTTTGCAGTTTACAGAACTGTTCTATAGACATCAGTGGTTTTTAATCCAGGAGTCGCATTACAGTCCTAGGAGTGTCTTAAAATTTTTTTCCCCCCTTTTCTTTTTTTTGAGACAGAATCTTGTTCTGACGCCCAGGCGGGAGTGCAGTGACATGATTTCAGCTCACTGCAGCCTCTGCCTCCCAGGTTCAAGTGATTCTCGTGCCTCAGTCACCAGAGTAGCTGAGATTACAGAACTGTGCCATCACGCCCAGCTAATTTTTGTATTTTCAGTAGAGATGGGCTTTACCATGTTGGCCAGGATGGTCTTGAACTCCTGGTCTCAAGTGATCTGCCCACCTCAACTTCCCAAAGTGCTGGGATTACAGGCATGAGCCACTGTGCCCGGCCTTAAAACTTCTCATTCCTTTGTTTTGTCCCTGGACATTCTTACTAATTAGCTCAGAACTAAGGCCACTTGGAAGGACATGGGCATTTAAAAAAAAACTTTCTAGAGGATTCTAAATTAAAGCTGGGGCTGAAAACCACGGACTTATGTGCTATCACTTGACATGTAAATTCTCTGAGTCCTCTAAGGCAGCCTTCCTCCTGATAATGGCTGACTCAGGATGCTCCCCATAGAACACTTCCAATAGGAGGGAACTTTATCTCAAAAGCCTCCCATGTTCTCAGACCTGTGTACCAGTAAGATCAGCAAACCCTCATATGGAATACACTTACACACTTATAAATATATAAAAACATTTATAATATCACATGTGAAAGTTTGTATGTGACCCACTGCATGCCAGGCACTGTTTCGTTAACTCGCTTCACCCTCACAACAAGCCTGAAGTGAAGGTTTGATGATTATTCCCGTCTAACCGATGAGGACACTGAGGCCCAGAGAGGGTCTGTGAGTTGTCCAAGGTCACACAGCTAGTGAGGTGCATATGGAGGAAGAGGAACTCAGGATTTGATCTCTAGGATCTGTGCTAACTATCACACTTCCAAAGGTGCAATGGCCAACCTTCAAGGAGCTCTGGAAGTAGAAAATCCATGCTGACTGTGAGGAGTGGGGACAGGTCAGAGGACCTTGGGGTTGTAGCTTCTGTGTCCTCTAAGGCAGCCCTCCTCCTAACAATAGCTCACTCAGCATGCTCCCTCAACCCAAAGGCAGCTCTGATGCTGAAGGCTGTGGGAACCAGGGATAGCTCTTCAACAGCAGTAGGTATTCCTGGGACATCATGCCTGGGCACCACTGCCTACTTCAGAACAGATGTGTCAAAATCTTTGAAAGGGGGGCCCTAGGAAGGGGCATTTTTAACAAGAACTTAGATGACTTTCATCAAGCTCAAGTTTTAGAGGCTGAGCTCAAGCTGAGTGGGGCAGGAAAGGAAGATGCAGCGGAGGAGGCAGAGTGGCATCCTCTCTATGGGAAATGTTGTATTTAGAACTTAGATAGAGGCATTGGGGGTGTGATCTGTTGGGTTATTGTCCACAACCATTTGCTTCCTCCCAGCCATAGGATTGCATATCCCTACCCACTGTCATGGGAGGTACTCGTGCATTCTGTGAGAGGAGTACACATCCCACCTCAATCGCTTTGGACTTGGCCATGTGAAAAGCTATGGCCCATGGGACGTGAATGGTTGTGATGTTTTTTTTTCCTGTGTTTAACTTGAACCTTAAAGGCAACTGGATGGTTTGTCTTAGGTCTCCTTGCTCTTGTTCTCCACCGCCCTTAGGATGTCTCCACTGCCCTTAGGATGCCCTTAGGATGTCACAGACACTATCTGTGTTTTGAAATGAGAAGACAGGTGGAACCCTGCTGAGCCCAGCTGAACCCAGCCAATTCTAGCAGAGCCACAGCCAGTCTGCCGCTGACTCAGTCCTTATGTAAAGTGAGCGAAGACTAAATGTTGTTGTAAGCCACAGAGATGTCACTGTTGTTTGTTATGAATTGCAAAACTAATACAGGGCAAGAGTAGGAGGAGGACATATGTTTGGCAAGACTTTAAACAAGATTATTTTTTCACAGATGCAGCTCTGTGTATGTTACATACGTGTGTGAATGTGCTGTTCATTCAAACAGAGAATAACTTTACTCTGCCATAAAAAGTCACTACTGTATTCATAACAACTTTGTCTATTGTTATATTTTAAGATCTCTAGAAACTCAAGCTTTGAAGGTGAGAAGGAAAATTAAAATAAAACATAAATTATTGGCATACTGGTCCTGCTTATTTGTCTCAGGAGGAAGGGAACATCAGGAGTTAGAGAATCATGGGATTTTGGATCTCTAAGAGGCCCAAAGACTTGAAAGTTATCCTAATTCAACCCCTCACTTTAACACATAGGGAAACTGAGGCCTGGAAAAACGAAGTGCCTTGGCCAAATACCTTGTGGGAGAATCTTTGGAGCTTGAGGGTGGGCACAACTGAGAACACTGACAAGTTGAAGAAGAAAATCTCAAGAATGTTGCTAAATGTATTTTCCCACTCTGATTCCTGCTTTCCCTACCCTCTCAGAACCTTGGAATCCATTCATAGGAATAGTAAAAACATCAGGTGTCCATCAGAATTTGGTTTTCTTTTCCTTTCTGGCCACACAGTTAAAGTTACTTCATTGCTTCCCCTGTAGTTAGATGAGGCCAGGTGATGAAGTGGTGGCCTCTGAAAGTGGGTAGAAGTAACATACAGTAATGCACTGAATGACAAACTTTGTCCACTATAGACTGCATATATGGTGGTGGTCCCGTAAGATGACAATGGAGCTGAAAAATTCCTATTGCTTCGTGACGTCAGGGTCATTCTAACATCATAGCGTAATGCATTATGCCCATGTTTGTGGTGACACTGGTGTAAACAAATCTACTGTGCTGCTAGTCACATAAAAGTAGAGCACATACAATTATGTGCAGTACATAATGCTTGATAATAACTATGTTACTGGTTTGTGTATTTACTATACTATACTTTTTATTGTTCTTTTACAGTGTACTCCTTCTACTATAAAAAAAAAAGTTAATTGTAAAATACCCTCAGGCAGGTCCTTCAGGAGGTATTCCAGAAGGCATTGTTGTCATGAGATGACAGCTCCATGCATGCTATTATCCTTGAACACCTTCAAGTCGGACAAGATGAAAGGTGAAAAATAGTGATAAGGATGATCCAGACACTATGTAGTCCTAGGCTAATATGAGTGTTTGTGTCTTAGTTTTTAACAAAAAAGTTTAAAAAGTAAAACAAACAAAAAAATATTTAAAAATAGAAAAAAGTTTATAGTATAAGCATATAAAGAAGGAAAATGTTTCTGAACAGCTGAACAATGTGTTTGTGTTTTACGCCAAGTATTATTAAAAATAGTCAAGGCCAGGCGTGGTGGCTCATGCCTGTAATCCCAGCACTTTGGGAGGCTGAGGCAGGCAGATCATGAGGTCAGGAGTTCGAGACCAGCCTGGCCAACACGGTGAAACCCCGTCTCTACTAAAAGTACAAAAAAAAAAAAATTAGCTGAGCGTGGTGGTGGGTGCCTGTAATCCCACCTACTTGGGAGGCTGGGGCAGGAGAATCATTTGAACCCGGTAGGCAGAGTTTGCAGTGAGCTGAGATTGTGCCATTGCAATCCAGCCTGGGTGACAGGGCGAGACTCTGTCTCAAAAAAAAAAAAAAAAAAAAGTCAAAATAAGTTTAAGAAAGTTTATAAAGTTAAAAAGTTACAGCAAGCTAAGATTAATTTGTTATTGAAGAAAAAATTTTTAAAAACAAATTTGGTGTAGCTTAAGTGTACAGTGTATACAAAGTCCACAGTAGTGTACATTAACGTCCCAGGCCTTCACGTTCACTCACCACTCATTCACTGACTCACCCAAAGCAACTCCCAGTCCTGCAAGCTTTATTCATGGTAAGTACCCTATACAGGTGTACCATTTGTGTTTAATCTTTTATACTGTGTTTTTACTGTACCTTTCCTATGTTTAGATACACAAATACTTACCATTGTGTTACAATTGCCTATAGTATTCGGTAAAGTAAAATGCCGTATAGGATTGTAGCCTAGGAACAATAGGCTATCCCATATAACCTAGGTGTGCAGCAGACTATCCCATTTAGGTTTGTGTAAGTACACTTGATGATGTTAGAGCAACAACAAGATCACCTAAGGATGCATTTCTCAAAAAGTATCCCCATTGTCAAGCGATGCATGATTGTACTTCTAGCTTAGTCCTGGTCTTTAAAGCTTTTTACATATTCCCCCCTCTATTTCTCTTTCCTCCATTACTGGCCTGAAGAAGATGAAATTGAGGACTTTGAGGTCCTAAAAGCTCAGTACAGCCGATAGATGAAAGGCTGTTGAGTTCATGCTAACTCCCAGCAAACTGTCACATGGGTGAGAAATAAACCTTTGGTCGTTGTGCTTTGAGATTAGAGGCCGGGTGGTATAATGGCTAGCCTTATTTAGTTGGGCAAATCTAGGGACAATCCAGAGACAACCAGTACAGCCTAGTGTAGATGGTAACTACTACGTGTAACCAAGTAGAAGAGCAGTGATGAAGACGGAAGCCTCCAATGCCTGACCCACTGCCATTGTCCCACCTGGAATACCATCACCAAAGTCCCAGAACAATCTCAGTTTGGCTTTGTCTACATATTCAGCCCCCTACACTGTCACCTGTAAACATGTCTACAGGTGTTCAGCAACACCTGTTGGGTGACTGACTATCTTTATAAGGTCATATAGAATGCACTCTTCTCATGTACAGATCCATGGAAAGAGCACTTGGCCTTGAGTTGTGCAACTCTTTTCCATTAATCAATAGGCTCTCCGTATTACTAAGGGATGGGTTCTGAGACCTTCTTTATTCCTCCAATAACCTCTTTGTGTGCATTAATTTGAACTCAAGGGCAGATGGGTGACAAAGTCCACTGAGATGTGGCTGCAAGGTGGTTGGGCGAGTAGCTGAAGTGAATAAAAATTGCAATATCAGAAATCAAAGAAATGTGGAGACTGTCAAGAACTGGGGCAACCTCCATTGCGAAATCTTCAACTAGCAAGGCAAAAATAATTCTCAGCCCATTCTTCCTTTTCCTTCATAAATGCACACAAATAAAACATATTTTTCTGGCATAATCTTGTCTAAATATCTAAAACATACCCTTTCAGGAATGAAAACATATATATACATATTTATATATGTGTGTGTTATATATATACGTTTTATATATATGTTATATATGTATTTATATATATATATATTTTTTTCTCTTTGAGATGGAGTCTTGCTCTGTCATCCAGGCTGGAGTACAGTGGTGCAATCCCAGCTTACTGCAACCTTCACCTCCCGGGTTCAAACAATTCTCCTGCCTCAGTCTCCAGAGTAGCTGAGATTATAGGTGCGTGCCACGATGCCCAGCTAAATTTTTTGTTTTTTTAGTAGAGACAGGGTTTCACCATGTTGGCCAGGATGTTCTCCATCTCTTGACCTTGTGATTCGCCCACCTCGGCCTCCCAAAGTGCTGTGATTACAGGCGTGAGCCATCATGCCCAGCCAAACTTTTATATTTTAATCAATTAGGTGTACACTTCTGAAAAATGAGGCACTTCTCTGACTTCTTAATTGAAACTTTTTATGGAGTACTGGGTTCATTTATGAATATAAAAATTGCGGTGTGATATGGTGGATATAGGATATGCTCAGCTGCTCCTACAGATCAAGGGCTTGTTGCCAAAATCAAATGCCTAGGACTTGAACATTTTCAGTTTCTGAGTCTTCTTTTTAGAGCCTCCTTCCCTCCCTTCATCCTTTTGCCCATCTCTCCTCTCTCCTTTCCTTTTTAATGTCTTTTACCCTTCCTTCCTTCCTTCCTTCCTTCCTTCCTTCCTTCCTTCCTTCCTTCCTTCCTTCCTTCCTTCCTTCCTTCTTCCCTTCTCTTCCCTCCCCTTCTTTCCTCTTTCTTTCTCTTTCTTTCTTTCTTTCTTTCTTTCTTTCTTTCTTTCTTTCTTTCTTTCTTTCTTTCTTTCTTTCTTTCTCTTTCTTTCTCTCTTTCCTTCTTTCTTTTTGACAGAGTCTTGCTCTGTTGCCCAGGTCGGAGTGCAGTGGCCCACCCTCCTGTCTTAGTCTCCTGAGTAGCTGGGACTACAGGCACGTACCATCATGCTCAGCTAATTTTTGTGTTTATAGTAGAGATGGAGTTTCACCATATTGGTCAAGCTGGTCTCGAACTCCTGACCTCAGGTGATCCACCTGTCTCGGCCTCCCAAAGTGCTGGGATTACAGGTGTGAGCTGCCACGCCCAGTTTTTTCTTTTTTAATGTCTTTTTCTTTACATTCAATTTAACAGCTAATAGTTCTCACTTTTGTTAGTTGACTCCCTTCTAGATGACTCAAGATAGTTTCTTCTAGCCCCTTTCACTCTATTGTTGCTTCTGATCTGATGTGAATTAAAAGCCCAATAACTAAGTTTTAGAAAATTAAGGTGATTTCAAATAAGAATAACTAGGTTCTGAGTGATGACTGAAGGAATTTCCTATCAAACCTGTAGGTAAATAGATTTTGTTATATCTATTTTGTTCAAAAACCTATTTACCTTGCTTCCTAGATCTCATATATATTCCATGTAGTTAAGGTTGCTGGATAGGTGAGTTTTAAATAGTGACACATTTCTGTGTCCCAAAGTAAGACTACTGAACTTAGAAAAATATGATATACTATGCTTAACATCTTAAAAGGCAAGTGCTATTGTCAATTATAAAAAGCTCTCTCTATTTCTTAATAAGTCCTCCATGCCACTAGTGCATATCAGCACAGGGTACAGCTAACTCCCCATTGGTTGCTGGGCTTCCTGGGCCAACGGAAGTAGAGTGGGCTTCTGCAATTGTCTGCACATTTGGCCACTAGGGCATTGGCTTGGTAGATCCCAGTAAATCTTCACTGACTCACTGCTTTACAATAAAAAGAGCACCACTTTGTACAGCATATAATCAATGGTGTGTCTTCCAAACATTCCTCTCTGAAACCATTAATTTTTTAAAAAAGAGAGTGGGAAGTCAAAACTCAAAATGTTAGTGAATTTCTCTTTATCTATGCAAACACTCTTCTTAGTAGTTTACCCAAGATGGTTTTTCATCATTGGCCTGGAAAACATCCTATTGCCACATATCCATGCCTCTACACTCACTTTGGGACATAGAAATTATTATTACCATAAGAACAATAGAATTTGGAAGAGAAGTTTGATGCTTTGCTTATACTCTCAATTATAGCAATTGCCAGTTTATTTGCAAGTCAAAATATAAATGGCTTGGGATGCTTTCATGGGTGTGCCTAAGCAGAGAGGCTGATAAACACCTGAATGTATTTTTGAATGTCCTTGATTGCCTAAAAAAATCCTATTATAATCTTTCCCTTTTTTTTAAAAGCTCTATAAGTGCATGTGCCCAGGTGAACAGCAAAAGTGAGGCTTGCGGGTCAGTATGGGAAGAGCAGTAGATTGTGTTCACTTTCATATCCTGTACAGTTCAAAAGAGGGGTTTCCTGTTTAGCACAAATGTTCTGAGAACACAGCAGCACTTAGCTCCTTACAGAATGAAGGATGAATAACCAGGCAGGACTGCCTCTAAATGGCAACCTTCACTCTCACCCTCCACCCATGTACAGGGCACACTGAACCGGATGTCACTTGAGGTATCGATAAGAGCAAGGATAGGGATTCCAAGATGGCCAAATAGGAACAGCTCCAGCCTATAGCTCCCAGCGTGAGCAATGTAGAAGATGGGTGACTTCTGCATTTCCAATAGAGGTACCAGGTTCATCTCACTGGGGCTTGCTGGACAGTGGGTGCAGCCCATGGAGTGTGAGCTGAAGCAGGGCAGGGCATCGCCTCACTCAGGAAGCGCAAGGGGTTGGGGAATTCCCTTTCCTAGACAAGGGAAGCTGTGACAGACGGTACCTGGAAAACAGGGACACTCCCACTCTAATACTGCGCTTTCCCAATGGTCTTAACAAATGGCACACCAGGAGATTATATCCCGCACCTGGTTTGGAGGGTCCTACGCCTATGGAGCCTCGCCCACTGCTAGCACAGCAGCCTGAGATCAAACTGCAAGGCAGCAGGGAGGCTGGGGGAGGGGTGTTCCACCATTGCTGAGGCTTGAGTAGGTAAAGAAAGTGGCTGGGAAGCTTGAACTAGGTGGTGCCCACCACAGCTCAAGGAGGCCTGCCTGCCTCTGTAAACTCCACCGATGGGGGCAGGGCGTAGCTGAACAAAAGGCAGCAAAAACTTTTGCAGAACTAAATGTCCCTTCTGACAACTTTGAAGAGAGTAGTGGTACTCCCAGCATGGAGTTTGAGATCTGAGAACAGACAGACAGCCTCCTCAAGTGGGTCCCTGACCTCCGAGTAGCCTAACTGGGAGACATCTCCCAGCAGGGGTCAACTGATACCTCATCCAGCTGGGTGCCCCTCTGAGACGAAGCTTCCAGAGGAAGAATCAGGCAGCAAAATTTGCTGTTCTGCAATATTTACTGTTCTGCAGTCTCCGCTGGTGATACCCAGGCAAACAGGGTCTAGAGTGGTCCTCCAGCAAACACCAACAGACCTTCAGCTGAGGGTCCTGACTGTTAGAAGGAAAACTAACAGACAGAAAGGACATCTACACCAAAACCCCATCTGTATGTCACCATCATCAAAGATGAAAGGTAGATAAAACCACAAAGATGGGGAGAAACCAGAGCAGAAAAGCTGAAAATTCTAAAAATCAGACAGCCTCTTCTCCTCCAAAGGAATACAGCTCCTCGCCAGCAATGGAACAAAGCTGGATGGAGAATGACTTTGACGAGTTGAGAGAAGTAGGCTTCAGATGATCGGTAATAACAAACTTCTCCGAGCTAAAGGAGAATGTGCAAACCCATTGCAAAGAAACTGAAAACCTTGGAAAAAGATTAGATGAATGGCTGACTAGAATAAATAGCATAGAGAAGACCTTAAATGACCTGATGAAGCTGAAACTATGTCACAAGAACATGATGCCAGCACAAGAAAATGATGCATGCACAAGATTCAGTAGCCAATTCAATCAAGTGGAAGAAAGAGTATCAGTGATTGAAGATCAAATGAACTAAATGAAGCAAGAAGAGAAATTTAGAGAAAAAAGAGTAAAAAGAAACAAACAAAGCCTCCAAGAAATATGGGACTATGTGAAAAGACCAAATCTGCATCTGATTGGTGTACCTGAAAGTGATGGGGAGAATGGAACCAAGTTGGAAAACACTCTGCAGGATATTATCCAGGAGAACTTCCCCAACCTAGCAAGGCAGGCCAACATTCAAATTCAGGAAATGCAGAGAATGCCACAAAGGAACTCCTCGAGAAGAGCAACTCTAAGACACATAATTGTCAGATTCACCAAAGTTGAAATGAAGGAAAAAATATTAAGGGCAGCAGAGAGAAAGGTTGGGTTACCCACAAGGGGAAGCCCATCAGATTAACAGTGGATCTCAAGATAGTTTCTTCTAGCCCCTTCCACTCTATTGTTGCTTCTGATCTGATGTGAATTAAAAGCCCAATAACTAAGTTTTAGAAAATTAAGGTGATTTCAAACAAGAATAACTAGGTTCTGAGTGATGACTGAAGGAATTTCCTATCAAACCTGTAGGTAAATGTTAAGGGCAGGCAGAGAGAAAGGTCGGGTTACCCACAAAGGGAAGCCCATCAGACTAACAGCAGATCTCTCGGCAGAAATTCTACAAGCCAGAAGAGAGTGGGGGCCAATATTCCACATTCTTAGAGAAAAGAATTTTCAACCCAGAATTTCATATCCAGCCAAACTAAGCTTCACAAGTGAAGAAGAAATAAAATCCTTTACAGACAGGCAAATGCTTTGAGATTTTGTCACCACCAGGCCTGCCTTACAAGAACTCCTGAAGGAAACACTAAACATGGAAAGGAACAACTGGTACCAGCCACTGCAAAAACATGCCAAATTGTAAAGACCGTTGATGCTAGGAAGGAACTGCATCAACTAACGAGCGAAATAATCAGCTAACATCATAATGACAGGATCAAATTCACACATAACAATATTAACCTTAAATGTAAATGGGCTAAATGCTCCAATTAAAAGACACAGACTGGCAAATTGGATAGAGAGTCAAGATCCATCAGTGTGCTGTATTCAGGAGACCTGTTTCACATGCAGAGACACACATAGGCTCAAAATAAAGGGTTGGAGCAAGATCTACCAAGCAAACAAACAAAAATTAAAAAGCAGAGGTTGCAATCCTAGTCTCTAATAAAACAGACTTTAAACCAATAAAGATCAAAAGAGACAAAGAAGTCCATTACATAATGGTAAAGGGATCAATTCAACAAGAAGAGCTAACTATCTTAAATATATATGCACCCGGTACAGGAGCACCCAGATTCATAAAGCAAGTCCTTAGAGACCTACAAAGAGACTTAGATTCCCACATAATAATAAGGGGAGACTTTAACACCCTGTTGTCAACATTAGATAGATCAACAAGACAGAAAGTTAACAAGGATATCCAGGACTTGAACTCAGCTCTGCACCAAGCGGACCTAATAGACACCTACAGAACTCTCCACCCCAAATCAACAGAATATACATTCTTCTCAGCAGCATGTTGCACTTATTCCGTAATTGACCACATAGTTGGAAGTAAAGCACTCCTCAGCAAATGTACAAGAACAGAAATTATAACAAACTGTCTCTCAGACCACAGTGCAATCAAATTAGAACTCAGGATTAAGATACTCACTCAAAACCACTCAACTGCATGGAAACTGAACAACCTGCTCCTGAATGACTACTGGGTACATAACGAAATGAAGGCAGAAATAAAGATATTCTTTGAAACCAATGAGAATAGACACAACGTACCAGAATCTCTGGGACACATTTAAAGCAGTGTGTAGAGGGAAATTTATAGCACTAAATGCCCACAAGAGAAAGCAGGAAAGATCTAAAGTCGACACCCTAACATCACAATTAAAAGAACTAGAGAAGCAAGAGCAAACACATTCAAATCTAGCAGAAGGCAAGAAATAACTAAGATCAGAGCAGAACGGAAGGAGATAGAGACACAAAAAACCTTTCAAAAAATCAATGAATCCAGAAGCTGATTTTCTGAAATGATCAACAAAATTGATAGACTGCTAGCAAGACTAATAAAGAAGAAAAGAAGAAAAATCAAACAGATCCAATGAAAAGTGATAAAGATGATATCACCACCAATCCCACAGAAATACAAAATACCGTCAGAGAATACTATAAACACCTCTATGCAAATCAACTAGAAAATCTAGAAGAAATGGATAATTTCCTGGACACATACACTCTCCCAAGTCTCAGCCAGGAAGAAGTTGAATCCCTGAATAGACCAATAGCAGGCTCTGAAATTGAGGCAATAATTAATAGCCTACCAACCAAAAAAAGTCCAGGACCAGATGGATTCACAGCCGAATTCTACCAGAGGTACAAAGAGGAGCTGGTACCATTCCTTCTGAAACTACTCCAATCAACAGAAAAAGATGAAATACTCCCCAACTCATTTTATGAGGCCAGCATCATCCTGATACCAAAGCCTGGCGGCAGAGACACAACAAAACAAGATAATTTTAGACCAATATCCCTGATGAACACTGATGCAAAACTCCTCAATAAAATACTGGCAAATCAAATCAAGGAGGACATCAATAAGTTTATCCACCAGGATCAAGTGGGCTTCATCCCTGGGATGCAAGGCTGGTTCAACATATGCAAATAAACATAATCCATCATACAAACAGAACCAAGGATAAAACCCACATGATTATCTCAATAGCTGCAGAAAGGGCCTTTGACAAAATTCAACACCCCTTCATGCTAAAAACTCTCAATAAACTAGGTATTGATGTTACATATCTCAAAATAATAAGAGCTATTTATGACAAACCCACAGCCAATATCATACTGAATGGGCAAAAGCTGGAAGCATTCCCTTTGAAAACTGGCACAAGACAGGGATGCCCTCTCTCAGTGCTCCTACTCAACATAGTGTTGGACGTTCTGGCCAGGGCAATCAGGGAGGAGAAAGAAATAAAGGGTATTCAATTAGGAAAAGAGAAAGTCAAGTCGTCCCTGTTTGTAGATGACATGATTGTATATTTAGAAAACTTCATTGTCTCAGCCCATAATCTCCTTAAGCTGATAAGCAACTTCAGCAAAGTCTCAGGATAAAAAATCAATGTGCAAAAATCACAAGCATTCCTATACACCAATAACAGACAAACAGAGAGCCAAATCATGAGTGAACTCCCATTCACAATTATTTCAAAGAGAATAAAATATCTAGGAATCCAACTTACAAGAGATGTGAAGGACCTCTTCAAGGAGAACTACAAACCACTGCTTAACGAAATAAAAGAGGACACAAACAAATGGAATAACATTCAATGCTCATGGATAGGAAGAATCAATATCGCGAAAATGGCCATACTGTCCAAGGTAATTTACAGATTCATTGCCATCCCCATCAAGCTACCAATGACTTTCTTCACAGAATTGGAAAAAAACTACTTTAAAGTTCATATGGAACCAAAAAAGAGCCTGCATTGCCAAGACAATCCTAAGCCAAAAGAACAAAGCTGGAGGCATCATGCTACCTGACTTCAAACTATACTATAAGGCTACAGTAACTAAAACAGCATGGTTCTGGTACCAAAACAGAGGTATACACCAATGGAACAGAACAGAGCCCTTAGAAATAATACCACGCATCTACAAACATCTGATTTTTGACAAATCTAACAAAAACAAGAAATGGGGAAAGGAGGCCCTATTTAATAAATGGTGCTGGGAAAACTGACTAGCCATATGCAGAAAGCTGAAACTGGATCCGTCCCTTACACCTTATACAAAAATTAACTCAAGATGGATTAAAGACTTAAATGTTAGACCTAAACCCATAAAAACCCTAGAAGAAAACCTAGGCAATACCATTCAGGACATAGGCATGGGCAAGGACTTCATGACTAAAACATCAAAAGCAATGGCAAGAAAAGCCAAAATTGATAAATGGGATCTAATTAAACTAGAGATCTTCTGCACAGCAAAAGAAACTACCATCAGAGTGAACAGGCAACCTACAGAATGAGAGAAAATTTTTACAATCTACCCATCTGACAAAGGGCTAATATCCAGAATCTACAAAGAACTTAAACAAATTTACAAGAAAAAAACAAACAACCCCATCAAAAAGTGGGTGAAGGATATGAACAGACACTTCTCAAAAGAAGACATTTATGCAGCCAACAGACACATGAAAAAATGCTCATATCAACACTGGTCATCAGAGAAATGCAAATCAAAACCACAATGAGATACCATCTCACACCAGTTAGAATGGCAATCATTAAAAAGTCAAGAAACAACAGGTGCTGGAGAGGATGTGGAGAAATAGGAACACTTTTACTCTTTTGGTGGGACTATAAACTAGTTCACCCATTGTGGAAGACAGTGTGGTGATTCATCAAGGATCTAGAACTAGAAATACCATTTGACCCAGCCATCCCATACTGGGGATATACCCAAAGGATTATAAATAATGCTGCTATAAAGACACATGCACACATATGTTTATTGCGGCACTATTCACAATAGCAGACTTGGAACCAACCCAAATGTCCATCAATGATAGACTGGATTAAGAAAATGTGGCACATATACACCATGGAATACTATGCAGCCCTAAAAAAGGATGAGTTCATGTCCTTTGTAGGGACATGGATGAAGCTGGAAACCATCATTCTGAGTCAACTATCACAAGGACAGAAAACCAAACACCGCATGTTCTCACTCATAGGTGGGAATTGAACAATGAAAACACTTGGACGCAGGAAGGGGAACATCACACACCAGGGCCTGTTGTGGGATGGGGGAGGGGGACGGAATAACGTTAGGAGATATACCTAATGTAAATGACGAGTTAATGGGTGCAGCACACCAACATGGCACATGTATACATATGTAACAAACCTGCACTTTGTGCCCATGTACCTTAGAACTTAAAGTATAATAATAATAAAAAAAAGAGCAAGCATATTGTAAGTAGACAGGGGTGAGGGGCTCTATAGCACATTTCATAGGAGACACTTGTCAAAATTCCTTATTAGGCATCTCTGTCTTTGCCCTCAAAGTTCCTCCCCTACCAGTTTCCATATCTTTCCCCTTTATCTTTCCTCACACCTCTCTAAAATCCCCTCTCAAATAATATAAAAACAAAATAAAATTCTCTCTATAGTCCCAAGCAATCCTATAATCAGCATCAGCTTGTGTATCTCACTCACCAAATGGCAGACTGATTTCTAGAGACATGGTAACCATCTAGTGTTCCTCAAAGTCAACCCCATGGGGTATGTTAGCCTTACCACCATGTGGCTTATTAAAGTCTTTTTCCCACAAAAGTGGCTGTCCTTCTATGCAGGAATATAGCTGCCAGGAAAATGTGATTTCTCCACACTGCTTCAGAGACAATAGGAATTGCCACATTGTCCCCCAACAGAAAGCCGGCTGCTCTCACGCTCAGTGTCAGATTACCCTCCTTCAGGCATGGACATCCATGGGTTTTCCAAAGCTGGGTCATGCCCTGTCTACAAAACACTCAGAACCTGGCCTTACCATAGCACTGATAACGAAACTTGACCTATCTTTCTCTGCACCCCCACCCCATCCCAGGCTAGAAGCTCATTGCTCTGTGTGTGTGTGTTTCATATCTCCCACGCTTAATGCAAAACTGGAAACATAGAAGGTATTCAATAAATGGTTCTGAATAAATAAAATATATGTGGTATGGTTGTATTTAGAGGGCAGTTGGTAAGAATGTTATGCTCTAAAGAGCTGTTAATCACTGGACTATGTGATTGAGGGAGGTAATGCCTTTTCCATCTTGGATGGTTTAAAAATTGATAATAATTGCAACATATATTTGAATACAGTTTTAGTTTTCAAAGTATTTTCAATAAAATATTTTATTTAATTATCTTTCCAATCCCGTGAGATTTCAGGATGGTAACATTGAGTTTGTAAACACTTCTGGCTGCTAGATGGGACAGACGTTTTATCTTTTGAATATAAATTGGTGTATCCTTTTAGGGTAATATATTTTAAAAGCCTTAAGAATGTAGATACACTTTGAATTACAAAATAGGCTTCTAGAAATTTATCCCAAATGAACAGAAAAAAAAAATTTCTGTACAAAGAGAGTATCACCCTCCTACTTCTAGAATCCAATATTCTGTTTTCATTTTGGTATTTATAAAAACAGAATCATGAGGAAAAGGTCTAAATATCAAATCATAAGGGATTGTTTACCTAGATCATGTTATTGACATATCATGAAATATTATTTAATCTTTAAAGTAATGTGATGAACCAATGATATAGAAATATGGAAAAAGTAAAAAAGAAACTGAATACAGAAAGTGGATGTGTTTGATCCCAATCTAATATACATATCTCTATATGTGCACAGAAGAAAGACTGGAAATATATATTGGAAGTAGTTGTTTCTGGGAGGATGATTCTAAAATAAAATGTGATTACTTTTGTAATAAAATAAAAAGCTATTACTATCGTAATTGAGGAGGAAAATCCCAATAAAAATTTTTAACACCACAAAAACAACTCCCTAATGAAAACCTGGCATTTAGTGGTGCAAATACATGGAAAAGCTCTCCCCTAGGTTAGAAGATAGAAATTACTTGTATGCTTGTGGAAAAATTTTCAGCAGTTGCTGACAGACGACCTCCCTGTGCTAATCAGGGTGAATGACTGAGCCTGTGCCCTGCTTCTCAGCCTGTGTTGAAATGATTTAAAAAACTTTCGATGCTCATGGCCTGCTCACTGGTTTTCCCCTACTTCTCTGAAGTCCATCACTGTGTTTGTCTTAGGGTTATTTGAAATACCTAAGGTTAGCCATTATTTTTCATTAAACTTCTGACAAGTGGGTAAAAGGCAATTTCATGGAAAAACTCATTTTTCAGAGCCTCAAAGAAGGGTTGGGTCATCTTATTAAAAAGGCATTTAATAAATTCAATAGGGCTCCCTCTGAGAAGCTGGATGCTTGTTTTACTCTGGCCCCTGGGCTTCTACTAGTCCTTGTCATGCAAAGCAAGAGGAACCAGAAGTTGAAAGAGTGGTAAACAGGGAAAGAGGGTAGAGAAAGAGGAGAAAGCAGGAGGCTCTGGAAGTTCAAAGGCAGGTGGGCTAGGGGAGGGAAAGCACTGGGCTCAAGGTGAAAACCCCACTTGTTTGCCTACTGCCAGGAATTTGAGCATCCTTACCACCTCCTGACATTAGTACCAGTCCCAAAGTCCCTCTCTCCCTCATCACTTTGGTCCATCTTGTACAAATACAGCCTGTGTCTACCTGATTTAGTCACCTCTCATGGACAATATGGTCTTTCAAACTTGCTTCACTCAAAACACTTGGGCTATTTATCTAGCAAGATAATTGCTTGTCTCTCTTACTGGCTTATATTCATTCTTTTTTTTTTTTTTTTTCCATTTTATTCAGCTTCCCTCAGAAGCCCTTTCTTTTCGGAAAAGCCGCCTGTCCAACCAGAGTGATAATGGTCAGGGCCCTTAGCTAGGCTGGTCTGGGAGTGGGGCAATTCATACTCCCAGCACAACTTGTGGGGAAGAGGGAGGGAAACCATGATCCAGCTCTTTACAGTGCATTTTGAGAAAATGTAGAGTTGACCTATGTAGTGGCTGGAATTCCATCCATCCATCCATCCACCCACCCACCCATCTATCCATCTACCCATCCATCAACCTACCCACCCATCTTTCCATCCATCCATCAACCCAGCCACCCATTTATCCACCCACCCATTATCCATCCATCCATCCATCCACCCACCCACCCACCCACCCACCCCTCTGTCCATCCATCCATCCATCCATCCATCCATTAACCTACCCACCCATCTTTCCATCCATCCATCAACCCACCCACCCATTTATCCATCCATCCATTCATCCATCCACCCACTCACCTATCTATCCACCCATTCATTTATCCATCCTTCCATCCATCTATCCATCCATTCATCAATCTACCCACCCACCCATCTGTTAACCCTTCAACAAATATCAACTGAGCATCTGTGATGCAGGGGTAGGGTCCTAAGAATACAATGTTGTGCTGAAACAACCCTCCTAGTACTTCCAGTCTCCTGAAGAGAGGAGCTAATAAAACACTTCAGTGTAAATGATGCAGATGCTAAGAAGAAGCCCTGCAGGTACCATGAGAACCAATAGCAGGCAGATTTGACCTGACTTAGGAGGCCAGGAGGGGTTGCCTGGGGAGGCTGCTTCAGGAGAGGAGGAGAAAGCCCCTCTTCTTTGTCTATCATAGCCCTGAATATAGCTGGGTCTGGCAGACACTGCTGGTTGCTTCTCCAACACCCACTTCTCCCTTCATTTTTGTCCACAGAATCCAGTTTTGTTAGGTATCAGGCATCTAGCCCCAGAAGATGAGGAGGTATCAGTCTAAGCTAGCCATGGTGATCTCACTTGCCTTTTGCCTGTGATTGGTTTAGGAATGTTCTTGACAGCGAGGCCTAGCAGAAGTCTTTCAAGGGCTCAGTTGTCAGCTTGGAGTTGGATATGAACTGACTTTGCAGCATGATCCATAGGCAGGCATACACTTTGGAGTCGACACACTTAGGGACTTGGACAGGTACCAAGTAACCCCATCACTTGAGAGAGACAGAATAGGAGGTTGGTTTCTAGAGCTGGTCCTGTCATTCATCAGCCACATTAAATTTGGCATGTCTTTTCCTCTTTCTGAGCATGAGTATCTTTTAATGTAAAGTGTCGAGAGGGTCACATGTGCCCTGCTTTCCTCAGTCAACTGTTGTAAGGACGAAATAAATGATATTGTTGTGAAGTGTGCCACATGACTGCAAAGTGCTGTCAAAGCGTGAACCACTGTCATTGGCAAGGCTTGATAAATGATCCACCATCATCAGTTGGGGTTACAATTGCTCCTTGGAACCCTCCAGGCTCCTCAGATTTTTCTGAGTGGAGGCCTAATTTCAGATGGAGAAGATGCTCCTCTTCCTTGAAATGTCTTTTGACTTGCAAGCTCACTGCTCTAAGTGGGCTCAGGGAGACTGGCTGGCTCCTTGTGTCACCAGGGTGGAGATTTCCCTTTGTCTAGGAGCCCAGTGGCTCCTGTATGTGAGTGAAACTCTGAGTCCCTCTTGCCTCAGGATTCAGGATGGGGTCTTTGGCTTCATCAGAAGCCCACAGAACTCGGAGGCCATCCAATGGAGGAAATGGGCTACGAAGCCGACCCCAGTAGCTCCTTTCTTTCCATTTGTTAACATAAAGAGTTTGGGTGGGGCAGATGCATGTTTGCTCAGGGCTGGGCCTGAGCTTTGGCTCCCTTCCCTTTTGGAATTCGGTTACTTCTACTCTTCTCTATCCCTGCCCACAGAGCTGGTGATGTTGGGCTGCATCTTTTTTCCAGAACTCTCTGCTGGAAGTACCAGCCTCAGTCTTGAGACACGCTGTTCAGCAGAACTTTCTATCATGATGGAAACGTCCAATGAATTTCCTTTGTCCAGTGGTGGCCACAAGCCAAATGAGGCTGGCAAACATTTGGAATGTACTCAATGTGACTGAAGCATGGAATTTTCAATATTATTTAATTTCAATTAATTCATATTTAAATTGCTACAAGTAGCTAGTGGCTTGTGTATCAGACAGTACAGGTCTACAGCTCAATATCCCAATCGTTTCAGTCTCTCCATTGCAATCAAAATTAATTTGTCCTGTGTCCCAATCCCAAGGCTCTCTTCTTAGAGAAGCACCAGCAAGACAATCTCATAAACAAATTGCTATCCATAAATTAAGGCCTTTCTCTCTTAGGTACATGTGTAGGTTTTGAGTAATGCTACAATTTAGTCAAAGCAGAGGTTCAAATGATAGGAATTTGAGAAACTCTAACAGGTAAGTGGTGGGGGAAAAGATTATGAGTATAGAGTTTTAAAAGAACTTCAAAGCACACCCTATGGGTGGACACATCCTCCCTAGCACCCTGGGTTGCTTCTAAGCTCCTCCTGACCTCTTGCAGTCTGGACAGAGTTAAGGGCAGAATTGTGTGGATGGGAGCCTGGGAAAGGGCTGGAGGTGGGAGGGTTGGAATGGGCAGAGCCTGAAGGATGCCAGGGCTCTTGCAAAAGAATCTGGCATGCCAGGCAGAGAGACAGTTTGTTCCACCCTGGGTGGGTATGGGGCACGACGGAGTGATTGTTAGGGAGTGATGATTACCATTGGGACAGGACTGGAAAGTTAACAATTAAGTTAAAGAGACCAGACATCATATTAAAGGCTGCAAAATGAACTGTGACACTTTGGGTCGGGTCTTGGACAGGAATTGCAATTTTACTCTTAATTTTTAATCCCCTCTTTCAAGGAGCTTCCCCCCCTCCGAATTCTTCTATGAATATTGCTTTCTGGATGTTCTTTTTACCCTGAAACTGAGCTGTGTTTCTGTTTCTCTTGACCATGTAACTGCTTCCAAGTTCCTGCCTGTAATTTCACAGATATCCACTGGAATCAGAAGCATCTTTGTAATCCAAACACCAGGTTGGGAAAGGGTGGAGGATAATGGAGGCTGGGTGCAGGGGTCAGGGGCAGATCAATCGGAGGAATAAAAGGTCCTCGAGGTGCACTCAAAGATGAGTAGGAAGTGTGTGTACAAACCCTAGGGCTTTGGAATTTCCTTTTAGGGCCTTGGTTTGCCAATTGGTACCACAGGTAAATCTGCTACCACCACTTTATCTACTCCATACTATTTGGTTAATTTAAAAAAAAAGATTTCTGGTTAAGTCACTCTTTAGAATGGTGAGCCTTTTGCTGTAAAAAGTTGAAATTACATAAAGTGAAGCAGAGACTATGTCTCAAATCTTTTGTGCAATAATGTTGTCTATGAATACACGTCTAAGAATAATGAATACACACACAAATACAAAGTAGCGCCAAATTTTCCCGGAGCTTTGCAACACAGCTCAGACTATTGGGTGCTTTCTGACCTCTTCAAACTCTTAAAGGAAGGGTCCACTCAGTCTTCAGCATTGCCCTGTTCTCTTTCATTTGCCTTTCCTTCTAGTAAATAGCATGAGGCATTTGACATCAGGGAGTAGAAGCCAAGACTGGAGAAAGCAACTCAGAGAAGTCTGAATGGCTCGATTCACCCCTTCCAATGTTACCAGAGGCTCCTGGGCAGGGCTATTATGCTATGGGGTGCTCTTGTACCCAGAGCATTTTGATGACTGATGACATTTCTTCTGCAAGTATTTGCTAGTTTTATTCTGAACACTGTAAATTTCAGTTGATTTCCCTGAAAAACAAAAGCTCCCGCTGGGCTGAGACAACTTAGAGCAGTGGTTCTTGGTAGGGACAACTTTGTCCCCACCCGGAGGACATTTGGCAAAGCCTGGAAACATTATTTTATTATTACTTCTGTCGGGGGGAGTTTTGTCCTCCTTGGAACTGTCTGGAGACATCACTGGTTGTTAGAGCGAGGGTGGGTGGCGTCCTTCTGGTTTTTAGTGGGAGACACCAGGAAGGCTGCTGAGCATCATATGATGCACAGAGGAGCCCCACAACCCAGAACGATCTGACCCAGAACGTCCACAGTGTTGTTTGAGAAACCCTGGTCCAGAGGGCAAGTTCAGGCTCAGTTCTTGACACCAAAGCGGCATGATGGCTCTCAAGGGGCTATCATGTTTCAATGTGGGAAGACTAGTAAGTTCCCTTAGATGGCCCCAAGAAGTCCCAGGAAAATTTTGCCTGGCATTTTCTTCAACCAATAACTTCATCGTTTTCCTATCTTCCTGGCTCCTTAACTTCCGCTGAATGAGAGAGTACAGCCTCAAAGTTGTACATGTCAAGCTCATCTCAGTGGGTCCAGATCCCATTTGACTGTAGTATAGATAGAGGCAAGTCGGGGGGCTTGGTTTCTCCATCTATAAAATGGAGTCATAATACTTCATGATCTATTTGCTAGGCAGTCCTGGCAGCCTAGGGTTTCTTTGCCACTGATAGATGAGGGAAGACCCAGAGCTTGTCACATATGAGTCCTGCCATGAGGGCTGGGAGGAAGGAGACACAGCAGTGACATTACAGGGCCCAGAAAGCTGTGGCAAAAATTTATGTAGAGTTGCTTAGGAAAATAAAAGCAAGCATAATATTTCTCTCTCTGATTCTAAAAGTAACACAGTCATTGTCGATAATCTCTCAATTACAGAACACTACAAGGAGAAAATAAAACTCTCTCATGATTGCACCACTAGGAGATATCAGCTATGAAAAGCTTTGGTATTTTCTTCAAGGAAAAACTGGGCAAAGGATGAACATCAGGTTTTCTGAGCTGGACAGGCTGGGGAGATTGAAACAGCCTTTGAAGACAGCAGAATGTGCCAGTGTAGACATTGACTGGTTTGAGATGATATTCTGTGAACCAAGATAGTTGAGCGCCTGCCCTGGATGAAACGGACAGTGGGGCAGATGGGTGGTGTGACTGAGGGGCATGTGAACAAGTCCCCCTTACCTTCAGGATTCATGTGGAAAGCATCCTCAGTGTTCGCCTCCATGAATAGGAGAGTTCTTCAGCTGAAAGAGGAAATGGTTCATTTTAGCTGAAAGATGAGAGAACAGGAGATTCCATTTCTGGCTCACTCTGCAGTATGTAGCATGAATGACCACTGGCACCTCAGTGATAGGCATGAGACAGCTTTAATGTTCTAAAATTAGTTTTTTGGCAGCCTTATTTTGAAGTAATTTTAATCTTACAGAATAGTTATAAAATATTTAAAAAAATCATATACTCTTGACCCACATAGTCAGTTGTTAGTATTTTACCACATCTGATTTATTATCTTTCTTCTCTGTACATAAAAGTTACTTCCTAATTATTTGTGACTTAGTCACAGTCATGATGCATGTTTACCCCCTAAATATTTCAGTGTGTTTTCCTAAGAACAAGGACAATTCTCCTACCTAAACATAGTACAATAATTAACATCAGAAAATTAACATCCATACAGTATGATTACCTAATCTATAGGCTTACTCAAATTTTGCCAGTTATCCTCGTTGGGATTAGATTTCATAAAATTTGGTCCTGGAGACCTTAATGAAATTTATTAACAAATTGTGACATAGTTATAGATGAATTGGAATTCTGGGTTTTGTATAAGAACTTTCAGACTCTGGGGACTGACTGGTTTGGGTCTGGGAGGCATGAAGGGACAGCTGTTAGATGTATGGATCTTAGGAAAAAAATGATTTCCGGACTTGACTGCAAAATAGACCGGCATAGGTCTATGTTTTTGTTGTTGTTGTTGTTGTTGACAGGCTGTTACTCTGTCTCCAGGCTGGAGTGCTGTGGCACAATCACAGCTTACTGTAACCTCAACCTCCCAGGGCTCAGGTGATTCTCCCACTTCACCCACCCCCTGCCCAAAGTAGCTGGGACTACAGGCACACGTCATTACACCTGGCCAATTTTTTGTATTTTTGGTAGAGATGGGGTTTTGCCAAGTTGGCCGGGCTGGTCTCAAACTCCTGGCCTCAAGTGATCTGCCTACCTCGGCCTCCCAAAGTGCTGGGATTACAGGTGTGAGCCACCACGCCCAGCCTACAGCTACTTTTCAAAATGGGCTTCAGTATATATGAACAGCAATTCTTAATTTAATGCCCAATTTTGTCTTGCCCATTCCAAGCAAAGGCAAATAATCTAACCAGAGTAACAGACCAAACAATGCTTTTTCTAAGTCTTCAAAATGCAGAATCTTCAGGATTATTCCTTGAGGAAGCCAGTGCTGAATATTCCCCATGCTGACTCAATGGACAGAGGAGGAGGTGACTGGCAGGATGCTGTGGTTGGTCACTAGCAGCCTCATGCCATTGACAACCTCTCTCTCTCTCTCTCACTCACACACACACACACAAACACACACACCATTTTCTCAACATTGCTGCTGTTGGCATGATTAATCAAGAGCCTGGAAGTCTTTACAATCAAAGGCTACCATGTGGCAAGGGCCATCTGGGCATAAGACAGCCAGCCACAAGGCATTTGATAATAAGGGGCCTGTTGGATCCAGAGCCTGTGACACAGATGTCTGGGGCACGCTTCTTAGAAGCCACTCATTTTTCTCCATAGGATGCAGTGACACCAAATTTTCTGTTTTAAAAAAATTTAGATTCTAAGAATTATTTTAGCACTTAAAGTTCTGTCTTTGATTAGAGTTGTTCTGCTCTGTTCAGAGCAAATCCTGTTCCGTTCTATCATCTCCCAAATAAGATCCAGACTGTTTTTACACTCTTGACAGAAACCCTGAGGGGTCAGCGAGGGAGTGGGGAACCAGGACAAGGGCTGTGCGGTGGGACGTCTGGAACAGCAAACGGCAGCAGTGAGGGCTTCAGGGCAGGCGGGCATAAAGGGATGGCTTCTGCAGTTCAACAAACACTGATTGAGTGACAGGCCCTGGGCCCACTTGGTCCATTCATCTATTATTCATTCAGCATTTATGAAATGCTTGGCTCACCACTTAGCCCTTGTCATCCTCTGCCCTGGCTCCCACATCTATTCTTTACTTGCTCTGTGCCCTGCGAGTCTGACTCCTGTGCCCTCTAGCTTCAAGTAGAATTCTACCCACAGTGGGTAGAGCACGGAGATGGGCATGTCAGGGTATCGATTCCTTTCCTCTCTGCCTGCCTCAGAGAGTGGTGCTAGCCATGGTTGTGTTTCTTTTACCACAAGTCCAGTTAAGTAGTCATGACTCCAGCTATCACTGGGCCCTGGCAAAATTATTCCCTCTCCATTCTTCTTCATGCAGATAGTGGGGTGACAAATTCCCTTGTTCTTCTAACCCTACCCCTGGGCATGTAAAGAGTCTCTTTATATTCTCTTCAAAATCCTAGCTGTGTATGCCATCCTTTTTCTGTCTGATTCTAATATGGCCCTTGAATATGTGCTAAATTGTGCCTGATTGCTCTGGACAAGCAAGAGAGATGTAAAATTTTGTATATACTTCCTAATATGAGGATATACCATTATGGGGTGGGGAGACATAATTTAATAGAAGCTCCTAGGAGAAATAACTGACAGATTTCATCTTTTATATACTTGAGTATTGTGTGTCAGTCAAAGGCCAACCTGATCTCTGGTCACATCATTTGAAGTGTTGCATCCAGAACAGGGGAGGTGATAGTACTACTTAGTTCTGTGAATTCTACATTAGCTCCCACTTGGAGTACTATGCTTATTTCCCTGCTCCTCCTCGCTTTAGGAAAAAGCATGTTACTTATCTTCAAGTTCTGTCACACAGAGCAGAAGTTGAAAGAGTTTTTCTTCAAGAGCCAAATAGTAAATATTTTCAGCTTTGTAGTCTTAAATGTTCCGAGTACTCTGTTACTGTAGTACAAAAGCAGCCTCAGACAATATGTACATGAATAAGCTTGGCTGTGTTCCAATAAAACTTTATTTATATAAATAAATGGGCTGGATCTGGCCTGCAGGCATTACTTTGCTGAACTCTGATAGAAGAGTGCAAAATGAATTTATTCTAGAGGTGCCCAGAAGGCAGAAGTTTGAACAATGTGTAAAAATCATGGGGTGGTAGATTTGTGCTAATTTTAAGATCATTCTAGTGGTGATCACTCTTCCCAAAGAGAATCATCTGTTTCATACGTCAGTGGGTTTCTTGTCTTTATAGGGGTTCAAAGCAAAGGCTGAGTGTTTTAGAAGAATTTTCTGCAGAGCGTGGGGAGTAAATTGGATGATGTGGGAGGTAACACTGCCTCGCATTTCTGTATCTCCAGCATGGTACAATGCACACATAGTAAATCTCAGTTCTCTGTGCCTAGAGGGAAGGGGCTGTGTCATATCCTTGCATCCCACCCACTCCTGAAAGTCTAATATAGTGCTTTGAATATGGTGGGTGTGACTAATACATTTTTTTGTTCAACCTGACTCTTTAAATCCAATCTTGCTGACAGACTAATTACACTAATTTGTCTTTAGTACAATCATCACTACCAGTCATATTAAATCATTCAATTACCTCTGATAATCTTCAACATTTGAGGACTTTCACTGAAAATAATAGACAACATTTACTAAGTTCTTAAAATATGCCAGCTATCATGCTAAGGACCTTACAGGCATTATCTTATTTAATGCTCCCCAAAATCTCTGAGGTAGGCACTATTATTACCCCTATTTTATTGATGAAGAAACTGAAATTCAGAGAAGACTCATAGCTAAGAAGTTGCAAATCCAAAACTTGAACTGAGATCTCTTTGATGCCGAAGGCTGTGCTCCAACCACAATTCCATTCTGCTTCCCAGCCATTCATTTATGCTTTCATGCACTGAGTGTTCAACAAATACCAATTGGTTGCCTGCTATTTGCCAAGTAGTATTTTAGGTGCTGATGATAGAGCTGTGGATGTAAACAGGTCAAGTCCATGCTCTGAAGAAACTTACATTCTGGGTGGAATAAAGTGGGGGTTGATACACAATTAACAAATGAGAAAATAACAAATTAACAATTTGTTAATTATAAAATAACAATTAGCAAATGAGAAAATAATACATGGTAATTCATCACAAGACATGAGGAGATTAAAAAGACAATAAATATTTCTTGTCCACACTAGAATCACAGGTATAATCCTAATTGATGAATTTAGCAAAGAAATGGTAATTCATCACAAGACATGGAGATTAAAAAGATAATAAATATTTCTTGTCCACACCAAAACCACAGGTATAATCCTAATTGATGAATTTACTGAAGTTCTTTCTTGTTTTTGTTTTCTTCAACTTTTAAGTCCTGCGGAAAATGCTTAGGGTGTGCAGGTTTGTTACACAGGTAAACGTGTGCCATGGTGGTTTGCTGCACAGATCAACCCATCACCCAGGTGTTAAGCCCAACATCCATTAGCTATTCTTCCTGATACTCTCCCTCCCCACACCCTGATAGGCCACAATGTGTGTTGTTCCCCCGACCTGCTGCCCCATGTGTCCATGTGTTCTCATCATTCAGCTCCCTCTTATAAGTGAGAACGTGTGGTGTTTGGTTTTCTGTTCCTGAGCTCTTTCTTGTTTACTGACATTAGCCCAAGGTTAGTTTTTTGTCCTGACAAATTGTCAGATAAATTGACATTAGCTCAACGTTAGTCTTTAGTCCTGACAAATTGTCAGATAAACTCAGATTCAGAAAGAAATTGTCAGGATTTCTGGCAATTGATAGGGATTACATATGGCAATTTATAGACATGCATGTGGAACTCTTGAATGAAAAGGAAGGTTAGTCAATAAAGCACTTGGGAATCACTCTTTTTGGGCAGACTGAACTTGAGCAGAAGCAAGCACATCCACTTGAGTCAAAGGCATGGGCCTTGTTTAGGAGCCAAGGTACCAGGGTGGCTGAGAGTGGAGGAACCAAAGGGGAATTACAAAATCTTGATTGAGATTGAGATGGAGACAGACGGAGCAAGATAAATGGGGTAAAGTCAAGTCAACTGTCAGGTCCAATAGGCAAATGCTGACTGGGAATGGGAGACAGTGCCCAAAGGTCATGGGTGGAGTAAACACAAGCCCAGATGAGGAAGCGAAAGAATTCAATATTTTGTTTGTGTCTTGATGGGTGCCAACTACAAGGGGTGGGTGTGGGTGGCCTAGTTACAGGTGAAGGATAGGAATTGACAAATAGTAGTAATCCTTTTGCAATTCCAGAATTCCTTTCATTAGTGGATTGTAAAGTGATTTTCAGATTAGAGAATCCCGACAGTATCAGCATAATCTTACTTTTAAAAATGGCTAAAAACCAGAAACACAACAATTAGTTAACATTTATTGGCTGCCAGATATTGTTTCTAAGCACTTTAATGCCTTATTTCATTTAATCTTCATAAGTACACTTTGAGAACCAAGCTTATTAATAAGGAGCTAATTAAAGAATGACTAAAAACATAAGTGACATTTGGAGGGAACTTGTATAATGTTACCAATAAAAATGAGTCCTAGTCATTCATATATTGATTTGTTCACTCACGTATTTATTCAGCCTATGATAATTAGGCACCTAATACATGTTGGGTGCTATTCTAGGGCCTTTGCCTGGATAATGTTATTGATTTCATTGTTTAACAGAGAGACAGTGGAGGGAGCAAGGGATTTTGAATCAGAAAATCTAGGTTCTGTTTCTAATTCTAACTGGTCCTGTGGTCCTTGGAAAAGTCAGGCTGCTTCTCTGTTTAATGTGTTCTGATGTAAAACAAGGAGCTAAGATGCTTCAGGTCTTTTAGAATTTACTGTTAAAGTATTCAGTAGCTTTATAGTACATTGATGGTTATAATAAATACTCACTTGTAGTCTGTCATTCTACCCTCCCACCCCCATCAGGGAAATCATAGTATTTATGAGGCTTTAGAGATGGGAACTTGTCAGGGGTACTGTGACAAGTTCCCTTGTCACAGTATCTTGGACTAAGTTCCTCTGCTCTTTTCACTGAATTTCTCTGCCTTCCATGTGGGAGTTTGTGTTTAATTTCTAAAAGAATTATAACAGAGCTGGGTGCAGATGTCAGAGGAAAAGGGAGAGATATACATGATATAGATGACAAGGAGAAGTTAAGACTGGGAAGGACAATGTACTAGCTCTCAGGAGCTTTGTGCCTTGTCTCTGAAATCATTCAGGGCTGCTACAATCATAAAAAAAAATGTATCCAAAGGCATAAGAGGAGAGATCTTCCAACTGGTGGAAATTACATTAAGGCAGATTTGGGTTCAGTAAAATGGTAGAGGAGTTCCTCACTGGACATTCCGATGGCCCATGACTGGGCAGAGCTAAAACAAATGGGTCGTGTTACAAGGCAAAATAACTTTTTAATTTTAAGGCCCACCAGTCAATAGATTACTATGGCCAAGGACGAAATGGGCCACCCTGGTAAGAAGTGAGCTCCTCTTCATGGTGCATGCTTATGCCGAGACAATGTAAAATCCTAGAGGGGTTAGCAACTTGGATCAGGGCTACAAGACCAGGAAAGGGACTTTCAACTTCGAAATGCTATGACTGTAGGAGGCAGGAGGCTTACAATTTTATCTGTAGTCTATAACCCCTAGTTCAGGGTTTAGATATTCTTAGGGTAATCTACTGCGGAATATTGAAGTCCCTTTTGCAGGCACTGACATCCAGGCCAAATTCCTTAATTAATTTATTTTATACAAGAAGTTTCTTGTATAAATTTTTGACAGAATACTCACCCTAACCCCTGTTTTTGGCATTTCTGACCTCTCATTCTTGACAAATAACCATGATGGGGACTTCTCTGGGAGCCAGAATTGAAATCAGAGTTGGACCAACACATTGAAATTCTAGGCCTACCAGTCAATAGATAAACAAGGTTACCTTTGAATTTGTTCAGCGCCCTTATTTTCCAAAATGTTTTTCATCTACTAGCTTTATTAGAAGCGTATCAGTCAATTGGTGTTGTCTGAGGATAATAACTTTGACAAGAGAAGGTGTATGGAAGTGCTTTGTAACAGTGAAACAGTCTGAAAAGTTAGAAGTTTTATTATTGTTATAACCTGCCAAGGCCACAGTACTGGTTATTACCAGATCCATATCTAGAGCGGGTTACTTAGAATCCTTTTGGAGGTAAATAAATAGCACTACTGATAATTTAAAAAGAATCAAAGTCCAAGTCTCCTTGATTGACCAGCAGACAATAGTAAAGTTTAGAGCTGGATTTTGCAAGCATGAGAGGACCAAATCAGGATCACTTAAACACAGGCAGTTGTTCCAGTCCAGTGAGTAACTGTGGCATGAATGTGAGTCTGTAGAAATCTAGCCTTGTGACCTTGAGCAAGGCATGTTGAGTTCCTTGAGTCTTACTTCTTCACCTGTGAAGCAGAAATACCTATCGCTACATTTAGGTACCTTTTTGGATCACTGTGAATGTATACAGTATCTAGGAAATAGCAAGTAATGAATACATGCTAAAGATTATTAACAGCTAATATTGATTGCACGTCTGGTATGTGCCAGGAATTATGAGAATCCTCAAAGCATTTCTAGGAAATAATTGGGACAATGACGGGTTGGACATGGGGATGAAGTGGCCACCAGCAGTGGACCTGAATGAAATGACTTTCTGCTTAGTTTAGTTCAGAGGCCACGAGTGTAAATCCATCTTTCCCTGATGGTGAGGGGCATTTACAAGCTAGGGCTACACTAATAATTTAAAGTGGACTGGGAAACAGTGATTAAAAAATACCTCCAAGTGATGAAAAGACACTGTTTAGATTTCTAAAGGAAATGGTTTAAAAAATAATCCCCAATTGATTGCAACATTAAGAACATTCTTAAAATGTTACCTTTGTCCTGATCTCTTAATCCCCATAAGGGGTGTTCTGTAAAGGTTCTTTAAGCATTTGAAGCCACTAATACCATGAGTGGAAAAAGAACACACTCTTTTAATTAAAGTGGAAAATTGCTATGTTCATGTTAATTTCAACTGAGAACACCTAAAAGTGTAAGAGAATACATATTTCCTGGTCTTAGTATCCAGGGCTTAAGATTATTTAAGATCAGTAGCTAAAATTGTTCCTATTTTACACTTCGTAATCAGGAAGACTGTTGAGAGGGGAAAGTTAGCAGGAGATGGGTTTTAGTTTTCCAATGACGTCAGCCTGGTTGGAGAACATCTAAATGCCATTTTTCCTTGACCTTTGAACTGTCTTCTCCCTCGCTTTTGGGCAACACAGCAAATGACCCTCACAAAGCAGCAAATTAGTAGCATGTGTCAAGGCTGACACTTCTGATTTTCAATCTAGTTGTTTGTTTCGCTATATCACTTGGCAGAACGAAAAACTGTGCTTCCGTTTACTCATTTTTCCCAAGGCTAATTTAAAAGTGCTGTGGGTAGGTAAGTGATGTTGATAATGGGAACATCTTAAGCTATTAAGTTGAGGACTGAAATATCAGCATGGGCACAATAGCCTCATTCTCTAGCTGATGGAAATGAGCCCATATACTGTTTTTTAGCCTGAGAGGGCCACGTGTCGTTTCTTTTGGTCTCCATAAGCCAGGGGATCTGGCTCGCCAGAGCTGGGAAGATTATAGCATTGGAGCAAATAATGTGCTTTAGTTTGAGATTCTTTAAGGCCCAAATTTGCTCCAATTGCTTCATCCCGGGTTCTCACTTGTTTCCCCCTCATCGGTTTTGGTGACATTATTTTCCAAAGTAGCCCAATTGCATCAATCATTTATTCTAATGTAAAAAAATTGGAGGATTTTTTTCTCTGTGTTACTGTGTGTGAACATTGGTCCACTTGATTCATTACATAAAGGCAGCATGGTTCACTGGATGTGTATAGGATTCTGAATCAGACCAAAAAGGATATAAATATGACTTGTGCCACTATCTAGCCTTGTGACCTTGAGCAAGGCATGTAAGCTCCTTGAGTCTTGTTTCTTCACCCGTAAAGTGGAAATACCTATCGCTACCTTTAGGTACCTTTTTGGATCATTGTGAATGTGCATAGTATCTAGGAAATAGCAAGTCATTAACAGTTAACATTGATTGCACATCTAGTATGTGCCAGGAATTATGGGAATCCTCAAAGCATTTCTAGGAAATAAGAACCATTATTATCTTCACTTGCTGATGAGAAAGAGATGGACTAAATACTGGCTCAATGTCCCAAAGGTAGGAGATGGCCATGCCAGGATTGTAGAGCCTTCAGTTGGCCTCTACTCCTCATATAAGAAGAATGGCTGTGCAAGGTTTTGCAGTCTTACACCTGGAATAAGAACTGCCTGAATATGTATCCCAGGGAGGATTCTAAGACCTGCAGAACTCCTTGCTCTCAATCCCTCCTCTTTTCCATGCCTTCTCATTCATACTTAAGCCAGAAGCTGTGAGGGGCAAATCTGATGCAAACAGACAGGATCACACAGCCAGTAGACCCCTTGCAGTCCTGCTATAACTTGGCTTCACACTCAGCGGTGAACTTGTCAGCTGAACACACAACTGCAAGTGCAGTGTTCCATGTGCATGCCGTTAAGAAAACTCCAGTCATTCTAATGTTATTTTATTAGAAGGAAGGAATGGAGTCTTAGATACAGACCCACTCTATTAAGATAGTTGAAAAACATAGATGTAAATATCATGACATTATTGTGCTATCACCATTACATCATCCTGCATACCCCCACTCTCCACAAACTTAAATAGAAGTCATTTTTGTTGTCAATACTAAATACCCTTTAATCTAAGATATTAAGATCAGAAACTGTTGTGGTTACTCATGTACAGCTAAAAAGGTGTACAATGCAGATTAAAGAGATGATGGCACTTTGCTCTTTCATTAAAATACTAGTGTGTTGTCCATCAACTGATGAATGGATATACAAATGTGGTATAACCCTACAGTGGAATTTTACTCAGCCATAGAAAAAAAAGAAGCACTGATACATGCTACAACACAAATAAACTTCAGAGAACAATATCGTAAGTGAAAGAAGCCAGGCACAGAAGACCCCGGATAGCATGATTCCATTTATGTGAAATGTCTAGAAAGCTAATCTATGGAAACGGAAGGTGGATGAGTGGTTGCCAGGGGTTGGGGAGAAAAAGGAGTGGAGAGTGACTGCTATCATGTACTTCTTGGAGTGATGAAATGTTCTAAAATTAGATTATGGTGATGGTTGCACAACTGTAAATACAGATGGTCTCCAACTTACTAGTTCCATGATTTCCTGACTTTACGAGGGTGCAAAAGAGATAGGCATTCAACCTACTCCTTGATGGGGTTAGGTCCAGATAAACTATAAGTTGAAATTATCATAAGTTGAAAACATCCTTTTGACTTAAACAATAGTTTTAACTTTCAACTTGCAATGAGTTTGTTGGGCTCTAACCCCACTGTAAGTTGAGGAGCATCTGTATACTAAAATCCATTGAATCGTATACAGTTGTCCCTCAGTATTCACTGGGAATTGGTTCCATGTACAAATTGGTTATGTGCAAATACTACAGCATCTTCTATCAAGGACTTGCACATCTGTGGATCTAATGAATACCAGAATACCAGATCCACAGACGCACAAGTCTTTGATATAAGACGTTGTAGTATTTGCACAGAACCTATTCACATCCTCCCATATACTTTAAATCATCTCTAGGTTACTTATAATACTGAATACAATGCGAATACTATGTAAACAGCACGTGAATATTTGTTACACTATATTGTTTTACATTTTGTATTTTTTTTACTGTATTATCATTTTTTTTCCAGAATATGTTTTATCCCTGACTGGTTGAATTCATGGATGTAAAACTTGCGAATACAAAGGGCTGGCTGTACTTTAAACAAGTGAACTTTATGGAACATAAAGTATATCACGATAAAGCTGCTTAAAAAATACCAATCTGTTATTTCCTCTAATTATGTGCAAAACTGATAATATTCTTTCATGTTCAGCAGCTCTTTTTGAATAAATAGCAATGAACAAGAAGGCATTTCATTCACTTCCTCTGAGACTTGATAATTAATCTTGTCCTCACCTCCTCACTTACTAACCTGCCCATCAAGTATTTGACTACTGGGAAGGCGGAGTTGCAGAGATAATTAGCTCTCTGCTTATCAAGCACAACTCTCAGGCCAGACCTGCAAATCTGCCTCCATCTCTGCCTCCTTCCCTGTATTCCCTCTTTTTCCTTTCAACCCTTACTGCTGAGCACCCAGTCAGCGTTCAAAATCAGAGCTGAACTGACTCAGAGCAGGGACTTCTGCCTCTGTGGGTCTTCACTGCAAAGGGAACCAGAGCCATTTGTTAATGACTAAAAAGCAGAAAGTGATGGAGACAAAAAGAGATGGTGTTGAATTCTCTCCTTTCTGGATGCTGGTGGTGGTTATGTAGGCAGCTTTCATTTCAGTAAGTGTGCACTACAGTAGGAGTGAGATGGGAACCAGGATGCCAATTGAGAGAGCTAAAAAAAATTGTGATTGGCATTAGGCATCAAGAGAAAAAAGTTCTTTTAGTGTTTTTGACTTGCTCAATTTACTGTACAAGCAGCTAAGGTGATGGGCAAATTGTATCCTTTGGATTGAAATCTCAGTCCAGTTTCTAAATATTGAGGGAGTCTTGCTCTCTGCTCAGATTTCCTGCATCCAGAAGGTATTGGCCAGGGGATGAGCCACAGTGGAACTGTACAACTCAGACAGAACCCTCACTCCACATTCCTCTGGCCTAGCAAAGGTGGGAGGATTTACACAAAGGTCAAGGGATCAACCACAGCAAATGTGGGGTTGAAACTTAACTGGTCTCAAGACAGGAGGTGGACCTCAAGTCTGAAAAGATTCCAGAAACTTTGCCAAATCCACCCCCTCTATCATTCAGAAACATCACCACTATAATGATAGGTTTTAAGCATTGTAATCTAATCTACTTTTTTTTAACTCATTGGATACCTATTTCTCCTTTCTCCCACTTTCTTCTTCCCTTTACTGTCCATCCTCTGCCAGTGACAGAGTAACTTTACTCCTTCCCACTTTCCCTAAAAGTACCAAGCAGCAGGGTGGGAGTGGGCACAAGGCATGGATTCTGCAAACATGCTTTCTCTGCTACTCCCTTGAAGGACCTAGTCCTGAAGCAGAGAAAGAGAAGTGAGCTTATGGTACAAGGAAATCTGTCCAGAATCCAAGAAGCCAGGTGACTTACACTGGGCATATTGCAAGCCTGTCAAATTTTGAATGCTTGCTTCCGAATGCAGAGGGTGAAGTCACAGAGCTTGCCAGATTTACCAAGGGTGCCTGCTAGGGTTTGCTCCTGGCACTGAATATCCTCAACTACCAGTCTGTGCAGCTGTCATGAGCACCAACCTGATTGCTGATTACCCCTTGGCAAGTTGACTCTTCAGACAGATTAATATTTGCCCTGGGATATACAAGGCTCTTATGATCCCTCCCCGTTGCAAAGAAAACAATAATTGAATAACTTCCTTTTGATGGTGGTTGGATTTGCTCGGTGTGGCTTGATTTGGTTTACAGCTCGTTTGCGGCAGAATCAAAATGGCTCAAGTCAAGGCAGCTGTGGTTTCAGTAAAGCAGGAGGAATAAGGAGTTAGGAGGGGTGGGGCAACCATATCAAGGGCAAGCTACAGGGTTGAGTCATGAGTCTTTTTCACTTAAAGCTGTAGTCTACGCTACCATCCTTCCGTTGCCAGCATCTGCTCACCTGGCTTCTTTGGAACACGGCACACAGGATGGGACACGTGATTCTGAAAGGGCAAGCAATGGCCACAGAACTTGAGGTGTGATCTCAATCCTTCTTGTCAAAAATCACTTTTCAGACAGGAAGTAAATTTTTAGCTCTAAATTATGTAAAGTCAAGAATCTAACCACAACAGAGGACAAAAATGGAAACCTCATAATGTCATTTGTTTGGATGGTGTCATGGGTCATCCTCCCAAAAGAGATGCTAAAGTCCTCCAGTACCTTAGAATGTGACTTCATTTGGAAATAGGGTCCTTGCAAATGTAATTGGTTAAGATGAAGTCATAATGGAGTGGGATGGGCCCTTAATCCAACAGGACTGGTGTTTTTGTCAGACAGAGAAGAGACACACAGGGAGGACACTTTGGAAAACAGTGGCAGAGATCAGGGTGATGCAGCTACAAGCCAAGGATTGCCAAGGAGTGCTGCCGCCACAAGAGGCTAGGGTGAGGCAAGGGAAGACTCCACCCACCGTCTCAGAGGGAGCATGACCCTGCGGAAACCTTGATTCCACACTTGTTGCCTTCAGAAGTGTCGGAAAATAAATTTTTGTGGTTTTAAACCATCTGGTTGTGGTGCTTTGTTATGTCAGCCCTAATAAACTAATACAGATGATTTATATGTGAGCCGGCTGGGTTTGCCTATAAATACCTTCTCTGCAACTTCTTATATGAACCAATTTAAAATTTAATAGTATTTTTAGTTAGTGAAAAAAGTTGGATGGTATGGAAATTGGTTGGCCTAATGTGGACACAGCACATGTTTTATTCTAGTGTAGCATGATGTGCTGAATCCCTGTCAACTCCAAAGGGGATGGCACCAGCTTCAAGAGGCTGAAGAAGAGATCCAGAGCCAGAAAATGAGACACTGGGGTTTTACTGGGGGTTTACATACAGGGGAGAGAGTCTAGTGGTGGCGGGCTGGACAGGAGAACTGCTGGTCCAGTGGCAGTGGGCTGGTAAGAACAACCACAACCTCTGGCAAAAGGGAAGCAGTTTATAAAACATTTTCACTTAACATCCTCCCCATAGCAACCTCAGCCTGGAAACCTTCATTTAACCCCAAACAAAGGATGCTGATCCCCTGTATGGCCCACATTCCCCAGGACGGGCTGGGGCTCAGATGTTCCTCACAGATAAGGAATTAATCTCTGGGATGGCCACTTCCAATTCCTTAGCTCGGAACTCTGAACATATATTTGGGTGCATCAGCCACACAGGGTCATTCTCAGGGTAGGTGCAAGTCAAGTTATCATTGTTAGGAGCACCTACCATACAAGCATCCCTGCCCCCTCCAGTGAGAAAGTTGCTCATGTCCTGTAAAAAGTCAGTGATAATGTTCTGAGTTCACTGCTATGATGTCTTCTTATTCTTTCTTTAAAGGAGAGCTGTGACCACCAGAAAGAGTTTTAAGAATGAATAAGGAGATACAGGACAGATACAGAGACCCTGGAGGACAAATGATGCCAAAGGATACTTATACCTTTGGCATTTCCCCAGAAGGAGGGGAAAGAAGAGTAGAGGGAGGTAGTGATAGTACCTCACCCTTCAATCCTCACGCTGGCTTTGATGTTGTCATTAGCATGTATCCCCAGAAAAGTCACTTATCTCTCTCAGGGCTACTATTTTATTGAGGGGAAATTGATTTCCACTTAGCAACCTATCATAAAACATGGAGGAGAAAAAGATAAATAAATTAAATCTTCATGTTCCAGGTCTTCAGGAAAAGCATTTTGTGGTCTCTAAAGTTTCTAGTCTCTTGGTTTTGTGTTTACAACACTCAAGACCATCAACATCTGCATACTCTAGGCCCCGACTCCTCTTTCTAGAACACAGATACTATATTCAGAAACCTTTCCAGCCCAAAGGGAATCTTGTGAATTCTGGATATATATTGTTTTGTAAAAAAAAAAAAAATCCCAGATAACATGTTATTTTACTCCTACCTATTTCACTATGTATCTCTGGCAATTATGACCATATTCTTATGTAACCAGTGTTCTTTTCATATCCAACAGAATTACTAATTCCTTGGTATCAATAATATGGATACAGTTATATTTTTTTGCAATTCAAAATAGGAAACACATGAGTCCTATTCAAAATAGGAAACACATTAGTGAATTACTCTAAATTGTTGAAGTTGAAGGGACCTCAGGGAAACAATTTCTGTTAGTACCTAAATTTCTCAAGGCAGAAGGCAGAAGGCTACATGTCCTATGGTTAAATGGCATAGGACATTAGTATGTAATGAGGGACTTTGGGGGTTATCCAGCTGAACTTCTCATTTGATAGATGAGGATGCTGACACCCTGTGATGGTTAATTTTGTGTCAACTTGACTGGGCTACGGGGTGCCCAGATAGCTGGTAAAACATTATTTCTGGTGTGTCTCTGAGAGTGCTTCTGGGAGAAACACCCAGTATACTTGGCATTGAATTCATAGATTGAGTAAAGAATGTCCACCCTCACCAGTGTGGGTGGGCTTTATCTAATCTACTGTGGGCCTGAACAGAACAAAAACATGGAAGGGGTGCAAATTCTCCCTCCTTGAGCTGGGACATCCCTCTATTCCTGCCCTTGGACATCAGACCCCTTGTTCTCAGGGCTTTAGACTCTCAGACTTATACCAGGCCTCTCTCTGGTCCTCAGGCTTTGGTCGTGGAGTGGGAGTTACACCATCAGCTCTCCTGGTTCTCAGGCCTTCAGAATAAGACTGAAGTACACCACTGGCTTTCCTGGGGCTCCAGCTTGCAGATGGCACATAATAGAGGACTTCTTGCCTCCATAATCGTGTCAGCCAATTTCCATATAAATCTCCTTTCATGTATGTCCATATATATCCTATTGGTTCTGCTCTGGGGAATGTTGACTAACATAGGCCCTGAGAAGCCATGTAACGTGTGGTGAGTCAGAGACCAAAGCAAAATTGTAACCCACCCATTTCTGACTCCCATTCCACAGCAGACTGATTCTTTAGGAATGGAGATGCCATAGACTTTCTTAGCAGCCAAATTTATTATTTAATTCCAAAGTTATTGTCTCTGGCTCACTATAGTCCCAATTAACTACACTTTAAGTTCACTTCCTCCATGTAAATAGAGACCAAGTAGCTTGAATATTCTTCCTTCTAACCTGTCATAGTTTTGAAAACCATCATTAAGTTGTGTTTCAGGCTTTTCCCATCAGATTAAGCAGCTTTCAATCTGATCCCTTCCTCACAGCATGTTTTCTCTCCTTGAAGGCTGTAAACAATCAAATGAAGAACCTATGGGCTACCAAAGATACATCTGTTGGGAGCAAAAAAATGTCATGCTCTCATTTTTGCCAAGTGGTCATGAGAATATGCTGGCAAAACAGACCACACTCAGAAACAGGCTCTACTGAGCTACTATAGCCTGGTCTTTTCAACTATGTTTATTAAAAAATGAACAACAAATGGAAAACCAAACACTGTATGCCCTCACTCATAAGTGGGGGCTAAACTCTGAGGATGCAAAGGCATAAGAATGATACAATGGACTCTGGGGACTTGGGGAAAAGTTGGGAAGGGGATGAGGGATAAAAGACTACAAGTTGGGTTTAGTGTATACTGCTTAGGTGGTGAGTGCACCAAAAATCTCACAAATCACTACTAAAGAACTTACTCATGTAACCAAACACCACCTGTTCCCCAAAAACCTACAAAAATAAAAAAAATAAAAAAATAAACAACAAACAACAAAACCCTTCACATATAAAGAGGAAAAGAAATCAGGAAGCTGAGATTGGGACTTGGGTAAGCTCTTGAAAGATTTACTGAGCGACTGAGATGTTGCTTGAGCGACTTGATGGCTCCTCTCTCCTCGGATTATCACATCAAGGTCTGGCGCTCTGAAGACCATATTGCTTTCTGCTCATTCTGGTGAATAAGGGCGGGGAGAGGGGCTGGGTGGGTGGTGGGCAGTAAATAAGTCCGAATATCTCCAGGGTCCAAAGTTGTGTCTGGATAAATTAAAACACCATACAAAGTTGAAGATTAAGCTAACAACCACTCATCAGTGGATAAAAACATTGCTTGACTACAGGACACCGAAATGCTCGTCTGCTATTTTGACCGAAGTAAGCAACTACCCGGCTGGTTGCCTTCTGGCATGAAATTAGAGCACAACCTTGATGAACTGGGATTTAATTTAGTTAACTGAAAAATAAAAGGTGTGTTTTTGTTACATTCTACTGGAGGAAAAGTAAAGTGGCAAGAAAGCAAGCAAGGATCAGGGCTTTATTAAAATCACCTCCGAGACAATGGGTCGCCAGTGATGCACATTGGAATCATCTGAGAAACTTTAAAAACTACGACTGCCTGGCTCCCATCCCTAGATGTTCTGATTTAATGGCATGGGGTGCTGCCTGAGGCTTAAAATGCTAATGTGGAACAAAGTTTGAGAACCACTGCTCTAGATATTTCCTGGTGCTGGTGTAATGCAGCCCAGTCATCTAAACCATCTATAACATTGGACTGAGGAACCTTTTTTTTTTTTCCTTTTAAATCTACTGATTGCAAGTAGAACAATCCATTCAAGGCTCCATAAATAAAAATGTAATTTAATGTCATTTAGAGATTTGTGTCTTTTTTTTTTCTTAGGGAGTTCTATCCTGTTGCTTTTGAAATGAAGACTTAGGAAACAAATACTTCTTTACCATTCAGTCCGAAAAAGAAAATAATTCTGTCCTAGGGAAATCAGCTAAGGAAAAGGCATGAGGAAGGGAAAGAGAGACAGAGAAGGAATGCAGAGAGAACCAGGGCATAAGACGCAAACCAGATCTCTCAGACCTGCCTCCTGTCCCGCTCCTCTACTTCCCCAGCACACGCATATCCCACTGTCTTGTCCTCCCAGCCTCTCCACCCAGCGTGTATGTGTTGACTTCTGGTGAGAGAGGAGGGGAGAAAAGGCAGCCAGAGGCAGACACAGCTCCCTCACCTTTGCTGAGCCTTTGGTTTTTTTGATCTGTTCTTGTGTCTGCACTTCAGCCTGTTCTGTCCTGATTATGTCCACTGTTTGAGCCCTGACCCTTCTTTCTCCTCCCTCAGTTATTTTTTCCTCGTGGTTCTGCAAAAGCTCTTCTTAGGCTTCTGAGGGTCTGCGTGTGTTTGCCACACCCTGGAGTTTCAGACTGACTCCAGTATCTTCCTGTCTTGCCAGGTTGTGTTGTGGCTTCTCTCACCAGAACTTAACCCTGGGGTTTTCTGACCGTCTTTGTTAGACATGGCAATCATGATGCCTGCCTCAGCCAGTGCCCGTCCTGAGGGAGCCTGCCTTGGGCAGCCATGTTTTGTTCTGGGTGACATTGACTCCCTACTGGCCTTCCTCATCCCATGGGGGTCCTGGCCAGGACCCAGGGCAGCTGTAGTGTGGGAAGGCCAGGGGCCTAAGAGGTTGTCTGGTAGGAAAAGCTTTGTCCAAATAGGGGAGAGCAGGATAATCAGATTCCTTACTTTGGGAATTCGAACTGGGAAATATGGCCACGATAAGAAAGCAGCGATGTGAGAAACAGCTGAGAAGTTATGAAGTAGAAAAATGGCAGTGTGGCAAATGGAAGGGATGAATGAGCAGAAAATGTGAGGTAGGGAAATCATACACAGAATGAACATAGAATACAACCTCTGAGAATTTGATGAAAACTCCCTTCCCCAACAGGCAGAATAAATACATACACAACAAGAGAATTGTGCAAGCTTTTGGGAGTTCGTGAACTCTCTGCGGCCCATGTATGAACCTACATAGGGTTCACAAAAGCCAGTTGAATTTCTTAGGTACCAGGTAAAACCTTAGCTGGTGAAGGGAAGAAAGATGAGCAGCTTGGGAGGACGATCTCTAGAGGAGGCTTCCTCAGCGTCAGCACTGCTCACATTTCAGGCTGCATAATATTTTGTCATAGGGGCTGTCCTGTGCGATGTAGGGTGCCTAGCAGCATCCATGGAGTCTACTCATCAGATGCCAGTAGCAACTCCCCAGTCATGACAATAAAAAGTGTCTCCATACATTACCAAATTCCCCTGGGAGGCAAAATTGCCCAGGAGAGAATCACTGCTCTAGAAGTTGACTGAGTCATGCATGGGAGAGGCAGCATCAGGGTGAAGACTCCTCAACTGCAGCTGCAGAGGTCCTCAAATCTGGTTTCCCTTCCTTGAGAGGCTCAGTTCCTATTCGTTTCCTGTCTCTGCTACTGACTACCTCTGCCCACCCTCAACCTCACTGGCTCCCACTTTAGCTGGCTAGCCCACGTGAATCTCTATTTTTTACAGTGGTTGTCAAACTACATCAGAATCGCCTAGAAGGCTTGAAACATAGATTGCCAAGCTCCACCCCCAGTTTCCGATTCACAGTTCTGGGTTGGGGTCTGACATTTGGCATTTCTATTACATTCCCACTCGATGCTGATGCTGCTGGTATCGAGTCCACACTTTGAGAACTATTGCCTCATAGAAAGAAAAAGAAAAAAAAAAAGCCTAGCTAATACTTTTTCCTGAGCTCTTATAACAGAGGCAGATGAGTAGAAGGAGACAGAAAAAAAGAAAAAGTGATGCTTCAATAATGTCTGGTACTTTGCAATTTCTAATGCAGAATATTGTCAGCAAACATTTACTAAGGGTGAGGATGCATGCAATAACACTCTACTTTGCAATCCTTGCAGCGACTCCGAGATAATAGATATTATGATCCTCATTCTACTCACAAAGAAAACAAGGCTTGGAGAAGGTTAGGAATTGGTCTAAAGACAACATGGATTGTAAGTGACTGGACTGTAGTTTGAATCCAGGTCTGTTTAAATAAGTCAGAACTTTCTCCAGTTTTTAAGACTTTTTCTTAAGCAGCATAACTTTCATTACCTTATAGAAAATCTCATGGAGGATCTCCCAATAGAAAAGAGATAAGAGGAGCTGAAAGGGGACCAGAAGGAGCATGCAGTGAGCTTCAGTCATTTGGCCTCCTGTCCTTTGTGGGCATGCTGGAGGCATCACCAGAAGGGTCCAGGGTTCCTAGAAATCCAGTAAGAAAGTTCCTGTCTTACAAATTCTGTCTTCCCATTGGTTCATATATTTCAGAATAATCTCCTTTAACAAGGATATGGTTATCTGATTCATCTACACATTTGAGTGCATATCGTGAAAGGTTATTCTCCGATGTCAAAGCAGCATTCAGTCATTAAATAACAAGGCAAGACAAGGAAAGAGATATGGAAATGACGACTGTAGTACTTTGGCTCCTTTAATGGAAGGACACATGCATTTTAGTGGGAATCAACCAGGAGGAAACATTCTGAAATATTAAAGTGTTAAAATATTCACGAGGCTGAGGCAGGAGAATCACTTGAACCCGGGAAGCTGAGGCTGCAGTAAGCAGAGATAGCGCCATTGCACTCCAGCCTGGATAACAGAGTGAGACTCCATCTCAAAACAAAATAAAGGGTTAAAATATTAAAATGCTTAATTTCATTAATTTCATTTTATAGACTGAAAGAGCCATTTGTTCTTATACACATATACTTAAAGAGAGTGTAGTTTGGAAAAACTGTTTAAAAATGTAATGATCCAGTCTGATTGGGTTAGGGCTAAATCCCAGGCTTGAGGCTTAGAGCTATTTGCAAACATTTGACAAAAATTAGAAGGGCTGTGTAGCTAAGAGCTAGAGATGAGCTATTTTAATTCCACGCAAGAATTCTTCAGTAAGAATGACCTTTTAAAAGATATGATGGAAGTTTCAGTTTTGCAAGATGAAAAGATTTCTGGAGATGGTTGCACAACAATCCGATATACGTAACACTGCTGAACTGTACACTTAAGAATAGTTAAGACGGTAAATACTATGTTACACGTATTTTACCACAATTAAAGAAAATGTCATCATGGCAAAACCACAACATTTTCATTGAGGAGACGGGTAGCCAGGAAGTTTTTTATTTTTTGATTTGTTTGCTGTTTTGTGATAGAAGTGCTGTGGAGAGATTGGAATTTATGGAAAACAGGACATGCTTTAAAATGATGCACATTTTGGTTTCATTAGTCATGTGAAAGGCACAAGTCAGTGAGATTCAAATGTGTGGTTGAGAAAAACATCCTGTGTAGAGAATCAAAAGGAAGAATATCTATATACTTATTCTGTCTTATTCTCCAGTTTCAAAGATTTAAACTTCATTTTGGTTAGGATACAATAGGGCACCAGTCAAAAACAATACATGGTTCACAGCAGGTTCCTGGATCATTCAGAAATTCTTCAAAGGACACCGTCACTGTTGGAGATTACTTTATTTCAATGCATCTAAGAAGCTATCAATTGTTTTATCTGCTGCCATTACTTTGTTTACTACCAAGAAAAAAAAATCTTCCAGTTAAATCATGATATGCCCAAAATTATAAGATGTATTCCAATTTCAAAGGTAACAAAATGTATTTAAAAAGTTATTGTCAGGGACTGAGGGGTAGGGGAAAGGACAGATATTGGTCAAAAGGTACAAAAAAGGAGGAAAGAAAAAAAATACATAGCTTTTTGAAATTTGATATGGGGGAGGAAATATTTTCCATGCAGTTAAAAGGTAAGTTTTGTAGGCAGTTGAGCTATAGGAGGTTTGAATAAACATATTAGCCCTATAATTTTCTTTTCCTTTTATTTTTTGAGATGGAGTCTCACTGTGTCACTCAGGCTGGAGTGTAAGTGGTGTGATCTTGGCTCCTTGCAACCTCTGTCTCCTGCATTCAAGTGATTTTCCTGCCTCAGCCTCCTGAGTAGCTGGGATTACAGGTGTGTGCCACCACGCCCAGCTAATTTTTGTATTTTTAGTAGAAACGGGGTTTTACCATGTTGGCCAGGGCTGGTCTCAAACTCCTGACCTTGGCCTCCCAAAGTGCTGGGATTACAGGTGTGAGCTACTACACCAGGCCAGCTCTGTAATTTTTAACAAGTGCTAATAATAAAATGAGTCCTGGTCAACAATTACAAAAAAAGAAAAAAGTTCCTCTTAGAATTGAAGATGTGTGGTAGAAAGAAAAAAACCCACATACTATAAAATAATCCAGATACAAACATAAAAATAGTGATTTTCCCAGAAGACGACAGATGTAAGCACACATACTTCAGGTATTAAAAGGAACCAAACTAAGAGGTTAAAGATAAAGTAATGAAACAAAATGCCCATTATAGTCTAACCTTTATTACTCCATAGAATAATTTGCATCTGAGAGGTGTTTTAATGGAAATGATTTCTCAAAAAGATGCGTCTTACCAAAGCCAGTTTGGAATTTGGATATTGCATATATGTATTTTTTTCCTGGTAGCCCATTATCAAGTCTCCAAATAATTTAGGATCAACTTGCATCTCAATTCAAGATATGCACAGAATGGAGAATAAACTAGAGAATTAGAGCAAATAAAAAATACAGAAGTTAAAATATCATTGACAAATGAGTAAAGTAGAAAAAATAAAAGTCTTTGAAATAATTACATTGGTGAAAATTAAACCACAAACATTAAAAGTATAATTTTTTAAAGAATTAGAATTAACACATGAATTTTCCAATTGACCTCAAGCTTATAAGAAAATTAAATTAACTATAATGTGCCATCCCAACTTCTGAGCATTATGATTACTCAAGATTTGAGTGAAAAGAAATGATGCACTATTATGTTCATTATAGGCTGGAAGAACCAGATGCAAGTCTTTAAGGAACTGACTTGATTTGATTACTGGAGTGGCTCCTTATTAGTTTCATGCAGTGTAATAAATGAAGAAAAAGGGCTTCTGAACTCTATTATGCCTGAAGCTTTTCACTGCAGGCAATACTTTTTCTAAGTCTGTAACAATCCTTTTGCATAGCTGTAAGAGATTTGAGCAACCTTCAAAGTCCATCTCTATTGGCCAGGTTTATAATCAATTGTGGAATTTTGGAAGATGCAGCCACCCATCATAGAAATCATTCATTCTTGAGAAAACAGACTAGGTAGTAATTTGAACACTTCTTGGTTGGGTTGTCTCATCCCTGGATTACAATTTGAATAATTCAACGATTAATTCTCTTTCACAAAAGTGAACACTTACTCTGTATGAATCTTTCTTGAGAGCTGGAAAGAATACATGCAAAGTGTACTCCTGTCCTTGATGAACTTAGGCCTTATGATGTGGGGGGAGGAGAGATGACAACTGTGTACAGTAACTATAGTGCAAAGCAGAAAAACATCAGGGCTGCCATTCAGCTGGCTATAACATGCTGGCCAGTTTCTGTTCTGATTGGTCAGTGGCTATGCCAGAGCTGTTTTAAATATTTTGAATGTTACATCTGAATAACCTTCAGTAAACAATGCCAGTTGCCTGTCTAATATCCCTTCTCTGTTTCTTCTTTATCAGTACAACTCTCATTTTGCTTAGTATATCAATATAACCAACGAAAAATAAAAGAACATCTTCCAGCCTCCCCTCCTATATCTAGGGGTGGCCTATGACACAGTTCTGGCCAATAAGGTTTAAGTAAATTCTACTAAGCACTTCTGGGAAAGCTCTTTCAAACTAAGCCATTCAGCTGGCCCTTGATTTTGCCCTTTTTGCTATCTTTCTTCTTGCCTGGAGCATAGACTTGAAGCTGGAGATGGGGCAGCTCTCTTGGGAACAGGGACAACTAAGAACAAAGATAGAAGGAGTCTGGGTCCCTAACACTGTTGTTTGGCTCTTTCATCATTCATGTATTGCTTACCTCTGGATTCCTTAATACCTGAAAAAAACAAACCCCTAATATGCTTAAGTCCTTGGTTAATTAGGTCTGGTAACTGACACAAAGTGTGACACAATTCTAACAGACACACTATTCTAAGGCTCAAAATTGGGCAATGCCACATGAATCTATGGGGGTCATGAAAGCACTATGAAATGGACAGGGTTTAAAAGGTAGAATTTCAGATGTAGAGAGAACCATGGACATAATTTTGTTCAATATCCCTACGGAGATGAAAAGACTGAGGCTGAGCAAAATAGTTTGTCCAAAATCCCACAGCTGATTACTATCAAAATGAGGAAAGATTGATTCTCTTGCTATCTTGAAACAAAAAAGCACCCATGAAGAATGAAAGAATGTATGGCCACTTGAACAGACAAGTATCAACTTCAGGTGTGTCTAGAAACCTATATTGAAAAAAGGCTAATAATTCAACCAAATGTAAATGATGAAACCAGATGTCATCCTTGAATCATTGATTTCCAATCCTCCCGCTCCCCACACTCTAAGTCTGGTCAATTTTACCTTCTAAGTCTATGCTTTAGGGAGACTTTCTGGATTATGCCCTCCCACTCCCAACTCCTTGTCAGATGCCATGTCCCTGGACCACTCTATCATCCTGCATTCATGACAGTACTTGTTACACTGCATGTTCATTTTCTCTTAACTGGTTCCCATCTCCTCCACTCTGTGAGGGCAGGGATCCTGCCCACCTGTATGATTAGGTACTGCTCAGCACCGTGTCATAACTCAATAGCTATTCATAACCCACACTCAGAGTTGGAAAAAATGGCAATACTCGAATGTTTAATTTTTTCATTGGATGTGAAAATGTTTAAGTACAAGTGACTTTTGGAAGCTTATACCAACCTTCGGCAAATCTCTTCAGCCCATTCAGAAGTGAATAGGTTGGCCAAACAAGAAAACCCTAGAAATATAGATATCTTCCATAGAAATTAGCAGATATATAGTATCAGGGCTAGGACTGTTTGGTGTCTAGGTTGAACTGAATATCACAGAATTGGGGCTTTCTGAAATGGACTTTTCAGGTGGGTTTGCACATGGTTGTATCAAGCATATCTGGGAGTTTTGTGGAATCTCCTGGCGATTTTAGATGGGGATGCTGAAGTTATATTTGGGCTTTAGGAAATGGGGAGAAAGGGGAAGGCACTATTTGCTCTAATGGCACGTCTTATAGCCACAACAAGAGAGAAGGCTGCAGAATTATCTAGTGAATTTAATAACGAGCACTTTTAAATATCTAAAGAAACAGTCTTGATTGCCAGTGTGGGCAGGACCATTCTTGAAAGCACCAATTATCTACCCAAAGCTTCTCAATGAAGTTTGAGAGGAGATTACTTGGAAATCTTCTTCATATTCTAAATTCTAAGCAAGGAATAATAGTAAAATTTGGCTCCAACACGAATTCTAAATTCTTTGGTGCAAGATGGTGCAAGATGTTTATTTCCTTTTGCAAATTAGGAACAGATAGGCACGTTTTAAGCTGCAGATCTATTCTGGTGGTGAGGTTGCAGAATATTAAATGACAGAGGCAGTTTAGAATAGTGCTATGGCCAGGTTGTCTGGTTTTGACTCTTGGCTCCACCATTTACTTGCTGTGTGAGTTACTTAACTTCTGTGTTCTCATTTTCCTCATCTGTAAGCTTGAGTGATAATAGCACCTACCACATAGGACTGTTCTGGGCATTACCTGTAATGCATTTCATGCAAAGTACTTGAGTGCCTGGAACATGATTTCACCCAATAAATGTCAGCTTTCTTCACTAGGTATATTTTAACAGAGTTTCTATAAATTGTTGGTGTGAACTTACAAGTCTAAAAACAACAAAATAAAAAAGACAAAAAAGTTACGATTATGCAAGTAGTCAATTTAGAGCCAGAGTCAGCAAACTTTTTCTATAAAGGGCAAGATGGTAAATATTTTCAGCTTTGTGGCCCATAGGGTCTTTGTTGCAACTATAAAACTCTGCTGTTGCAGTAGGAAGACAACCATAGGAAATATGTCAAAGAATATGTATGGCTGTGTTTCAAAATACTTTATTTACAAAAGCGGTTGTAAAACTTTGTGAAAATAGACCACTGGCTGTATTTTACAAACCCGTAATTTAGATAAATGTATACTGCTATTGTCCAGGCAGCACTGTCTTCTGGAAACGATAGGCAAATATTCTGTTTCTGTCTGACATTCCTCCCCTATCAGCATGATTGACTCCCTCTGATCACCTTATGCTAAGTACCTCCTTACAGACACACAAACCTCATTTATTTTCTTCATGGCATATATTGCAATTTCTAATTATCTGGTATATTTGTTCAGTTACTTGTTTTCATTGTCCTCTCACCTAAAAGTAAACTCAGGGAGGGCAGGACTCTTAGTAGCCAACGATTATAACAATGACTGATTGATCCATAGTAGCAAAAGAAATATGTGTTAAATGAATGAATGAAAGAATTACTGACCACAAAGAACTTGTACATTCTGACAGTTTAATACACATAAATTAAGTCCTACCCTCAGTAAAACATGTTTATGTATTCACATATTTCTAGGAAAACAGAGCTATGCATTTGCTTTTAATACGCTAAGTTTATAAAACAGATTTTCTTTCTAAAATCAATGGGACTTAGAATAATATGAGTATGACAAAAACAAACAAAATTTTTAAAAAATGACAAAATAATTCATGGGCCAGATCATAATTTTTTTCCAGCTCATCAGTTTACTCACTACTGTTAATTGAAATCACGTGTTCTGTAGGCATTTTGCCTTCTCTTAGCTCTAATACTCATTATTAATACATTTCTATTTAAGGCACCAGTTTTACATTCTTTTTTGTTTTGTATGATGCCACAGATTTTCAACAAGCTTCCAAAAAAAAAAACCAAAAAAACCCCCAAAACAACCAGTCCCTGAATCAGATACTTCTATCTTTCTTTTGTTTCATGCTTAAGATTTAGCATAGTGCTTGACACACAGTAGGTGCTTAATAGATATTTGTAAATGAACAAATGAATGAATCTTTATTGGGGTATTGTAGAACATTCTATAGTAAGAGAACAAGTAAAAGGGGCTGTGTTCCCTAGAGATGCAGGTAAACATAGAGAAGAATGTAATTTATGTGATGTACGGGCACCAGAAAGTGAGAATAGGAGGAATGTAAAATCAAATTTTTAAGTAATTTTTTATTTTAAATTTTAATTTAATTTTTTTGAGACAGAGTCTCTCTCTGTCACCCAGACTGGAGTGCAATGGCACAATCTCGGCTCACTGCAACCTCCACCTCCCAGGTTCAAGCGATTCTTATGCCTCAGCCTCCCAAGTAGCTGGAATTACAGGTTCACACCACCATGCCTGGCTAAATTGTTTTATTTTTTTATTTTTAGTAGAGACAGGGTTTAGCCATGTTGGCCAGGATGGTCTCAAACTCCTGGCCTCAAGTGATCTGCCCACCTCAGCTTCCCAATGTTCCTCCAATTACAGGCGTGGGCCACCACACCTGGCCAAATTTTTAGGGAATTTTTAAAGACATAGGGTCTCACTGTGTTGCCCATGCTGAACTTCAAGTCCTGGTCTAGAGCCTCAGTCTCTTGAGTAGCTGGGACTACAAGCGCATGAGGTAACTTTGCCTTTGATTTGCAGAATTTAGAAAAGACAGCCAGAGTTCCGGGAATAAAAAAGAGCAATGGGAACACTGTGTCTCTCAAATTACCATATGCATATTATTTACCAGCGTGGTGAGACAAGTAATGAATACATTAGGAGAATGGTGCTCATCGCCTTTGTATTTGTGATAAAATATCAGCCCTGTCAAATCATCCCGGAGTGAATATGATGAGCTGTGGAAAGCTAGTTCTCACATCAGCCTGGTTCAGCAGGCACTGAAAATTGATTTTCATAAACGTTTTATGCTGGAAAAGGGCACAGGAGCTTTCTGACTGCACAGAAATACCCGTCTATTTTTTCTATCGTCTATTGCTGGAGCATCCAGTTGTCCTGTGGGTGATTTAATAAAAGAAGAACAAAATGAAGACAAGAAGAGAGATGTTTCTCTCCAGACTCTGCTCCTCCGTTAGATGAATCATTGCAAGAAAAAGTGGACAGCTCCTAATTTATGTCTACTGCACACCAAATGACTTCTTTCCTTTTCAGCTAAGGCAAGAAGTCCCCACTCTACAGAACCTTAGGATTGGATGACTCTTTGGAGGTTGCCTTTTCTTACCAAATGCACCCTTTGAAGGTCTTTGTTGTGGCATGTCATACATTAGAGGACTCTTTGAGCTCGGCTTGAGCATTTCCATGGCTTTCTCTATGGTTTTGCCCTACTATGTACACACCACCATTGCTGCAGTATTGCAACTTAAAAAATGTGCTTGCTTTGCCCACATGAGAATTAACGCAGGGGTCTTAATTTACCTTTGCATCTCTAAAACTTTGCCATGTGCCTAGCTCAACAAATGTTCACTGACAATGAAAGAACAACTTAGAGCTTAATACTTCAAAATAACACCTTTCTTCTCTGGTTAGATACTTCTTTATAAAACAGCATACAAAACAGTCTACATTTCTATTTGTCTATCAGTGACTCAAGCAACAGGAGTTTTCCAAAACATGGCTAATGCAAAGGGTATTTGAATGCTGTTGAGTGAAGAGAGACTTCCCTCCAAATTAATTGTCCCTGCTAATTGCATTAAGCAGAACTGTTCCCAACAGACAACACACAATTTCCTTAAGTTGCTGGTGGTGTGAACTGGTTGACAAAGAACATCCATAAATCCTAGTACAACTTCATCATGACCCTCACATCTACGATGATGGCATTCTTATGAAGCTAGACCTGCTTGGTCACTTCCAGAATCTGGTTCTACCAACCAGTCCTTGTAGGCATTTGATTTGACATATTTAGTAGCAATTACAATGTAGAAAGGACTACACTAGCTCTGAAGGTGGGGGATATCATAGAGAAGGTATATAGATAAAATAAATGAATTTCATGGCCCCAAGGAGCTCATAGGGTAGGAAGAAACAGGCATCCAAATAAATCAAGTGCAATGCAGGTTTGTAAGTGTATTCTTGGGTTTAGTTATTGTCTTCATAACATCCATCTCCCTGTAATGTGTGCATTGTTTTATCACATGGAGATTAAGTTCCTCCCGTAAAGGCCTTTACACTTTTAAGAAGAGACTCACTTTAACAGCGCTCTTTCCAAAGCACTATTGTGTTCAGTACATGGGTGGCTGCCTTATTTCCTAACTGAGGACTGGGGATCACCTCCATGTCTTCCTCATGTGTGCATCATTGTCATTGTTATAACTCCTCCTGAGAATAGGAAGTCAGGAACACAATGGGGCACCCCACAGACTGTCAATGGTTTAGAAATGTGGAGACTTAATTCCTCTCTCTGCAGGAGAGGATGGAGGTCTCAGAATGTCTAGATGTAGAGTGATGAAAGACAACCTCAGTACTTTTCGGAGACAAATGCTTTTGCTGGAGTGACTGTTTAATTAGCCAGGCAATCAGGTCAGTTTTCAGAAAATCCAGTTTGTGCTCTTATTTAGCACTCTAAACCTTTTTGAAGCAAGGCTTCTTTCATTCTTTTGCAAATGAGTTGGAGAAGATGCAAGGAAGATGGAAGTGGAGCTATCCAACTGGGTTGGGAACAGGAATCTACCCCCTTCACCAAACACACACACACACACACCCCCCCCCCACACACACACCCCCTACTCCTATCTAAACTCTAGGGCCAAGAATGGGAAAGGGCGTTGAAGAGGAGAGTAGGATGCTGAAATGAGCTCCACTCTCCCCAAAATTATCCCATCTACCAAGCCGTTAGAGGTCAGTCCCTTTTGTCCTACCATAGGTAACTGCTCATACAATTGTATGTTTCACAGTTTCTTAAATATCAACCCAGCTAGAAAGGACAGCAAAGATTTAATGCAATAGTAGTGGGATAACGGCCACAGTTGGGAAAGTGATTGGTCATGTCTGTGATTGGTCCTGTTCCCGGGAGACCCACTTTTGTGAGGCCAGTTACTGTATCACTCAAATTTCCCCGAGATTTGCTGTGTACTCTAGTATTGCTTCCAATTGTTCATGAGCAACATCATTGCCACTTCTCCCCTCATTTCCGGAAGCATGAAATGCCTTCTCAGGTTCACAGGGGTCTGCTATATTTCCATCTCAGGAATGATAAAAACACAATTTTAAACAGCAAATTTCTTGCTTTGTTGAAAAGAACTGCATTTTCATTTCATTCAACCACATTTCACTCAAAGTAGGAGTTGATAATCAGACAATTTAGGTCGTGTGGGACCGAGCTTAACTGGAGGCCAAATGGTAAAGGGACTCATGATAGCTAAAAGCTGTCATTCTCCAATGTTCTCAGGATTAGTTGAGAAAAATGTTTTGTAAAAATCAGGGACTCAAAATAAGGAATAAATCCTAAAACAAGAGAAGCAAACTTAAAACAACCACAAGTTAAAAGAACCAGAATATAGAAGAGATTCAAAGTACTATTAATTTTCAGAAGAAAGACCTCAGTTTTTACATGGACAGATATATTCTAGTGCTCAAAAAGCATAGATGAGAATATGCAGCAAAAGAGAAAAACAAAAAAAAAAAGATTTGTCAAATTCATATGTTATTTTTTATGCACTCAAATGGAGAACAAGGTTGTCACAGGGTAGACATGGATTCACTATGGTAGAATTAGAAGAAAATTGCTCTTGAAATCTCAGGAGGACAATATGTAAAATATATTTATATGTATAATACAGATAGAAAAACAACAGAGAATTAATCGTAGGTTTAAGTTTTATACTCATTTGTAAGGCAATGAACTTCAGAGGTGTTTTGGCTAAATTCCCTGAATATGACTACCTTAAGTTGGATAATTCTGCAATCTACCCTTGTAAATATTTCAAACTGTCTTTTTAAAAAATTGCAGTTATTTTTGCCTTAATTATCTAGAAAACTGCTTCAATCTCCACTTCACTTTGTATAACTAATTTTTAGATGTGGGTTAATTATTTCATACAAACCAACAATATTCCAACCATTCAATTTGGGTTGAACTTGGGAGTAAAGGGTTTTTGAGAATTGGTGATTTACGTGCCTGTGTGATGCCAATAAAGCGGGTGGAAGTTTCAGTTTCTAGCCTCTCCTAAGAAATAAAAGGCTTAATTTTATCTGGGGTAGATAGCCACTGTTTGCTGAAAGCTACTCTGTGAGCTGAGAAGGGGCAAGGATGGAAGAGAGTGAGCTTTGATGCTGAACAGATTTGAGGTGGAATCCACGTTCTTCTACTAATTGGTCACAACAACTTGGACAAGCTTTCATCTTGAGAAGATTTAGATTTTTCATCTGTAAGAGAAGAATAACAGCATTTACCTGATAAGATTGTTGCAAGGATTCAATAACTGTAGATGAGTACCTGGTACAAAGTACATACACAAGAAATCCTAATTCCTTCCTTCTCTTAGAAAAGAAAGTATCCTTGAAGCCATTTATAATAGTTCAAATTTTGATTTTAAGAGTCTTTTTTTAACTCAATATTTTACAAAAATTTGATATTGCAAACAAGGTAATTCCTAGTTTTAAATGTAACACTAACATTACTTGTACTTAAGTATAAAAAAGAAACAAATTACAGGTACCATGTAAGTTCTAAGGGGTCGTGGAAGTGTATATAGACACAGAATTTTAAATATCATATACATATATATATATACACACACACACACAAAATACACATATACAGAATTTCTTATATTTTTGAGGACAGATGATCCAGCTTAAGTTTTAGAAGACTGCAAGAAGATGACCTTGAGAAGTACAGCTTCAGGGTGTAAAATAGTGCCTCGGACTCCAAAGCACCAAATAAATAAAGTTCATAATCTTTATCTACTATCATGTAACTGAAATTCTTGGAAATCAAAATGTTAAGTTGCTTAGTAACTATTTTAGTGTAATCAGTATGCAGCTCTGTGTACATCTGACCAACTTTAAAAGATCCAAGATTTATTATTGTGGGAGTTAAAGTTATCAGAATGTCTATTGTCAGTTTTCTTTGTGGTTTTGATAGCATCTTTCTTTATTTCTTCTGACTCAGCCAAAAGTGGTACTCCAGATCTGAGGGTTAACTGGTTGACCTAGTTTGGGAGACCTAAGGAAGCTGTATAGTTTTAGCAAATTAAAACCTTTGATAATAATTCTATAAATATCGTTTTCATCCAGCTCTCACATATGATACTGCAATAGAGTAGCAGACAACTGAGCTTCTTATGCAATTTCTGATAAGTGTTATTGCCATTTTAAGGTGCACTTCAAAAGGTAAGGGTCTCTGCTGAAGAGTCATAGTGACTCTAATTTATAGTTTTATCATCTACTTGTTTATTTAAACACATCTTAAAGATACTACAATATTTCTACTGTGTGCCTCCAATGAATGCCATTGTATTTCCTACTATTTGCCTTCAAGTCAGAACTTGACCCAAGACATCAATAATTTAGACCTTTTCAGTGGGATATTTCATAGCATGATTTGGTACAGAAATTAATCAAGAGTAAGAGTGATTTTCTACATAGCCAAAACCACCCAGGAAGATAACTACCTAGTCTTTTGTTTTGCTTTTTTTTTTTTTTTTCCTGAGACAGAGTTTCACTCTTGTTGCCCAGGCTAGAGTGCAATGGTGCAATCTTGGTTCACCACAACCTCTGCCTCCCGGGCTCAAGTGATTCTCCTGCCTCAGCCTCCCAAGTACAGGCGTGAGCCACTGCACCCGAGTAGCTGGGATTACAGGCATGCGCCATCACGCCCGGCTACTTTTGTATTTTTAGTAGAGATGGGGTTTCTCCATGTTGGTCAGACTGGTCTTGAACGCCTGACCTCAGGTGATCCGCCCGCCTTGGCCCCCCAACGTGCTAGGAATACAGGCATGAGCCACCACACCTGGCCACTACCTAGTCTTAAACAAGTGGTATTCTTGCTTCAGTCTATCATAGAGCCCACTTCTTTCTCTTTATTCTTTCTTACCAGAGTGAGGATTGTTCTACGGTTTTCCATTAAGAAACACATTTTTTTCTAATTGAAAACTAAAGCACAAACAGGCCCCAAACAGCTCCTGATGGTTTTTGTTCTTGTCATTGTTGAAATGCAACAATGGGCTCTGCTTTTGGAAAATAAGAACCTTCTGCCTAGACTTATGCATTCTTTGCAGCCTTGATGTCTAAATTTCCTTTAAAACAACAACAAACAGAATTGTGCTGTCAGACTAATTATGCATGATAACTCTAAGATGGATGAAAATGATTTAATTTATAAGGTAGTTAATTGACATGCAGTATTGAATTAAACCATCTACATTTTCTGGAAATATAGCTGCATGCTGAATAGTGGGTCATAAAGTTAAGGCCTACAAAGGGAAAGATATACGATAAATATTGGAAACATATTGAAAGATATACGATAAATATTGGAAAGATATTGAAAGATATATGATAAATATTTGACCGACAGTAGTGCATGAAAACCATAAAATGGGACCATAGGAGGTAAGCATAGGAAAAAAAAAAATCTTATTTCACATGACTTGGAGGGGACAGGACAAAGTAGGAGCTGAAAGAGACATTTTCTCTCCACAATAATCCATGACAAAGTTTCTGAAATTTTAGATTTCTAGAGTAAATTATATGTTGTTTTGGCAGGGAGCAGCTGCATTCCCTCCAGGAGCAAGCTACTGATTATTGCTCATAGTAGGCATATAAAACATCTTTGTTGGATGGATGAAGGAATGAATATACTGATTTGATAAAGGGCAAAAATCAGCATTGAGGGGAATGGTTTCACCATGAGGCAATATCTCTGAGGCTATGGTAAACAATATTACTATTTACCAATATTTCTAGCTCTCCTTCCTTTCTGGATACACAGGAAGGCCATGCTTGCTCTACTGAATTTGGACATGGCTATGTGAGCCATAAAATGTAAGCAGGAGTGATTTAAGCCCCTTCCAACTGGTGGTCTCTTAGAGTAGTGTGTGATCCTCCACACTACTCCTACCTCGTAGTAATGGTTGTGGAATCATGAGTTGATATGGAAAAGCTGTAAGATGGAAGCAGCAGCTTGGATTGCTAAGGCAACAAAAGAACAGCTGCTCTGGAGAATTGCCTAGATTCACAGCAGATTTTGAACAAGAAATAAACCCTTGTTGTTGTAAGTCAATGCATGGAGGAGGGTATATTTCATAGATGAGCAAGATGACCAAGAATAGCTTGCATACAACTTCTGTGTGAATTTGACACTCTCCCATCCACAGGTGGAGTCTGTCTCCTCTTCCCCTTGGATCAGGGTGGCAAAAGTGATGCTGCGTGACTGCCAAGACTAGATCAGAAAAGGCCACGTAGCTTCTCTTAGAGTATCCGTTGTCTTGGAATTCTTTTTCTCTGCATGCTGCCTCTCAGAATCCAGCCACCATAGAGCCCAGGCCCCTGAAAGGGTTCATATGTAGGTGATTTTGTCAAGAGCCCCAGCTAATCTGAGTCCTCCCAGCCAGGCACCAAACATATGAATAAGGAAGCCTCCAGCTGATTTCAGTTCCCAAGCCTTTTGAGTGTTCACGGTTGAGAACCCAGGCATTACACAATAGACATAAGACCACTGTGTTGTGTCTTATTTCCTGACTCACAGAACTTGTGAGCACAATCAAAAGATAGCTGTTTTAAACACATTTTGGGGTGGTTTGTTATAAAGCAACTAGTTGACCGGAACAAACTGGTGGGGCTGGTTTGTTACCACACCATAATTTATCCCATCCTAATAGAAAGGTGTTTTTCAGAAACTCACAAAATGTACGTAACAAAGTAAGATGAAAAATACTATTTTCAGTGTTTTGGTGTTAATGTCTTATTTGGTACCAACCTTCTAGGAAAGTTATGCAGGTATAATCTGCATGATCCATTCTCCTTAACTATAAACCACATTCCCACTGTCTCATATATGTATGTAAGCTTTTGTAAGCTTTTTTACTTATTTTATCCAGGCAAGATTTATGCTACAAATAACTGACCCTCAAGGAAATAAATGGTACATTAAAAGATATTTATACATGATAAAATGCATAAATAAAACTGGGAGGCTTATATTGTGAGACGATTGATGTTTCAGAAATAGGTGATGTCTAAGCTATTACTACATTATATGTAGGTTTCAGATATGGCCATGTAGGTTGAGAGACTTAGTAAATATTGCCCCCTCCCATCTTCAAATTATCACAAAAAAATTTAACATAGAAGAAGACTGCCAATATTGTACACAACAATAATAGTGATTAATTAGCTGACTTTCAAGGTTCTACACCTCTGAAGACAGATGGACAACATGAAACCACACTAGTACAAGTATTGACTGAGTAAGCTCTAGTTCACCAGTTCTTAATTAAACTTTGTAGGGTAGTTTCATTCTTCATAATATATTGGGAGTTATGTACCCTAGAGAAAATAGAGCATGCACATTTTTAGTTTGCAGAGAAGTCAAAATAAATATCCAACAAAAGAGAAAAACAATCCAGAGCAAGGAACTAACCATCCTCTGAAGACAGTGATGTACATGATCATTTCATGTCATTTATTTCTCACTCAGAGCAACAAGCCAGGCAAAATGAAAAGAAGTGGATAAAGGCCCCTGCACTGGGGTGATGTGTACATTTCCTAAGTATCACATGACTTAACAGGTACAAGCTGGCAGGCATGGAACTTGGTATCTGTAAGACCTGGAATGAAATTGCAGTTCCTCTGTTACCATACTGTTTGACCTTGAGCAAATAACTTTTGTATGCCTCAGTTTCCTTCTCTTTGATATGGAGACAATAATATCGATCCTTCAGGGTTATTCTGAATAAGACAAATCATGTATACAAAGTGCCTGGTGTATCATGAGCACTTAAGAAAGGATGGCTATCATTTTTATATTTTAATAAAAGAGATGATTGGTAGCAATCCTTCCAACACAAAGTTAAACAGATTAAATAAATGTTTGGATTACAAAATCTAGCAGCTAATTTGCTTCTTGATAACTTGCTGAGAGAACTACAATTTGGATTCTAGGTGAAGGCTTTACAATGTTCTTTTGTCTTGCCTTCTCATGTTGCCCCCCAGGCCAATTCATCTGAGATTGTCTCTCTCAAAAGATATGAAATGATCAGCTTGAAATCTGCCTGTCCAGGTCTGTGGGCCAGAGATTTAGACCCTCATCTTTGAGGCCTTATTCCTCACAAAAGCCATATGTAAAACTGGCTGGTAAGTGGTAATTCCCTTCTGGGCTTTCGTCAGTTGACGCTGAAATGATTGGTATTATATAACAAGCAAACAGAGGAAGTGATTTGTAAGCCAATTATTCACACACAGCGCTAGTGTTGCCTTCTAAGAAATTCTTCATTTGCTCAGGCTGGGGTGCTGCTTTTGTGAGTGCTGTTTCTTGCTCATCGCTCTGCCAACTGTTCCCCAGCATTGTACACACACACACACACACACACACACACACACACTCACACACATACACCATTATTATTTCTGCAAGGTTACAGGAAGTCAGCTGCCTTATGCCAGTGCAGTCTTCTAGACCCAAAGATGATGTGTGCCCATTTGGTCAAGTCTGAGAAGGATCCCAATCCTAAATGTCATCCCAGGTTGCCTTATTTGCAGCGAAGTCTGTTGGTAACCGGAATCCTTGCCTCCAGAAAGAGCCCACTGGATGGATTTCAAAACCAATTGCACAAAATAGATGATTCCTTTAATTGGTGTTGATAATAATTTTCTCAGATCCCAGAGGATATGTCAACACCTTCAAATAACTGCAGCTTACCAAAATGGGATTCCAAAGTTTAAGATTAAATAAATATACGTAAATATATTTCCAACTGAATAGAAGGAATAGTTTCTAGGTAGAAAACTCATAGAATTATAGAACTGTCAAGCTCAAAGGCCTCTGAGAAGTAAAGGTATCTAACTTCTTGTTTTATATTTGAGGAAGCAAGGACTCTGAAAGCTTGCACTGGATGCTCAAATAATTCAAGGTATAGAAACTCTTGGAGGCTCTGAAAATGATCTCTCAACCATTTTAGTGCCTAAATACTTTTTGACACATTTCTAATTTTGTAGTTATTTAGTATCACACTGTCCTTCCTATTTTTTAACTTATCTATTTATGTATTTACGATCATCATAAAGGATCTGAGGTCAAGTCCTTCATATATGAAGAAATATTACTGATTCTGGTGAGGTTGCAGAGAAAAAGGAACACTTTTATGCTGTTGGTGGGAGTGTAAATTAGTTCAACCACTATGGAAGACAGTGTGGCAATTCCTCAAAGACCCAGAGGCAGAAATACCACGTGATTCAGCAATTCCCTTACCAAGTATATACCCAAAGGAATATAAACCATTCTATTATAAAGATACATGCATACATATGTTTATTGCAGCACTATTCACAATAGCAAACACAAATGCCCATTAATAATAGACTGGATAAAGAAAATGTGGTACATATACACCATGGAATAATATGCAGCCATAAAAAAAATAGGAGATCATGTCTTTTGCAGGGACATGGATGGAGCTGAAAGCCATTATCCTCAGCAAATTAATGCAGGAACAGAAAACCAAACACTACGTGTTCTCACTTATTAGTAGGTGCTGAATGATGAGAACACATAGTCACATTGCAGGGACCAACACACACTGGAGCCTGTCGGAGGAGAGGATTCAGGGGAGGGTGGGCACCAGGAAGAATAGTTAACGGATGCTGGGCTTAATACCTAGGTGATGGGAGGATCTGTGCAGCAAACCACCATGGCACATGTTTACCTGTGTAACAAACCCGCACGTGTAACAAATCCTGTACATGTACCCCGAACTTAAAATAAAAACTGAAGATACAAAATATTAAATAATATGAATAAATATACATTCACAGCTTTTATTAAAAAAATGTTACTGACGACCAGCAGGAATGCTTGTTTTCTGAAGTGCTTTCTCAATAACGGTGATGGATCTACGCTCTCTCGTCTAATTCATGTTGTAATCAATTCCACTCATTTGTGAAGCTGAGGTGAGGTGTGTGGCCAAGAAACAGAAGGAAGTTAATTTGTATGCACATGCAAGAAGAGCCCTCATTAATTTCAGAATATAACCAATTGAACTAACTGGTTTCACCTCTTTGATCACATAAGCCACAGCTAAAAAAAACCCATCAACTATTGGTAGCAAGGAAGAACAATGAATAAAGGTATGAATTATAATGCCCTTGTAAAACCAAATATTTGTTTAACAAAACTTCCGTTTACAATGGAAGCCGTTGGTCCTTAATGATACCTGGAACTTGGATGCTGTTTCACAGTTGATGAAATGGGCAGCCATCATCTTTAAGATGTAGAAATTGAGAATTCAAAGGATTAAAGGAGTTGCTGGAGATTCCAAAGCTAACAAGAGTCACCCGCAGAGCTTGAAACTAGAACCAGGGCTTATTCCATTGTAACATTGTAATTTTAGGTTCTTACCTTTAGAAAAAAGGTACAATGGCTTACAAAGATTTTTTTTTTTTTTTTTTTTTTTGAGATGGAGTCTCGCTCTGTCGCCCAAGCTGGAGTGCAGTGGCCGGATCTCAGCTCACTGCAAGCTCCGCCCCCAAAGATTCTTCTAGCTCATTAATAAAATAAAATTCAAACAAAAGATAATTCATGATTTCACAGTTATCTCCAGCTGTAAATACTAGTGACTGAAAAATATATAAATACACAGTTTTACAGATTGCTTGCATGGGCATGGGCAGAACAATACAAGTTCATCTTCCTTACTTGGTAATTTTTTTTTTTTTTAACCATATTTCAAATCATCCAGGTGCTTATTTTGATTGCCACCCATAATACAGTTTATAATTATGTTTACTGCCATGTTACCAAAGAACAAAGTAAGTTAAAATGTTGTCTCCATCTCTGCAGTTGCTCAAGATCAAACAAACAAACAAACAAACAAAAAAACCAACTTTAAATCATCCTTGATTTCCCTCTCTCTCTCATTTACTCCAATCCAATCCAATGGTGAATCCTGTTGACTCTAGATTTTTAAACATGCAATTTCCTCTCATTTTCCTTACTTGCACCACTGAGATCTAAGTGATATTTGCCTGGATAAATGTCTCTGTTAGCCTCCCAATGGGTCTCCCTGCCTCTCTCTTTGCCCTTCAGTTTATTTTTAACATAGGAGCCAGTATACTTCTTTTAGAACGTAAGTTAATTCATATCACTTCTCTGTTCAAAAGTGCTTACCATCGCATTCAAAGTTATACAATGACTTACAAGACTCTACGATCTGGCCTCCAGGCATCCCTCTGAAACCACCTCCTACCGACACTTTCCTCACATTTGTGCCATTTGGCCAGTATGGTCTCCCTGATGCTCCTGAATGTACCGGGAAGGTTCCTGAGGTCAGGGCTTATGAACTTGCTATTCCTGCTGTCTACAATGCTCTTCCTCAAATGACTTCCATGGATTGCTCTCTCAGCTATTGTGCTCAAAGTTATCATGTCTGCAAGTCCTTTACCAGTTCTGCCTTTTGACCTAGGTTGGAAGGGATCTCTTTTCTCCAAACTTCTAGACAACATTCTGAGTACCAAGAGCTCTTGCCCCTGTGGCCCTGAGCCCCTTGCAAGACATGCGGACTGTGAGGGATGAAACCTCATGGAGGAATTACACATGCTGGGTGGGTCTGCTTTTCACTAAAGCTTCCTCAAGTCTTGTAACTATACTCTTTCTCCCAGGATGTCTCATTGCATCTTTAATTTAGCTCCTAATTCAGAGCTAAGTTCATGGTCCAGAGTTTGAAACGGTCAATGAGCTTGGCTTTGAATTAGGAGCTAAATTAAAGATGTGATGAGATATCCTGGGAAAAAGAGTATAGTTACAAGACTTGAGGAAGCTATTGTCCTGCCTGAGGGTTCTGTCCCTAGATACATCAATAGCAGGCTGTTCTTTTCCTGTAGACAGTCCTTCAAAGTTTTCCTTTATGGAAACTATATGTAGCTGAGGCCAGAGAAATATCTCATATCTGAAATATGCACTTCTTACCAGGTCTGGGGGTGAACTCACTGACGGTTCAAATTTATATCAGTACAATATCCTCTTGACTTCCTATGGAAGGCCTAGATTTTGTGGGGAGTGGACATCAGGATACTTCAAGGGGACTGAGGTATAGATGCCACCGTATCCATCCTGACCGCCATTTCCTGGTTGATGAGACAACCCTTTACAGGGAGGACTTGCCCTCCTTCCTTAACAGAGCAGAGTTTGGTGGCTCTTTGAGGTTACTTATGCCATATTCAGTGTAAGCCCAGAACACAGATGAGGAAGGTCAGCACAGGGTTACAGCATGTCCACACTGGACAGGCTGTGGGTCCTCATTCATTCAATACTGCCTTCTACTCATGGAAACCTGAAGTACTCTCAGGCATCTACTTTAAGCACACATAACCTCATCACCTCGAAGTCAGTGAAAAGCCTGAAAAGGCAAGGGAAAAAACAAATAAATAAAATCCTCTTTTATACTCGGAACTAAAATTTCCCTTCTTGAAAAGACATCTATCTTCATGTTTGAATACTACTTTGGGTGAGCTCTGGCAGCCTTTAAAAGGGTACCTTTAAAAATACTTTTTTGTGTGTGTTCCAGCTAATATCTTCTTCCCAGTTGAGAAATCTGATTTTCAATTAATACATTAAAAATTTGTTCCTTTCTTGCTATGTTCTCCCCATGGTATGAAGCTCCCCCTATAAGCCAAATTTACCTGCTAGCTTCACACTTTGAGTATTTAGAGAACCTGTGGGTTGTGCTGAAAATGGTGGTCCTTTTCTTAAAGTCACGGCAGGCAGGGGTGTTAGCACTGGCATCCAAGTCTTTTTGCACTGTCTATATTCTCACAATAGCAGAGGAAGATGAATGCTCTTATTCCTGTTGTCTTTGGTCCATGAAAAGTAGACCATCAGAACCCTAAGCAGGCATCACAGTCTACTGAAATTGCTTGTATGCCTGCTGTTTATGTGTTGCCTTCCTGAACTAGACCATGTGTGTATTGAGAGCAGGAGAGGATCTTTTTGGCTTGTGTTATTTCCACTTACAACCCAGTGAAAGGAAGGAAAGAAGATGATCAGGGAATGAAGAAGGAATCCAGAAATGTCTAGAGGTAACTGATGATTCACAAGGTGGTTTCTGATTTGCTGTTTATAAAAGCCATATTCACATTAAGTTCACTAGGATAATTTATTAGCGTAGTGCACAGCTTTGAGTTTATGTCTGTCCCACATTCTTTTGTTTTCAGGACTTCCTCTTGCTCACTCCCCATGATTCGAGTGGGAGTGTTAACTGACAGGCTTACCTTGCCCAGTGAAGGGGTGAATATGTGCCCCTTGCTGGCACATATTGAGTATCCAAGTGAGAGTATCCAAGCCCCTCTGGACTCATTGCTAAGTCCAAGAGTGAGCACATGACTCAAGCAAGGACAGTGGCTTCTTTTTATGGAGATAGATGCTAGGAGAGAATCTGTTTTCTTCTGGGATTATGAGCTGAAAGGAACTTAGGAGCCTGGAAAGGCTGGAGCCCATATTTCATTCCACATGGAGAAAGCTTGTCAGAGCAGGAAGTTAACACAGATGAAAGCAGAGAAAAGAGAGAGAGGAAGGGAAGGAGAGATCGTAGCTACTGCTTGAACACTGCATGTAATTATATCTGAAGATCAATCCATAGTTCAGACTTTTGAGATAATTTTATTTATTTATTTATTTATTTATTTATTTATTTATTTATTTTTGATTAGATCTGTTTGAGTTAGGTTTCTGACAGTTACAACCAAAAAGTCTTGATAGCAATGACTACTATAACAGGTAAGAATGAACCAGCACAAGTGATTGAGTGGGGTGTCATGTTCTACAGTATGGAAAAAGCAATATGAGTCAGGGTTCCTGACCTCATGGAAGGGATCTGGATTACAGTTCTAGTGACCCACTCATAGCCCTTCATTCTGCACTGGCTTCAGCCAAAAGTCACCACTGTGACAATTTTTGGTATCCTTCAGTCTTCTCTTGGCCTCCAGAGAACCATTATGGCTCTCCCTTTCCTTCTGAGGGTACTACAGTCAAGACAGGAAAAAAAAATGAAAAAGAAAAAAAAACATTTTCCTCTTGGCTTAGACCCATTGCCCCCATCCAAGTCGGAAAAACTACAGACCTGCATCTGCTTATAACCCAGAAAAATCTAGTGTCACCAGAGAGCCCTCCACGCTACTGATGCAAATAAACAGTGTCAGCAGGACAGAAAGTCCTTGAATTTCAAGGGAATGTTTGGCCGTTAAGCAAGCATGTTAAGTTAGCAAACAAACCAGGCCTGTCCAAGCAGTGGGCCACCAGAGCTCAGGCAGATCCAAGGAATGTAGCAAATTCCTTGAGGCAGTTGTTTACATAGAAACTCAAGTAATTCCTTTCATTGTAACAGTTTAGTTCATGATGTTAGCATGGAGTTTTGGGGCACTTTCTGTATTTTCCACTAAAGCTATGTGAAGAAGCAAAATTTATACTTTCTTTTGCCCTCTGTTATCAAGCGCAACCCAAGCCACCAATACTTGGGACAGTATCGCTGGCATTCATGGCTGAGTCTGCATTTGTCAGAAGGAATTCTTCTCTTCAGGCCTTTTCTAGGTTAGCCCTGGGACTTTAGTCATACCTAGAATGACTTTTATTAAACAAGCCATGTTAGAGATGAAATATAAAAGTGACCCAATTTTACAGTCTCATGTGACAACATTCCTGCAGAGGAAAAGTGACTGAGGTGTGGAAAGGAGCCAGAGAGGAAGAGCATTACCCAGGGTACAGGATCAATTCTCTCATGGGTTGAGATGTGTTACTCTATAACAGAGGCAGGCAAACAACTGCTCTGGACCAAATCCAGTCCACCACCAAGCTAAAAACGATTTTGACATTTTTGAATAGTTGAAAACAATTGAAAATGAAATATTTTGTGACATGTCACAATCGTATGAAATTTCCATTTCAGTGTTAATTCATAAAGTTCTATTGGAACACAGCCATGCCTATTCCTATCTATGGTTGCCTTCATGCTATAATGACAGAGTTGGGTAGTGGGTGAAAATGCCTTTGCAAAAATTGTATCAGTGAGAAAATTATGGCAGTGAAGGAGATCTGATTTAGCCATCCCTGCTCTTACCTTTAGCGGTCAAGCTGCCTTAATTACTCCTGGGCTGAGGCCAAGATAACTTTGGAAGACCTTTAGGTTATAGTTTAAATGATAATAGCCCCTCCCCAAAAGTCAACCACCTTTGTAAAGCTATGAGAGACCCCCAGTCTATGGGGAGGAGTGGAGCCTGCATTCTGCTAAGGTGTAGGCTGCTCACAAGATATGCAACTTCCCCAATTACTCCTGCAGATAACACCACTATTGCAGATTGGCCTTTTGAGGTATCTTTTCCTTTTTTTTGCATGTCTGACATGGATGGCTCCACTTGTACCAGATGGCTTCACCTGGACCTGCCAAATCACTCTTAGGGCCCCACCTATTAGTGAATCAGCTTGAGAACAGCTTTGACCCTTTATGATTTCTTCTCTGCTTCAACCAATCAGTGGAAAGCACCCATTTCCTAGCCACCCCCACTTCTTCCCCCAAACTGTCTTTGAAAAACCGCTGGCCCACAAGCCTTCGATAAGACTGACTTGAGTAATAACTCTGTCTCTCACATGGCCTGGCTGGCCTTGTGTCAATTAAACTCTTTACTGCAGTGCTGTGGTCTTTGTGCAGTGGGCAGGATGAACCCACTGGGTAGTTACATTTTATAGAGGCCATTTAACCTGCAAAAGCAAAACTACTTCTATCTAGTCAATTACAAACATAATCTGCTGACCCTTTCTCTACAAAGATCTTTCTTCCAAGACTATTGATTATATTGCTATCCCTTGGAAGACATCAGAGAAGCATAAGACACAATGAAAGAGCAAGTAGAGTTGTCATCCTGGCTTCATTCCCAGCTACCTGCGCAACCCTGGAAAGTGATTTAATTCTTTTTGGGCCTTACTTCCCTCCTGTTGTACCTTACTTTAGAGCTGGTAACTTCATTTCAACTCTAAAAATTATTTGATCTCACAAAAGCCTGGTTGCAAAGGGATAGGTTGGATGGTTGGGAGCACATTTATCATGACCAAAGATTAATGCTAGGTAAGAGGCCTAGGCAGGATCTTTGTTCTACAAAAGAAAACAGCATCGCTGTTTCATGAGGCATCCCGATCCCTAAAAATCACAACTCTATCCACATGACTTTATTTTCAAAACTGCGGCCATAATCACAGAAGCAAAGTGAATTCAAAAAATCAAAGGACCCAGATGAATGGATTCCAACTTGCCAAGTGCTTTGTCTTGAAAATATCTGATCATGGTGCCAGTCACAGGGGATGCATTAATCTGGACTAATCGGTGAGGTTCCTTGCTTCATCAGGAAAGTTACTTTTTGTTTTCTCAGAGGGTAGTGCTGGCTTGCATTATCTGGATAACTGTCCCGACTGTCCTCTTGGCTACGCTAATGAAGATCTGGCTACAGCCAGCATGCTTGGCAGCCCAGATTCATGTTGGAAAATAAAACTTGCACAGAAGATAATTTTGCAAGTATTAGATTCTTTTCCTTGTGAACCTTAAAACACTGTCGTCCCTAGTTCTTTTCCAAAAGTCTTGTGAGACAGAAAAAGCTTGAGGTTTGTCAGGTGATACTTTTTAAAGCCAGTTTTCCAAGGCTTTAAAAAACTTGAGCTGCTATGGATTTAGCACTTAATTATGTTCATCCATGGACGTGATACACAGTCACAATAAATAGCTGCCACTTTTCCAGTGAGTCTCGTGCATCAAGAAAAATTCTGGGCATTTAATTCTAACATTTGTCACAAGACCTGCCAACCCTTATCCTTTCCGGTAACAAAAGACTTGTCAATGATTAAGGTGAATTAAGTTCTGGTTACAACATAAGTGTGGTACACAAGAAAATCTATCTATCTTAGCAATACTATTTCGCAAACTTCAATGTGATTTTACCTTTCTGCTTGATCAAAAAATATTTTATATTCAAGACTGGCTCCAAAAACAAACCACAAAGTTTGAGTAGCTCAAATTCATAGGGCTTCACATTCTTTCTACCCAAAGGAGTTTCTTGGCCTCTACAGTGTATTTTGTATACTTTTTATCCATGTTTTGAGGAAATATGTACAAGGATTTTCCATTCAAAATAAGCAGAAATACAAAAGTAGCATAACAATGAATTTTACTGGATTTTTATGAAACATGTGAGCACACTAAATACGTAATCACGTACATGCCGTCCAAGGAGATTGCTACTTGGGACTGCAGTCTCAGAATGCAAGGCTTCTCCAACCAAAGAGGGTCAGAGCTGAGCGGGATCTCAGAGATAAGCTGGTCCAGTTGTTTCATACACCAGATGAAGAAAGGGAGGCTCTGGAGGGGAGCAACAGGCCTGAGTGAGCCGCACACTGGCTGCAGAACTGGATCCAAGGTCTGCGTCTCCACATGCCTCATCCCTGTGTCTCCCTGGCAGTTTCCTCTATCCTGTCCCCATTGTGACCCCCTGTAAGTAAAATGATTCACTGTTTTAAAAATCATTGCCTTGTGAGTGGAAGGGGAGTATGTTGATCTATTCCAATGGACTCCTTGAGTTAACTGCCTCTATTTTCTGCCAGTGGATCTTGTTGAATCACACATACCTCTGCAACTGGGTGTCCGTTTGAGACAGACAGATGGGAAGGGGTCCCCAGAAAACTCCAACTGACTTGCACACTGGAGGAATACACACTGGGGTGGAACCACAGAAGTTTGCTCTGCTTGCAGTCGGGAGGAGTCTGGCCCCTCCTCTTCCTGGGTGGTACCTGGGATTCAATCTGTGAGGTGGGAAGTGCTCCAGCAGGGACTCTGGCTTTGCAGAGGGTCCCTGTTTCTAATTTCCCCCCCTTTTTCCCAATAAATTCCATTTTTCTCCCCCTTGAAATCATCTGTGAGCCTAATTTTTCATGGCCGTGTGACAAGGACCTGGCTCTTCACTGAACTAAGGAGGATGTCCTACCACACATTGCTGTCATTTGCACTAGCAGACATCAAGGCCCTGAGTCTTCCTGAAAGCCTGCCAGAATGACGTGGGATTTACTTTGCCTGAACATTAGGACTCAGCAAATCCAGAGGAATGCCACTTCCTGAGGAGCAGCTAGGATGTGAGATAATGACAAGTGAACTGTGCATTTAGGCTGCAAGAAAGAAAGGCTTACATTAGAACATGAGTGGAAGGAGTGAGGACGGTGGCTTTTTAAATTTCTATTCACTGATGGTATTATCAGAGCGGAATTTGGAAGGTAAAGGGTAAGAGACATGGTTAAGTGCTACGGGGAGATGTATTTGACTAAAGGAAGTATACGTATTGCTGAAATTATACATGTAAATTGAATAATAGATTTCAATTATAAATTCAAAGAAGGCTTATGTTAATTTCTTAATCCTTCTCAAGTGCCAACATTTTCTAACTTTTTAAACATCAACTTTCTCTGGCCCTAGCGTTCCTGAGAAGTTCATTTATTCATGCAAGCAGGTATCAAGTATTCACTTGATAATACATGCATGCAGGTATCAAGTATTCGGTTGCTTATCAGTGGATTGCTGACTATGTAGAAGCACTGTACTAGAAACACTGTGACAAATAGATGGACTTGGCTGCTGATGAAATGCAACCCAAGTAAAGGTACCAGGCTATGGTAGACACACTATGTGACTAGTTGGTAGGGAGCTCTGGCAATTCATATACTGAAAACATGTGGTTGAAAGCCTGCTTATTGAAGCTGAGGTTTGAGATAGAACTAGATAAATTTTTAGCTATTTTAAGCAGTCAGTCATGTCATTTTTGCTTGGAATAATTCTTCAAATTGGATTTGATATAAATAACTGTCCACGTCTCCTTGGCCACTTGCCTTAGTGGCTTTACTAAGTACGTGATTACTATTCAAAGACTATATAAAGAATGGAAACTTATACAACCAATTAGCTGATGTGTGGGGCTTAAAATCTAGTGGAGGACACAGCAAGAAACAAGTAAACCTGATGACAAACATAATAATTATAGACAGCGTTAAGTTCCAGTAATACACAATGAATCCAAGAACAGTTTACTAAGGGTGCTCAGGGAAGGGATCTCTGAATATGAACCATGTAAAGCTTATACAGAAAAACTGCAGAAGAGTCAACTGCTTGAGATTCTCAGAAAAGGCATTCCAGGCAATGAAAATAGCAAACACAAAAAGTCCCAAATCAAGAAAGCACTTCGATTGCTTGAGATGCTGAAGAGACAAGCATGGCGGCAGTATATGAGAAATGGAGTCTGGGATAAGACTGGGGAGGCAGGTAGGGGCTGGATGCATTGGGGTCTACAAGTCTGGATTTTCTTCTAAGTACACTGAAAAGCCACAAGGGTTTAAATTAGTGACACAGATTTTAAAATATTATTTTGGCAACTGTGTGTACAATGGAGTGGAGAGAGAGAATGAAAAAAATTGAAGCAGTGGAACAAGGCTGCTGGAGGAGTCAGTCCAATTCAGAGTTGATGCCAGGATTAGAATGGTAGCAGTGGAACTGGTGAGGACAGGTGAGACTTGAGATATATTTCAGGGACAAAGATAAGATTTGCTAATAATATTTGATAAGATTGAAAGAGAGTAATCAAAGATGATTCCTAGATTTCTGGTTTGGGTCTCTGTGTTGAGGATGGTCCACTTATAAATGAGAGGGAAATAAAGAGGCCCCTGAGTACATTTACATTTAAAATGTCAGTTAATGGGTGACTTATTCAAGTTTTATAACTGCACATTTCCTGAATTAGTTTTTACCTAAGCAGTTCTACAATGTGAAGACTTAGAGACTCAAGGAGAATTCTGTTGGTCTTTTCATGGGATCAAAAATTACTCTGGATGACTTTCCCAGGTGTTCTGCTCTTCCATCAACCACTACTTTGCCCTGCCCAAATCACTGCAGCATCCTGCTATAGGAACAAAAACAAACAAGAACTCAAAGTGGGTAAAAACACCAACAGTGAACACCTGCATTCCATATAGCTGCATAACAGGGACTCTCTGATTAACTCTGTCGTTCTTTACCAAATGGCTCACCTTTGAACAGTTTCTCTGCATTGTACCAATAGGCAAGGAAATATCAAGTTACACCATTCAAAAATTGCTATTGAATGGAAATAATGATTTCTTCTTTTACACAAAGGTTCTTTACGTGTTCTCAGGAATTAGAACCACCTATTTCATTTCAGATGTCTGTTGAAAGGGGTTTCTGATGGTTCTGTTCAAGCCAATTTATTTCTATGGGCTTATCTTTTTAGGTCATGAGCAAATAATGCCTGGGTAACCCATTGACCTTTGGAATCTAGTGATTCAGGCTTATTTACAGTAGTACGATCTTACCTTGGGGTAGCTCCAGAGTTTACAGAAGAGGCTAATTCTTATGGAAGAATATGTGAAGTATTTACTGAAAGAATTATATGCAGAGGATAGTCTTATTTGTCTTATAAAACCTTTATGAATATATGGTTGAAAAGGTTGAGAAATTAAAACAATACCGCTCCATCAGTATTTCAGCAGAACTGAATTCTGCTGGTGAACATGGAATTCACATTCCAGGAGAGGAGAAACCTGGGACTTGTTAAGGGTTAGTCCCATAGACAAGTTCTTTCAGACGATCTTTGAAACATGTCCAATATTACCATTTGGTTGATAGTAATGGTTTCTATCCTCATATTCCTACACACAGCTTAACTACACATAGGTCCATAGTCAGAAATGTTACCGTTTAGTATTCATGTGTTGCAAATAATGATACAGAGCTTTGATTGTTGACGCCAAGGTTTGAAGGGCTTGAGATGGAACAAGACATGATTGGAGACACTTTAAGATTGAGTCCTCCATAATCATTCTTTTTCGTTTGTTTGTTTTGCCTCAGAATAGTACTTCAAAATAAATGGGAATTATAGTCTAAGGCTTCATGGTCATGTCCCCTAGCGGTCAATTCTAGATTGTCTGATTGTGTGTCTGATATGTGTTATAGTCCTTTCACATCTTTTCAATATTGGAATACAATTCCAGCCACAATCAACTCTGCTTTGGATAGCATGCCTTGTTTAATGTGACAACTGGATTTTGTAATAACAATGTCCACAAAAGACACTCTTGGGAAAAGAATTCATAACTGGAGAATATCTTGCTTTTTCAACTGTATAATCTTTATTTTTTTCAAATCTCTTCCTCTCTTCCTCTCTTAACAAATCTCTCTTAGATTTGGTAGTCCACAGAGTTAACAGGTAATTTAATTATCTTGGATGGTTGAGCCTTTGGACTGATTTTGCCAATATCTTGGAATGCATCATTGCAGATGTTCAGAGAATCAGCATTCAATATTCTCCTTTCAATCTTGAAGACAAATATGAGATGAAGCTCTGATACTCTACAAAAAACGAGGGTAGACTTATTCTTAGATCAAAGTTCTCAAAGGAAGCTTGCAATGAATACAAGTTGTGAGGCACACATATAATGGACACACTGCAGAACTCTTACAATCCTTGCAATAAGAGCAACAACTTGTTTATCAATTGAGTATATTTGCTTTTCCTGTGTATTATATTGCTGTTTAATAGTAATTATTGGTATCTCAGCATCACTTGGAAGTTTGTGGCTAAATTGGTTCCAAATATACATCCTTAAACATATGTATCATAAGAAATAGTGGTTTCTGTTTTTTGTATATGCTACAGAGTCTTAGGAGTTCAATTGGCCTGACATTCAAGAATGCCTATGATGGTAAATTCACTTCTATACAAACTTTTTCTCTAAGAAGAAATTATTTCTACCTCTAGCTAAAACGTAGTAACTTATTTCACACTATTCACACTAATGCTGCTGCTAAAAATAACATCAATCTGTTTGTCTATCATCTATTTATCTATCATCTCTCTCTTTCTCTCTCTCTCTCATCTAACTCTTTAAAGATATTGGTCAATGAGAGGGATCCAAGATCCCACAGAAAAGGGAAGTAGATTGAGGTGAGTCTCATACTGGCTTCTCTTCATTTCTTCTTGAGGCATTTGCCAAGTTTTGGAGCAAGGATAGATGTGGCATTAAATAAATTGTTCTGGGGTTTGAGACGGTGTCATTGGGTTAGGGACTGCCAATATGACTGAGTTTTGAAAATCAATAATCCAGGGATGAGAGAATCACAGAAAGTGAGCCCAGACTAAAACAGAAAATACATACCAGCATCTCTGAACTGAAAGAAATATTAGTAGAAGTTCAATAGGTCAAAAGGACGTGATCATGGAAGTATGTAATATGGGAAAAAAGAAAGTTCATTGAAAAGGGTAAATATAGGGTAAAATTTTTAAATTGACTATTTAAAACAACAATAATAATATCTTGTGATTTTAATAATATATGTAGAATTAAAATGCATACAGTAGTATGGAAGACAGAAATGATGCTAACTAAAGGGCTAAGTCAACTTAAGTAGACTGTAATAAGTGAAAGATGGATGCTATAATCCCTGGGTTACCACTAGGTGAATTAGAACAGAGGACTAATGAATAAGATAACAAAGAAGATAAATGAAAATATTTTTAAAATTGTCATTGGTTAAAATTTTTATAAACGCAAGCAGAGATTAAAAGAGAAACAAAGAATAAGTGAGACAAAAGAAAAAGAAATATTAAGATGATAGGTTTAAATTCAAATAATCCAGTAATTACAGTAAATGTAAATGCATTAAATACTCTAATAAGAAAGAAGATTGAAAATAAAGATACGAAAAAAAAGACCATCACAACACTAACCAAAAGAAAGTTGGTATAGTTATACATAATGTCAGATAAATTAAAACTTAATGCAAGAAATATTATTAAATATAAAAAGTGGCATGCCATAATGATAATAGGGTCAATTCATCAGGAAAATAAAGATCTACATTTATCTAATTACACAGACCCAAAATATACAAAGCAAAAACTTCCAGGACTAAAAGGAGAAATAGATAAATACACAATCATAGAAGATGTTAGCACACCATTCTCATATCTGATTAAACATGAAAATAAAAAATTAGTAAGGACATAGATGATTTCTCAACATGATTAGCAAAGGACCTAATTGACATTTATGTAATAAAACATTATAGCCAACAACTGTAGACTGTATGTTCCTTTTAAGTACTCATGGAATATTCACCAAGGCCATATCCTGAATCGTAACATTGTTTCAGCAAATTTCAAAGGGCTGAAATCATACAGAATATGCGTTCTGACCACAGTGAAATTGAATTAGGAATCAATATCCGACAAGTAACTAAAATATCCCTAAATATTTAAAAATAAGCAATATACTTTTAATAAACCCATGAGTCTAAGAAGCAATCAAAATGGAAATTTAAAAATATTTTGAAGTGGATAGTAATAAAAGTATTTCATTCCAAAAGGAGCAATGAAAAGGCTAAGCAATAATTGTTCTTTGTGAACAGAAAACATGGAAGAATTAAATGGCCCTGGGAAGGCTGAAGATCTCGTTTTGCTTATGGTGCAGGTACATCATGGATTTCACACACTGCGAGTTGATAAAATGATACTACAAGTTCTAACTTTATATTTTTCTTTATTCATTTGATACATTACTAATATAGGACTTCAGTACAAGATCATCCTGTTCATTTCCTGATTAGGCTATAAGTGAATCAAGATCCCACACCTCAAACCTGGAAAGCAGGATCTTCATGAAGCTGGATGATTATGGGGCAGAGGAAATACTTTTCCCCAAGTGCTTAACTGAGAATAATTAATGAAATGATGATTGGCTGTGTTCCTGCAGTAGCATTGCAGCTAATTAGTTTCATATTAGCTTCATTAATGCTAGGTTTTGGATAGGCTTTTATTCCAGCAAGAACAACCAAGAACTGAATGACTCAAGGCAAGGACCTGGATGCTTGTCAAACATAGATTGATAGTGTATTGGACTTGACACCTGATCATTTAGCTCTATTATCCATCTCTAGGTATGTGTGGCTTGTGGAAAGACCTTATTTTATGAGATATTCAAGTTCTTTTTTATTGGTTTATCAGTAAGGCAAAAATATATTTCAGGCTTATAAATATCTGGGTATAATAGGTCAAAATGAAATATGATTAATTTCTGCATTCTAACTCTGGTTTCTGAGAATGGCCCAGGGAATCTCAAGAAAATGCTGATGGAACAGCAGGCATTCTAATGATATAAATTAATATTGAAGACATTACTTCATGATGGTGTGAACTGGATCCCTACCAAAAGGTTAACCAAGGAGCCATGTTGCATATCCCTTCACGACTTCAACAGTTTGTGTTGTTTGGTCATTTCTATCTTGGGAGTCTGTGTAGTCACTACAGTTTTATCAATGATTCTTAAGAGGAAATATTATGGAAGATCTCCAATCGATTATTGATTTACCAACACCCATGAGGGTTAGCTTTTATCTTGTTTCTAACCCTAGACTTTTTGAATTATATTACTTTTGGACATCACTTAATATTTACTGAAAAGTCAAAATTGCTGGTGGTATGGAAGTTTCTCTACTTCCATATAGATCTCTCTAGGTGGCTGGTTTCTTGCATAGTCTGCATTTAGCATTCTATAATGCAAATAACCTGAGGTGCCTCTCCAAATTCATCTACAGATGAGTTTCCTGTATGCTGCTTACTGTTTTCATATGAGGCTCAGTCTCTGTGATGGAGGGAGTATTTCTTTTAGAAGCTACCGCTTAATTTTCTGTAGTATAGCATTATAGAATCTTACTAAATAAAGCTGTTTCATGGAGGTTTATAAAAATGTAAATTTTGGTTTAGTCAAGAGGCTTCACTGAGAACACATTATTGTCATCCCACAATCCATCATGTAAGAAATCACACAAATTGAAATGGTAAAATAGATGCTATTTGCTGCAATATAAGCAGCCGTGTGTATACTGTGCATTTTGATTGCAAAATTTGAGTCTGAGGAAAATAACTGATCCTGCTGGTGGAAATATAATTCCAGCATCATTAGAAGTCTATCATATGCCTTAAGTGAAGGGGGCCACTATGAAGTCTGGTGTTAGTGGACGGTCAAGAGGACGCGTCTTCCTAGGACTCTATTCATTTGCATCATTTTGTTTGCTTCAAAATAGAAATAAAGGCGGGAGGATAGCTTGAGCCCAGGAGTTTCAGATCAGCATGAGCAATGTGGCAAACCTCTGTCTCTACAAAAATAAAAAAAAAAATTAAAAAATTAGCCAGGTGCAATGGCATGTGCCTGTAGTCTCAGCTAGTGAGGAAGCTGAGGTGGGAGGATTGTTTGAGTCGAGAAGTTTGAGGCTGCAGTCAGCTATGATCACACCACTGCACTCTAGTCTGGGTGACAGACACCACTGCACTCAAAATGCAAAATGCACTCTAGTCTGAGCGACAGAACAAGAACCTACCTCTAAAAAAAGAAAGCCCCTTTGCCTATAAATTCCATAGGAATGAACTGATTTCAAAATTTAATATGCCCTAAAACATCTGTTGTGAGCACAGATTTAGCACAAGTGTCAGAGCCTGAGTCTAGTTTATTTAATCAGTTCATTAAATAAACATGTATTGAGGGCCAACTATGTACCAGGCACTGTAATAGGCACTAAGAATAAAGCATTGAACAAACGGACTGTCTCTGATGAAGGTTTAAAATGTAGTGGTAGGGAAGAATTGCTTATCAGTATCAGAGGGTGAATTTAGTTTCCTCTTTTCTGGCGTGTTTCTGTTTGCTGTTTTTCCCTGTTTTTTTTTTTTTTTTTTTTGGTAATAGTATCTAATTTTACCCCTATGACTTGTTGAGGGAGAATTAATGAGTAATGAACAATAATTCTTTAACTGATGCTAAAACCACTCTGGAAAAATCCTGCCATAATTACTGCAGCAGGCACTCCAAGATCTCAAATGAGCCACAGCAGGGAATCAAAGAGTAAACAAATCATGACAGCAACCCTTGCTGATAGGCAACAACTTGAAAGTCCCAGGATCTGTCATCAGAAAGGGTTTTGGATTTATTTCCAGAGAAATTTGCCATTGGATAGAGGAGTTATTCAGTATGGTGAGTCCTAAAACTTGAGCCTGTCCAGCAAGGTGTGAGCTAGTGGCTCCTACAGAGTGGCCTGTGGTTTTTCTCTGCAGGTGAGGACCATCATCTCAGTAATTCCTGTGTGAGCATAGTTGACAGTCAAACTGTTTAGCAACTGGTCGGTTTTGGGCACTGACCACTCAGAACAGATGTCCCTGGCTGTGCTAGACAGGGGAAAGGAGATGCTTTTGTTGCTGGCATTATAATGGGGTCCAGGACACTATGGGGAGGGGATTTAGGAAGAAGGCTAAGCCAGCACTGGAGGACATTTGGAGGGTTGGGGCAGTGGAATTTGCCAACTGAAACAGGAAGTATTTGGATAAATTGCAGGTATGGGATGACGGGGTACGCCTGGGTTGTAGGACATGGAAGATGTGAGCCTGGGGCCTGCTTAAGTTCATCCCTCAAAATGTGTTGCCTAGGGACCACTGTGATTTTCTAAATAGCCCTTAATTCTACTCTAGGTGTTATCTTTTAAAGAACCTTTACTTTTTGAAAAAAGTAAACACTTATTTTTTTGTGATGCAAAAAAATCTCATTTAAGTGTATATTTCGAAACACCAGGGCTCCTCAAACTGGAGCAAAGCTGAACTACATATTTAATAACTCATGTCAATAATGAACACAATTTTTTTTTTTTTTTTTTTTTTTTTTGCCCAGCCACAGCACTCAGGTTGTTTAACATGAGGGGCTGGGGCAGCTTTGTGAAATGAGCTCCTAAAACCTCTAAACCCATGAAGAGGTTAACAGTGCGAGCTACATTGTTTCAGAAAATGTGAGCACGTCCTGTCAGACTCAAGGCAGGCTCTTTATCTCAGAGGCATCTTAAATGCTGAAAGCAGGACACAGTGAACATTCAGTCTGGGCTACAATGAGTGCAGGCATGACGGGGCTGGAGCTGGAAGACCTGCCCAGTGTCTTCCCTTTGCTTCTCCTGTCTTCACCCTTCCTGCCCTGCATCCTGCTCTGAACTCTGTGGACTGCATCCAGGGGCTCTCCTGCCTTCTGACTCCCAGGATGAACTTAACCCATAGGGAGCCTCGTTAGGAGGCTGGAGGAAAGGAAGGAGTGAGGCTGAGGGTACTCATCTCCTTGCTGCCTGGCTGTCACCTTGGGCTGACTGAAGGTCACTGCTTCCCTCGACATGGCCCTTTCTACAGAACTCTCCCTTCTAGGGTTGTGGTGGCCGTCCCACCCTCTCTGACCCTTCTGACATGGCTTGGCTCTGGAACCCTACAGTTCTAGCCCTGACGCTAAATTCTCCTGTGGTTTTGAATATTCTACTGACACCTTTGTAAGAGTTCCACTGTCAAGCGCCCCCTCAAATTGTCCTGTTTCCTGTAGGGACCCTGCCCTGTGGAGAAGACAAATCCTTCCTCCCAACTGATGCAGCAGCATGAACTCCTTCTCCTCCCCCCAGGTCATGCTACTTCTGACACCAGTGGAGACTTTGTGTCTGTTTCTACTGCCGATGTATTTTGTCTTCTGGGATTATAGATGGGACTTGATTTGTTCTGAGGAAAGTGTTAATGTATTTATTTAAGGAGAAATGAGTTTTGGCCCAGGAAATGGTTCTGTGAAAAATGTAATAAATTCATTTTGGTTTTTTAACCATACGGGTAAGAAGATGGTTTCTGATACTTATGCTGTTGGGTTTAGATTTTTTTTCTTTTTTTGGTTTGTGTGCTTTTTGTCTAGTGTTGCAATTGTTCTTAAGACGGTCTCTAGAAAAATCAGCCTTGAAAAACTTGTCTGGTTGGCAAAGAATATCTTGTTCTCAGGCTTTGCCTCCACATTGTTCACTCGTTTTGTCCTGAACAAACTTTCTCCTATCACTCTCCTCCCACTTGCCCCAGCCCATTTGTGGTATAATTTGCCAAGGTCTTGTTTTCCATGGACACGCAAAAACATGTTGGCTGATAAAATTCAACATCTCCCAGGAGTGGCTTCATTTTTACAAGAGCCTCTTACAATCTAGAAAAGCTTCACTGTGATGGTGGAATGGTAGATGGAGAAAATGGAATTATTATTTTGGGTGTAGGGTCCATTCATGCCCTGCTTTTTCTCTTCCTCAGCCTTGATCTTTTTCCCTGGGGAGTGAGTCAGTTTGGTGCAGAGGAAGTCAAAGCAGGTCTTCAGGACCCCGCATAGCTCAGCTGAAAGAATCTGGCAGAATCATTTAGCAGCTCAAGGGGCAAGACTGACCTGAAGTCCAGGGCATTTTATTTAAGGAAAAAATTGGCAAACAAAATGCAAAACCTTGCCCTCCTCCAGGGCCTCTGGCAAGAGTGACCTTCCAATTCAGAAGCTAAATTCTTCCCAGTTTGTCTTTTATATTTGCAAATGAAACTTTCTTGCTTCTTATGTCTTCAAAACACATCGCATCCAATTGAAAGACACACTGATGCTTCAGTAAGCAAATTGTGAAATGAATGTGAAAGAAATAAATTATTGTTTATATGCATTCCTTTAAAGGGTAGTTTTTGTTGTTGTTGTTGATTTTCTTTTCTTTTTTTTTTGTTCTAAGAGACGGAGTCTCACTCTGTCGCCCAGGTTAGAACGCAGTGGTGCAATCTTGGCTCACTGCAACCTGTGCCTCCCAGGTTCTAGCAATTCTCCTGTCAGCCTCCCGAGTAGCTGGGACTACAGGCACATGCTGCCATGCCCAGCTAATTTTTTGTATTTTAGTAGAGATGGGGTTTCACTGTGTTGCCCAGGCTGGTCTCAAACTCCTCAGCTCAGGCAATCCACCCGCCTTGGCCTCCCAAAGTGCTAGAATTACAAGTGTGAACCACCACACCCGGACTTTTTGGGTTATTTTCTACATTGACACATGCAGCTCTGGTTTATTAATTTCCTCTGCTGGAAATGTCACTATTTGAAAACACCACAATTAAATTATTCATAGCTGCTGATGGACAACAGTGTTTTCCATGCCTTTCTCTTTCAAACAACACTGCTGTGAACATTCTCTAGCTTGATGACAGGCCTGAATGTAGATGCTGCCCTTTACCTTATCCACCATCACTCCCTGTCTTCTACCTAGTTTTTCAATGAATCCCTTCTGCTTGCTCCACACCCAAGTCCCTCTACTTGGGCCCCATGACTCCTGTTGTATGACCAGAACCTTGTTCCTATGACCTGTCTGGGGATGGGCCACCTTGACTTTACCCTTGTGAACTCTTTCAGGATGAATTTCTTGTCTCTGCCTTTCAGCTTCAGGGAGGAAATGTTGGGTAAGACCCCCACCCTGAGTACCACAAAGCCTATGGGACTTGCTCTACTTGGACCAACTCCTTCTGGCTCACACTCGACAAGAGTGTAAGCTCAGAGAGGCAAGAATGGGTCTGACTTGGTCAATGTTGTGTGATCAGATCATGTTAGGTATAACATAAGGATGGTTTTAAAGTTATTTTGTGATTTAGCAAATGAATTTCTAGTACTTTTAGTTATCAATTGTCTTGTAGACATATCCCAATTAAAGATAAATAGATGGATGGATGGATGGATGGATGGATGGATGGATGGATGGATGGATGGTTAATATGGTTTGGCTTTGTGTCCCTGTCCAAATCTCATCTTGTAGCCCCCATAATTCCCACGTGTTGTGGGAGGGACCCAGTGGGAAACAGTTAAATAATGGGGACGGCCTGTAATCCCAGCACTTTGGGAGGCCGAGACAGGTGGATCACGAGGTCAGGAGATTGAGACCATCCTGGTGAACACAGTGAAACCCCGTCTCTACTAAAACTACAAAAAACTAGCCGGGCGAGGTGGCAGGCACCTGTAGTCTCAGCTACTCGGGAGGCTGAGGCAGGAGAATGGTGTGAACCCGGGAGGTGGAGCTTGCAGTGAGCTGACATCTGGCCACTGCACTCCAGCCTGGGCAACAGAGCAAGACTGTCTCAAAAAAAAAAAAAAAAAAAAAAAAAAAAAAAAATTGAATGGGGACGGGTATTTCCCATGCTGTTCTCATGATAGTGAATAATTCTCACAACATCTGATAGTTTTGAAATCGGGAGTTTCCCTGCACAAGCTCTCTCTCTTTTTTTGCCTGCTGCCATCCATGTAAGACATGACTTGCTCTTCCTTGTCTTTGAGCATGATCGTAAGGCTTCCCCAGCCATATGGAACTATAAGTCCATTAAACCTCTTTCTCTTGTAAATTGCCCAGTCTCAGGTATGTCTTTATAAGCAGCATGAGAACAGACTAATACAATGATGGATAGACACATGTGTGCTAGGTCCAGTATATAGTGACTTACGGAGATTGTAGATGCTGATGCCTTGGGACGATCTGCTAAGCAAGGGGAAAAAGGCCTTTTGTAAACTTTCCTGAAGAGTTTCTAAGAACAAGTCTTCTAAGTCTTAATATTTCAGAGGTAGTCCTGTGCCAAACTGTTCTGCAAGTGATGCCCACCTTGCTCTATGCATTTTCTCCAGTGCGAAGACTGGTCTTCTCAAATAGGACACTATTCATTAGGAAGACTTCACAAACTGCCCCCACTTCCTCCATATAATCAAGAATACACTTTCTCTAGCAACATCCTTCCACACTCACTTTCTTCTTCTTATTGTCCAACTATCAATGATCTTGGCACACAAAGTTAGAAGACACTGAGAGGTCAAAGGGGGAAAGGATCCAAGTCACCTGAAATCCCACTAAACAAGGACCATTTTTAATATTTGGTGGTATAGTCTTTGAGAATGTTTCCAGTGTGAATACGTATTTATTATATATTATAATATTTCATGTAATATCATGTGTGTATATTAGATGTAAATACACATGTGGATGCACATGCAACCCCCATGTTTATCTGCCTGAGTGATTTTATAAAACTCAATTGAGTCTGTCTGTACTGTCTCTTGTTATTATCTATTTCTCTCCCAATTTTCTGTGATTCATCTCTTTGTTTATAACTTCTCCTACTTACAATTTTTTAAAGGCTTTTCCAAAAACCAAGGACTAATTTCAGTAGTTACTAATCTGCTTCAAAAAAATCATTAATTCCAAGTTTAACGTTTTTTAACTTTCCTTTTTATTTTAAAAATTAAGGTATAATTACATACCACAAACTCACCCTTTTACAGTGTGCAGTTCAGTGGTTTTTGGTATACTCACAAGGCTGTGGATCCATTACTACAATCAATTTTAGAACATTTTTTTCACCACCTAGGGAAACTAACCATCAGCAGTCACTCCCAATCCCCCGCTCCCCCCAGCCCCTGGCAAACACTCATCTACTTTTTGTCTCTATGGAATTTCCTATTCTGGACATATACACATGGAATCACAAAGTATGTGGTCTTTTTTGACTGGTTTCCTTTACTTACCATAACATTTTTGAGGTTCATCTATGTTCCAGTATGTTTCAGTACTTCATTGTTTTCTGTGACTGAATCCTTTATTGTACAAATTACCACTTTTTGGTTATCTATTTATCCATTGATGGATACTTGAATTGTTTTCAAGTATGTGGGTAGTGTGAATAGGGCTACTATGAACATTCATGTACAAGTATTTGTTTGAGTATCTGTTTTCAATTTGGGAGGTATATAGCTAGTAGTGGAATTGTTGGTTCACCTAATAACTTTATGTTCAACCTTTTGAGGAACTGCCAAAATGTTTTCTGAAATGGCTATTTCATCTCGCATGTCTACCAACAGCATATGAGGGTTCTAAATTGTCCATATCCTTGCCAACACTGGTTAGTGCCTGTCTTTTTTTTTATTATAACCATCCTAGTGAGTGTGAAGAGGTGACTCATGGTCGTTTTGATTTGCATTTCCCTAATTAATAATGATGATGAGTATCTTTTCTTGTGCCTACTGGCCATTTGTATATCATTTTTTTGTATTCAGATCACTTTGCCCATTTTTAAATTCGGTTATCTTTTTATTATTCCAAGCTTAACTTTTTGAAACCAGATTTTTGCGATTCAGGAAAGATGACTTAAGGAGTATTCCTACACTCAGTAGATCTTCTTTGTCTTCTCACTTGCTCTTAGGAGCTGAGTATACTTGACTCTTTTATGTCATATATATCTCATGTCTAGAGGTGAGTCATTTACATTAGGTATATCTCCTAATGCTATCCCTCCCCCCACCCCAAGACAGGCCCCAGTGTGTGATGTTCTCCACCCTGTGTCCAAGCATTCTCATTGTTCAATTCCCACCTATGAGTGAGAACATGTGGTGTTTGGTTTTCTGTCCTTGCGATAGTTTGCTCAGAATGATGTTTCCAGCTTCATTCATGTCTTTTCTTTATAAATTACCCAGTCTCAGATATTTCTTTATAGCAATGTGAGGATGGCCTAATACAGGTATGGATCTCTTACCTTCTCAAGTCAAGATTGAAAGTGTTTTTGAAAGCAATTGTACATAGTAGGTATTTAAAAATACATTGGTCATTAGCATGTCCTTGAGTAAAAGTAATGAGCAGCACATTTAGTCCTAAAATGGCCAATTCTCAAGGCTTTGTGCAAATGGAAATTTGTCCTCATAGCTTCCTAGTATGTATAGTTAAATATCTAGCAACCAGCTAACCTCTGCTGACTTTACATTGGAATTCCACTGGCCATTCAATTTATTTAACCAAGGGTAATCTAATTAGGGGTTAAAACTTAACAAAATCATGTTTAATAATCCTGGCATTGTTTTACATTGACTAGGCATTAGAATTTAGCTGTTAGTCTAAAGAAGGGTGAGTCACATCTTGTAGGTGAAGTAAAAGTGAGAGAAGAATGATTCGGAACCCTTAATTTCAACAAGGTTATGGGGAGAGGTGCTGTGTGCTTATATTAATTTTGAATTATATCATGTAACTATTAAGTTCAGAAACATTTCTAGGTAGATGCCTATTAAGTGAGAGCTGCCACTCAGACTATGTTATTGTTTTAGAAGAGTCCTTCTTCATCCCTTAATAGACTTAATAACACAATTTGCCATATCCAATTTTCATAACATCAGAACTCATTTACAGATTAACTGCAATTCTTTGTGAAGTAAGGAATAGAGAGGAGGCTAACATAATTTAGCCCAGCAAATCCCTTTTTTATGATTAATGGGAATAGATCCCAAAGCCTTCTGAAGCAGAAAAGGCTCTTAGGAGAGAAACACCTGTGCCAATAACACAGGCTCTATGTGCCTGTGCCTCTAGGTAGGAGTCATCTGGGTTGCTTTCCTCCTCGGTCCACACAAATGTAAATGTTTCTCCAGGTTCTTCTGGAGACATTATCCCAGTAGTCCTGATAGTTGTTTGAAGGTCTTCAACTGTTGTTAGGTACAGCTGGCCAATTATCACACATGACTGAGTGTGTGTACTCTAAGGATATTGTACTACCTCAAACTCATGTCTACCAACTCCCACTGCATTTGATGATACTTTTTTTTACATGAGAAAGACTAACATACTGGTCCATGCTCTCATGCCAACCAAGGGGCTTTGAGGGTATTCTGACCAGGTCAGTACTTAGAGTCTTCCAGACAAATGAAACCTTTGTGAAGAGAATTTATGTGCTAGGTCAAATGAGAAACAACTCGTAATGGCTGACCTAAAGAAACTGAGGCACTGATTCTACCTGAGCCTAAATCCCAGAGTTAGCTGGCCAAACAGTGCTTCTTCCCAGGGAAATGTTACTGCCGACAAAAATATTTTCCCCTCTGTAAACTGTTCTATACAGTAGATAGATTTCCACACAGATAGATTTGACTGTTAGTGTTACAAACAAGAGAAGGAAGGAACAACAGAGAAAGAAGCAATAAAGAAGAAGGCAATCAGAAGAAGCAATTTCATCTTAAACTTAAACCATCCAGAGTAGTCTACAGTCTTGTATTTACTGGGAGCATGAAAGAAGCTCATTCTACCGTATGCAGTGGATCATTTAGCACTGGGATGGAGTTGCTTTATTTCACAAAGAAACAAGGGACTGGAAAACATTTTGCTCAACAGCAGGAGGCCTCTGCTGTTTCTGCAGTGATAGATTTCATTTAGATAATTGAGCAGGTGGGATCTCAAGGGCTGCAAAAGTGAAGTCTTAAATAAGTGAGGGAACCTGTCCAGGTTCATGGAATCTAAGAAGGGCAGAGGCAGGATTTAAACCCTTGTGGGCTCAACTTCCACAAACCACGCCCTTAACCTCACCGGCTATGCCTTTGGGATACAACGACCTTTCAGAAGTATTTTTAAATTATACTGCACGCTTCTTAGCATTTCTGTTTCTCAGATTTTCCATATTTGAAATAGTTAATGTGGGAAATAATAGTTTGTGGAATACAGACACCATAAACACACTGTTATTGTTTACCCACTTTTAAACAATTATAAAACCATGCTCATAGTTAGCAACAACCTGAGACGTTCTCTAGTCCAATCTCCCACCCAAGGAAAAGCATTCCTTCCTCAACTCCTCGGCTGTTGCGACCCCTACTTCCAGCTGTGGTGCGAACACATCAGATGCAGAGTAGGCACTACCCTGCCAAGCGTCCACTCACTGCAGAGAGCTCCAACTGCTAGAAAAACCTGGCCACCTTATAAGCTCATTTCACTGCTCCTAGTTTTGTCATTTGGAGCAAAGAATCTCCTTCTCCTGCTTCCATATGACAGTCCATTAAAGAACAGACAGCCACCACGTTCCTCTGAGAATTTCTCTTCTACAGGAAACAGCATGTAATTAGTTGTTGTCACAGTCTCTGGTTTCATCAGTCTGTTTCCTTGTTGCCCCCCAACGGATACCCGGTGAGTTGCCAATATCGCTTGTCGAAGGTATTAAGACATCACAGAACTGGGTACAGAGCTCTTGATATATCCTGGCCTTAAGTCTCAGGTCCTCTAACAAAGCTGGCAGCCCGTGGTGTGCCTTCTGGGACGAGAGAGTGTGGCATGATCCCAGGTCCTGAGTCTCTCTCTCAACGAGCCCATCATATTGGCTTAACCAAAGCCAATGGTCTCCAGGATACGGAAAAGGGAGTCCCTTAGGCTCCAGGTTTTTTACCCTTCAGTTCACACTGGGAGAAGGGTCATAGAGCTCCAGTGAAATCTGGTCTTGTTAGATCATTTGTGGTTGACTGCAGATGCACATGTGGGCATGTGATAGTTTCAATTTAGATAGAAAGCCTACAACTGAGTGGAGTGTTGAAACCTCAGGGTTATAGACTGCTTCATCTGCGAGAAAACCACAACAAGTATGATATTCAAAGGACCCTACCATCTTCTTTTGCCCAGTTACTCATTCAGAGCCTAAAAGTTTTCAAAGTATTGTCCCCAACTGAAAGAAAGAAACCCTGTGACAACTTGAATGTATTTGTACAGAAGTAAATCTACAGTGGATCATACTAGATGTCAAATGACCATCTCTGCTTATGGTCTGAATTCTAAGGCATCAGAAGATTTGCCCTTACCTATAAGACCTTGCTCTTTTAGATTCCTGGGATGATATAAAGAATTCTGGATAATTGGAATAACTGGAATTCCTGATACTTGAGAATATCTGATAGTTGATTAAAAGGTTAGCCTCAGAAGAGTATTTGCATTTAAGTGGGAGACCCTTAAACTTTCAAGATAAAAACCAGCCAGGCACAGTGGCTCACGCCTGTAATCCTAGCACTTTGGGAGGCCAAGGTGGGAGGATTGCCTGAGGTCAGGAGTTTGAGACCAGCCTGGGCAACACAGTGAAACCCTGTATCCACTAAAATAAAAAAATTAGCCGGGTGTGGTGGTGTGTGCCTGTAGTCCCAGGTATTTGGTAGGCTGAGGCAGGAGAATTGCTTGAACCTAGGAGGAAGAGGTTGCAGCGGTGAGCAGAGATTGCTCCACTGTACTCCAGCCTATGCAAGGAAGTGAGACTCTGTCTTATAAAACAAAAAACAACAAAAAACAACAACCAACCAGACAATCCTACTGGACTAGAATGACTGAATTGGCATGGGCATGGGATCCATTGCACCACATGGACCCTTGCTTATTGTGTCTACCTGTAAGGTCAACTCTGCTTGTTTCTTATCCTCTTCCCCTCCTCATAGGGAATGATTCTACTTGGCCGAATCAGGGACTCACCAAAGCTATAGGTAAGATGGGGTGGTAGAGTTCTAAGCATTTTACATGTGTGTATGCAATCTTCCAGATAACACAAGTATCCACAAGGCAGCTGTGAAGTCACCTGACTGTTACATGTGAGGAAAGGGGGTAGTTAAGTTTAGCATAGTGCCACACATATAGTAAATGCTCCACAAATGTAGGTGTTATTGGTTTAGAACGATAATATTTTGGCATGGCTTAAGCCAAAGTCCACCTCTAGATTATAGTAACAAAATAAAGTTTTGTTTTGCATAAACAATTTCAACTGCTGGAAGGACTTTAGAAAAACCACTTGTAGGACACTGTGAAGCATCCTTTAGCTTTCAGCTCTCCTTGGGCAGGAAGCCCACTGACCTATGAGTCTTTAGTCTTGCTCTCTAGACTTGGCCCTTCTCTTCATTTCTGATGCTTCGTTCATACATTGAGAGGGACCAATTTCCATATTCTTCCATCTAAATTCAAGAATGTGTTAATTTCATAGTGGGTGTATGTAGCCAGTAGATCAAGTCTCCCAAGAGCTTACTATTATTTAGAACTATTTTACACAAGGAATGAAATTCTCTTTAAATACTCCACAAGTCTGGCCAGATGACCCCAGTTCCTTCTAAAGTAGTATGCTTTTATTTTCCCCAAACACCTGTTTGATTGAGATGTCAAATAGGAAAGGTAACTTTCCTAAGAAAAGCTTCCAAATGAGTTCCCTGAGGTTCTAGGCTTGGGTCTATTCTAACTAAAATTATGGGCCCAGGGTTTGTGTATCTATTTTTCTTGGGTCCTGAGGAGGAACCCAATGGGGATAAAATCCCCATGGCAATGTACTTCTAAAAAACACGGAGTCTTACAGTGAGACCTAGCTCTGGCTCACTGTGAATTTGCTAATAATTAACTCTAGATCTCTGAGCAGGAACAGTCACATTAGTAGAAGGCAGGAATTCTAGCTATACACACACACTACTGAGAATTACAGGTGGAGGCCTACTAGGAAATAGAGCAAGTTGCACCAGCCTTGACCAAGAGTCTTTGTCTGAGACCAACCCATTGATTGCTTGTGGGGAGGGAGTCTGTAGGAGGGAGAGAGTCGTGATTGTGTTCTGCGGCGTCTCTTTCTGTTCAGACTACAGGGAGCAAGACAAAAGTGTTCCCAACTATATTAGTGTTGTCTGATTCATCGAATGTCAGGGTGCAACGAGACCTCAGAGACCATGGACCTCAAAACACCCACTGAGCCTTGCTGGGCTTATCTATCTAGGAGACAATCGCCATATATGGATCTACAGCCTTTAAGTGCACACTGGGCACAGGATCCATTGCACTGTCAGAGTGAAATACACACTGAGTATCAAAGACTTTGTATGAAAAAGGGAATGGAAAATATCTCACTAATAACTATATTATCACACATTGAAATGACAATATTTGGGATATGTTGAAACAAATAAGATCTATTATTAAAATTAATTGCACTGATTTAAGTTTTTTTTTTTTTTTTTTTTTTGCTAGAAAATATAAAGTTAGATTTGTAGCTTACATGCTATTTCTATTGGGTGTGCTGTTGTAACAAGCACACATTCCCTCTCCTCGAGGTTCTCCCTCAGGGTGACGCTGACCTGATGTTCATCAAGACTTACTGTCACACTGGCTAGTGCTGCCAAGCCATCTAGACTACAACTTATTCTAGATTCATCCTGGAGAGTTCTTAGAGGGAATATCTTCTTCACCCAGAGAAGGCATTTATGCCTTATTAAGGCCTCAGTTTACCCAGAGGAAATGGCTCTTCCCTATGACCCTGGGAGGTGCTAGTGCTACTCAGGGCACCTGTGTTCTGGTGCACCTGGCCCTTTAACTAAAAGAGAATGGGGCAAAGGAGAAGGTGGGGAGCAAGTGTAAATACCTCGTTGTGGAGCAGAGGCAGCTACCACCCCACCTGTGCTAGGGTGGCCCTGGCTAACTCATTTTTCTCCACCCTTGATTAAGCAGATTTTTACAATGTTCTTGCTTAAAAATCTATTTGATTCACTGAAAAGTAGTTACAAGTGGTTACACTGGGAAGATGAATACTACTCATACTACTCTTCTGCACCCCGCTGTGTGATAAAACTGCCTGCCCTCAGGAAGCAGATCCTGGCTCTTGCTGGGTGGAGTTGGTGCCAGCCTACACTAGAGCACCCGCGGTGGAATGTGGCTAGGATTATCAAAGGGAGATTGCAGGCAGCTGGTGTGTACCAGGAAGCGCACCAAACCAGCAAAGTCCTGGCCCCTCTATTCAGTAGCTGCAGGATCCTGGGCAAGCTGGTCTCCTGACCAGTAAAATGGGTATAAGAGTGCCTGCTTCAGAAGGGTACTGGCCAGGCATGTTGGCTTACACCTGTGATCCCAGCACTTTGGGAGGCTGAGGCAGGTGGACCACTTGAGGTCAGGAGTTTGAGACCAGCCTGGCCAACATGGTGAAACCCCATCTTTACTAAAAATACAAAAATTAACCAGGCGTCATGGTGCATGCCGTAATCCCGGTTACTAGGGAGGCTGAGGCTGAAGAATAACTTGAACCCAGGAGGCGGAGGTTGTGGTGAGCTGAAATTGCGCCACTGCACTCCAGCCTGGGTGACAAAGAGAAACTCCATCTCAAAAAAAAAAAAAAAAAAAAAGGTTGTTATGGGGAGTAAATGTGAGCATTCTAACACTGTCAACAGATGAGGCCTCACTATTACTGATAAAATGTGTCCCAGGTGGGAGTCGAGATGCCAGAGTTCTAGGTTCCTTGCCCCTCATTTAGCTCTATGGCTGGGTGCAGGCCCCTGACCTCTTCAGCCTTAGGTTCCTTATCTACAAAATGGATTACGAAGGTTCCTCTCAGTGTGAAGAGTTCATGATTTTCATGACCCCAAGCCCTTCAAATAATAGTGAAAATCAAAGAAACTGAGCCCAGAAAGGTCAAACCACTTGTCTAAAGCCACACAGCTTTGGGGCAGCAGGATCAGAGTAGACATCCTGCTTCCCAGTGCAGGGTTTTCCTGCTGGAGCCCAGGAGCCTCCCTGTCTACCCAGTGAAATGAGATGCAGGAATTCAAGGGGCAAGAGGGAGAGAGCCCCATTGCCTTGGCTTTGGAGGTCAGGGAGTCCATGCTTCTGAGGTGAGTCGGTCAGCAGCAAAGTCAGCCCCATCAAAACCTCTGTGGACACCAATCCTTCTGGTCTCTCCCTCAACTGTTACTGTATATCCCCAATCATTTTCCCTTGGCAGCTCCATTTGACTTTGGCCTATTGTGTCAGCAACCTTTTTTGTCAGGCAGGTGCTGTCTCCTTAATCTCCTGCTCCTGCAGTCACCTGGGGCAGCCACCCAGCTCCGTCAGGAACTTGCTAGGAAGAAACTAGCCATGCTTGGAAAGTCAGGCTCTTCGAGCTCAGCTCTTGTTGATTTCAGCAGCTTGCCTTCTGATATTTTGTTCCTCTTTACCTGGAATTCATTTTGGGCCATCTGATTCATTTAATCTTCACATAAAAGATCAACGTACCTTATTTATTTTTTAAAGGACCGATTCTAAGGTGAGCAAACACTTTTACACTCATCAGCTGCTCCTTGGGCAGCCTGGGATCAGCCCAGGTTGTACATTCTCTAACAAGCTTTGTCTCCAAAGCTCAGCATGGAGGCTCTGCTTCAGCCCACTGAGTGAGCGACAGACATGGAGAAGTTTGCTTTTGTGGGCTCATCAGGACAAGACCTTCATTGGTTCCCCCTTTAAAAGAAATGGCAGTTGTTTTTCCCTGGTTGGGGCAACTTGCATGGTTCTGTGTACACAGCTTGGAGACGGGGAAGAAAAATCAGAACCCACAGTATCTACTCCTTCTCATCTTGCACCTTTTAGCCAGGAGTATTATTCAAAATATTTTCCTGGTATGGCTTAAGCCCTGACCAACCAAAAAAGACACAAGATGTAAATAACTGGCAAGTCCACACTAATACAAACCGGTGGAATCGCAATGCCGTCCGCTATCCTAGGAGCTTTTTATTTACACCCAGCATAATCTAACATTTACTGAGAGCGTTCTGAATGTCAGACACTGTTTTAAATGTTTTCCAGGAGTTAACTCATTTACTTATTATTGAAAACTTTATTAGCTAATGTTTGGGTTGAATTGTGCCCTCCCACCCCAAATTCATATGTTGAAGTCCCAACACCCAGGACCTCAGAATGTGATGTTTTTTGGAAGTAGGGTCATTGCAGATATAATTAGTTGAGATGAGATTAGGAGGGTGAGCCCTAATGCAATATGATTGGTGTTCTTATAAAAAGGGGAAATTTGGACATAGATACATGCACGCAGGGGCAGCACCACATGACGATGAAGGCAGAGGTAGACGGTGCTTCTGCAAGCCAGGTAACACTAAGGATGAGCAGCACAGCACCAGAAACCAGGAGACAGGCATGGCACAGATTCTTCCTCACAGTCCCAGAAGAGATCCAACCAGGCTAACCGACACCATGCTTTCAGATTTCTAGCTTCCAGTACTGTGAGACAACACATTTCTGTTGTTTCAGTCACCTGGTTGTGGTACTTTGTTATGGCAGCCCCAGCAAACTAGTACAGGGGGACAATATAATTATCCCATTTTACATGTGGAAACCGAGGCACAAAGAGATTAAGTTCTTCCCCAATGCCCCACAGCTAACACTTGGCAGGCAGTTTGCTCCAGAATGTGCCCTCTTAACTATATTACCAAAAATCATTCTGGCTGGGTACAGTGGCTCACGCCTGTAATCCCAGCACTTTGGAAGGCTGATGCGAGTGGATCGCTTGAGGTCAAGAGTTCAAGACCAGCCTGGCCAACATGGCAAAACGCTGTCTCTACTAAAACTACAAAAATTAGCTGGGCATAGTGGCGGGTGCCAGTAATCCTCGCTACTCGGGAGGCTGAGGCAGGAGAATCGCTAGAACAGGGGAGGCAGAAGTTGCAGTTAGCTGAGATTGTGAGATTGTGCCACTGCAATCTAGCCTGGGTGACAGAACGAGACTTTGCCTCATTTAAGAAAAAAAAGAAGAAGAAGAAGTGCTGTTTTGGCCTAAACAATCAGTTGCTTTTTCTTTGAAATAATTTTTAATTTGAACATAGTCCTATCATAATCAGAAAAGAATAAGTGTACTCTGTAGGGGTCAATGATCTTTCCCTAGTGAGCCCATCTTATTCTGCTGCACTGTGCTAGAGCATCTTAACCACTGTGTATCTACTTATAACCAAAGAGGAATCTTCTTTCCAACAGAGGCTCTGGGGAAGAGCCACACAGCCGGGTCCTTGAACCTGGTGATGAGCAAATACTGTAAGGAAGCTGGTAGGGTTACAGACACACAGTGAGCTTTTATCAGGAGGAAATATTTACATAATGGGGATTTTACACCACGATGACCAAAACAAAGCCCCTACAGACATTGACCACACAGAAATGATCCAATTAACAGATGCGTTATTTTCAGGAAGCCTCTCTCCCCAGCCTGCCTTCCCCTTGAACAGGAAGTCTGAGGTGGCCAGGTGTGTAGGGAGAAAGAGACTTCTGAGGAACATCATTTCTAGCCTATTTTATTGTAACAGCATCCTAAGTGTTCTCCATGTCATCTCTCTTTTCCCCTCCAAACTGCTCTGTACATTTCAGCCAGAACTTTCCTTCTGCCAATGCAGATTTAATCATACATCTCTCCTGCTGACAGACCTTCCATAGTTCTTCTTAGCCTCAGCCTTGTTACCTGGCCTCAAAGTCCATCTTTAGAAATTCTGTTCTGGTTAGCACTCAAATAACAGACACCCCAAGAAAACAGATTCTTGTGAGACACAGACACTGTGTCTTTCATATAGAAAGGTTTAGATACAGAGACTTGGCTCTGCCCCCCACCCCAGGTCTCGCTTCCCCCTAGGCTGCACCATTAGGATTTCAGCTAGTTGAATCCCAGTTTTCCAGTGACCATGAGGCTTCCTCAGTGCCTTTGCTCTTGCAGTAAGCTTCTTCTGCCAGAAACATGCTACCCAGAGCCCTTCTCCTTTCATCTCTACCTTCAAGTTCAGGCATCAAGTCCAGAGGAATTCTTCCTAGATCAGCCCAGTAAGGTTCCAGGCCCTCTCATGCAGGTCCATGATTCAAATGTCCCTCAGGACCATGGACTTCTCATGTTTGACATGACCATCATTGGTCCATGTGCCTGTCATGCCCACATACTTCTTGGGGACAAGGACTATGTTTCATTCAACTTTGTATTGTCAACTCCTACTCTGTTATATAATTGGTGCTCAATTCCAATGTTGAGAGAATACACGAGTGAACGAACGACACACAGTTCAACATTACAAACAATTAGGGCATGGTTCTATGCTCTGTCATGAGCATCTGTTCTTTAATGTCCCTGGAAATTCAGGGCTCCTTGTGAATGAGCTAGTGGCAACCTCTGTATGCCATCCTCAGCTCTGTGCCCACCTCTCTCCCCACCTCTTAATTCTCTAAGGACTCCAGCATATTTAAATGTGCTCCAATGTCTGTGGCTGAGAAGTACCCACCAGGGTGGGTAGTAAGAAAGCATGTAGGGTAAGATAAAAGGAGCTAAGCCTAAAAAGGTTCTGGAAAGTCAGGGAGAAAACATGTGAACAAGAGGAGGAAAGGATTTGGGAGGTGAGAGTCACATTCCCAGACAGAGGAACACAGTCTAGAATTTTCTCTTCTCTTTCTCTCCACTACTACCAAATGCTGGACATTGCCCTGAATATTCAGGACCAGTCCCTTCCATGTATGAAATGAGTGTAAATGAGCAAGAAGATAAGGTGGGAATTCTGTTTTGGTTAGCTCTCAAATAGCAGATGCCCTCAGAAAACAGATGCTTGTGAGACACAGATGCTCTATCTTTCATATAGAAAGTTTTGGATATGGAGAGCTTAATGGTAGGAGCTCTGCTTCTATGTGGGGGCCTCTGTGTATAAGAACCACCCTGAAGACATCCAGGTACAGCAGAAGCAGCCAGATGCTGTTGCATTAGTAAAGGCTGGCTGTCTCCAAGGCTGATGCTGTGCTCAGATTTGAGTGTGGTTTTTTCCTGCTTGCATTTGTAGTTACATAGAACTCGTTGGGCCACTTCTTGTGGTTTGAAGAGTCTGAGCCTGGCACATTAGGAGCAACAGAATCACCATGGGGCTTTTCTCACCATGGACATGTCCTTCTTCTTCAGTGATGCCATTTACGAGACTTCGAAGTCGCAAGGCAGCTATTCCTTGCCCAACCACTGCCCCCATCTCTACCATCTGTGTCTGTCTACAGTGACCCTCAACTCCCCTAGTTACGCAACAGCAGTGGGGAGAAGGAGCAAGATGTATGTCTCTAGATAAGCCCCACATTGAAAAATGCCTTTGAGCAAAGCAGCCCCCAGTTCTTTCCCTTAGGCAAGAAATTCTCAAGAGCTCTCTACCCTTGTACTGACTGTGTAACTCATGTGAGCACAAACACGGGTAGGATATGAACAGATCCAAAGCAAAGCATTCTATCATCTTACTGGATTCATTCTCTCTCTTCATTTCATCCAGAGAAAGTAAAATGGACACCATGCCTTGGGAGGACTTGATTTTAAGCAGTGATGTTGCACCAGGACACAGGTCTGGCTGATAAGTTCTCTTGCTTGGAGGGCACCACTGAGCTAGTAATTCTGACTAGCAGGTTCCTATTGTTCCTGCAATCTTTAGGTGAATTGTCAGACCCTCTGGAGAGCTACCCTCTACCATCCAGATTGCTAGCTGCACCCCTTAGGCCGGGTTCTCAGGTTCTCACATCAGTGAATGGAAGCTACTGCTATTGTTGCACAGATGTTCTCTCCTCCCAAAGGTGAACATCTGGGGGGCACAGATGCCTCATCTTCCTCTCACAGCGATTTCTTAGCACCCAAGTCACCGTGCTTGCTCTTCTTGTTCCATAGCGGTCAGGTGGGTTAATTCTGATGCCTTGTGATTGGGTTGAAAGATGAAGGCATGGAGAGCTGGATTCTTACTCTGAGGCAAGAATGCATTTTTTTACCTGGCATGTTAGGTTGGCATGCATCTCCTTTGTTTTTCTGCTTCCCTGCAGCACGGCTCTGGTTCTGTCCATGGAGCATCTCCCAAGCCAGGTGGAGTTGGTGGCAAAGTGGTGCATTCCTGGCTCACGAGGTGTGTGTCAGGCAAGCTTGATGCTGCCCTGTGGCATGGAGGGTTCAAATAAGAAACCAGCTCATACCCACCCGAGATGACTGGATCAGGGACTGCTAGGCCATTTGTCTTCTGATGTCTGGGAAAACTTGCTTTTTTAGAAGAGACTTTGAAGGTTTCATTGGTGTAATAAATATTTATTAGATGCCTACAAAGTGCTGGGCTCTCAGGATGAAGGTGACATGGTTCCCACCCTCATGACCTCATGACACTCTGTCTATAAAATCAGGAAAGGCCTGGTGCAGGTCAGTGAGGGGCTGCCTCTCTCACTGAGCATTGGTTACAAGGCCCTGCCTTACCCCAGGTTAGGCCTCTGTGCCCATCTCTCTAGCTTGTTTTTCCACTTCTCCAAAACCTTCCTCCTCTTGCTTCTATCTTGTCCTGTGTTCCTTGCAGTTTTCCCTTCATCCACCCTTTCCATTGTTTCTGCCTTCTATCTTGCTGGAAAGTCTGCCCAAATGGATACACAGACTACAGTACATCCATATAATGGATTATTACTCAGTGCTAAAATGGAGAGAAGCCACCAAGCCCTGGAAAGATATGGAGGAAACTTAAAAGTATATTAAGTGAAAGAAGCAGTCAGAAAAGACTCCATTCTGCATGATTCCAACTATATGACATTTCGGAAAAGGCACAAGTATAGAGACAGTAAAAAGATCAGCAGTTGTCAGGGATTTGCAGGAAGGAAGGGAGGGTTATGTTTTAGGGAAGTGAAACTATTCTGTATGATACTGTAATGATAGATACATGTCATACATTTGTTAAAACTCATAGAACCGTATGACCCAAAAAGTAAACCCTAATGTAAACTCTGGATTTGTTAGTTAATAATGGTATATCAACATTGGTTCATCATGATAAACATACCACACAAACATAAGATGTTATTAATAGAAGAAACTCTGTGGGGGAAAACGGGTATATGGGAACTGTCTGTACTTTCTGTTCAATTTTTCTGTAAGCCTAAGACTGCTGCAAAAAATGAAGTTTGTTAAAAAAAAAATCATCTCAACTCACCCTGATGTCACCCTGGCACAGGCTGTGGCAGCTCTTCAGAGTTCCCTGTCTGGCCTCTCTCTGCCTTCCATTGTGATCTAGAGATGTTCTCAGCTCCATGCCAAAGCAGCCTCCTTGTCTCCCAGTTCACTGCCAGGACTGGTCTGTCATGTGACTGGGCCAGTGTGTTACTGAGCCGCCCTCCTGATCTTCGATCCCACGCCTGAACAGCACTGTCTCCCTGGAGCTCCTACGGTCTCAAATGAGTTTCGGTATTGGCCTTTTACGTTAACACGCTGTCTCCGTGCTCATCTGTTATTCAACATGGCCCTACCCATAAGACCCTTTTTACCACCATTGATACCCCAAACACACCCCACCCCTGCCATTCCCAATCGCGATGAGAAAGATTGAAAGGAGAGAATCAGAACTCACAGCGAAAAGAGGAAGGGGACCTGAGTATCTCACCTGTCGCCTTTGGGCGGTTGGACACCTCACCCACGCTTCAGGCTGCAGCCTTCCTCATCTTTGTTAGGTGTCTTAGAGGCAAGTGCCGGAGGTAACATCCTCCTCTGCATTTCCTACACTGACAAGGAGAATGCTGTGGCTCTAGGCAGTCATCCTTTTACAACCTGGTGAAAGGTACAGCCTACTGTTAATAATTGATCTGCGTATTAAAGAACAGAGTAGTTTTGTAGACAAGGAAATTCCTTGCTGGAAAATGCAAGGATACATTTTGTTTCAGTTCGTTCCAGGGGCTGGAGCTTCGGGTCAGGTGACAACTTGCTCACATGTGTCTACTGGGTTTGGCTGGGAGTAGAAGGGACAGAGAGAGGACCTCAGTCTTTAACAGGCTCTAAGCAAAAAAGTATAAAGATTTTGAGTAAAAATATGAATTCTCAAGTTTCCGTGAAAAGCAGTCCATCAATTCTTATCAAATATCGACTCTCCTAAAATAAAATAAAATGAAGAGAAATACTGGCAATGATAAAAGGCCAGGAGAATGGTTCATTCTGAAACTGTGTTTAGCAGCCCTGTACTAAACCTGCATTCCATGAATGGCCAAGCTGGCAAGTTTGGACTCAATCCTGTAGGCTGTGAAAAGGCAGGGAGGTGACATTAGGCTTTCCAGGCAAGGAGGTGACAAATGTGTATGGTAAGGTAAAAGGAAAGGGAGTGAAGAAGGGAAATAGCACAAAGAAAAAGCAAAGGGAGTAAAAAATAGTCCTATTTTATGAAAGGTTCTCATGCATGCACTGTCGGCCTGCTCAGAATCTGGACATCAATAGACAAGGGGCTTCTAGGAGAGCAGGTGTGTTTTGGGATCCATAAGGCCAACTGAGACTCTTAAAGGAATTCTCCAAAGCCTGACTCCGTCAGCCAGGGAATTAGGAGGAAAATGAATACAGGGGATAGGCTTGGACCTCAGTGAGCAAAAGCAGGACAAGAAACTTAGCTAGTAGGAACTGCCTCCTCGGGAAAATTGCTCCTGCTGGAATCACCCCTCCTCTGTCTGCCAGGCTGCTACGTGAAGATTGCCATGGCCAGGACAATCCAGTGCGTTTGCAAACTGGGCTAGGTGAAAGCTAATCAGGACCTTCCTCGAAGGAACGGTTCTCAGGAGTGTCTTAATCAGTTCAGGCTGCTATAATAAAGTGCTTTAGACTGGGTGGCTTATAAACCACATAACTTAATTTCTCACAGTTCTGGAGGCTGGACGTCGGAGATCAGGTTGCCAGCATGGTCAGGTTCTGGTTAGGGCTCTTTTCTGGGTTACACACTGCTGACTTCCTGTTATAACCTCACATGGTGGGAAGAAGTGAGAGAGCCCTGGGACCCCTTTTGTAAGCGCACTAATCTCATCCATGAAGCCTCCCAAAAGCTCCATTATATTGGGGGTTAGAATTTCAACATGTGAATTTTGAGGGGTGCACAATATTCAGTCCATTTCAGGGTAGAGAGGTGTAGGTTCTTGGAAATCACTTTCTCCTGTCCCCAACTGTTTTTCATTTTATTTTATTTTTAAATCCAAGGTTTAATCCAGTTTGCCGAGCACCTTAGCCGTGATGTGGAATCAAAAGTTACAAGTGGGAGAATGGGAAAGTGAGGCCAGCTCCACCCATGTGCTTGGTTATAGGATTTTGGGGAGGTCACAGGCTCATTGGAAGCATCTGAAACTATGATCATTTTCTGTTTTTGTTTTTCTTTCTCTGAACCTTAATCAACTACAGGGTCAACCCCTTTCCTTCTGGCTGCTCCCTCAGGTCTACCCAAGTGCAGGGTTCCCCCTGAGAGGTTTCCCTCATTGCTGGCTTTGCACAGGTGCCAGCACTCCTCAGCTCAGCTGCTTCCTTCACTCACACTAGTCCTTCCTCCCACCTGTTCAGTCCTTGAGGCTGATGTAGTCACTGATGGACCTCCAGGCCTATGTTTGGGTGGAGACTGAAGATGACCCAATTAACTGGTAGTATGCTCAAGAGAGGACCCTGAGGCTGTGGCTGAGACCCACTCCACAAGGAAGCCTCCTGCACCAGCAACTGCTGCTCAGAGCATGCACCTCAGTGCAGTAGCTGAGTGCAGCAGATCTCTGAGAGGATGAGGTTCAGGGTTTTCTCCCCACTTGGGTGTGCCACCCTGGATCAGCGCCATCCCCTGAGGACATGCCTTGGACATGCAATGGCATGAGGAGAGGTGAGACTGGCAAGCCCAAGGAGCGATGCCCATCCTGGGTAGAGGGAAAACCACCTCTGATGGCTGCCCTGACAAAGGCAGGGCCATCCTGGAGTATTGTGGCATGGATGCTGATGGCACCATTCCTCCAGCCAGCCCAACCCTTCAATCCCTTTTACAATATCTTTCAGCCTCCCTCAGATTCCCCAGTGACAGGGCAGCATCCTGGGCAGCTCCGTTCTACTTCAGCCATTTGCTAACACTGCTGACACAGTTCATCATCCTTTTGTTGACATCTCAGGGCTGCTCTGGCTGCAATGCTGATGGCAGGAAGACTGAGAAGCCTTGCCCCAGGAAGGCTCCCTTTTCCTACTCCAGCAGTGCTGGCCCTGAGCCCCGGCAGCGTATCGCTTAGCAAAGTCATCTTCCACTTGCCAAAGTAAACAAATGGAGCACTTTATAATAACGTGCCCTTGACTCTATGGAGCATTCCCCCAGTTCTGAGTGAAGCTGCAAAGCTGAGCGCCTTCTGTGGTTCCCACGACACTGGACACAAGGCGATCTTCTGAGGATGCCTACAGTAGTCTCTTTTTATTTCATTGAATGGATATTGGCATTTCCAATATCTTCTCTTTGCCTCTCTCTTTCCTCAGATGTAAGGGTCTGAATTCCTGACCTTAGTTTCTTTGCTCTGCTATTTAGCAAACCAGACATTTAATCTTATTTGATCTTATGTGTTGTAGTTTCTGGTTAAGTAGGAGATACCAGTCTTCCAAACAGAAAAGTATGTAGCTGCTGAAATAAATATATATTTTTTGTTTTGGTTTCCACCACTTGGTCTTTGTTCTCTCTTTTTCTCTCTGCTCCTTTTTCACCACTGGAAAGCACTTAGTGTCTGCCTGGTTTGGGTCATAAAATTGCTCACTTGGACGGTGTTCACAGCAGCTCTGACAGTGTTTCAGCCACATGTCCTCAGCTCTCTCTCAGTAAGCTGTTAGCAGATGATCTGCCCACAATGAGAAGCTGAAACCCTCCCCACAGGCAGCTGATTTGCTCTCTGTGAAGCCTTTGCTCTTAAAGGACAACCACAGCACAACCACAGCACAACCACAGCATGATGAACAACCGCCAAGTTCAAAGGAGCTGAAGATGGATTTCTGGCTCTCCGGATCTGGCTGCTGAGAAAGCAGGGTCCCTTGGCAGGAAGCTCTTGCAGGGCTTCTCCTCCAAAGCAGGAAAGACAAGGGAAAAATGCACAGAAATGCAGTTCTGAGCTTCTCACCCTTGTCAGAAGGTTACAGAGGCTCATGCAGTTCCCAAATCTAGGAGCTCTTCTTAAGCATAAGGAAATGCTGTAGGAGGAATGCAGATCAGCTGAGTGAGAGACGGAATTCGATGCAGGCCCTAGTTCTTTTCTCCCCATGAGCCAGGCTGTGTAATGCTGTGGACATTTTCAGTTAAGATATTCCAGATGTGGAAGCGGTTAGATTGTGAGACAGACAATACGTCTGATAGAAAAACAAATGCCATTTTCTGAAAGAAACAGCTGTGATCTACTTTATGATGCTATATGGCTAAGAATATTAATAATTCTCACTCTCTCCTATGATTATGACAGAAATGTTTCCAAGGTGCCATTTTCACAGCTATCAATTTGCCTTAAAGGGAGTGAAATGTAGGAGAAATTCTTTAAAAGTTTTAAAAAACACATCTTTCTTCAAAATTGGAAATTGAAAAAAAATCATCTAAAATATATTTCCCCCTTACATTGTACCTTTTATAGTTCTCTAAATAAAATCTGATTATTAAATGAGTACTACAGTAACCACATAACCTATTTGATATCCCAGATAAAGTGATTATAAATCTGTAGAGAAAATAATTTGTATATTTCAATTTCCATAACATTTTGTTACTCCCTTATCCTCCATAGATTCCAAATTTGTACCCCAAGGTATCAAAAATTCAAAAAATGTATCTATTATCACAACTAAATAGAAACTCAGGACTGAATGAATATAAGGAAAAAAATGCTCTGATAAACTGTCATAAAGAAAACAGTAGGAACTGGGGTTGATCTCAGTCTTGTCCCCTCCAAAGTGTGGATGTGAGTTTTAGAAAATGCAAGATTTCTTTTTTGCCAGCACAGTCCTCCAAGCCTTGAGTGACTCTGATGATTGCCAAGAAAGAAGGGGTAGTGCTGGACAAAGTCTCACATTGTAACTAGCTGGTTGTGTAGAGCATGTTCTTTCTGGCATGTCTCACAGAGCCTCTTTTCTTCCTTTGTAAACCAGGGATGAAAATACTTCACAGACTTATCATGTGATTTAGAAATAATGTAGTTAACATGCCTGTCCTATACACCAAGTATCAAAGAGGTAGTTGATAAATGGCAGCTCTCCTGATACCCATGACTTTGGACACAAAAGTCAATCAATTCTATCTTGGCTACACACTGCCCCAGGACCTGCCCTCTGAAAGCCCTGTTTGCTTTAGGATGAGAGAAAGTTGCTAGTCATTCTCAGAATACAAAAACTCCGAGGGCAGAGACTCAATCTACCTGGTTTGTTGACTGACAATTGCTTTGCCCAGCAGCCAGTGGGAGGGCTTTCGAAATATATATTCTTTGTGAAGGGCACTCTAATTTCACTTAATGTGAAACTGCAAGGAAACAGAGATACTTTTATGGGCGTACTCCCCAAGAACAAGGCTTTTCTTAACCAAGCTGCTTGGCAGCTGAGGAAGGAGTATGGGATTGAAGGAAGAGCCTAGGGTTTCTGGGTATTGATATGAGGTGTCAGGACACGGGGGATGTTTCAATGCTGACACTAAGAATGGTAACATGTCTTTATATAGGGCTTTCCAGGTCAGAGAGACCCTATGTGTGCCTGGCCTGACTAAATCTTCCTCTGTAAGATATCAGGCCAAATAGCACCAGTCCCATTTTATAAATATCCAACAGTTTAAAGAGTTAACAGATTTTCTCAAGATCACACAGATGAACGGAGGTAAGGTTAGAATTCAAACCCAGATCTTTCCTTTACGGAGTACTTCATCTTCAGATTGTTCATCCTTCTTGCTCAGGACTCTATTCATAAGGCTCTACTTTTTCCTTCCAATTTTTAATTGTATGGAACTAGCAAATTCTTTGACTTAACATGCAAGTTCTGTGGCAAATTCTGTTTCTACCAAGCTGTGTAACTTTGGGCAAGTCACTTAAGGCCCCTGAACCCTAGCATCTTCATTAAATGGTGACAATAAAGATAGTACTCAAAATTATGAAGAATAGAAGCAATAATGCATGCGATTGTTAGTACGGTATATGCACTAGTTCTAGCCTTTGGAGTAACTCCTCCTCCTCCCCCCTAACAATAAATCTTTGATGTTGAAATTCCAACAAATATTGATGTCTAATAAGGGATCTGAGGGCTATAGCTATTTAAAACATAGTATATTTGTAAAACCACAACGTTCAAGTGATGTTGTGAGAGTACATTTATTATTTGTGTGTCCAAGGAAAATGGTATCTTATCCCTTTGGTAAGAAGACAGGCTTAAGGCCTGTTAGGATGTTATGAATATCAATGCATCTAAAGAAACACTTGCAGGACCTGTCTGTCCTGCTCTGACTTCACCCTACATTCCAATGTCTTTTCCATTTTCTCCATGAAGACTTAAAACGAAACAACCAATATTTACCAGGCACATCATAACTCTCTTAGATCTACAGCTATTAACTTGGATAGTAAAGCACAATTGCAACATTTGGAGCATCTCAGAGGCCTCAGTCAAATCCTTTAATATTTTTGCGGATACTTTTAGTTCCCTTCCCTTCCCTTCCCTTCCCTTCCCTTCCCTTCCCTTCCCTTCTCTTTTCTTCTCTTTTCTTTTCTTTCCCTTAACAGGGTGAGGCTGCTTGGTTCCAGATATCTGGTCTCAAATTCCAATAAATTGGTAAAGAAAAAAGTATTTGGAGATATGAAGGGATGAATTCCTTTCACTCCTTGACCCCAAAACCTCTGTTATCATAGATATTAATTTTTCAGTTTCAGACTTGGCAATTTATCAAACCTATTCTGGAAGGGAATCTTTACTCACCAACACCAACATCAGTAGAATGCAGACAAATGCATAAAGACCTCGAGATAAAGAGAGGCTAAGTGTTGTAGTTAGGGCTAGTGACTCTGCAGCCACATTGCCTGGGATCACCTAACTAGCTGTGTGACCTTGGACAAGTTACTCAAGTTCTTTATGCTTCAGTTTCCTTATCTGTGAGATGGAGATGATAAGAAGAGAACCTACCAATTGCTTCTTATAGGCAACTTACATATTTCCGTGGAGAGATCTTTGATCAGATTCAGTGTGGTGCTCACTAGCATTTGGAAGGACAAGTGCAAAATCTAGCAGAGAAAAAACGACCTTTGAGTCAAGAGCCCTAAGTCAAGTCCTCTACCTGATTCACGGATCAAACCATTTAGCACAGTATTCAAGGCTTTTTACAGTTTGACACCAACCTACATTTTCAGCCGTGCTTGCTGTCACTTCTTCTCCTTGTGTTTTGCTCATCAGACTATTTGCAATTGCCCAAAATATCAGGGGTATACAACTCACCCTCAGTCCATCTGTACTGTCTCTCATATAATCCCCTCCCTACTCGCTGCCTACTTGTTCATTAACTGCTCCCCATTCTGGTTGTGGCTGCATTTTGGCTGTCTCCTCCACTAGACTGTGCTTAGGGAGAGCAGAGAATACTTACCTTTTCATATTGGTGCCTGGTATACAGCCTGGCACATAGGGGGTGAGCAACAGCTATTTTTAAGTAACTGAGATATTAAATTCATGTCTTTTAGTTAAGTCTCTTAAGAATGGTGACCATAATATGTCTCCTTTCTACTTTAAAAAATATGTGAGGGCATCTGAAAGTAAAGAAATAATACACTTTATTGTCAGTAATATAATGACTCACTAAAGACATGAACATAATTTAGCCTTAGGCTATTCTTACATTTTTTTGAAAGCCTGGAAAAATGTTCAAGTGGCAATTACTTTATGTGTCCCTGAAAATACCAGTGCAAATTCTTTTGTTAATAGAGTATCTCTCCTCGACAATCAAATGGGGGCATGTTGCAAAATGACCCCATCATTGGTCTTGTTCTTAGACAGGTTGTAAATCCCTGATGACTTCTCATGGTCAGCTGTGTCTGGATAAATCTTGTTCCTATAGGACACTGGGGAGAAGAGAATGTCTGAGCTGGCCATTTCCTTCATCTGGTTCTGAAAGGAACACCAATTACCAGGCCACCTTGTTGACATGTTACCTCAAATGCTTTCCTGTTTGAGAAGAATTCTTTCAGAAACACTGAGCTGTCCTTTTCTATAGGCAGTAGAGAAGTGGATGGATTCTTATGCCATGGAACTTGGGATCTTGGCAAAATATGGCTAAACTCCTTTAGGTACCTTTAAATATCTGGTTATGCCAGGGGTGATAGTGGCTACAGCAAGTGTCTTGCTCAGCAGAACATTGTGTTGAGTGTGTAATTAGAAAGACTAACTGGATGGAAGAAAAGAGACAAGGAACCAAGATTTCTTGATCTTTCTATCATGGCCAGGGAAAGATAGTTGGAATTATTACCCTGAATTTGAAATCATCACACAAAGGCAGACATCATTCTTTGTGCCAGAACTTTAGATCCAATGTCATTCTTCTCATCTGTGTTCTGAAGTAGAGGGGTAGAGAAACTTACTTAATGAAACTCCAGTGGTTGGAGGTGTTAATACAGATCTGATGGGTCTCTGTGCTCATTGAACACAGCTTTGCTAGTAACCTGTCAAACATCCATTACAGAGCAATAATTCATAGGAAAGAAGCAAAGCATTAATGAGACTTATTTCTTGAATACGGTTTACTAGTAGCAAAGCTCCCCTTTTCATTTAGTGGGAAAGCATGAGAATTTTGAGCCTTTACCGAAAGCTCAGCATTGCTATACTAAATATTTAGGGTAGGTAGTTGAGCTTTCCCTCACTGAACCCTTCTCTTTGTTTGGTATCCTTCATGTTGCAAATCAAGATTGAGAAAGTCAGATTGATTTTTTGAGGGTCACAGTAGTCACCAAAAAACAAAAACAAAAACAAACCCAACAACAAAAACAATACAGCTCTAATTTTTATTGGTGGTAACAAGAAAAAATCATCGTGAGAGGTACACGTGTGCTTCTTAGAAATATTATTATATGGGGCAGCGTTTTCGTGGTACTTAAAGGAATGTGTATTTCAAAGGTTAATTGTGTGAAACTTTTCTCTCAAAAGATCAGAATATTGTGCCATTGTATTCCAGCCTGGGTGACAACAGCGAAATTTCTGTCTCAAAAAAACAAAACAAAACAAAACACATCTCTCTCTCTCTTTCTCTCTCTCTCTCTCTCTCTCTCTCTCTCTCTCTCACACACACACACACACACACACACACACACACACGAAGATCAGAATGTAATGTTATCTTACGCTTGAGTTGGAAAGTATCCTGGCCTGAGAGTATATAATACTCAAGTGAGAAGATGAGATGTTTAGCTATGTCTTGCATCTTATGATGAGGATGGGGATGGGCCTCCTCCTTAAGGCAGCAGGGCTTTGGGATTTCTCATAAGCAGCAGAGGGTACTTACAGGATGCCTTAAGAGCTGTACTGAAGATTCAGCCTTAGTGTTTGGGTTATTTAGCGTTATTCTTCAAAGACACTCCTACCTTATCAATCCTATTACCCCAGTGGAATAATGCAATCTAATTCCAGAATCAAAGGATTTCCTGGTAGCCATAAAGAACATAATTCTAAGAAATAGAAAAAAAAAATACATTTGTGAGAATGAAAAGATTTTTTAAACAACCTGGAAAGATCTTCACAAATTCCAAAGACTCAACCCATCAGCTTTACACATGACAATGCTAGCAGTAGAAAAAAGATCTTAACTTACCCACTGCAAAAGATCATGTCTTATGCATCTCTGTATGTTGACTTTCTAGTAAGGCGCCTGATACATCATGGGGTCTCAATAAATATTGACTTGAATTCAAGTGATACTCAAAGATGATAACACCACATCTTTGGAGACATACACTTAAACACCCTTTGAAGACAGTGACACAAATATAACAAGTTTCCTGCCACTCTTCTTCCCCAGGACACTTGGTTATCTGTTAAAGGATTTTCTTGGTGAGAGAGCACTTACAAATGCTAAAGGCTGCCAGAGAGCACATGTTTGAATTTCTGTATGTATGTAAAATAGGGAAACATGTTATTTGTTCATACTAACTTGGACTTTATTAAATGAGAAATTCAGCTGAGATTCACAGGAAAAATATGTAGAATGATAAAAATCTTAAAACCGGAAAGGACTTAAGAAAATGCTAGATTTCTGGGAAGAAGTTCCAATCTTCAACTACGCTAAAAGATAAGAGATTGGGGAGGAGGGAGAAGGATCAGGAGGGAGAAGGAGGCAGAAGGATAATACCACACTCCAAGACCTACAGTTAGTCCATAGCCAGAAACTTGGAAGACATGTTATGACTAACATTACCCATGTCGCTGTAAATCACAATTATTAGCCAATATATTATTTGCTGTTGGCAACAAAACCAAATTGTTGGCTTCTTCAAAGAAAGTAAGGAGACAGTTCATTCTTTGCCTAAAAACTGTTTGGCTATCGCTCTGCCAAATAGAACCATTTCAAACAAGCAGAACATCCCTTCTATATCTGTATAAAAATCTCAACTCTCAGAAAACAATGAAATTGAATGTTAGAAGACTGAGCAGTGGTGAACCGAATCCTGGAACACACATCTAGCAAGTAAGGACTATGGGGGTTGGGTTGGAAGAAAGAAAAAGCCCCTAAAGAAGAACATACCAAAGATGATGACTTTTTATGTTTTCTATTTTCCCTCCAGGAGAATAGGCAATGCAAGAAGGGAAGATCCTATCTCAGTGCAGAAAACTACATCAGTAGCATTCCTGTTAGAGGCCGATATTGAACTAGGACATGTCATTCTGCCCTCCAGCTGTAGGCCAGAACATTTACAGCCTGGTACATATTGAACAGGTTTAAGAACACATTACATATGCTCAGTGTTCACAAATATTGGGTTTAAGTAGATTGATTTTCATTCCTAGATGAGTAATCATGAAAAATAAGTAGCTTCGACAGTGAACAAAATTGTCTAACAAGAAAACTGAAACATCATCTCAATGTCAATGTCAGGAAAGTGTTTCTCATCTTCAACTGAAATAGAAAATACTGTGGAAAAGGACAGGTAGCCATTATGAGATAAAAGTAAGGAAGGAAAAGAGTGCTGGGTTAGATTAAAAGGGGTTGTAGGGGAGCCAGAAATGAATTAATAGTACTAGTTTGTCCATTGAAGGTAGTAAGGAGTAAAACTGACACTATGGGAAACAGAATTAAGCACTTCTTGAAATGTAGATGACCTACACTATGAACCCTAAAAGGATAAATGGGATAAAAGGTGGTGGATCTTAAGATGTTAAAACTTAAAAAGTAAAAAATGAGAAATTTATGGTATAAAAAGACAATAGTTAAGGACACAGAAACCAGATAACCATAGAACTACTCAGGCATGTATTGTAAAAGAATTATGTTGCTGAACAGATCACATAATTCACAAAAGAGAAGTCATGCAATATAAAATATTTACTGACAGTAACTTGAATAAAAAATGTTAAATTATTTTTATTAATACTGAAGAAAGGTTGGAAGAAAGTAAAAATGGATTAAATTTCCTTTGATGGGGTTATTCAAAGATACCATTTTGTTTTGAAGTTGATTAGAAAATTGTATGGTCATGTCTTTGACTTTGCTAAGCATAAGATATGGGTAGAAATGTCTTGGAAACTTTAAGTGTAACCACTTGTAGAAATAAAAAGAAGGGTGATGAGCTTCTAAATTATTGAAAAAAATTAAAAGCAAACCCAAATCACAGTCCATATGGCAAAAGAGAGATCAAACGGAAAAGACAAGAAAGTATGAAAATTATTTTTCTAAAAAAAGAAAGAAGATCAAATTAACATAATTTTGACTGTCATAACTGATGTAAAATTCTAAATGAGAGACAAATACTTCCATAGTTCCGTAGTCAAATACATTTTAGAAATACTGGGTTAAACTTGGTTGAACTCATCTCTTTATTGCAGATCTCATATTAATATGTTAATATGAATTAAGAATGCCTGGGAGAGAGAATTTTCATTTGTAGCATTTCCCAAGTTTATTTTATTAGATTCCACATAACACACTTTAAAAAATGTTATGTAAGAGGAATTCTTCTTGAAATTGATATTAAGACAGGATGCTCACTATTATCATTATTATTTAATATTAGAAGTTACGATCAATGCTGTAAGACACCAAATAAAAATCAGATGCAATTATTGGAAAGAGAACAATTATCATTATTTAAAGACACCATGATTATAAACTTTTATAATTAACCATAAACACTTATAATTAATTATAATCTGCTAAATAATCAGGTAAAAAGTAAATATACATACATTAATATTTATCCTGTAGTCCAGTAATACTAGAAAGATAATGGAAGAAAAATCCATTCATAACGAAAAGCTAAAAATTATAAAAGAAAAAAGAATACCCTATCAAGAAATATGCAGGACCTATACGAATAAGACTATAAAGGCTTAAAAAGAAATATAAAAGAATTGAGTAAGTGGGAAAACTTTCAATGCTTCTTGATGGGCTGACTCAATATTAAAAAGAATGTCTGTTCTTCTGATTTAACACATTTCCAATCAAATTACCAATGGGAGATTTTGTGTGGTGTGTGTGTGTGTGCGTGTGTGTCTATAGAGAAGTCATGTAATATAAAATATTTACTGACAGAAACTTGAATAAAAACATCTTATTCTCCAAAAAACTGAAAAATGGTTGGAAGAAACACACACACACATATATACATGTATTTACACCCATGCGTATACACGCACATATGCTTTTATGACTTTTGAAATTATTTTAGAGTTTATTTGGGAGAACACATTGGCAAGAATAGGTAAATCAATTTTGAAAATGAAAAGTGATGAGAATACATGCATTACCAGTTTAGATGTTTCATTAAACTCAAAACAGTGTGGTGCTGACCCAAGAACTGATATAGCAATAAAACTAATTAGATTATTCTGGAATAGACAGTATGGTATGAATAAGAACTTAATATACACTGAAGCATTGCTTGTCCAGTGAAAAGGGATGAGTTATTCAACACATTCTCTGGCCAACATCATTATCTTTCTCTCGGACTGCCGCAGCCTCCCCAGTGGTCTCATGCTCACACTTGACCATCACCCTGCCCTGCTCCTTCACACACACACACACAAACACACACACACTCCATGTTCTGGGGAAACAGGACCTTTAACATTTAGGACACTGAACAACACTTTCACACATATTGTTTCCTCTCTCTAAATTCATGTTGCCATTTTTCTTCATTCTCAGCTAGAAGGTTGTTTCCTTCCAGAAGCCTTCCTTTACCCCCCATGTCCAGATCAGGTACTTCTTCCCACTTGTATTTCCTCTTGCATAGCTTGTAATATGCTATTTTATAATGACCTGGTTTTGTTTGGCTATCCCTTCATTAAATTGTAATCTCTAACTGGCAAAACCACCCGTACCTGGTTTTTTGTCTTACCTCTAGTGTCACGCTTAGTGCTGAACACAAAACACTCAATAAGTACGTGTTGAATCAACAACTAAACTGTAATCACAAATGAAAAAAATGAACACACTTCAAGCCACAAAAGCTTATTCATTTGTGAAAAATACTTTAAACAAAATTAAAAGACCAACATCAAACTGGGGAAATATTTATAACAAGTATTATAGAAAATAGATTGCTATCTTTAAGATGAAAAGGGGTTATTTTTTACAAATTAAGAATTTTTTTACATCTATTAATGATAAAAAATTAAGAAAATGTTGAGAGTCAAATAGAAATCTTGATAATTAACATAAAAGGAAATCAATAAAAGAAGAAGTATGAAGGGTAGTAAGTGTATGAAAAATTAATTATACCTAGTAGTCAAAGAAATGAAAATGAATATTATTTTAGACTTAACAAATTAGCAAAGTCAGTACATCCATATGATGGAATGTTATATAAGCTTAAAAAACAAGTTTTCAGGAATGATTTATTGCTACTTATATACACATATATTATTGATTGTCATATAACACTAAGTAGAAAGAATTTGAAAAATATGTATACAATCTATTCCCGATTCTTCTTAAAAATGAGAGAGGAAAATATTTCACCACATATCAGTATTTTTTTTTCTTCTGGGTGATGAGATGAGGATGATACTGATTTTCTTTATTTCATTCTAAAATGCCAAAAAAATTATAAAAATTTTAAGCCTATGTAAGAATCCATTTTCCTAACCTTTCAGCAAATTGAGAAATCTATTCCATAATATACTGGACAGCTGACATTTATATTCTTATGTAAAGTTACTTTCTTCCATCTCTTTAATGTACCAAATGAAATAAGCCTTTCTTAGATTTCCCTGATCAGAGAAATGACTACTTTTTTTCTGGGGCAAAATGAGTAGAGAGGTAGTCAACAAAAATGAAAAAAAAAACACCTTCAAAGAATTCCAAAGAGTACTTAAGACCCACTGTTCAGAACTGAGCAGTCCTGGAGGATAAACCAACTAGCTTTATCACTGGAAATAATTCACGGAGATGAAATACCAAGATGTTAATGAAAATTATGTCTATTGAGTTCCTAAACAGAGGTTAATTAAAACTCCTTTCTCATCTTCTGAAGTATGTGCCGGAGATCCCACAGTATTAAAAGTCATTGGGGAGTGTCAATCAAGCTGTGTGGCACAATATTCATTTCCACGTTCCAGAAGGAAAACGTATTCACTGTGCCACGATGGTACACGGGCTTGGGCCACCTTCTAGCCTATCATCTAAAAAGCATGCGAGGTAAGTTACCATCATTGTTTATCTTCTTATCAACTGCCTTAACTTCTGTATAAGTCTATAGGCATCTACTCTGGCCTCCCATAATAGTCTTAAAAGAGTAGCTTGAGTGGTTCTTTTAAAAACTACGCACAAGATCATGCCACCCCTCCACTTCAAATGCCCCAAAGGCTTCCCCTTGCTCCTTGAGAGCCTGGGACCTTGTCCCTCTCATTCTCCAGCTTCTTCTCATGTTTTGTTCAACTTGGCTCATACACACTGGGTTTCTTCATTTCCCTGTATTGGCATGCTCCCTCCCACCTCAGTGCCTTTGCAGGTACTGAGAAAATGTTACCTTCCCATTTTGATCTTAAATCAGTCAGCACTTTGACAGGGTTATTCTCTTACAGATGAATGTCTCTCTCCTTTGTTGTCCTTAACATACACATAAATGCACTTGAATTTGATTGAGATCTCTTTCCTCAATATATTATAAGCACTGTGTAGGCAGAGACCACTCAGCTCACTATTATTCCCTTAGCATCCCGCACACTGTGTCTTAGGGTTTCGGAGATCTTTGTTTTATGAATTTTGCAGAATCATTCCCAAAGATGACCATGATATATTTTAATATGAATTTCTGCACAGGACTTTCAATGACACACAGTTCCTTCTATAACTGATCTCAGTAAATTCATGTAAACTTTTCTCACTGAGTCAGGAGAGAAGAGGAGAGAATTCAATGCAAAGGTAGACCTTCCCAGATCAGAAGTAGAGTCCTGTCTGGGCAGCAAAGCTCAGTCTAGAGTTATTCAGCTCATTATGCTAAATTACATCCAAGATTTTCTCATTCTACAGAAAGAATGTGGTTTGTGTAAACTATTTGCATGGTTGATATCCATCAGAGACAAACTCTAACTAGAGATCTCTTCCTTTTTTTTTCTGAGACAGGTCTCACTCTGTTACCCAGGCTGGAGTGCAGTGGCGTGATCATGACCCACTGCAGCCTCGACCTTACGGGTTCAAGCAATTCTCTTGCCTCAGTGCCCCCAAGTAGCTAGGACAACAGGTGCGTGCCACCATGCCCATCTAATTTTTTAACTTTTTTTTTTTATAGAGACAGCATTTTGCTGTGTTGCTCAGGCTGGTCTCAAACTACTTGGGCGCAAGCAATCCACCTGCCTCAGCCCCCTAAAGTGCTGGGACTACAGGCATGAGCCACTGCGCCCATCCTAACTAGAGATCTTGGCTCTAAATTACTGCAGGATTATTCCTATACAAAGAAGGATTTTAGTTTTGTTCTTATTCCAACACACCAGAAAGCTTAATTGTGGTTATAATTAAGGTTTAGAGAATTATGGAATGCATTTGTAACCAGCTTAGAGCATTTTGCAAAAGTCAATGTTTGCTTTTCCTGTAGTCCATTTTGCTCTCCCCTAAATCCCCTGCGCTTTCTCAATTTCTCCCCCACTTTCACACTTCTGACTTGTTTATTCTTTGTCATATTCAAAAGGTACAACGGGGCATCATTAGGAAGAGGTGATGTGACCAACCTGGCACACCATGTTCCAGCCTAGTCACTGCACTTCAAGGACTCACAAGGCCTGAAGAGACAGTGATGGAGGCATAAAATGTTCAAGAGGATGAGGAAGTGGGGGTTGTTTAAGGACAAATCATGAAGATTTGAACTATTCTGTCTGCAAAGATAAAAGCTATAACAGAATATGGTTAATATGAAGACAGATAGGGACAGGATAAATAGACTTACTTCCCAATACCATAATAATGTAAAATTCCTTGTAACAGAAAGAGTTACAAAATGGGGAGAGGATCTACTATATAACCCTATAGATAGTTAAGATACTTGCTTATTGACGTTATTGACAATCTAAATAAGGGAATTTTTAAAAAAAAATTCATATATGACTTGATAACAGATTCATGATGTAGTACTAATACTGAGTAAATATTCATGGATTAACCAAATATTCAGATAAATTCATGTATAATATGACACCAGATTCATAAAATATTAATGTAATATTGACTGAAATATTAATAGGTTAAACAGATTCAGGGATAAATTAATCTGTGTTATTCCAGCAGACAAATACTTGGCATTAAGAGAGTCTAGTTTTATTGAAATACAGCCACATTCATTCATTTATGCATTCTCTGTGGCTGCTTTTGTGTGACAAGGGCAGAGGTGAGGAATTGTGACAGAGGTTATATGGCCCACAAAGCCTAGAAATATTTACTATCTGGCTCTTTACGAAAAATATTGCTGACTCCAGTCTAGAACATATTAAGAGCATCCTTAATATTCAAGGTCCACATTAAGTAGATGAATATAAGTTCTTCTAGGTAATACCTCTTGGTAGGTGTACAATTTTGGCCAGGGCAGCAATTTCTGATAATCATGTAAAGAGTCTGAAAAAATACCCATTAATCTGATCATCATGTCCTTGGACGTTCGGCAATCAAGCTAAAGATACTTCCTGAATTTTAGAAAGCTGGTGAGTTAGCAGGTTTCTGGTTACATTTAGCTCTTTTTGATGCCTTTCGATTCTGGGCTCCCCACCTACTTAGAAACATGAAATTATTGGGAAATGAAACTCAGAAGTACAAAATGATGTCATCAGATTAGTTGAAATTAAGGTCTGGGGCTTCTGATTTTTAGAACCTAACACCACGCTTTCCTGTACAGCAAAGAGATTAGCAGTGCTTTACTCAGAAAGAAACCAAAATCATAGTCTTCACAAACAGGGACTTCCCTTTTTTCCCCCTAGTGAAGTCCCCAGTATAAAATTAATGTGTATACATGTATTATAACATGACTTTGATAATCATGTCAGTTATACTGCCTAAATGAAAAGAACAATATAGAAGCCTACTCCATTGTTTGGACATTACTGTTCCCATTTTTCATATCCAAACATGTAAAACGTTGAATCCCCTAGCGAATTTAAAGTTTCTCTCAAAACTGAGGGTGGGAGGAAGCCATAGCAGTTCAGGGTCAAGTTCTAAATTTTGAGGCATCATGATTAAGCTCTTCAAGTACAGGGCTCTGGCTTAGCAGCCAAGTCCAAGTATGAGATTCATTAAAGCATTTCATTGTTAGCTGTCATTAACAGTGATCAGTGTCATTCCCTTACTCCCATTGAATGCTTGGCATTGGCTGGGCAAATTCACCCACAAAGAGAAAGTCTCAACAGCAGCTGCCTGCTTACACAGAAGAAAGATTCCAGACTAGCTTAATGCTTTGCCACTGAATAATGTCCTAGCTGCTTGAATAATCAGAGCTACCTACCACATTGTACAATAATCATATTCTAACTAAAATTCATTGCTTCCAAAGGAATATATCAGTGAAAAAAGTCCTGATCAATGACTACTTTGTAAAAGGAGATCCCCATAAAATACCATTGTGGGAAGTTTTACATTTGTACATGGAATTGCCAAGTCTTTATATAACCAGTCTAAGTGATAACACAGCGAGAATCCATAAGCATAGCTTATGCTTCAGTTGATGATTTCCCAAAGCCACATGTGATTTCTACTTTAAAAGAAATCCACAACCTGTTAGGTTATCGCACTTGGATTATGCCTTAGATTTCAAAGCATTCCCTTTACATGATGAATTCTCACCCTAACAATACAACTGAAGATATTTGGAGCTCATGTTGCTGCTGTTTCTTTATCTATCTTAGTTTTTTTTTTTTCCTGAGAATTTCACTATTAAATTCTTACTATACACTTTGCTCACAAATGAACGTTTCCTTTCTATACCAGTAATCACAATAATATTTGAGGAATTAGAAGTAAATAGACAGAAACAAAACTGAACAATGAACAATAACAAGCTTCTAAACCTCACTGTTCCTTTTGGTGCAGCCACCCAAGTGGCACACAGCTACTCAAGTCTGAGGACCCCTCCATGTGGCTAGAAGAAGCCAGGCATCTTGCTTTCGTAACTGTTTGGCCTTCCAAGTGGTTTAGTGAGTCACAAAACCCATATCATTTCATCTCTCACAAATGGAAACACTTATGCTTTGTTGGGCTGGTTTTCAGTCCTCAAACTGGGCCTGGGGCCCAGTTCCTGCAGAGCACAGTCCCTGGTCCTGGAGGCCTTTGTCCAGGCTGAGGTGTGTCTGCATACTCTCTTCTCCAGCAGGCAGCTATGCATTGACCAGCAATGTGATTTTCCTCAGCACATTTCCAGCCTTCCCCATTGTGCCTCTTGCTAATGGTGCTGATATATTTCTGAGCTTTTCCATTTGCCTTGGTTTTGCTAGAGGAAGAACAGGTGCTTCTACCCTTTCCTTATTTCTGGGAATTGTACACTGCCCAGCTGGCGCTGGTTTGCCTGCTGGCATCAAATGTGGGACACATGGAGAAAGTATATTCTGCTAATCTCCTAGCTTCATCTCCCTTGAGGAGTTTTCCTCCACACTTATCAGATCTGGGTTCCAAAGGCTCATAACCTAGCTCTTCAGATAGTATTTGGCAAGAACAGTGGCCTTGAAAGTGTGCCATTTGTGGGTGAATGTACAAAGCACCAAATCAACAAACTATTTGTCATCATTCCATTGCCTTTCCTCCACGTGTGACGCACTGCTCGAACCATCCAAATACATAAGCAGTGTCACAGGAAAAGGGGCAAACTCATTGAGGATCAACTATAGATGAGAAGTTTCTCAACCATTATCTTCCTCCACCCCCAAAAGGGCCTGGGATGCAGGCATTAATTTCTCTATTGTTAGAAAGATGGAGCCTGAGGTTCAAGAGAAGTAAAACTTCCCTGGGTCACCCAGTTTCTCAGGGGCACAGGCTTGAAGCAAACACAGCAAAAAGAAGAAATGTATTGCTCTTGTATTCAGAGATGCATAACAGTGGGAGAAATATCACATAGCTAACTCCATCTCGCTTCTAATCTCACAAGCTAACTGCCTTTGCTCATTCCTGCACATAGGCCAAGCTAATGATGGAAAGAATTTAGATTATAGTTTAACTTCAGAACTAATGACCATCTCTCTTTTGGAACAGACCCCTGAGGAGATTAGAGAGTATGCACACAAATAACAATGCCATCTTAAAGATTTATAGAAACAAGGTCAATCTGGAAAGTAGTTGACCATGAACAAAGAAGTTTTGCAACCTCCTCAGATCCCTGCTGATGCCCAAATGCCTGTGGTCACCAGGCACCTGTAGACCTTAACCCCCTACCTGTTCCCCCTTCCCCTAACATAAAAGGAGCCTAACAATCTATCAACTTAAGATGGTTCTTTAGTATATCAGTCTGCCATCTTCGAGGATCGCTGGCTCCCTGAAATAAAGTCATCTTCCTTGCCCCAATACCTTATCTTATTGGCTGTCATGTGGTAAGCAGTAAGAGCTTTGGACTTAACTACAGAAGGTAAATTCTTTTATAAGGGTTGCCAACCAGAAGCATGTTGCTGGTTTGTTGGTGAAGTGCAAGAAGGGTGTGAAATAGAAGTGAGTGGTAAGGGATGTTTTAGGGCCTTTGAGGCTCATAAATTTGTACTGAGCTCAGACTCAACACTTGCCCCACGCCCTTAGTATTTTACCCTGTTGACTGTACATGTGTTGGTGTCCCCCATTAAATCATGAACTCTTTGGTGAGTATGATAGCAATTACTCCCATGAATTGTGTGCTTCCTTGGTGCCAAGTGTTGTACATGCATTGTCTTTTTCTCGCAGCAACCCTGGAATGTATGTTTAGTAGCCTCATTGTACAGATGGAAAAGTGAGACAGAGAGGTAACTCACTTGCTGCACAGCTTCACTCCTGGAAAACTAGAGCTGAGATCTATGTTGTCTGTCTGATTCTAGTGAAAGTTCTCAGTTGCAAGAAGTACAAAAGACCCTCAACCCTAGGGCAAGTTCCAGGTCCTTGGAAGAGTGGAATCCATTGCTATTTAGAAATAGAAGTAAGGGCCGGGCACGGCGGCTCATGCTTGTAATCCCAGCACTTTGAGAGGCTGAGGCGGGTGGATAGCTTGAGGTCAGGAGTTTGAGATCAGCTTGGTCAACATGGTGAAACCCTGTCTCTATTTAAAAAAAAAAAAAAAAAAAAAAGTTGGACTTGGTGGCACACATCTGTTGTTCCAGCTACTCAGGAGGCTGAGGCAAGAGAATCGCTTGAACCCGGGAGGCAGAGGTTGCAATGAGCTGAGATTGTACCACTTTACTGCAGCCTGGGTGACAGACAGAAAAAGACTCTGTTTAAAAAAAAAGGGAAAAGAAAAAAAAAGATCTAGAAGAAAGAACTGTGGAACTGAGGGCTTTCTTTTCACTTAGCTGGATATCAGCAAGGCTTCTGGAAATTGTGGTATTACACGGGCACCAGAAGAAGCTACTACAAGGTGCTATTGGAGATTCCCACAGGCTCTCAAAATGTTTCTCTCACCTAGATCATAGAGACGTTTCCACCAATGGAGACTTGAGGTTGAACTACTTTTAAAATGCAAATTCTGGAAGTGCTCATTTATTGAACAATAGTGGCCTGAATGGTTTATTGAATTATTTGGTATATTCTCAGGGAGGTTCAGTTTGGAGGAAGAAGGGGTCTGACAGAAGAAAACAGACCACAAAGTGGGAGGGGGACAAGAAAAGGAGTTGGGGGCTTATGTGGGGCATCTTAATAGGGTAAGCAGAAGTAAAAGAAATTCTTCCTGAAACAGAGTAGGATGACAGTGGAGAAGTGAAATAAGCAGGTAAACCTATTCCTTGGGTCTAGCATACCACACTGTGCGATCCTCTAGATGAAATACACGTACAAGTGGTCATTAGTGTGTGATGACTGTGGACAACCCGGGACATAGATCAACACCAAAGACAGCGTGCCGCCTTATAGTTTTGGGACCAGACCTATATAGGTAATTAGAAAACTTTCATTTCTTTTGAAGACATGGACAGTGATTTGGTTTTGACACTAGTTGGGCTGACAAGAACTTGGTTTTTAACCATCTGTTATCTGTGATTATTTGAAATATTCAGTTTCAAAAGTTTAACCCACTTATTGAACATTCCAATTCCAAAGACATTGTTAGGCACTGGGGCAGAGTATACAAAGGAGAATAAGTCACAGTCCTGCCCTCAGGAAGCTTATAGCATAGTAGTCTTGACCAAGAAGTCTATGTTTGACACAAGGTGATAAATGAAGGTAGTAGAGTAATACCATGAGTGGAATGAGTACATTCGAGAATTCCCCTTTAGGTCACAGGTTTTGCCTTCCCTCATCCTCTTCCCAAATCTTAGCAAGCATCTAGCTCCACTGACTGATGTTTAACTCCATGTATCCTTCTGGACATCCAACCCATGCAATCCTTTTCTGCTGAGAAACTTCTGAGGCCTGTGATGACCTGAGACAAATGCAGAGAAGAACTTATACCTCCAGTCTCCTGAAAGTGGGTGTACATGCCAGCATTCCCAAGTTCCTGCAGAAGACTGAACCCGTGCAGGCTTAGATCCTAGGACTCTTAAACCTGATACTTAACTCTATCTAGATTATTTATAAACTCACCACTGGAAGTACATGCCCACCAATACCCAGATGTGTGCATCTTGTGTGATTTCATCTGTTCTTCTGTACTTTTCTCTGAAAATAATGCTGTTCATCCCTAAATAGCCACACTAAATAATATACTTGAGTTTAGAAAAGAAGCTCCAGGGCCACTAAAGAGACTGCTACTACTACTGGGGGATCAGCAATAGTCTATAGGCTCTGGCTTCGCACAGTCATAGCATCTTGCGTGTGAGATAACTTTAAAAGGGTATCTGGCCCATATTCATATATATGGTATATTTTTGTAAAGGCTGGAGGACAGGAGAGAGGGACATATTTTTATGAACGCGCTTTTGTGTCTTTGAATTTTAAATGAACTAAATGAATTCTAAACCATGCATAAAAATAAATAAAAATATAAAAGTCACAGATATGAACACTATTATGGTTGCAATGACATCCTTTGAAAAGTAAAGAAAAGTTGTTAAGAGAAAAATAAAGCTCATTGAATCAAACCCTGAGGGAGGTAATAGACTCATCCCTGTGATCACATAACTGCCATTAATTGCTCTGATCTTTAAACGACTTGATTTTAGCTTGGGACATATCTATATCTAATATATATTCACCCTTACTTTCTGCTAAATATTTAACCAAAATCATCCCAATAAAGAAGGAATTTATATTATTGGTTTGAAGATAATTTTTTTTAAAAGATTTAGCTTTCTGTAGGATTCTGAGTTATTTGGAGAATATGCAAAGATTTGAAATAGCTTTCAAACTTTAATTAACTGATGTTGCCACTGCAATCTTCCAAACTTAATTGAGTATAGTTTACTGCAACTATATATATGAATTTCTGTTTTCTTTGCAGTTTTAAATTTGGAAGTTAACCACAAGAAATATCTGACACGTATCATATAATATTTTAAAATAACTCTTTTTGAAAATTAAAGTTGAATAAACAGATTGAAGATTTGATTAGGTAAATTCAACACTTCCAATGAACGCATGTTAATCTTTATTGAAAATAATCCTATGGAAACTGGAGCAAAAACGTTGCCTCTTATGTAATTAAAATATATAACCAGTTTAAACATATAGTATAGAAGACAAATCATCACAATTACTGTCTTTACAGCCATTGCTGAAGAATTCATTACTTAAATTAAAATCTTAATGCATTTCCTTGTATAAACTTCAATTCTGCTAAATCCATTGTTGTTACTATCATTAGGGAGGAAGGAACATCTGTTACTTTCACGCTAGTTATTGAGAAACCAAGTTAACTCGCGAGAAAACATTTTTGAAGGTAGATATGCAGTGAAAAGTAGAGAAGACAGAATGAAATATTGTGTTTCCTAGGCTTATTTCACTTCTAATAAAACACTGGAAAGAAGCCATCAAAATTTTTTTTTTTTTTTTTTTTTTTTTTTGAGACGGAGTCTTGCTCTGTTGCCCGGGCTGGAGTGCAGTGGCCGGATCTCAGCTCACTGCAAGCTCCGCCTCCCGGGTTTACGCCATTCTCCTGCCTCAGCCTCCCGAGTAGCGGGGACTACAGGCGCCCGCCACAGAAGCCATCAAAATTTTAAAGGAAATAATGTGGTAACAAATAAATTAATATGACTCTCTCTATATCTTTTTTAAATTTTTTTTTAAGTTTGCAAAGGCCGGCCTCAGATGGCTGTAGGGAGCAATTAGAATTTGCTTCATGGCTTGTTGAATAACTCTGGTTTCTTCAGTCTTCGATAAGTGGCAGGTGGGTGGGTACAACACAGAAACTATGAAAAGTAGGCAGGAAGAGTTTGGGGAAAAGAGGCGGCATTTCATCAAGACTCCTCTGCTACTGGCAACTTTAACCAGCCAGAGCCCTGTCTGGGGGGTGGTAATTTATCCTCCCACCTTGGCAGATGGCAGGTGGTTTAGATGTGAGGCCTTTCTGGAGGGGGGTTGGATCGTTCAGCCTCTAGATTATGCCATCTCCCCACCAGTCCCACTCCTGGAAGCCCAGCCCAGTTTTACTGCCTCCTACTGGTACCTTGGGTTTTTTGCAGGAGAAACAAGTCTACTTCTGAAGGTGGCAGCTTCAATTATACAGCAAAGTGGCACAACATAGTGGCTAGGAACCCAGAGCTCTACAGACAGACTCAGTTCAAAACCCGGCTTTACTACTTACCAGCTGTATGATCTTAGGCCTATGACTTAACCTCTTTTTTTGCCTCAGTTTCCTCATCTATAAAATGATAATAAGAGTACCTACTTTTTATTATAAAGGGTGGCTGGAAGGACTAAATGAGTTAAAACATGAAATTCTTAAAACAAGGCATTGTATATAGTTAGCACCCACTAAATGCTTGCGATTATATTAGCATTTCTGCGGAGAAACTGAGCAACTGTAGAAAGCCCCATGTAAATGTCTGACAGCAGGAAGGCCTTGGTAAACACAGCCAAAGTGTCAAAACACTCAGAAAAGAGATAAACTAGTAATGTGAATGTGACCTTTCCAGCACTTACGAAAAGCACGGTAATCAAAAACAACAAAAGCCATCAGAACAGTCTTATGAGACAGGATGAAATTTTTATGGTTAAGAGGCAAAAGCAGCAAACAGAAGTTTCTCACCAGGCAGGGATTTGTTTCGTTCTGCTTAAACAAGTTAAGGTTAAAATTCCTAATGTTTTAAAATAGCACTAGATGTTATTCTGTTTTGGTTCAAAACAAGGGGTCTAAAACAAGGGTAGGGCAGGAACACTCATCTTGAACAGGACTAGGTTTTCTAGCAGTTTGGCTGGTCCCCTCCATCTGAAAGCCATGCCGGCCCTGACTCCCAATTCCATCCTGAATCCAACACCTCTTCCACCTCGTTTGCTGTCACCTTGGCATGATCCACCCTTCCCTCTTGCTTGTACTTCCGATCAGCCTCCTACAAACCCTCTGCTTTCAGTCTTCAAAGCATTCTCCACACAGAAGCTGGGAAGAGCTCTCAAAGGCAATGCCAACCATGTTCCTTCCCTGCTGAAAATCTCCCAATGAGTTAGGATGTTAAGCTCTCAAAGCACTTAATAGCCTAAATGACCTTGGGCCCTCCTTGCTCTTTTCCCACCTGTCCCTCATTGCTTCTTACCTTGGGTCCAGCCACAACGGTTTCCTTTCTGTTTCCTGAACAAGTCAGACCTTTTCCCTTTTGCTGTTGTTCTTTCTGCCTGAAGCCTTCTTTCTGCCAGCTCTCGGCATGTTTTTCTTTTTAGTATTGATGTGCTGCCTTGAAGACCACCTCCTCAGACAGTGCAACTTGTACAAGCTATTGAAAGCAGCCCTCAGCAAACTCTATTCCCTTCAATTCATTGCATTTTTTTTCATAGTACTGACTAATTTATTGGGTTTTATTTACTGTTTGTTTTTAGTGTGGATATCTATTTCCTCTTATTGGAATGTAAACTACACTAGAATAGGAACTTCATCCTTGTATCTCCAGTCCCTATAACAGGTCTTTGGGACGGAGCAGGACCTCCATAAACATTAGTTGAGTGAATAAAGAAATTCTGATGCCCATGATACTTGACTAACAGGAGGTCTCTGTCCATCCTTCTCCCCTGCAATCTTTTTTCTTATTTTCTCCTAATCCCGCAATCTCAGCACCCCAGAAAACAAAATGCTACATCATCTTCTGTCCCCCAACCTCTTCCACCAAATCTAATACAAAAACCTGGTTTCTTTTTGTTATTAATACAACCTTCTGAGGATTGATGTATTAGACTTAGCTGGACCTTGGATAGTTGATTCCAGAATCATTCTCGAAATCACAGATTCTTCCACATTTAGGATGACTTGGAATTGGCTTTTTCCAAATCCAAATTTATGAGTACCCCAGCTACTCTGATACCAAGTAGCTTCTGCAACCAAAATGATTTCCAGGGTCTGAGAGGGTGTTACACAGCCTAGTTATTTCTTGGCTAATTTACCTTGGTAAAGCCTACCCAATGACAGTTCCTGGAGACTACTGCTGTAATTATATTTTTAATAAGGGTGTGAACAGGAACAGAGTTAATTGGCTTTAAAATGGCTGAGACAAGAAAGCAAGTCTTGGTTAACTAAAGATTAACATAGCAATTGGGAAATCTAATATATAGGTGGCAGGAAAGCTTAACATTTATCTTTCAATCTCATAATTAATTAGCAAGCTTCTGGCAATCTGATTTCTAAATTGCACACAGAAAATTTTAGTCATGAGGCTACTGAGTGTGAGGTCTCTCTATAGAAGTAGTAAACTTAAATTATGCTCAAAATCATGTTTTTTAAGAACAAAATGATGAAATTGCTACTCAACAAAAATACATTTTGATGGTTTTCTGGGCCATGAGACTCTAAAACAAGGCAAAAGAAGAAATATAAATAAGTAATTAAGATTTGGATCATAGCTGACCAGTAGTAGCTCTTAGCCCTGGATGCATATTATAAGCCTGGAGAACTGCAAATAAATACGAATGTCCAGGCCCCTTCTCAGAATATTGATTCAGTGAGTCTATGAGTTGTTTTTAAAGCTCCCTAGGTGACTCTCACGTGCAATCAGTGTGGAGCAACACTGTTTAAGAGGCTTGCTTTTTGCTACTGCTAAAGCTTTTGGAAATTGTTTTAAATCAATAATGGATTCGGAGACAGGGAAAGAAAACCCAACCATTTGGGAATGGTACAAATTTTTTTTGTGTGTAAAGAGGCTGTATTGCCAAGACTCTGGCTTTTTTCCCACACTGTCCTTCAGAAGAACCTCCATCTCCCCCACCCCCACTCTCACCACTGGCAGTGAACCCAGTAGCTCCCAACACATATAGAGGATTCTTTAAAATGGAGCTGTTGGCCAGGTGCGATGGCTCATGTCTGTAATCCCAGCACTTTGGGAGGCCAAGGTGGGCAGATCAGGAGGTCAAGAGATCAAGACCATCCTGGCCAACATGGTGAAACCCCATCTCTACTAAAAATACAAAAATTAGCTGGGCTTGGTGGCGCATGCCTGTAATCCCAGCTACTCGGGAGGCTGAGGCAGGAGAATAGCTTGAACCCTCGAGGCAGAGTTTGCAGTGACCCGAGATTGCATCACTGCACTCCGGCCTAGAGACAGAGTAAGACTCTGTCAAAAAAAAAAAAAAAAAAAAAAAGCAGCTGTTTCAAATGTTGGGCTTTGTCCTCTTTTTTTCAACGGTATAACAAAAAGGTGATATCCTTTCAGTGAACAAGAGCTTCCGAGAAGAGAAGTCAGAACAGCCATAAAGTGTGGGGTTAGGAGTGGCGGAATAGCAACCAGAGTCTTCATTTCCCAGATGTTAGAGTGGATAAACTGTAAATACGCAAGGCCAAACTTCACTAGACTGAGAGCTCCCAGGCATCAGGGATGGGGCTCTCAGGACCACTGTGACTGGCTATGGGTCATTGACACTCAGATAATCACAGTGTTGGCAGCTTAGGTAAACCAGTTATCTTCACCTACTGATCTGTGACACTAATTCATTCATGTAAGAAATAACATTCTAACACCAACAGGAGAGTGGGTAGACTCACTTTGGGAGTCTAATAAGATATGTGGAATTCAGTGGCTGGAAATTCTAATTTCACCTCCCTGAGAATTCTCATTTCACCTCCATCACCAGCTAGTCTCCTGGCCCAAGGCAAGTAATTAAACTCCATTTCTCAATTTGTAAAGTTGGAGAGGTGAGGGAAGATTACAGATGCTTATAAAATAGCTACTGTGGGCACTATTAGGCATGATAATAAAGCCCTTGGCAATGATTACAAAAAGCCTGGTGGAAACAAGCACCTGTGAGATACCCATTGTGCCCCACTTATCTAGGATTTACTGTGGGATACCCCCAAAGTACACAGAGGACAAGAGTAGGCAGCTGGTTACAAAGGCTTTCAGCCACATCATCCAAGTAGACAGAATCACCACGAGGAATTATCTGTGAATTTAAAAGACTACATACAAATGTGCATGTATATACAATTTACACAAATTAAAGGCCACACTCTTCGTTGTCCATTTAATCTCCTTTAAAAGATTACTTCTTTCATTTTACGTCCCATGATTATGATATAAAAATCTTAGGTTTTGCTCAGTGATTCTCAACTCTGACTTCATATTAGAATATTCTGGGAAATTGAGACAGAAACAAAAATAAAACCAAATCAAACAAAAACACCACTGAGACCAGGCCCTAGTCTTTAATTAAATGGAAGCTCTGGTGTGGGGCTGAGGCATCCATAATTTTTAAAAGCTTCCCAGGTGATTCTGATGTAAAGCTCGGATCTGGAGCCATTGGATTAAGCCAAGTGTTCTTTTTCACATCACGCACCCCTGAACCCATGCACATCTCCACTGCCACACCACTGTGCACTTTTTCTTATTCGAGGTGGCTCTCTCCTTCTCTCCATGTGTCTTTAGGGACCGCAATGTCCATTTTCTACCTGGTCCTTCTTAATATATCTTAGAGCTTATGGGCATGCTGCCCTCCAGAATTGCAAAACTTTGTTTGTATCATTCATGTAACACTTAGAAAATGTTCTTTACATGCTATTGGTCTTTTATGTTTGTGTCCATCTTCCCAACTAGGAACTATGCTCCTCCAGAGCAAGAACCAGGTTTTATTCTTCTATTTTCCCCATGGAGTCTAGCATAGATTTCCTGGCTTACACAATGCTGAAAAATATGTGTTGCTATTGATGTAGAAATGTTACCAGGGCAGCCCTAGAGAAATAGCTGGGAAAGCTCATTATTGTCTTAAATTGTTATCTTCCTAGTTTCTTTATCTATAGATACTCCTGCTTAAAGAACTCCAGATGGCCTGGGATGTCTCAGGAGCTTGGTGATCCTTTGCCAAATACGAGAGGCCTGCAAGAAACCAGTGCAAACCAGAACTGGCCACCCCTTGTTTCATTTAAGTCATTAATATAGCGCTATAATGCTGGGCTCCCCACCCCTAGAAGAAAACTGCCACCATTTTTTCTCCATAGGATGCATGGAGAAGCATGTTTATCTGTGTCTGTGTCTCTGTACTTCCTCCCTGCATGTGTTTACATAGCTCCCCGCCCCACAACTAACTTGTCACGATCCTGCAGCTTCCCACAGCTGGGGAGAAGATGACTTTTTAGAGCAAGACGTCTCTCATTTTCCATTTCTGGCCAGTGAATAAAACCAGCTTGTCCTTTTTCAATTGGGTGTTCTCTCTCTGGAACCTATATAGACTAGAGAAAGAATTCAGTCTACCAGTGACAGATGCACTAAGATTCATTCTTGTCAACTTCTTTACTGCCATTTCTCCCAGATTTGGATTTCAAGTGGAAATGAACAAATGTTATTCCAAGAGAATCTCACATAATGTTTTGCTGCAGCTACATAAAGGCAATTCCTCCCTGCAGGCACATGTCTAGAGAAGCCATTTGTATTCAGGTTATCAATCATAACCATGGCCAATTTGTACAGTACATTTCACCATTAGCATTTTTTGTGGCATTATGTCATCAACACCAAACTTACTACAGGAAGTAAGGGAGAAAGTCGGGGGAAAAAAGGGAGAGAGAGGGTAACACGCAAACCAGTAGATTAGACAAAAGCAGAATCTAGGTCTTTGCTCTCCCAAGTCAGAGGCTTTCTCCAGCAATACCAGAATCTGACTGCTCTTCTTTTTAAAATAAACGAAACTGCAGGAAAAAATTATATCATTACTTCATTGACATGTTTGAGGGCCACTTTAGCTAGTGGACAAAAGAAACCAAAGCTGGTCTTTTGTGATGCCCCTGGAGTAGCCCTTCTGGAAACTGGGACTACTTTTTGTTCATGCTGTTTTAAGCAAGAGGACACGGAGAAACATTTATTACTGCATGAGATTACTTATTTAATGAGCTTTGCACAAAAACATGAAGCTCTACTTGTCTCCTCGTCTGATTTTACAAAGTGCCCAAAACTACAAAGACACTGTACTAGGAAGTGATTTAAAGGTAAAACTTTAAATCCAGATTTAAAATGACCTTTTCATTGTAGGACGTTTGAAAGCCTCAAGAGATTTGCCTGAGTGAGAGGATTGGTCTTGGTGATGAATATAATCACTGGGTCTATTTTATCAGATCCCAAAGTGACATGGTATAGTGGACTTCAAATGATCACCTGCTAACCAGCAGCATGAGGGTGGGGGAGAAGGAAAAGGGACCTCTTTTCTCTCGCACTTCACCAAATAACTGAATATGGGGGCAGATAAGAAGGAGCCTGACACAAGAATAGAGGAAGAAGTTACATTTGGAAGAAGGGGGAAAAAGTTCCTATCATGTATTTGTCAACTTATTAGTCTAGATCAGTGCTACTCAATGGAAATATAATGTGAGTCATATATGTGATTTAAACATTTCTATTAAGCCACATTAAAAGGAAAAAGGTAAAATTAATTTTAATATATTTTATTTAAACTAGTATAGCTAAAATATTATCATTTCAATATACAATCAATATAAAAATTGAGACAGTTTACTTTTCCTTTTGTTTTTGTTTGAGACAGAGTCTAGTTTTCTCGCCCAGGCTGGAGTGCGATGGTGGGATCTTGGCTCACTACAACCTCTGCCTCCCAGGTTCAAGTGGTTCTCCTGTCTCAGCCTCCCAAGTAGCTGGGATTACAGGTGCCCACCACCACGCCCAGCTAATTTTTGCATTCTTAGTAGAGACGGGGTTTCACCATGTTCCTCAGGCTGGTCTCGAACTCCTGAGCTCAGGTAATCCACTGCCTTGGCCTCCCAAAGTGCTTGGATTACAGGCATGAGCCACCGCGCCGGGTCGAGACAGTTTACTTTTTCGGGAAAATACTAGATCTTTAAAAATCTGGGGTGCATCGTACATTTACAGTACATCTCAATATGAAATAGCCACATTTCAAATGCTCAATAGGCACACGTGACTAGTGGCTACTGTATTGGACAGTTCAGGTGTAGGTGCACTAACTGGAATTTGGGACATCAAATACAAATCATCGCCAACATTTAGCTACTTAATATACTTTTGATACTCTCCTTCTACCGGCTCCCTCACTTTCTCCAAAAGACATTATCTCAAAGGCCACATGCTGTGTTAGCAAATAGTTGTGGGCTTTGGAGTGAAATAGACTAAGGGAATCAAATACCAGCTTCGTAACCTTGGACTAGCTCCTTAACCTTGATGACTCTTGGTTTCTTCAACTGCAAAATAAAAACAAATATAGCTAACTCACCAGATTGTTGGGAAGATAAACAGCGTGTACAGCAGAGCCTAGAAGAGTACAGTAGGCATTGAAACAATAAGTCCCCCTATATACAACTCAACTTCTAAAGGGCCCATCTTCAGACTTTAAGCTCTACTGCTTCATTTACTTCAATTTAAGAACTTTCTCTTGAGAGTTCTGCTAAGGTAGCCCTTTCCCTAGACTTTCACAGGGCTGGCTCCCTTTTTGAAAACGCAGGTTTAAGTTCAAGGGTAACCTTTGTATGGCAGTCTTCTCTAACTACCCTGTTGAAAGTTGGTCCCACTCCCTGTCACTCTCTAGCCTTCCGCCTCTATTTTCTTCATAGCATTTATCAGTATCTGAAATGATTTTATTTATGTATTTGTTCACCTGACTGTTTTCTGTCACTCTCTATGGCACAGAAGCTCCACAAGGGCTGGGATTCTGTGTGTCTCATTCCCCACCGTGTCATCAAGTGCCGAGCACAAAACAGAGCTCAGCAAATGTTTGTCGAATAAATGAATGAAAATGTGCTCAGCACAGCGAGGTAAAGGTAAGTGGTGTTCTGATTCTAAAGGTGGTAGAGAATGAACATTCCAGAGCTCTGTTTAACTAAAAGGATTACCAAGGAAGTCAGTGACAGAGAGCCAGCCTCACCTGCTAATGTTAGGTATCGCCAATCTTGAGTCTAATGGCTGGGCTTGGGAAGGGCCAGGAATATTCTTCTCCCATAGGTGATCTTGTTGTTGCTACCTGTTAATATGTATCACAAGCCAAGTACATGTTCACACCACTTCAAAGCACCCACTAGATTTGGTTATTCCTGCCTTTTAGAAGAATCTTAATCCAGTTGACTGATGCAAGTTTCTGACATCGGGGAGCTTGGGAGCACTGGGTAGTGGAAAAAGAGTGGGTGCCAAAGTCAGACAGACCTGGGCTTGGATCCTGGTTCTGCCTTTCCTGAGCTAGGCAGATGCGGGGTGTGGGGTGGGGGGCGTATGTACATTTCTGTTTCAATTTCCTTACTGGTAAAGCTTTAAATGATAACTCATACCCTGCAATCTTGCTATGAGAATTAATTGAGGCAATGTGTGAAAGTGCTTAGCATATCTTAAAGGCTTAATAAATAGTAGGCATCAATATTGCTATCTTTGCATGCAGGAATACCTCACCAAAGTATACTGATCTTTGGCTACTCTGTGGATATCCAATTTCCTTTTAAGTTTCCGATGTTTCCTTCTTTTATTGCTATATCAGCTGACCACTTGCAATGGAGGCACCAGGACCCCATGGAGAGAGAGTATACGCTGAGTTAGCTACATCTGTGCCAAGCTGTGAAAGATGACAATGGAGACATTTGTCTCTACAGTTTCTGAACATGGACCCAGCCACAAGACTTCTTTCCATGCCTGGCTGTTTTCAGCTACAGGCACAGCTCTAGCTGTTTTGTACTCAAGATTATGGGTCAAGAGAGACTTGAGAGACAGGTCAAGTATCCATGCCGGTCTGGACATATTTTACTTGCCGGCAATACATAGTGCTCTGCTTGACATTGCACAACTGGAACAGCCAGTCTGACTCTGTATTCTGAGCCCACCACTCCATTTTGAGCATAACTAGACCAGAACTAATTTTACTCGAGACAGAGAGAGTAAACTGTTCTAAAAAGCATGAGACTATTGAACACTTACTTATGGTGCCACATTAATATTAATAAAAACAGCTTCTCATTGACTATGGGCTAGGCATGATACATAGTATTTCCATTCTCCCAACAACCATGCAAAAAAAAAAAAAAAAAAAGAAGAAGAGAAAAAAAGCAGCATTATTTTCATTGTGCTGATAGGAAAAGTGAAGCTCAGGGAAACTCAGAGACTTGCTCAGTGTGGGAGTCAAGATCTGAAGCCCAGTCTGCTGAGTTCCAAAACCCTGTGTGTTTTCTGATGTACCTTGCTGGCACTGCTTGTGGAACACCCAGGGTCCCCAGAGATCTCAGTCCTTAGTCCTTTAAAGGCAAAGTACAGAGGTTCAAAAGAATACAGCTGCCTACTCATACTATGCCTCAGGGAGCAAAGAGTGCTTCATTTCCAAACAAAGCCTTGGCCTCCCTGCCATCCAGCTAGGTGACCTGAAGAGCACTCTGATTCAGACAGTGATCCTCTTTAGATGGCTCTCCAGTGTTGGTGGGACTGAAAATTCTAGGGGTAAGGACTGTCGCCTTAGGAGAGTCATTAAAAAGAGTTGTGAGGAGGTGTCCCCTGGAGTCAGAGGCTGGTAGAGCTCTGGAGAGAGCATGTGCGGAGCTCACCCAGGACAGGGGAGCCGTCTCCTTCAGCAGCATGGCTGACTCCAGACCCCCAAGGCGGCTGTGGATTACTCCCACAGTCAGCACAACTGCCAGCAAGGAGTCGGCTGGGTGGTCTTGATGCAGGAGGGACAAAGGATTGTCACCTAGGGTTCAGGCATGGCTTTCAGGGAGTATCCACAAATCCTCAGGGATTGCAGGTAAAATTTTATGTCCATGCCATATGCATTTTCCCCCAGGAAGAGGACTCACAGCTAATCCTCAAAAGGACCTATCACTCCCAATTTTTAAGAACCACTGAAATTAATATTTTCATCTGCTCCTCTCTCGCACTATGCAGCACTTCCACCTCATTAAACATTTATATATGTAAATAATTAATTACCTAAACTTTGCAGGAAAAAATCGAAGCCCAGAGAGGGTAAGTATCTTGCCCAAGTTTGCACAGCCGATGGTCAGGATTGGGATTAGCAGCACTTCCCTGGTCAAGTGAAGCACGATTTCAGGTGGGAAATCTTTGCCAGTCAACTTGACAAATGAAGACAAAGTGATCCCTCCTGATTAATAATAATGTTTTGCAACCATTTTCAAGTCCGGTCATAGAATCCCCTATGTTGCTTGTTCTTCCGGCAGTGTGGGTTGCTTCCTCAGGATACAGGTAGAGGTCACTAAAAGGATAGTTTTCTACTCAAAGAGCCAGGACTCCAGCCCTTGCCTTCCCCTGCCGCAGCACTCGGGCCGGCCCTCCAGTTACCTGAGTTAGCCTGACTTTAACCAACTCCCCTTCCCTTCCCTCCTCCCTCCTCCAGCGGGCTCTCCTTCCAGCTTCCTCCCGGGCTGCAATTCCTCTGCCTAGGGCCGTCTGCCTCCGTCCAGCTCCGGCGTCCGGCCCAGAGGCTGCTCACCTGCCCCTACCCCTGCTGACTTTTGGGAGGAGCAACACCTTTCGGGTCAGCGTTGCTAACCCTAAACTTTCCCCGCCGGATGCCCGCGAGGCTGCTGCGGCGGCGGCTGCTGGTGGGAGAGTCTCGAGTCCGGCTGTCAGCACATCACCTGTCTGCGCCCCTTCCCCCTCCCTGCCCTTTTTTCCTTTTCTTTTTATTTTGACGCAAATAATTTATATTCTGAGAATCCCACAATCAACGCCGAAACTCATCCCACAATCAACGCCGAAACTCATGCTCAAGGATGCAGGTGAAGATGCCTTTGACAAAGACGAATGCAAGCCGAGTGCAGTTTGTAAAAGCTGGGGTTGGGGGCAGTGGTGGAGGCAAAGCACCTTAAGAGTATTTTTTAGCCCCTCTGAGAAGGGACATCCGGGCGGAAAGCGGGCGGATCCTGGGCTTCCCTGCCGGCTGCGGCTCTGGCTCCCGGCTGGCGTTCTCTCCAGTAGCCCATGCTGGCGGCCACCGCGCTTCCCTTCCGCACGCGGGCCTCGAACCCGCAGCCCGGACAGCGGCTGCCAGCGCCGCCCCTGCCGCGCGCCGTTGGAGGCGGCCTCAGCTCGCCATGGGTACTCACTTTTGCCGGGGAGCAAAGTCTGCCATATCAGTCGATGAGCACTTCCTGCACGAGGAGGTGAAGCTCCATTGTGTGGAAAGCTGTTTCGCGAACGGTCGGTAAAATCCAGAAAGAGGGAGAATGAGTGAGTAAGGCAGAAAGCCCAGCCCAGAAAACCGGCGTCTGGGGATTTCAGCCTCCGCTCCACTGTCCCCAGCCCGGTGGCTCTGTGAGAAGAAGCTCAACTCCGTGCACTTGTTCACTCTTTCTTCATGAGAGGAGGAGTCAGTGTTGCAACATTTATGTTCCTTGCTGGAGGCAAAACAGTGATTTTCTTCAGCATGCAAAACGTCCAGAGCCTGCCAGTTTTACAAGGCGACGGAGGTAGTTGGTGGAGCTAGAATCCTGCGAAGACGTGAGGAAACAACTGATTTCCCCCAGATCGGTTTTGCATGCTTAGGGCCACACGTCTTTGAGACTGCACCAGAAAATAGACAGACAAAACAATAATAAAAATGACTTAGTGAGTCGAAAGACCTCAAAGATGATATTTTTCCAGGCAGCCAAGATGTGGAGTGTCTCCGTGTCAAATTTCTTTCCTTATTTCTGAGTAACATTGAACAGCAGCTTGACAACAGTTGAGAGGTTCTCCAGGGATTTGAATTGCACCTTCCCTGAGGAGTCAGATAGAAAGGAGCAAAAGAAGATAGTGACCTAAGAAGGTTTTTCTTTCTTTCTTTTTCTTTTTTTAATACCCAAAGCGCAAACTTCCAGGGTGCTGTGTTTATTATCTGCCATATGAATATAATACATAAACATTGGTGGTGCCTAAATAGCCCCACTTCTGTTGTTTTCCACAAATAAAGAATTGATCTTTTCTAACGGGCTGCATGTTGTTCTGAGTTTTCTTTTCCTTGAAACCACACACAACCGCCTTTTCTCTTGCAAAAACAAAAACCCCACATTTAACAGTACTGAAACAAATAGTAGCAGCTGCCTGAATCAAATAGTTATTTCTGGCTATGTATGTTGCTGGTGTCATTTGATGCCATAATAATTAATGCATCCGATTGTTACACAACCCAGAGGGCCACCGAGGAATATTTTAAAAAAAGGTTTTTGAGTTTTGTTGTTGTTGTTGTTGTTGAGATGGAGTCTCGCTCTGTCGTTCAGGCTGGATTGCAGTGGTATAATCTTGGCTCCCTGGAACCTCCTCCTCCCGGATTCAAGCAATTATCCTGCCTCAGCCTCCCAAGTAGGTGGGATAACAGGTGCGTGCCACCACATCCGGCTAATTTTTTGTATTTTTAGTAGAGATGGAGTTTCACCGTGTTAGCCAGGATGGTCTCGATCTTCTGACCTCATGATCTGCCCACCTCGGCCTCCCAAAGTGCTGGGATTACAGGTGTGAGCCACCACACCTGGCTTTTTTTTTTTAAGTTATTGAAACACGAGGCTTTCTCCTTTGATTTGACTGCCACTCTGGAATAACTTGGAAATCACAGTTAGCAGTGGGCATTTGCCAAACCACAGGAAGCCACTGAAAATCCCATGATGCTTTGGTGATCCTTTTGGACTGGAATCCCAGAAGCAACTGCATGGGCATAATAACCTAATGCTTCCCAATCAATAACACGTCCTTGTACAATTAAAACATAGACTCCAGCTGGTTCTAATAGCTAATGGGAGATGCATCTTTCACGTGCAGACTGCACACGCTTCCTCTGATGATTAGGGTATATTTACTTTCACTCATCGGTGTCCATGAAGGTACGCAACTTCTATTTATTTTCAGAACCACTGGGCGACATGAGATCCTCAGTGGCAGAATATTTCTACATGACCTTTGCAAAGCAAAGGGTCACTCAGTTCTACAAGAGTTGTTCTAATTAGACTATTTTAACAGTGAAATAGAAAATCACTCTGGGTAACTCCAAACTGTCAGCTTTTAGAAGACAGGGACTTGGCTTTTCCTCCTAGTGGTTCCCACTCAGCTACAGGCAGCTCGGCTTGTCTGTACTCCTAGCTTACAGATTGGTCATTGCGTGGCTAATCCATACCTGGCTGGTAAGAAGGGCAGGGCTGACTTTCTGCTTTGGCACTGTCACAAAGCCACGGGTACTCATGGTCAGTGAGTTACCTTGCCCCAGCTTTCCTGAGATGATGAAATCCGCAGTGAGCCTCTACATTTTCCCTTTCTGCCCCACAGTGGTTCTGTTACTATCTCCTCTCTATGCACTGATATGCTCCAGCTTCTTTACTGATGTCCTCCTCTAGTTCATTTCTGCATCTCTGTCTTAATGAACATGTTCATCCTTCTTTCCAAGCTGACTCCCCCAGCTGAGTCCTGGACCCCATATCCGTTTACTTCCTCCAAGACCTTGCTTCTCAACCTGATGCAGAGGAAGAGCCCAGCAGTGGCACAGGGTTGGGTCCCTGCTATTCTTGGTTTCTCACTGTAAATTGGACACAGTAACATATGCCTCAAAAATCCAAAGGAATAATAATGGTGATAACATATGTAAAATGCCTGCCATCTAACAAATTCTAGAAACATCAAGTTCCTTTTTTCCCTTCCCCTTTCCTCTACCTTTCTTGCATATTTAATCTTTTCTGCCCCACAGGCTTCTTTATCTCAACCTACAACTTCCTACATCTTCTTTGACCCTTCTGACGGCTTTACAATTTAATTCACTCATTTCTTTACCTGCCAAACTTAGTGAAAGAATGACTTACACACACCAGCTTTCCTGACTTATTACCCTCTCAATGCCTTAACTCACTGGTTCTCAACCTTGGCTGTGAACAGGAATCACCTGAGTGTTTAAAATGTACTGTCTGGGTGCCACTTGCAGAGCTAATGCAGGAGGTTTAGAATGGAGCTCTGACTTCTCTCTTTTTACAAAAATGCACAGGCAGGGTGGAAAATGGCTCCCCTGAATCCCTTTGCACCTGGCTTTCACCACTACCACTCACTGGCTGCTCTCTGGGAGGGCCCTCCAGGCCTCTCTGCAGCATTGGGCTTTGATTCACTTTCTCCTCTTGAAGTTCTCACGCCTTGGCTTCCAGGCCTCTGCTGTCCTCTGGCTCCCCTCTGTCTGTGGCATTCCTCTGTTGGTTTCTGCTGTTGCTCCTTTTCTCTCTCCTCCTTCTCAAATAGGGAATGTTTTCTCATTGCTGCTTCATTTTTATTCTTTGAGAAGCACATTTCTTTTCTTTTTCTTTTTTTTTTTTTTTTTTTTTGGTTTTAAGGACTGGAGAGGTTAACAGGCAAGAAGGGGCAAGAAGGAAAGGGGGAAGGTAGAAAGAAGCAGCTTCCCTGTACAGAGACGGTGGCGGGGAGGGGGTGAGGCTTCAAAGCCAAAAGAGGAAGTCCCCATTTGCTGCAGATACCAGCCAGGTATATAGGCAGAGACTGGAGGAGGCAGTGTTTGATTTGCACAGGGCTCAGGACTAGGCATGTCATTCAGGTAGCCCATGAAAGAGCTGGCCTTCCCACCCTAGTCTTTTAACATGCAAATGTGGGGTGCCATGATGCTCTACACAGGTAGAGATATGGGGGGGTGGCCATGTTGCCAGCAACGTGTGGGGCAAGAGCAAGAAGGTCCCAGGAATCGCCATGTTTGGGTGAACCCGGTTTCTAATGGTCTGCATTTGTGTATCAAAGGTTGCCAGACTGGTTCTAAAAGCCGGGGCTTTACAAGAAACTTTTCTGGAGATACTTTAAAAAACGATAACTTCCCAAGGACCCCTTTTCCTCCCTATCTGCCTAAAATAATGTCTTAATAACTCCTACCACATTGCTCCCTGTGGCGATATCACACTAACTGCTGTTAGGGGGTTTTGGGTGAGGACTCTTTCTGGCTAATTCCGGCTGAAAAGGGGCCTCTAATGGGGAACAGCAGCTAGGGCTCCTCTTGGGGTCAACTTAAGGGTCCTCGGAAGAATGGCGTGTCCATATGTGGGAGAACTACGTTTCTTTCTTTAGAAAAAAAATAGAAAACTGCTAAAAATATCCAAAGAATCAAAAACCCAAATCCTAGCACTGTTTAAAAAAAATCTACGTCTTTATCTGTAAAGTAAAACATAGTACTTCCAAATCACACATTCTTTTTCCTTCATCTGATCCCATCTCGGAGGTAACCACCATTGACATATTGGTGATTGTCTCCTTTTTTATATGTATATATAGTCATGTCTCTGTATGCACATGCAAATATTTTAAAAATTCAAAATGCAATAATTTCTGTGACTTTTCTTTTTTAAGCTTAATGAAATCACATATTCTGGGTAACTATGTATAGGTTTACTCCATTTTTTTTTTAATGGTTACATAGTTTGTAATTTATTCTACCATTCTTCCTTTATTAGGTCTTTAGTAATTCCAGCTTTTTATTGTAAGAAGTGCTGCTACGATTGTCTTTGCATGGATCTTAGGATAGATACTTAGGGGTTGGCAGGCGTGTTGGCTCACGCCTGCCTGTAATCCCAGCACTTTGGGAAGCCAAGGCAGGGGAATCACCTGAGGTCAGGAGTTTGAGACCAGCTTGCCCAACATGGCGAAACTCTCTCTCTAGTAAAAATACGAAAATTAGCCGGGCGTGGTGGTGCATGCCTGTAGCCCCAGCTGCTAGGGAGGCTGAGGCCAGAGGATCACTTGATCTTGGGAAGCAGAGGTTGCAGTGAGCCATGGCACTCCAGCATGGGCAACAGATTGAGACTATGTCTCAAAGTAAATAAATAAATTAATTAAATTAAAAATTAAAAAAAATAAATGGCGTGGTTGGTTCAAAGAGAACGAACATTAAAATTTTGATAGCTACCAAATTGCTCTCCAAATATGTTGTCGGAGAAAGCCCTAGAAATGAGATCACTGAGTCACAGGGTAGGAATATTTTAAATTTTCATATATACTTCCAAATTTTATCTACAAATGTTTATGAGTGTCCACTCTTACCAAGGATGTTTACTCACATTTTTGCTAGCACTGGACTTTATCAATCTTATCTTGCCAGTCTGATAAGCAAAATATGATAGCTCATTGTTGTTCTAATTCACAGTGTTCTGGTTGCTTTCAAGGTTGAGTTCATGTGCTTATTATATTTTGGCTTTTTCTCTTATGTTGTGGCCGTTCCATCCTATGCCTATTTTTCTTTTGAGATATTCTTTTTTTTTTTTTTTTTTTTTGAGATGGAGTCTTGCACTGTCACCTGGGCTGGAGTGCAGCAGCATGATCTCGGCTCACTGCAACCTCCACCTTCCAGGTTCAAGCAATTTTCCTGCCTCAGCCTCCCGAATAGCTGGGATTACAGGCACCCGCCACCATGCCCAGCTATTTTTTGTGTGTTTTAAGTAGACACAGGGTTTCACCATGTTGGCCAGGCTGATCTTGAACTCCTGACCTCGTGATTCGCCCACCTCAGCCTCCCAAAGTGCTGGGATTACAGGTGTGAGTCACCTCACTCGGCCCATATATATATATATATTTTTTTTTTTTTTCTCGAGATGGAATCTTGCTCTATTGCCCAGGCTGGAGTGCAGTGGTGCAATCTCGGCTCACTGCAAGCTCCACCTCCTAGGTTCGTGCCATTCTCCTGCCTCAGCCTCCCGAGTAGCTGGGACTACAGGTGCCCACCACCACGTCCGGCTAATTTTTTGTATTTTTAGTAGAGATGGGATTTCACTGTGTTAGCCAGGATGGTCTCGATCTCCTGACCTCATGATCCACCCGCCTTGGCCTCCCAAAGTGCTGGGATTACAGGCATGAGTCACCGTGCCCAGCTTCCATATTTTTTAAAATTGATTTTTGGCATCTCTTTTATTATTAAACATACTAACGCTTTGTTCAATGTATAGCAAACATTTGTGGCTGTCATGCTTCCTTTGATATTGTTAATGGAGTGTTTCGTTGCATAAAAGTTTTTAATATTCATGTACTCAAATCTGTCAATTATTTTCTATTACAGCTTTTGGGTTTTTTGTATTGCTTCCTTGCAACTAACACTGTTAAATTTTTTAAATAAATCTTTAATTATTATACAAGATGGACAGTTAATTTTCTCCTGAATTTTATTTTTAATTTTACCCCTTATAGAAAAATTCATAATTTCTCCACTGATTTCTAGTGTCACATATCATGTGTTACATTTTGATACATATTTATATGGATTTGGGACACTACTCTGTTTCTTTGAGATGCCTGTTTATATGCCAAAAAAATATACAGTTTTGTTTACTGTAACTGTAAAAACAGTATAATACCTGTTTGTACAAAGCACACTGTCACTTTCGTTTTGAAAGTTTCTTGGTAAGGCCACTATATTTATTTTTTCATAAAATTTTAGGGTCAATTTGTTCAATTGAAAGCCTTTTTTTGGCATTACATTACATTTATATATTAATTTGAGAAAAATTGATATTGTTAGGACATTAATTCTTCCCATCCAGGAAATATGTCTATTTATGTCTTTTTAAAAGTATCCCTCAATTTTTTAAATGTAATCTTATATCATTATAATCCTTTTGCACAATAATTTGTGTAATCATTCTATATTATGAACATTTAGGTTGTTCTCAAATTTTCACTCTCATAAGTAATGCTGTAATCAACATAGTTATGGGAAATGTAGAAAAAAATTTTGCCTTTGGGGAATTAATTTCCTTTGTCTAAAATATCAGGTGAGGCCCAACTAGGTCAAAGAGCAGGCACTTGTTTATGGGCCTTGAGATATAAAAGCTTATTATTATCTTTTTATGGCTTCAACTGTTAGTGTTCTGTCTGTTACACTCTACATCCAATTAGGAACAAAGTCTTTAAATATTTTTGTCCTTTCCACTGTTATTGCCTCAATTTGTGCCTTCATCATTTTTTACTTCTTCCTCTTCAATAGCCCCCTGGCTGGACTCATCTTCACCAGTCTTGCCTACATCAAACTCAAATGCTTTCATGGTAAACCTGATTACATTAATCCCTGAATTAAAAATTTTTAATGGCATCTACTTCCCACAGAATAAAGTTAGAACATCTTTACTCCTGCTGATTTCATTGGGCTTTAGAGTAGTAGCTCAATACATATCTACAGTGTGTTTGAATCCATCCTCTCTTCTTGGAATGTTATTTCCCACCCCTCATCGAAAAACCTTACCCATTCTTGATCTTCAGACCCCATGGTACTTTCTTCTTAAAGCTTTGCCTGATTACTCCAACTCTGAAAGCACTCTGCTTGCTTCTGTCATATAGCACTTGCAAATGGGTTTATAATACAGCTGCTTTGTTCTACCTCCAAAGGTCATTGTGAGGCTGATATGAGTTGACATGTGGTTAATTATAAACCATGTGTAAATATAAGGCACTGCTATTATTAGACAATGTGTCCATCCTTCTAAGAAAGCCCACACTGGTGGATAAGCAGTGACGTAAGTACAATCAGCTTTTATGAGCATGGGAATGGGAATCATTTGCTCCATGGGAAGATGCTAAGAGAGCTGGCCTATTGACTGATAAGAATTCATGTCTCCCAAACCCAAAGAGGGAAAACTGAGTCTGCTGAATCAAATGCAGCAGTTATTAGTATTAGCTGCGTAGATGTCTTCGGGCTACTGTGGTCTGAGTCCTGCTATTCAAAGTATAGTCTTTGGGCCAGGTGCATTGGTGTCATACTAATTATCATTTTAACCCTAGGCCTAGCCTACGAGTGAACCCAGAAGGGAATAGAGTGAATTGACTTAGTAATTAGTTTAAACTAAAACAAGGGGGGCGGAGCAAGATGGCCGAATAGGAACAGCTCCAGTCTCCAACTCCCAGCGCGAGCGACACAGAAGACCGGTGATTTCTGCATTTTCAACTGAGGTACTGGGTTCATCTCACTGGGGAGTGCCAGACGATCGGTGCTGGTCAGCTGCTGCAGCCCGACCAGCGAGAGCTGAAGCAGGGCGAGGCATTGCCTCACCTGGAAAGCGCAAGGGAGAAGGGAATCCCTTTTCCTAGCCAGGGGAACTGAGACACACAACACCTGGAAAATCGGGTAACTCCCACCCCAAAACTGCGCTTTAAGCAAACAGGCACACCAGGAGATCATATCCCACACCTGGCCGGGAGGGTCCCACACCCACGGAGCCTCCCTCATTGCTAGCACAGCAGTCTGTGATCTACCGGCAAGGCAGCAGCGAGGCTGGGGGAGGGGCGCCTGCCATTGCTGAGGCTTAAGTAGGTAAACAAAGCTGCTGGGAAGCTCGAACTGGGTGGAACTCACAGCAGCTCAAGGAAACCTGCCTGTCTCTGTAGACTCCACCTCTGGGGACAAGGCACAGTAAACAATAACAAACGCAGCAGCTCTGCAGACGCAAACGACTCTGTCTGACAGCTTTGAAGAGAGCAGTGGATCTCCCAACACAGAGGTTGAGATCTGAGAAGGGACAGACTCCCTGCTCAAGTGGGTCCCTGACCCCTGAGTAGCCTAACTGGGAGACATCCCCCACTAGGGGAAGTCTGACACCCCACACCTCACAGGGTGGAGTACACCCCTGAGAGGAAGCTTCCAAAGCAAGAATCAGACAGGTACACTCGCTGTTCAGAAATATACTATCTTCTGCAGCCTCTGCTGCTGATACCCAGGCAAACAGGGTCTGGAGTGGACCTCAAGCAATCTCCTACAGCTACAACCTACAGCTGAGGATCCTGACTGTTAGAAGGAAAGCTATCAAACAGGAAGGACACCTACACCAAAACCCCATCAGTACATCACCATCATCAAAGACCAGAGGCAGATAAAACCACAAAGATGGGGAAAAAGCAGGGCAGAAAAGCTGGAAATTCAAAAAATAAGAGCACATCTCCCCCGGCAAAGGAGCGCAGCTCATCGCCAGCAACGGATCAAAGCTGGACGGAGAATGACTTCGACGAGATGAGAGAAGAAGGCTTCAGTCCATCAAATTTCTCAGAGCTAAAGGAGGAATTACGTACCCAGCGCAAAGAAACTAAAAATCTTGAAAAAAAAGTGGAAGAATTGATGGCTAGAGTAATTAATGCAGAGAAGCTCACAAACGAAATGAAAGAGACGAAAACCATGGCACGAGAAATACGTGACAAATGCACAAGCTTCAGTAACCGACTCAATCAACTGGAAGAAAGAATGTCAGCGATGGAGGATCAAATGAATGAAATGAAGCGAGAAGAGAAACCAAAAGAAAAAAGAAGAAAAAGAAATGAACAAAGCCTGCAAGAAGTATGGGATTATGTAAAAAGACCAAATCTACGTCTGATTGGGGTGCCTGAAAGTGAGGGGGAAAATGGAACCAAGTTGGACAACACTCTTCAGGATATCATCCAGGAGAACTTCCCCAACCTAGTAGGGCAGGCCAACATTCAAATCCAGGAAATACAGAGAACGCCACAAAGATACTCCTCAAGAAGAGCAACTCCAAGACACATAATTGCCAGATTCACCAAAGTTGAAATGAAGGAAAAAATCTTAAGGGCAGCCAGAGAGAAAGGTCGGGTTACCCACAAAGGGAAGCCCATCAGACTAACAGCAGATCTCTCGGCAGAAACTCTTCAAGCCAGAAGAGAGTGGGGGCCAATATTCAACATTCTTAAAGGAAAGAATTTTAAACCCAGAATTTTATATCCAGCCAAACTAAGTTTCATAAGTGAAGGAGAAATAAAATCCTTTACAGATAAGCAAATGCTTAGAGATTTTGTCACCACTAGGCCTGCCTTACAAGAGACCCTGAAGGAAGCACTAAACATGGAAAGGAACAACCGGTACCAGCCATTGCAAAAACATGCCAAAATGTAAAGACCATCAAGGCTAGGAAGAAACTGCATCAACTAACGAGCAAAATAACCAGTTAATATCATAATGGCAGGATCAAGTTCACACATAACAATCTTAACCTTAAATGTAAATGGACTAAATGCTCCAATTAAAAGACACAGACTGGCAAACTGGATAAAGAGTCAAGACCCATCAGTCGGCTGTATTCAGGAGACCCATCTCACGCGCAGAGACATACATAGGCTCAAAATAAAGGGATGGAGGAAGATTTACCAAGCAAATGGAGAACACAAAAAAGCGGGGGTTGCAATACTAGTCTCTGATAAAACAGACTTTAAACCATCAAAGATCAAAAGACACAAAGAAGGCCATTACATAATGGTAAAGGGATCAATTCAACAGGAAGAGCTAACTATCCTAAATATATATGCACCCAATACAGGAGCACCCAGATTCATAAAGCAAGTCCTTAGAGACTTACAAAGAGACTTAGACTCCCATACAATAATAATGGGAGACTTCAACACTCCACTGTCAACATTAGACAGATCAACGAGACAGAAAGTTAACAAGGATATCCAGGAATTGAACTCATCTCTGCAGCAAGCAGACCTATTAGACATCTATAGAACTCTCCACCCCAAATCAACAGAATATACATTCTTCTCAGCACCACATCGTACTTACTCCAAAATTGACCACGTAATCGGAAGTAAAGCACTCCTCAGCAAATGTACAAGAACAGAAATTATAACAAACTGTCTCTCAGACCACAGTGCAATCAAATTAGAACTCAGGACTAAGAAACTCAATCAAAACCGCTCAACTACATGGAAACTGAACAACCTGCTCCTGAATGACTACTGGGTACATAACGAAATGAAGGCAGAAATAAAGATGTTCTTTGAAACCAATGAGAACAAAGATACAACATACCAGAATCTCTGGGACACATTTAAAGCAGTGTGTAGAGGGAAATTTATAGCACTAAATGCCCACAAGAGAAAGCAGGAAAGATCTAAAATTGACACTCTAACATCGCAATTAAAAGAACTAGAGAAGCAAGAGCAAACACATTCGAAAGCTAGCAGAAGGCAAGAAATAACTAAGATCAGAGCAGAACTGAAGGAGATAGAGACACAAAAAACCCTCCAAAAAATCAATGAATCCAGGAGTTGGTTTTTTGAAAAGATCAACAAAATTGACAGACCACTAGCAAGACTAATAAAGAAGAAAAGAGAGAAGAATCAAATCGACGCAATTAAAAATGATAAAGGGGATATCACCACCGACCCCACAGAAATACAAACTACCATCAGAGAATACTATAAACACCTCTACGCAAATAAACTGGAAAATCTAGAAGAAATGGATAATTTCCTGGACACTTACACTCTTCCAAGACTAAACCAGGAAGAAGTTGAATCCCTGAATAGACCAATAGTAGGCTCTGAAATTGAGGCAATAATTAATAGCCTACCAACCAAAAAAAGTCCAGGACCAGATGGATTCACAGCTGAATTCTACCAGAGGTACAAGGAGGAGCTGATACCATTCCTTCTGAAACTATTCCAATCAATAGAAAAAGAGGGAATCCTCCCTAACTCATTTTATGAGGCCAACATCATCCTGATACCAAAGCCTGGCAGAGACACAACAAAAAAAGAGAATTTTAGACCAATATCCCTGATGAACATCGATGCAAAAATCCTCAATAAAATACTGGCAAACCGGATTCAGCAGCACATCAAAAAGCTTATCCACCATGATCAAGTGGGCTTCATCCCTGGGATGCAAGGCTGGTTCAACATTCGCAAATCAATAAACATAATCCAGCATATAAACAGAACCAAAGACAAGAACCACATGATTATCTCAATAGATGCAGGAAAGGCTTTTGACAAAATTCAACAGCCCTTCATGCTAAAAACGCTCAATAAATTCGGTATTGATGGAACGAACCTCAAAATAATAAGAGCTATTTATGACAAACCCACAGCCAATATCATACTGAATGGGCAAAAACTGGAAAAATTCCCTTTGAAAACTGGCACAAGACAGGGATGCCCTCTCTCACCACTCCTATTCAACATAGTGTTGGAAGTTCTGGCTAGGGCAATCAGGCAAGAGAAAGAAATCAAGGGGATTCAGTTAGGAAAAGAAGTCAAATTGTCCCTGTTTGCAGACGACATGATTGTATATTTAGAAAACCCCATTGTCTCAGCCCAAAATCTCCTTAAGCTGATAAGCAACTTCAGCAAAGTCTCAGGATACAAAATTAATGTGCAAAAATCACAAGCATTCTTATACACCAGTGACAGTCAAACAGAGAGCCAAATCAGGAATGAACTTCCATTCACAATTGCTTCAAAGAGAATAAAATACCTAGGAATCCAACTTCCAAGGGATGTAAAGGACCTCTTCAAGGAGAACTACAAACCACTGCTCAGTGAAATCAAAGAGGACACAAACAAATGGAAGAACATACCATGCTCATGGATAGGAAGAATCAATATCGTGAAAATGGCCATAGTGCCCAAGGTAATTTATAGATTCAATGCCATCCCCATCAAGCTACCAATGAGCTTCTTCACAGAATTGGAAAAAACTGCTTTAAAGTTCATATGGAACCAAAAAAGAGCCCGCATCTCCAAGACAATCCTAAGTCAAAAGAACAAAGCTGGAGGCATCACGCTACCTGACTTCAAACTATACTACAAGGCTACAGTAACCAAAACAGCATGGTACTGGTACCAAAACAGAGATATAGACCAATGGAACAGAACAGAGTCCTCAGAAATAATACCACACATCTACAGCCATCTGATCTTTGACAAACCTGAGAGAAACAAGAAATGGGGAAAGGATTCCCTATTTAATAAATGGTGCTGGGAAAATTGGCTAGCCATAAGTAGAAAGCTGAAACTGGATCCTTTCCTTACTCCTTATACGAAAATTAATTCAAGATGGATTAGAGACTTAAATGTTAGACCTAATACCATAAAAATCCTTGAGGAAAACCTAGGTAGTACCATTCAGGACATAGGCATGGGCAAAGACTTCATGTCTAAAACACCAAAAGCAACGGCAGCAAAAGCCAAAATTGACAAATGGGATCTCATTAAACTAAAGAGCTTTTGCACAGCAAAAGAAACTACCATCAGAGTGAACAGGCAACCTACAGAATGGGAGAAAATTTTTGCAATCTACTCATCTGACAAAGGGCTAATATCCAGAACCTACAAAGAACTCAAACAAATTTATGAGAAAAAAACAAACAACCCCATCAAAAAGTGGGCAAAGGATATGAACAGACATTTCTCAAAAGAAGACATTCATACAGCCAACAGACACATGAAAAAATGCTCATCATCACTGGCCATCAGAGAAATGCAAATCAAAACCACAATGAGATACCATCTCACACCAGTTAGAATGGCGATCATTCAAAAGTCAGGAAACAACAGGTGCTGGAGAGGATGTGGAGAAATAGGAACACTTTTACACTGTTGGTGGGATTGTAAACTAGTTCAACCATTATGGAAAACAGTATGGCGATTCCTCAAGGATCTAGAACTAGATGTACCATATGACCCAGCCATCCCATTACTGGGTATATACCCAAAGGATTATAAATTATGCTGCTATAAAGACACATGCACACGTATGTTTATTGCAGCACTATTCACAATAGCAAAGACTTGGAATCAACCCAAATGTCCATCAGTGACAGATTGGATTAAGAAAATGTGGCACATATACACCATGGAATACTATGCAGCCATAAAAAAGGATGAGTTTGTGTCCTTTGTAGGGACATGGATGCAGCTGGAAACCATCATTCTCAGCAAACTATCACAAGAACAGAAAACCAAACACTGCATGTTCTCACTCATAGGCGGGAACTGAACAATGAGATCACTTGGACTCGGGAAGGGGAACATCACACACCGGGGCCTATCATGGGGAGGGGGGAGGGGGGAGGGATTGCATTGGGAGTTATACCTTATGTAAATGACGAGTTGATGGGTGCAGCACACCAACATGGCACAAGTATACATATGTAGCAAACCTGCACATTGTGCACATGTACCCTACAACTTGAAGTTTAATAATAATAAATAAATTTAAAAAAAAAAAAGAAAAAAAGAAAAAAAAAACTAAAACAAATGATTTTGACTTATTAGATTATGATTAATCATAATCTTATTAGAAATGCAAGATCTCAGACCCCATCCCTACTTTCTGAATCAGACTTTGTATTTTTTCTTTAATTTATGAAGAACATAAATTTATTTCTCACAGTCCTGGAGACTGGGAAGTCCAAGATCAAGGTGTCAGCATTTGGTCTGGTGAGAGACTTCCTGCTGCATCAGACTTTATATTTTAACAAGATCCCTAGGTAGTTCATACGTACATTAAATTTTGAAGAATTATTTTCTAGAGAAGTGACCTCCAAAGTTTTCTGTTTATCATTTCAGCAGTAAAATCATTTTTAGCATGCCTTCCCAAATACATATGTATTTTTAGTCATAAATTTTATATATGTACTACTGTATTATAAATGAATGAAAGTAGAAATTTTAAAACAATGAAATAAGATGAAACAAAAATTTGACCATGGAATCCTACACAGCCATAAAAACCCCAAATCATGTCCTTAGCAGTAAGATGGATGCCGATGGAGGCCATTATCCTAAGCAAATTAATCCAGGAACAGAAAACCAAATACTTCATGTTCTCTGTTATAAGTGGGAGTTAAACTTTGAGTATGCACGGATGTAAAGATAGGAACCATAGACACTGAGGAATTCTAAAAGGGAAGGGAAGGAGGGTGGCAAGGACTGAAAACTACCTATTGGGTACTGTGCTCATTGGATGACATGATCATTCATACCCCAAACCTCAGTATCATGTAATACATCCATGTAACAAACCTGTGTATGTACCCCCTAATCTAAAATAGAAGTCAAAATTATTTAAAATAAAATATAAAATAATTTTATTTTTAACAGTATAAAACCATTTATTCTGAAATTATTAATTATCAAAATTTAAATGAGAATAATGTGATTAAGTATGCTTTTTTTAAAAAAAAGATGTTGGCGTAACACTTTGAGACACAGTTTATGAAGATCTGGTTCTAAGTTTAATTTATTTTTAGCTTTTAGTTTTACACCTATTATGACTGAAAAATATACTACATGAAAAGTGGTAGAAATTTTCTTTTTGTTCAGCAAAACTTACTCCCTTTTTTTAAGTGAATGTTTTTAGGGTGTAACTTTCTGTAAAATTTATACTCAGTGTATAGCTCTAGGAGCTTTGACAAATGCAAGAAGTCACATAACCATTACAATCTAGATGTAGAATGGTTTCATTATCCCCACACCCGATCCCCCAAATACGCTCATGCTTCTATGTAGCCAAACGCTGTCCCCACCCTGTCCCCTGGCAACAACTGACCTGTTCTCTATCCATATAGTTTCCCTTTTCCAGACTGCCATGTAAGTGGAATTGTACAGTATGTAGCATTCTTTCACTCAGCATCATACATTTGAGATTTATACTTAGGAAACAATTATTGTTTTGTAAAAGGAAATGGACAACTCGTTTTTTAATCCAACAACTTTTTTACTACTTCGTCATGAAATAAACAAGAAACTTCTGTGTGGTACCAGATATTTTCATACTCACTCCCTATTTTGTTAAGTTTCATATTCTAAAGGTCTTGCTTTTATAAAATAAACTACATTGATGGAAACCTGTAGCACATAAATGGCAATCAACCAGTGGAGGTACCATGGCAACCCCTGTGTGTTTGCTGAACTCTTTCTGATTCTGGAGATGATCTTGTGTAGTTTCCGGAACTTGTGTTGAGCTAATTTGAGAACTCAGTGAAGGCACTATTGTCAATCTAAATATCAGTAAAGATTAGTTTCTTTCTTTCTTAGAAAAAAAAAGAAATGCTAAATATCAGTAAAGATTAGTTTCTTTCTTAGAAAAAAAATACCCCAAATAACTATTATATTATTCTCATTCTTCGACTCACTGGATCATCTTGTATACCTACGTATATACTTCTTTCTTGGAGAGCTTTGCTTTCGAGCCATAGTTCTCAAACATAGCTGTGCATCATAATAACTCAAGGTGGCCATTAAAATGCAAATTCCAAGGCCCCTTTGCAGGCCTATTCAACATGTGTCCCTGGGGAAGAAGAGCCTAGGCAATTGTATTTGATATGTTTTCCCAGAAGACTCTTATGCAGCTAGCCCAGCACTTGACGGACACAGGGGTTCAAAGGCCAGTGGTCTAGTGCCTCGCTACTCAGAGCTGGATCCAGAAGCACCACCTGAGAGTTTGTTGGAAATGAGAACCAACCCCTGGCTCCACCTCAGAGCCACTGGATCAGAATCTGATTTTTAACAAGAACAGGTGATTTACATGTATGTGAAAGTTTGAGAGATGCTGCTCTAGTGCCGGAATTCCTAAACCCCCAGTGACTGTAAAGTGAATGTTCTTCCTGAAGTCTCCAATTGGCACCCAGGGAAACTGACTCAAATTTATGGGAGTCTCCAACTCTAATTTGTTGGGGGAGATATAAGGGCAGGCTGATGTCACAAATTCCACTTACCAGATTGTAACACTGGAGAATCATATGACTGAGAACACACTGTCAGGTAAATTTCCAATGAGGTCTCTGATACATAGTGAATATTCTTTGTTGTTTTTTAATTGTAGTAAGAACATTTAACATAAGATCTTCCCTCTTAACAAAATCGTAAGTGTACAATACAGTACTGTTAAATATAGGCACAAGGTTGTATTGCAGATCTCTAGACCTTTTTTTTTTTTTTTTTTTTTTTTTTTGAGGCGGAGTCTTCACTGGGTCGCCCGGGCTGGAGTGCAGTGGCGCGATCTCGGCTCACTGCAAGCTCCGCCTCCCGGGTTCGCGCCATTCTCCTGCCTCAGCCTCCTGAGTAGCTGGGACTACAGGCGCCCGCCACCGCGCCCGGCTAATTTTTTTGTATTTTAGTAGAGACGGGGTTTCACCGTGTTAGCCAGGATGGTCTCGATCTCCTGACCTCATGATCCGCCCGCTTCGGCCTCCCAAAGTGCAGGGATTACAGACGTGAGCCACAGCGCCCGGCACAGATGTCTAGAACTTATTCATCTTTCAAAACTGCAACTTTATACCTGTTGAACAAAATTCCCCTTTCTTTTGTCCCAACAGCCTCTGGCAATCACCACTGTACTCTCGGCTCCTGTGAGTTTCACTATTTTAGAAAACCTCATATAAATATGATCATGCATTATTTGTCCTGCTGTGACTGGCTTGTTTCACTTAGCATAGAATCCTCCAGGTTCATCTGTATTGTCACATATGGCAGGATTTTCTTCTTCTTTCTTCTTTGTTCAAGGCCGCATAGTATTCCATTGTATATATATGCCACGTTTTCTTTATTCATCCATTGAGGGACATTTAGGTTGTTTCCATACCTCGGCTATCGTGAATAACGCACAAGGAACGTGGGATTGTTAATATCTCTTTGAGATCCTGATGTCAATTCTTTTGGCTATATACCCAGTAGTATGATTGTGGGATCATATGGTAGTTCTATTTTTAATTTTTTAAAGAACTTCCATCCAGTTTTCCATAGCGGTCGCACCAGTTTACATTCCTGTCAACATTGTATAAGCATTTCAGTTAATCTACATCATCACCATTGTTATCTTTTGAATTTTTTAAACAATAGCCGTCCTAACAGATATGAGGTGATATCTCATTAGGGTGTTGATTTCCCTTTCTCTGATGATTAGTGATGTTGAGTATCTGTTGCAAATAGGGACAATTTTACATTTTCCTTTCTGATTTGGATGCTTTTTATTTCTTTTTCATGCCAAATTTTCTGGTTAGAACTTTTAATACTATGTTGAATAAAAGTGATAAGAGTGGGCATCCTCATCCTGTTTCCTGATGTTAGAGAAAAATATTTCAGACTTTCACAAATTAAGAATGATGTTAGCGTTGGGCTTGGCATATATAGCCTTTATTGTGTTGAGGTGTTTTTCTCTATGCCTAGTTTGTTGAGAGTTTTTATTATGAAAGGGTGAAGGATTTTGTCAAATACCTTTTCTGCATCTGTTGAGATGATCATGTGATTTTCATCCTTCAGCCTGTTGATGTGGTGTATCACATCCATTGCTTTGTGAATGTTGTACCATCCTTGCATCCCAGGGATAAAGGTCACTTGGTCATGGTGTATGATCCTTTTAATATACTGCTGAATTTTGTTTCACTAGTATTTTGTTGAGGATTTCTGCATCTATATTCATCAGGGATATTAGCCTGTAGTTTCTTATCGTTTTATCTGGCTTTGGTATAAGGGTAATGCTGGCCCCATAAAGTGAGTTTAGACGTGTTCTCTCCTCTTAGACATTTTGGAAGAGTTTGAGAAGGAAAACAATAAATAAAGGAAGCTTTCGCTACTCAATTTTCATCATTTGAACAGCCTCAGGTGACAAGGCCCCGTGGCTGGAGGCGTTCTTCCTTCTGGCTTCAAGGTGAAGACTTCACTGAACTTTGTTTTCACTGGTGCCTGAGGTGTGGGAATTAGGGAGAATCCCAGAGTCTTTCCTAGGGTAAGACTGCTTTGATGTCTTTGCCAATGTTTATTTTTCTAACTGAATTTACAAATAGGAAAGGTTATTTTTAGTGACAGAAGCAAAAGCTCAACAGTTCTTCCGGGGATTTAGATGTGGGAACTGTGTTCCTCCTACTTCTCTCTCCCTAAATTCCCTCTCTTTTCTCCCAAGGACATTTTATCTGCCTCAAGATAATGTGATATGGAGGAAAAAAGCACTGGACTGGGACCCAGCAGGACTGAGTCTTGTCTGGACTGACACCAATGAGCCATAGGTTTGCTAGAGCAGAGGTGGCTGAGTGGAGTGGTAATGAGTAACAGGAGCACTGCAGACAGACTAGCCACTGAGTATCTGCTTCCACTACTTACTGGTTATGTGTCTTAGGCAAATTATTAACCTCTGTGTTTTATATTGTCCTTATGTATAACATGGGAATCATAATGTGTCTACCTCCTAGGACTGCTTCAAGTGTAAGATGAGGTAATTGACATTAAAAGCACTTAGGACTGTATGAAGCATGCTTTTACCTTTCTGATTCATACTGTTGCTGACAAGTCAGTCATCTAAGTTATGTCCAAGTGCTGGAATCTCACCACATGCAGAACATCCTGTAGACCTGAGGATCATCTGATGCAGAAAAAAGAAGGCAAAGTAGGCTGCTTTTCTTCAGTCATATAAAGGATCGTCACACAAAAGAGATGTTTCTTCTTAGTTGCTTGGAAAGTTCGTTGGAGTTTAATTCAAATACTGGAAATAATCAGCAGTATTTCTATACATTAGTAATGAATTATCTGAAAAAGAAATCAAGGAAACAATCCTGTTTACTATAGCCTAGCAAAAAATACTTGTGAATAAGTATAAGCAAAGAGGTGAAAGATCTGTACACTGAAAACTGTAAAACATTGAAAAAGACAAAACAATGAAGAAATTCTGTAATCAACGGAACTTGAGAATGAAAATCGCCATTTTGCGATTGTCTTCATAACTGAAATAATTCAAGCCAAAAGGTCTTTGTTTGGATTAGCTTAGAAGGTATTCTCCTCTCTAAATTGTGACTCTAGAAAAGCAGGGAGATTCCTCTTCTCCTTGTGACAACCTGAAAGTTATTTTTCAATCTCCTTACCACTCTTACTGCTGTCTTTATCCCAGCAAGGGGAATAGTTCACTTCTTTTCCAAACAGACATGACGGTGTCAGTTGTCGTCAGAGCTGGTAGAGCCATCTTTCAGATGGGGAAAGTGATACCAAAAGTCTTGTATTATGTTAGAAACAGCAAGTCAAAAGGGTAAGATCAATAAATTGTTGGAAACGTAAAAGCTCCCAGGATATCCTTGGCACAGTAAGAGTTACTTAATAATGGAAAACCAGCAAGTTAACATGGAAAGTTTAGTTTAATAAAACCACAGGTAAGCATTGGTAGGCTATGGAAATATTCACACACAGTGCATGCACACTGCTATCTCTGTCAGTTTCTCTGCCTGCCATTGCCACATTTCTTGACTTTCAGTGACAAGATGTACTTGTGAATCAGGTTTCCAGCTGTGGCAACCCTCAGTCACTACTGTGTAGTCATAATATCAAATATCTCTGATCTCCTATCCCACTAATCTGTCTTTCCCTGCTTATATCACTGGTTTTCATAGTCACTTTGGGCTGCTATTACAGAATATTATAGACTGAGTGGCTTAACCAACAAACACAGATTTCTCATATTTCTGGAGACTGGGACTATGAGATCAGGGTACCAGCATGGTTACATTGTAGGTGAGGGCTCTCTGTGTGGTCGGACAGCTTCTTTTCTGGATGCTCATGTGGAAGAGATATCTGTGGTATCTTTCATCTCCTTATAAAGACACTGATCCCATAATGCGGGCTCTGCCCTCATGACCTCATTTAAACCTAATTACTACACAAAGACCCAATCTCCAAATACCAACACCTTTGGGATTAGGACTTCAACATAAGAATTTTGGGAGGATGCAAACATTCAGTCCATAGCACTGGTCTAGTTACTCTTGCCTCTGAGCCCTTGCACTGAATCTTCTTGTTGCCTGGAACATTCCTCTCTCTCATATCCACACGTCTCTTTTCCTACCTCCTTCAGGTCCATTTTCAAATGTCACTTGTTTCCTCTCAGTGATGACTTCCCTGACCTCCCCATTTAAAATGACCTCCCATGGCCCTCATTGTCCTCTTTCTTTGTTACTGTATACCATTGCACTCATCACCTTCTTTCACAGTGAGTTTCCCTAGAAGTAGACCTTGTTCCAGGATTTCCAGTGTAAGTGGTTTATTCAGGAGATGCCTTATAGTTATTCCACCTAAATGGAGAAGGAGCTGGGATATTTACATGCCAGCTTCCATTAGTCATAGATTGTGGACTTTTTGGGAGTGGAGTGTTGATTTCCTGGCACTTCTCCTCAAGGTGGGCAAATAAGCCTTCTGTAACTTTGGAGAAAGAACTAAGACCTGATGTAGATGCTGATCCCTGGAATATCAGGGAGTTTACCAGAATGCTGAGGTCCAGGGATGTGGGTGGAGCACTGACAATATCTGCTATATCATCTGATATACTATATAGCTTACTATTTATATCTATATATGTGTATATATATGACATATTTATATCATATATACATTCTTCCAGAATGTAAGCTTTATAAGACAGATATTTTTGCCCATTTAGCTCACTCCTGAACTTAGAATGGTGACCTGGCACATGTTGGTGTTTAATAAATGTTTGCTGAATGAATGAATTATGTAAATGAGAGATTTTAAGCTGTGAGTTGTGATCCATCCAACAGGTCATGAAATTAATGTAATGGCTCCTGAACAGCATTAAAGAGATAGAGAAACAAAAAAATCAGTCAATACTGCAAGTAGTAAGGGTAATACTATTGTAAAAAAATATTTCACTGCACTTATTTAATATGCATATTATAATTAAATTAAATAAAAATATACATATGATATCTATTTTGAGTCCTAAAGTAAAATGTGTTTTTCACTCTAGATTATGATACGTGACCATCATTGATCAATTTACTCCTTTTAGAGACCAGTAGATCAAGGCCCAGAGAAGTGAAGGCTGTTCCCAGGTCACAAAACTGGCCCCATGACATCATAGCTCCTCTGGCTGTCTAGCAAATGACAGACACTGGAAATTTATTTTATGGAACAGAGGCCTCCAGTTAGGTCTCCTTCTGAGCAAAAGGAAAGTAGATCCTTTGTATACATCCAAACCAAGTTGCAAACCCGTGAGTATCTGGTGTTCTAGGGGTGGCCGAGAGCTTGGCCTGGCTGTCAATATGGCTTCAGTCATGGCATCTGCTTGCCAATGTGCCTGTGTGTGCATCAGGGTTGAGTTGGCTTTGCTATCTGCATCTGAGCACAAAACACAGTCTTTCCAGGGCTTGCCTAGCTTCCACTGCCGTCAATACAGTCATTAAAAAAAATTGACATGATGGGATCATGTCCCATGAAAGAGATTTTCTAAAGCATTATCTTTATTATTGTTTAATTCCACTTTTAAAATTCAGATTAAAAGCAAGAACCTGCTCAGAGCCAGCCACCCTTCTTGCTTGTCATTTGCTCCCTTCTCTTACACTTCCTACACAGAAAAACAAAACAGGTGGAAGGCATTTTCCAGCCTCAGGGCCATGCTTCTGAGAGAACAATGCCTCCTATATTGCCATCTACAGGGTGTTGTGCAGGTTTGCTCTGTAAACCTGCAGTCCTTTCTGGAGCCAAAGGAGGAGTTGTTGGTAATAATAAAGTCCATGAAGTCACAGCAGTGTTCTGCTCACTCATGTCACAAGGAAATGTTTGGGGGTTTTGTGGAACACATTTCCAGCCAGGACCAGAAGCACAAGGGAGCTCCATTTAATGCCATCTCAAGGTGGGGTGGGGCTAGGGTTAGGGTCTTGTTTAGGCAAAAAGGGAATCAGAGACACCTTGGAAACCCAGTTCATAGGGACCAAAAGGGCCAAGATGGGCCATTTGTGAAGTGAATATATACTCCTCAAATGCCGTTTTCTCCCAGGTATTACAAATACATTATCTTCAGTGTTCATGAGTAGAGAAAGAAGGAAATGGGGAAGAGGAGGGGAAGGGAGGCAAAAGGAGGAGAGAGGAGGAGAGAAGGGGAGGGGAGGAGGAAGAGCAGAGGAACAAATGTGTTTATCTTTCTTATTTAGCTGCTGCCTGCTGCCCTTGCTCCTTTTGGTTGGCCTTTTTTAGGTCAGGAAAGCAGACTCGGGTCACTACACACAGGAGCTCTCAGTCCCATCTTCTTTTATTCCAGACATCCATCCCCAGAGTTGCCCTTGTTCCTCAGCATGTGATTGGGGTTGGGTAGTGGGCAGTGGTGGCAGGAGGCAGAGGGAGTAGAAGTGCTTTCGGAGGCAATAAAACCTTGTCACTCACATCCGCTGAATAAACCATCAGCATTGCTGGTGACCTAGCTAGAAACTGAAAACACTAAGACAAAAGCTAGGAAATTAACCTTTTATCCCCTGTTACTTCTTTTTAAAAAAATTTAATGGGAAGGTAGACTCTCTCTGGCTAACATACAGTACACTGGAAAAATTGCTTCCTTATGGAGGAAGAAAAGCCACCAGCAGAGCTGAGAGGAGCAGAGCAGCTGCCTGGAGACTTGGCAGGCTGGGCGCCTTGTCAGATCCTGCCAAAGAAACTGTGGCCAGCATGGCCTCCTGGCCCTTCTCAGGCCCTCTTCCAGACCTGTGGACTTCCTTTATTGGCTGAAATCATGAAACTAACTTGTGCTCCATATGATAGAAACAGGGAGGTTTAAGCTAATTTCTACCTTGACATTTCCAATGAGAGAAACAGATTAATGAGTTAAATGGAAGGGTGATTTTCCCCTTGGCCTCTTTACCATATCTTTTGCCTCCTGTTGACTAACAATGCAAGGGCAGATTAGGTGATTCACAGAAATCCTGTGTGCCAGGGCTTCTTGCATGGGGAGGATGTGGTGCCAAGAGAAACACACCATGATCCATTCAGACTGAAAGGCACACAACGTCTCTCATTGTTTATGCCGTATGGAGCACCTTAGTGCTGTCCACGGAGATCCATCAGACCCATCTTCAAGTGCATTTGGGATATACTGATTTATTTTCCTGTGGTTGTAGAATAGGTCTTCTATCATGCAGCATTTAAACTGGTTTAAGCTATTTAATGCTTCCAGACCAAGGAAAATGTATTTATTTGCTTGAGTCAGTTGACTTATTCCCTTCCTGAATTCAAAAGGCCACGAGTCCTGATCACCATGGGATATTGCGCTTCTAATGTGAAGTCGGGCTGGTCTCAAAAGTATCCTGGTGTTTCTCCTTTTCATGAACATATTTCTTAAAAGGAAAGAACAAGCATCTTCATCAACTACACAAATCTTCCAGGAATTCATGTTTTTCGTAATGTTAACTTTAACTTTTAACCCTTCTATTGCAATTGAAGCCAATCACATAGTTCAAGTTATAATGCTTTCATTTATATATAAAGCAAAGGCTATAAATGGCAGCTATAGCATTGAAGTTGAATGAAGCTCATGGACTTTTCTTTTTATTTGATCCAAAATTGTTTGGGTCAAAATTTTAAAATTAAGAGATTTTACCATAAAATCTGTATCTGCAGCTTTTCTTGAAAATCCATGTTTGTCACTGTCTGTCTGTTCATGTTGCTATAACAAAGTGCCTTGGACTGGGTAAATTATAAATAATAGAAACTTATTGCCCGGGTGCGGTGGCTCACGCATGTAATCCCAGCACTTTGGGAGGCAGAGGCAACTGGATCAGCTGAGGCTAGGAGTTCGAGACCAACCTGGTCAATGTGGCGAAACCCCATATCTACTAAAGATACAAAAATTATCCAGGCGTGGTGGTGGGTGCATGTAATCCCAGCTGCTCAGGAGTCTGAGGCAGGAGAATCACTTGAACTGGGGAGGTGGAGGTTGCAGTGAGCCAAGATCGCACCACAGCTCTCCAGTGTGAGCAACAGAGTGAGACTCCAACTCAAAAACAAACAAACAAACAAACAAAAAACAAAAAACAACAAAACAAAACAAAAAAGAAACTTATTGCTCACAATTTTGGAGGCTGGGAAGTCCAAACACAAGCGTTAGCAAATTCAGTGTCTGGTAGGTGATTTCACATGGCAGAAGGAGCAAGGGTCCTCCTTTAAGCCTCTTTTATAAGGATGCTAATCCCAATTGTGAGGGTGGACCCATATGACTTAATCACATTTCAAATGCCCCACCACTTGATATTGTCACACTGAGTGTTAGGTTCTAACATATGAATCTGGTTGGGGGATACCCACATTCAGAACATAGCAGTCACCATGGGACTCACATTCCTGCCTGTCAGCAATCTATTTGTACTATCCTGTGGCTTCCCTATGAAGTGGTGCCTGCCCTCTCCATTCTCTTAGAGAGAGAGTTCATCCCAGGCTCCTCTCATTATTTCTCTACCCTGAAGTCATGTCAGTTACTTTGTTATTTTACTTGTATTGTTGTTTTTCTTAGACTAGAAAAATATTTTTCTGTGCCCAGAGGACTATTAATAGTGGGAAAAACAAAAGTTAAACTGGAAAAAGCTCCACATTTCTAAGAGCACACATGGAGAGATTCTAATTGCCAGAGAGAAAGTAACTTTTATCCTTGAGCTTGCTTCATTCAGAAAGGTTGCCTCTGGCTGTTGTGCGCATTTGTGATTGCAACCCCCAGTATATCCTGTTTCTAACACCCTCTCTATACATTCTGTGGCGGCAGCCCATCCTCTGTCATACCTTCGGTTCTCTAACTGATTTCTTTTATAATACCACACCTAAGCGAATGTTAGATGATTCCAGAAAATGAGAATCCAACTGATTGAAGGTAAGAATTAGAATTTCATGGTCATCAGCAAAGGGTAAAAATAAAATGTAGAGATAATAGGAGATATGTGTTTTTTTCCTTATTGCTGATGGTTACAGAAGCAGAGGTTGAAAAATCACTATTGGGTCTCATAAAGGACAAACTTTGACTTCTTATTTCCCATAGATACAGTTTTTTATCTTCAGGATTCACATGTTTAAAAACTCAAATACAAAACTTACTTTCTCTTTGCCAATTAGAATCTCTCTACGCATTCTCTTGGAAACAAGTACGCTTCCACAAAGGTATCCAAGATGGTGGCTCTGAATTCCCTAAGCTTTCTACAAAAGCTTCTCATCAGAGACTTTAGGAAAGTTCCTTGAGGTATAAGGCAGTTTCCAAAACAAAGCCACCAAGTGTCAAATTTAGACATGTAATAATAAATGTCTGTTGTGAAAAAGCCAATAACAGATGAGAGACAGGAACCCAGATATAATGATATTGAAGGAAGGTGGATTTTTTCACTAAATTTTTCCTCGATATTTCGTAGAACTCCAGGATAATTTTATATATTTTTAAAAAATTCCCAGGGTGCTGCAGACTCCCACTGTGAAGTGAATCTCTGGGGCAGAAAATCTCTTTTTACCACTTGCCCTAGCAAATAGCAACTTAGTGAGTAAAACTCGTCAAAATTAGGCAAGCCCTCTCTGTCTCAGAAAGGTGTGACTCATTCAAAATGAGCCATGAGGAAAAACGCAGTTTTTAAGAGAATGTAAGCTTTAAGAAAATGAACTGTGGAGGTTGGGGGTTAGGAGAGGGGAGAGCTTAGAACTTCAGAGATGTAATTAATCCGTTCAGGATTTAAAATGAATGTTACTTTGCAAGAATTATATTCAAGTAGGCATGTGAGAGAAATGGGGGCCAGGGAAAGACTCAAAGGTAAATGGCTAAGAGGGGATTACTCTCTAGATTTTAGAGAGAGAAAGAAATCTTCACACACACACACACACACACACACACACACTCTGACGCACATACAATTATTTAACATTTGCCAGATTTGCTTTATCTATATGTATATATGTTTTATGCTTATAAACATGTGCATATATGATCATTCTGTTTTATCACACACACACATATACATGTTCTGAAGCATTTGATAGAAAGTTGCAGATAGCAGAAAACTATACCCTTAAACATGAAAGAACACAGGCATTCTTCTGTATAACCACAGTAGCATAATGACATTCAAGAATTCTTTATTTATTTATTTTTTTGAGACAGAGTCTCTCTCTGTTGCCCAGGATGGAGTGCAGTGGCTTGATCTCGGCTCACTGTAACCTCCACCTCCCATGTTCAAGCAATTCTCCCACCTCAGCCTCTCAAGTAGTTGGGATTACAGGTGTGTGCCACCACACCCAGTATGATGGTTAATACTGAGTGTCAATTTGATTGGATTGAGGGATACAAAGTATTAACCCCGGGTATGTCTGTGTGGATGCTGCCAAAAGAGATTAACATTTGAGTCAATGGGCTGCGGAAGGCAGATCCACCCTTAATCTGGTGGGCCCAATATAGTCAGCTTCCAGTGAATAGAAAGCAGGTAGAAAAACATGGAAAGGAGAGATGAGCCTAGCCTCCCAGACTACACGTTTCTTCTGTGCTGGATGCTTCCTGTCCTCAAACACTGGACTCCAAGTTCTTCCTTTTTGGGACTCAGACTGACTCACCTTGCTCCTCAGCTTGCAGACAGCCTATTGTGGGACCCTGTGATTGTGTAAGTTAATACTTAATAATAAACTTCTCTAACTATCTGTCCTATTAGTTCTGTCCCTCTAAGAGAACCCTGAATAGTACACCCAGCTAATTTTTGTATTTTTAGTAGAGACAGGGTTTTGCTATGTTGGTTAGGCTTGTCTTGAACTCCTGGCTTCAAGTGGTCTGCCCACCTTGGCCTCCCATAGTGTTGGGATTACAGGCGTGAGCCACTGTGCCTGGCCCAAGAAATTTAATATTGAGATAATGTATTAGCCCCTTCTCATACTGCTAATAAGAACATACCCGAGACTGGGTAATTTATAAAGAAAAAAAGGTTTAATGGACTCACAGTTCTACATGGCTGTGGAGGCCTCACAATGATGGCAGAGGGTGAAGGAGGAGCACAGGCATGTCTTACATGGTGACAGGCAGGAGAGGGTGTGCAGGGGAACTGCCCTTTATAAAACCATCAGATCTTGTGAGACTCATTCACTATTATTAGAACAGCATGGGAAAAACCCACCCCCATGATTCAGTTGCCTCCTACTGGGTCCCTCCCACAACAATGTGGGGATTATGGGAGCTACAATTCAAGATGAGATTTGGGTGGGAGCACAGCCAAACCATATCAATCTGCCCTGGCCCCTCTCAAATCTCATGTTCTCACAATTCAAAACACAATCATGCCCTTCCAACTGTCCACCAAAGTTTTAACTAATTCCAGCATTAACTCAACAGTCCAAGTCCAAAGTCTCATCTGAGACAAGGCAAGTCCCTTCTGCCTATAAGCCTATACAATCAAAAGCCAGTTAGTTATTTCGTAGTTACAGTGAGGGTACAGGCATTGGGTAAATACATCTGTTCCAAATGGGAGAAACTGGCCAAAACAAAGGGGCCACAGACCCCATGGAAGTCCAAAATCCAATAGAGCAGTCATTAAACCTTAAAGTTCCAAAATGATCTCCTTTGACTCCATGTCTCACATCAAGGTCATGCTGATGCAAGAGGTGGGCTCCCATGGCCTTGGTCAGTTCTGTCCCTGTGGCTTTGCAGGGACCAATCCCCCTCCCAGCTGCTTTCACAGGCTGGTGTTGAGTGTCTATAGTTTTTCCAGGTACACAGTGGAAGCTGTTGGTGGATCTACCATTCTGGGAGCTGGATGATGGTGGCCCTCTTCTCACAGTTCCACTAGGCAGAGGACTCTGTGTGGGGGTTCCAACCCCACATTTCTCTTCTGCACTGCCAGCAGAGGTCCCATCCCTGCATGAAACTTTGCCTGGACATCTAGATGTTTCCGTACATCCTCAGAACCTAGGTGAAGGTTCTCAAACCTCATTTCTTGACTTCTGTGCACCTGAAATCTCAACACTACATGGAAACTGGCAAAGCTCTGGCTTTCACCCTCTGAAGCCATGGCCTGAGCTGTACCTTGGCCCCTTTTAGCCACTACTGGAGCAGCTGGAACACAGGGCAGCAAGTCCTAAGGCTGCATACAGTAGGAGGGCCCTGGACTCAGCCCATGAAACCATTTTTCCCTCCTAGTCCTCAGGGCCTGTGATGGGAGGGGCTTCCAAGAAGGTCTCTGACATGCCCTGAAGACGTTTTCCCCATTGTTTTGGTGATTAACATTCGGCTCCTGGTTACTTATGCAAATTTCTGCAGCAGGCTCAAATTTCACCCTAGAAAATGGGTTTTTCTTTTCTATTGCATCATCAGGCTGCACATTTTTCAAACTTTGATGTTCTGCTTCTTCTTGAATGCTTTGCCACTTAGAAATTTCTTCTGCCAGAAAACCTAAATCATCTCTCTCAAGTTCAAAGTTCCACAGATTTCTAGGGCAGGGGCAAAATGCTGTCAGTCTCTTTGCATAGGAAAAGTGACCTTTACTCCAGTTCCTAACAAGTTCCTCACCACCCTCTGAGACCACCTCAGACTGGATGTTATTGTCTATATCACTTTCAGCCTTTTGGTCAAAGCCCCTTAACAAAACTCTATGAAATGTCAAACTTTCTCACATCCTCTTGTCTTCTGACCCCTTCACGTCTCTAGGAAGTTCCAAAATTCCCCGCATTTTCTTGTCTTCTTCTGAGCCCTCTAAACTGCTCCAACGTCTGCCTGTTACACAGTTCTAAAGTTACGTCCACATTTTCGGTTATCTTTACAGCAGGGCCCCACTCCTGGTACCAATTTACTGTTTTAGTTAGTTCTCACACTTCTAGTAGAAACATACCAGAGACTAGGTAATTTATAAAGAAAAAAAGGTTTAATGGACTCACAGTTTCACATAGCTGTGGAGGCCTCACAATCATGGCAGAAGGTGAAGGAGGAGCAAAGTCATGTCTTACATGGCAGCAAACAAGAGAGTGTGTGCAGGGGAACTGCTCTTTATATAACCATCAGACCTCATGAGGCTTATTCACTATCACAAGAACAGCACAGGAAAAACCTGTCCCCAGGATTCAATTATCTCCCACCTTGTCCCTCTCATGACACATGAAGATTATGGCAGCTACAATTCAAGATGAGATTTGGGTAGGGACACAGACAAACCATATTAAATAATAATATTTAATACATAGTTCATACCCAGAATTGCCCCCAAATGTCCTTTATTTATTATTAGTTTTGGAGTAAAGTGAAAGCAAGTTTATTAAGAAAGAAATGAAATAAAAGAATGACAATTCCATAGGCAGAGCAACTCCCCAAATGTCCTTTATAGCTATGCATATACATGATTTTCCCAAGATTCACTTATGAATCACGTTTTGCATTTGAATGACATTTTTCTTTAATCTTTATTTTAGAACAACCACCCTGCTTTTCATAGCATTGATATTTTTGATGAGCCCATACCAGTAGTCTTGTATCTTCCTTTATTTTTTAAATCTTGTGTGCATGTGTATTTTGTACCATTGGGTAGATCTTATTGTTTAAAAGTACACACTGTGAAAAGGGGTGGCTTCAGTTACCATCCCAGGTCCATTTATTAGCTTTGGGCTCTTAGACATGTTATTTAAACTCTTTGTGCCTCAGTTCATCTAAACCATGGTTATAAGTTATCCGAATGTTCAGAAGGATACCGAGCACATACAAATTGTTAGCTATTGCTGTTTGTCTTATTGTATCATTAGAGAATATACTCTGATTCAATCTTGGAGCAGGTGGGATAGTTTTATATGATTACTGATACTCCAGTTGCAGTGAAAACAATTTCTTCTTAGCTTAGAATAATAGTCACAGTAGTGTATAGTATATCCTAACTTCTCATCAAAGATAAAATCATGTTGTCTCTAATTACTGTATATACTGATTCATATTTAAGTTATGCCAACATTATATGACAAATTATAACACTAACTAACAGTATACATAGAGGTTAATTGTGTGGGCTTGGGAGTAAAACTACCTGGATCTGTTACCCTGCCTGGGCACTCATGAGCTATTTGAACAAATCACTTATCTCTCTGAGCTGTTATTTCCTCACCCGTTAAATGAGGTTAATAACTATCTTAGAGATATGTTTGCAAAACACGTTCTTTTCCTGGCACCTAGGAAACCTTTTAAAATCTTCTCTAGAACAACAACAACAACAACAAAATCACTTATTAACTTGCCTTCAGGAGATACAAACACTTAATAAAATTACTAAAAATTATTAAACATCAGTGATTTTATTAATGATAACCGTAGGACAATTTTGCTTAAAATTAGCCAGGCCATTCTCTTTGTTCCACATTTTTAAAACATCTGGATCCTCTTTAGATGACACATAAACCTGTACTTTAGAGGGTAAAAGTATTTGAAAATTTACAGTAACTTGTGGAAGTTGTTTTGTCTCATTTTATCACCTTTACTTAAAAGTTGGCAAGCATTTTAAGGAAAGGCAAAGTGATGTTGTAGGAAGGACATGGGATATGTGGAGAGAGAACCTGGCCCTGCCCCCTTCTAGGTACATGGCATTGGAAAAATAACCCAAGATTTTTACACTCTAATTTTTTCTTTTGTGAGAAAGTATATAATACAGTGCCTAAAACACAGTGACTTCTCAATCAATGGTTCCTTTCTTCCCTCTTTCCTTTCTTCCTTCCCTGCTTTTTTTCTTTCCTTGCATCTTTCACGTCTTCTTCCTCTTTTCCCCGTTCTTCTCATTCTCCCTTCTTGAGTACATGAACTAATGGTGAGCATGTAAGTGGAGAGTGTCCAGAGAAATATTTTTAGAGACCTTTAAAGTAAGATCTCATCCATTCCTGTTCCTCACTTGGGAAACACTACGTCCATGTCCTATACATACCTCTGAGCTTGGCAAGGACTTTACGTGCACCAACGCAAAGGAAGTACTGAAGTGCTGTATCTGTCTGATTTAGCAATATCAGTGTCTCCAGAAAACTCTCCCTCACAAATTAGATGGAGCTTGGCATTCTTTTATCAGAAAATATAACCTTTCATTCCACAGTGAGACAAAGGTTTGGAATGCCAATCCCTTTAGTAACGGGAAAACAATGACTTCAAGATTGCCCTTTTCAAAATAAAACAGGCCTCGGAAGCCTGAATGGATGAGAGACCGTGTATAGAAAAAAGAGCTTAGGTTGCCACTCTCCTCAACCATCACCTCCACCATCAACAAAGGCCAAAGCCACTTTTCCACTGTCATGACTTTGTTAAGGCTATCTTGTCAGATATGCTTGAGAAGGCAAGTGTGTATTTTGCAATTTTTGGTATGTGGAGAAGTCAAAGTAACTGTTTTCAAACTTTTAAAAGTCTCAGGACCTTCTACACTCTTAAAATTATTGAGAGCCCCAAAGAAATTTTATTTATGTGCATAGTATCTATCGTATTAGAAAATATGAAAAAATATTTTTAAAATGTTTATTAAAAAATTCACCTAAAATAACAAAATCTATACATGTTAACATAAATATTGCATTTTTATTAAAATTTTCCAAAACGGAACCATTGTATGGAAATTGGTGTTGTTTGCATTTTTGCAAGTTTCTCTTAAGTATGGCTTAATAGAAGACAGTTGAATTTTCACATATGTTTCTACATTCAATCTGCTGTGACATGGTGCTTTGATTGATGTATATAAAGAAAAGCTAGCCCTAGACAAATGTGTAATTGGAGGGTATATTTTAATATTTTTAATGTAAGTGTAAGCAATTCACGCTTCAGCCTCCCAAGTAGCTGGGATTACAGGCGTGCACCACCAGGCCCAGCTATTATTTTCTATTTTTAGTAGAGACAGGGTTTCACTGTGTTGGCCAGGCTGGTCTGGAACTCCTGATCTCAAGTGGTCCACCTGCCTTGACCTCCCAAAGTGCTGGGATTACAGGCATGAGCCACCATTCTGGACTGCATTTTGAATGTTTGTATCCATGCATGCGTGGTTGTGTAACTCATGCATTGATTATTTTGAAAATATTGGTTCACCGAGTTACCAAGTTCTCCCAAGTAGTGACACATTTCATTAAACAATACAAAAAAAATATTTGTTAATATCATTATGTCTTCATATACTAGGGAGCTTCACAGTGATGAATTTTCAGTTTCACATTTTCTCTGGAGAGCTCAAATTTTATCACTGGCAACAAATGCTGTCAGTTGTTTTTCTTGACCTGGAAGGTTGACTTTGTTTATTTCTGAGATAGTGTCTATCACATTCTTGAGTCTGAATGGCCATAATTTATCATTTTTTTTTTCCAAGTAAAATTGGTGTTCTCTGAAAGAAAAACAAAAGCAGCTGGTTTACTTTGCCAGACAATCACATGAGTTCTTTTCCTCTCACAACTGGTATGAGAAAAAGTGTTATATGAACTCATTTCATCACACAGTATCAAAGATTTGTACTCAAGGTTTGAGAGTTCATAAAATTAGTAAATTTTATTGCTTCATTAAGGACATTGTTAAGTGAACTTGCTTTACCCCCACTCCTTTTACCTGTGAATCTCTGTCTGTATAGAGTACAATGACTATTGACACAGTGTGGGCCCTGCCTTGATTTATACTAATGTGACAGCAGTTTCACCTAGGATGGCTTTTGCACGTAAATGTCAACATAGTGGAAAAAAGCAAATACAATTATTACTATTATAAAAATCCATTTAGTCTTGTAGACCCAGCTCTGAAAGTGTCTCAAGAAACCCCCAGAGGTCTGTGGACCACACATTGCAAACACTGTTAAAGGATATGGGTCAATCCAATTTTAATCCTGCTGGTATACTTTCTGCAAGTCTTCAGTGGGAGTACTAAATCATCTGAAACCTAGTCTTGAGGGGCTAAAAACCTAGTGGAGAAAACAGACACACACACAACTCAATAAAAGCCACTCTACGCACAGGGAGCTATGGATGCTGAGGAGAGAGTAAAACTTTTGGCTTGGGGGATAGGAGAAGGCTCATCAGAAATGATCATTCTGGACCTTGCAAACCACATATGATTACCCAGTTCCAAGAAGAAGCATCAGCCCATACACATACAGCTGTCTGAACCTTTAGGGAATGGCAGGGAGGCTGGACTGGCTGGAGTGTAGGGTGTTTCAGAGTAGGTGGTAGCATAGCACTGGAAAGGTGGGTGGGCAGCAGGTTTTACAGGATCTTGAGAGCTTTGGCAATATACTACCTTGCTTCTTTTATGTTATATTGAGCAGACATGTTAATTGAACCCATAGCCATCATTCACAAAGTGTGGTCCCTGAACCAACAGCATCAGTGTCACCTGGGAACTGGTTAGAAATACAAATTCTCAGGCCCTATCCTTGGCCTATCGTATCAGAAACTCTAGGGTGGGTTCAGCAATCATGTCTTTATAGGTCCTTCTTGTTAAGAGTCTGATGCTCACTAAAGTGTAAGAGTATGTTTCTTTAAAGAGTGATCCTACCTGCATCTGAATCACCTTTGGGGAAATGTGCCTGAGGGGTGTTGCTGTTTGCCATATCTGCATATTCTTGGGCTGCACCTCAGAACAACAGAATCAGAACAGAATGGGGCCCGGGACCTGCGTGTTTGCAAGCTAGCTGTACAATTCTGACCGAAGTACAAATATCACTGACCTAACAGAGGCCAGGCTAAAGGAAACATTTCTGATTTTTTTTTTAACCAAATATTATAGTTTGGAGGAAGGAGTGTAAACCCAAATTTTATTGTAAGTAACTATCTACTTGTTTGCATTTTTACAGGATTATAAGTCAACCAAAAATTCTCCGTAGATTTACCATGCTTTTCAAAAACATTTTAGTATATTAATGATCTTTACAATTAGTGTATTGGATGGTGAGAGTGAAGAAGGTCACTGCCTGAATAAATAGTTGCAAAGTATGGCGAGATCTTTTGCAGAAAAGATTACCAGATAAAGATACACATTATAATGATCTAAGGAAAGTTTTATCTCCTGGTAGTTTCTAAGAGCATCCAGATGTCTAGCTTTGTTTTCCTCCAAGCTAAGTATACGTTAAGAGACACCCACAACTTAATTCCTTTAAATAGTTGCTTTAGTCAGATGTGTTATTTTCTCGATTTTTATAGTAAATTGAGGTAAATATAATTTAAATGGATGCTAAATGGACACAAATTTGCCAAGTGCTTCAAAATTATAGGGTATCCCACAGATCTTTGGGAGGTAAGGACACATATGTTGAGAGGATTTAGTTTATGTATTGGAGCCTAGAAATCCAACACGAACATAGGTGACTTGACCTAAGTAAGTACTGTTGGAGACACCCTGTGCAACTGTACATGAATGGATCAGGAAGGGGGAATGGATAGAAACAGGAGAAGGGCAGAATTTAAGGTGGGGGGCATATTTGAATCTTGCAGATTATTTTAAAAAGCTTTCTTTTTTTTTTCCAAAGGAAAATGAAAGCATTTTAAAACATGCTTTTTATACATAAACCTTATAAATAACAGCAATATAAGAGGCTAGTTATTCTGCAGTGATTGTCTACTGTCTTTAGTCTGAAAGTGGCTGGATTTTTGTTCTCTGTGTTTTATAAAGTACTTTGAGATGAGTATTTCCCTAAAATCAGAAAAAAAGAGGCAGGACTATATATTGAATTCCCACATCTTTCTCTCTACTATATTTGTCAGAGATCATTTTAATAAAAAGGTTTTTGTGATTATATGCATTTAAAAGAAGTTCAGACTTTTTTTGGAGGAAAGTTTCACATGAGTAAAGCAGTCTTTAAAAAGTTCCAGCAAACTGAATTTAATTTAGGCTTTTAATTTAGGCCTCCTATAATGTAGACAACAAGTGCTGTGGAGGTGGGGGTGGGGAAGGGTGTCTTCAGACCCCACCTCGAGATCTTTCCATCAGAAGTGTATGCTTCTCAGAGATACTCTCTGGTGCCCTTTTTGTTGGGACATTGGTTTCTGAAGTGCTTTTCAGAAAATGAAACTACCCCACCCCGTGTTTTAACTAATTCACAGATGTTGCAAGCACCTGCAGAATGTTGGAGTTAGCCCTGGGCAGGGGAGACCCTACCTAAACTTGCTGAAACTGGCCGAAGGACAGAGCTGGATCAGAAAGCACAGTTCATGGCCTTAACATAGGAGAAGGGTCTGTCTATGACAGTTGAGAGACATATTTTTAAAAAGAATCATTTGGGAAGACTTGCCTGGCCATTACTCCAGGAAAGCAAGTTCTACCTGATGAGGGCTTCCAGGCTTCTCTGTTTTAAAATTATTCATGCTGGTAAGACTGGCCATTTCCCAAGTGGGAAGAAATGCTGTTTTTTCTGATAGGCAGAAACCTCTCTGATATGCACTATCCATCTGGAAGGAGCAGTTTAAGCAAGCACATGCCTGATGTTGCTTTCTTGCCAAAACCTGCTGTGCTCAAACGAGTATCCCCTTAACATTTCATAACATTATGAATACCCCCTTTCAAAGTAAGCTAACATTGATTGTGACCCTTCCATATGCAAAACACTGCATGCTGTAGACTCAGTGGAAAGATCCAGGAAAAGGAGCTCTCGTTCCATCCCTAGGGAACCTCCGATTTAAAGGAGGAGGACTAATAAGTGTGTAAATGATTCTAATACAAAGAAGTTTTTGACAGGTGCTATAATAGAGTTGAAGAAACAAGACCTCACACATAAATAAATATACACATGAAGTATGCACACACTCACAAACACATACACTAAGTGGGTTGTACATTTCCAAAGCAAGTCCTATTAATTCACATTATATATCTCCAGTACTTTCATTACAATTTAACTGAAGAAGAGTATGACATATTCTTATAATGAAAACCTGATTTATTTGGAGCATATTAAAGCACATTCAGGAGATTTGTTTATTATTCAAGGACACCAGAGAAGTGCCATTTAAAACTCCAGAAAATTATTATGTTCCGCAAACTAAGATCCCAAACAGTCTTTGTCAACACAGATGCAGAATGAATGTAAGTGGGGTTAATGAATGTGAAACATTCAATGAGATATGAATGAACATGAAGTGGAACCTAATGAGGTCAGCTTGGTAGGAAGAAGGTGAATGGGGAGATATTTGGGGTTGTTTTTCAGATCCCTTGGAGTATTCCAGGAGAGATTCTCTAAGACTGAGACATTCTCAAGAGCCACAGCCTCACTAAGTACTCACTAAAGGCTTCTCAGTATCTCATATAGTGTATTATGTAGTGTATGTAGGGTATACCAGTTTTACTTCCCCTCAAGAGCCTCCTAGTATACTGGGGAAATGGACCAAAATGTAGCAAAGGACAGACAAATAATGTAGGTGACAAAAGCCCCAGGAGGCTAAAGGTAGGAAAGTTTTCCAAGAACAAGGAGGAGTTGGGGAGGGCAGCAGCTGGGAGCAGGTTTCTAGAAGGAGGTGGGATTTGAGTTGGGCCTTCGCAACCAAGTAGGAATGAGACAGGCAGAGAGAAGGTGGCTAGCATTCCAAGCAGAGAAATGCTCAGGTATTTTTCTACAGACACCCACAACCACACCAAATTTTGCATACAATTTCAGGGGATATTATCAACCCCTTCTAACCACAGACCAAGGTTAGGACGCCCTGCTCTAGCACTTATGAAACTGCAATAGAGCATGGTTTTTGAGCAAAATAGGGCAAAATAGGATTCCTTTTGTGCAAATAGAGTAAGAAGTAACACCCAATCCCGAGTAGTCAAAAGAAAAACCCTCCTGCCGCCTAAATTACGAAATTATAAGAACTAATTACTCAAACACAAAAACACCTCTGTGGCTGTGCCCTGTTTTCTTTTCTTTCTTTATTTTACTTTTTTTTTTGAGATAGGGTCTTGCTCTGTCACCCGGCTTGGAGTGCAGTGGCCTGATCATGGCTCACTGCCGCCTCAACCTCCTGGGCCTTAGAAATTCTCCTGCCTCAGCCTCCCAAGTAGCTGGAATTACAGGTGTGTGCCACTACTCCAGGCTATTTTTTTTTTTTTTTTTAGAGACGGAGTCTCTCTCTGTCGCCCAGGCTGGAGTGCAGTGGCGCAATCTCACTCACTGCAAGCTCCGCCTCCCGGGTTCACGCCATTCTCCTGCCTCAGCCTCTCGAGTAGCTGGGACTACAGGCGCCCACCACCGCGCCCGGCTAATTTTTGTATTTTTAGTAGAGGCGGGGTTTCACTGTGTTAGCCAGGATGGTCTCGATCTCCTGACCTCGCGATCCACCTGCCTTGGCCTCCCAAAGTGCTGGGATTACAGGCATGAGTCACTGCTCCCGGCTGCCAGGCTAATTTTTAAATTTTTTTGTAGAGATGGAGTCTTGCTATGTCACCCAGCTGGTCTTGATTTCCTGGGCTCAAGTGATTCTTCTGTTTCAGCTACATATCAGTCTCAAGAAACTAGTGTGACATGAGTTCATTTAGGACCATACTGTCTCACGCATCCATATGAAGAGACCACCAAACAGGCTTTGTATGAGCAACAAGGCTGTTTATTTCACCTGGGTGCAGGCGGGCTGAGTCCGAAAAGCGAGTCAGCAAGGGTGGTGGGATTATCATGAGTTCTTATAGGTTTTGGGATAGGCAGTGGAGTTAGGAGCAATGTTTTGTGGGCAGGGGGTGGATCTCACAATGTACATTTTCAAGGGTGGGGAGAATTACAAAGAACCTTCTTAAGGGTGGGGGAGATTACAAAGTACATTGATCAGTTAGAGTGGGGCAGAGACAAATCACAATGGTGGAATGTCATCACTTAAGACTATTTTCACTTCTTTTGTGGATCTTCAGTTGCTTCAGGCCACTTGGATGTATATGTGCAGGTCACAGGGGATATGATGACTTAGCTTGGGCTCAGAGGCCTGACACATGCCACATAATATTCTGGAATATTACAGTTAACAGATTCAGTGTTCATGTGACAGCATCTCCACAATAGGATAGGCTCCATTTCCTTGCAACAGAACTCACCTTTGAGAATTCAGTATGTCACTTATAAGCACCTTGAAGATCTGGGTCTCGGACCAATTGCATCATGATGATTCATCACGTAGAAAATGACTACTAATAGGAAGACACTCAGTGTAGTGACAAGCAATGCAATGTGGTAAGAACAAAACCATTCTCCTCCCTCACCCCTCGCCAATCTTAGGATTCTATTAATATGAGGAACAGATAATCTCACACTCATCACGCAAGTCAGAATCAACATGGAAAGGCTGGAGTGTGCACAAGACTAGCTACTTAATTTGTGGGTCCAGTGAAGAATAAAAATACGAGACCCTTGTTCAAAAATTATTAATAATTTCAAGAGAGCAAGAGCAGAGCATTAAACCAAGCGCAGGGTCCTTCTAAATGCAGGGTCATATGTGATTGCCTTGGTTTTCTCTGTAAAATCAGATAGTGGAACTGGCTAATCTCTAAAGAAATCTAATTTCAACAGTCTGCCATTCTCACTATAGCTTATTTTATAGTGTAGTTCTCTACAGTCACTATTTTGAAAGATAATTTTTCCTAAAGCCATTTTTCCTACCCCCCGTCTACTGATATTTCTATCATGGCCACCACCATTCTTATACTTTCTTAGAGCCATCTTGGTTTATTTCTTTTCCTCAACTTCTTTGTTCAACAAGCCACTAAGTTTTACTCCATAGAATATTTTATGTTTATTTGCTCCTTGCCATTCTCATAGCCAAGTCTATATGTCAGGTCTTAGGTTGTTACAACCACTTTTTAGCTAACCTTACTGTCTACATTAGTTTATCTAAGGCTGTGTAACAAATCATTCCAAAATTTATTATTCTTGCAGTTTCTGTGTGTCAGAAATTTGGGAACCGGTTAACTGAGGAGTTCTGCCTTAGGATCTCTCTCATAATGTCGAGTCATGATATCTCCAGTGATGCAGTCATCTGAAGGCTCACCAGACCAGAGGATGTGCTCCCAAGGTGGCTCGTTCACATGAGCTGGTCAGTTGTGACTGGTTGTTGGTGAGATGTCTCATTTTACTTTCTACATAAGCCTGTCCACTGGGCAGCTTGAGTGTCCACCCAATGTAAGGTCTGGCTCTCCCCAAAGTGAGGGATCCAAGAGAAACGGTAGACAGAAGCCACTCTTTGACAGCCTAGCCTCAGAAGGCACAGATCATCTCTTCTGCCATATCTTATTTGTTAGAAGTGAGTCACTTAATTAGGCTGCACGTTCAAGGGTGGAAAATTAGACTCCACCATTTGAAGCCTCCTTTCAAAATATTTAAAAATATTTTTTGACATATTTAAAAATCATTACACCATCTTATATGTTCCTTCCAAATTCAGCTTCCTAAACAAGGCTTAAGTTGATTCAGTTTCCTGATCAGAACATGTAAATGAATTTAAGTGGAAAAAAAACAAGTAGAAACAACTCTTCTTGTTCTAGCGAACACATCTGCCATGCACCCTGCTTCAGCCAGGTGTATCCACTCACCAACACAAAACACACCTGAATCTTTCTCAGGTGTGGACATCACCTGTCTCAGGTGTGGTCAAGGACCTGATGTCCACAGGTCCTTGTCCTCACTGTTTCTCCCAGATCGAATGCTCTCTCCCTTATCATCTTCTAGATTCAAAACAAAACCCATTCAGTCATCCTTTTAAGTTTTCTGTAAGTCTTCTGCAATACAGTAACACACAGTATTTCTCTCTTTACTTTCACTTTTTAGCCATTCAGTGGTCCTCCACCTGCCAGCACCCAGGGAATGTGCTGAGGGGTGGGGATATAAAGGCAACTTGTTTTAAAGTTTGCATGTTCCTATCTAATGTTCACAGGGTCTCCTTTGAACTTTCCTTTTGGAAGTTTCTTGAGGGGTCTTCTTCATTGTGCATAGCTCAGTGCCAGGCAAATGCTGTGTATTCGATAAACATTCCATGAATAAATTAGCAAATGAAGATACAGTAATCAACAGGTAAGGCTAATTCTCTCTACCAAGAAGTGGCCATTTTGCTCTTTTTCTCCTGAAAAAATGGTAACTATTTTGAAGCATTTGAGAAAATTAAAACTATTTTGTCTTACGCTGGGGTTATAGTATTTGAACACTCATCTGATTACACTAGCAACAAAGGTAATAGCTTCAAATTGATTCTGTTACCTCCTTCAGCTCAGTCTCTAATCTGGTTATCATATTGTCATCCTAACTTACCTATTTTTGATATTTAAACTATCTCTTTATGAATTCTGAATTGTCATACAATGTAGCCAATATTATAAGGAAAAGTCTCCTCTCTGAAAGCTTTATGAATCCCTCGCTAACACCCTAACTGAACAGTCCTGTGATTGACTGCAAAGTGCTTCTTAGTTTGATTTTCTATAGATACTTAATGAGACTAAGGAGCAAATCTTTGTAGTAAAACATTTCAAATGGCCCAGCTCTGCCTCCATAAATGTGCACCAAAACCTTAGAAACCCGTCATGAGTCTGACTCCAGGAAAACTTTTGGTGACAGGCGTGTAAATCACTCCTTCTAAGAGAAAGAATAAGAAGTTGAACAGTAATTGTCTGATTCAGAACTTATGAAATCCAAGGGATTTTCTGTTGGGGAGGCTTGAATTTTGTTTTGTTTTTTAAAATCTATACCTGAGATGAGCATCAATAAAAAGGGGAAGGTGACATTATTTGATAAAGGAAAAAAAAAAAAAGGTAGAATCAGATCTGGATCCTCCAGTCTACTGCATGGGGAATCTTGTTTGACACTAGAACATCAGGCTGAGTTGACTTCCCATGCCTCTTTATTGCTGGAAGAGAGAAATTGAGAATCGAGAGATCAGAATCATCAATATTTCTGAAATTAAGGCTTCTTCACCAAAGCCAGAACAACAACTGTGTCTTCTGATTCCCTCACTGGGAGTGTTACATGGCGATCTTGTCCACACTCACCTTCCTCTTGTTAAAAAAATAAACTATTCAGCTAAGAAATGACTTGATACCTTTTAATGCTCTGCCTCTACAAAAACCTGTGGAGTTGAGTTGCTTGGTTTTCAAATGCATCCTTTCAAGTTCCAGTGGGGTATGGAATAAGCTTCTTGATTCTTAATGAGCAAAACACTGGAAAATGTATAAAGTTGGGTTTTATGCATCTTTAAAAAATTCCAGGATAAATTCTTATTAAATGGAGCAGGTTACAATCTGGTCTTTTCTGCAGGCAAAGGGAAGCACTAGAAACTTCTTTCAGAATGTAGCTTAATCACTCGATATACTCAGGTAACAATTCAGGCACATGTACACCCTGAATCTAAAATAAAAGTTGAAAAACAAAAGAAAAGCTCAAGTGCTATGTAAACACTTTAAACGCAATGAGTGTGTGTGTGTATATATGTGTGTGTATATATATACACACACACATAAATATCTGTTTTTATATATACATTTTACAAAGAAAATGTCAAAAATTGCAATGATATGTATAGAAGATGAGAAAGATTACATTTTATAGGATGAAGTGAGAAAAATGTGAGGTCTTCTATGAGAAAGGATATGAGAAAAGCGCTAAATTTTGATAAATAATTGAAAAAGAAAATGTTGAAAACTACAATAACATATATAGAAGAAAAGAAAGATTTTTTTTGAGGATGAAGTGGGAAAAAATGTGAAGTCTTCTATGAGAAAGGATATGAGAGAAGAGCAAGAATTTTCATAAACAGCTGAAAAAAATCTAACAACATTACATGGTGTAGTAAACTGCTAATGCAGTTCTTTAGATATATAAGTAAGAAATAAGCACAACTCCTGCCCTCAAAAGGTTTCATGCTACTTAGGGACACTAAACAAAAACAGGTTCAAAAATACATGAGGATGTTTCTAGAACAATATAGGATCAATAGTAAATTCACATTACAAATATAAACAAGCACGGAGAATATGCAGCAAAAGGTAGAGAAACAGTTCTGCAATTCACCTCCTGCAAATCAAGTAGTTAGAGCAGAAGGAGATCCTGGAGCAAAGGCATAAAGGCCCTTCAGGACCTAGAAGTATATTTTATTCTCCTCTGAGAATGGTCTTAACAGACCCAGCTGCCCTAATTCACTGGTTCTCCTATTAGAAACGTTCTTAAATACCCCTCCGTATCCAGTTACCTCTGCTTCCATTTCCCTGCTTGCCATTACTTGGTTTTGACTCCGATTTTACTTCTTTGTAGAATCTCAGTTTGGTAAATGTTGTGGACTAAATGTTACATCCCCCAAAATTTATATTTGAAGCCCTAATCCCTGGTGTGATGATCTTTGGATATGGAGCTTTGGTGGAAGTACTTAAGAGTTAGATGAGGTCATGAAAATGTCGCCCTCAAGATGGGATTAGTGCCTTCATAAGGAAAGACACCAGAGAGCTCCCTGCTTCCCACTCCTGTGTCATGTGAGGCCCAGTGGGAAGGTGGTCATCTGCAGGCCTAGGAGAAGACCCTCATCAGAAATCAATCTTGTTGGACCTTGATCTCAGACTCTCAGCTTCCTAAACTGTGGAAAATCAATTTCTGTTGTTTAAACCAAAAAAAGAAAAAAAAATGTGGCTTGATGAAGACCTCATAAAAAGTAACCAGTTTTACTGCATTTATAAGAATATGTCATAATCCTTATAGGTTTTCTTTTTCTCCAAAAACAGACTGCTAACCTCCAGTTGTGACCTATCTGTGTTATCTAAAGAAGGTTTCTATGACCAGATACCTAAGCTTTGGTAATATGATGGGCACAGTTGCAGGTGTTATATAACCAATCCTATAGCCTTGGGCATCAGGCGATCCTGGGCCACTCCTCTATCCACAGTTGGAGAAACAGGAGCTGAGCCTCTTGCTACCTCTGCAGGGCTAGGCAGCTTTGACTTCTGACCTCAGGCTCAAACCATGGCTTCCACCTCCTTGCAGAGATATTTGACCAGAGAGGCAATACTCCCTGAGGACACAAAACAAAGGTTCTCAAACCTTTTCTGGGGGAGACCCACCTGATGGATGAGAGGAAAGTTACCTGCAGGTTAACCTCTCATGGGATTTGTGTGTGTGTGTGTGTGTGTGTGTGTTTTAAAAAAAGGGTTTTAATTGGCAGTAGAACAGATAAAAGCTTGTAGAAAAATTGAGGTATAGTGTTGCTATTACTTCACTCTGACTCTCCCATTGATCTGGGTCACAGTCACCTTCTTGAGAATCCTCACTAAGCAATACCTCATTATTTATGACAGGCACTACATTTGCCCCAGAGACATAGGGTGATACAGTGCACTGGGCTTCTGTGAATTCTCTAGCTCTAAAAATTATCAGATAATTATTACTCTAATAATCTTGAGGGGAATAGTAAGAAAATATTACAACATAGGCCTACTGGGACCAATACATCTTGGGGGATCTACTCCCGTCTCTGTCACTGGTTAATGGTGTGACATTGAGTTTAAATCAATCAATTTCTTATTTTTCTCCTTGGTAAAATTGAGAAATTGGACAAGATGATCTTAAAAATTCCTTCCCTACAATCTTTTGAATTTATACATTTGCACAAAGATTTTTTTAAAAAAAACTTTTATAGCTTTTGGTTTTCATGATTATGACAAATTTTTCAATGAAGAAAATTTTCAATATCAAATTTTAATTTACTTAACTTTATCATAAATCATCCTATTACTTTTTAGAAAGGCTATGATGAAAATAAAATGAACCTCAAGAGATTCATTTTCACTTCAGAATGTTCAGTGATTAATTAAGAGAATATACAAAAAGTGCTTAGTGCAGTCTCATGCACTTGGTAAGTTCTCAATAAGTGGAAACAATTCTTACTGTTGGTATCATGATCATTTCTTCATTCAGTAAATGTTAGTGCATATATCAGCTAATTGGGATAGAGAAAATGTTGAACAAGACAGGCAAGTTTATTATCTTCACTATTATTGTTTACTGAGCCATGGGGATTCCCCAAGCTGACCCAAGCAGTTTGAAAACCTGATGAGCAAATATTCGTTGAAGCCAAATAAAATAAAGAGACAAATCCCTAACTTTAAAACGTTTTATTTGGGAAGCAAGAATTGCAACTCAGGGCATACACATAGACTGGATGGCCTTCAGTATGTCTGAAGAGCAAAGAGAAGGTTGGAGGCTTTAAAAAAAAAAGAGAAATCTTACATATTGTTTTGAAAAACAGTTCATTGGCACTAGTAAGGATTTGGGGAGCTGCCAACCTCTGATTGGTGGATGACACAGTGGGTAAAGCTAGTCTTAGAGTTGCAGCAGTTTAGTTCAGTAGTTACTAGATAAAGCTGGTTTCAGGTTACAGTAGGCAGTTTCAGCAGCTGAGCTTGCGTAAAATTTATTTCTTGGAGCAATATTATGTGCCCTGAGTGCTTTTCTCCCCATCTTCTAGATTTTTTAAGTTGAATATGACAAGAATTAGTCAATTTGCATGATCAACTTTCACACGTTCATAACCTGAAGCACCTGCTTCCCTTTGGATGGAGTGGTATGGGATGCTGCATCAAGGGAAAGAACACTCCTTTGCTTTGATTTGCCAAAAAGTCACTGGGACAGTTGCCCAGGTTTCTTGCTCAGATCACTCAGCAAAGGGCATCAGACGCTTAGGTTAGTAAGTCTTTAGTCTTCTCCTCTTCCTTTCATAGTACAGTGGCAGTAGACTTGGTTAAGGCTATGTGACTACTCTCCCATCAAATTATTTACTCATGTTTTTTACCCTCATTAAGAGACAAGAAATAATAAAGTGTAAAAAGTACAGGAATCTCCCTTTTACCCAAGGGCAACTATGGTCTGAAAATATTAAACTGAAAATTTTAGAAATAAGCAATTTAAATTAAATAAGTTATAAATTGCATGTTGTTCTGAATAGTGTGATGAAATCGTGCACTGGCCCCACTCCATCCCAACTGGGACGTGAATCCTCCCTTTACCCTGGGGCTTTGCCAAGTAGATGCTACCTGCCTCTTCGTGACTTACTGGTCTGATTGAGAAAACATAGTATACCTGGGGTCAGTACTATCCACGTTTGTGGACATTCACTAGGGAGTCTTGGAATATATCCTCCAAGGATATATTGGGAGGTGTGATGAAGAAAAGCATTGGAGAGATGTAGAGACAAGGTCCTTGAACGTGGGCAAACTTGTTTGCATGCCCACTTTGCTACTCGTTCTGTCATTGATCATTCACTTATGGAACTTACTGTTTTCCATAAGCTGTGGTGGACATGAAAATGTATCAAGGACTGTAAAAAAAATATGTAACTAATACAATATAATGTAATATAATACCTTCTGTCAAACTTTTATTTACAAACATCTGTTGAATTCCTACTATAAACCATTTTCTGTGCTAGGTGCTGGCAATACAAAGATTAAAAACATAGTTCTTACCCTTTATCATAAAAATATTAAAAACAGTAAGATAAAGTGCCTTGGAATCTTAGGGAACAAAAAGAGCATAAAGAATCAAAAAAGGTTTTATTAAATTTTTTTTGAAGCAAACTTCATGCTGATGGTGGAAATAAAATTATGAAGAGGTAAATGCAAAAAGTATGCCCAAAGCCATGGATATTAAAAATAAAAACAAAGGTCATCATTTTTATAAAAAATAATCTTGGTTATATATGCTTCTCAGTAGAAGCCAGAATTATTTTAAAAAATCATTAACTGTAAAGTAGCTATAGGTAATATTTACTGCAAGTGCACAAAACTAAGTAAACAAAAGTCATAAGTTGACATGAGAAGGCAACATAGGCACTTGTAAACTTTAACAAATCTCTGTGAAATGAGACAAATATTAAAATAAATTTTTATCATGATTACAAACAGGGGCTTAGTGGTGGGAGACATGGGATCATCTACAATGAAGGTAAATACACATCCTTCTCTTTAAACAATTGTTAGCAATTTAGCCAATTAAAACTTTCGTAAAAGTCTTGGATATGAAGAAAACTTAGGCAATATCCTCAAGTACTCCTGTAGGTAGAGGTTCTTGAAACTCTTTCCCAAGCTCTCCATCACACTCTGTCCTGCACGGAAGAGCCAGTTTCACTGGATCCTTCCATAAGACCTATTATTAGAACAATAGTCAATTCTCACACTGTATGGAGATGGAAAAAAATCCATTTAGAGAGGATGATTGCTTTGTGGCACACATCTTGTAGTTTTGTGTTCGATGGTCCAAGGATTGATGACAACAGTTCAACGTGCTTGGTCTTGCCTGGTAGCTGGCACATTGTGCTTCTGTAAATCTCTTCGTATCCAAATAGGAACCGTGAAAGATTCAGCAGACCTCATGGTTCTTAGCCTGTCACTTTCCTGACAAGGAATTTGTTGGCATCAGCAATGGGAAATGCTGATTACGTCTTTACCTAATTTTCAAGCCAGAATGAAATCACTAGTTTTAGTCACAGCATTATTAAGTACTTTATTACATCTTTGCACTAGAGAAATAATACTTAAACTGCTGATTTTGTCGTATATTTACAACCCAAGAATCTCTGCCTTTCACCTTTCTTAAGAGTAGGTTATGTGTGTATGTATTTCTGTTTTGTTTTTAGTTGACATCATACTTGTACATATTTATGGGGCATAGTGTGATGTTTTGATACATGTATACATTGTATAAAAATCAAGTCAGTGTATTTAGCATATCTGTCACCTCGTATATTTATCATTTCTTTGTTAAAGCCCTCTTTTCTAGCTATTTTGAAATATACAATACAATATTGTTAACCATAGTCCCCAGCCTACTTTGAAACAGAATACCAGAACTTACTCCTCCTATCTCACTGTCACTTTGTACTGGTTGACCAACCTCTCTTTATTCCCCATCCCCAGCTCTTGTTAACCACTATTCTAATCTCTACTTCTATGAGATCAACTTCTTCAAATTCCACGTGAGTGGAATCCTGTGGTATTTGTCTTTCTGTACCTAGCTTGTTTCACCTAACATAATGCCCTCTAGATTCATTCAGATTGCCATAAATGACAAGATTTTATTCTTTTTTTTTTGGTTGAAAAGTATTTCATTGTGTATATCTACCACATTTTCCTTATGCATTCATCCTCTGATAGACACTTAGGTTGATTTCATATCTTGGCTATTGTGAATAGCGTTTCAATAAACGTGGGAGTGCAGATATCTCTTCAATATACTGATTGTATTTTATTTGGATATATACCCAGTAGTGAGATTTAAACTTTTGAGGAAACTCCATACTGTTTTCTTTTCTTTTCTTTCTTTCTTTTTCTTTTTTTTTTTTTTTTTTAAGATGGACTCTTGCTCTGTTGTACAGGCTGGAGTGCAGTGGTGCAATCTCGGCTCACTGCAAGCTCTGCCTCCTTGGTTCGCGCCATTCTCCTGCCTTAGCCTCCCAAGTAACTGGGACTATAGGCACCACCAACACACTCAGCTAATTTTTTTGTATTTTTAGTGGAGACAGCATTTCACCATGTTAGCCAAGATGGTCTCAATCTCCTGACCTCATGATTTGGTCCACACTGTTTTCTATAATGGTTGTACCAATTTATGTTCCCATCAACAGTGTGTAAGAGTTACCCTGTCTTTACATCTATGACAATATTTGTGAGTTTTTGCCTTTTTGATAATAGCTATTTTACTTAAGGTGAGACGGTATCTTATTGTGGTTTTAATTTACCTTTCTTTAATGATTAATGATGTTGAGCATTTTTTCATGTACCTGTTTTCCATTTGTAAGTCCTCTTTTGAGAAATGTCTATGCAGGTCTTTCACCCATTTGAAAATTAGATAATTTGATTTTTGCTATTGAGCTGTTTGGGTTTCTTATATAACTTAGATATTAAACCAAGTTAATATCCTGGGTAATTAACCCAGGATACAGATGCATCATTTGCAAATATTTTATCTCATTCTGTAAGTTGTCTTTCCACTCTGTTGACTGTTTCCTTTGCTATGCAGAAGACTTTTAGTTGGATGTAATCCCATTTGTCTATTTTTGTTTTTGTTGCCTGCGCTGCAGAGGTCTTATCCAAAAAATTCTTCCTCAGATCAATGTTATGAAGCATTTTCCATAAGTTTTCTTCTATTAGTTTCATTGTTTTGGGTTTTCCATTTACGTCTTTAATCCACTTTGAGTTGATTTTTGTATATGGTGTGAGATATAGGTCTACTTCATTTTTCTGCATATGGATATCCAGTTTTCCCAGAACTGTTTATTGAAGAGAATGTCCTTTATCCATTGTGTGTTCTTAGTCAGTTTTTCAGAAATTGGTTGGTTGTAAGTACTGGGATTTATTTCTGTGTTCTGTATTCTGTTACACTGGTCTATGTGTCTATTTTTATGTCAGTACCATGCTGTGTTGCTTACTGTAGCTTTATAGTATATTTTGAGGTCGAGTAGTGTGATACCTCCAGCTTTGTTCTTTTTGTTAAAGATTGCTTTGATTATTTGAGATCTTTCCTTCACTGCAGAAGTCTACCAAACATTTAAAGAACTAATACCAATTATACTTAAACTATTGCAAAAATTTGAAGAGGAGAGAATACTTCCAAACTCATTCTACAAGGCCAACACAATCCTGATGTGCAAACCAGAGAGAGATAAAATGAAAACAGAAAACTACAAATCAATATCCCTGATAAATATAGATGCAAAAATTCTCAACAAAATAACAGCAAACCAAATTCAAGAGCAAATTAAAGAGATCATTCACTGTGATCAAGTGGAATTCATCTCAGCGATGCAAAAGTGGTTCAACATATGTAAATCAATAGATGTAACACATCACATTAACAGAATAAAGGACAATAACCATATAAGCATTTCAATAGAATCAGAAAAAGTATTTGAAAAAATTCAACAACATCCCTTCCTAATAAACACTCTCAATAAATTAGATATAGAAGGAATTTACCTCAGTACATTAAAGGCCATATATGACAAATCCACAATTAACTTTTCTCTGAGTGGAGAAAAGTTGAAAACTTTTTCTCTAAGATCTGGAATAATTCAAGGATGCTCACTTTTACCACTTCTATTCAACATAGTACTAGAAGTCCTAGCATAGTACTAGAAGTCCTCACTTTTACCACTTCTATTCAACATAGTACTAGAAGAAGTACTAGAAGTCATAGTACTAGAAATTAGTTAAGAGAATGAAATAAGGCATCAAAATTGGAAAGGAAGAAGTTAAATTGCCCCTATTTGCAGATAACTGGATCTTATACATAGAAAACCCTAAAAATTTCACTAAAAAACTGTTAGGACTAATAAACAAATTCAAAATGTTACAGAATACAAAATCAGCATAAAAATCAGTGTGATTTCTATACAATTATAATCAATGGACTATTTGAAATAGAAATTTTTAAAAGTCCCATTTACGATAGCTACAAAAAAACTTAGAAATAAATGTAACCAAAGAGGTGAAAGATCTTTACACTACAAACTATAAAATGTTGATAGAAGAAATTGAAGGAGACACAAATAGATGGAAAAATATTGTCTTCATGTATTGGGAGAAGTAATATTGTTAAACTGTCCATACTACCCAAAGCAATATACAGATTCAATGCAACCCTTATCAAAATGCCAATGACATCCTTTATGGAAATAGAAAAGAATCCTAAAATGTGTGTGTGTGTGTGTGTGTGTGTGTGTGTATATATATGTACATATATTATATTTTAGAAACATGCTCATGAGCTTTATTGCTTTTAGTCTCTGTTGTCTCTTTATTTATCTCAATAATAAGTGGTTTATGTAACCAAAGGGATCAGGAATAACCTGGATTGAGGAAAATTCGATGGGAAAATTGATGTCTGTGTCCCTGAAATTGCACACTGATTTTAAAAAATAAATAGAACAATATTTCATCCAAATTGGCTTTGGTCTGCTAAGCTTAATGCAGTTGGAACTTAAAAGCACACAGAAGATAGCAATTCTACCATTTACCTAGGATATTTTAGTCATTAAACTATCTATGAGTTCATATTTGGAAGAATCTTAATTGACCCTCAAAGGCATATTGGCTATGGTCACTGAAATGCATTTAAAATGGAAAGTAAGAAAAATCATACTTTTGTCAAAATCCAATCATTTAAAAAAATCAGGCTTAAATATAGACACACTTTCTTCCTAATGTGATCATTTTTTTTCTATTAAGGTGATAGATTTAAGAGTGTTCTAGACAACTCTTAAATGAGCTGACCACTTTAGTAGTTAGATGGTTGTTCTGATATACCTCACTTAAAGTAGATGTTATTTATGAAATTCAGATTTAAAAAATATAGAGACATTATGTACTCTACAAAAAGCTTCACTTTATTATTTTATTAAACATTAATCTCCTGCTATGTGTTAAAAATATTATTTAGACTTTCAGAATAAATACAGGCTAAAACTTGATTGATCAGAAACTGACAATTAGAATTTTAAACTGTTTATTTTTTTCTCTATAGTGTAGTTTTATAACAAAGAGAAATCACAGAAAAAAACCACTTATTTCAGGAATTTACTTATACATTGATTCACATTTACATATTTCATTACATATTTACAAAGCAGATTGGTTTATGCCTTGTCTTTCTCCTTTCCCTATTTTGCTTCCTCCCTTCCTTGCTTTCTTTCCAAGTTAGTCTTCTGAATTCATAAATATTTACTGAATCTCAACTGTGTCCAAAGCCTGTGCTACATATCAGGAATATAGTGGTGAACAAGACAGGCCAAGTTCTAGGCTGGATGGTGGTTGGGGCCTGCTGGGGTATAAACAAGCCATCCGGGAATTCCCTAGTTCTGTCCTTCTGTCCTGCTGCAAGAAAAGTACTGAGTGCTCGGGGACTATAAAGAAGAAAAACCTTACTTAGATTTGGAGGTTAGGTCAGATCAAACTGAGGTCTGAGGTAGGTCAGGTCAAGATGAGGTCAGTAGCAGTTGCCTGCCAGAAAGTAGCAGTTGCCTGCCAGTAAGGGCAGAAGGGAGTCGTTAACCAGGAGGACATGGCAAATATAAAGGCCCACGTTTAAAACAGAGAATACAGCTTTTGAGGAATTGCAAACGCTTAGATATGATTGAAAGAAAAGTCTGGAGAGTCAGCAAGAGGAGGGTAAGAATGGAGACCAGGAGATTAATTTATTAGAAGGCTGTTACAGTTATCAGAGCTAGAGATCATATGACTTTGACCTGCTGTAGTGGCAATTGGGATGGAGCCTAGTAGTTGACTTCCAAAGGTAGAATCATAGCTGTCTTCGAAGAGTGAGTTCCTGTGTATGTGTATTTTGGGCCTATGGAAAGAGAGGAGAGGGAGGAGTGAAGGATGGCTATAGAATTTCTGGTTTTGGTAGCTGTGATGATATCATGATACCTGAGAAGCAAAACACAGGAGGAGCAGGAAGTGCAGGAGAGATTGTGAGTTCAGCTTAGTCAGAAATTCGACTCAAAATGACTAGGAGACAGCTATATGATTCTGAAATTAAGAAGAGAAATCATGATTGAAAATCAGAATTGGGGGTCATCAGGCTAAAGACGTTTATTAAAGAAATGAGAGTGAGCAAGGCCACTTAGGAGACATGTGAGAGTAAGATGAGAATATAGCTGTGCATTCTGCCCATCAGTGGGCAATAACCATGTATACAAGGAATTGCCAGCATTCTTCTTATGGGGTTTCTTCCATATGTAAATCTAAATATGAAGATGTAAATGTAATCTGTAGAGATTTCAGATTATGACTCCCACCACGACTATCTGTGCCCTAGGACCTTCCATAGTGTTTTGTAGGGAGGGCTACTTTGGAGAACCTTCCAGATGCCTGCCTAAGTGAACACAGGGTCCTGGCCCCATTAGTGACTGGGCTCAAGCCACACAAAAAGCATGTTGACAGAGTTCTTCACTGAGTTTTTTCCTGAGCATCACAGAAGTATGGAGAGTTTTTAAAAAGACTAAAACTCTTTGGACGCAAGTTGCTTTAAAAACTGCCACTTTCCCTGTGCATGGCAACAGCAGTCACATTCAGTTATCAGGTTTCACCCTGGAAAGAGAAGGTAAGATAATCTCTGCCTCCAAGTTAATGTAGAATTGCCCATTCTTTTTTCTATAGAATTCCTTTCTCATGGTCTGCTAACTTTTAGTGCAAAGTGCCAGACTTTTAATTTTAAAGTCAACATCAATTTGTTCTAGCAAAAAGCTAATGGCACACATGCATGCATAGGACAGCAAGTGTCTGTGTTTAGGAAGATATGGGAAGGGCACTGCACTTGCTAATTATAAAACCAACTAAGTTCATAGTAAATAAAATTGCCTGCCTTTATTTCTTGAAAAACTTATATGCTTTTTGATAACACAAAATTGTTGAAAGAAAGAAAACAGCTCATTAGTAGCACTGCTAGAAATGTCAACCAGAATAAAAGGCAGCCATCTTTTGTTGTTGCGTTCATTCAAGTTTCTAGACAAGTTTCAAAGTATACAGTGATTCCCTTGGGACTTTTGCCTAAACTGGAGTTTGAAAATTCATTTTGGGGAAAATGACTTTAAAATACTGTGAGCACTAAACCGAGACTATATAATCCAGGTTGGTAAAATAAGTATTCAGAAAGATGCATAGTCAAATAAATTCAAAAGAAACAGTTAAAAGCAAAAAGAAATGTAAAAAACAGGGAGAAATGGCTAGGCCAGAAAATGGTCGGGAAACTCGGATTTTGCCTCTGTGACAGTAAACATTGCCAGTTAAATTACATTGTCTGTTCAATTCCAGTATATGTCTACCTCAATAAAATGCTGTGAAGATTAAAATGTGTGTGTTCAAATCCTTGCAAAAAGCCCAGATGAAAGGTACTATATATAAACAAAGCATTTATATTGTTTAACTACGGCTAAAAGCCCAAGAGTATCACAAAAAAGCATCTTCCCACAGGAAAGAACTTTAACTTCAAAGAGAGACAAGTACTTAGCATAACTGACACATTCCCAATTTTCCTCTTCTATAGGTTTCCCAATGTTCTTTTAACAACTTCCTGAATTCCTGAACAATTAAATAATATTCTCTACTTTAAAAAATGAGTTTGTTTTAAACACACCACTAGATTCAATGTTTTTCTTTTAGTTCTCTACAATGCAACAGCACACTCCTTTGGAGCTGTTGGAGGAATTCCCTGTATTGCCTAGACCATTCTCAAGCATATTCAAGACCATTCAAATTTTATGTGGGGATAATAAACAATGAATATAACTCAGAGCTCAGGGCATCTAAGTATAGGCCAAGATTATTGGTGCTATAGGGACCAAAAGTCCCAGTTCCTTAATTTGTAATTTGGCTAATTATAGGAGTATAACCTGGAATCAAGGATAGAGCTTTGCCACGTGGTACCTGGGCACAAAGTGATTTAATAGTAATAACCTTGACCACTTCTGGGGCCCTGTTAATCATGGTCCACAAGGGTGGTATTTGTGCTGAGTGATGTTCTTTGTTCACTGTCCAACCAGGAAGGGGAGATTCTTTTAAGAGGAGTTTACACAGGAGGGTGGAGAAACCAAAGAGAGCATGCCACCAATGATGGCACAGGTAGAAAAACATTTAGGCTAGAGAGAGATAGAGAGCTGCAGTATCACATGAACATGCCCATTAACTAGTAAGTGTAGTGGCCAGCTTTTCCAGAATGGATTAGGGGAAAATAAAATCTTTTGGAGAAATTAGTGATAAGCACTCTGAATGTATGAAGTTGACAAACTGTGGGTGATGTTAAGGTCTCTGAGGGAAGAAGCAGATATCCCTACAAGATGCCATGATTACAAGAGGGTTGAGGACAGCCAGGGGACACACTCTTCTCTAAGACACAGAGGATATGGGGCATTACGAGATATTTAGGGAAAAGAAGAGTAAATTGATATAAAACTCCTTTATATTTTCATGAATTATTGTTTAAGAGTATGGATCTTGATACAGAGTGTTGTTGAGGCATTCTCACAAATCTGTTAAGACCTTATTTAAATACAATGACTGAGTGTTCCCTAAACCATTATTCAAAAGAGATTATGGCCAGTGGGGACAGAACTAGGTAACTAACACCCTATGAAATTCTGTGTTAAGAAGATATGCTTATGAAGGAAAGAATTAGACATTTCAGTCAAGCCCTTTTCTCTTTTCTCATCTGCAAAATAAATTTGGAAAACAGTACTCACCCTGAATGAATATTGTAAAGATCAACAGAGATAATGCACATAAAGCTTAGCAAAGAGTGAGCATTTAATAAATATTTGTTATGATTACTCCCTGTCACTCTCCCACACATGGTGAGTGCATTCTTAAGCACAGACAAACAAACCATAACCTAGTCTTTTTAGAAAAAAGAGTGCTGGACAAGAAACTATGGATCACATGAAAGCAGTGTATACTTGGTTTTGAAAGAAATAGGGATTATTTTTCTTCTAACATACAACAGATTGAATTACCTTATTTCAATGATACATAAAGATAATAAACTGCCTGTGGTATTTTCCATTTTGAGGAGCAAATTCTACCTTTGAATAGTATCTGATTAATTTATGGAAAAAGTGTTTTTATTCCCTTCATATATATTTTTAATTTACAGTGATTCTATCTCATGCCAAACTAAAAAACATTAAATAGTCAACATTCCTGTCAGATAAGAGAATTCAATTGTAAGATTCATATCCTGGTTATGTTAGCAGTAATAAAACATTTTTCAGAGCCTGTTACTCGTGTTACACATAACCTTTTAAAGGCTATGCCCATTTTGTAGCAAGAAAAATTGGTAGCCACTTGTGCTGTAATAATTGAGAAGGAAATTATTACAGTGCAATTGAGTCTTCCTTAGTTAGTTTTCACTGAAACATAGCTATAGTTTCATCTTCTTCTCTGACTCTCTGCCAATTATAAAGTCGTTTACATGAGAGATTTAGAAACAATTACAATCCATATGCTTTTCACTACAGAAGTTGGTAAAGGGCTTTAAAGGAGAGGGTGGTTGCTTTGTCTTAACAAATAGCACCTCTATTCATTCCCTTTAACAGCAAGAACTGGTCAGTGGCTGCTCAAGACATATTAAGTTAATGGCATTAGGATTATTAATTGACAGCACAATATTTCTACTCAGCATATTCCACTTGTCTTGTACAAATACCTGCTGGCAACGCAGAGTTTGAAAAGGTTGCTGGCAGCAGCTGCCACGTGTGATTGAAAGAACAATCCCAAGTTGCTGTTCAGGGACAATGATTTGAAGTGGGACCCAGTATAAAAGCTAAAGCAGTTTGAAGGTGGTAGACAATAGCAGTTTCATGTGTATATAATTGTATAGCCAATAATCCCAGCACTCAACTTGTATGGAAGACAACAGGGAATGTCTTAGTTCACAGCCTTTGCCTGATTTTTCAGCTGGTTAAGAAAATTGTCCAGCTACCTAGTTTAAAGGTACAACAGGTGGTAGAAAAAGGTTTACCCGTACCTTGCAAACTCAGCGTCACTAACAGTGATTTATTCAGCCTATAAATAACCTGTTTGTTTATTGTTTTTTACTGTGAGTTTCACATAATTTTCTGAATTTCTTTCAAGATATCTACAGATTTTCTAGTATTTAATTAAAAGAGCTTCACATTTCTGTGGTGTACATACTCCCAGGTGCCTGGGCATCAAGAGGGTTTGAAAGAGTCTAGTGGAACAAAAAATTATTTGATTCTTGTGCCAAACCCTACAGTGCCTTGCCTCAGCAGAAGTAAATGGAGGTAAATACTACAACAAGCTGCTTTGACTTTCAAGGAGAGACCACTGTCAGCTTCTGTGGTTAAAGATAAGGTGTTCTGAGGAAACACTGTCAGAACATCACAAAACAATGATGACAATGGACACTTGTTGATTTCTCACTAAGAGTCAAAACGAATACACCTTAAGGCTCTGAGTCATCTAAACCTTATGGGATGTCCGTGGTGAGAATACTTTAATTATCCTCATTTTACATATGAGAAAACTGAGGCTAGCAAGAAACATAAAGAAAGATAAAGTTAATCCGGACTAGCATTGGTGCCTGTACATTTAGTTATTTTTTACCTCAGTTTCTGTTACACTGGACTGCAACACAGAACATGACTACTCATGGTTGCATTTTTGCTTGGCAGCAGAGATTACATAAACTATCTTCCACTTCCTATTTGTAGAAATTTGAGGACTTTAAAATTAAGTCAGCTTAACTTACGAAGTTTGTTCAGTTCTGCCCATAGCACACTCAAGATTCTTAATGTATATTTTCCAAATATCTTTTTTATATAGTTCACTGTTAGTTTATAGAAACACAACTGATTTTTGCATGTTGGTTTTGTATCCTGCAAGTTTACTGAATTCATTTATTAGTTCTAACAGATTTTTGTTTTAATAAAATCTTTTGGGTTTTCTCTATATAAGATCATGTTGCCTGCAAACAGGGTCAATTTTATTTTATTTCCTGCTTTCCAATTTTGATGCCTTTTATTTCTTTTTCTTACTTAGTTGCTCTGGTTAAGACCTCTAGTACTATGTTAAATAAAAGTGGCAAGAGTGGGCAGCCTTGCCTTGTGTCCCATCTTAGTGGAAAACCCTTCAGTTTTTCACCCTTGAGTATGATATTAGCTGTCTCATATGTGACCTTTATTATGTTGAGGTATATTCCTTCCATTTCTAATTTGCTGAGAGTTTTTTTACGAAAGAGTGTTGAATTTTGCCAAAAGCTTTTTTTCCTTATCTATTGAGATAATCATGTGACATTTATCCTTCAGTCTGTTAATTGATTTGTGTTTATTGAACTATTTTTGCATCTCAGGGATAAATTCTACTGGGTCATTGTTCGATCCTTTTAATGTGCTATTATATTCAGTTTGCTAGTATTTTGTTGAAGGTATTTTGTGTCTGTATTCATCAGGGACATTGGCCTGTAGTTTTCTGTTCTCATATCCTTATTTGGCTTTGGTATCAGGATAATGCTGGCCTCATAAAATGAGTGTGAAAATGTTTCTTCTTCTGTAATTTTTGAGTGGGTTTGAAAAGGATTGGTGTTACTTCTTCTTTTAGTGTTTGGTAGAATTCATCAGTGAAGCCATCTGGTCCTGGGCTTTTGTTTCTGGGAGGTTTTCAATTACCAGTTCAACCTCCATCCTCGTTGCAGGTCTGCTCAGATTTTCTTTCTTTGTAATTTAATCTTGGTAGGTTGTATGTATCTAGGATTAATCCACTTTTTCCCCCAAATTTTCATTTTTTACATCTATTTGTTCATAGTAGTATTTAACAATTATTTTTATTTCTGTAGCATAGGGTATAATGTCTTCACCTTTATTTCTGATCTTATCTGAGTCTTTTTTTAAAGTCTAGCTAAGGGTCTGTCAATTTTGTTTATATTTTCACAAAAAAAAACAACTTAATTTTTCTGATTTTTTTCGTCTTAAAAATTTTCCATTTTGTTTACTGTATTTTTTTTTTTTTTTTTTTTTTTTTTTTGAAACAGAGTCTTGCTCTTCTCCCAGGCTGAAGTGCAGTGGCATTATCTCAGCTCACTGCAACCTCCGTCTCCTGGGTTCAAACGATCCTCCCACCTCAGCCTCCCAAATAACTAGAATTATAGGTGTATGCTACCATGCCCAGCTAAATTTTTTTTTGTATTTTTAGTAGAGATGGAGTTTTACCATGTTGCTCTCAAACTCCTGACCTCAAGTGATCTGTCTGCCTTGGCCTCCCAAAGTGCTGGAATTGCAGGCATGAGTCACAGTGCCCAGCCCTCCACTATAATTTTTGCAATTTCTTTCCTTTTGCTAACTTTGGGGTTTGGGTTCTCTTTTTCCTAGTTCCTTGAGGTCATTTGTGAAACCTCATAATTCAAGAAATGTTCTAGGGGTTTCTGTGGCTCAAGGTGGCCATGGCATCTATTTAGATTTCCATTTTTACAACATTCAAACTATGAAATAATTATTTAAATGAATTTTCAACTTAAAAATAGAATACACGGGCTGGGCAGAGTGGTTTACACCTGTAATCCCAGCACTTTGGGAGGCTGAGGCGGGAGGATAACTTGACTCCAGGAGTTTGAGACCAGCCTGGCCAACATAGTGAGACCCTATCTCTAAAAAGAAAATTTAAAAATTAGTTGGGTGTGGTGGCATGTGCCTGTGGCTTCAAATGCTTGGGAGACTGAGGTGGGAGATCACTTGAGCCCAGGAAGTTGAGACTGCAGTGAGCTGTGATCATGTCATTGCACTCCATCCTGGGTGATAGAGCAAGACCTCATCTCAAAAAAAAAAAAAAAAAAGAATACAAAGAATACATAGTGATTAATGAAGATTGGATGATTACACTAATCAGTTCACAACCCAACTGAACCTCTCTGGTCATCATGGTGACTTCAACAACTCCATATTTTTTTGATAAAAGGAAACATACTATTATTTTTGTTTTGTGTTGTAATAAAGGAATACCGAATGCTGGGTAATTTGTAAAGAAAAAAGGTTTATTTGGTTTATAGTTCTAATGGTTGAAGAATTTGTGATTGGACATCTGCATCTGATGAGTGCCTCAGGCTGCTTCCACTTCTAGTGGAAGATGAAGGGGAGCTGTGAGTGCAGAGATCACATGGTGAGAGAGGAAACAAGAGGTGGGGAGGTGCCAGCTCTTTTTAACAACCAGCTCTTAAGGGAACTAATAGAGTGAGAACTCACTCCCAGGGAGCAAATTAATCTACTCAGGGGGGATCTGCCCCCAGGACCCAAACACCTCCCATTAGGCCCACCCCCAACACTGAGGATCAAATTTCAACATGAAGTTTGGAGGAGACAGATACCCAAACCATAGTGACTACATAAACAAATGAGTATAGAAAAGTTATTATTTGTTTTCAAATAGTATCAAATGAACACAAGAGTACTTGCCACCAAGGTTAGGAAACAGAATGTTAACATTTTTAATAGAACATTAGTATTTTTTTAAGATAAAGTATGCCCCCCTCCAGTCACATCTCCTTTCCTATCTGTCTTATCAGAGGATAATCAGTATTCTAAGATTTGTGTAAATTATTCCTTGTAATTAAAAATAATTTAAACAATTTAACATACATATGTATATGTCTATATATGTACATGTATGCATTTATGTACATATATTCATACTTAAACATATACATACTTCTACATGTGCATATATATTTTCTTTCTTTCTTTCTTTCTTTCTTTTCTTTCTTTCTTTCTTTCTTTCTTTCTTTCTTTCTTTCTTTCTTTCTTTCCTTTCTTTCTTTCCTTTCTTTCTTTCTTTCTTTCTTTCTTTCTTTCTTTCTTTCTTTCTTTCTTTCTTTCCTTCCTTCCTTCCTTCCTTCCTTCTTTTCTTTTCTTTTCTTTTCTTTTCTTTTCTTTTCTTTTCTTTTCTTTTCTTTTCTTTTCTTTTCTTTTCTTTCTCTTTCTTTCTATACTTTAAGTTCTAGGGTACATGTGCACAATGTGCAGGTTTGTCACATATGTATACATGTGCCATGTTGGTGTCCTGCACCCATTAACTCGTCATTTACATTAGATATATCTCCCAATGCTATCCCTTCCCCCTCTCCCAACCCCATGACAGGCCCGGTGTGTGATGTTCTCCACCCTGTGTCCAAGTATTCTCATTGTTCAATTCCCACCTATGAATGAGAACATGCAGTGTTTGGTTTTCTGTCCTTGAGATAGTTTGTTCAGAATGATGGTTTCCAGCTTCATCCATGTCCCTACAAAGGACATGAACACATCCTTTTTTATGGCTGCATAGTATTCCATGGTGTATATGTGTCACATTTTCTTAATCCAGTCTGTCATTGATGGACATTTGGGTTGGTTCCAAGTCTTTGCTATTGTAAATAGTGCTGCAATAAACATACGTGTGCATGTGTCTTTATAGCAGCACGATTTATAATCCTTTGGGTATATACCCAGTAATGGGATGGCTGGGTCAAATGGTATTTCTAGTTCTAGATCTTTGAGGAATTGCCACACTGTCTTCCACAATGGTTGAACTAGTTTATAGTCCCACCAACAGTGTAAAAGTGTTCCTATTTCTTCACATCCTCTCCAGCACCTGCTGTTTCCTGACTTTTTAATGATTGCCATTCTAACTGGTGTGAGATGGTATCTCATTGTGGTTTTGATTTGCATTTCTCTGATGGCCAGCGATGATGAGCATTTTTTTCGTATGTCTGTTGGCTGCATAAATGTCTTCTTTTGAGAAGTGTCTGTTCATATCCTTTGCCCACTTTTTGGTGGGGTTGTTTGATTTTCTCTTCTAAATTTGTTTAAGTTCTTTGTAGATTATGGGTATTAGCCCTTTGTCAGATGGGTAGATTGTAAAAATTTTCTCTCATTCTGCAGGTTGCCTGTTCACTCTGATGGTAGTTTCTTTTGCTGTGCAGAAGCTCTTTAGTTTAATTAGATCCCATTTGCGCATATACAACTCTTTAGCGTAGTGCAATGCTGTTTTCCAGAATGCTTGTAGTATTTTTGGTGAGGGAAGGCTGTGTTATTTACTTTTTTCTTATTGATTCATTGAAGTCATTAATACTAGTCTTATTCTGTTTGTGTAACTTTCAAATAATATTGTTCAATGTTTGGCTTGTCTTTTCACTCTTTCTGTGGTATCTTTTAAATTTTGATTTTTGTTGCCGTTGCTTTTAGTGGTTTAGTCATGAAGTCCTTGCCCATGCCTATGTCCTGAATGGTATTGCCTAGGTTTTCTTCTAGGGTTTTATGGCTTTAGGTCTAATATTTAAGTCTTTAATCCATCTTGAATTAATTTTTGTATAAGGTGTAAGGAAGGGTTCCAGTTTCAGCGTTCTACATATGGCTAGCCAGTTTTCCCAGCACCATTTATGAAATAGGGAATCCTTTCCCCCTTTCTTGTTTTTGTCAGGTTTGTCAAAGATCAGATGTCTGTAGATGTGTGGTATTATTTCTGAGGGCTCTGTTCTGTTCCATTGGTCTGTATATCTGTTTTGGTACTAGTACCATGCTGGTTTGGATATATATATATTTGCATATATATTCTTAAATATTGTTCAGTTTACTGATTTTTGAATTCTTTAGAAATAGAAACAAGCTTCACATATTTTTCTATGACTTGGTTTTTTCCTTTACTTAATGTGATAATTTTGAGATTCAATCATGTTTATGCTGAAAAGCTCATTTGTTTTCATTGTTGTTCTACTAGATGAATTATTATATATTTGTATATTATATTACTACTGGATATTTATATGTTTGCTTTCTTTATGAACATTCTTGTGCCTGGCTTCTAGTGTTTATATACAAGTATTTCCCTTTTATTTGGTAGTGCAGTAGCCGTGTCATAGGATAAGTGCACATACAACTCTTTAGTGTAGTGCAGTGCTATTTTCCAGAACACTTGTAGTATTTTTACTCTCAACGTATGGATGAGAGGTCACATTATTACATATATTCACTTATGCTTGTTATTGAGCAACTGTCTAATTTTTACCAGTCAAGTATGAAACATTAACTGATAGTGGTTTGTGCTGCTTCTTACCTGCACGGATATCATTTGCCTATTTTTGGTGAGGGGAGGCTGTATTATTTGCTTTTTTCTTATTGATTCATTGAAGTCATTAATACTAGCCTTATTTTGTTTGTATAACTTTCAAATAATATTATTCAGTGCTTGGCTTGTCATGTTACTCTTTCTGTGTTATCTTTTAAAGATTTAAAGTTCTAAATTTTCATATAATAAAATTTATTAATATTTTTCTGTGTGGATTAGGCTTTTTGTTTCTTAATAAATCTTTCCCCACTCTAAAGTAAATATATATATATTCCCTTATTTTTAATTATAATACATTACAGTTTGTAGGGTCTTTTTCGTGTTAAATCTTAAATCCACATGGAATTGATTTTATATATTTTTCCCAACTGATTCAGCACTGTTTGCTGTTATAATCCATTATTTTCTCCCTGATCTGTAGGTCATAATTATTTTTTCATAAATCATATACATTTGACATAGGCTTGTTTCTGGCTCTTCTGATATATTGTATTCTATTGATTCTATTTGTTCAACCTTGTGTTGGAACCCACTATCTTAACTGTAGATTTATAATATGCCTTCATGGCTGGCAGAAGTGTATTGGCTAATTTGGGTCTTATCTCTTTCATATTGATTTTAGGATCAAGTTGGCAATTTTCTAGAAACAATCTATCAGGATTAGTCATAACTGCTATGAACTTATTTAGAGAGCACTGATAATTTTATGATATTGAGTCCTATCAAGGTCATGGTGTGTATATTTTTTCATCTGTCTACTGTCTTTTACAAAATTTTATATTTTTTGTAAGGCCTGGAGTATTTTTGTTAGAATTATTCCTAAGTACACCATGTTGTTGTTGTTGGGATTAAAACCTAACACTTAAAGTTAGCTTTTTAAAATGATTATTGCTGGAATATAAACATGCCAATAGTTTTGGTACGTTGGTCTTGTATTAAGCAAACTAACTAAACTCTCTTATTGATTCTAATAATTTATCCTCAGATTTTTGAATTGCGTATGTAGACAGTTTTACAATCTGCGAATCATGATAGCTTTGTTTTTATACCTCGAATCCTTCTTCTTGTCTTACTGTCTAGACTTATTAGAACCTCCAGTCTAATACTGAATATAATTAGTGATATATAGAATCTTTACATTGTGTCTAGTCTTAAAGGAAATGCTTTTGACATTTAATCATTAATAATTATGTTTGCTGGGTTTTCTTCTTGTTGTTGTTGTTTTTTACTGTCTGTCTCTTTGTAGATGTCTTTTAATGAGTTGTATCCATTTGCTAGTGCTGCTATAACAAAATACCAAAGGCTGGATGACTTAAGCAACAGGAATTTGTTTTCATATTGTTGTGGAAACGAGATGTTCAAGATCAAGGTGTTCACAGGGTTAATTTTATTCTGTGGTCTCTCTCCTTGGCTTGTAGATGACCATCTTCCTGCTAGTATCCTCACAGTCTTTATTCTACATGTCTCTATGTCTTGATCTCTTCTTATAAAGACACCAGTCATATTGGATTAGAGCCTGTCCTAAAGACCATATTTTAGCTTAATTACTTCTTTAAATTATTTATTTCCAAATATGGTTACATTCTGCAGTCCTGGAGGTTAGGACTTCAACATACAAATTCAAGAGGGAATACAAGTCAACCTGTAACAAAGGTTAATAGCATATCAGCTGGGATTCTGAAGAGTATTGAATGAAAGAAAATTTATGTAGGCATAGACAGAGCTAGGGCAATGAATAGGGCATGATAAAGCACATAATAGGAAGTTGTTTATCTTTTCTAGACCTGCTGTTACTATACCCAGTGCAGCTGGACTTGGAACAAGAGACTGTCTAGTAGGAGCTGTAGTTATATAGCCTGAGCTGTAGCATTCATCAGGGAAGGGAGGAAGTATCCTGACCTTCTTCTCATCTCTTCCCACCTTTGAATTTCTTGCTCACATTGACTAAACTCAACATGTAGCTAAGGGCGAGGCACCTAAGTGATGCAGCCATTAGGGGTTGGACTCCCAGACGCCAGATTAAGGTAGAGGTAGGCAGAGAATAGATCCGCAAGGCAAAAAGAAAATAAAGAGCACCTCTCCAATTCCTAATATGCTGAGAGATTTTATTGCAAATGAATTTTCATTTTATTGAATACTTTTAAAAATATCTTTAAAAAATAACCATTTAGTACAGTGAATTACAAATAATTTAATATAGTGAATTACAAATAACTAGTTTCCTGTTTTCCTAGGACAAATCCAATGTGGTCATGAAAAATTACCTTTTACATTATTGCTGGTTTTGGTGTGTTGATATTTTACACAGAATTTTCCCATCTGCATTCATGAGTGAGACTGGCCTTGTAATTTTCTTTCTTGTACTACTCTTTGAATTTGATGACAGGGTTAGTTTGGCCTCATAATGTGATTTGGGGAATTTTATTTTTCTTTTTTAATTATCAGGAAGATTTCGTGTAAGCCTAGAATTATCTGTCTCTTGAATGATAGGATTGGCAGTAAAGCTATGTGGACCTAGTAATTTTGTGTATGTGAGAAGTATTTTACCTACAAATCAATTTTTTTTTTTTTTTACACACTGTAGACATATTTCTTTTTAAGTGAATTTCAGTAAGTTGTATTTTTTTTCAAAAAATTTATCCATTTCTGCCAAAGTTTATCCATTTTTGACAAAAGTCTTTTACTATGTTCTTTTATTTTCTGTTAATTTCTATAGTACCTTTTATCATGTCCCCTTGTTCATTTCTAATACTGTTTACTTGTGCTTACCCTTTTTTTTCTTCTCTTGATTAATATTTCAAAGTATGTCTCTTTTACTGGGCTTTTTAAAGATTTAATTTCTGGCATTGCTGATTTTTCTGTTATGTCTGTGTTTTTAATTTCACTAATTTCTGGTCTTCCCTCTAATTTTTATTTCCCTCTTTCTTTGGATATATTCTCCTGTGTTTTCTTTCTCTAAACTATTTAATGAGATGTTTGTAACTCATTAATTTTGGGAATTCATTTCTGATGTCAACATATAGGCTATAAGTTTCTCTCTCCAAGTGCCGCTTCAGATTTAATGGAGAACAATTTTCCTGTTTGTGTTTTTTTTAAAATTATTATTTTTAGATGTTACTAAGATGTCTTTTTTTTTATATGAGTTAAATAGAATTATATGTGTTTTTTCAAATTTCCAAATAAAGGTTATTATTTCTTAGTTCATTTTTTATTGGTTTTTAATTCTATTGCCTTGTAGCCAGAAAATATGACCTATAGAATAGTCAATCTTTAGAATTTGTTAATATTACCTGTATAGTCTAACATATGGCTAATTTTTGTAAGTGTTCAATATATGCTTAAGAAAAATGGGTGCTCTCAAATTGTTGGGTACAACAAATTAGTCGAGCTTTAATATTTTTCTGTTAAATAATCTATATCTTTTTGATTTTTTTTGTCTGCTTGATCTTTAGATTGCTAATATAAATGTTTTCAAATCTCTTGTTATGTTTGTGAATTTGTCAGTATCTTTAGCTCAGAAACATGTCGCTCTACATATTTTGAGTTTATATCCCTAGGTACACACAAATTTAGGAATTTTACATCATGTTTCAGTGAATGTCTTTATTTATAGCGATGCTTTTTTGCCTTGAGGTCTATTTTGTCTAATTATTCAGTTAATTATTACCTGGCAGTTTTTTTCATCCTTGAACTTTTAATATTTCTGTTTCCTTAAACAATAGGTGGCAGATGTATGGTTTGTGAAAATTTTCTCCTGCTCTGCAGATTGTCTGTTTACTCTGTTGATGGTTTCTTTTGCTGTGAAGAAGTAACACTATTCACAATAACAAAGACGTGGAATCAACCTAAATGTCCATCAATGGTAAAGAAAATGTGATACATGTACACCATGGAATACTATGCAGCCATAATAAAGAACAAGATCATGTCCTTTGCTGGGATATAGATGGAACTGCAGGCCATTCACCTTAGCAAACCAACACAGGAAGAGAAAACAAAATACTGCATGTTCTCATAAGTGGGAGCTAAATGATGAAAACACATGAACACATAGAGGGGAACAACACACACTGGGGCCTTTTAGAAGGTGGAGGGTGGGAGGAGAGAGAGGATCAAGAAAAACAACGAATGGATATTGGGCTTAATGCTTGGGTGATGAAATAATCTATACAACAAACCCCCATGACACGAATTTACCTATGTAACAAAACTGCACCTGTATCCCTGAACTTACAATAATAAAAAAAAACCATTTACTGAAATTTAATCTACATTCTACACACAGTAATATGCATAAATCATAGATATGTCGCTTAATGAATCTTTACCAACTGGATTCAGTTGTGTAACCAAAACATTGATGGAGAAAGAAAACCTCACTACCTCCCCAGATTCCCGTCCTTCTAGTTTCTACATTTTCTTCCTCCTCCTTCCTGCCTCCCTATTTCCTCTTCCTTCCTCCTCCCTACAACATCTTTATCTCTAAACTATGAATTTGTTTTGCCTGTTTGTTGTGCTTCATGTAAATGGAATCATGCGCTAGGTTCTCTTTTGTGTCTACCTTCTTTCACTCAACATGATATTTAAGAGACTCACCCATATGGTTGCATGTAGTTGTAGATTTTTCATTCTCATTGCTGTATAGAATGCTCTTGTATAAAATACACCATAATTTATTTTTCCATTCTACTGTGGAATATGTGTTTGAGAAGTTTCTGGTTTTTGACTATTTTGCATACACTACTCAGAACACTTGAGTACATGACTTTCTATCAAGTAGAATTTCTGTTGGGTACATACGAGGAGTTAACTTGTATTATTTCTTTTGAATACTTATGTAACGGAGTTAATTTCTATCAGCTTGCCAGATGTCTCCTACTTGTATCACTTTATTTTTTCTAATTTTTCCCGCACTCGTTCCTTGCCTTGTTTACAATTCAGTCCCCCACCGCCCAACACCTCTGCCCCCAACTCCACACATATTTTCTTTCCTCTGCTTGTTTGGAATTTATATGTTCTATATTCACCCTTTGTTTGGTCACCTTGCTTACTTTAACGAGGGTTAATACATACTTAATACAATAAAGTCTGTCTTTACCTTTCTTTTGAATAATATAAGCACAAATTCTCATTATTTCCCTATGCAATTTACAAACTCTTACTGTGAAGTATTTTTCATTCTGGCCTGTGTTTTATCTACTGTGTATTAGATATTTTTATTGGTTTGTGTGCTGTCAATAAGTGCTTGGTATTATCCATATATCTTTGTTTATTGTTTCTTTCTTTCCTTTTTGTATCACAGACTTTCCTTCTAGCATAATTTCCTTGACCTTAAAATGCATTCCTTAAAATTTCTGTAAAGACGTCTTTCTGCAGTGAACTCCCTAGCTTAATGATTGTGTGAAAATGTCATTATTTTCCTCCCATTTCTGAAAGTTAAATTTGCTGGGTGTCTGGTTCTTGTTTTGTGAGAATTTTGTAACGGCAGAAAAAATATGTATTTCCACTCTCTTCTGGCTTTTATTATTCCTTTGGAGAGCCAGATGACATTGTCACTCATTATCTGTGAGCTGTTGATTATCTCTGGCTACTTTGAAGATCTCTTTTTTTTTTCTTTGTTATCCTGCAGTTTCACTCTGATGTGTCCAAGAATAGATCCATACGTATTTTTTATCTTATTTGAGCATCAGCTGGCTTCTGCATTCTGAGGACTGGTGAATTTCAGCAATTCTTCAATGCTCTGTATGAATATTGCTTTTTGCAGATTCTATTATCCTTTTGATTAGATCTACGTTAGATCTTTTCTTTATTTTGTGTGCCTCTTAGCCTCCCTGTCATAACTTTCCTAAGCTGCATTCCGGTAATTACTGGAATGGATTATTACTTGGATTTATTTTCATATTTACTGATTCTTTCTTCAGCTGTGTCTAATCTGTTGTTTAATCCATTGAGGATTTTATTTCAATTGTATGTTTTATTTTTAGTAGTTCCATTTCATTTGTTTTTAATCTTCATAGTTTCTTATTCCTGTTTATATTTCAGACCATTCTTTTGTCTCTTTAAACGTATTATTATTTTATGTTTTATGTTGCATATTTACAATATTTGAAGTTTTTGAAGTCTGTTATTGTCAACAATTATTTCATTTGGATTTCAGCCGTTATGACTTCTTTTGTGTTCTGTGGATTTTGGCTGTGGGTTGCTCATGCTTCTTGGATTTTTACCTGTGGTATTGGTGTGAAGTTGATCTTTCCAAGAGTCTTTGTATTTGCTCTGTCAATCACCCTGGCAATGAACTCCATCAGTTAGGTTAGGCTAACATGATCCAAATTTCAGTTGCTTAACACAATAAAGGTCTATTTCCCATTCATGCAAAGTCTGTTGTAAAATCAGGGAACTCTCCTGGGCACATGAGTTCCATCCAGGCCCTTTGAGTTTCCAATGTTGGAGCTGCTTCATCTGGAACACGTGTCCCCTCGGTCAACATTGCTGGGGAAGACAGACTTGGGGCACGTTCACCAGTTCTGCTATTCTTCTACCCAGAAGTAAGTTGTATTTCTTTTACCCATAGCTAATTGATCAGAATTAGTCATCTGACCCCGCTCAATTACAAGGGAGCTGGAAAATGTGAGAAAGCTCTTGGGATATTGGGTGAACACCATTGTCTGTGCCACAACTAAATCTAACAGCACTTATATTTTCCACTTGAAACTATTGGATCATGTTATAGAAACAAATTGGAGTCTGCTCTCCCAGCCCAGTAAAGCAAACGACTGACATTGGGATAGCAGTGAGATAAAGTGAGGCTTTTATTGCAGGGCACCAAGCAAGAAGAATCAGGGCAGTTCGTGCTTAAGACTCAAACTTCCCAAAGACTTGCAGGCAAGGGATTTTAAAGGCAGGGGTAAATTTTAGGAAAGCAGAAGTTACAGGCAAAACTAGAAATCAATACATGGAAATTACAAAATGACATGTTTGTTTAGGTCTACAAGTAGAAATCTTAAAGTGGGGGCTTACAGGTCATAGGTAGGTTTACAGATTTTTCTGATTTATAATTGTGTAAAAATTTGGGATCAGCAGAAAAGAATGTTAGCTTTGGCTCATGGATCTAACCTTTCATAGGCCCCTCAGAAAGAAATTTAGAACAAAGAATGGTGGTGAGAATTTGGTCCTCAGTTCCTTTTTATCTGAGGTCTATTTCCAGTGGATCTGTTTGATAGAGGTCTGAGTTTCTGAAAGAAAACTCAGGGACATATGTTAGGATATTATCTTCAGTTTTTATAGGGAAAGCAAATATCTTTGGACTTCAACTTTTGTGGCTACTGTTTTAGGCTATTAGCTTCTTGCTTAACAAGTTACTTATTTACTTTTTAGGGCTACTTAGGTATCTGGATTTTTTTTTTTTTTTGAAGGAACTTGGGATTTTCTTTTTTTCTATAGGCCCCTAAAGAGGGGTGTCTCTGTTCCATCTTAATCTTAAAATATAAATTTAAAACAAAATTTATGTGAAAATCATCTTGAAAAAATAAATTCTTGTTGGAGATTTCTTTTTCATCTGAAATACAATTTGAGAAAAGCAAGTTCCCACACTGTCCTCTTTTGAATGTCTACGTTTATTTCTTGCTTCACTCAACACTGAGAGTCTCACCCTTTGAGGTTCTAGGCTTATGTGAAACTCTTTTCTTAGATTCAGTCAAGTTCTCCATCTTCTGTACCCTGTACATGGTGTGGATAATCAAGCACAAGGGGAAACCCTAAGTCTCTGTGGTGTGAATTAGTTTTCTCTGTGCAGAAGGCAAGAGGAAACTATCTATAATTAAATTAGGTTAGTATTTTTTTTCAATATCAATGCAATGAAATGACTGAATTTAAACCTGCACTTTTATACCTGATACCAAAACCAAATATCCAAATATTCTTTGAAATGAACTTGTCAATAAATGATGCATTTATCTTAATTGGTTTAAAGCGCATTAATGCATCTGCCTATCTAATTACCTGTGGAAAGTCATTTTTAATGTCCTTGTATATTATATAGGTCAATTAGTTAAACTTTAAAAATCTGGAATATTTTTACTTAATAACATTGAATAATTTTCATTGTAAAAAGACATGATTCAAACAATTTGTAATATGGTTCACAGGTTTATGTAGAGCAGTGAAACATGTCTGAGAACTAAAACAGGGCTGAACATTGCTGTACTTGACAGTCCGTAGCTGAACCAGTTAGAACTTTTCTCTGACAGGCAGAAATTGAGACGCAGGGCCCGGCATGTATCCAGTCAGAAGAAGCAGGAGTGGTGGGGAGAGTCACAGAGTCATCCCAAAGGTGGAAAATGAAGCTGCCTTCTGTGCACGCCCTCAATGAGAGAACTCAGTCAATGAGACAACTCAGTTGCTAGAACTGCATGGACTGCACTGTATCTTGATAAATTCTCCTGTTCCCCAAAAACTTTATTTTCCATGTGGGTGAGCGGTAGGAATTGGGGGACTAGTTAAGCATCTGCCACTACTATCTTCCTTATTTCAATTCTTTTTTTTTTTTTTTTTTGAGACGTAGTCTTGCTCTGTCACCCAGGCTGGAGTTCAGTGGCGCAATCTCAGCTCACTGCAACCTCCGCCTCCCAGGTTCAAGCGATTCTCCTGCCTCAGCCTCCCGAGTAGTTGGGACTATAGGTGTGCCCCACCACGCCCGGCTAATTTTTTTAGTAGACACGGGGTTTCACCATGTTAGCCAGAATGGGCTCGATCCACCCACCTTGGCCTCCTAAAGTGTTGAGATTACAGGCATGAGCCACCGCGCCTGACCTCTCATTTCTAATCTTTACAATAGACCACCAATACTTTAATTTAACCCAAACGTGTCTTTCTTATTTTATTTTATTTTGTTTTGTTTTGTTTTATTTTAGGAGTCTCGCTCTGTCCTCCAAGCTGGAGTGCAGCGGTGTGATCTCCGCTCACTGCAAGCTCTGCCTCCCGGGTTCATGCCATTCTCCCACTTCAGCCTCCCGAGTAGCTGGGACTACAGGTGCCCGCCACAAAGCCTGGCGAATTTTTTGTATTTTTAGTAGAGATGGAGTTTCACTGTGTTAGCCAGGATGGTCTCGATCTCCTGACCTCACGATCTAGGTCTCTTTAGTAGAGACGGGGTTTCACCATGTTAGCCAGAATGGGCTCGATCCACCCACCTTGGCCTCCCAAAGTGCTGGGATTACAGGCGTGACAAACGTGTCTTTCTTTTTTGTAAATTTAAGACTAGCTTAGCAGAGGTTAAAAGAATGAGATTTATGCAGAAAGTTTAAAAGAATCTAGAGAAAAGAAAAATCATGAGAAAACAGGCTTGCTGGCAGCCTGTACTGTTTAATGCATTACTTAATATACTGCTTAGCCAAAAGGAAGGACATTTCTTTGGGAATACCAGGCACTTGACACGAAAATGGAGGCTGTTGTTAATTTGGACAACAGAGTTGTCTTCTGAAGCCAAAATGATGTTTAATGAGACCCAAAGGGAGGTGAAGGACCTATTAAATCTTCCACCCAAACAGCACCATGCAGTAGCAATTGCTTTCAGCTTTCTGTATGAGATTCAGATTTACTAAAACTTTGCCTATCTCTGTCATGTACATATAGTCTGTTAAAGCTGCCTGCCTGAACTATTTTTTCACCTCTTTCCAAATCCTCTGTGAAATATTCAGTTGTTTGCTAATGTGGAGATCAGCTATGGCTCTGTTGGGTCTCAGAAAGCAATATCCCAAAGACAGGGACTTTGACATCCTGAGAGACCTTAGAAGCTGCCTCAGAATCGAGGTCACTGTAACCTTGTCTTGCCTTCCCAACTTCTCCACTAAGCGCTGTGACAGATTTTCTGGAATTTCGTTTTGTGAAATTTCCTTATCCTTATTTCCAAAAGAAATGCAATTGTCTTAAGACCCCCTCCCTAGGGATCTCATCAAATAACTGGTAAAAGTCAACCACCAGAGAAGAGACTGGGAGTCACCACCACACCCAGACTGAATTTTCATCTGTTCGCCAAGAGATTGCCTGATACATTTTATCTGCACAATAAGACAACCTATGATCCTGTGTAAGTTTGCCCCTTGCTTTCCCATAATGTCTGCCTCCCAATTCTTGGATCCATGCATCTTTCCTTCTTTGAAGAGAGTATTTAAGCATCAACTAACTGACCCCTCTTTGTGTTCACATTTTATATAACTTCTGTGCCCAGGTATGCACATATTCATAATAAATTTGCTATGCTTTTCCCTTGTCAACTTTTTTTTTTTTTTTTTTTTTTTTTTTTCTATAGCGGTGTCAGCCATGACCCTTTGCTATGGGGAGAAAAGAGATCATTCCCTTTCCACTCTTGTTCTCATTAGAGGTCGCCAATACATTTGCAAAAGTTTCAGTTTGTGCTTTCAGGATAGAATAGGCAGGACAAAGAGAATTTCCTTCTCCACAAAAGGCTTACTGTTGCCTTTTTTTTTTTTCTATATTCCTTACCCTACTACACGAACTATAAGAACAAGTTTTCCTTTGTGCTAATGGAAGATACAGTTTTGGAACAAGACTGCAATGAGTGTTTAGTTATGTCAGTAAGAAAAGCCAATATGAAAAGTGTCTCCATTATTTTTAACAGTCTATCTAAATAGAATTTTCAATGTTTAATGGCTAGAACTGCCTTTTAATTCTTGGTGGAGATCAAGAATTTGATCAGCAGTCATTTCCCCATGGGCAATGGCTCACAGAATCTCATTCCCAGAACTGGGTGTTTGCATGAACCTCAAAGATGTGGGCTCATCAAACAAGAAAAGGAAGGAAACATCATGAGTCAAATTGGCTGTATGCCACTTTTGTGATGGAGTGGGACTCAGGTGTAGGGTGTTTGCAGTTTGAAACTTTCCTCACTTGAGAAAACAGAAGTTTCTTCCAAATGTTAGAAACTCAGCTTGTTAGACAAGTGTTGTTCAATAGAAATATAATGCAATCTACAGATGTAGTTTCATATTTTCTGAAAGCCACAAATAAAGCTAAAAGAAACAGGATAAATTATTTTTTAATAATACCTTTTATTTACTGTACTATATATGAAATATAACTTCTCTTTTTAAAAATTTTATTTTTGAGACATAGTCTTGCTCTGTTGCCCAGACTCGAGTACAGTGGCACCATCTTGGCTTACTGCAACCTCTGCCTCCCAGGTTCAAGCAATTCTCCTACCTCAGCCTCCCGAATAGCTGGGATTACAGGTGTGCACCACCACGCCCAGCTAATTTTTGTATTGTTAGTAGAGACAGGGTTTCACCATGTTGGCCAGGCTGGTCTCGAACTCCTGACCTCAAGGGATCCTCCTGTCTTGACCTCCCAAAGTGCTGGGATTACAGGCATGTGTCACAGTGCCTGGCCTCATTTCACACGTAATTAATACAAAAACTTGAATGAGATGTTTTACACTCTTTGTTTGTTCTAAGTCTTCAAAATCCAGGGTGTATTTTACACTTACAGCATGTCTCCATTCTGCCTAGCCACATCACAAGTGTTCAGTAGGCATGTGTGGCTGGTGTTTACCAGGTTAGGCAGTGCCTTTTCAACCCTGAACTAAACACCTTTTCTACCACTGGTTCCAGAGGAATCCTGATGGTCTAGGTTTCCTTCCCTCAGTGAGATCTTCAGTTCACTGCAAGAATACACCTTACCCTTCTGATGTAAGTAATGAGTTTCCTGCTCAGATGGAGGCAAAGGACTAGGGTTAGAGAACTGTGGGATGCAGCCAGGCCAGTAAACCTGGACGACTTCAGTATGAAAAGCGTCAGAAGGCCATAGCCAGTGGGCAGAATAAATATGCACATGTTTCACTTTGGAGCTATGTTCTTTTCAGCTTTTGAGATTCCTCTGCCCAGCTTCTGACAACCTGCCTGGGCCACTGTGCTAGACTTCTCATATATCTGAAAACATATGTGTATTCTCCTTGGGGCTCTCTACTGTGTGTGAATATGTCAGATTTGACCTGCCTCAGCTTGATTTTCTGATTTTTTTTTATTTTTTTTTGGCTGTATCCCTACTGTCTTATATTACAACGTCAACTCTTGCTGAATCTTGGCTTCTTGGGTTAGATTTCTGATAACCTGAGACAGTCTCTGGCCAATTCCCATATAGCCTATATTAGTGCAGCCGACCCATTTTCTGGTCAGGTTGATACAACACAGGAGACAAGTGTAATTGTACTTATTAGGTTAAACAATCTGAAAGCTTTTAAGTTAAAATAATACTGGCTTAAACAAGATAGAAGTCTCTTGTGTAACACGAGAAGTAGGTGGTACAGGGATGGTATAGTGGCTATACTCCATGAGGTTGTCAGAAATTTATTTGTGGCTCTACCACCCCCAGAGTATTGCCTTTGCCCACTTGATCTAATGTGATTTTGCACCAGGATTAGTTTCAAGAGCAACACAAAGATAGAGGGAGCAAAAGGGCAAAACTTGTGCTTCAAGGACACAATTTGGAAGTTGTTTCCATAACTTCTGCTCCTATTCCTTTGGCCAGAATTTAGTAATATGGCTATATCTAGCTGCACAGGAAGATGGGCTAAGTGGTCTTTATTTCAGATGGCCTTGTGCCCAGTTAAAAGTTGGGAGTTCTGTTACTTTGAGAGACATTGGAAAAATGGATGTCGAGGGACAACTAGCAGCTTGTTTTATGTAAGGATATGTATTCTGCTGTAGGTTTGTTGCTGATGCAGCATATATAACATCTTTCAATAATTAAAGATCATCAGCCTTATTATACAGATGGGGGAAATAATGAAGAGATGCAAGATATAGATATCAGCAGTGATCCCTTGGAGTTTGAATGGGTGGGATAGAAAAGGACTAAAATTAAGGCAAAAGAGACTTTAATTTGACATAAGGAAAACTTATTGATCATGAAGTGACATTGCAGTGAATTAAGAAAAGGTTTCCTATATCATCTCTCTATGATTCATATTTGTTTTTTGCCCTTTTGACCTTCTTGAGTTAAACTCTCTTTCATGGTGTCATCTAACTATTTTATTTGATTACATTCAGTGGTATTTATATATCATTGTCATCACCATAAGCTTAGTGAGAGGAAGGTAGGTCTTAAGGGAAAAAAAAAAAAAAAAAACCTCCAATAGCCGTTTTTGAATTAGGTTGTTAATACTTTGGATGGGTGAGCACTCCAGTAGAATGTTCCTGAATCATTGTCCTGTATTGCATTACTGTCTCACAGCAGCAGCACTCGATTCTCCATCTCTTATATCTCAGGGTCACCTGTGACATTGCAGGGCAAGAATGAGAGCTGCTCTTCATGAAAAAGGAACTGCAAATGCACTCACCTGTCCCCTTACCCTGGGTTCTGTGCACCTGTGGCTCCATTTATGATTTGCTTTACTCTCTTCCCTAATGGAAGTTACTCCCAGGGAAAAGTGACCTTCCCTGGGGACTGATATCAGAGATAGGTCCCCAAGGCTTCCTTCACCGGAGTGCGCCCTCCCAATCACCATCAGTCCTGCCTGCCGGCTCTTCTCCCTCCCTCCTGCAGCAGCCTGCGGTTGCCATGACGTTGCTGGACTGTCTCCACTTCCTGTTAGATTGATTCTGCTGCAGTGCCAGAGGTAACAACAGCCTTTGTGACTGTCTTGCCCAAGCTGAGACCCTTAAAAGCAACCCTTCTTCTTTTCTAGCTGTAATGAGTTGGGATGATGCCCAAAGACCTTTTCCCTGGGTAGTTTTCTTTTTCTTTTTTTTCCTACATTGGCTTTGGTGGGTTTCAGTGCCTTTGGTATGCTGCTCTGCTCATCTGCTTATCATCTTGCCTTAAACTAATTTGGTCCATTGGTAATGAAAGCCAAAAATGACAGTTGTGAAGCGAGGGGTTTTGATGTTTACTTGTACACTGCAATAGACTACAGGTTGAATGGAGCCCAGCAGAAAGTGTCTTCTTCAGATTACTTAAACATCCATTTGGATAGTAAAAGCTATTGTCATGTTATCCTTCCATCCCTGCTGTGCGATATAGCTGTGGAACTGAGAAAGACCCAACACATATTTTGCTGTGAAATGCATTTGGGACACCAGACTTCCCCAAATATATTTGGAAGTTTTCTGAGTTTTATCTATTAACCTGGAAAAAACTATTAAATTTTTTTTCACCCACTATTTAGACACTAGTGAGATGAGTCATCTTTACTGAATACTATTTAGATATTTCTAATGAATGCATGAGCTCATTTAGAGTATTGTTTGGTTTATGTTGTGCATTATCCAGGTCTTAATATTATAACTCTTCAGCATAACTTCATTAAGAGAGAGACTTAAAGATTCAAGGCCTACTCCTGGAATTCATTCTCTTGCATATGTGACTTGCAGCTTAGGCAAAGGGCAATGTTTTCCCAGATTCGAAAACTCAAATATCCACAGAAAGAGTGGTAGAATTTAGAAACAATCTACTTACCTTTCCAAGGGACATAAGTCATCAGGTTTGACTCATTCTTAAAGAGCAAGTTGTCCTGGGAATGTCAAGGCTGAAATATAACAGTTAAGTTAATAATAAATTCTAGTGACACACAACCACATGACATTGATTCTTGTTTGGTAAAAAAATAAATTACTCAGTCATCGCATATCTTGCAATTAAATCATTAGATCATCAGAAGCTGAAATGAAACTCTTTCTTTAATTATAAAAGCATTTTATGTTGTTAGCAATGTTTGGAACTTCCCCTCAGTATAACTATGTTATTATTTAATAAAACGTAAATCAGTGTCGAGGTTTTGTTAAGCCCAAGGGCCTTTAATTCCAAGGGTTCTTTCGTTATGTTTTGTGGATTTTAGGTGGTCCCTGGGTTGATAATTTTCTGCTTTTCTACACTTTGTGTCTTTACTCAAGGGAGGACAGAATGGAAAGCTAGAACCTTGGGGTGCCAGTTGGGAGAACCGGTCTTCCCGTTATTAGTGCCAAGTGTGGCTTCTTGGAGGCAGACAGTGTGGAGAAAGGTAGCTGGGGCTGAAAACCCCGTGATTTGCCCTTTTCTCCTTGTGTGACTTTGGGGAAATCACTTCGTCTCTCTGAGCCTCATTTTGCTTTTAAGGTTTGTAAGTCCAAAAAACAAAGACAAACAAGGGAGGCGAGCAAGTACAGAAACACAAATCAAGATGGAAAAAGAGTCACATTCATGCATTTCAACTAAGGCAAGAAGGAACCAGTAGAAAAAACAATCCAAGCAAGAAAATGTTATATCTGATAAGATGATGTGCCAAAACTTGGGAAACTAAATGAAAAACGTGTTGGAATCCAGACCAGCAATCTCAGCCAGAAATGAAATGAAGCCAAATAATATAGGAGAAAAGCCAGAGTCTAGGCAAAGGTCTAAATATTAGGCAGGAGGCACCAGTAGCCTGGAGGAAGCCTCAGACCAAGCTGTTGTAAGACATGGGCTTCTTATTTCCTTGAAGGGATCTTGGTGTACCTGTGGTCTGATCCTAAGTAAGGAAGAGTGGAAAGGGGTGGGACACAGGCTGTTCCTGACAGCCAGGGAAGAAACAATAGCTTCCAGATGCAATGCTCCTTCTATAGAAACCAAATCCACTTCTGAAGTAGGGGAGGCAGTGGGTATTCCTGGTAAAATAATGTGTTGAAAATATATTCTTCCAGCTAAATATTTCGTAAAATCAACAATTTGTTATTTTACGTAGTTATAGTACTACGTGTCTGTGTGAATTTCTGTGATTCTAATCATAGTATTTTCATAAATGCAGTACTATTTGGGGACTGCTTTTTCTCTCCTTTGTATTGTTCTTAGTAGGCAAATGCAACAATTAATAAAGTTTCAGTTACCCAGACCCATAGAGCATAGAACAAGTAAATTAGTTTTGGTAATGATTTATATATATACCTTTTATATATACTTCTATTTAGAGGAGTGAATACAGATCTCTTCTAAACCAAGAAATCCTTTTATAAAGGGACAAGAAGCTCACTAACATCTAATTTGTAAATCTGGATGCTTACATATCTGGTGAAATATTACTTATCAACGTGTCGTCAGAACATTTAGTCCTATGGGCATCATTTAAAATATTGAGCTGTGCAAAAGATCAGAGTATGGAAATATGAAGGCAGGCAATGCTGATCTTTACAATAAATATTTTACCACTGTGAAAGCTCAAAAATTGTGTTTGTTCTTGCCACTGATGGCTTTCAGTCTTGCTTTCTTGTGCCCTTCTGGGCAACTCCAGCAGAAGTGAAAAAAATGCAACAGAATTTCCTAGTGGTTGAGAAAGGGAGACATTTTTGGATCAAAAAATCGAAGTGCATTTTTTTTTTTTTTTTTGCAATGGAGGGCTAAATGTTTTGAGCATCTATTTCATAATCAGTAAAGTGAGGGAAGCAAAGTCATAGTTTTAGGGGGAAGGTAGTTTTGATAAGAGCCAATTTAGGCAACATCAAAAAATGCATAATTCAGCACTAACCTAGATCTCTGTAAGTCTCAAACGCTCCACAGAACCTATCACACACAGAAACCTATCATTCGAGAGGCATGGGAAAACCACACTGATGAGACGCAATCTATGGATTTCTCAATTTACATAGTGTTGATCATACAGATTTCTCAATTTGCCTGGATATTGAGACAGTTTTCTCCCAGTTTATAGGCCCAAAACTAGAGATTGTTAGGTGGAACCTTATTTCACTTAGCTCCCTACAGATACCATTTTTAGCTTTGAAACAACTCTAGTTCAAAGGGCAAAATGTGCTAATTCATGAGACTCCATTTATGCCATCCATTGTAATAGATTTATGCCATCCATTGTAATAGCCAAGTTTAAATTAGTTAAAATAAAATAAAGTTAGAAATTCAGTTCTTCAATTGCAGTAGCCACATTTCAAGTATTCAAAAGCCACTGGTGGTTAGTGGCTACTGTACTAAACACTGCAGAAATAGGACATTTATATCATTGTAGGCGATTCTCTTGGACAGTGCTGAGAGTCTAATTTTATGACCACATTATATGTGAGTACATTTTAGAACTAAAGTTTCATCATTAAAATGTGTGGACTTTTGGTAAGATCTTCATCATTAATACTTGCATTCTAGAAGACAGTCTTCTTTGAACTTGGAGTAGTGAAACTCTAAGGGCAGTTAACTCTGAGGATCAAGTTATCAAAAAACTGAATAATATCATCTATGCCTATAAAACAGATGCAAAATGAATAAATAATTTCTAGAGAAGACTTTGTAAGAAGTACCTAACATATAATTAAGATCAAACTTTGAAACAGCCTAAATTTTAAATAGTTCAGGCTCTGCAGGATAAACCCATTGATGGCTGTTGCCTTGAGTTAGAGATCTTAGAGATTGTTAAAGGAAAGTAATTGCATTTTTTCTTTCTTTGGTCTTAGTATTTCAGGCACTGCATATGGAAATCATTAATGCATGTTGGACATGTAATTTTTTGTCCTAGATGCTAATGGTTCAGCTCAGATATGTTGTCATCCTCTCTTCCTTCATCCTTGACTGGTTCATCTGTGAAGGATAAATTGTGAGTAAAGACCTCTTATGGAGCACAAATTACCTAAACTATTATAATTACTGGTACTGTTTTCTTTTTAATTTTATTTTTATTTTTGAGGCAAGGTCTCCCTCTGTCATCCAGGCTGGAGTTCAGTGGTGCAATCACAACACACTGCAGACTCAATCTCCTGGGCTCAAATGATCCTCCAGCCTCAGCCTCCCAAGTAGCTGGGATTGCAGGCATTCACCACCATGCTCAGCTAATTTTAATTTTGTGTAGAGATGGGGTCTCACTATGTTGTCCAGGTTGGTCTCTAGCTCCTGACCTCAGGTGATCTGCCTATCTTGGCCTTCCAAAGTGCTGGGGTTATAGGCGTGAGCCACTGCGCCTGGCCAATTTTTAATTTTTTAAATTGACAAATAAAAATTGGTTTATTTGTGGTGTACAACATGATGTTTTGAACTATGTATATATTATGTAATGGCTAAATCAAGCTAATTAACATATGCATTAGCTCGCATACTTATGGTTACTGACATTTTTAACAACAAAAAAGCATGGAAATAAGGTTTTATTTTCTTCTTCTCAGTGATATAGCTGTCTATTTTCATTAGAGAATTATTTCACAGAGTTATAGGGAACTTTGCAATGATTTAAGTATGCCCAATTTTCTTTTCAGTAAATAGGGTAGAATCGAAAAATATTTCACTAGGTGATTTCTAAACTCATCAACCTCTGCCTAAAAGCTGCTTTGACAGAAGAGGAGGTAAATTGGAGTTAGTTGAATAGAGGATTTCAAGCTAACACACAGCTCAGAGGATTAAATATTTGAAGCCCAAGGCCATGATTCTCCTGTGGGATAGCTGAAGTCAGGCAGAACTTGGCATTGCCTGCTTGTTAGGAATATATTGCAAAATTGAGGAGCAGATTTATAACCACAAAACTCTTCCTGAATGTCAGTTTATTTAGCCGCAATGAGGATTTAGCAGGGAGACGTGACAGCAAACGAGTCATGCTCAGTGTTTGTCTCTCAGATAAAGGGAAAAGTGGCACTGAAGGATGGTTCAGGCACTTAATCTTTTAGGTTCTAACACTCTCTGGAGAGGCAGGTGTAGAGGTTTTTCTATTTTAAATAATTAAAGCATTAAGAGGAATTTATTGAGATGAATTCATTTTAGCAGATGATACATTTAAAATGACTCCCACTGTTATTTATTTTTGTCTCAATTCCAGTTTAACATCTTGATAAGATCTGTATCAACAAATTAATGAATATTGGTCATGTGTATATGTTTGTGTGTCTGTGTGTGACCCAATTCTTAAAGTAAAGCCTTGTGAACCAATCTCTATAGCTAACATGACTATGAAGTCTTTTCCAGCATATACTCTTGGAATAAAATCTTATATGTTATTTGAGTTGGTTAAAAAAATTTCTGACCTTGCACTTTTAAAAGACAAAAACAGTTACTTTAGGGTACATAGATTTAAGGAAATCAGTGATACAGCTTGAACTTAAAATAATTTAAGATCAGGAAAGAGAGTGTATTAGTTTATCTACTGCCAGATAACAAATTTTCCCAAAATGAAATGGCTGAAAACAATACATATTTATCTTACAGTTTCTGAGTCAGGCACTATGGAGCAGCTCGGTTGGGTGTTTGTGGTTCAAGGTCTCTCATGAGTTCGTGATTAAGATATTGGGAAAGACTGCATTCAAGGCTCGACTGGGCTAGAGCATCTACTTCCAGGCTCACTCATGCAGCCATTGGCACAACTTGGACTCTTCAATTCCTCACTGGCTCCTAGCTTCAGTTGCTCTTCACACATAGGCTGCTCCATAAATAAATTTAAGTGTCCTCACAACATGGTAGCTAGTATCTCCCAGCCTGAGCAATCCAAGAGAAAAGGCATGAAGCAGAAGTCACAGGTCTTTCAGAAGTAATACACTGTCACTTTTCCCATCTTTTATTGGTGACATAGATCAACCATGGTAAAAAATGGGAGGAAAAGTGCACAAGTCCACAAATCCCAGGATGTAAGAATGAGTGGGGTCGTGTTGCAGGCTGGCTACCACAGAGCCAGGAATCTGGAGAAGTGGCCTATTCGATTTTAGTAGATGTGGATGGTCCAGATTATTTGGCTATAGGACTCTGAGTTAAGAAATTGAAAGTCAAATTTTATTTTATTTTATATATTCCCGGTGAACACACTCATGGATCGAAAATTTATTTTGTATCTAAATCAATAGATTTATAAGTATCATCATTCTTTCCCCCTACCTCACAGTAATGATACTGTAAGAAATTGTCATACTAGTGTGTGTTGGCATTATGAAGGAAGGAGGTATTTTACTATCTTTTCTTTTAAAAACTATGTATGTAAAGAAAGTTCAGAGTCCCCTGATGACTTGTTATGCACTAGCTATCAGCAATACCTGCATGCTGGTTGGTTATTTGCTTCATTTTGGATGACCTTTTCTTTACAAGTCTCTTGAGGCTTAATGATTGTACTCCAGTAGCCTTGTGGGTTGAGTGGATTGACAGATTACGTAGTCCTTATATTTGTTTCTAGAGATTTACTCAGTGTAGGGTGAAAGTGAACTGAGCAAAATCAGAAGATGTGGTCTTTATTTTATTTTATTTTTTTGAGACGGGGGCTCGCTCTGTTGCTCAGGCTGTAGTGCAGTGGCATGATCATGGCTCACTGCAGCTTCAACCACCCAGTCCCAAGCTATCCTCCTACCACAGCCTCCGGAGGAGCTTGGACTAGAGGCATGCACCACTATGCCCAGCTAATGTTTAAAAGTCTTTTGTAGAGAGTGGGTGGTCTCCCTATGTTACCCAGGCTGGTCTTGAACTCCTGGGTTGACGAGATCCTCCCATCTTAGTCTCAAGTGCTGGGATTACAGGCATGAGCCACTGGGCCTGGCCAGAAGATGTGGTCTTGCTCTAAGTGAAAAATCATGTCAGTTGATTTTGTAGGGTCCAGAACCATTCTCAAGCTGGAACATTGCGTGGATACAAATTTCATACAATTATATATCAAAAAACACAATGAAAGTAAAAAAAAAAAAAAAAAAAAACAAAAACAAAAACAAAAATAGGCATGAAAGACCAACCCAGGGTAGTTTATTTCATATTTTCACCTTTCACTAGTGCATGGAAACACACTTCCTGAACCACTCCCTTATTCCACATTGTCTTGGATGCGTCCAGCAAGAGACTTAGAGATCAGAGATCTACATCTGCTCATCTTCAAGGTGTCTTTCTATTTCAATATAACAGATTTTTCAGGGCAGAGTCCAGAGGTCACCTACCGTGGATTACAGGATGTCAAATCATATCTGAGGCCTCTATCCATCCCCCCACCCCCACCCCCAAGTACCCTCCTTTTCCCTTTGTTTAGGCCGGGCTTGCTGCGGATTTGCAGGGACCCTCTCTACTTTCTTTGGACTTCATATACTTTCTGAGGAAAGTCCCTACTATGCGACAGTGGAAGGTTTTCCCTGGTAACATAGTCAATACCCCAAATCTAGTGCCTGTGTGAGTTTTGGGGACAAAAATGATTCTGTTATCAGGTGAAAGAGTGAGGAACCAAGGCAAAAGAAGTTGGCAGAGCCAGTCCACTTCAGTTCCATGGAAACGCCAGGAGGAAGAGATTCAGCTGAGCCACTGAATTGCTTTTTGGGAGACAGTGACTTGATTTTCTTATTTCTTATTTACCACAGAATCAGCTTCAAATTGATACTTTTATAAGGACAGATCAAAGCAATGAATGCCTTAGAAAACTTACACAGTTGTCTAAGAGAGACATAAGCACAGAGGTCAAGAGAGACATAAGCACAGCCCGACAAGAAAAACTAAGAATTCATTTGACAAGACTTTTTCTCTAGGCCATTTTTGGAAAGCTCAGGGATGGTGCTGGTCATATTGCTTTATATTCAGGATCTTAAGCACCAAAGCATGGTGGGAGAGGATAATTTTCAATTTTGAGGGAGACACAACGTGTCAGAAATAACTGAGATTGGGAAACGGGTAGGTAGGAAAACCCCACCAAATGCCTACAAAGTAAGAGAAAGGCCTGTAGAGTGGGCAAAAAGGAGTTTAGAAGTAATTGGGGAATGTTTGGATTACATTTGTTGTTATATGGTTTGAATGTTTTCTATACATTTTCCAGCTGTTGTGATGAATAAAACAAAGTTTGATTTTCTTTTTTTTTTGTTTACTGCCAACTGTAGAAAAAACCCTGAACACCTGATATTCCTGAGAGCTGCCTTGTGAGAACAGCTGTCCCATCAAAGACTCTTGGCAGGGTTTTATTCTAGATGAGTCCATTAGCTATTGTGGAAGCCAACACACATGTGAGGGAAAGATTTTCCATATTTTGCAAGTCCCGCCTATTAAAGCTTTCTATAATGACAAGATGGTATTGCTAAATGACTTTTTAATTGTTTTTCCTAAGCAACTGCCAACGTTTAATTAGACTTCAGCTAACAGGCTCTAAGTTAATTTAAGACAAATGGCTCTGGCGTTGCTAATTGTTAGAGTATGGTGATCTGGGAGCGTCTGACTCAAGCATGAGTCTGTGCTCTGCAGCTACGTGGTGGGTGGCTGAATGACCCAGACAGGTCTGATTGCCCCTGCTGGGAAACACCCAAACCACCTGTCTGGGATGAGTAATCTCCCAGACACACTACCTGAATTCACACCTCCATACTTCAAGCTAAACCAGTATGTATTAAAAACCTGGAATTTTATTAAATGAATCAATAATAGCTTCTATGTGTGAATTTTATTATCAAATGAATCAATAGTAGCTTTTATGTGTGAAAAGCAGGCTTGTATCTATTATATCAGACTGCCTTAGAAAACATCCATTAGAGCTGGAACGACCTAGGAAGATCAACTTCAATGCCAACATTTAAATAGGAACTAATAAGGGACCAGAGAGGAGGAACAACTTGCCCAAGGTCACCTAGAGTTTAGGACTGGAACTAAAGCCTCAGCCTTCTCATTTTAAGTCTTCTGCTTGTTTCCCCATTCCACCTCCTCTGCCCCTTCAACCCTCACCCCAAATTGTATTAAATCACCAGTTAACTCCAACTCTTTCAGGACAGCGAGTGGAGGTACAAGGATGAAGCTGGGAGGTGGGAATGAACATTTTTGGTGGGCTGATACTTATGGCTCGTGCTGCAGACAATGGGCAGGGCCTGGCAGGTGGGAGGGGTCAGCAGAATGCCTTTGATAGAGTTTGGCTGTGTGTCCCCACCCTATTCTCATCTTGAATTTTAATCCCCATGTGTTGAGGGAGGGACCTGGTGGGAGGTTATCAGATCATGGGGGCGATTTTCTTCCTACTGTTCTCATGACAGTGAGTGAGTTCTCACCAGAGCTGATGGTTTTAATGTGTGGCACTTGCTCACTCTTGCTCTCTCCTGCCACCATGTAAGATGTGCCTTGCTTCCCCTTTTCCTTCCTCCATGATTGTAAGTTTCATGACGCCTCCCCAGTCATGTGGAACTGTGAGTCACTCAAACCTCTTTTCTTTATAAATTACCCAGCTTCATATAGTTCTTTATAGCAGTGTGAAAATTGGCTAATACAGTCTTGTATTAGTAATTCCACAAAGTTGAAGGACACCCCCACCCTAAGTCAAGCTTCCATTGCTTCGGACCTCTTGAGGCTTCCATCTCCTTGAATACGAGCTCTTTGACTTTATTCTTTTCAGTCATTCCCTGACGCCAAGAGCCTTGTTGTCACCCTCCCACCCTGTGCTCAGTCCACTCCCGCATGATCTTCCGTCTTTGCTTTTTCTTGGTTGTGTCCCCCTTTAGTTCTTGTGCCTTCTCTCTGTGTTTCAACATCTTCTCTATTTGTAGCTTAAACCAACGGGTTTTCTGATCTTCCCAGGTCCGTTATGTTGGTAAAGTGAGTTAAAACATGGCAACATTTGAGAGGAATGTCTGACACATAATCATACAGTAAGCACTCCTTAAAGAATGGTAATAGTTTTCCTTATTATTATTCTGCTTGATTTCTTATCTTTCTCTTGTTCTGCTAAGTTCTATTTTTATATTGTACTCACTTATGAAACTCTCACCGTGTTCTGCTGAATGGAGCTCTCCCTGCCACATAGGACACTCCATCCCATGTTTCCCCTCTCTTGTAGACCTGACATACTAGGGGCAAGCTGCTTTTTCCAGAGGTTTCTCACCTCTCTTCAGGAGAAGACGAAATAGATGATGTTAAGATATTATTTCAAAAATTCCCTTATAGAACCAAAAAAGCTGTATTTTATTATAGTTGCTTTGAAGTTATATACTTTATTCGGCACAGTTTTGATTATAAAAATACATTTTAGCCCTCTTTTAAAACTTCCAAAGTTTATAGAATATTTATTTCTAAAAAGTCCATAAGAGTATAAACCTTGAAAAACACCCAAAAAGTGTAAATATTTGGAGGAAAAAAGACATTCAGAGAGAACTGATAAAAAATAAATGAAGTGAATAACTTTTTTTTAGATAAAATCTTTACATGTAAATTACTTACAGAGAGTCACTTCAAATATTCATCATAATTGGGAATATAGGCTTATTGCCAGTTATCCTAACAACATATGAGATAACAAACATTAAAAAATTTTTCGGGCCGGGCGCGGTGGCTCAAGCCTGTAATCCCAGCACTTTGGGAGGCCGAGACGGGCGGATCATGAGGTCAGAAGATCGAGACCATCCTGGCTAACACGGTGAAACCCCGTCTCTACTAAAAAATACAAAAAACTAGCCTGGCGAGGTGGCGGGCGCCTGTAGTCCCAGCTACTCGGGAGGCTGAGGCAGGAGAATGGCGGGAACCCGGGAGGCGGAGCTTGCAGTGAGCTGAGATCCGGCCACAGCACTCCAGCCTGGGCCACAGAGCGAGACTCCGTCTCAAAAAAAAAAAAAAAAAAAAAAAAAAAAAAAATTCAAGAAAATTATGTCTTTAATGTACAGGTAAGATAGGGATAAAAGGAAGAAATTTCTGCTTTGGGGCATATGTGAGAAAAACAATACAAAAAGCAAAAGCACGTGCTGAATAAATTTAGTTAAATAATATATTCAACTTCACAGTCATTTTATTTACACTAGCCCTAGTTTGCCAACGTATTTGTTATTGAAAATGAGATGTATGTTCTATGTATATTGCTCGAGGCTGATTTAGACAGGACTCTGTGTGCATTGCTGACCACAAAGGGCGTTTCAACTGAAGGCCTGAATAAAAATGGCATGGCTTACAATTTCATCACATTTGTTTTCAAAAGCAATGTGATTTCCTTTTCTAAATTGCAAAGCAAAACCAAATAAAATGGACTACTTATTGTTGAAACACTTTGGCCACCCTTAACTCTTAATTGCTAGCAATATTTCAGATTCCTACTTAGTGTCTGAAAGAAAAAACAGAGGCTACCAAAGAATAAAGAGTAAATGGTTTTATTTGATAAAAAAGCATTATAAGTAAGGTGAATGGAAAGTCTGTAGAATGTGTCCAGATGGAAGTTTAAAAAAAATTGTGAAAAATGAAATTCAAGAGAAGCTTGAAAGAAATGAGGAAATTTACCACTGTGTGTCATTACAAGTTTGGTGCTGGGCCAGTCTGCAAAAGGGGAAGTTTTAAGATGGTTGAAGCTTAGCTGTTCCTTAAGTAGCAAGACACAAAGGTTGCATCTACTAAGCACTCTGTGGTTATGATGATGTCATTTGGTGATTTCCACTATCCTGACTGATTTATAGAAGATAAAAACTCTGCTTTTGTCCAACAGAGATACCAACCAAACTCTTAGATTCAACTGGTGAACCAACTGGAAAATTAAAGTAATTCTGTGCCCTGGACGCATTTCATTAAGCTCCTTGTGGGATTTATTTCAGTTTTGTGAAATTGTTTGTTTAGAAATTGTAATAGATTCCATTTCGAGCCAAACCACTAATCTCTTCCTTTCTGCCACACTGGACAGAACTCTGGGTTACTTTAATAAGAAAAACATCGTAATCTTCTCTCTGAGAAGTTTATAATTGACCTAGGAGGAAGGCTAGTCAGTGTAGACTTGAACCATACTGCCTGGTTGAATTTGGGCTCCATCTTTTTTTCTTTGTGACTGGGACAGTCAGTTAATCTCTCAAGCGTCTCCTCATTTTTCTCATCCATGACTGGACTGCATAAGCCTTAATACGTATTAAATAAGATGATACTTGCAAAGCATTGACAATACCTGGCATGCAGTAACTGCTCCATAAATGTCATTTAGGTGGAGGATGATGTGAGAACCTTCTACAGCCTCTCAGTAGTGCCCACCTGTGCTTCTCTTATAAAAGCATTTATCACGCAATTTTGCCAGTGCTTGCTTAATTGTCTTCTTTCACAGACTTTAGGCTTCATGAGTGTGAGGGAAAGTATGTCTTATTTCATAATTGATCATCAATTTGTCTCAGCTCCTATCAAAATGCCTGGCACACAGTAGACTCTAATAAATTCTAGTTTTCAATGAATGAACACTTGTGACGTGATAGTTTAGGCAAGAAGACTTCCATTTGAATTTTAAACTGGTAAGTTGGCACTTAGATTTTACAAAGATTTTTTTATTCTCCAAAGATAGTTTTTTTCAATAACCTACAAATCCACAGTAGAAAGGAGAAGGAGGAACATTGATGTGAAGCAGAAACTGGGCTAGATATCAGGATAGGTGGGTGGGAGGCCCAGTTTCGGCACTTACTCATTGGGGAGCTCTGAGAAAGTCATCCCATCTCTTTGAGATACATGTACTTTAGCTGTAAAGTGAGCATAACAAACTTGAGCTAACTAATGTGAAAGTGCTTTGTAAAGTTTGTGTGTGTGTGCTCGTGCGTATTTATTTTTATTTTTATTTATTTATTTTTACTAAGATCGGTGATAGCTAATAAAAGGAAGTATGGCAAAGTGAAAGCAGCAAGTAAGAATTTACTTCTAAGAATGGGATGCAATTCTCTAGATGTAATCAGTCTCTGTTTAGTTCTAAAGCTTAGCTTTGTTATGGCCCTAATACATAGTCATCTTTCAAAAGACTTGCAAACCTGAAAAAAAAAAAAAAAAAAGCTCTCTAAGCCTGAAAAACCTCTAAATGTTCCCAAATTGGGGAATATTCAGATTCATGTTTCTCTGAAGGACAGTGCAAGGTCATCTACAGTATCCATCATCAATGTTTAACAATCTGTGGCTGGTGGACAAGCTACTTGAGGTTCTCAGATGATAGAAGTAGATCAGGCCTATCAGCAGACGTGTCAGCAGATGTGTTCGCGTAGTAGGTTCATTTGATAGATGTCACCTTATCCTCCTAGATATTTTCTCTGCTGGAGAGCTCCATGTTCATGTTGAGACAGCCAAAAGTGGACAGGACTATTTTTTCCCACTCCCAGCTGCTTTCAGCAAGACAGACAGACACTTCACCTCCTTAGCTCTGCTTCTCTCCGGTGCTGTGTACCTTACGAAAAAAGCAGTAACTGGTTATCGTAAAGTCACTATCATAAAATATTAAGGTCTTGAGGCCATGTTCTAAATTAAACACAACGAGATTAAGAAGGAAAATCTTAATTAGAATTAAAAGTCACAGTTAAAACAAGAAATGTTACTTCTTCTAGACAACAAATGTTTGAATACTGTTTTCCTTGAAAATTAATTTCACAGAATTTGTTCTTCGCATGATATGCAAGTAGAGATATAGACTGCATACATTGCTAATAGTATACAATGGTCATACAGGAAGCAGAAGATAGTTGTAAAATAGGTGTTTTGTAAAAACAAAAAAAATAATTATTTGATTTAACACTTGACAGTAACCCATTTAAATGTCCAGTAGAAGCAGTAACACTACATTGATACCCACAACAGTACATTTGAGGAAAATAATTAAAATGGTAAATGTCTTGAAATGCTAAGTAAACTACAGGAATAATACAATTCCCTGTTGCATTATGGTTCTTTTATAAAGTCTGATGAGAGCACTTTATAAAACGAGAGCACTTTACTTTAAACAAGTAAAGGAAACTCTTTCACATTCTGGTAAGAAATTCCTTAGAGACAGACTTTAAAATAAAAATCACAATACCCTTACTGGATAAAGCATATAATTTTCCTTCTTCGGTGCATGAATTAAAAACAGCTGCCAAGCCTACTTAATTATGGAACCTCACAGTCAAACTAGAAAAGACAAATTTTCATTTTGATAGCAACCACATCGAATGTTTACTTAGCAAGTATGGATAATTATTCCAGTTCTTATTTGAAATTTTTTTCTGGAACTGGTTGCATATCATTAATAAAGGCTGTGATTACAAATCTCAGCATTCCAGAGCCTCTCTTTTCTCCCCATTTTTTTTGTGTGTGTATGTGTGTGTGTGTGTTGAGACTTTTCTCTGAATTTAAAAAGTGATTTCTCTACAACTAGTACACAAACATGAATTCTAACTCCAGAGAAACAGATGTATTAAAGTGTTGATGAAAAAACATTATTATGTTTCAGGCAGAAGTCTGAAAGTAAACGTCCTGGTCATCGACTCAGGGGATCACTTTGATGACCAACATTTCTCATTCTAGTTGTTTAGTCTTTATTGTGAAGGGCTGAATCCATAGCAGTGGTTCCAGAAGGAGACCATTAATTTAGGAAAGGTAAGGGATGCAGATGCTCACAGGCAATCTGCTGATCTGTGGGACCGGCTTTCAGAGCAGGGAAGAAGGCAGAGTGTCAAGTTCCTAAATTCACATATATGCAAATAATAACTTTCTATTATGGGAAGCAATTTCATTTTATTTGTCTTGTTTGGACTTCAAAACAATAATTACTGAGGTAAGAAGGAAATTCTTATCTTTATTTTAACAGATGAAGAGGCGAAGTCCCAGGGACGGTGTTTTGGTCAAATCAAACACCTATCACACATTGGGTGCTAGATCTGAGGATCAGAACTCCTAGTGCAGGATTCTTTGCAGTGTGGCTATTACTTCTGGTATTTTGCTGAGGTGGCATGGTGCCTTCGAGCTACAAGGTAAAGGGAGAATCAGGAGGACATGTTTTACAGTTTCCAGATAAAATATAGGACAGGCAGTTAAATTTGAACTTCAGATAAACAAGAAACATTTTTCTAAATGTAAATATGTCCATCACATATTTGAGACATATGCTAAAATTATTCATTGTTTATCTGAAGTTCAGGTGTACCTGGGCATCCTATATTTTTATTTGCTGAATCTGACAATCCCAATCTGTTTTCCTTTCTGATTGGGCAATCCAAGTTAAAAAGTTAAAAATACCTTAGGGCAAGATGGCCAACTGGACTCAGCCAGGTGGAAGATCTGCCACCAAGGGACCAAGACAGCTGGCACACTTCCAGCAGGTCTTCAGAGGGAAAGCACCACCAGTGGACAGAGGGAAGACGCTGAAGTGGGCTGAATGGGGAGGAAGCTGGGAACCCTACATGGAGCTAGAGGCTACCGTGCACCAGTACTCATGCCTGGTCCCCAGTGACTCCAGGGGAATGGGTGAGTTGAGCTGGCAAGGAACAACCTGCTCTCATCAAGGTCTCTCTGAGACCCCAGCAGAGAGAGACCTTTTGACCACTATGGACACTCAGGTTGTCAGGAAGAGCTGCTTAGAGAAGTGGTAGGGGCAACAAACCAGTTGATATAGAGCCCAGAGCATCTATAGTGGAGCATGCTCAGGGACTGCCACCTCCCCTTGGCTCGACTTGCTCCCATAGGAGACTTTAGCCCTAGGGGAGCTGTGGAGTGTGAACTCTGCAGGGTAGTCTTGCCTATCAGATAGGGCTAGTGTGACTCAAGCACCCCTGGGTCTGCTGGCCTGTTCTGGCAGGGCAGCCTTGGGTGCCCCAAGGGCTCACATCACAACTCTTGCCCTGGCAAACTGTGCCTGACTGGTGAAGAGCTCCAGTGGGGCAGCCCATGCACCGACCTATGCACCAGTTCATCCATTCCCACCCCACACTGCAGCTTCCCCCAGACCCACAGCAACTCCCCACATCACTTTGCCAACATGTGTGTGGATGGGTAGCTTCTGCCTTCCTTGCCCCGCTAACATGTGTGTATGTGTACACCTTGCCCTGCCTCCACTGGCCACCATTGCAGTCAAAGCCTTGGTGGGCAAAGAGCCTGTCAGCCAGGCCCCTGCCAGCACCCCACCCTTGTGCCAACACAGCTGTACAAGTGAAACTAGGCACAGAAAACAGTGGACCCTCCCCCACCCACACTGAGCAACCGCCTCTGCCTGTGGCACACAGAGAATGCACACAGACCTGTGCCTGCCAGCAACCTGCCCCTGTGCCAACACCACCACCAGCATGACTGCGTGCAGTCACCAGCAGGGGAACCCCGCCCCCCTGCCCCACTCCCGAGCCACGTTGCCTCTGCCATTGTGGTGAATGCCAGCATGGAGGCAGGCACCCCAGCACCCACTAGCACCCTGCTGCAGCTGACGAGCACACACCCCACCGCACCGTGCTGCTGTGGCTGCTGCTGCTGGCACGTGCAAACGAGGATGTATACCACTGTCACTGAACTAGGAAATGCTTTGGCTGATACTACCCACAGGAGTGTAATGACCAGTGTAATGACCAGAGAGTCCCTCAGCCACTCCAAGGCAGTGAATTCCTAAACTTGAGGACCCAGAGAACAAAGTCAGGGCCCAGTACAAGTTCCCCAGAGTTAGAGCATGCAGTGTAGGAATTGGGAGTTGAGAATTGGTCCCCTGAAGTCTTCCAGAAATGAAGCCAGTTGGCTGAATCCATCTTATACCATGATCAAACCCGCGAGGTCATCAAATAAAATAAATGGAAAAAAAAAAAAAAAAACCCCAAAGGTCAACAACTTCAAAGATTGAAGGAACATAAGTCCACAAAGATGAGAAAGGACCAGCACAAGAACTCTTGACAACTCAAAAAGTCAGAGTGTTTTCTTCCTCCAAATGACCAACTCTCCAGCAAGAGTTCTGGATCAGGCTTAGATGGCTGAAATGACAAACATAGAATTCAGCACATGGATATGAACAAAAATCATTGAGATGCTGGAATACATTGGAACCCAATCCAAAACAGCTAAGAATAAATTAAAATAATGCAGGAACTGACAGACAAAATAGCCAGTATAGAAAAGAATATAACCAACTTGATAGAGCTGAAAAACACACTGCAAGAATTTCATAATGCAATCACAAGTATTAATAGCAGAATAGGTCAAGGGGAGGATAGAATCTCAGAGCTTGAAGACTGGCTTTCTGATATCAGACACAGACAAGAATAGAGAAAAATTAAAAGGAATGAATAAAATCTCTGAGAAATATGGCATTATGTAAAGAGACCAAATCTACAACTCACTGGTGTCCTGGAAAGAGATGAGGAGAGTGTAAAAACTTGGAAAACATATTTCATGATATCATCCATGAGAATTTCCCCAACCTAGCTAGATTCAAATTCAGGAACTGCAAAGAACTCTAGTAAGAACTTCACAGCAAGATGATCCCCAAGACACTTAATCATCGGATTCTCCAAGGTTAAAATGAAAGAAAAACTGTTAAAGGCAGCTAGAGAGAAAGGTCAGGTTGCATACAAAGAGAAGCCCATCAGAATAACAGTAGACTTCTCAGCAGAAACCCTACAAGCCAGAAGAAATTGGAGGTCAACATTCAACATGTTAAAAAACACTCCAATAAAGAATTTTATATCTGGCCAAACTAAGCTTCGTAGGTAAAGGAGAAATAAGATCCTTCTGAGACAAGCAAATGCTGAGGGAATTTATTATCATCAGATAACCACTGCCTTAAAAGTATTTCTGAAGGAAGTACTAAATATGGAAAGGAAAGATCATTACCTGTCACTACAATAACACACTGAAGTACACAGAGCAGTGACACTATAAAGCTACCACACAAACAAGTCTTCATGAAAACCAGCTAACATCATGATGACAGGATCAAATCCACACATGTCAATAATAACCTTGAAGGTAATCGGGCTATATGCCTCAATTAAAAGACACAGAGTGGCAAGCTGGAGAAAGAACCAAGACTCTTTGGTATGCTGTCCTCAAGAGATCCAGCTCACATGCAGTGGCACACATAGGCTCAAAATAAAGGGATGGGAAAGAAATCTATCTATCAAATGGAAAACAGAAACAAGCAGGGGTTGCAACTGCAATTTCAGACAAGACAGACTGTAAACCAAGAAAAATAGCAATATAAAAGAAGGACATTACATAATGGTAAAGGGTTCAATTTATCAAGAAGACCTAACTATCCTAAATATATATGCACCCAACACAGGCGCACCCAGATTCATAAAGCAAATTCTTAGAGAACTTTAAAGAGACTTGGACTCCCACACAATAATAGTGGGAAACTTCAACATCCCACTGACAGTATTAGACTGATCATTGAGGCAGAAAATTAATGAAGATATTCAGGACCTCAACTGAGCCCTGGATCAAGTGGACCTGATAGCTATCTACAAAACTCTCCACCCCAAACACCAGAATATAGATTCTTCTCATTGTTACATGGCACAATAGTCTAAAATTGATCCAATAATTGAACATAAAACACTCCTTAGACAGTGTAAAAGAACTGAAATCTTAACACTCTCTCAGATCACAGGACAATCAAATTAGAAACCAAGACTAAGAAATTAGCTCAAAACCATACAATTACATGGAAATCATATAATCTGCTCCTGAATGACTTTTGGATAAATAATGAAATTAAGGCAGTAATCAAGATGCTCTTCGAAACTAATGAGAATAAAGATACAACATACAAGAATCTCTGGGACATGGTTAAGGCAGCGTTAAGAGGGAAACTTATAGCACTAAATGGTCACATCAAAAGTTAGATAGATCTCAATTTAACATTGTAACATCACAGCTAAAAAACTAGAAAACCAAAAGCAAGCCAATCCCAAAGCTAGCAGAAGAGAAGAAATAACCAAAATCAGGGCTGAACTGAAGAAGACTGAGACATGAAGAACCATTCAAAAGATCAACAAATCTAGGAGCTGGTTCTTTGAAAAAATTAATAAAATAGATAGACCACGAGTTAGACTAAGGAAGGAGAGAGAAGAACCAAATAAACACAATTAGAAATGACAAAGGGGATATTACCATTGACCCTCACAGAAATACAAATCACCATCAGAGAGTATTATGAACACCTCTATGCACATAAACTAGAAAATCTAGAAATGGATGAATTCCTGGACACATATACCCTCCCAATATTGAACCAGGAAGAAACTGAATTTCTGAAATAAACCAGTGAAGAGCTCCAGAACTGAATCAGTGATAAATTGCCTACTAACAACAACAACAAAAGCCCAGGAGCAGTGGATTTACAGACAAATTCTACCAGATGTGTAATAAGAACTGGTATCATTTCTGAGGAAACTATTCCAAAGAATTGAGGAGGAGGGACTCCTCCCTAATTTATTCTATGAGGCCAGCATCATCCTGATACCAAAACCTGGCAGAGACACAATCAACGATAACTTCAGCTGAATATCCTTGATGAACATTGATGCAAAAATCCTAAGCAAAGTACTGGCAAATCGAATCCAGCAGCACATCAAAAAACTTATCCACCATGATGCAAGGTTGGTTCAACATTCATAAATCAATAAATGTAATTCATCATCTAAATGGAACTAAAGACAAAAACTACATGATTATCTCCATAGATGCAGAAAAGGCTTTCAATAAAATTCTACAAACCCTTATGTTAAAAATTCTCAATAAACTAGGTATTGAAAAAACAAACCTCAAAATAATAAGAGCCATCTATATGACAAATCCATAGCCAACATCATAATGGATGGACAAAACTTGAAGCACTTACCTTGAAGACTGGCACAAGACAAGGCTACCCTCTCTCACCTATTCAAAATAGTACTGGAAGTCCTGGCCAGAGCAACTGGGCAAGAGAAAGAAATAAAGGGCATTCGAATAGGAAGAAAGGAAGTCAAACTATCCCTGTTTGCAAATGACACAATCCTTTATGTAAAAAACCCTTAATCTCAGCCCAAAAGCTTTTTAAGCTGATAAACAACTTCAGCAAAATCTGAGGATACAAAATTAATGTACAAAAATTACTAACATTCGTATACAGCAACAACAGTCAAGGTAAGAGCTGAATGAGGAATGTAGTGCTATTCACAATTGCCACAAAAAGTATAAAATACCTAGGAAAACAACTAACTAGGGAGATGAAAGATCTCTACAAGGAGAACTACAAAACACTGCTCAAAGAAATCAGGGATGACAAACAAAATGGAAAAACAATGGAGAAACAAATGAAGAAACATTCCATGCTCATGTACAGGAAGAATCAATATCAATAAAATGGCCACACTGCCCAAGGCAATTTGCAGATGCAACGCTATTCCTATTAAACTACTAATGACATTCTTCATAGAACATAAAAAGTGGTTTTGAAATTCTATCGAACAAAAAAAGAGGTTGGATAGCCAAGGCAATCCTAAGTAAACAGAACAAAGCTGGAAGCATCACACTACCCTTTTTTATACTACAGAGCTACAGTAACCAAAAGAGCATGGTACTGGTACAAAAACAGACACATAGACCAATGGAACAGGATAGAGATCCAAGAAATAAGGCTACACACCTACAACTATCTGATATTTGACAAAACTGACAAAAATAAGCAATGGGGAGAGAAATCCCTATTCAAAAAATGGTACTGGGATAACTGGCTAGCCATATGCAGAAGATTGAAACTGGATCTCTTTTTTACACCATACACAAAATTTAACTCATGATGGATTAAACAGTTAAATGTAAAACCCCAAACTATAAAAACCCTGGAAAACAATCTAGGCAATACCATTCTGGACATAGGAAAGGGCAGAGATTTCAAGATGAAGATGCCAAAAGCAATTGAAACAAAAGCAAAAGTTGACAAGAGTGATCTCATTAACTAAAGAGCTTTTGCACAGCAAAAGAAACCATCAACAGAGTAAATGGACAACCTACAGAATGGGAGAAAGTTTTTGCAAACTATGCATCTGACAAAGGTCTAATATCCAGCATCTTTAGGGAATTTAAATGTATAAGAATAAAACAACCCCGTTAAATAGCGGGCAAAGGACATGAACAGATACTTTTCAGAAGAAGACACGCATGCAGCATACGAAAAAATGCTCAGCATCACTGATCATTAGAGAAATGTAAATAAAAACCACAATGAGATACCACCTCACACCAGTCAGAATGGCTGTTATTAAAAAGTCAAAAATTTACAGATGCTGGTGAGGTTGCAGAAAAAAGAAACAGTTATACACTGTTGGTGGGAGTGTAAATTGGTTCATTGGTTCAACCACTGTGGAAAACAGTGTCGTAATTCCTCAAAGATCTAAAAGTAGAACTACTATTTGATGCAGCAATCTCATTACCCAAAGTTAATATAAATTGTTCACTCATCAAGGCACATGAACGCATATATTCATTTACCAAAGACATTGAATCAACCTCAGTGCCTATAAATGGTAGACTGGATAAAGAAAACTTGGCACATATACACCATAGAATACTATGCAGCCATAAAAAAGAATGAGATCATATCCTTTGCAGGAATATGGATGGAGATGGAGGCTGTTATGCTTAGCACACTATCACAGGAACAGAAAAACCAAATACCACATGTTCTTACTTATAAGTGGGAGCTAAATGGTGAGAACACATGGACACATAGAGGAGAACAACAGATTCTGGGTCCTGTGGAGGGATGGAAGGTGGGAGGAGAGAGGGAATCTGCAAAAATAACTAATGAGTACTAGGCTTAATACCTGGGTAATGAAATAATCTGTACAACAAACCCCCACGACACAAGTTTACCTGTGTAACAAATCTGCACATGTACCCTTGAACTTAAAAATAAAAGTTAAAAAAAGAATAATGCATCTTATGCCAACAAATTAACAAATTGTTTTAAGTAAGAGAGTTTTATAAAGAAAAAAAAAGTTGAAAATGCCAACATCTTGCAGTACAACCTCTGGGGGGAATTGTGTCCCTCATAAAAAATATGTCGGAGTCCTAACTCCCATTTTTGCCTTAGAATGTGACTTCATTTGAAAACAGTGTCTTTACAGACGTAACCAAATGAAAATGAAATTCATTAGGTGGACTCTTGTTATAGTTTGGTTATGTGTCCCCTCTAAATTTCATGTTAAAATGTAATCCCCAGTGTTGGCGGTGGGGCCTGGTGGGAGGTATTTAGGCAATGAGGGAGGATCCCTCATGGCTTGATGCTGCATTATGGTGAGTGAGTTCTCACTAGGTCTGGTTATTGCAAAGTGTGGTACCTCCCCCACTGCCCTCCCTTGTTCCTGTTCTCACCATGTGGGAAGCCTCCTCTCTCTTTGTGTTCAACCATGAGTAAAAACCTCCTAAGGCCTCTCCAGAAGCAGATGCTGGTGCTATGCTTCCTGTACAGCCTGCAGAACCATGAGCCAATTAAACTTCTTTTCTTATATGTTATGCAGTGATGTGGTTTGGTTGTGTCCCCACCCAAATCTCATCATAATTCCCATTTGTTGTGGGAGGGACCCAGTGGGAGATAATTGAATCATGCATGCGGTTCCCCCATACTATTCTCATGGTAGTGAATAAGCCTCATGAGATCTGACGGTTTTATCAGGGGTTTCTGCTTTTGCATCTTCCTCATTCTCTCTTTGTCTGCTGCCATCTATGAAGGATGGGACTTGTTCCTCCTTGCCTTCTGTCATGATTGTGAGGCTTCTCCAGTCATGTGGAACTGTAAGTCCAATTAAATCTCTTTCTTTTGTAAATTGTCCAGTCTTGGGTATGTCTTTATCAGCAGTGTGAAAACAAACTAATACATGCACTCTCAGGTATTTCATTATAGCAGTGCTAGAATGGCCTAATACAGCCCTCATCTTATATGACTGGCATCCTCACAAAAAGGGACAATTTAGACCACAGACAGACATGCACATAGGGAAGAAGCTGTGAAGACACACAGGGAGAAGGCAGGCCATGTGATTGCAGTGATGCATCTGCAAGCTGAGGATCACCAAAGATTGCCACAAAACACCAGATGCTAGACGTCAAGGCAGGTTTCTCTCCTAAAACCATGAGGGAGAGCATGGCCCTGCTGGCACCTTGATTTTGTACGTCTAACCTCCAGAACTGTGAGACAATAAATTTCTGTTGTTTTAAGCCACACAGTTTTGGGGACTTTGTTACAGTAGCTCTAGGAAACGAATATGCCCAATATAAGTGGCCTGTAATTTACATCTCTTACCTTCTCATTCTCACAGGCTAGCAATTCTGAGACACATCCTGGTGGTACTTAGTGTATATCTTTTCACTTAAAAACTGATTTGAATGTTGCAAAGGCCTATGCTGCCTGTTAAGCATTGTAATCATGTTGAATCACTATGATTTTACATTATTGCTCCATCCAACATCTTCTTGGGGCTTCTGATCCTCCTTCCTTTCTACACCCACACGTGAATGATTCTTCTCCCATGTGAAAATATTGTCCAAGTGTCATGCCACAATATGTAAATGAGATTAACCAGGGAGGATTACGAATGAACTGGTTTGAGCCTTAGTCACAAGTCTGAGCAAAATCTCCCCTCGAATTCCAACTAGTTTTCAAAATATCTGGTATTTTAGAATGGCATAATCAGAGCCATAAGAAGGTGCAAAATGTGGCAGCAGGAAGTAGCAGGGATCAAGGTACCTCTGGTTTTACGACACTGTTCTGTGTAGCACTGCTTCTGCTCTGTTGTAAGTCTAGTCAGTCTGAGTTCAAAAGAGCTGAGCAAATTGTACCATGCAGTGCCCCAGCAACCAAGTAATGGCTTGGATTGCTTTGTTCATTAAAATATCATTTCTTTTTTTCCTCCTCATTGAAGCTTAATGGAGAGGGAGCTTCCTTTGAAGTTAACACATGGCAAGAAACAAGATAGGCATAGTCACCTTGTGTGCCCCTTACCCTCCCATTACCTCGGAATCACAGGAAGACAAACATGAAGCACATTTTATCAAATCTATATGAACAAGTTGATGACTGGGGATGTTATAATTCTGAAAGACTGCTGAGTGCCACAGAATCACCCGTACTATTATTAAGCTTGAGACTATGTGAGATTTGCTTAGAGTTGGCAGGCTCCCTTGTAAGGCGTTCAGCCCATCACCTTCCTGGCAGGCATCCCTGAACTTCCAGCCCAGGCACTTGTCTTGCATTTGCTCTTGTCTGCTTGTTCTGCTGCTCTGCAGATCTTCCCCATCATTCTGGTTTCAGCTCAGATGTCGCTTCACCAGGGGTCTTTCTGAATTCCCTTCATTCTCCTTTCTTTTTCCATTGCTTTGTCTTTATTACCCTGTTCTTTCTTCTCATTGCACTTGTTACTTCTACAATTTTTGTTTGTATATTTGCAAATATACATTATGATTCTCACAAATATACATATACACAAATACAATTCATACAAATATACATATACAATTGCATATACAGTTCTCATTTGTATAGTTGTATATTTGTCACCACTCTCCAGCATAATGGAAAACTCCACAAAGGCACTTACCTTCCCATCCATACGTATTTGCTGAATTAATAAATGAATAAATGAATAAATGCTTACTAACTCTGTGATGATGAGAAATATTGGGTTGTCGCATCTGTAAAATTGGGACAAAAATGGTCTTATAAGGATACAAGAAGAATTAAATGATAATGATTAAATGAGGTAATAGATAAGTTCTAACGGCAAGAACTTGTATCTTTTATTTATTTTAATTTTTACAGGAGCTCTTGAAATTAAGTACTAAAGTACTACCTCCATTTTACAACAGGAGAACCAAGGTTCAGAGAGGTGAATTAATTTGCCAAAGGCCACAGAGCTGGCAAATGTTATAGTCAGCATTTGAACCCAGGGTTCCAGATTTCACAACCCTTAGCTGTTTTTCCAAATTGCTGACAAGCTGTAAAGAAACAACTTGAGAAATCACAAGGATATTCAGGTCTGAATTCTGTTTCTTCTATTCTGGCCCCTGTCTAATCTAAGTGTTGTCTTAGTAGAAAAGCTCTGGGGACAGGACAAAATGGGAACAAATCGTAGAACCTGGGATCAACACACTTATGAGGGAAAAAGAGAAAATAGCAAGATTTATTTTATGAAAAAATTTCTGTGGGCTAATATTTAAAGACACGTTTTGGAATTTTGCAAAACCTACCATATTTCAGTGAGTTTAGAGAAAGAATGTAGATACAAAGGAAAAGTATTATGCAGTTTTGGGAGACGTGATATGTTGACCTAGTGAAGCCTATAAATCAGTCACATAAAACCACATGAGCTAGTATTTGAGAGGTGGTGAGAAATAAGTCAAAAGTGACTTCCTCCTCCCACTTATTTCTAATGATCAAAAACACATTTAACAATGAAAGTCATTCAGTGTTTCTGAATAGATAAGTTAGACGGTGGTGATGATGAGATAGTTCGACGTCACATACATATACACGCACATATATAGATAAATTTGTTTCATCAAATAAAACTTGCTTAGTTTTACTTTCCCTCTTCTTTATATATATGTATATATACACACATACTCTTTATATACATATATATATGCACATACTCTTCCTGTGTTCTTAAAATAGGTCATAGAAACAGAATAACATTACCTTTTGATGTCTATCTAAAACCAAACATTTGCTGAAGATTCTTTTTTTTTTTTTTTTTTGAAACAGAGTCTCACACTCTCACCCAGGCTGGAGTGCAGTGGCACTCGGCTCACTGCAAGCTCTGCCTCCCGGGTTCACACCATTCTCCTGCCTCAGCCTTCCCAGTCGCTGGGATTACAGGTGCCCGCCACCATGCCCGGCCAAATTTTTTTTTTTTTTTTTTTTGTATTTTTAGTACAGACGAGGTTACACTGTGTTGGCCAGGATGGTTTCGCTCTCCTGACCTTGTGATCCGCCCGCCTCAGCTTCCCAAAGTGCTGGGATTACAGGCATGAGCCACCGTGCACGGCTTGAAGATTCTTATTCTTGGCAAAGCACCTTCGTCAGGCTTTTACAGGGCTACTTTGGAGAGCTAATACACATTCTCCAACAACTAAAACTTTCATTACATTAATTTTAATATTTGCATATAAAGAAATAGAGAACAATGGATTAAATTTTCTCTACAATAAGCTGCCAAAAAATTAGAAGGAACAATTTAGACCAAAGACAGTAAAATTAAGGGTTTTCTTATTTTAAAAAACTAGCTCCTTTTGGGTTTTAGAGAGAAAAAATACACTCAATAAACTTGTGGTATCAATATTTTATGAACTGTAATGGAAGATGCACACTGGCCTTCACTCATCCTTTCATTCATTCACGTTCTGTCAGTCTTTGTACCCTGTTGTGTTCCAAAAAGGTATGTTGAGGTGTGTCAAACCCATGTAATGAGCCAATTCTTCAATATTTATGGCGAGGAAAAGTATGCCTTCTCTGACGATTCACATTGGTCTCCTTGCTGTTCCTTGAACATGCCAGGCATGCTTCCACCTCAGGGTCTTTGCCCTTGGAAAATTCACATCCTCTTCCTGGATAGCCACATGGCTCACTCACTTGCCTGTGGGTCTTTGAGACATTCCTTGACTGAGCAATTTAACAATGTCCATGCTGCCTCAAGTCATGCTATATTTTCGTTAACTTCCCAACTCCTTCTTCTGCTATCTTGATTCCATAGTACTTCACATCACTTAGCATATTAAATATTCTACTTCTTTTTAAAAACAGTTTGTTTAAATTCCAGGAGGGCAAGGATTTTTTTGCCTGGTTTGTTCACTGCTGGTTTCCTTTGGAAATATTTGTGTTTAGCGCATAAATATTTGTCCAATGAATGAGTGAATGCATATGTAAATATATTTTCTATTATAATGAAATTATCAAACTGTGATATTGACAGACAGTGTGGGATTGGCAGCTTTTAATAGGAAACATCTTGGAGAACAAGTTTCAGCACTATAAGGCATCCATTTTCAGCCTTTCAGGCAAATGAGATTCTGCCTGTGAGAAGAGGCCTAAAGTCCCCTCCTTTTGTCATTGTACACAGAGGGACTCTCATTCAAGACAGAACACTCAGCTTAGACAGAGAGCGCCATGGCACTGTGTGGCCATTTCTGGAGCTGACGATCAAACAGCAAGACCTTTCAGCGATCGGCTGAAAAAAAGGAGCTAACATTGCATACCTGTCAGCCAGGCTACCCAAGGCCAGAGCCACATAAGACACCCTTAGGAAGTAGTGGACCATGCCAGATCTGTTTCCTTAGGTGCCCTGGTCACCAGCTGTTCTTTAATAAAGTGTAATTAAAGGCCGACGTACCATTCTTTGAAGTCTTCTAATTGTAGGTATTTTAAGGCCTTGATTACCACCTATTTCATAAAGTTATATGATAAATAATGTAAGTAAAAAGCATATCAAGATGGCCAGTACTTATTGTGGCTATCCTTTTATTATATACAACCTTGTATATCATATGTCAGAAAGAGTCATGGAAAACCTTGAAATGGAAAAAATAAAAACGAAAAAGAAAAGTTGCTGGATGTTTTATCTAATGCCCCTTTCCAGATAATCTGTGAATTTCAGCATCTTTAAGCCATTTTACAACTCTGTAAGTTATACAAAACTGTAGTAATGCAAATTATTCTTGTCCACAAAAATGCAAATGAACTTTCCTCAGCAGAGATACAACGGGCTCATACCCTGTGGATATTGATCAGTTCTGCATCTGTTAACAAATTTGTCTCAGCATTTTTAATTGCCCATAAATGTGTCTGCTCTTTGGATTCCCCTCTGAATAGGTTGTCACTTACCACCAATCCCCTTTTTATATTTAATAGTTTAAACAAAATCTTTGATGTGTTCATTTTCTATTTTTATGAAGATGATTTTATCCTTTCAAATATATTCTTTAACAAATATATAGCTACTGTTATAGACTATAGATTCAGTCATAAGCAGCAAGTCGTTTTATTATTTTCATACACTTTTTAGGTATGTGTGTTTTTTTTAATAAATATGCAGAGTGCATATTCAGGTGTTAATTTGTGTTCATAAAATTGCTTAAAACTCAAAATTGCTTAAAACATTTTAGAAAATGGTGGGAGAGGAAGTGAAATAGATACAGTGGTGGGGAATGTCAAAGGAAGGAAGAATGTAAGAAACTAAGACTGTGAAAGACCTGGTGTGCTAGACTCCAGAGTTTGGATTTGGTTCTGAAAACTCCAAATTCCTTTTGAGGTTTTAGGGGAGGCTAACCCTAAGGACACTGTTGCAGAACTTTTTATCAATTTGAGGATATCACAGTTCTGTCTAGTGCTGTTCTGTTACATTTTTCTTTCCAAGCGGATCAGGCCCATGGATGTGGGAAGTTATTTATAATGTAAAGCCTGTTACACGTTGCCCACTGGCAAGCGCAAAGCTCGCAAGTACCTTTTCCCTCCTGACTTCAAGTGAATGGCTGATATCCTATTATTAATGGGGATAGATTTTTCTTGGCATTTAAAAAAGGAAAGTTGAATTGTGTAGACTGGACAGCTTTGATGGAGTTAAGATTCAGGTACCCAGAGTGGGCAACCAAAGACTGGGCTATTCCAGAATGATTTCATTAGCTGCCCTGGTCAACAACTGTTCCTTCCTTAAGAGAAACTAAAGACTGATATAACCCTTTGAAGATTTATAATTTTTGTGTTTTAAGGTCTTAACACTGTTAATGAAAAGGAGTCAGGCTCTGTAATATGTTTACACAGGTTTATTCTGAGGGAAATATGAGTGACCAAGGTCCAAGGCATAGTCTCAAGAGCTCCTGAGAACATTTGCCCAAGATGGTTGGGTTATAGCCTGATTTCTATACATTTTAGGGGGACAGAAATTTTAGGCAGAGACATAAATCAATACATGTTAGGTGTATAGTGGTTTGGCCCAGAACGGCAGGACATCTCACAGTGGAGGATTCCAGGTCAAATGTAGATTTAAAGATTTCCTGATGGCAACTGGTTGAAAGGGTTAAGCTCTGCCTGAAGAGTTGAAATCAGTAGAACGAAATGTTTGTGGTTAAGATAAAGGGGAGTGTGGAAGCCAAGGTCCTTGTTACGTAGATGAAACCTCCCAGTAACAGACTTCAGAGAATAGCTTGTAAATATCTGGCCCTAGAAGGTGCCAGACTTTTAGTTAAATCTCTCCTAGATCAGGAAGAGACCCAGAAAGGAAAGGGAACTACCTATAGAATGTAGATTTTCCCCACAAAAGACAACTTTGCAAGGTCATTTCAAAATATGTTATAAAAATATATTTTGGGATAAAAAATTTCAATTTCTTTCAGGGCTTGCTATCTGCTATGTGATTTTATACTAGAGTGAGGTTGGAGTTTGGTATCTTATTGCTACAAAGTCTGTTTTGTCAGTCTTAAGATCTCTGTTCTAATGTTAATGCTGGTCAGTTGTGTCTCTATTCCAAAGAGGAGGATAAAATGAGGCAACCCCTCCTTCACATCATGGCCTGAACTAGTTTTTCAGGTTTACTTAGGAATGCCCTTGAGAAAGGAATCCATTTAATCAGTTTAGGAGCTTAGAATTGTATTTTTGGTTTACAACTACTGTGTAGAGTTATATGATAATTAAAATAAGATAATTTGAGTCACTACAGTAGCTAGCCCCTATTGTGGCTACTATTTAGCCACATCCCTTACTGTCGCCCCTCAGAGAATTGTGTCCTTACAAGTTTTTTCTCTATTTGAGTATATCACATGTTACACAAACAAGGTAAAAACACATGGTTTATAAAAAGAAAAACAAAGACCTCGAAATACTTGCCATAAATTAGTTTTACAAAGTTCCACCAGAGTCAGGGTACTCCATTAAATTTCTAGAGCCCACAGTTCAGGGAAGTCCCCAGGCCCAGGATACAATCTCTGCTGATTCTGAGGGCATGTATCCAAACACATGGCCCGCTGAAAACAAATGCATTTTAATCTCAATGACTCTCTAAGATTAAGGTGTTGAAATGTCTTCACTATTCTTAAAATTGTGGCATTTTCCCTGCTTGCACCAGGCTGAGGGATGGCCCTTCTGACCCCGCTGGCCCTGGGCGGTCCCTCCTCCATAGGGTGCAGACTTGGCTCATGATTATGATGACCCCTCACCACCAGGAGGCCAGCCCAGAGTTCGATGTTCCCACCAGTTCCAGACTCCTCCCTGAGCAAGGCAGAATAATGTGGTAGGCAGAATAATGGCCCCCAAAGACATCCTCTTCCTCATTTCCAGAACCTGTGAATGTTACCTTACATGGGAAAAGAAACTTGGCAGATGTGAGAAAGTTAAGGATCTTAGAGTGAGGAGATTATTCTGGATTTGATTATCTGAATGGGCTCTAAATGCAATTACAAGTACCCTTTAAAAGGGAGGCAGAAGAGTCAGAGAAAGAGATGTGATGGTGGAGGCAGAGATTGGAGTGATACAACCACAATCCAAGCAATGCCAGCAGCTGCCAGAAGTTGGAAGAAGCAAGAAACAGTTTCTCCCTTAGAGACTCCAGAAGGAGTATGGCCCTACTAACACCCTGAGTTTGGACTTCTAGTTTCCTGCAACTTTGAGACAATAACTTTCTTTTGTTTTAAGCCAAAATAAATAAAACACATTAAATAAACAAACAAATAATGATTGTGAAATGGGTAGATGTGTTTTTTGGCTATTAATAAAACCATCCACGTGTTTTAGTTCAATAGAAGTGATTTGAATGGAATCTGAAATGCAAGGCAGATGGCAAACTCCACATGATATAAAGTCGCCAGAAGCTTCTGCAGAGATAACCCCGTGAATGCATTAGGCCTGGGGCATCTAGCTTAAAAGATTCTAAACTCCCAGTTTCAACACACCAAGATTCAATCACTACAGCTGTCTTGCATTTGCTTACTTTATGGTAGAACTCTAGAAACATGAACATCTGCCTTTACAGAAGTTGGCAACATAAACAACATGCTATGTAGGAACATGAAAAGGTAGCAAGATGATCCATTGGCAAGTAAAAACAAGGAAGACACAGAGTGCCTGGCATCTTATTGAAGTAATGAGGTTAAAAGAATCTTCTAGGAGGAGAAGAATGTGGGCTGTGTCCATTCAAGTTTCTTCCTGCTCATAGGCATGTTTTCCAGTTGAGATAGCTCACCAATGGGAGGTATAATGAGATAAGCAGCCAGAAACTGGGTCATAGGGCCTTGACATAGTGCCTACATACTTCAGTCTTTAAACTTGAACCCTGTCTAATTTCACCATGTGAAAAACTTGAAAGCTAGCTCTGTAGATTCTAGTGTAAATCAATCCAATGATAATAGTAACTAAAATTTACTTAACACTTTCATCTCTTTTCTCCTATAGATCTCTTAACAAACCCATGAGATAAATACTGATTATCCCCAATTCGTAGCTGAGGTTACTGATGTTTTGGGAACTGAAGTAATTTGTCCAAAGTAGTCACAAACTTGAGAAGTAATAGAATTGGGATTTAAACCCAGGCAGTCCAATTCCAGACCCCATGGCTTGATCACTATTGCCTAATTCCACTTGTTTTTGGGGAAATGTAACCACTAGACGTTGTGAAAACAGACCTAAACACTAAAAAAACGCTCAGTGGGGGCTGGGTGTGGTGGTTCATGCCTATAATCCCAGCACTTTGGGAAGCCCAAAGGGGCAGATTGCTTGAGCCCAAGAGTTTGAGCCCAGCCTGTGCAACATGGTGAAATCCTGTGTCTACCAAAACAAATACAAAAATTAGCTAGGCATGGTTGCATGCACCTGTAGTCTAAAAGGGAGGCTGAGGTGGGAGGATTGCTTGAGCCAGGGAGGCCGAGGTTGCAGTGAGTTGTGATAGTGTCATTGTACTCCAGCTTGGGCAACAGAGACAGACGCTGTCTCAAAAAAAGAAAAAAAAAAAAAGAAAAAAAAGGAAAAAAATGTTCATTGGGATAAATCACATATATTAAATACAAGGGAAAGAACACACAACTCATCCTTGAAAATCTCTTTTCCTCCCTCATTCATTTAAGGGCTATAGTTTAATAGAAAATGCACAGTAAGAAAGAATCCAGTCTGCATGTTTCAACCAAAATTATCCCAGTAAGTGCTCAGAATTCTCACCAGCAGCGTTTAAATATAGTAGCTTGATACTAACAGTTAACTTACTGAACATGTACTGAAAATAAGCCGCTGTCCCAAGGACTTTACATACGTTCATACATTAAGTATTCACAAAGTCCCTGTGAAGCAGGCATTCTTAGTATTCCTATTTTGCAGATGAGGCACTTGAGGTACATAATTCATACAAACAGTTAGGGGCATGGCTTGAATTTGAGACTCCTAGGCTGACTCTAAAGTCTACATACTAGAGTATTCTGCTGTGCTCCCTTTTAAGAATATGGAGTGCTGTCTATTTTACTCTATACATGCTATTAGCAACAGTTTTTCACAGCCAATCGGATGCCCAATATTTACATCTGTGTGTATAGCTCTTCTGAGTATTTGCAAAGAAGTTTCACGTGCCATATGTTATTTGATACAATATTTCTATAAGGAAGGCAGTGCCTTTGCCACAGTCCCTGTTTCACAGATGAGAAAAACAGAAAACCAGAGAGATTAAGTCATTTGCCTGACGTTACACAGTTCAGAAAGGCAAGAATGAGAATTAGAAATTAAGCCTTTTGCTCCTTGTTGATGGCATCATATTATTTGAATGTGGTTAACAACAATATAGCGGTGTTTTGGAGTTCGCATATGTTTAGTTTTTAGAGCAGGCTTTCAGCTACCATATTCCTAAATCAGGGGTACTGCCTCATTGCCAAAAGCTGGAGCAAGAAATCTGCATACAGGATTGATTGTAGAGATCCATTACATACCCAAAATGCCTTGGACCTAAGTTAAGAGCATACTCTATGGGTGACTTACAGATACATGAAAAAACGGTGGATCTGTTTACTGGTTTAGTGTCTAGTTCTTTTATAAACAGGAAAATATTTCCCAAATTCCAGTCATTCACCTACGCTCCTTTGTGATTTTGCCTTATCAGTGTATCACCTGTGCAAGTTTATGCAATATACTTTTTTCAGTAGATTTGATAATTTCATTTAGCCTAAGCAATAAAATATGAAACTACAGGTTTGATATTTGAGTTGTAGTTTTTCAAATATGCACTAAAATAAATACAAAACGATAACCTAAAGCCAGGTCTCAAGGAATAAGGAGAAGTTTGAGGTGGACTTTGTCAAGGAGAGCTTGGCAGTAGAGGATCGTGCCAGTGAATTCAAGGGTTCTGGCATCCTGCTATGCGATTCATTTTTACTTGCCCAGATATTAATAAAGAAAACTTTTTTTCTTCTTGAAAAAGTTTAATGAGATGGAGGGAAAGTTTCAGTTGTTCATGACGTAATATAGAAATATGATGGGAATTCATCATGACAGAAGCAAACAGTTCAGAGGTGGTAAAATAGTACATAGGCACAAAATTTATTCTCAGATAAAGGGCAAGAGACTCTAAGATTTTGCCAATCCTTTTGTCTTTTGGTGCAGTGCGGAGGGGATACTGGTTGCTGGATTTTCAGAGAGATGTTGGATTTTTCCATAAGTATTTGAGGGCCATAATATAACCCTCTGCTACATATCCCTCCCAACTTCCATCTCATATTATAGTTAAGCATGATTCTCATTTGAATTATAGACACAGAAACTGCATCAGATATACAAATGAGGGATTTTCAAGGATGGAAACAGCATTATTTAATTTAGTTTAATTTAACCATTGCAATAACCTCCTATCACTAATACTGTCATCTGCATTTTGAAAATGGAAAAATAGGCTAACAAACTTTGTAACTTGCAAAGAAATAGATAGATAGAAAATGGTAGAGTTGTGATTTAAATCTTTATCTCTGGAATTGATTTAAAGATGGCCACAAAATCTTTTCTACTCTTCCATCAAGGGGGTGGAGTCTAATTTTCCTTTTTTGGATTAGGCTAGACTTAGTGACTTTAAAATCCTTAGTGGATTAGGCTAGACTTAGTGATGAATAGAATCCAGTGGAAGTTATGTTCCGGAATTTCTGAGCCTGAGTCATATAAAAGTATTGCAGCTTCTGCTTGGGATTCTGGAAAAACCTGCTCTCTGGACATGCCTTCTCAGAATATTTCCCAGTGGAAGTCAGCCACCATGCTTTGAGGATGCCCAAGCGGCCCCATGGAGAGGCTCACAGGGAGACTGACTGAGGTCTCCAGTGGGCAGTCCTGGCTGAACTTCCAACAGCCGGCACCAACTTTCCAGTAACATCATTAAGTCCTCCTCAACATCTAGCCCAGTTGAGCCTTCAGATGACTGTAGCCCTAGCTAATATCTGACTGCAATTACACAAGAGGCTCTAAATAGAAAAATGTTGATTCTTTATCTTTGTTCTCAATAATTTCTTGGGGCCATTCCAAAAATGCAGACTAGTTCTTGGCATGGAGTAGGAAAACACATCCCGAGTCATGAAAATAAATAGCTCAATTGGCATCCATCACCTACATGCTACCAGTCTTTCCAGAACAAAGATTTCTTTGGCATGTATGTGTACACGTGCCCTGCATTACCATCAACAGCACAGTCATTATGTTAGCAAGTGTGTTCTCTAGTATAGTTTAATTAACTAAGGCAGAGGTGGGGAATTAGCTCACTGATATACCTGTCTTGGACTTGATATATTCAGTGGGCTGATCTAAAATCTAATCCAAAGGATTAATATAATCTTGCTCATTGTTTTTTGACATAACAAACAATTTTCCCATACCTAATGGTTAAAACATTAAGAACAGAGCATTTAAAGAGTAAGTGCTAAAAAGGAACTAGAGAACTGAGAACAATGATGTATTAGTCTGTTCTCACACTGCTGATAAAGACACACCCTAGTCTGGGCAATTTACAGAAGAAAGAGGTTGAATTGGATTTACAGTTCCATATGGCTGGGGAGGCCTCACGATCATGGCAGAAGGCAAGGAGGAGCAAGTCCTGTCTTTTATGGATGGCAGCAGGCAAAAAGAGAGCTTGTGCAGAGAAAATCCTTTTTTTTTTTTGGAAACGGAGTCTTGCTGTATCTCCCAGGCTGGAGTGCAGTGGTGCGGTGGTGTGATCTCGGCTCACTGCAATCTCTGCCCCCCGAGTTTAAGCGATTCCCGTGCCTCAGCCTCCCAAGTAGCTGGGATTACAGGTGCCTGCCACAACGCCTGGCTACTTTTTGTATTTTTAGTAGAGATGGGGTTTCACCATATTAGCCAGGATGGTCTCGATCTCCTGACCTCCTGATCTGCCCGCCTCAGCCTCCCAAAGTACTGGGATTACAGGCGTGAGTCACCATGCTGGGCCGAGAAACTTCCATTTTTAACACCATCAGATCTCATGAGACCCATTCACTATCACGAGAACAGCAGGGGAAAGCCCCGCCCCCATAATTCAGTCATCTCCTACCAGGTCCTTCCCAGGACAGGTGGGAATTATGGCAGCTACAAGATGAGATTTGGGTAGGGATACAGAGCCAAACCATATCAAATAACTAAACTGCTTATTTCAAATGACAGAAAATAAAGGGTAAACATTTTCTAAAGCCACAGCTCAAATGAAGAGCAGAGTAAGATGAATGAAATTGCTCAATCATCTCCCTCTTGTCCAGCTTCTTTTTAATAAACTTTCTATGCCTCCTTTTCCTTGCAATGCATGTATCTCCCTATTCCATTTTTTGGTACCCTATCTCATCCTTGGTCTGTTAACTTTCCCCCGTGTCTTTTGTCCTTTCCATTTTTCATCATAACCCAATGGCAATTTCAAGCAATTACAGTATTTTTAAAAATGTGTATATTACTTACTGAATGACTATTTTTCTAGTTCTTAATTATGTCATAGTTATCTCAAAAGGAAATATAAAATCACCTAACTAAATTATATTATTATTTACTTCTCTGTGTCTGATAATTCTGACAATTTATTTTTGCCTCAGGCCTACTATTGATATAATGTTTTAGTTTATATGCTTAATTATGGTTTACTTATTTATTTAGATACGTGGTCTAACTCTGTCGCTGAGACTGGAGCACACTGGTATGGTCATAGTTCACTGTAACTCTGAACTCCTGGAATCAAGTGACCCTCCTCCTGCCTCAGCCTTCTGAGTAGCTAGGACTACACAAACACACCACCACACTCAGCTAATCTCTGGAGACCTAATGTACAGAAATGATAATGTGTATGATAGTTTGTAATAAAGTTTAAAAAATAAAAATGTACTCACCAGAAACTTCCCTCAAATATTTATCAAGAGAAAAGTATTTGAAACTTTTTTTTAGTACAAAAGGACATTAAATATCATATCCTTTTTAAAAAGAGAACACACTTCATTAACTGTTATTAATTTGGAAAGACTCATTTTTAATTAGTGAAGAGGCTCGATTACATTTGCATGTGTTTTTTTCTTTTCATGAAGTTTTAAATATTTTTATCCTAAGATGACAAAATTGTAGGCCAACACTGTGTACTTAATAGAGGTCTCTGGAGACCTAATGTACAGAAATGATAATGTGTATGACAGTTTGTAATAAAGTTTAAAAAATAAAAATGTACTCACCAGAAACTTCCCTCAAATATTTATCAAGAGAAAAGTATTTGAAATAAAAGAAGTATGCTTTCCAGCGTAGCCTGAATGTGCTGGGAAACTGGGAGGAAATCTAGGTAGCATGGAGTGTCTAAGTCCTCCAGCTGTCCTAGAGTGACCCCATATGATCTTCAAGCGTAAGCAGAGTGTAATTGCCCCATGGGCTCTTCCTGCCTGCTGCACAGAAAAAACCAGTTCACTGAGATCATGGTATTGCAGCAAAGAAAGAGTTTAACTGATGCTAGGCTAGCCACGCAGAAGATGGAGCTATTACTCAAATCAGTCTCCCTGAAGGCTTGGAGGTTAGGGTTTTTCAAGGATAGTTTGGTGAGCAGGGGACTAGGGAATGGGTGATACTAATTGGTTGGGGATACATTCATAGGGGTGTGAAAACCAGTCCTGGTGTGCTGAGTTTGCTTCTGAGTGGGGGCCTTAGGACTGGTTGAGTGATGAGTCCCAAGTCTGGATGGGGTCAGTCAGTGGCCAGAATGCAAACGTCTGAAAGATATCTCAAAAAACCAATCTTAGGTTCTACAAGAGTGATGTTATCTATAAGAGCAATTGGAGAAGTCAAAAATCTTGTGACTTTTGGCCATATGACTCTGGAGCCGGAAGGAATTGTCGAAACTATGCCTATGTTTTAGCAGAATTCAGACCTCTCTCCTAATCCTAATCTTGTGGCCTTTCATTAGTCTTACGAAAGGAGTTTCAGCCCCTGAACTTGGAGAGGATCAGATTTAGGAAGGTACTATTCTCATCCTTGCTTCAAGGTTAAATTATAAACTAAATTCCTCCCATGGTTAGATTGATCTACATCCAGGAATGAGCAAAAACAGCCAGCCTGTGAGGCTAGAAGCAATATGGAGCCAGCCATGTTAGACTTCTCTCACTTTCATAATCTTTGCAAAGGCAGTTTCAAGATCACAAGAAGTTACTTGCAGCAGGGATGTAAGGCTGGTAGAATTAAAGGTGTCAACCTCTATGGCATAAATGGAAAAACAAAAGACAAATTAGTAAAATAAAGCAGTACCTACAAAAACAAGCCTATAAAGGATGCCAAGGCAGATATACATGTGAGAAGATAATAGAAAGACTCAATGTTCATTATGTGACCTGAATACCATGTTTTATGGCCCAGCAAACTATCTGCAATGCCCCATCTGTCCCAAAGGAGGAGAGCCTCTGGATACTCCTTCAAACAGATTCCTTTTCCCTCAGTATTAAAAAGTCTGGTTTTAAAGTGAATCTCATCTTGCATTTGAGCATTATTTTTATATGAAAGAAATGCATTTTTCTATCAAACCTCACTAATTTATACCACCAATTCAGATAATTTCTGAGTTTAGATTTATGTTTCCACTATGAACAAAGACACTTCAATGAATGATCATTACAAAGACAAAATTCAAAAGTCAACTAAATCACCAAATGAAGAAACCTGTCTCCTAGTTATTCTAAAAATTGCCATTTAGGCAAACAAAAACAATCTCAATCTACATACCCTATATATGCTCAATAAATATTGCTTAGGTTAAATTTGCTAAAATTCATAATCTATGTAAGATGCATACTGAAATGGTGAAAAACACCAGGGGTGCATTATTTCACATATAGCATGAGAACAACCCAGTTATACACCAAAAGAGGCTCTCTGAATTTTCAAAACCTTTGTTTTCTTTTGTGAGGATTTACGGTGTCATTTACAGTGCATACGAGAGACCACTTCCCTAACCCACAACTTAGAGTGTACCTCAGGGAAATTGTCATTAGAAAGTCAAACACAGACTAACCATCAGGGGGTTACAACAAAGAAATCACAAATAGTAGTAAGCTGCAAACTAAAAATGTCCAAAACTAAATTTGGCATGCCTTCCTCATCCCTTCTAAATTTGGCCCTTGTAGTAAGCCCACCATTCTAACTGGCCGAAGAACTCCAAGTCTCATAATGAGCTTCTTGATTTATACAGCATCAGTTAATCATGAAATCCCGTTTCCTTAGTCTTATCTATTTCCATCTCCATGATTTATATCGTTATCCTCTTGTATCTGGATGCTTCAGACAGATTCCTTTAATCCAGCCTCAACTTTGGTCAATCAAACCTATCTCCTGCTATTTAAAATCTTGATTTCATTGTGTCATTCCCTTACTTACAGCCTTTAGTGGCTTTCTATTTCCAAGCACTTTAAATCATTGTTCTCTGCATGGTTTCAGGAATCTTTATTCTAGTTATGCGTACATCTCTCTTGCATCTACCACTTCTCCTCAGCTTGGAATCCTATATACTAGTAAGGCCAGTCACCAACTTTTTCTACAAATACATCACACTTCTCACTTACACTGCATCTTACATCATCCTGTTTTCAGAAAATTTCAACCTCTTCCATCTCCATTTATCTCTCCTTCCAAGACAAACTCAAGTCCTGCCTGCTTTCTTGATCCTTCTAGCTCTTACATTGATCTTCTGTGGCCTCCCCTTTTGAGTTATTTACTGTAGTCCAACTTAGAGGGCTCTCTATAGCTTCAGATGTGCTCAATTTGTTTCTTCAAGTGAGCTGAAGTTTCTTGAAAGCCTTTCTCAATCACACCTTCCATCTCCAATAAGTGTAGGCCCCCAAATTATCTGCCCATACTGTACCTTGCACTTCTCCATCATGGCACTCACCAAATTTGCAATTGTTTGTGTTTCCCTGCTGGGCCATGAACTTTTTCATGGAAATAGTCTCAACCATCTAGTCTGTGCACCATTGTGTCCCAAAGACCATTGTGTCCTCCAGTGCATAGCACACATAAATTGCCTCAGAAACTTTTTTTTTTTTTTTTAATTCTTTAAGTTCTGGGATACATGTGCAGAATGTGCAGGTTTGTTACATAGGTATACGTGTGCCATGGTGGTTTACTGCAGCCACCAATCCGTCATCTACATCAGGTACTTCTCCTAATGCTATTCCTCCCCTAGCTCCCCACACCCCAATAAGCCCCAGTGTGTGATGTTCCCCTCCCGGTGTCCATGTGTTCTCATTGTTCAACTTCTGCTTATGAGTCAGAACATGCGGTGTTTGGTTTTCTGTTCCTGTGTTAGTTTGCTGAGAATGATGGTTTCCAGCTTTGCCCATGTTCCTGCAAAGGACATGAACTCATCATTTTTTTATGGCTGCATAGTATTCCATGGTGTATAGGTGCCACATTTTCTTTATCCAGTCTATCATTGATGGACATTTGGGTTGGTTCCAAGTCTTTGCTATCGTGAACAGTGCTGGAACAAACATATGAGTGCATGTGTCTTTATAGTAGCATGATTTATAATCCTTTGGGTATATACCCAGTAATGGGGTCGCTGGGTCAAATGGTATTTCTGGTTCTAGATCCTTAAGGAATCGCCACACTGTCTTCCACAATGGTTGAACTAATTTACAGTCCCACCAACAGTGTAAAGCATTACTATTTCTTCACATCCTCTCCAGCATCTGTTATTTCCTGACTTTTTAATGATCGCCATTCTAACTGGCGTGAGATGGTATCTCATTGTGGTTTTGATTTGCATTTCTCTAACGACCAGTGATGATGACCTTTTTTTTCATATGTTTGTTGACCACATAAATGTCTTCTTTTGAGAACTGTCAGTTCATATCCTTCACCCACTTTCTGATGGGGTTGTTTTTTTCTTGTAAATTTGTTTAAGTTCCTCAGAGATTCTTGACATTAGCCCTTTGTCAGATGGACAGATTGTGAAAAATTTCTCCCATTCTGTAGGTTGTCTGTTCACTTTGATGATAGTTTCTTTTGCTGTGCAGAAGCTCTTTAGTTTAATTAGATCCCATTTGTCTATTTTAGCTTTTGTTGCCATTGCTTTTGGTGTTTTAGTCATGAAGTCTTTGCCCATACCTATGTCCTGAATGGTATTGCCTAGGATTTTTTTCTAGGGTTTTTGTGGTTTTAGGTCTAACATTTGAGTCTTTAATCCATCTTGAGTTAATTTTTGTATAAGGTTCAAGGAAGGGGTCCAGTTTCAGTTTTCTGCATGTGGTTAGCCTGTTTTCCCAATACCATTTATTAAATAGAGAATCCTTTCCCCATTTCTTGTTTCTGTTAGGTTTGTCAAAGATCAAATGGTTGTAGACGTGTGGCGTTATTTCTGAGGCCTCTGTTCTGTTCCATTGGTCTATATATTTGTTTTGGTACCAGTACCATGCTGTTTTGGTTACTATAGCCTTGCAGTATAGTTTGAAGTCAGGTAGCATGATGCCTCCTGCTTTGTTTTTTTTGTTTTGTTTTGTTTTGTTTTGTTTTTTGCTTAGAATTGTCTTGGCTATATAGTTTCTTTTATGGCTCAATATGAAATTTAAAGTAGTTTTTTTCTAATTCTGTGAAGAAAGTCAGTGGTAGCTTGATGGGGATAGCACTGAATCTATAAATTACTTTCACCTATTCATAGGGTGGTATGTTTTTACATTTGTTTGTGTCCTCTCTTATTTTCTTGAGCAGTGGTTTGTAGTTCTCCTTGAAGAGGTCCTTCACATCCCCTGTAAGTTGGATTCCTAGGTATTTTATTCTCTTTGTAGCAACTGTGAATGGGAGTTCACTCGTGATTTGGCTCTTTGTCTGTCTGTTATTGGTGTATAGAAATGCTTGTGATTTTTTGCACATTGATTTTGTATCCTGAGACTTTGCTGATGTTACTTATCAACTTGAGGAGATTTTTGGCTGGGACAATGGGGTTTTCTAAGTATACAATCATGTCATCTGTAAACAGAAAATTTGACTTCCTCTCTTTCCATTTGATACCCTTTATTTCTTTCTCTTGCCTGGTTTCCCTGGGCAGAATTTCCAATACTATGTTGAATAGCAGTGGTGAGAGAGGGCATCCTTGTCTTGTGCTGGTTTTCAAAGGGAATGCTTCCACCATTTGCCTATTCAGTATGATATTGGATGTGGGTTTGTCATAAATAGCTCTTATTATTTTGAGATACATTCCATCAATACCTAGTTTGATACATACCATCAATAACTCTACTGAGAGTTTTTAGCATGAAACAGTATTGAATTTTATCAAAGGCCTTTTCTGCATCTTTTGAGATAATCATGTGGTTTTTGTCTTTGGTTCTGTTTATACGCTGGATTACATTTACTGATTTGCATATGTTGAACCAGCCTTGCATCCCAGGGATGAAGCCCACTTGATCATGGTGGATAAGCTTTTTGATGTGCTGCTGGATTCGGTTTGCCAGTATTTTATTGAGGATTTTTGCATTGATGTTCATCAGGGATATTGGTCTAAAACTCTCTTTTTTTGTTGTGTCTCTGCCAGGCTTTGGTATCAGGATGATGTTGGCCTCGTAAAATGAGTTAGGGAGGATTCCTTCTTTTTCTATTGATTGAAATAATTTCAGAAGGAATGGTACCAATTCCTCCTTGTACCTCTGGCAGAATTCGGCTGTGAATCCATCTGGTCCTGGACTTTTTTTGATTGGTTGACTATTAATTATTGCCTCAATTTCACAGCCTGCTATTGGGCTATTCAGGGATTTGACTTCTTCCTGGTTTAGTCTTGGGACAGTGTAAGTGTCCAGGAAATTATCTATTTCTTCTAGGTTTTCTAGTTTATTTGCATAGAGGTGTTTATTCACCATCAGTACCATCAGTATTCTCTGATGGTAGTTTGTATTTCTGTGGGGTTGGTGGTAATATCCCCATTATCATTTTTTATTTTATCTATTTGATTCTTCTCTCTTTTCTTTTTTATTAGTCTTGCTAGTGGTCTATCAATTTTGTTGATCTTTTCGAAAAGATCAATGGCTAGCCAGACTAATAAAGAAGAAAATAGAGTTTATTTTAGATAAATATTTTAGATAAATATTTTAGATAAATAGATAAATTCCTCGACACATACACCCATTTATTGTTTGCTCTTGCTTCTCTAGTTTCTTTAATTGTGGTGTTAGGTTGCTCTTGCTTCTCTAGTTCCTTTAATTGTGGTGTTAGGTTGTCATTTTAGATCTTTCCTGCTTTCTCCTGTGGGCATTTAGTGCTATAAATTTCCTTCTAAATACTGCTTTAGTTGTATGCCAGAGATTCTGAAAAAAGATCTGAACAATGATCACTACAAAGACAAAATTTGAAGGTTAAGTAAATTACCAAATGATTCTGAACAAAGTTGTGTCTTTGTTCTCATTGGTTTCTAAGAACTTATTTATTTCTACCTTAATTTCATTATTTACCTAGTAGTCATTCAGGAACAGGTTGTTCAGTTTCCACATAGTTGTGTGGCTTTGAGTGAATTTCTTAATCCCGAGTTCTAATTTGATTACGCTGTGGTCTTAGAGACTGTTTGTTATGATTTCTGTTCTTTTGCATTTGCTGAGGAGTGTTTTACTTCCAACTATGTGTTCAATTTTAGAATAAGTGCGATGTGGTACTGAGAAGAATGTATATTCTGTTGATTTGCAGGGGAGAGTTCTGTAGATGTCTATTAGGTCTGCTTGGTCCAGAGGTGAGTTCAAATCCTGGATATCCTCGTTAATTTTCTGTCTCATTGATCTGTCTAATATTGACAGTGGGGTGTTAAAGTCTCTCACTATTATTGTGTGGGAGTCTAAGTCTCCTTGTAGGTCTCTAAGAACTTGCTTTATGAAGCTGGGTGCTCCAGTATTGGGTGTATGTATATTTAGGATAGTTAGCTCTTCCTGTTGCATTGATCCCTTTATCATCATGTAATGTCCTTCTTTGTCTCTTTTGATCTTTGTTGGTTTAAAATCTGTTTTAACAGACTATAACTGCAACCTCTACTCTTTTTTGCTTTCCATTTGCTTAGTAAATATTCCTCCATCCCTTTATTTTGAGCCTATGTGTGTCTCTGCACACGAGATTGGTCTCCTGAATACAGCACACCAGTGGGTCTTGACTCTATCCAATTTACCAGTCTGTGTCTTTTAATTGGGGCATTTAGCCCATTTACATTTAAGGTTAATATTGTTATGTGTGAATTTGATCCTGTCATTATGATGCTAGCTGGTTATTTTGCCCATTAGTTGATGCAGTTTCTTCATAGTGTTGGTAGTCTTTACAATTTGGTATGTTTTTGCATTGGCTGGTACCAGTTGTTCCTTTCCATGCTTAGTGCTTCCCTGAGGAGCTCTTGTAAGGCAGGCCTGGTGGTGACAAAAATCTCTCAGCATTTGCTTGTCTGTAAAGGGTTTTATTTCTCCTTCACTTATGAAGCTTAGTTTGGCTGGATATGAAATTCTGGGTTGAAAATTCTTTTCTAGGCCAGGCACAGTGGCTCACGCCTGTAATCCCAGCACTTTGGGAGGCTGAGGCAGGTGGATCACGAAGTCAGGAGATCAAGATCATCCTGGCTAACATGGTGAAATCCCATCTCTACTAAAAAATACAAAAAAATTAGCTGGGCTTGGTGGTGGGTGCCTGTAGTCCCAGCTTCTTGGGAGGCTGAGGCAGGAGAATGATATGAACCTGGGAACCAGAGCTTGCAGTGAGCTAAGATTGTGCCACAGCACTCCAGCCTGGGGGACAGAGCAAGACTCTGTCTCAAATAAATAAATAAATAAATAAATAAATGAAAATTATTTTCTTTAAGAATGTTGAATATTGGTCTCCACTCTTCTGGCTTGTAGGGTTTCTGCCGAGAAATCTGCTATTAGTCTCATTGGCTTCCCCTTGTGGGTAACCCAACCATTCTCTCTGACTGCCCTTAACATTTTTTTTTCCTTTATTTCAACCTTGGTGAGTCTGATGATTATGTCTTAGGGTTGCTGTTCTTGAGGAGTATCTTTGTGGTGTTCTCTATATTTCCTGAATTTGAATGTTGGCCTGTTTTCTAGGTTGGAGAAGATTTCCTGGATAATATCCTGAAGAGTGTTTTACAACTTGGTTCCATTCTCCCTGTCACTTTCAGGTACACCAATAAAACGTAGGTTTGGTGCTTTCACATAGTCCCATATTGCTTGGAGGCTTTGTTTTTTCCTTTTCATTCTTTTTTCTCTAATCTTGTCTTCATGCTTTATGTCATTAATTTGATCTTTACTCTGTGATATCCTTTCTTCTGCTTGATGGATTTGGCTATTGATACTTGTGTATGCTTCACCAAGTTCTCGTGCTGTGTTTTTCAGCTTCATCAGGTCATTTATGTTCTTCTCTAAACTGGTTATTCTAGTTAGCAATTCCTCTAACCCTTTTTCAAGGTTCTTAGCTTCCTTGCATTGGGTTAGAACATGCTCCTTTAGCTTGGAGGAGTTTCTTATTACCCACCTTCTGAAGCCTACTTCTGTCAATTTGTCAAACTCCTTCTCTGTCCAGTTCCCTCACTAGCGAGGAATTGTTGTCCTTTGGAGGAAAAGAGGCATTCTTGTTTTTGGAATTTTCCGCCTTTTTGCCCCAGTTTTTCCTCATTTTCATGTATTTATCTACCTTTGGTCTTTGACGGTGGTGACCTTTGGATGGGGTTTCTGTGTGGATGTCCTTTTTGTTGATGTTGATGGTATTCCTGTTTGTCAGTTTTCCTTCTAACAGTCAGGTCCCTGTGCTGCAGGTCTGCTGGAATTTGCTGGGGGTCCACTCCAGACCCTGTTTGCCTGTGTGTCACCAGCAGAGGCTAGAGAACAGCAAAGATTGCTGCCTGGTCCTTCCTCTGGAAGCTCCATCCCAGAGGGGCACCTGCCAGATGCCAGCTGGAACTCTCTTGTATGAGGTGTCTGTCGACCCCTGTTGGGAGGTGTCTCCTAGTCAGAAGGCAAAGGGGTCAGGGACCCACTTGAGGAGGCAGTCTGTCCCTTTGCAGAGCTCCAGTGCTCTGCTGGGATATCTACTGCTTTCTTCACAGCCGGCAGGCAGGAAACTTTAAGTCTGCTGAATTTATACCCACAGCTGCCCCTTCCCCCAGGTGCTTTGTCCCAGGGAGATGGGTGTTTTATCTATAAGGCCCTGACTGGGGCTGCTGCCTTTCTTTCAGAGATGCCCTGCCCAGCGAGGAGGAATCTAGAGAGGCAGTCTGGCTATAGCAGCTTTTCTGAGCTGTGATGGGCTCCGACCAGTTCGAACTTCCCGGCAACTTTTTTTACACTGTGAGGGGAAAACGGCCTACTCAAGCCTCAGTAATGGCAGATGCCCCTCCCCACGCCAAGCTCAGGCATTCCAGGTTGACTTCAGACTGCTGTCTTGGCAGTGAGAATTTCAAGCCAGTGGATCTTACCTTGCTGGGCTCTGTGGGGGTGGGATCTGCTGAGCTAGACCACTAGCCCCCTTTCTAGGGGAGTGAATAGCTCTGTCTTGCTGGCTTTCCAGGTGCCACTGGGGTGTGAAAAAAAAACTTCTGCAGCTAGTTCCATGTCTGCCTGAGCAGCTGCCCAGTTTTGTGCTTGAAACCCATGGCCCCGGTGGTATAGGTACCCAAAGGAATCTCCCGGTCTGTGGGTTGCAAAGATGGTGGGAAAAGTGTAGTATCTGGGCCAGAATGCACTGTTCCTCATGGCACAGTCCCTCACAGCTTCCCTTGGCTAGGGGAGGAAGTTCCCTAACCCCTTATGCTTCCCAGGTGAGGCGATGCCCCACCCTGCTTCAGCTCGCCCTCTGTGGGCTGCACCCACTGTCTAACCAGTCCCTATGAGATAAGCCAGATGCCTCAGTTGGAAATGCAGAAATCACTCGCCTTCTGCACTGATCTCACTGGGAGCTGCAGACCGGAGCTGTCTCTATTCAGCATCTTGCCAGGTGCCCAGAAACATCTTTTGACTTATTATTAATCTGAAGGCAAGGATCATGTCTTCAGGTTGTTGTTGTTGTTGTTGTTGTTTTTTTGAATTCTTCCAAACAGTTGTTAATGTATAAATTAAACGCTATAAGAACTTATCTTCAAATATGGAAAAATGTATTCATAACAATTGAGTTTATTCCTCAGGGAACTGGGATGGGGCAGTGTTCAAGCCCACTTTAACAAGGAAATGGTAAGCATTAATTTAAAAAGCATCTGTCAGTAAACCACAATGGAAAACAAGCCAACAAACCCTGAGGGGCCTTGACTCACTTGAGGTGTGGTCTGAGCCTGCCCAACCCTGGAAGGGTGAAGGCAGATCTGATAATCCCTCCCTCCATAGTTACCAGTAAAGAACATATTCTCCTGATCCTAGCTGAGCACACTGTCTTAGGGGAAGGGTGGAGGCAGGCTATGAACACTGAGATGAGGACTTAGGACGTCTGGCATTCATGACTCCGAAGTAACCACGAGCCTTTCTGGGCCTGGAATCCATCACTTGAAATACTAGCTCAAGGAGCAGCAGTGCCTCATTTGTGGCTGGAATCCTTCAGGCATCCCCCAGTCCTGGACAGTCATCCTAATAAAGCAGCATGGTCACAGGATGAGCCAGCCTGAATCTGCAGCTTCTTTGCGCAAAACCTGAGTTTCTGTGTCTCTTTAATTAAAACAATTTGCAGCTCTTCATTCCTTTTTTTTTTTTTTTTTTTCTGGACTCAGCAATCCTCTCACCTCAGGAGGCCCTCCCAGATAGCTGGGACTGCAGGCTTGTGTCACTATGCCCAGCTAATTTTTTGTAGAGATGTGGTTCTATCATGTTGCCAAAGCTGGCCTCAAACTTCTGAGCTCAAGCAATCTGCTCTCTTCGGCCTCCAAAAGTGCTGGGATTACAGGCGTGATCCACAGCGCCTGATCTCTCTCTCTCTCTCTCTCTCTCTCTCTCTCTCTGTGTGTGTCTCTCTCTCTCTGTGTCTCTCTCTCTCTGTGTCTCTCTCTCTGTGTGTCTCTCTCTCTGTGTCTCTCTCTCTCTTAACCCAAATCTTATCCTAAGGTTCCTGGTTATAACTGTTTGCTTTAAACTGTGTGTGTGTGTGTGTGTGTGTGTGTGTGTGTGTGTGTGTGTATAGTGGGGAGGGAAGTGGAGAGGCTACAACTTCTCGAGAACTTTCTACATTTTCATCATTCCTTTATTCCCCTCGTGCTTTCTAAATTCCTGAGCACAAGTTCTTAATATGGAGGTAATGGCTAGACTTGCAGATCTTTGGATATCTGTGTGTGCAACCATCAAAAATTTTATAGAAAAGCTGTCTACATCTTTCACTGGATTTTTAAAGAACCAGTGACCCCAAAAGAATAGAAATTACTACCCTATAGGTTTATATGCTATCTTCAGGCTCCAGCCCTTGCTAGCCTTCTTTTCTTGATGATCAAAGTATTCAATCTTAGCAACTGACCTATGCTTTGGTATCATATAAAATAGAATCACTCATTCATTGGCTCAACAAATAAAGAGTGCCTGCCTTGTGCTAGGCATTCTTCTTGGTAATGGAGAGGCAAAATGGATACAGATACTTTATTTACAGAATACGTACTCTGTGCAAAGCACTTTGCTAAGTGATTATCTCTTTTAATCTTAAAAACAAACTTGGGAAATAGGTTCTATTATGATACTAGTATTATAGATGAGAAAATTGAGGCAGGAACTAAATCCAAGTTCTCACAGTTAATAAGTAACGGCTCCAGGAGCTGGAAGCATCTCTTTAAATGACCTCTTCAAATTATTTCAGGGATACAAGGTAAGTCTGAAGTCCAACAAGCCCGAAAGTCGCATTCCACGAGAATAATCAACTACTTACTCAGAAGACCAGTCACTGTCTTTTTCTACACATACATCATGCTGCTTCTTTTTCTTAGATAATTTTGCTTCCAGGTGAAATGTGGGATTTGGGAATAGAGAGCCTCATTTAGAAGTCTCAGCGGGTGGATCATGAGGTTAGGAGATTGAGACCATCCTGGCTAACACGGTGAAACCCCGTCTCTATTAAAAACACAAAAAATTAGCCAGGCATGGTGGGGGGGCCCCTGTAGTCCCAGCTACTCCGGAGGCTGAGACAGGAAAATGGTGTGAACCCGGGAGGCGGAACTTGCAGTGAGCCAAGATCGCACCACTGCACTCCAGCCCGGGCGACAGAGTGAGACTCCGTCTCAAAAAAAAAAAAAAAAAAAAAAAAAAGTCTCAGTGTCCTGTATAGAAATTGTGGACATGCCATCTTTGGCCACTTTTTCACCCTACCCTCACATTCATGGATTCTCTGATCACTTATCAACTCCCTTATTTTTCGACCTCTTCACATATGTTTCATCATTACTTATAGAAGGATAACAAGTCCTGCCAGCATACAGCTGATTAAATCAACAACAGTATTTTTAGCCAGGCTCCATTAAAGACGCAACACAAAGCCAGACTGCATTAGTCATAACATCTGAGCAATACTACAAACTCCCTTTTCATTCAGTTTAATCAAATGTATTTACATATATTTACAATTGTCTTTGTTCACCCAGAAATGATCTCTTCTGGGCTTAGTCATCAAGACATTTGGTTGAATGTCTGTATATTCAAATAAGCTTTAACTCTTACTTTCCTCTAACCACCGATAATGGAATTTCTTCCTTTTCCCTTTCCCTTTCTTCTTTCCCCTCCTTCTTCTCCATTTTGTCACAGACATCTCCCATTTGTTTCTTCCTACTGTTTCCAGAGGTTCAAGCTTTGGTACATTTGTTTATTGGTTATATTTCTTTAGAGCTATACAAATATTTAAAAATAAGCACCATTTTCTTTGACATCTGTCTACCAAAAGTCATCTGAGAAGTCTGGAGATTGGAAAATTAAACAGAGAGTTAGAATTTAGAAATGGTCTGCCCAATGTGGTAGCCACTAGTCTCCCTGGGCTATTAAGGACTTAAAATGTAAATAGTGCCACATGTGATATGATAATATTTTTATATGTTGGGTTACATTAAAATTAACTTTATCCATTTATCTTTCTTTTTCAATATGGCAACCAAAACCATATGCAATTATATATGTGGTTCACATTATATTTCTATTGAACAGCATTGGTCTACACAGGGCAATTTACTTTTTAATCACAATACACAGCATAGCAAAAGAATTCCAATCTGATAAGAATGCTGAAGCTGGATTATTTGCCCAGTGTTGATCTTCTCATAAAATCGACACATCTTTCAATATTGATCTCATGAAACAGAACCAGTGATAGAGAACCAATTCCAGACTGCTGAAAGGAGTTTTCAATTATTTATGAATTATGACCACATCACAAATCCACACTGGAAACCATGAGTGTCCACTGGAACCCTTGATGCTCTTTCCATGAACATACATTGGTAAAATACAAATCCACAAGCAAATTCTTATGTACAGTTTCCTTGTGTTCTGGAAAAATTGAGTCCTTTGATTTTTTTTCACTCATAGACAACTGTACATGAGCTTGAACACATCAGATTCAAATAGGTCTAATCTGATGCTGATGTGGCATATTATTTACACACCATATGCACACACACACACATACATTATGCACATACCATATGTACACAACACCACATTAACCAGGAAAATTGGGCATTCCTGACTAACCAACAGACATTAATGGATTCTCTATTGTTTGGCCAGCACTGCCCTAGGCATCATCGACTGTTATGATGGCCTTTGCTTTAAAGGAGCATCAAAATTGCACATGGACTCTATATTTCATTAATGTCCAAGTGAAGGGCACCTTCTGCCCTCCCCCGGCCCCTTACCTGTATACCTGTATGCTGCCTTGGCTCCCCTAGTGCCACAGCTTGGAGAAAGAAGGACAGACCAGTGGCCATTGAACAAACAAAAGAGGCTTTGGAAATTATAGTCTTGGCTTCAACCATGGCACCACAGGTGGCAGCAAACTCATTTTGGACTAACATTCTGGTAACCATTAAAGACCAGTGTTCAAGAGCACCAGCTCACAAGTCAGATACTCTGGTTTGAACACTGGTTCCAGTTTTTACTAGCTGGGTGGTCCTAAGCATGTTATTTACCTAATCTCAAATCTTGTTTCTTCCTTTGTAAGATGAAGATTTTTACAATTCGTATCTTTTACACACTTATTGTTAGGATTAAATGAGATAGTGCCTATTAATTCTTTTGTTTAGCACAGGTGAATTTAAGAAAACAACAGAAATTCAGCTATATCCTTGTTCTGCCCAACTGCTGCTTCACCATGAGGCCCTCATCACCAGGTAATCATCTTAGATTTCACATTGCAGGGGCTGCCATTGGAAAAGTTTTCCTTTGCCTATGAAGTTTGTGGCCCTTTACCTTCTAACTTTCTTCTCCCTCTCCTTTTAAAAAATCAATATGACTTATATATAATTAATTTATGGCTAAGTAATTCTCTTAAGGACATTCTTAATTAAAAATTAATAGCTTACTTTACTTGAATTGAGCACTGATTTGAATAGTATGAAGATTTCTCTTTGAAAGCACACACATAGCTTACCTATAACATTCTCAAAAAACAAGACCAAATACTGCATGGCTCCTTGTGACCGTATGTGCATATGCAATAAACAGTGAATAAATACACGAGGATACTCACCAGCATTATACAATATTATGGTTTTGTTTTCAGTTCAGGTATATTTTCAATTACAACAAGGATTAAGTATTTTAAAATAGCCAGAATAGCCGGGCACGGTGGCTCACACCTGTAATCCCAGCACTTTGGGAGGCCAAGGCAGGTGGATCACCTGAGGTCAGGAGTTCAAGACAAGCCTGACCAACATGGTGAAACCCCGTCTCTACTGAAAATACAAAAATTAACCAGGCGTGGTGGTGCATGCCTGCAATCCCAGCTACTAAGGAGGCTGAGGCGGGAGAACTGCTTGGACCCAGGAGGCTGCAGAGAGCCAAGACTGCATCACTGCACTCCACACTGGGCAACAAGAGCAAAACTCCATATCAAAACAACAACAACAACAACAACAACAACAACAACAAACTGATATCCAGAATATCCTCCCCACGGCCTCTGACCTATCACTCAATTTCTTCTTGCCTCCTTTAGATGATAGTGCCAATTATTAGAATGCCTTTGTAGTAAGTGAAGCAATAAAAATGTACCAGTTACTAGTCCTTTTTTAAAACCAGAATTTACCAGATTCATCTGTTCTACAGCTACATTAGGATTTTTCAATCCAATGATTACCGTAAGGGAGCTTATGTGAATGTGTTTTACACTATAAATATTTTAGCGTGCACCCACATACACACACACACACACACATACACACTTAACATGAGCATCCATATTTATCCAATACTAACTTTATATGGATTACTTCCTTGCTAGATTCTTTGTTACCTTTTTCAGCAACAGAAGTTATCTTGTCTAAAATTGTTTGGAACAAAACTGTATGCTATCTGATGATTTTTTTCCCAGTTGAATATTTTGCAGCCAGTATATTCTTTTCACTCCAAGTGTGGTGAACAGAAAGATGATTCTAGAATCATTCTAAATTTAGTTGGACAATCAATTCTCTGACAGATGTTTCTACCCGATCTTTCAGCTAACCAGTGTAACCCACTGAGACCTCATTAGACTGTTGACACTAATTGCCATATGGTTGTGTTGGGTGGTTTTCAAATGAACCAGTAATATCTAAACATTAAATTTAGCTCTCTTCCAACAACATTATGTCATCAGAGGGCTTATAATAGTTTTGACAGCTACTACAACCAGTAGGGAATTGTTCAAAACTCTTTAGAATCTCCCCACCTCGCAGACTTTCCATGCTCGGGGGTGAATTAGGAGCCTCCGCTGTTTCCTGGGGCACTTGGATGCAGAATATTTTGAAGAAGGAGAGTGAAACATGAGGAGGCAAACCCTTGACATTTGAAAAACAAGCAGCTTAATCTGTCAAGATGACATTTGTCCATTGCTCCTTTCAGTCATTGTTTCTCTGTAATGTTGGAAATGTCAGGAAGGGGCCAAGAACCTGGACTGTATAGTGAGGATGTGGTTGCCACAGAAAGAGGGGGCTGCCATGGTGTCAGCAGCAGAGACCTAACTTTTGCCATTTCCTAGTGCTGATCTCAAGTGTCTGTTTTAGTGGCTATCTAGCAAAAGAGTGTGGCATAGTAGCCTCCAAAGTGAACTATCAAGCAGGTACTCTTCAAGCCTGAAAATGAAAAAAGAACACTGTACATTCTGGAATGAAAGACAGGATATAACCTAGCTACATAGAGTATATCTGGTGGCAAAGAATAGTCAACAGGCTAAACAGAGAGATGCAGACTTTGGTGCTGCAGGCAAGAGGCGCATACTAACTCCTGGCTCCATTTGGTGAGCAGCAGGCTGGCATTCAGCTCGAGGAGATGGAAAAAACAACAGCAGTGGGTATCAGGGTGAGTAATTGCCAAATTACTGAATCAGTCAGATGTGACCTGGTTCTCTTGCCAGCCAGTGTCACACTACCCGAAAGAGCACAGAAACCCAGGAGGACAAGCAGTGAACCTGAGCTGGGAAGATTCCAACAGCATCACGTGGAGGGGAGAAGAGAGCCAAATATTATATATGATATCATACATGCCATTATCATATATGATAATGGTATCCCATAGCAGACACCCACCCACTTGCAGAGAAATCAGAAAATAATTAAGTAAAAATACATGCTGAGAGTATTCAAATGACAAAATACCTGTAATAACAAAGCTAAGCCAACAGACTCTTCAATTGTTCAACCCTCACCAAGCACCAGGTCAAATCTCTCTTTTCTGCTTGGTTCCAGGACCAACCACTTACTTGTGTAGCTTTTAGGATTCAGAGGTATAAACTTTTCCCTCTCTCAGCTCCCTTTGCCTGGTTTAATTTCAGTTCATTTTTACATCTTTCATTTCTGCTCTTTGAGATTTTTTTGGGGACACCAATCTAGTTTATCTAATTAGGCTTCACATGTGGCTTGTTATTTCTCCTTAGAATTTACACCCTAGATTTTAACCTCAGTGTGGCCTTTGAGATCCAGAGCACACTCCTGCCTCCTTTTTCTAGAGGATCCGAGTCTGGGTTGGGCTGTCTTGCCTGTACCATTATTCATTCTGCCTTGCTGACTTGCCTGGGCCCACTAATACTCCCCGCCGAAGTTGTACTCACTAGGGTCACTTCCCTTGATAATCTGTGTCATTCCCATTAACCCAATGGAAGTTCCCGGAGGCATACCCTGGAAACAGGTTACAGGCTCAAGAGGTTTATTTGAGAGGTATTATCAGGAAAAATTAAAGGGAGATGACAGCAATGGGAAGGAATAGCGGAAGCCACCAAGCAAATTACCACTCTAGGCAACTGGAGCTGGATATGACTAGGGAATTCTGGGAGACTGTATGGAACATACATCACAGTGTCATCCCACCCAAAGGAGCTGGATATTTATCCATCCGTTCCTCTCTGACTTTGCTTGAAGGCTGTTTCTAAGGATGATTATTCTCCAGCACTCGAGTTTGCCTCACGTATAGGTTGAACAGACTCTGATGGGGAAAAGAAGTCTTCAAGCAAAGAGTTGCAGATACAGGCAGCTGAAAGTTGGTTTTCTCCATGGTAAGTGCTAAGGAGAATGGTAAGTATCTACCTGTCCCCAACCCTGGGCCCAACTCATCATCTGCTTCTTTCCCCCAGAATGGATCAAATCTCATACTTCAGCCATACAAGCTGTATTTCCAGCTTTGACTTTGATTTGAACTCCAGTTGCACACTCATACTACTCATACGTGTTCATATTCTTGATTTTGTACTAGGTGCTAAGGATTCCAAGATGAATGAGACATGTTTCCTCCTTCAGGAAGTAAGCTATTTAAAGTTTAAAATGATCTCCTCCCCTTTTCTACATGCCAAAAGAAACCTACTTCCATATTTCTTTTTTGCATAGTGTCCTCATTTCCCTAAGACACTCAGGTTCACTACTATATCCTCAATATATACTTATTGACACCATTATCTTCAAGTGGTCTCTCTTTCCAGTCTACCAATAAGCACCTTCTTTCTTAATGTTTCTACCTTTGTTTGTTCCTTTCCATCCCACTGCCATCATCCAGGAAGGCTTTCCATTATGTCCATGATGTCAGTTTTTCTTTTAATAGCCTCAGTTATAACAATTCTACATCCTCACATCTTATCCCCTATCCAAAAATGAAATTTATCCTCTACACCATGATAATACGATGAATCTTTCTAAAACATGTCATTTTCTGCTGAGATGCCTTTCAGTTCCTTGATGCTTTATGAAGACTCAAGACCCTCCCCAATTTTTCCCAACCCTATCTCTGCAACCTTCTGTTCAAGCCAGGTAATCTACACCATGTCACCTAAACAAAACATTTCCAGTCAGTCTCCATACTCACCACTCACACTTTCCCAATTTGTGTAACTTTCTTCTCTTTCCTGTCCCAAATCCTATCCCAACTTTAAGACAGAGTTCAGATCCTATCTTCCGTGAGAGATTCTGACCACCCGACCCATGGTAATCCTTCTTAACAGAACCTATCATTGCCTGTACTAATCATTTGACATTTTGTCATTGTCTGCAATTTGTGACATTATTTGTATCTAATTTATTATATGTTTTAGTAATAATAGATGTTATCAAAAATATTCCAAGATCCTTTAAAAATTTATCTTTTAATATTCCATAACAGTACAATGAGATAACTATTTTTTTCTCCATTTTAAAATGAAGAAACTGAACATCAGAAAGCCTAAGGAGTTAATCCAAGAAAAAACATAACTTTTCAAAATTAGAATTTGAAGCCAGATTTCCCCGACTCTTAACAGCTATTGTATCTTTCCAATAAAATTATAAATTCATTAAGAATAAGATCAATCTTATTTCTTCTTTATAGAAAATGCTTCATATACAGTAGGAGTTTAGTCAACTCATATATTTAGATTTGGGGAAAATTTTTTAAATAACTTTGAAAATCACTGGAAGGGACTTAGCTGCAATTTGTTTTATTTTGCTTACTTAGTTCAAGAAAAAGCTAATAACTAAAAAATTGGCTCTGCCTATGTTTGGTGAATCCGATAGTCTTCAAATTTTGTGAAATCATGGACACTGTGTACTTGTCCATCAGTGTATTTCTGTGCCTGCTTCAAAAATTATGTGTGAGTCCATATGCCCATATAAGGGTAGGATTATATTAAAAGTTTTTAGAATATGAGCCACACCATAAAGATATGATATGGTCTCAAAAGGATTATAAATAAATACTCATAGAGCTGAACAACTCAAACCAGGGAAAACAGGATGTTCTCTGTCCTGAGGGTTTGGCTTGGCCTGGGCTGATGCTTTAGCAAAAGATGTCCACGGTTACTTACTCCCAACATGTAACTTTTGTGAGCAGAAAAAGTCACTCTGCCTTACTTTGGGTGAAATAATCTATCATTCATTTCTTATTCCCTAGTGGTAGTCGTATCAAACAGCCTTCTCCTTGTTAATTTTCCTTCAAATCCATACCTGAACGGATGATACAAATAGGCCCATCACTGGACATGCATGCCTCTTTATGTCAGAACTTCTTAAACTCCATCCCTGAATGATCTTCAAGGTCCTGTGAACTCTTTAAAATTGTCTTCAAAATGTTAGATGGATTTGCATTTTGTTTTCTGAGGAGAAGCTTTTATGACTTCAAAAGATTCCCAAAAAGGCCCACGACCCTGAAACAGGTTGAGCATTATTAGTCAATGTAAAATAGTGAATTATTATCTGGCTTATTAATTACTTATTAGATGGAAGCTCTAATTTATAAATACTTTTCATGTCTCACATCCCTGGTACATTCCTGGCACGGGATAGTGAGAGATGCCAAAACTTGCAAATACATTCCTTGAATGTCTGATTAATAATATGATCATTTTGGGGTTTAGTCTCCTTCAGGTTAGCTGGTAATTACATTTCTGATCTGTAAGGCAGAAACTTTATATTCTTGTCCAGCAATAACTAGCCCAAGATCTCCTTACCACTATCCCTAATCCACAAAACTTGAGAAATCTCATGTCTTACGTGTTTCTGTTCTAGGGGTGTGAGCACATTGCCAAACAAGAGTGCTGGTTTCCTAAATACAGCTATCCTTCACATTCCATTGACTATCCAGTCTCATAAAGTCACCTGTGGATCAAGAACATGCAAAGGCAAGTGACTACGTGGATTTAGAAGGAAGGTCTGTGGCCAAGACCTAGAGGGAGACCAACTGACTTACATGAAATTGAATTTATATGTTTAGCCCACTACTATTATGTGCTAGCCCAGACATTAAGATAACTATGGTCTTTGATGTTCCTGCAGGCTTGCTAGATTTCTGCAGGGGATTTCACAAGCAGATTTATACATTTGGCCTTTGGTAAAATTCCTAATTTTAAAAAATTAGATCTGAAGGACATAATTCCTTTTTTTCTCTATGGCTGAATTATACTTTCATCATTACTCAGTAACAGAGCATTTGTTCAAGTGTAATAACTACATTACAGTACAGACATTGCAAGTGTTACCACCCATAGGCCAGAAATGTGTTTCTTTTGTTTATCTATGATAAGGATAGGATTCGAAGGAAAGATTTCTATCTCAATTTCAACAACCTCCCATCTCCAAGTTTACCACCTTAATATCCAAATCTTAATTTTGTATTATTCTCTTCTTCCTTGTTAGTTTTTTCTCCTTCCTTTAGAATGCCTAAACAAAAAATCTTAATTAGAAACTAATATAACATAATTTTACTTTATTATTATCTTCCTTAGGAATGTCATCATTATTTTGTCATTCAATTAAAGTATATGGATTTTTGAATGTAAATATTTTCGTGCTACAAAACAATAAAAACAAAAGAGTTGACTGGTTTCAGATAATCTTTTATCATGAAATAATCTCTGCTTTTATCATGAAAAAAATCTCTTATTTCAGTATGTTCTAGCATGAAAATTGGACGAAATAAATAATTTGAACATGTAAGGAGGTACTTTTGTCTGCATTTCCAATGACACAAAAAGATATTAGCAAAGAAGTCTGAACTGGATTTATGCTTAAATAGCTCATTCCTTTGAAAAACATGTTGAATTGAGAAAAACAAGAATTTTGTGGCCTGTCTTCAAAAATATTCAAGATTCCAAATCAATTCACCTTGTACCCTCTGGTGGGTTAGAAACTAGATAAACACATGCGAATTAATGTTTTCCTGTTGATTTTTTTAAAAAATTTCAGATCTGTCTAAAACTATCACTAGTGTAAAAAACTAAAATTCTGACATGTCCTCATTACCAAAAAAAATTAAAATTTTAAAAAATATTTACCAAGTTAAAGAAACTGACTATTAAAAGAACTCGTTTTCTGTTTCTTAAACACAGTCTCTCTAGAAGAATTTTTGCCCACATACTAGTTAAGCCTCTCAATCTCCCATGGAGTAAAAATTCCGGGAAGAATGACCAATGTGTGTTGGAGCAAAGCTGACTGGCTATAAATCTTAGCTGGAGGCCGAGTAGTATAGTAGAAAAACATGGCTTTGTAGCTATTAGGCACTATCTAATCTCCAGTTTCACCACCTAGTAGTTATGTAACCTTAGAGAAGTTACTTATCCTCTCTAACCCTCAATTTTTCAACAGAAAAATGTGAACAGTAAAATTAATGTCTCAGTTTTTTAAATGGTTAAAGACAATGCATCTAAATTGTTTAATACAGCGTGAAGCTATGTTATAGGCTGAACTGTATCTACCTCCCTACCCCCTCCCAATTCATATGATGAAGTCCTAACCCTTAGTGACTCAGAATGTGACTGGATTTAAAGATAGGGTCTTTAAAGAGGTCATTAAAGTAAAATGAGGTCATATTGGGTGGCCCTGATCCAATCAGGTGTCCTTATAAGAAGAGATTAGGACACAGACATGCATGCCTGCAGAGGGGAGACCATGTGAAGACACAGTCAGACACAGCAGAGGGGAGACTATGTGAAGACACAGTCAGGAAGACATATCTACAGATCACAGAGGGAGGCCTTGGAAGAAGTCAATCCTGCCAACACCTTGATCCAGGACTTCTTGCCTCCAGAGAAGTGAGAAAACACATTTCTGCTGTTTAAGCCACCCAGTCTATGGTATTTTGTTACGACAGCCCTGGCAAACTAATACAGGCTCGCAACGGACCCTTGATAGGGAAAGGTTATTGTTGTTAGTTTTTCCATTGAGGCACCCAGATTTATGTGTGTAAGCTGGGTAAAAAGGGCTGGCTTGCAGTTGATGGTGACTAACCATCCACTGAATAAATTGAAGAGCATAACAAAGGATGAATCCTTAAATATCCCCAGCCAGCATGCCACAGCACTAGAAATTCCCAGCTCATTTATGTCAAAGCACTGATGGGTCCTTTTAAGATTCATATTAAGCCATTATCCTCCATTAACGTCTTTAGAGAAATAATTTAGAAGATTATAGGTCATCTTAGAGACCAGGATCTTGAGAGCGTAATACCCAGAGCAAATAAGGTCCAAAGAAGTAAGGGAGAAGGAGAACACTAGGACACAGGGCACTGTGGGTGAAGAAACTCCCCCAGAGACTTGACAAAGATATAACAGAGATGTGCCTATGTGTGACCCCTGAGTCCAAGGAAGGCAGGCTCTCAGACAGAATGAAGGTGCTGATAAACTGCCACTGAAGACAAGTTTTCTTAAACAATAGATTTGTTTCTGGCCTATAGATGAAATTTATTTATCCCAGGGGGCACCATCTGTGTGTACGTATGTGTGTGTGTGTGTGTGTTCTCACACAAATTCACCCTGAAAAATCAGAATGGCCACACAGGATTGTGAATTCATATTCAGACATTGAAGGTCAAAGGATGTCTCAGCTTGGTTACTCATGACACTCAAGACACTCATGAATAGAAGAGGATGAGTTTATAGAAGGTTAAAAAGAGAACCGAAGAAGGGAATGAGGAAATAAATTGAAAATATGAACAAGGCTTAATTGAGACTACCCACAAGATACTAGAGACAAAGGAAATCTTAAAGTCAGAAAAAGTCAGACTGAGAAAACTCAAAATATCTTTTACAAACCCGTTATTACAATTATCTATTTCTTTCCAATGTTTAAACCAATTCCTTGTCAGTGCAACTCACCGCAGTGAGGACTAATTAATGGCCTTCTCTTAATAACTCTTCATGAACTTTGATCATCCTTTGACTTAGAGGAGGCTAAAACTAAGTGAACTGAAGAAGAAAAATAAATTAAAGCGAGTGAATCAAATCCCACTAAAAGCAGACAACATTTACTTCACTGCAAGTCACCACTGATGCCAAACCAGTTAGTCAGATTGGCTGGGCTGTCAAGAAATACGCAAATCTGAAATTTTAAGTTGGAAGAGAACTTCCAGACTTCAATTTCCTCACTGACAAAATTATAGAGTTGGACTAGATGACCCTAATGTTCATTCCAGCCATATTATTTTTGTGATTTTGTAATACAATAACTTTCTTTTAAGTTTTTCTGCTTATCAGGTATTAGCAAAGATTGCAATGGCCTATTAAGGGTAAAAGGAAATGACTTGAAGCTTATAATTCTGAAGGTTCTGTTATCAAAAACATGAATGCTAAATCAGATAATTTTCCAAATATTAAATTCAATGTTCTCCATTTGACTTTTATTTTTCATATGACCAGCCCAAAATTTAAGTGTGAAGTCATTTCTTGGGCAATGACTTATTTTATGTTGAGTTTGCCAAAGTTGAATTTTATTTAAAATTCTCTTAGTTGCCCATTTTATGACAGATCCAACATATTCACCAACAACACCTTCTTTATCTGGTAGAAACTGTGGAACCGAAATGCCATGAGACAAATGGTCATGATCGTTCTGATGGAAAAACTTTCCATTCCAGTAAAAATATCTAAGGTAGTATTTTATTTTGATTAATATTAATATTATTTTTTAAATGATGGAGTTTTGAGGCTGGGCACGATGGCTCATGCCTATAATCCCAGCACTTTGGGAGGCCGAGGTGGGTGGATCACCTGAGGTCAGGAGTTTGAGACCAGCCTGACCAACGTGGTGAAACACCTTCTCTACTAAAAAGACAAAGTTAGCTGGGTGTAGAGGCAGGTGCCTGTAATCCTAGCTAGTCAGGAAGCTGAAGCAGGAGAATTGTTTGAACGCGAGAGGCGGAGGTTGCGGTGAGCCGAGATCATGCCATTGCACTCCAGGCTGGGCAACAGAGCAAGGCTCCACCTCAAAAAAAGGAGTTTTTTTATGTTGCCCAGGCTGGTCTCAAACTCCTGGTCTCAAGTAATCCTCCTGCCTCGGCCTCCCAAAGTATTGGGATTACAGGTGTGAGACACTGCATCTGGCTAAGATGCTGTTTTATGAACTGGTAATAATAATAATAATAAAACTCATAGCACATTCATTTTTGCAAAATACCTGTAACAAAATACATCTCAAATACTACAATGGTATAGCTTGCTTTAAAAACAAAACAAAAACATGCTTTGGATCTTAACAAAATAAAAACAAGAAAACACATGAACCTATTAAAGTCAACGGAAGGTAAACTTTCAGTTCTCCTTGGGTTTCGTTGGAAATGAAGATAGAAAAGTTGGTGATTTTTAATTATTGCTTAAGATGACTCCACAGCACCGAAGATGAAGAACCACTTTAATCAAACTTAGTTTGCAAGTTTCTTGAAAGCAATAGTCATTTTTGGTTCATCTCTGTATCTTCCATGACATTTAACATAATACATAGTAGGCATTTTATATACATTAAATTAAATACATGAATGAAGGGGCTACTTTTCTGAATTTGAACAGATTTGAAGCATTAGAAATTCATCTAACTTGAGCTGAGTTATGAAGGGTAATTTTCCTTGGGAGAAGAGTGGTTCTTGTCTTATACTGCCCAGGAATGGAAACACTAGTAGAAAAGAATGAATTAAAAATGAACTTGAAGAAAAAGAATAAATACAATTCAAATAGCATTAAAAGCTTAATAATTTGTATGCCAGGTACAGTGGCTCAGCCACTGTAATCCCACTGCAATCCCAGCACCATGGGATCACTGGAGGTCAGGAGTTCATGACCAGCCTGGCCAACATGGTGAATCCCTGTCTCTACTAAAAATACAAAAATTAGCTGGGTGTGGTGGCACACACCTGTAATCTCCGCTACTCAGGAGGCTGAGGCGGGAGAATTGCTTGAGCCCGGGAGAATTGCTTGAGCCTGGTAGGTGGAGGTTGTAGGAACCGAGATCACACCGCTGCACTCCAGCAGCCTGGGCAACAGAGCAAGACTACTCGGTCTCAAAAAAAAGCTTAGTAATTTGAGCTTTCTTTCTTTTTTTTTTTTTTGATATGAAATGTACTGTGAAGTGTGAAACAGTTCAAGTGAACAACAAGAGTTAAATAATATGTGGTCGAATGTGGTCGAGACACATTTGCATATAAGATTAAATAATCATACATAATGTACCTATGAAGAGCTAGTAAAGCATCACTGAAAGAGGAATTACTTTTGTCTTTTTTTATGAATGGGCTGCTCGGTCTTGGCTCATCATTTCGTGCTTTTCAGCTTGAGAAAGTTAACAAGCAGTTTTCAGGGCTACCGTTTACTAGCCCACTGTTGGAAAGAAAGTATGCAAGGAAAGTCATAAGCCCTTTCAAAGGCATTGCAGGCCAGTGTAGACCGAGTTTTGATTTGTTTACTGCTGTTGCAAACTTGGTGTGATATATTAATTTGAATGATGATACTGTTCTTTATTACCGTCCTGCATGAGAGTAAAAACAGTCAACAGAACAGATGGAAATTATTTTCTGAGTCCCCTGGGGTTTCCAATCCATGTCATTGATTGGAAATCTACGTATTTTACCCCTTCAAAATGTTTAATTATCACAACATTCGTATTATGCATGCTGTATGCTCTGCTTTCGTAACAATGCTCATGGATAATTGAAATCAACAATCTGCTTTAAGAAAACCATGCCATCTAATCCATCAAATTAGAAGAAGGATTCAATTGTTTGAATAATCCAAGTTTGACATTTAAATCAGGTACATTATGCACATTTTCCCCTCCCTGCTGAGGAGCACGTGCAGGAAGAACAGACAGATCTTGTTGCTCCCTGATAAGGTCAGAGAAGCTTAGCTAGATTGTAGTGATGCTTAAAGCTTATTGGTTTTGCCTATGGAGCACAAAGCTGTTACCATGACTACAAAACTGCTGTTGCTAAGGCATCCACAGGCTCATCTGATGTCAGGGCTTCCAGGTGGCCCAGCACAAAAGCTATTACTTTATGTTGTTGTCAAGAAGTCTTTGAATAGTATTACATAGCTAACAAAATTCCAGGTAAACAAGATTTCCTATACTTTCTCATGTAGAAAGAGGATACTCTTCAAAGTGGAAGTAAATAATTGGAAATGAATCTATTTCTCCTAATTAGCCCATCAGAGAAATACTAAAGTTGAAGGGAGAAAAGTATGCACAGCCTGTATTAAATTACTGCTTTATTTACCATTTCCTAAATGTAAATTTAAAGGTAATGGGAGATTTTTTAATAACCTCACAAACATTTGTAAAGCATTTAGGTTGGCAAGTCGAAACAGCCAACTCACTGATAAGAACTGGCAGTGTTACAAAGCTGGAAAACACAGGGTCACAAAATGCACCAGAAGGGGCAATTCATTCACACTCTTGTCTCTGTAACAGACAGCATCAATTAATTATGTACCTATGCCAATGCTAAATATAGCCTTTTGGGTGTGATGGTCATATAATGATATTTGTGAATACTATTTTCCTGGTGAGGAAAAGAGAGAGAGAGAGAGAGAGAGAGAATAGAAGATAGATAGATAGATGAAAGACCTTCCTGGGATCTTAACTCTTAGGTCAGTTGAACCGCTATGCTACATTATCCTTTTATCTACCACCTTCCCCTCCCAGGAAGCTTGTGTAGCAAGCCCCCACCAAGTCTGAGTGTAATGCTACTCCAAGTGGTTTTGAACGTGTGCTTTAGTTGGTAGACAGGTAGGGCTAGGGTAAGGTTAAAGAGGGAGAATAATAGCTAAAACATGAGTCTTTATTATTTGGCAGACACTGTGCTAGGCATTTAACACCTATAACTTCATTTAGTACTTAAACCTTTACCATGAGGTAGGTAATCTTATTTTCTTATTACAGATAAGGCACCAGGGAAGTTAGTACAAGATCATATAGTAAGTGGTTGGTCTGAGATTGAAATAGATGCATATATGATACCAAGTCTGTTCATTGGTCTACTTCAGTATGCTACCTCAGGTATGTTACCTAAACTGTGGATGAATATTTACCTCTATTAAATAGGGCTTGAAAGATGAGTGGTGGAAGGGTTCATGGCATCACAGTGGAGCACCCGGAAGGGACTTTTAAAGATCTTCTAATCTGGTCCCTGATGCCGGAACTACCTGTCACCTCTACATAAGTCCCACTTATAACATCAGCCAGACAAAATTCCTCTACTAACCAGGAACTCACTATCTCCTCAGGCAAACATGTATGTTAGAAACGTATGCATTTTATTGAGCCTGTGCTAGGATCTGATAGAAAGCCAGGTTTTGTCTATTTGGCTAAGATCTGGGCAAGGCTGAGCCTATTGTATTCAGGGTATGATATGTAGGCCTGGGTATGGATGGGGCAAGTAGAGAGGCTCTTGGAGTAACACTGCCAGAATGGTGAGAGGTCTATGGTTTTATCCGTTACTTGTTTGCAAACAAGTGAGTTGGCCAATTTCTCCCAGGATGCTGGCAGAAAATGTGAGACTCCTGGTGCAGAGATAGGAGACAGTTTATTACTCAATGCAATAGCAGTAGCCAGAGTATGAGCATTTGTGCTGGTTCTCTGAGCCCTAATTCCTGCAGGGCAATGTGAAAAGTGTCAGCTGACACCTGCACATGCAGTGGCTTGTGTTATAAGGGAGAACCTATAAGCTTAGGGAATATAATATTTTGTAATGGATAGTAAAGCTTGCCTGAACTTTGTCCCAGAAGGAGAAATAATGTGTGTCTTCCACGGTCGTTATATATATGTTGCTATACAAATATCCTTGGAAAATAGTCCAGAACAGAGGCAGCTAGTATATCTGCTGGCAAGAGATGCAGAAAAAAGAGAAACTCATAGAAAATTACCATCTAACAAATACCTCTTTTGCTGTAACATTCTCCCTATGACATGATCTAGGAACATGTTTTTTTTTTTTTTTTTTTTTTTTTCCCCTGGTCAGTCACACCACACTGCTACCTCATACTGAATCTCTACTGGCCAAATTGCCTTGCTTTCTAGCATAGCAGCTACAGCTACACCACACTGCCTCAAGCTTTACTTGTATAATTAGACTTTTTAAAAAAATTAAAATGCAACATTTATATTTATTTCTATAGCCTTCTTTTTCAGAAGAATAGAGGGAACAGCATCCTGGCCCAAGCTGAACTGTGGCAATAGCCTCCTGACTGGGTTCTCCATATCCTACCCTGCTTAATTCCCTTTTTCCTTTCTTCCTTTTTTTTTTTTTTTTTTTTTTAGACAGTCTTGCTCTATCGCTCAGGCTGGAGTGCAGTGGCACAATCTTGGCTCACTGCAACCTCCGCCTCCCAGGTTCAAGTGATTCTTCTGCCTCCTGAGCCTCCTAAGTAGCTGGGATTATAGGTGTGTGCCACCACGCCCAGGTAATTTTTGTATTTTTAGTAAAGAGTGAATTTCATCATGTTGGCCAGGTTGGTCTCAAACTCCTGACCTCAAGTGATCCGCCCACCTCAGCTTCCCACAGTGCTGGGATTACAGGCGTGAGTCACCGTGCCTGGTCTCCTACTTGCCTCTCGTGATGTCAGTCCCTACCAGCAGTAAGCATTATGTTTTAGCTATGCAGTACTTATCATGTCCTAATTTCTGACTTTCATTTGCTATAAAATAAAACCATTTTATAACTTCTCTTTTAAAAGCTAAAACCTGAGCAGCAGGGCTGACAGGGTCCAGTCTACATTCCATCCTCACCTTGAAACACTCTTCTTCCTCTTTCTATTCCTGCCATAAAATTGTCTGAAGAGGCCTTTAAACATGCCATACCTCAGAGTCTTCGTAGTTGGAGTTCTTTCTGCCTGGAATGCACTCTCCTCATTGTTCCCTGTAGCTTAACTCATTTCTATTCTAACTTGCAGGTTTTAGCTTCTAAGTTATTTCTTCAGGGAAATCTTTCCCGACACCCATACTAGATTGTTTCCTTATGTTATATTTCTAGAATGTGCTGTCCTTTGTAGAATTCACCATACTTGTAACGAATGTCAGTCTTCACCTTTCAATTCCAAAGGGCAAGTCTGTTCTGGCTCCATCACCCAACAAAATGCCCATAACGATGTTCAACAAACATGTGCCAGCTGACTTCCCAAATAAGCTTCACATTTTCCAGCTTGCCTCAAGTACATATTCATGGGATGAAATAATGGGAAATGAGTGTGGGGTATACTGTCTAGAATCTTCCAAGCAATACTGAGGCATTGGCCAGGTGCAGTGGCTCATGCCTTTAATCCCAGCACTTTGAGGGGCCAAGGCAGGAGTATTGCTTGAAACCAGGTTTGAGACCAGACTTGGCAACATGTTGAAGACCCTATTACTACAAAAAATACAAAAATTAGTCAGGTGTGGTGGTGCATGCCTATTGTCCCAGCTACTTGGGTGGTTGAGGCAGGAGGATCGCTTGAGCCCAGGAGGTTGAGGCTGCAGTGAGCTGTGATCATGTCACTGTATTCCAGCCTGGGCAATGGAGTGAGACTCCCATGCCAAACAAAAAGAAAAAAAAAGAAAGAAAAAAATAATGAGGCATTTATACACTGTTCAGTAGACAAGGGGGAGCCAGTGCAGGATTCTGAGCTGCAGTGTGAACGGGTCAACCTGGAGTGTATTCGCACGGCTTCCTCTTTGGAACCAAAGATAGCCCAGCCAGGCACACTGGGTTTGTTTGTCTTGTCTCCATTACAATGTCAGCTCTCCAGAGTCACAACTATTAGTGTTTAGAAATACAAGCTTGGTCATACCATCATTTGGGATTTAGAATTTCTCCAAATTCAATTCATAAATTGAAAAATATTCAAATTCATGAATCCTTTAGAGAGCTGTGGAAGTAATGGTGTCTAGAAGAACTACAATTCCATGGAGGGAAGACCATTCAATTTTTGTCTGAGGATCAGTAGATTTGATTTTTACTGTGAATATTTGCTATTTCTGGGCATGGGATAGAGGTTTAATATTCGGGCTTGGTCTAAACCTTCTGAAAAGCAGAGTGAAGTCACCTGCAGGCTCACAAAGCAGTGACCTTTGTGGGAGGATGCCTGAACTGAAGCACCTACAGGTGATTTGCCAAGGGGTCAAAGGCCACCAGCTTATCAACAGAAACCCTGGAGAAGTCTTAGTATACTGAGTGATGAACTATAGGAAGAAAGACTGAGTTTTACCAAAACTGTAACACGACCCTGAGTTAGCTCAGTCTGATTGGATTATGTGGATCATACAGCTACCCTATCTGTCTATCAGAGGAAATATTGAATAGTATCTAGGGAGGATAATATCATCTGGAGTTCTATAATTCATTTGCACTCAATATTTAAAATAAAATAAAAATTACTTGACACAAGATGAGACACGACCATTTGGTTAGTAACCAGTTAAAAAAAAAAAATAAGACAATGGAAGACCCAAAGATGATTCAGAATTTGAAGTTAGCAGCCAAGAACTTTAAAATAATTATGATTACTATGTTCCAAAAAAACAGAAGAAAAGACAGAGAAGATATATGAAAACATAAAACATTTAACAGAATTGAAATCTATAAAAAAGTATCAAATGCACATTTTGAATTTAAAAATACAACATTTAAAGTTAAAAATTTTGTAGAAGAATGTAAAAATAGATTGAAAGACTGGATTAGTAAACTGGATAATAGATTAATAGAAAATGCCCAGTGAAGTATATGGAGGGAAAAAACAAGAAGAAGATAAATGGACATAAGTGTAAGAATCATGTGAGTTATACACAAAATTCTAATATTTTTATAATTGATTCACAAAAGAAAAAAGACATAGGCTGAAGCAGAAGCAATTTCTGAACATGTAAGAGTAAAGAATTCTTTATAATTGATGAAAGAGCTCAGATCACAGACTTAAGAAGCTTAGAGAACCCCATGTAGGAAAAATGTTAAGAAAATCATACATAGGCACATCATAGCCAAACTGGCTGAAAATCTGACCCAGAGAAAATCTTAAAAGTGACAGAGAAGAAGGACACTTACCATTGAAAGAAACCACAATGATACTGGCATCCCCCAAAAACTGATAATAAGCCAGACATATTTAAAGTGAATATGACTTATTTAACTGACATATTTAAGCCCTGAAAGAAAAGAACCACTAATCTTGATTTCTATGCACAGTGACTTCAGAGTTATTTTTTCATCAATAGGCTGACTAAACAAAAAAAATAAAATAAAATAAATAAAAGGAGTTGTCTAGGCAGAAGGAAAATTAGGCTAGATAAAAACAAAACCATCAGTGGGAAGAAAGAACATGGGAGAGAGAAAACATATGGGTAAATATAAGTGAAATTGACCATACAAAGCAGTATCATAATATTTCTGGTGATTAAAATATACACTGCATTCAAATGCATGACAACAATAACACAGAAGGCAAGGAGATGGAAAGTAGATTTAAAGTATTCTAAGTCTGTAGCCTTATGAAGGAAGTGGTAAAAAAAAATAATTTGCTTTATTAACAAGGAAGCATGATTTCAAGTCTGCAATTTTGTTTCCTAAATAAAGCCCAATGAACATGGTTGACATTATACCCAATATTAGTGTCCTTTGATATTACAAATTCCATTACCATATTGCCATTTTCTTGCAAGCATCCTTCCACTTCCATATTCTCTATAAGTTTTTCTTGGCCAGAATTAAGGCCAGAGTAGAGCCAAGTCTTATTATTTCCTGTACTTTCTAGGCAATTTGCCCTCAGCAAATCAAGAATGTAGAGGATCCACTGCCTATTATTTTATTTTTTTTGAGATGGAGTCTCACTCTGTCTCCCAGGTTGGAATACAATAGTGTGATCTTGGCTCACTGCAACCTCCGCCTTCCAGGTTCAAATGATTCTCCTGCCTCAGCCTCCTGAGCAAATGGAATTATAAGCATGTGTCACCATGGCCAGCTAATTTTTGTATTTTTAGTAGAGAGGGGGTTTCACCATGTTGGCCAGGCTGGTCTCAAACCCCTGACCTAGGTGATCTGCAAAAATTTTCTCCCATTCTGTAGGTTGCCTGTTCACTCTGATGGTAGTTTCTTTTGCTGTGCAGAAACTCTTTAGTTTAATTAGATCCCATTTGTCAATTTTGGCTTTTGTTGCCATTGCTTTTAGTGTTTTAGACATGAAGTCCTTGCCCATGCCTATGTCCTGAATGGTATTACCTAGGTTTTCTTCTAGGGTTTTTATGGTATTAGGTCTAACATTTAAATCTCTAATCCATCTTCAATTAATTTTCATATAAGGAATAAGGAAAGGATCCAGTTTCAGCTTTCTACTTATGGCTAACCAATTTTCCCAGCACCATTTATTAAATAGGGAATCCTTTCCCCATTTCTTGTTTTTCTCAGGTTTGTCAAAGATCAGATGGCTGTAGATGTGTGGTATTATTTCTGAGGACTCTGTTCTGCTCCATTGGTCTATATCTCTGTTTTGGTACCAGTACCATGCTGTTTTGGTTACTGTAGCCTTGTAGTATAGTTTGAAGTCAGGTAGCGTGATCCCTCCAGCTTTGTTCTTTGGACTTAGGATTGTCTTGGCAATGCGGGCTCTTTTTTGGTTCCATATGAACTTTAAAGCAGTTTTTTCCAATTCTGTGAAGAAACTCATTGGTAGCTTGATGGGGATGGCATTGAATCTATAAATTACCTTGGGCACTATGGCCATTTTCACGATATTGATTCTTCTTATCCATGAGCATGGTATGTTCTTCCACTTGTTTGTGTCCTCTTTTATTTCACTGAGCAGTGGTTTGTAGTTCTCCTTGAAGAGGTCCTTTACATCCCTTGTAAGTTGGATTCCTAGGTATTTTATTCTCTTTGAAGCTATTGTGAATGGGAGTTCATTCATGATTTGGCTCTCTGTTTGTCTGTTACTGGTGTATAAGAATGCTTGTAATTTTTGCACATTGATTTTGTATACTGAGATTTGTTGAAGTTGCTTATCAGCTTAAGGAGATTTTGGACTGAGATGATGGGGTTTTCTAAATATACAATCATGTCATCTGCAAACAGGGACATTTTGACTTCTTCTTTTCCTAACTGAATACCCTTGATTTCTTTCTCTTGCCTGATTGCCCTAGCCAGAACTTCCAACATTATGTTGAATAGGAGTGGTGAGACAGGGCATCCCTGTCTTGTGCCAGTTTTCAAAGGGAATGCTTCCAGTTTTTACCCATTCAGTATGATATTGGCTGTGGGTTTGTCATAGATAGCTCTTATTATTTTGAGGTACTTTCCATCAATACTGAATTTATTGAGAGTTGTTAGCATGAAGGGCTGTTGAATTTTGTCAAAGGCCTTTTCTGCATCTTTTGAGATAATCATGTGGTTTTTGTCTTTGGTTCTGTTTATATGCTGGATTACATTTATTGATTTGCATATGTTGAACCAGCCTTGCATCCTAGGGATGAAGCCCACTTGATCATGGTGGATAAGCTTTTTGATGTGCTGCTGGATTTAGTTTGCCAGTATTTTATTGAGGATTTTTGCATCGATGTTCATCAGGGATATTGGTCTAAAATTCTCTTTTTTTTTGTTGTGTCTCTGCCATGCTTTGGTATCAGGATGATGTTGGCCTCATAAAATGAGTTAGGGAGGATTCCCTCTTCTTTTTATTCATTGGAATAATTTCAGAAGGAATGGTACCAGCTCCTCCTTGTACCTCTGGCAGAATTCAGCTGTGAATCCGTCTGGTCCCGGACTTTTTTTGGTTGGTAAATTATTAATTATTGCCTCAATTTCAGAGCCTGCTATTTGTCTATTCAGGAATTCAACTTCTTCCTGGTTTAGTCTTAGGAGAGTGTAAGTGTCCAGGAAATTATCCATTTCTTCTAGATTTTCTAGTTTATTTGCGTAGAGTTGTTTATAGTATTCTCTGATGATAGTTTGTATTTCTGTGGGGTTGTTGGTGATATCACCTTTATCATTTTTTATTGCATCTATTTGATTCTTCTCTCTTTTCTTCTTTATTAGTCTTGCTAGCGGTCTATCAATTTTGTTGATCTTTTCAAAAAACCAGCTCCTGGATTCGTTGATTTTTTGGAGGGTTTTTTGTGTCTCTATCTCCTTCAGTTCTACTCTGATCTTAGTTATTTCTTGTCTTTTGCTAACTTTTGAATGTGTTTGCTCTTGCTTCTCTAGTTCTTTTAATTGTGATGTTAGAGTGTCAATTTTAGATCTTTTCAGCTTTCTCTTGTGGGCATTTAGTGCTATAAATTTCCCTCTACACGCTGCTTTAAATGTGTCCCAGAGATTCTGGTATGTTGTATCTTTGTTCTCATTGGTTTCAAAGAACATGTTTATTTCTGCCTTCATTTCGTTATGTACCCAGTAGTCATTCAGGAGCAGGTTGTTCAGTTTCCATGTAGTTGAGCGGTTTTGATTGAGTTTCTTAGTCCTGAGTTCTAGTTGATTGCACTGTGGTCTGAGAGACAGTTTGTTATAATTTCTGTTCTTTTACATTTGCTGAGGAGTGCTTTACTTCCAATTATGTGGTCAATTTTGGAATAAGTGCGATGTGGTGCTGAAAAGAATGTATATTCTGTTGATTTGGGGTGGAGAGTTCTGTAGATGTCTATTAGGTCTGCTTGCTGCAGAGATGAGTTCAGTTCCTGGATATCCTTGTTAACTGTCTGTCTCGTTGATCTGTCTAATGTTGACAGTGGGGTGTTGAAGTCCCCCATTATTATTGTATGGGAGTCTAAGTCTCTTTGTAAGTCTCTAAGGACTTGCTTTATGAATCTGGGTGCGCCTGTATTGGGTGCATATATATTTAGGATAGTTAGCTCTTCCTGTTGAATTGATCCCTTTACCATTACGTAATGGCCTTCTTTGTCTCTTTTGATCTTTGATGGTTTAAAGTCTGTTTCATCAGAGACTAGGATTGCAACCCCTGCTTTTTTTTTTTGTTCTCCATTTGCTTGGTAGATTTTCCTCCATCCCTTTATTTTGAGCCTATGTGTATCTCTGCATGTGAGATGGGTCTCCTGAATACAGCATACTGAGGGGTCTTGACTCTTTATCCAATTTGCCAGTCTGTGTCTTTTAATTGGACCATTTAGTCCATTTACATTTAAGGTTAAGATTGTTATGTGTGAACTTGATCCTGTCATTGTGATATTAGCTGGTTATTTTGTTCGTTACTTGATGCAGTTTCTTCCTAGCATTGATGGTCTTTACATTTTGGCATGTTTTTGCAATGGCTGGTACCGGTTGTTCCTTTCCATGTTTAGTGCTTCCTTCAGGGCCTCTTGTAGGGCAGGCCTGGTGGTGACAAAATCTCTAAGCATTTGCTTCTCTGTAAAGGATTTTATTTCTCCTTCACTTATGAAACTCAGTTTGGCTGGATATGAAATTCTGGGTTTAAAATTCTTTTCTTTAAGAATGTTGAATATTGGCCCACACTCTCTTCTGGCTTGTAGAGTTTCTGCTGAGATATCTGCTGTTAGTCTGATGGGCTTCCCTTTGTGGGTAACCCGAGCTTTCTCTCTGGTTGCCCTTAAGATTTTTTCCTTCATTTCAACTTTGGTGAATCTGGCAATTACGTGTCTTTGAGTTGCTCTTCTCGAGGAGTATCTTTGTGGTGTTCTCTGTATTTCCTGAATTTGAATGTTGGCCTGCCTTACTAGGTTGGGGAAGTTCTCCTGGATGATATCCTGAAGAGTGTTTTCCAACTTGGTTCCATTTTCCCCCTCACTTTCAGGCACCCCAATCAGACGTAGATTTGGTCTTTTCACATAATCCCATACTTCTTGAAGGCTTTGTTCATTTCTTTTTCCTCTTTTTTCTTTAGACTTCTCTTCTCACTTCATTTCATTCATTTGATCCTCAATCGCTGATACTCTTTCTTCCAGTTGATCGAGTCGATTACTGAAGCTTGTGCATTTGTCACATATTTGTCGTGTCATGTTTTTTATCTCTGTCAGTTTGTTTATGGCCTTCTCTGCATTGATTATTCTAGTTATCCATTCTTCCATTCTTTTTTAAAGATTTTTAGTTTCTTTGAGCTGGGTATGTAATTCCTCCTTTAGCTCTTAGAAGTTTGATGGACTGAAGCCTTCTTCTCTCAACTCATCAAAGTCATTCTCCATCCAACTTTGATCTGTTGCTGGTGATGAGCTGCGTTCCTTTGGATGGAGAGATGTGCTCTTATTTTTTGAATTTCCAGCTTTTCTGCCCTGCTTTTTTCCCCATCTTTGTGGTTTTAACTGCCTTTGGTCTTTGATGCTGGTGATGTACTGATGGGGTTTTGGTGTGGGTGTCCTTTCTGTTTGTTGGTTTTCCTTCTAACAGTCAGGACCCTCAGCTGTAAGTCTGTTGGAGATTGCTTGAGGTCCACTCCAGGCCCTGTTTGCCTGGGTATCAGCAGCGGAGTCTGCAGAAGATAGAATATTGCTGAACAGCGAGTGTTGCTGTCTGATTCTTGCTCTGGAAGCTTCATCTCAGGAGTGTACCCTACTGTGTCAGGTGTGGGGTGTCAGTCTGCACCTAGTGAGGGAAGTCTCCCAGTTACGCTACTCAGGGGTCAGGGACCCACTTGATCAGGCAGTCTGTCCGTTCTCAGATCTCAACCTCGGTGTTGGGAGATCCACTGCTCTCTTCAAAGCTGTCAGACAGAGTCATTTGCATCTGTAGAGGTTTCTACTGTTTTTTGTTTAGCTGTGCGCTGTCCCCAGAGGTGGAGTCTACAGAGACAGGCAGGTCTCCTTGAGCTGCTGTGGGTTCCACCCAGTTCGAGCTTCCCAGAGGCTTTGTTTACCTACTTAAGCCTCAGCAATGGCGGGCACCCCTCCCCCAGCCTTGCTGCTGCCTTGCTCCGTGGTTATGGGACCCTCCGGGCCAGGTGTGGAATGTAATCTCCTGGTGTGCCATTTGCTAAGACCCTTGGTAAAGCGCAGTATTAGGGTGGGAGTTACCCGATTTTCCAGGTGTTGTGTGTCTTAGTTCCCCTGGCTAGGAAAAGGGATTCTCTTCCCCCTTGCACTTCCCAGGTGAGGCGATGCCTCACCCTGCTTCAGCTCTCACTGGTCGGGCTGCACCAGCTGATCAGCACAGATTGTCCCACACTCCCCAGTGAGATGAATCCGGTACCTCAGTTGAAAATGCAGAAATCACCCATCTTCTGTGTCACTCATGCTAGGAGCTGGAGACTGGACCTGTTCCTATTCGGCCATCTTGCTCCAGTCTCTGCTTTATGGTTTTATGCAATTTTTAAAAATTTCCTTTACATTTCAGTTTAGAAATATTTCAAATCTGGCTAATCTTAACAAAAATTTTATTCCTGTATAGATCCAAAATTTTCTGCCTCTATGCATGCCTTCCATGTGTTGCTCTACTTCTGCCCTGATAGACTTCAGAAGAGTTTCCTTTTCCACATAGAAGCTCTTCCAAAAAACACCTGTGTTATCTCTTGTGAGGGGTGTCATCTGTAAACTAACTGCTTTCATTTCATCTCTCCATTCTTCAAGAAACATTTCTATCCCTGGATTATCACTTTCTTGTCTGGCAGGAAAGGTGAAGTGTATCTGCAGTGCTGATCATCTTGGGACAATGCACAAATGCACACACAGCTGATCCTTTGAACATGTGGATTTGAACACGTGGATTTCTTTTTGTTTCTGCCACCCCTGAGAAAGCAAGACCAACCCTTTCTCTTCCTATTCTTCCTCAGGCTACTCAATGTAAAGTTGATGAGGATAAAAACCTTTATGATGATTCACTTCCACTTCAAAAATAGTACATATGTTCTCCCCCTTATGATTTTGTTAATAACATTTTCTTTTCTCTAGCGTACTTTATTGTAAAAAAACAGTATATAATACATACAACATAGACAATGTAGTGATTCCTCAAAGACCTAAAGACAGAAATACCATTCAACCTAGCAATCCTATTACTGGGTATATACCCAAAGGAATATAAATTAGTCTATTATAAAGACACATGCACACATATGTTCACTGCAATGCTCTTCACACTAGCAAAGACGTGGAATCAACCTAAATGCCCATCAATGGTAGACTGGATAAAGTAAATGTGGTACATAGACACGATGGAATATTATCCCACCATAAAAAAGAACAAAATCATGTCCTTTGCAGGAACATGGATGGAGCTGGAAGCCATTATTCTTAGCAAACAAACACAGGAACAGAAAACCAAATACTGCATGTTTTCACTTACAAGTGGGAGCTAAATGAAGAGAACATGTGGACATATAGAGGGGAACAACACACACTGGGGCCTATTAGAGGGTGGAAGATGGGAGGAGGGAGAGGATCAGGAAAAATAACCAGTGGGTACTAGGCTTAATACTTGGGCGATGAAATAATCTGTACAAGAAACCCCTATAACACAAGTTTACTTATGTAACAAACATGTACCCCTGAACTTAAAATAAAAGTTAAAAAAAAACAACAAAATATATGTTAACTGACTGCACTATTAGTAAGGCTTTCAGTCAACAGTAAGCTATTAGTTACATTTGGGGGGAGTCAGAAATTATACATGGATCTTCAATTGCGTGGGGGTCAGTATCTCTCAATCTCTAACCCTTGCATTGTTTAAAGACCTCCAATATCCTGTGTTCCTGATTTTAAAAACTGCAATCTACTTAGATCAAGTTATCAGCCTTGACATACATAAGCAGCCTAAGAAAAACACCTAAAAATTAAACTATATGTTAGACGTATTTTGATAGGTGACAGGAAGGATGTTAGAAGGTATCAAGCTGTGACTTGCCCTAATCAGCCAAGGCTGAGCATGTGCCCTGCCAGGTGGTAAAATCAGGAATAGGAGCCCTAAGCAGAAGTCAAAGCAGAGGAGGGCAACTGGAGAGTGCAAAGCTGGAGAAGAAGGTGTAGGGTGGCCTATACAATAGGGAAACAAAATGAGGCTAGGCATGAAAACCAGATGTTACCTTCCCATACCAGCCCAGAGCTTGCCTCAGTACATACAGCGACACTGGGGGAAAAAATGTGATTGATTGATTTATTTAGTAAACACTTCCAAAATGGTGATTTAAATATTTGGGATTTGGTTGGCAAATTGAAAACACTCTAACAAAACATATTTAGTGAACACTTCAAAAAATGATGATTTAAACATTTGGGGTTTGGTTGGCAAATTGAAAACACTCTAACAAAACACTTTTACCCTTCAATGTTTAATCTCTCTGAAGGGTTTCGATACCTTCTTATTTCTCTCACAGACAGTTTCTTAGAAAGTCTTTCGATGTCAAGGTCTTCCTATTGACTCTTGAGAGTATTCATTGTTTTTTCCTAAGAATCAGGAATTTACTCACTTTCTTTGAAGTAAGCAAACAAAAACTGTCTAAAGGTACTTGTTTTCAGTTCACAACTTCAACCCCCAAGTAAAGCAGACAACTCTAGCAGTCTTTATCTTCTATCCTACACCACCACCCCACTTAGCAAATGCCTGGCTGTTTCCATCAGCCCCCTGGCTGGTAAGGTATTATTTTAGTTCTAATCAGAGCTGGTGTACTGCAAGGCTGACTGAGTTTTTTTGTCTTGGAAGAATTCAAGAATTATTCAACTGATTTTCCTACCTCAACTCATCAGCTTTCAAAATTAGATACATTATAAATGGTCACCACATAAATCAATAGTAAAACGCTTGGCACAAGAAGTATTTTGGATTTTGGATTTTTTTTGGGGGGGGTGTTGTGGAATATCTGCATACACATAATGAGAAAACTCAGGGATGGGATCCAAGTCTAAACACAAAATTCATTTATGTTTCATAATACACATATAATACACATACCCTGAAGGTAATTTTATATAATACTTTTAATAATTTTGTGCATAAAACCAAATTTTGACTGCATTTCAACTGCCACCCATTGCATGAGGTCAGGTGTGAAATTTTCCACTTGTGGCATCCTGTTGGTGCTCAAAAAGTTTCAGGTTTTTTAGCATTTCACAGTTTTGATTTTCAGATTGGGGATACTCAGCTTGTATCATTGTATATGTAAGGAAGGAACCAATATTCTTTAATATTCAATATCCATCTGTGGTGGGTGATACATAGAAAAGCATATTCACATCCTTTATATATAATGTTGTTTGACCATGCAGCTTGTTGGGGACAGGGTACATAGTAGCCATCAGATGCTCAGAGGGGTCTTTGAAACTTTGTTAGGCATGATAAACCAGGAATGCTGCAATATTCAATGACTTATGATATAGTTTGGCTGTGTCCCCACCCAAATCTCATTTTGAATTATAACTCTCACAATTCCCATGTGTCATGGGAGGGACCCAGTGGGAGGTAATAGAATCATGGAGACAGGTCTTTCTCATGTATTCTCATGATAGTGAATAAGCGTCATGAAATCTGATGGTTTCAAAAACAGGAGTTCCCCTCTTCTCTTTGCCTGCTGCCATCCACGTAAGTAAGATGTGACTTGCTCCTCTTTGGCTTCCTCCGTGATTGTGAGGCCTCCCCAGACATTTGGAACTGTGAGTTCATTAAACCTCTTTCTTTTGTAAATTAGGCAGTCTCAGGTATGTCTTTATCAGCAGCGTGAAAATGGACTAATACAACTTAGCATACCAAATTTTAATTTCTTGCTTATGAGTATTTATGCAATGTACTTTTACTGGGGGGAAGAAGCAGAGAGGAGAGCTCTATTTCTCACAAAGTCCCTCAGGATCCAGGCTCACAGAAGTTGCCTCATCTTACAGCCTCACCCTCTGGATCACAGCTTTCTTTGTTACTGTGGCCCAGAGGAGAAAATAGCGTGGGTATCACGCATCTGTTCTACTATGCTTCTTCCCAGAAGGGATACATGCCTTTCCTACTTCTTTAGTTCACTGGCAACAACAGGTCACACGGCCCAATCTAACCATAATAGGGCTGGGAAATGTAATTTTTTGTGTCTAGAAAGATAAGAAATCCAGATCTTGATTTTGCTAGAGAAACTTCTACCATAGACCTTAAATAAACTTGGGTTATACTAGGATGTTTATCAAATAGTTTTATCAAAAATCAATGTGTCAATTGGTAGCTGGGACTCTGAAGGATAGAGACAATATTACCTGTATATGATTGATAACTAAATATGTAAAGGATCTGTAATTTATTTATGGAGGTCTCAGGATTTTGTTTCTTAGTAACATTTGAACTTATGAACTGAGAAAAGAGAGGACAGAACACAGAAGTGCGGGACAGGAAGTACTAACAATGATGTCTTTGGTCACGTAATTCCATTTAGGAAGACATAAATCCTTTCAATGATGTACTGCATTTTCATAGAAAAATTTTTTTAACATATTTTTGGACATAAAAGCATAAAATAATTTAGTCACAGCAGAAATAGAATGTTAACATGTGGAAGTGCTTTAAAATTTCACTTATATCATTTAGGAATTAAAGCAGAGTAGAGTGCACCGAGAGAGTGGAGTTTTAGATCCGTGCAGCAGGGCATTTAGTCTTGTCTTGCTGAAGTTCATTGTCCCACAGCTACTGGCATTGTCTTATTGTGTTCTTCTACTGCAAAACATTTTAGGTCCTCATCAAGTGCAGAATGAAGTGCAATCTCCCTAGCACACACTCAAGAGTCTTCAGTCATCTTATTCATGCCCACTTCTTCAATTTAAACCTCTACCATGACTTTTCCCTTACTCCATTCTCTTGGAACCCAAAGCGTCCTCACCCAGGCTATGCTCTATTGGCTTTGGGTATTTTATGTGTATTTAGTAACCACTATGCAAGAGAAGAATTAGCAAAAGCAATTACTAGAATATTCTAATTACAATCCTGCTATCAAAGACAAACTTTGGTTTAACTACAATATGTTTTCTTGTTTGAAGTGAAAACAGACAAAGAAAGAAAATTCATGCTTGAATTTTCACAGATACATTTGGATCTCACATTCTGTTCTTTAAAAGCAGAAATGTAGACTGGTTGATAGCATTAATTAGAGCAATGGGCTTTTATAAGATTTTTGTTTTAAGTTTTGAATGTTATACATGCTAACAATAAGTGAAATTTAAAAGTATATTAGTAATAATATATAATATTAATGTGGTAATATTATACTAATAAGATGATTAGTAATAATTTAATAATCTTCTCTCAACTAACTTCATTTCTATTCCTTTGGGAATCAGTATAAACAATCTGTCATCACGTTACTCTTTGTCTTTTTCCACATTCACATTACCAAAATATGTAATGTATCCATAAGGGTTTTTTTTTTTTTTTTTTTCTTGGAGTCTTGCTCTGTTGCCCACACTGGAGTGCAGTGGTGCAATCTTGGCTTCCTGCAACCTCAACCTCCTGGGTTCAAGTGATTCTCCTGCCTCAGCCTCCTAAGTAGGTGGCATTACAGGTGCCCGCCACTATGCCCGGCTAATTTTTGTATTTTTTGTAGAGATGGGGTTTCACCATGTTGGCCAGGTTGGTCTCGAATGTCTGACCTCAGGTGATCGGCCCACCTCAGCCTCCCAAAGTGCTGGGATTATAGGTGTGAGCCACCACACCAGGCCAATAAGGGCTTTAAAAAAAAAAAAAAAGAGAGAGAGAGAGAGAAAACCTAACCCAAACTCATTTGCGATGAAAGAGCACATGTAGTTCCAGGTTTGACTTGAATGATGTGTTCAGGATTCAGTTTCATTCCATCTCAGTATGGCTCTACTGTCCTTTGTGGGTGAGCTTCATGGTGGTGGCTCAAAGCCTCTACCAGTGGAGGCCATACACCCTTTTACTTATGTCCAAGTCCTGTAGGAAAGAGACTGCCTCTGCTTTGTTGCCCCAGCACTCCTAGCGTTGTCAGAAAAAAAGGGTTTTATTAGATTTTATGGAGTTGGTTTGCACTGACTGTACTCTTGAGCTCAGTATGTTGCCACCTGGGTCATGTGCTCCACCCTGTCTTAAGGATGGAAGCCCACATGGAGCATGTGGACTAAGATGGGAGCGACGGGTCCTTAATGAGATTTAGGGGTTACTATTCACAGTCTAATAAACGGATGGCGGGCATAGAGTTATATAGGTCATGGTTTGCCTATTGCTCTCCTCCAAGTCAGAAATTACAGCTCATTCCTTTTAGCAGTTTAATAACATCTTATGATCTAGAATTATCATAACTTTTTAACTCGCCAACAGACACTGAGAATTTTCCTGATTTATTTTCTATACCACAATGTTGCAACAAACATTCCTACATACTGTTGCTTTTACTTTTATATGCTGTGTTCTTCATTAATGTCTCTCTTAATATATCCTTTTCGTATCTATTATGTTCTTTATTTAATTTGCTAAAAATTGTCAGATTTTTTCCAGAAAGGTTGTAATAATTCACACAAAATTTGAGAGTGCTCATCTCCTTACATACGCGTAGGACTAGATGTTTTAGTTCTTTTTATTTTTTAGGTGAAAATGCCATCTTGTTTTTATTTTTCTCTATAATTTCCTTGCAAGTAATGAGATTATCTTTACAAATATTTATTTAAATAGATTCATATATTTATGTAACTTTCTACTGGGGTATGTATGTGTGTGTGTGTTTAGTAAATTTTCAAACAATGTTTTTAAAATAGAAAAATTAAATACCTGACTGATTTATTTGTTTATTTATGTGCATTTTTCGTGTTTTTCCTTTGATTTTAGCATATTCTTTCTTCCTTGAGTAAAAATTAAACTCCATATGGTCAAATATATCAATCTTCACCATGTTCTTGAGCTTTCTGTTCTGCTAAAAAAAAATTTCTCCTTAATACAGGGTTACACAAATCTTACCCTTGATTTTGCCAGATAATAATTATTATTTATATTTATGTATTTAATCCATTTGGAATTTCTAAAAATATGATATAATATGGAGAAGGGAATTTAAACCTTTTATCAATTGGATAGAGCCAATTTACTAGAGGCATTTATTTAAATTATCCTTTTAATAAATAGTTCAAATTTTAATTAATAAATAAATATTTATTTAAAATATTTTCCTACCCTATTTGCATTTTCTTTTTCACATTATTAAGTTTTCATACATATATATACTTAAATGTGTTTCTGGAATATCTCAGCTATTCTACTCTTCTATCTTTCTGTCCTTATACCAATGCCATACCATTTTGTGGTAAGTTTAATATCTGTAAGACAGTTTCTTCTAACTCTTCTTTTTAAAAAATCTCTCGGGGGGAGGGAAAGATGGCCAACTAGACACAGCCAGGTGGAACAACTCCCACTGGGGGCCAAAGAGAACTGGCGTGCTCCCAACAGATTTTCAGAGGGAAGGCACCAAGAGTGGATGGAGGGAAGTCACCGAAGCTGGGCTGAAGGGGAGGAAAGCTGGGAACCCTGCACCAGGTTACCATGCACCGGACTCGTTTCTGGCCCTCAGTGGCTCCAGGAAAATGGATGAGTTGAGCTGGCAAAGAGCAACCTACTCACCCCACAGGCCTCTGGAATCCCGGCAGGAGGAGGCCCCTCAGTCACCACAGACACTCAGATTGGCAGGGAGTGATGCTTAGAGAAGTGGTGAGGCAGCAAACCAGCTGATGTGGAGCCCAGAGTGTTTGGTGCAGGAGCGTCTGTAGTGGAGCCCGGCCAGGGACATCCATTCTCCTAGGCTCCACTTGCTCCCACAGGGGGCTTTAGCCCTAGGGAAACTGTGGGTACTGAGGTCTGCAGGGTGTTTTGCCCATCAGATAGGGCCAGTTTGACCTGAACACCTCTTGGTCTGCTGGACTCTCCTGGGGTTCCAACCTGGCCACATCTTGCAGGGCAGCCTTGGGCTCCATGGAGACCCACACCATAGTTTCTGAGCTGGTGGATCATGCCAGACTGGCGAAGAGTTCTAGTGGGTTGGCCCCTACGGCCATGTGCCAGCCCACATATTCCCTCCCCATACTGCAGTTTCACTTGGGTCCATGGACACTCTCCACATCACTTTGCTGATGTGTGTGGGCACAGGTAGGTTTTGCTTGTCTTGCCTCACCAGTCTGCCCCCATTCCCCAGGCAATCACCATTGCAGATGAAGTCTTGGTGGACACAGAGACAGCCAGCCCTGCCCCTACCAAGGTCCTGCCCTTGTGCTACCACTGTGCAGAGAACAGATCTTCCCTCACCCTAAGCAACCACTTCTGTTTGTAGAGCACAGAGAAGGCACTTAGACCTGCACCCGCCAGCACCCCACCCCTGAGCCAACACCACTGCCAACATGACTAGGTACACAGTTGCCAAAAAGGCCCCCCACCACTCCCCTGAGAGTTACTTTCTCCACTGTGGTGTAGGCCTGCAGGGAGGCAGGCACCCTGGCACCTGGTAGCACTCTGCTACAGCTGCTGCTACTGCTCCTGGCACATATGAATGAGGATGGATCCTGCTGTCACCACAGTATGAAATGCTTTCACTGACACCACTCATCAAAGTGTAGTGACTAGCATTCTGGGAGCCTCCCCTTCGTAGTGAATCCCTAACCTTGAGGAACCAGAGAACAAAGTAAGGGCCCAATACAAGTCCCCCAGTGTTAGCGCACACAGTCCAGGAGTTGGGAGCTGAGTGTTGGCCCCCTAAAGTCTTCTGGAAATGAGGCCAGTTGGCCCAATTCATCTTACACCACAATCAAAACCTCAAGACCATCAAATAGCATAAAAGGAAAAAAAAAAAAATTCAAAAGTCAGCAACCTCAAAGAATAAAGGAAGATAAGCCCACAAAGATGAGAAAGAATCAGCACAAGAACACTGGTAACTCAAAAAGCCAAAGTTCCTTCTTTCCTCCAAATGACTGCACCAGTTCTCCAGCAAGGGTTCTGAACCAGGCTGAGATGGCTGAAATGGCAGAAATAGAATTCAGAATATGGATAGGAACAAAGATCATTGAGCTATGGGAGTACACTGAAACTCAATCTAAGGAAGCTAAAAATCATGATAAAACAATGCAGGAGCTGACTGACAAAATAACCAGCCTGACAGAGAATAGAAGAGAACATAACCAACCTGACAGAGCTGAAAAACTCACTATAGAAATTTCATAATGCAATCACAAGTGTTAATAGCAAAACAGATGAAGCAGAGGAAAGACTCTCAGAGATTCAAGACTGGCTTTCTGAAGTAAGACATACAAGATTATAGGAAAAAATGAAAAAGAACAAACAAAACCTCTGAGAAATATGAGATTTTGTAAAGAGACTGAGTCCCTGAAAGAGACGGGGAAAATGGAACAAACTTTGAAAACATATTTTAGGATATCATCCATGAGAACTTCCCCAACCTAGCTAGAGTGGCCAACATTCAAATTCACAAAATGCAGAGAACCCCAGTAAGATACTTCACAAGATTATCCAGAAGACACATAATCATCAGATTCTCCAAGGTCAAAATGAAAGAAAAAATATTAGAGACAGCTAGAGAGAAAAGTCAGGTCACCTACAAAAGGGATCCCATCAGACTAACAGTGAACCTCTCAGCAGAAACCCTACAAGTGAGAAGAGTTTGGGGGGTCAGTATTCAACATTTTTAAAGAAAAGAAATTCCAGCCCATAATTTTATATCTGGCCAAACTAAGCTTCATAAGTGAAGGAGAAATAAGATCCTTTTCAGAAAAGTAAATGCTGAGGGAATTCATTACCACCAGACCTGCCTTACAAGAGCTCCTGAAGGAATCACTAAATATAGAAAGGAAAGATTGGTACCAGACACTACAAAGACACACTGAAGTACACAGACCAGGGACACTATAAAACAACTATATAAGCAATTCTGCATAATAACCAGCTAGCATCATGACGACAGGGTCAAATCTGCACATATCAATACTAACCTTGAATGTAAATGGGATAAATGCCCCAATTAAAAGACACAGTGGCAAGCTGGAGAAAGAGCTAAGACCCATTGGTATGATGCTGTCTTCCAGAGACCCATTTCCCATGCAATGACACACATGAGCTCAAAAGAAAGGGATGGAAAAAAATCTACCAAGCAAATGGAAAACAACAAAAGCAGAGATTGCAATCCTAATTTCAGACAAAACATATTTTAAACCAACAAAGATCATGAAAGACAAAGAAGAGCATTATATAATGGTAAAGAGTTCAATTCAACAAGAAGATCTAACTATCCCAAATATATATGCACTCAACATAGGAATACCTAGATTCATAAAGCAAATTCTTAGAGAACTTTGAAGAGACTTAGATTCCCACACATAATAATGGGAGACTTTAACACCCCACTGACAATATTAGACAGATCATTGAGACAGAAAATTAACAAAGATATTCAGAACCTGAACTCAGCAGAAGATCAAGTGAATCTGATAGATATCTACAAAATTCTCCATCCCAAAATAACAGAATACACATTCTTCTCATTGTCATGTGACACATACTCTAATATTGATCAAATAATCAGACATAAAACATTCCTCAGACGAAGCAAAAGAATTCAAATCATAACAAACATGCTCTCGTACCACAGCATAATCAAATTAGAAATCAAGACTAAGAAATTAGCTCAAAACTATACAATTATCTTGAAACTGAGTAACTGCTCCTGAAAGACTTTGGGGGTAAATAATGAAATTAAGGCAGAAATTAAAAAGTTCTTCAAACCTAATGAGAACAACAATACAATGTACCAGAATCTCTGGGATACAGCTAAGGCAGTTTTTTTAAGAGAGAAATTTATAGCACTAAATGGCCACATCAAAAAGTTAGAAAGATGTCAATATAACAACTTAACATCACAACTAAAAGAACTAGAGAACTAAGAGCAACCAATCCCAAGAAGACAAGAAGTAACCAAAATCAGAGGTGAACTGAAGGAGATTGAGACAGGAATAACCATTCAAAAGATTAATGAATCCAGGAGCTATTTTTTTAATTAATAAAGTAGACTTCTATCTAGACCAATGTTTATTAGTCTTATAAACATGTTTAGATTAATAAAGATTGTTAATCTTTATTGAAATAAAAGAGAGAAGATTAGAATAAACACAATAAGAAAGGAAACGGGGAATATTACCACTGATCTCACAGAAATATAAATAACTATCAGAGAATATTATGAACACCTACATGCCCATAAACTAGAAGATCTAGAAGAAATGGTTACATTCTTGGACACATACATCCTCCCAAGACTGAACCAGGAAGAAACTAAATTCCTGCACAGATGAATAATGAGCTCAGAAAATTAATCAGTAATGAATAGCCTATCAACAACAACAAAAAGCTAGGACCCGACAGATTCACAGCGAAATTCTACCAGATGTATAAAGATGAGCTGGTGCCATTCCTGCTGAAACTATTCCAAAAAATTGAGGAGGAAAGACTCCTCCCTAACTCATTTTATGAGGCCAGCATCATTCTGACACCAAAACCTGATCGAGACAACAACAACCAAAAAGCTTCAAACCTATGTCCTGCTAAATACTGATGCAAAACTTCTCAGCAAAATACTGGCAAACCAAATCCAGTAGCAGATCAAAAAGCTTATCCACCACGATAGGCTTCACCCACGGGATGCAAAGTTGGTTCAACATATGCAAATCAATAAATGTTATTCATTCATCACATAAACAGAATGGAAGACAAAAAACAAATGGTTATCTCAATAGATGCAGAAAAGGCTTTCGATAAAATTCAACATCCGTTCACGCTAAAAACTCTCAATAAATTAGGTATTGAAGCAACATACCTCAAAATAGTAGGAGCCAAACCTACAGCCAACTATGACAACTATGACAAACCTACAGCCAACATCATATTGAATGAGCAAAAATTGGAAGCATTCCCCTTGAAAACTGACACAAGACAAGGATGTCCTCTCTCACTACGTCTATGCAACATAGTATTGGAAGTCTGTCTTGGAGAATCAGGCAAGAGAAAGAAATAAAGTGCACTCATATAGGAAGAGAGAAAGTCAAACTATCCCATTTTGCAGATGATGTAATCCTTTATCTAAAAAATCCTATAGTGTCAGCCCAAAGCTCCTTAAGGTGATAAACAACTTCAGCAAAGTCTCAGGATAGAAAAATCAATGTGCAAAAATCACCAACAGTCAAGGCGAGAGCTAAATCAGAAATGCAATCCCATTCACAATTGCCACAAAAAGGATAAAATACCTAGGAATGCACCTAAGCAGGAAGGTGAAAGATCTCTACAAGAAGAACTACAAAACACTGCCCAAAGTAATCAGAGATGACACAAACTAATGGAAAAACATTCCACGCTCATGGATAGAAAGGATCAATATTGTTAAAATGTCCATACTGCCCAAAGCAATTTAAATATTCAATGATATTCCTAATAAAGTACCAATGACATTCTTCCTAGAACTAGAAAAAAACTAAACTTTAAAATTTAAAATTCATATAGAACCAAAAAATAGCCTGAATAGCCAAGGCAATCCTAAAGAAAAATAACAGAGCTGGAGGCATCATTCTACCCAACTTCAAACTATACTACAGGGCAACAGTAACCAAAAGAGCACGGTACTGAAACAAAAACAGACACATAGACCAATGGAACAAAATAGAGGACCCAGAATTATGGCCACAAACCTACAACTATCTGATTTTTTACAAACCTGACAAAAACAAGCAATGGGGAAAGGATTCTTTATTCAATAAATGGTGCTAGGATAACTGTCTAGCCATATGCAGAAGATTGATACTAGACCCCTTCCTTATGTCACATACAAAAGTCACTCAAGATGGATTAAAAACTTAAATATAACACCCAAAACTATAAAAACCCTGGAAGACAATATAGGCAATACCATTCGGGACATAGGAACAAGCAGGGATTCTTATGACAAAGACACCAAAAACCATTGCTACAAAAGTAAAAATTGACAAATAGGATCTAATTAAACTAAAGAGCTTCTGCACACAAACGAAGCTATCAACAGAGTGAACAATCTACAGAATGGGAGAACATTTTTGCAAATGATTCATCTGATAAAGGTCTAATATCCAGCATCTACAAGCAACTTCAACATATTTACAAGAAAAAGCAAACAAACAATCCCATGAAAAAGTAGGAAAAATACATAGACGCTTCAAAAGAAGACATACATGTGGCCAACAATCAAATGAAAAAAAGCTCAATATCGCTGATCATTAGAGAAATGCAAACCAAAACCACAAACAGATTCCATCTCACACCAGTCAGAATGGCTACTATTAAAAAGTCAAAAAGTAACATGGGCATTGCAGCCCTATTTACCATAGCAAAGACATGGAATCAACCTAAATGTCCATCCAATGGTAGACTGGATAAAGAAAATGTGGTACACATACACTATGGAATACTATGCAGCCATAAAAAGGAACAAGATCATGTCCTCTGCAGGAACATGGATGGTGCAGGAGGCCATTATCCCTAGCAAACTAATGCTGGAACAGAAAATAAAATACTACATGCTCCCACCTATAAGTGGAAGTAAAATAATGAGAACATGTGGATGTTTGGAGGGGAACAACATGTACTGGGACCTATGGGAAAGTGGAGGGTGGGAGGAGGGAGAGCATCAGGAAAAGTAACTAATGGATACTGGGCTTAATACCTGAGTAACGAAGTAATCTGTACAACAAACTCCCATGACACAAGTTTACCTATATAAAAAGCTTTACATTCATTAAAAATAAAATAAAATTTCTTGTCTGCTTTTGGACACTCTTCTACATGAATTTTAAATTCACTTTATCATAGATTTTCCTAAAACACACACACATGTGAGTGCACACACCCATACACACATATACATCTTTCTTATTTTAGGATGCTTCTAGTGGGTTTCATGATATTTTATTGTGTTTTTAATTTGCATCACCTTGATGCCTAACACCATTGAGCATCTTTTCTTTTGTTTATTGATAATTAGCATATATTATTTCCTGAAGTTTTTGTTCAAGCTGCACATATTTTTCTTGGGTTGCTTGTCTTTTTACTGAGTTGTAAACATTCTTTATACATTCTGAATGCTAGTCATTTATTAAATATATATGCATTATAAATTGTGGCTTGCAATTTCATTTTCTTAATGGTGTTTTTTAAAGAGCAGATTTTTTTTTTTTTTTTTTGAGACAGAATTTCACTCTTGTCGCCCAGGCTGGAGTGCAATGGTACGATCTCGGCTCACTGCAACCTCCACCTCCTGGGTTCAAGTGATTCTCCTGACTCAGCTTCCCGAGTAGCTGGAATTACAGGTGCCCACCACCACACCTGGTTAATTTTTTGTATTTTTAGTAGAGATGGAGTTTCACTATGTTGGCCACGCTGGTCTCGAACTCCTGACCTCATGATCTGCCCTCTAGGTCTCCCAAAGTGCTGGGATTACAGGTGTAAGCCACCATGCCCTGCCAAGAGCAGACTTTTAAATTGCTATAAGATGCAATTTATCTATTTTTTCTTTTATGATTAATACTTTTTGTGCCTTAGCTGATGATTTTATGCTAATCTTGGGATCATGACAATTTCCTCCAATTTATTTTCTAGAAAGTTTATAGTTTTAGCTTGTTGTTCAGGCTACAATCCCCTGAGATGTTTATGTGCATTGTGCAAGGTACGTTTTGAGACACCTAATTTCTGTCTGGCCTTGTGTCTGATTTCCAGTCTGAAAATTTGCCTGGCACATTGGTCCTTCTAGAACTGGTATCCACCTTGCTTTGGCCTGTACATCCACCTATCCATCCCACTCTGGGAACAGACTTCTAGACATGAATTTATGCTCAGGCCCTATTCCCACTAACAGACTTCATGGGACCTACTTCTCATCTCTGGATAGTGCCTGCTCCTTGATTCCTTTGCCCATACTTTCTCTACTTGTCTCTCAGCAGACCCTGCTGCTGCATGTTCCATGTATTTGCTGCTATTTGCAATACTGCACTAACACCACTGCCTATATTCTCTTCTCCAGCTTTCTTTGCCTCAGACTAGACATCCAGTTTCAAGTCTAGTATCTCCCACTCTGTGCCATCCTGGGCAATTTAACTGGGCCATGCCTAGCCATGTCCATGATTGTTGCAATAGTTCTTTTTGTGTGTCTGTGATTATTGCTTCTCCTTAGAGGCAGGGATTTTATCTTACCCATTTACATACATCCCTTGTTCTTCCCTGTGATGGTTAATTTTATGTGTCAACTTAACTAAATCATGAGGTACTCAGATATTTGACTAACCATTATTTCTGTGTGTGTCTGTTAGGGTGTTTCTGGATGAGATTAGTATCTGAATAGGCAGACTGAAGTAAGCGGATGGCCCTCCCCAATTTGGTAGGAGACTATCCAATCTCTTGAGGGCCTGAATGCAACAAAAAGGTGCAAAAAGGGAGAATTCACTCTCTCTCTCTCCTTGACTGAATTGGAACATTCGTCCTGTACCCTTAGACTTGGACTTATACCACCAGAGTTCCTTGTTCTCAGATATTTGAACTTCTATTGGGACTTCACCACTAACCCTCCTGGGTCTCTGGCTTGCAAACAGCAAATTGTGGGACTTCTATATAAAGAGAGCTGGGGAAGGGAGATTCATTATATATATATAATTTTTTTTATATATATATATATATGGACTCAATGGACAATGCACTGCCTTACATTTATAATCCAAAAGAAGGCCGGTAGAGGCTACAAAAATATATAAAACATATAAAAACCATACATACCAGCACACATATGTGTGTGGGTGTATATATATATAAATAATAAATCTCCCTCACACTCTACTGCTCAGAGTTAAAAAAAACAAACATTTTGAAAAACACATGAATTTGCAAACAAATCTAAGTCTTATAAAGAATTTTCCTAAGTCACAAAATGTTTTACAGAGTTCCTTGAGTAAAAAAGGAATAAAATCTGTGATATGGATTGCATTTTCAAATTGAAATAAAGATTCAGTTGCTCAAGGCTGATTTGCTTTGAGTAGAATTTATTTTCTTTCAGACAGCAGCTTTATGAGTCTATGTTGAGACTGTCTGGGCAATTCAGAAATTTAAGGGCTCTCTTTGACCAGGGGAGACAGCCTGTAAGTCTTTGTTCTCAATGGACAGTACACTGCATTACATTTATGATCCAAAAGAAGGTCGGCAGAGGCTATAAAAAATATACTTTGCAAGAAAGTTTCCAAGTCATTCAACTGTATAAATTACCCAGATATCTTGCTCTCTACTTAAGAAAAGAACATTTCCCTCCCACAAAACAGATTACTTTTTCATTCCTGAATGATTTATTTTTGGATATTTATTTGCTGGCTTAATTTTTGAATAGGTATTAAATTCACATACGTCTAAATTTCTAAAATATACATTGAATGAAACAACTTCCTTCAATCTCAGTCCTTCATCTACCTGTTCCCCATCCTCACCAAAGATAAAACATGAAACCATCATTGTTTCTTTCTTGTGTATCCTTCCAGAGGTTTTCTATGCATATACAAACGAATATGAGTGTATATTCTAATTCCCACCTCTTTTACAGAAAAAAAGGGGCTAGACAAGGAGGACTGCCAACTGTCTGTTAGCCCAGGACTTTCCCAGTTTTAGTGCTTACAGTCCCCTGTCTCTGGAAACTTCTGAACTTTGAGCAACTAGGATAGTTGGCCACTCAAGTATCCTTCTCTACACTGTCTGACGCCAATCTATTTCAAAGATGTTCTCATCTCAGTACCAAAATCTTCTCATTCCTTTTTTATATCTTCATAATTTTATAGATACACCACTATGTATTTAATCATTCTCCTGTGGATAATATTTGAGAGGCTTTTTGGGATAATCTTTGGCTATAACAAACAATGCTGCATTGAATAAGTCTCCACAGAAACATGCAAAGGTATCTTTAGGTTATATTCTCAGAAGTGGAATTGCTGAGTGTATTAGTTTGTTCTTATGCTGCTATAAAGAACTTCCAAAGACTAGGAAATTTATAAAGAAAAGAGGTTTCATTGACTCACAGTTCCGCATGGCTGGGGAGGCTTCAGGAAAATTACAATCATGGTAGAAGGGGAAGCAAATGCATTGTTTTTCACATGATGGCAGAAAAGAGACATGCTGAGCAAAAGGGGGAAAAGTCCCTTATAAAATCATCAGATCTCATGAGAACTCACTCACTATCACAAGAACAGCAGCATGGGGGTAATGGCCCCCATGATTCAATTACTGCCCACTGGCTTCCTCCCATGGCACAGAGGAATTATGGGAACTGTAATTGAAGATGAGATTTGAGTGGGGACACAGTCAAACCATATCACTGAGTAAAAGGAAAAATGTATTTGCTCAGATATTGCCAAATTATCATCTATAGGGGCTGTGCCAATTGGCACTCCCATAGAAGTACATGAGAGTGCTTTTCCCCATGGTCTTGGTAAGAGATACTGTTTTAATCCCTCAAATTGAAAAAAGTCTAGAAGTTTGAAATACCAGTAAAGTTTTAACTTTAATTTCATTTTTCATCAAATTGGAAAATATCTAGAAGTTTGACATACCAGTAGAGCTTTAATTTCATTTTTTAATGGTAGAGGTTGAGCTTTCCTTGCCAGAGAACTTTTTGCAATTTCTGTTCCTGAGAACTCTTTATGTCTTCTTTTTTTTTTTTTTTTCTATTGAACTTTTCCTTTATGAGAAATATAGCATATTTTTAAGGCAATTTACCATTTCTAAAACTATTAGTTTCAGTTTTCTTTTTCAGTTTATAATTTTGTTTTGATTTTTATTATTTTTAATGCAGCTTTTTAAAAATTTTTATGTAGTCAAATTTATCTACCATTTCTTATGGCTTATAGGTTTTGAATCATAAGAAGGTTACTTTTACTCTCAAGGTTATAGACAAATTTTTTCATTTCTTTCTTTAATATATAATGGCTTGATTTTTTATAATTTAATCAATATATCTGGCAATTATTCTCATGAACAGTGGTGTATAGTTCTAACATATTTTTTTTCCAGATGGCTACCTAGTTGTCTTAGCACTATTTTATTAAATTATCCCAATTTCCTCACTGATTTTATCTTAGCCACTAGACCACCGGGGACATACGGGGGTCCTCACTGATTTTAAATGTCACTTAAGCAAAGCATATACTAAGTTTCTGTATGTATCTGGGTCCTTTCCTGAAGTTATCTTTGGTTCCATTGGTCTGCCTACTTATGCTCTGGTATAATATAGTCTTACTTACTGAGGCTTTATCATATATTTTAATATCTGGCAAGGCTATTTGTATCATGACTAGTTTGTTATTCTAGAGTTTTCATGGCTATTCCTAGGTTTTTATTTTTTACATGAAATTAAAAACCCTAGATACATTAAAAATCATTATTGTGTTGATAAGGATTATACTACATTTATATGTTAACATAAGGAGAATTAAAATTTTTATGACATTGAATCATTTTTGTCCTTAATTTATCAAATTTTAAATCTTCTCTTGTGGCTTTGGCAAACTTTCAAGGTTTTCTTTATATGCATCTTGCACATGAGTTGTTACCTTTATTTCTAAAAATTTCACTTTGATTCTATTATGATTATAGGATCAAAGTAAAATTATAATTATGTTTACTTTTTTTAAAAGATGTTATATATCATCTGACTGGTGGTTTATGTGTGTGAAGACAATTAATTTTGTAGCTTCAAAACTTATGCAATCTCTGATTATTCAAATACTTTTTATCTTATTCTTTTGAGTTTTCTGGGTACATAATTATATTAACTGCACTAGGAATAGGTCAATTTTCCCCTTTCCAAATTTTATATCTTTATTTCTGCTTTCTAATTGCTTTGGCTTTTAATCTTCAATAAGATGCTAAATAATAGTGGCAGTAGTTGGATTCCTTGTCTTGTCCTGAATTTACTGTTTTCTCATTAATTTTGATACTGTGATGGACATAGAAAGAGTGTCATATTCAGCAATTCTATTATTGGGTATGCAAACAAAAGAAAACAAATCATTCTACCAAAAGACACATGCACTCACATGTTCATTGCAGCATTATTCACAATAGCATGGAATCAACCTAGGTGTCCATCAATGGTGGGTTAGATAAAGAAAATGTGGTACATACACATCATGGAATACTATGCAGCCATAAAAAGGAATGACATCATGTCCTTTGCAGCAACATGGATGTAGCTGGAGACCATTATTTTAAGTGAATTTGTGCAGGAGCAGAAAATCAAATATCACAGGTTTTCATTTATAAGTGGGAGCTAAACATTGAGTACTCATGAACATAAAGACAGCAATAGTAGACACTGACTAGGGAGTGGGGGAAGAGCTGACAAACTAACTGTTGGGTAGTATGCACACTACCTGGGTGATTGGATCATTTATACCCCAGACCTCAGCATCATGCAATATACCCAGGTAGCAAACCTGCAGAAGTATCCCCTGAATCTAAAATAAAAGTTGAATAAAAAAAGAAATAATTTGTCATAGTAACTATCTATTCTTATTTTATTGTGTATCTTTAAAAAAAAAAATCACAAAGCATTGTTGAATGTTGTCAGATGCCTGTTTAGTGTGCTTGCAAATGATCATATGAATTGTATTTTTAAATCCAGTAATATGATATATGAATTAATTTTCTAACATTGGGCCATTATTGCATTCCTTGAATCATTTTTGTCCTTAATTTATCAAATTTTAAATCTTCTCTTGTGGCTTTGGCAAACTTTTAAGGTTTTCTTGAGGTTCACTTGATTGTAATGTATTATCTCTTTAAGTTGCTCCTAGATTTTTGTTTCTGCTAATGCTTTATTTAGAACTTTTGTTTACCAATTTGTTTTTCCTGTAATCTTTCTCAAATACTGATACAAGATTTTAGATCGTTTACTTTTTTCCAATGCTTTTCTAATTAAATGCACTGGAATTCTTCAGGATTTAGTATAATTTTCCTAGGTCTGGTGCCTTTTGGGAGTCATTTCCTTTGAAATTTTTCCCTACTTTTTCTTGTTTTCTGTATGTTTGCCCTTTCACATTGTCTGCTTCATCTGGAGTTAGTTTCAAACTACATTTGCCCAGGAAATTATTTGATTAATCCAGATTTTCAACTTATGTGTATGAAATTGTACGAAGCCTTTCTCATAATTATTTACATTTCTCATGTTTCATTTTTACTTGCTATCTCATGTATTTGTATTTTTTTTCTCTTTTTTTCTTAAAGTAGTTAATGAGTATATATTTTATTGGGTTTCTGAAAGAACCAATATTTGGGTATGTTTTTTAGTTTTATTGTTTTTCTGTTTTCTAACTTCATAGTTTCTGCTTTCATGTTTTAAAGTCTTTCTTTTTGCTTTTTTCAGTATTTTAGTCATAGTAATTCATTCTTTTTCTTAATTTCTTCTCCTATTGAATTAAGTATTGAAGACTCTGAATTTTTCTTTTCATGTTAATTTTCTTGCTTTCCATAAATTTGATTGTTTTCTAGAAGTTCTGTAATTTTAGCTAGTATTTCCTCTATGACCAATGATTGCTGAGTTAGGATTTTTATAGCTCCAGGTTGAAGACAATTTTTGCAAGAAGGTCAAACAGGCACCTCATACAACAGGAAATACAAATGGCTGATATGTATATGAAAAAAGTCATAAAGGTATCGTAAATTAACCCCATGGAATATCATCATATACCTACTGCAATGACTAACATCAAAATAAAGTGACTGAAACAGCCAAGGTGAAGGAGCAATGGGAACTCTCATCTGTGACTGGCGGAGGTGTAAACTAGTGCAAACACTTCAGAAAGGAATTTGGTAATATCTACAAAAGTGGAACATACACATGTCCTACGACCTGGCAACTCTATTCCCGGTATTTTATCCACCAGAAATGTGTAGAAATATTCACCAATCATGTATATGAATATCATAGATCACACTAATATTACACATAGTAGCACAAAATAAGAGACACAATCAAAATGTCCACCACAGTGGAATGAAGAAATAAACTGATCGAGTCACATAATTGAATAATACATAGCACTGAAAAGGAATGAACTGCAGCTACATATTACAACATGAGTAAACCTTACAAACAGTATACTCCAAAAGGAGCTTTATGATTCTGACTATGTAAGTTCAATAACAATCAATATTAAGCTTTTGTGTTTAGGGATTATTCTAAAATGGTAAAAGCAAGGAAGAGATAACCACATAATGAAAAATATTCGTTATATTTAAGAAGACACAAAAGGGTTGTAATTAGGGATGGATTACAGCAGGCCTCTAAGATGCTGACAATGTTCTATTTATTGATCAGGGTGATGGGTCTACAGGTGCCTTTTTTTAAAAAAAAATTTGTTAAATTGTTTTATGCATTTGTATGTGTGAAAAGAGCAGTTAACTCACAGGAATTTATAGCTACAATAGAAACATATGGCCTAACCTCTGCTCTACTTTTCTTTGCGCTATATTTTTCTTTGTGTTTGTTTCCTTTTATTTTGTATGACAATATGTATGGAAAATGATATTTAATTCTATTCTATTGCCTTTAATTTTGCCAAATATATGTTAAACCAAACCTACATTTTTATAATTTTCAATAGACCATAACTTTTCATTGTTCCTCCTCTATAAAGTGATAGGGAGTTTGGCAAAAATTTACCTTGCTCTGTCTTCTCAGCGCTTCATCACTTTCCGGTATTACTCATTTAATCTGGAGCTGTAAGCCAGTTTATCCTCTGCATTTTTTTACAACCACCAAATCTTTATTTCAGAATTGGTCATGGTTACTTGCATTTAGTGTCATAACCAGACTGCAGCTGAGCCAGTACGCTACCGTCCCTTGGAATTCCACGACTGCAGTGCCCTCCTGCCGACTTCCGGGTTTCCGACTGCTGGACGCTGCATCTACCAAGCGATGGGGGGAAAGAGATGAAGCACCCGCTCCTGAATCCCCAGCCAATGACTGGTGAGCCAATGACTTGATGTATAAACGTTCCAGCTCTCCTGCCCTCGGGGTGCCGTAACTCTCCGAGTGCGTTTTGCAGGGTGTGTCAAAATTGCCCCATTGCACTAAATGCCAGTTACCCTCCTGGAAGCTGGCTTGACAATCTACCCTTTCTTGGTTGCTTTCCTTTTCTTTCATATTCTTCTACCTGTTCTCGACAACCTTAATCAATATACTTTCTCTGGAATTCTTGTCTCTGGGCCTACTTCTGGGAGAACTCAAAACTAAATACAGTTTTAGGAAAAAAATTGTACTTAATTCTACATTTTTAATTTCTTTCAGTAGCCACCAGTAGACACTATATAAAACAATTTTCACATTCTCGATGGCTTGATTTGGATTAATTTCTTAGCCAGATAGAGTACATTTTAAATACGGTCTCCTGCTCCCCCAGAAAGAATAAATGGGCAGCAAACTTTTTTTTGTTACTTGAGAATGTTACTTGAACGAATTTGTCTCTCTTTGGCAGACAACGATTTTGAGCCCCCTGCATTTTCCCAGTAATGTTGAGAAACTATATTCTGCAATAATCTTCTATCTTTAGGATTGACAGTCATCTAATGTCAGGATGATTTTTGTTCTTTTGTATGCAACCTGTTTATTTTATTTTTGTACTTGAATAGGTAAATAAGTATAGGATTTTTTTCCCCCTTTACCCTTCAAAGTTTCCTGGTGTGCATCTAAACATGACTCTATTTCCAATTTTTTTTTTTTTTTTTAATGGAACTGTGTGTGACCTTTCCTTTTTAATCTTGAAAAAGTTTCTTACACGGACAGTAAAGTTCATGGTCATTTCCACTCTGCCTCTTTGTTTTTCCCCCTTGATTCTGCAATTTTTCAGCTGGTTTGGTGACCATGCAGTTGCATGGTGCCTTTCGTTCACAAGGACCCAGAGTAGGCTCCACTGTCAGTCTGAAAATTCTTAATTTAATCTTTAAAATTTCATTTTGGAAGTGAAGACCAATGGGATCATGGAGCATGTGCCAGGGTCCAGCTCACGGGTAGTCCGCCTCCCAAGGCCTCCCCACGCTCGGGACTGGGGTCTCGGCCGCACACTCCCATGGCCACACTCAGCTACCACGGCCGTATGCCACCCTTCGGCTCCTGGGCAACTGCACCTGGGAGGGAGGGTTGGACGCATATGCTTTGCGTGTGGTGTCGCCTAAGGAGGTCCCAGAGCCTGTGAAGTTCTGCAATGTCCCTGGGGGTATTCCTGCACTTCAGGGAACACAACGCTAACAGCAAAGAAAAAAACACGTGAAGGTGGAGAGAGAGGGACAGCAAAAGAAAGGAAAATACATGTTGTCCTGCTTGTTGAACAGTGAGACCCCATTTACATTTTGCACTGGATCCCACAAATGATGCTGCCGGCTCTGGCTGGCCATCTCATAATCACAGGTATCTCTTCCATCATGTTTTTTGTTTAGAACTCCAATCCTTTTCTTCCTTTTTAATATCAACAGCAAATTTTTATTTTTCGATTTTTAAAATAATTTCAACTTCTGTTTTAGATTCAAGGGATACATGTGTAGGTTTGTTATGGGGGCTATTGCATGGCACTGAGGTTTGAGGTACGGATGATCCTGTTACTTAGGTAGTGAGCAGAGTACCCAACAGGTAATTTTTCAGCCCTTGTCTCTCTCCCTCTTCCCCTACCCCAGTAGTCTCCAGTGTCTATTGCCACCTTTGTGTTTATGTGTACCCAACTAGAACCCCAATCCCAAATTGATTCATACAGAAAATATTCCCTAGATGACACCTAGTGACTGCACACTGCCCTGCCCTGCCTTCCTCTGTACCCCATTATGGTACATGCTTGACTAGTTTGCTTCTTCCTCATACTGGTCTCTGTTGTCTGTGAGATTGTGTGAATTGAATTGACTACTTTTCTTCCTTTTCTATGCTTCTCTCCATCATCTCTGGCTTTTCTAAATGCAGCAGGCACTTTCATTAATTGATTCTCATTAATGAAGGAATCAAGACAGAAGGGAATAAATAACAGAATGAGTGAAGGAACACATAATAGAAGCAGGCAGTGTTCTCTTTGTCACTGGAATTGTCGTTGGCATGTTACTTACTTTTCTCTGTGTAAAAAGTAGCTTTTCCCAATAGAACCAAAGGACATTTATTTAGTATGCCTTCAAAAAGTGTATTGAATAGAAAAGTACCGTTCTAAACAGTAGACTCCATCTACAAAAAAATAGATTCATCTACTGAGATTTTGATTAAAGCCATTTTCTTTCCCCAGCATCCTATTCTGGTAGGACAGCATTCTCAGACTTTCTGTTAATCACTTTAAGCCAATAACTTCCTAGTCACTTTTGTCACTTTGAATTGGTGGTCATCTGTAGTCCCTAACGATGTAAAGTGTTTTGTATTTCCAAATCAATAGTATTTATCTTTGCCTTGACAAAATATTCCATTTCCATAGTGCCCCTAGAGTTTTTTAAAATTCCACTTTAAAGATACGCATCCATATTTTATAGATACATTGCCTTACTGTGTATTGATATTTGGGAAATGGGCAGTTAATTATTACAGTATGAACAGGGGCATACAAATTCAGAGGCTGGTGGGGTAATGCTTTTAGATCTGTTTTCAATCTTCTTCTTAAATTTCTCTGTGGCTAAATAATGTAAATCTTATTTTCCTATTATACATTTAGAAGCAACGTGGTTCATTTGGCAGAGTAGATGTATTCATGACCCGACTCTCAATTGATAGCATTTTTATCTGCAGCTTCACATAGGTCAGCTGTTTGAAATTAAGCTACTCTCACTCCTCACATAATTACTAAGATAATATAACACATTATTATCAGAGATGCTCTCATACTAAGTGGATTTTAATGTATTTGTATTTTATCTGTGGAAGAGGACAGAGATGACCAGGAAAGTTATCTGAGTACCTACGTTCATCCTAATTGAATTTTATAGGATTATTATTTCTTATTTCCATCTTTTTTTCCATGGGGATTTTTCAGTGCCAAAGAACGGCCAAATATGTAGCATAATGACCATCGCAGGAGAAGATCTGTTTGTGGTTAGAAGAATCTTGTAAGTGACTTAAAATGCACTTAGGTTTATTAAGCATTCCTCTAGTGTTTCAAAATCTTTAAAAAGATTGTGTGGCTGGAACCTATTTAAAAATCAACCATCCAGTAATATCATCAGCAATTTCTACTTCAGTTCACATAACAAATAAAGTAACCTCCAAATGGGGAAATAAACCCTTCCACCAAGGAACCTTTAATATCCTACAATTCATAGTCCTAGGTTGCAAAATATTCGTTGCAAAATTATTCTTCTAGGAAGAATGCTGAGAAAGTGTTAAATAAAACCATGGTTAAATATTCTTATATTTATCTCCATTTCTAAATATTCTTAAGTTCTGTTCAACTGTATTTTAAAAGTCACTTTTAAAAAGTGATTTTTAAAAGTCACTATGTTTTAAAAGTCTCTTTTAAACTGGGTAGCTAGAGGTCTATGCCTTATTTATTCTTGTATCCCTAGTGACTAGCAGAGTTTGGCATGTAACATATTTGTATAACATAACACGGTTTACAAAATACTCTCAGATAAGCTAGGTTTATTCTGTCATAGCCATATTAATAAATTAGAGCAATATTAGGCTACTATCATTTTATAGATTAGGAAACCGAACATCGAAGAGGCTGTTTATTTGTACAAGACCCATAGATAAGTAAAGGGGAGAATTGAGACTTGATCAATTCAGGTCTTCCAATCTCTAGCCTGGAGCTTTTCAACTGCCTCCCAGTAGAAAAATTTTGTGACTATATGCTCCATGGAATACGGGAGGCTGAAGTCCTTAGATGGGGTAATTACTCACTCTCTTTGGATTGGTGAATAATAGATCATGAGAAGTCATCCCATATGGTATGATGATGATTTAAGAGACATTTTTTATTTCTTCTTTTCCTTTACCCTCTGTCTTAGTCCATTTTGTGCTGCTATAACAGAATATCATAGACTGAGTAATTTACAATCAACAGACATTTATATCTCACAGTTCTGGAGGCTGGGAAGTTCAAGAGCAAGGGACTAACATCCAGTAAGGACTGTCTTGCTGCATAATCCTATGGCAGAAGGAGAGAGGAAAAGGCAGAGGAATGAGAAAGAGAGAGCAAGACGGGGCCAGACTCATTCTAAGCAACCCAGTCCTGTAATAAGAAACCCACTACCACCATAATGGCATAAATCCATTCATGAGGTTGGTTCCCTGACGACCATTATGCCCTGATGACCACTTCCTATTATGCCCTGATGACTACCTCCCAACACTGCTACAGCATGGGGGATCAAATTTCCAAAACACATGAACTTTGGGGGACATATTCAAACCATATAACCCTCCAAAGCAAATTAATTATATTTTCTGAATATCTTCGACAGTGATATTCTTCTTATCCTGATCATAGGCCCATCCTAATTCAGGCCCTCTTCCTGTTTCACTAGGATGACGTCATAGTCCACCTACTGATCATTCTGCCTTCAGTGTCTTACCCATTCTTATCCTTCATTCAGTACATTTTGATAAATACTAAGTATCTACTACTTGCCAAACAACATTAGGTAACAGGGAATCACAGGTAGATGAGAAAAACATCTCTAGCCCTTTATAAGAATTTCACTGCCTGGCAAAGAACACAAACAACATAAACAGATTATTGTAACTCAGTGTTAAGTGCAATAAACTGTCTTCCACCCCAAACGAGCCTGCCATGATGGGGGATCCTAGGGATTGGGCTCTTCTTACTCCACTGCTCAGAAAGCTTCTATCCGCCTGTCCCCAGGCTTGACCCTCTTCTGTGCTGGACTTCCACTCACCCACCGTTTTCAAGTTTAGATAGCGTTTCAGCTGCGGTCCAAAAGTAACAAAACAAGGCCTAATATTAAGTAGGAAGTCAATCTGTGGACTATTTTTGTTGGTTACGTTGAAATCACAAACTCCAGAGGAACAAAAGGATTTTTCAATGTCTTTTGCTTTCAGACACAGAATATAATATTCTCCCTGAGGCCTTGAATTGATTTTTTCTCATAAAATAATCTAATAAGCTAATTTTTAAAAAGAAATGCCGTTAAGTATGTTGCATTGTGGTTTAAAATTACTAACAAGTTCTGGAAAGAAAAATAATATTTGATTTTTAATCTTAAATGTTTTTTAAAATTAGACTTGAATGGGCGTGAAGTATAAATATTTTGTTTCTTTATGGAGGACATGTGCAAAGGATTTGAGGTTTTGGACTGGGAGAAGTATTTTGTAGAGTTATCCATGTACAAATGATTTTTTAAAAATAATAAAGGTATTTAAGAAGTGAAAAAGAATACAGAAATACATATAATGTACAACAGGAATGCAGAGGGCATCTTAACATTGCTACCAAGGTTTTCTTCCCAAAGCAAAATTTTTGTGTTTTTGTTGTTTTAAGACAGAGTCTTACTCTGTCACCCAGTCTGGAGTGCAGTGGTATGATCTCAGCTAACTGCAACCTGTACCTCCCGGGTTCGAGTGATTCTCCTGCTTCAGCCTCCCAAGAAGTGGGGATTGCAGGCATGAACCACCACGTCTGGCTAATTTTTTTGTATTTTCAGTAGAGACAGGGTTTCACCATGTTGGCCAGGCTGGTCTTGAAGTCCTGACCTCAGGTGATCCACCCATCTTGGCCTCTAAAGCAGATTTGATATTTAAAAATCCTTCGATGGTAATCACCTGCCGACAACAGGGGTTACAAACACAAATGTCTAGGTGTGTCCAGCAGGTACAAATATGTGGTGAAATGGACAGATATAACACATTAGGGAAAGAGGAGAGTTTGTAAAGTGTGGTGAACTGAAGAATACATGCCCAGACTAAAGGGTCAGCAACTACTCAATTCTACCCAATTGCAGTGAGACCCAATGTGGCAAGATGGTCAAATCATTTGTTTACACTTTAGGTTTTTTGTTTGTTTGTTTGTTTTGTTTTCCACAGAGAAGTTGGATGTCTAGAATTTTATGTCAAGTCTGTCTCCCAGTCTTTTTAATGTTTTAATTTTTGTAATTCAAATTACAAATAATGGTAATAATCTAAGCACATACAGAAAAAAGCACTATGAAGCCAACTAAAACACACCTGATGGCTTCTGGTTTGTTATCTTTGGCTTATAAAAATAGAGTCAAAACTATTTAGCAAGACGTCCAAGGCTTTGTATAATCTGGATCCAATATACTTTTCCTTTTAAACTTCTAGGTTTCTGGACATGGTGGCTCATGGCTGTAATCCCAGTACTTTGGAAAGGCTAAGGCAGGAGGATCGCTTGCATTCAGAAGTTCAAGAATAGTCAGGACGACATGGTGAAATCCTGTTTCTACAAAAAATACAAAAATTAGCTGGGCATGATGGTGCACGCCTGTAGTCCCAACTACTCAGGAAGCTGAGGCGGGAGGATCGCTTGAGCCCAGGAGGTAGAGGTTGCAGTGAGTTGTGATTGCACCATTGCACTCCAGCCTGGTGACAGAGTAAGACCCAGTCAAAACAAAAACAAACACACAAACTAACAAACAATAATAAGCTTCTAGGTCATCCCACACCAAACACACTGTTGTTTTTAGAATATACCTTCCACCCTCATGCCAAATGTCTTCACTTTGTCTGCAATGCTCTTCTTTCCCTCATCAACTTGGTGAAATTTCATTCCTTGTTCAGTCCCCAGCTTTCATGTCAGCCATTATTTAAAAATTTCCCTTGTATGCTCACATTAAAGCTAACTTCTCATTTCCTTTTTTCTCCTGGAACATTTTGGTACCACCGCTCATAGAGAACTTGTATCTGGTTCAAATTCCCACCGGTTATGGGCTTTTCTCTTCCTTGGTTTTAAATTCTTTTTTAAAAAATTTCAACCCAACAGATTTTTGTTTTCTTTCATTAAAGCTTAGTTATATAAACTGTAAAGGCCTGTAACGTTTTATCTAGAATTCAAAGTGATTGGCATGAAGTTTAGCTGTGTTACTTTCTGTCTGCTATGTGGCTAGAACCTATTTTTTTTTTCCCCCAAGTGTTGGTATTCTACAATATCCTGACAGCATCTGTATTTATTTTCTATTGCTGCTGTCACAAATTATCTCAAACTTAGTGGCTTAAAACAACACAAAGTTATTATTTTTCAGGCAAGAAATTCCACATTCATCTCAATGCACCAAAACTGAGGTGTCAGCAAGGCTGAATTCTTTTCTGGAGGCACCAGTAGAGTCTTTTCCAGCTTCTAGAGGCTGCCTACATGGTCGCCTTTCCTATTAATCTGTTCTCATGCTACTAATAAAGACATTCCCAAGACTCGGTAATTTATAAAGGAAAGAGGTTTAATGGACTCAGTTTCACATGGCTGGGGGAGCCTCACAATCATGGCGGAAGGCAAAGAAGAAGCAAAGGCATATCTTACATGGTGGCAGACAAGAGAGCTTGTGCAGGGTAACTCCCATTTATAAAATCATCAGATCTCATGAGACTTATTCACCACCATGAGACTAGTATGGGGGAAAACCACCTCCATGATTCAATTATCTCCACCTGGCCCCATCCTTGACATGTGGGGATTATTACAATTCAAGGTGAGATTTGGGCGGGGACACAGCTAAACCATATCACCTTCCTTGGTCTTCAAAGCCAGCAATGGCAAATTGAGTCTCTGTCATGTTGTTAAAATGTGACTTCCTTTTTATACCTCCCTCTTCCAGGGTCTCACTCTGTCACCCAGGCTAGAGTACAGTGTCACAAGCTTGGTTCACTGCAGTTTCAACCTCCAAGGCTCAAGCAGTCCTCCCATTTCAGCTTCCTGAGTAGCTGGGATCACAGGCACTTGCCGCAACACCCAGCTAATTATTTTTTTTTTTTTAATTTTTAGTAGACATAAGGTCTTACTATGCTACCTAGGCTTGTCTTGAACTCCTGGGCTTGAGTAATCGTCCCACCTTGGCCTCCCAATGTGTTGGGATTACAGGCATGAGCCATCATGCCTGGCCACAAGTTCTATATTGTAAGGTCAATGGATTAACAAACTTAATTCCATCTGCAACCTTAGTGCCTCATTTCCATGTAATGTAACATGTTCATGGACTCTGAGGATTTGGCCAAGGATATCTTTGAGAGGCCATTATTCTACCTATCACCTCTTTCATCTGATAGCAGTTTACTCTGCCATCAAGGAAAGTACATGAAGAAGAAGAGGAGGAGGAGGACGAGGAGGAAATTCTCAGCATCCAATCTTTATAAACTAAAATCCATAAGGTAAAGAATATTGGCTTGTTTTTCTAATTGACCTTTTTTGGGCCTTACAAATTAGACTGTATAGAGAACGTAGGCTACACTTGTATTTGTGCAACCAAATACATTTTGCCTCAAAAGAACAATGGATATAAACATATCTAATTGAAAAAACTTTATCCCTTTCACATTTTTAAGATTGATCAAATAAGTTTATTCTGTGAAACCACAGACATAAAAAATCAGTCAAAACCCCAAATTTTTTAATTGAATAACTGCTTTTAGTATTAACCTACAAAAGAAATATGATGTATAATCTATTCTATTATGTTTAAAGGAAATATCACCATCCTCAGTGATGATTAGATTTTTCACATTGTGTATGCATATGCCAATGATATCCCTTGCCAGTGTCTCCAGGATACAATATATCTATGTTATACTAATTCAAACTAATTTCTCTTCTCGTTTTCATATTTTATTTGCTTGGTACCAAGTAACCTAATCAGAGTTCCTCTCCAATAGCAGATTATGTCAGGTTGAGCTTTAAAATCGGAACTATCTGCATATTCGGAAACTTAATACACGAAAGCTAAAAATTATTACTACATGTATTATCATTTGAGAGGACAAAAACAAGTAAAATAACTTGAAATATTGCTTGGAAAGAAAATGTATGATTTGAGAATGACTACCACTTTCCCTTATTCAAGTTCCTCATAGTGGTAATGAATATAATTGCATTCTTAGACTGGACTACTTCCATAGTCACAATACTCTACCTTTAGATAAGATACTATTTTAGAACGAGTAAGTTACGGACAATTGCTGAAGCGTAGGATGGTTGGTTAACTGCTACTCAGGATACAATGTGAATTAAATAGTGTTTTTTAATTCTATTACTCTCCATGGCAAAAACTACAATCACTTTTGCACCGACCTAATAGTAGATTATCTATTTTTACATGCAAATATTCCAAACTTACTGTATTAAAGCCACAAATATTTAGCATTTCACAGAATGTGGGTCAGAAATGTGTTAATGGTTTAGCTGGGTTGTTCTGACTCAGAGTATCTCATGAAGTTATAATCAAAATGTCATCCATGACTGCAGACATCTGAAGACCTGACTGGAGCTGAAATACCCATTTCTAAGCTCATACATGCAGCTGTTAGAAGGTCTCAGTTCCTATTTACACGAGCCTCTTCAAGGACTGTCTATGACATGGCACCTGGCTTCCCCCAGAGCAAATGGTTAAGAGAGAAGCAAAATCTATGATACTTCTAAAAACCTAGCATTGGAAGTAACACATCATCAGGTCTGCCATGTTCTATTGGTCACACACACCAACCCTGATAAAACATCAAATGGAGCTACACAAGGGCACAAACATGAGGAGGAATGGATCGTTGCAGCCATCTTCAAGGCTGGCTACCACCATCTGTTCTATGGCCCCCAATTAATCAAGTTTCTCCCAATACCTGATACACTCCCTCCTTCCAAAAGCCCCCAAATCTCATCCCATATCAGTGTGATTTCAGAGTCCAGAATATCATCATTTAAATATGGTTTAGTTGTGAAAGAGGTTTATTGTGTGTAATTCTATAACCATAGATTCCTGATTATTGTTTATTTTAATCCAAAGATTTACAAACAAAAGAAGCAAGTTATTTTCCCCCAAACACGAAATACACAACAGGGGCAGGCATAGGACAACTGATACTGACATTTATAAAGAAGGAAATAAAAAGCACAGGCGTCTCCAGATTAGAGCAATTATGAAATCCGCCGGGCAGAAGTTGGCAGATTCTTGATTAGGATTTATACTTTGGAATAATCCTCTATGGTTTTTAGCCCCATGCTATTAATCTCTTGATTCTACCCTCTGAGTCATCCTTCATTTCCTCATAAAAAGTAGCATGTGTTCACATGTGAGTAGCTTTTTCACTCTCCTTATTGCTTATACAAATGTGGAAATCCAAAGCCTATTTTTCATTTTGTAGTGTCTTTATCCCTTGCAGTCCAAGCTTGTGGTGTTTCTGTGAACATGATAATCTTAAAGACTTTGTGAGTTTTCTGTGAAACTCACTGGGATTCACTCCAGTAAATAAAAACCACACCCACAAACATCTTTGACAAAAGTCCTTTACATTTGTCTTCTGCTGAGACAACTGTTGGATAAAACTCTTAAGTGTTTTAGATTTATTGTTTGAGAGTGTCTGTGAGACACACCGTTAGGAAAGACTTTATAAACATTAAACAATTACTCCAAGGCACCAGCTTTGATCTTGCTGAAGTCACATCAGAAGATTGTGTAGTTTGACCCTGGTTTTTTTTTACCAGAAGCCATCATGTCTTTTATAATCTAGTCTCAAAACTATCACACTATGCCTTCTGCTGCATTTTATTGTTCACACAAACCTAATGTGATAAAAAGGAGAAATCTGTAAGAGATCATGAATATGAGGAAGTGGGGATCATTGGGAACCATCTCTGAAGATGGTTATTTCAAGAATTATTTATTCAAAACAAAATGAACCACACACAGCAATTTATACATTGTGGATGAATGTATAGAGCTCATGTATGTATCCATCTGATCTCTAAATTGAAGATTATTAAAATAATAAATCTTCTGTTTTAGTGGAGTTCCCGATCCTTTTCCAACTTCTGTGGGTCTTCAGACAACTATCTTTTAATCATCAGTAGCCAATAGCATATAAGTTTTTTCTTTGTATTACATGTCTTCAGTGGACAGGGTAATTGAATCATTACTAAAAAAAAATTGGGGCAAAAGTCATATGCAGTCTAGCCAAGTCATGATACTAAAACATTAACTTTGACTCCAGTGACTGCCATTGACCAGACGTTAAAGGTAAAGTTTGGGTCAGCTATCTTTGAGCTAATGGAGATGCAGAGGAGTGTCAAGCTGAAGTCTTTGTCTTTCATCTACATTTTGTTTTCTTCTTGTAGAAGAAATCAAAATGCGTTTCATGGGCCCTGCAAACATTCAGTTGACGTCCAGGCCATAAGACTGCAGTTCTGTTAGCTTCCACTGACTTTCACAATCGAGAAGAGGGCTGCAAAATGATAGTGAACAACGTTCTCACTGAAGATCCATTTTAACGGTCTTTCCTGATCCCATTGGAATGTAATCATTTTGATGCCAGCCTAACCAAAACAAAGTAGCAGATATGCCCTGCAATAAGCCTTCAGCTGAGCAGCTGGAGACATGATAAACACCTGGCTTCAGAAGTTAATAAAAAGCTTGTATCAGCAGCTTTGCTGACCTTTGTTAACAAGGGTATGTGTGGCTTTGCATCATCATGTCAGTGTTCTAAACAAACAAGGATATGGGCAAGTCCAGAAGTCGCATGCAAAATGCAGACTCCTTGTGCATCTATCGCCAAGATTTATGATTTTCTTAAAGCTAGAAACTCATATTATTTGAGGAAAGAAACCTTTTTAAAGCAATCATCAAGTGCCTTATTTGCTTTGGACTCCAGAGACAGAAAGTGAAACAATTAAAATCGAATAAAAGTATCAAGTAAGGACTCTCAAATTGTTGCAATAAGCAGGTGACTTCCGTACATATTAACCAAGCAATTATTGGGTCTCAGTAACATCAGCTCTGACTTGCTGACTTCCCAGGGCAGCTCTGAGGCCAGTGTGGTAGACACTTCTCCATTGTGAGCCTGTGCATGTTTCTATCCGCAAATCTTTTTGCTCTGTCTCTACAAAGTTAGGAAAAAGTGGTATTGAATGGGTTGTGATTTTTTTCTTGTAACTTCTTGGAACTCTGTTCATTCTTGTTTTGATACTTTCTCAGCATATCACAGAATAATAAGAGTATTCTCCCTTACTTTTCATGTCCTTCCCTTTCCCTATACCCTCCCAATTTTTTCCTATTAGTGTCCCCATAATTTTCTCTTTCCACATCCCCTGTCAACATGACATTCTAACTTCCCATTGCCTCATTCATAATCTCTATACCTGTACTTCCTTTATGTGTTTTTTAAAAACCCAAAAATACAAACATCTTTCCAAAAATTAGAGAACTTTAGGGTCTTTTAGAGAGCATTTGGTGATGTCCGTACTTTTGTTTTAAGTGGGACTACACACGTATTATTGCAATTAGATGAAGAGCTATTCTGTTTTAAACAGTCTACAGAGGAGACAATTCTAGTTTATACTTATTGATGCTAGCTGCTTATCAAATCCATGTTCTCCTCCCTGGAAACGGGGCATATTTCCTAATTTCCTTTGCAGTTAAAATGTCCTTGTGACTGAGCTTTAGCCAGGGACCATGAACAGAAAAAAGTTCCACTCATAGTCCTGGACCATATAAACTTTCCATAAATAGACCTCCATACTCCTCCTTTTCCCTCTGACTGGGATAGAGAAGAGTCCCAGGATGACTCTGGAAAACATCTGTTGAAGACAACAAAGCTTCCATCACTCTGTGCTTCTGGATGATTATGTTGAAAAGTGTCAATCAACCTTTCTTCAGACATCTAGTAAGCATGAGTAACAAATATGTCTATATTACTTTCAGGCCAGAATACATTTCTGCCTTATTTGTAATAAAAGCTAGCATTATTCTAATGAATACAATAACAGCTTAATATTAAAGCTATCATTCTGTGAGGCATGTGTATCATTTCATTCCACTGATCTATGAAACCAATGCTCTCTCTTTGATATGTCTTAGAAATCTTTGCTGATAGTATCTTTTTGGCTTTCTTTCCTTTCTTATTATCTTAAATTCACTTTTATTTTACATATAAGATTTAAGGTCTGTACAGAATCCATGATTTTCCTATCAAATTCTCCATTCATTTTTTATTTCACTACCATCACCACTATAATTTTCTTTCTAGACTTTTTCAGCAGCAATTTAAAATTTTTATACATAATTAAATTGTCTATTTTCTCTTTCATATGTATGAATTGGCTAAGAAGAAGTATAAGGAGCAATTTTTTAAAATGTGGAATCCCAAGTGTATATACTATATAACTTCATATTGAAAAATTAACCCACTTTTTGACTTGGTCAAAACATTACAACTAGCATTTCACTTTATACAATATCTTAGTTTTAGAATTACAATATTAGGTCTTCTTTTCCAAACACAAAATACCTCTAGGCTGCTTTTACTCTTTGGTGACAGATGTATTAAGAACATGTTATTACTTTAGTTTTTTCTTACAAAAGTAAAATATGCTTGATATTTTATTAGGTCATCCTTCCATTGCTACAAAGAAATACCTGAGACTGGGTAATTTATAAAGAAAAGAGATTTAATTGGTTCATGGTTGTGCAGGCTGTATACGAAACATGGCACCAGCATCTGCTGCGGAAGCTTCAGGGAGCTTTTATCCATGCAGAAGGCCAAGCAAGAGCTTGCACATCACATGGAAAAAGTGGGAGCAAAAGTCAGGGGGGAGGTGCCACACACATTTAAGCAACCAGATCTTGCAATAACTCATTCACTACTGTGAAGGTAGCACCAAACCATGAAGGATTCGCCCACATGACTCACTACCTCCCACAAAGGACCACCTCCAACATTGGGGGATGACATTTCAACACTAGATTTGGGGAGATAAATATCTAAACCATGACAGATATTAGAAGTCAAACAATACAGAATTCAATAAAATGGAAGTAAAATTTGACTTTCTCTCCTGATACTGAGTTCATGTAAAGTCCAATGCCCACTGCTCAAAAAACATGAGCTACTAGATTACATGTAACAGAGATATTGAAATAAGGTGTGGTAAACAGAAACAGTGCCCTGTTGAAAATAAAGTGTCTACATTCTTCAAGGACCATGTAAAAGAAAATCTGATTCTTAACATGAGACTGGACATTTGTCCTCACATGGGAGAGAGAGAATGCTATTGCCCAAGAGAGATATAAGAGGAGAACTGGGGAAGGCAATGGGGTCTTTGTTTAGGGTTAGCAGTATTTGCAAACTGAGAGAATTGCTTGTGATGTCTAGGTGCAAGAAGGGGAGCTCAAACCTTGCTCCATGGTTGGAAATTGCTAAAAGAGCATGGTTTCATGTTTGGGAAGCAAAGCTAAAAGGACTGCCTCATGAAAGGAAAGGAAGATAGATCCCATTCGAGTTTTCAGGCCCAGAGTTGGGAAGAAAAGATGCAAAAATATGTTGGTGCATCATATAATGGTTCTTTCCAACATGAGGCAAAGAGGTGTGTGTCAGAGGAATTCAGGTGGGATGCACTCAGTTGGGATCAGTTTAATATGTAACCTAGTCTCAAAGAGTTGGGCGTTGCCTTGAAATCTCTTTGAGATTGTATTACATCACTAGGACCTGTTGGGCCTCACTTACCTGAGACCTAGACAAAGGCCTAGGTCAGTCATGATGACCAACAGAAATGTGATGGCAAATTCATGACCACCAATATAGAAGTTCACATAAAAGACATAAATTGAAGTACAGAAGCAAATATTTAACTTGCAATGGAAAACCCTCTTCCAGTGCCAAAATGAGACTACTAGCCACAAAGGAGGGATGGGGTGAGTAAGAGGATACCAAGTCCATGATATTTTTTTCCTACTCTTCAACACCTTTCACACACAGAAACTGGCAATGGACCCACACCTTTAGTCTTGAGGGGACAGGTCAATGGTGTGCTGGTAAATGTTTAACAACTGGTTCTCTAGAAGGAAAATGTGACTTGTAACGTTTGATTATTGCCATAATGTAAATACTCCCATCATGGCCAATGTCAAACTCCAACGGCACATCACTGAACTTTGAGCTGAAAAGAGATGTGCACAGTAGGCTCTTGTGAGCTGTTTCAAGCTGGCTTCATTACATTAGCAGGAAAGGTAAGAGCTGTGAGTATGAGATTATAATTCTGTAATGAAAAATCTTAACAATTAGTAAAATTGGATCATTTTATTAATTGAAAAGTGATAACATCAGATTGAGGAGTTTTCAAAGTTTCTGATAGATGGCCAGTGGGAAAGAGGATTGGATACAGCACAATAGGTAGCAGTTATAAAAAAAAAAATTGTTTGATATTTTGAACTTAACAAGTGGGGATTTTTAATCAACCCAGTCATAGAATTCTTGGATACACAGCCAAGCAGTAAACTAAGAGAGGAAATTTACCACAGAGGGAGTTCAAAGGTAGCATAGCGGAGCTAGATGTGAAAGAATTAAAATTTCAGGATACAAGTCTTTAACCTCATTGGTTTACTTCATACCTAAGCATGCTATTATATGAAATTGTTTTCTTAATTTCCTTTTTAGGTGTTCATTGTTAGTATATAGAAATACAACTGACTTTTGTATGCGGATTTTGTATCCTATAACTTTACCAAATTCACTTATTCATTCTAATAGTTTTTTAATTTTTTTGTATGGAGTCTTTAGGGTTTTCTACATGTAAAATTATGTCATCTACAAATACAGCTCATTTCACTTCTTCCTTCTTGGGTAGTTGCCGCGGCTGAGGGGAGGAAGAAAGAGAGGGTTGTTTAATGGGATAAAGTTTTAGATGAATAAGTTCTAGAAATACACTATACGAAGTAGTGCCTATAGTTAACAATATTATATTATGAACTTAAAAATTTGTTAAGAAAGATCAATGACACAGAAGAAAGAACTCAGAAATAAATTCATCTATTTACAGTCAGTTGATCATTGACAAAGTTACCAAGAACACACAATGGGGAAAGGAAAGTCTCTTCAATAAATGCTGAGAAAACTGGATATCCACATGCAGAAGAATGTAATTAGACATTTAATTCACACCACATACAAAAATCAACTGAAAGTGGATTAAAGACTTAAACATTAGATCTGAAACTGTAAAAGTATTAGAAGAAAACATAGAGAAAAAGCTTCTTGACATTGGTCTAGACAATAATTTTTTGGACATAACCCCAAAAGCACAAGCAACAAAGCAAAAATAGACAAATGGGATTGAATCAAGTTAAAAAGCTTCTCCATAGCAAAGGAAAAAATAAACAGAGTAAAGAGACAACCTACGGAGTAGGAGAAAGTACTTGCAAACCATATTTCCGATAAACAGCTAATGTCCAAACTACGCAAGGAACTCAAACGACTCAATTGCAAGGCAACAAACAACCTGATTTAAAAATGTGCAAAAGACCTGAAAAGACATTTCTCAAAAGGAAACATATAATGGTCAGCACATATATTAATCAGTCATATTTGCTCAACATCACTAACTATCAGGGAATTGCAAATTAAAATCACAATGAGATATCTTTTCACACCTGTTAGAAAGCTATTATCAAAAAGACAAAGGATAACAAGTGTTGGTGAGGATATGGAGAAAAGTGAATGTTTGTACATTTTTGGGTAAATTAGCACAGCTATTATGGAGAACAGTATGGAGTTCCCTCAAAAAATTAAAAATAGAGCCACCATATTATCTAGAGATCCCACTTCTAGGAATACATCCAAAAGAAATGAAATTAGTATGTTGAAGAGATATTTGCACTCCCAAGTTCATTGCAGTATTATTCACAATAGCTATGATATGGAATGAACCCAAGTGTCCACTGATGGATGAATGAATAAAGAAGATGTGGTATAAATATACAATGGAATAAAATTCAGCCTCATGAAAAGAAAATCCTGCCATTTGTGACAACATGGATACACTTGGAAGACATTATGCTAAGTGAAATAAGCCAGGCACAGAAAGACAAACCCTGAAAGATCTCACTTACATGTGGAGTCTAAAAAAGCCAAACTCATAGAAGCAGAAAGCAGAATGGCGGTTGCTAGGGGTAGGGCAGAGGAGGGAAAATGAGAACATGTTGGATAAAGGGGGGGTGAACTTTTAGTTAAATGGATAAACAAGTTCTAAAGAACTATTGTACAGCATGGTGACTGTAGTTAATAATAATATATTACATCCTTGAAAATTGCTAAAAGAGTGGATCTTATGACCAAAGCATATGTGAGGTGATAGATATGTTAATTAGCTTGAATCAATCATTTCACAAGGTATATCTATATATATCAAAACCTCACATTGTACACTGTAAATATATATAACATTTTATTTGTCAATTATACCTTAATAAAGCTGGGGTAAATTGTTAAGAGGATAAATCACATGTTAAGTGTTCTGATAACAACAAAAAGCAGAGCAAAACAAAACGAAACAACAAACAAGAGAAGAACAAGACAACTTTTGGAGGTGATTAATAAGTGTATTACTTTGATTGTGGTGATGATTTCATGGGTGTATACCTATGTCCAAACTGATCAAATTGTATCTATTAAATGTGCAGCTTTTTGTATACCGATTACACCTCAATAAAGCTTTTTTTTTTTTTTTTTTTTTTTTTAATTGACTAATGGTTGGAATATATTCTTTATGGCTGTGGCTGGGGTTCTACTTCCCATGAGGTAATATTGGTTTGGGGATCCAGCCACAAACTCTTTGCATGTGGGGATTATCAAGTCTAAAACCAGCCATTCATAACTCTATGAAAAGGGCAATAGAAAACCCCAATCCTCCCAGCCTGGAAAGGAGGCAAAGAAATACGCTGTCAGCTTGGAATCTTTGGAAGAAAAAAACAAGACATGAAAAATAATGTCTAAGCTTAGACTCTTCACATTAAAACTAATACATAGCTGGTGCACTCCCAGGGGCTAAGTGAGGCAGAGCAAAAACAACTGTGGAGAAAAATGCGTACAGCTCAGGGCACACAAACTTTCCGCCAAATATAAGCCCTCTTGGGATGGAGCTCACAGACATCACAAAACACTTAAGGAAAGGAATCACTCTGAGGAATAAATAACAGATGACAAATGGGGGCAATTTTATCCCCAAGAACTAAAAAATTAAATGTTCTAAAAGAGACTGTAAGAAAAATGTAAATGTTTGATAAGATGAAGGAAGGCGTAGAACAAATAGACAAGAAAAGAAAAATATGACAACAGGAAACTCAAATTTTGTAAAGGACCAAATGGAACTTCTGGAATAAAAGTACAGTCAATGAATTAAACAACAACAACAACAACAACAAAACTCAATGAGTGTGTTAAGTAGTAGATTCGGCACAGAATACTATGTAATTGGAAGACAAATCTGAGAAAATTACCCAAAAGGCAGCCTAAAAAGAAATCAATGGAAAATATAAAAGGACCAGAGACACGTGGTAAGGAATGAGAAGATTCAAACAGCACACAGAAGTTCTAGAGAGCAAAAATAGAAAGAGGAGAAGACAGACAACGAATAGCAGAATGAACAGATAATTTCCAGGGATACATGGTATTACTCCTAAAAGACTGGTCCTGTCCTCTTCATTTTTCACCTTTCTTTCTTCTGTGGTGACTGCACTAATTCCCATGGTGATAAATACTGTCTTATGACTGTGACTCAAAAATGTATACCTTTAATCCAGACTTCAGTTTTGAATTCCAGACTCATATACATGCACTTGATTATATTCATTTATATATTTCACGAGCATCTAAAAATGAACTTGTTGAAACCTGAATGTTTTATGTTTCTAAACCCATGTTTCCACATCAGTAAACCATTATCTCCATTCACTCAAATGCTAAAGAGAGATATCTGGGAATTATTTTTGAAACTTTCCTCTTTCTTTTGGCCCTGATCTAATCCTTCACCAAATTCTGTTCATTGAACCTCCAAAAAGCTCTGACACCATCATCTTAGTCCTCTACCACTGCTTGTCCCCTAAATTTTGCAATAATTTCTTAATTAATCCTCCCATTCTCAGTCTTGTCATCCTCCAATCGATTCACCACATAGGAGCCAAAAAAGATGCTTTAAAAACACAAAGTAGATGCTGTCACTCTCCAGCTTACAATTCTCCATCGGTTTCTCTCTTTCTTTGAAAAATTCAAGCTCCTTTGCATGGTTAATGTCGATACAAAAATGTCCCCCATCCAAAGATCCAGAACCTGTGAATATGTTAGATCACATGGCAAAGGTGAATCAAGGTTTCAGATGGAATTAAATTGTTAATTAGCTGACCTTAAAATGAGGAAAGAAGCCTGGATTATCAAGGCGGGCCCAATGTAATCACAAGGATTCTGAGGAGTGTAAGAGGGGAACAGTAGAGAGAGTGAGGGGTTGTCAGAAGCGCTGAACCCACTTACCACTGCTGGCTGCAAGGATGGAAGGGGGTTATGAGCGACAAAAGGCAGACAGAAAAGGCATCCTCCTCTAGGCTTTTAGAAAGGAACACAGTCCTGCCAATGTTCTGATTCTAGCCCAGAGAGACCTGTTTTGTACTTCTGACTTCCACAACTGTAGGATCATAACTTTATGTTGTTTTAAGCCACAAAGTTTATGGTAATTTGTTACAACAATAGAAAGTGATACCTCAGCTTCCAGGACTTGGCAGCATTTGGCCATTGTTCCCAGCTTCAGTCCCCCCCAGGGCACTCCCCAGCTCATTGTGCTCTGGCCAGTCTGCCCTTTCTGTACCCCTCTATGCTGAGCTCTTGGCCAGGATTAGAGCTTTCTTATCTCCCTTTCCCTCTGCTTGAAGTACACTTCACCTGGTGTCTTAGTTCAGGTTCTCCCGGAAGCAAGCCTTCATATAAGTACTTGCATTCAAGTTATTCATTTGGAAGGTTGTCCTGGAAACACAGGTAAGGGAATAGGAGACTGGGTCAAGGAAAAACAAATAACCAGTAAGGAAACACTGAGAGCTGGTCACCGCTATGGACAGCTGGAGTTTACTTCCGCTGGGGAATTCTGTAAAACAGTGTAGACTAACTCTATTTGGAATGTCACTGTATACAGAGCACCTATTTTAGGCAATTAATAGATATTTGTTGCGTGAATAAATAGAGAATAAATTAATAAACTAACTAGCACATGAATAGTGCTCACTAAGTGCTACCTGGAATGTGATGAACTTTAATAAATTTTTGCTGCTTTGCTATATTTGCAGATTTGTTAATTCTGAGGTCATCTTTTTTCTTCTATATGCTATGTGGCCTCAAAGTAGCCACTCAGATTTTCTGTTTAATCATCTAATGCCTTAATGCCAACTGAATTTGTAATGCTCACTCCAAGAGAAGGAGTAGAAATGAAGGAGCCTCTATGATCACTTGGAAAATCTGTCAGTAAACACATAGAGATTGGAAAATGAGGATATACTAAGCGGGAGGGAAGAGATATATGTTCAGTGGAAAAATTCCCTGAGTAATTTTGATAGTGCCTTCTCATTATGACAATGACATGAAATAAGCCAAATCATTCTCAAAATTTCATTATTCATTTCAAGCAATTATAGTTTTGATTTTATTTTTCAAATGATGATCCCTTCTGGGCATGAAGCACTTGCCATCACCTTTCCAGTTCAAAATTCTTTTTGGCTGCATTTAAGCTTTTGGTCTTATAAAAGCATTGACTTTTCTTACCCCCATAAAAGCAGCTTGTTAAAATCATGAACTAAAGTGTTAAAGTGTCATTCTGTTAAAAGTCTCACAGATACTGTGTGGCATGTGGCTTTTGCTCACAAAATTGTTCAAGTAATGGTACTTGAGTATTTATTTTATACATGCTAGGAATCAAAGAATACCAAATAACAACTATACCCTTATTCAGTAATAAGGGTAGATAGATAAAGATTCATTCTAGATTTCAGTTCTGTATGAGATGTGTGTGTTTGGTGGCGGGGGGCAGAGAATAAGAATTAACTGAATAAATCATTCAAGCTGTTCCTTACACAGGAAGCACTGTCATAATGGGTCACCATTAACTCTGGGAGTATACGATATCTTTTAGGCATGCTGGGATGGACACAAAAGTGAGACCTACTTTATTAAGTCATACTAAGATTTGTGTTTTTAGCTCAGCAGTGCATTGTATAATACTGGTCTGACTTGTGATGTGTTCAATTGAAAAAGAAGCAAAAAATTATGCTTTGTCCTCTAACATACAATCTTTGTGAAGAAAAAAACAAGCTACAAATAATATAAGCCATTTAGAAAGATGGCCGGGCGCGGTGGCTCAAGCCTGTAATCCCAGCACTTTGGGAGGCCGAGACGGGTGGATCACAAGGTCAGGAGATCAAGACCAGCCTGGCTAACATGGTGAAACCCCGTCTCTACTAAAAAAAATACAAAAAACTAGCCGGGCGCCGTGGCGGGCGCCTGTAGTCCCAGCTACTCGGGAGGCTGAGGCAGGAGAATGGCGTGAACCCGGGAGTCGGAGCTTGCAGTGAGCTGAGATCCGGCCACAGCACTCCAACCTGGACGACAGAGCGAGACTCCGTCTCAAAAAAAAAAAAAAAAAAAAAAAGAAAGATGGCCTGGAGATTCCCAAGACATGAGGTGAATATATCTGTCAGTTTGATGTTTGTCTACCACACTTCTTATGGTGAACTTTGAGCTAATTTTTAATGGTTAGAATTGGTGACATAAGAAATGGTAAACTTCCTCTTCTTGGAGTCTGTGGCAGATCAGGGATCATGAAATGTTTGTGTAAATATATGTGCCACTCACTGTTAAAGGGAATTCTAGATTCCTGCCAGTTGATTTAAATATGAAAATATATCAGAAGCTGTAGCAAGAACTTTAGCTATTGAGGCCCTAACATACTTTAATTATTGATTGACTTTAATTAAAGAAAGATAAAGTAGACCTCCATCTTTGATAAAGTAATAGACTGACCTAAATGAAAACGAAAGCCCTAACGAAAAGTAAGAACCATTTTGGGTGCTAAGTTGATGAAAGAGGGCTACCGAAGCATGTGGTAGTGAGGCCAAGTGGTCTAAGAGGGCTCAAGGCTAAAGAGTGGAAATGTTTGTGAATGTTGAATGATAAACTGGAGAGTGAGAGAGGTAGGGCATATGTAACTAGTTTCCAGTTCTCTTAGGAACTGATGTGGAAACCATACGGAGAAAACTTTTAGTGGAGTGATTCAAAATATATTGATGCCTTCTGCCCATTAAGGTTGTGCTTTTACTGGGGTTGCTGATCTCTTAACAGCATGGTAACAGCAAGTGATACCACAGGAGGAAAACAAGCTTCTCTCTCAGAGCAAAGGATAGGGAGAGAATTGGTAGGGGAAGGCAGAAGGCAATTAGATTTGAAGAATGTGATTAACACAAAGGAGGGATGAAAGGAATAGAGGATTCCCAGTTCTAAACCAGATGAGAAAAAAGAAATGCTTTTGCTGCAAACTTCCTTTTCCTTGGGTTACACCTAGAAGAATATATTCTTTCATTTTAAAAAATTCATTAATTTAACAAGTTTATTAGGAACCTAGCATGCGCCAGGCACTATCCCAGGAACCACAGTTCTTCCAAAGAGCTAGACAAAGTGTTTGCCCCACAGAATTTATATTTTAAACAAACCAGTCAATCAACACATAAAAAAGTAATTGTATCATAATAAGAGCTATGAACAAAATAAAACAGGATGAAATTCATCAAGGTGGGTTGAGATCATATTAAAGAAGGTTTCAGGGCCCGGTGCGGTGGCTCACACCTGTAATCTCAACAATTTGGGAGGCTGAGGCAGGCAGATCACTTGAGGTCAGGAGTTCAAGAGCAGCCTGGCCAACATGGTGAAACTCCGTCTCTATCAAAAATGCAAAAATTAGCCAGGCATGGTGGTGTGCTCCCGTAATCCCAGCTACTTGGGAGGAGAATCATTTGAACCCGGGAGGTAGAGGTTGCAGTGAGCCAAGATCACATCACTGCACTCCAGCCTAGGCACAGAGCGAGACTTTACTAAAAAAAAAGGGGGGGGGGGGGGGAGTTCAGGCTGGGTGCAGTGGCTCATGCCTGTAATCCCAGCACTTTGGGAGGCCGAGTGGGGCAGATTGCCTGAGGTCAGGAGTTCGAGATCAGCCTGGCCAAACACAGTGAAACCCCATCTCTACTAAAAATACACTAAAAATACTAAAAATACTTTGCGAAAGGAGTGTCTATTGAGGGCCTACTAAATATCAGGCACTGTGCTGGATGGTGTGAAAAGCATTGGTCAACAAATCAGCATAATCCTTATGCTCATGGATCATGATCTGGCAGAATTTTATAAAACTTCTCAAGGCCTGATTCAAACACTTAGCCTACACACATTTGGACAGACACAAAAACTGGATGCTAGAATGGCACAAACACCTGACCTTTATCAGCAGGAAAATATCTCTTGTTTTTGGGTAAAGGGATGGCAGGAAACATCCTTAAAGTTTTGTCACTAGCCAGTCTTGGAGTTGTCCTACTTTCTGCATTGTGTCAAGAGCCGTTTCATCACCTCTCTTCTTCCTAGCAATTAGAGGAGCACATGTTTTGCACACTTAGACTTACTAATAGTCATATCTGCAGGTCAATTTGAGTGACAGCATTTCTGGTCATTAGAAATACTGACTGTGATTCAAGAAAAGAAATGACTAGATTTAAGACTATACTTTCAGGGATCATTTCTATAGTTCATTACTAGAGAAGTTCCTCTGAACATGTAGAACACTGGCAACCATGAGGAAGACATGCAGTGTTCTGTCCTGAGTGTGAAGCCAGGTCTTGGTGTTGCTTTGCTGCAAGTACCATTTGCCACTGATAATCGTTTTTGTCTCCCTCTGGGACAGTAAGGGAAAGGATGCCATCGGAGTGATTATTATTGAAAGCAAGAAAGAAAGAGAGAGAAGAAAGGAAGAGAAAGAAACAAAGAAGAGAGAGGTGAAAGAAGAAAGAAAGAAGAAAGAAAGAAAGAAAGAAAGAAAGAAAGAAAGAAAGAAAGAAAGAAAGAAAGAGAAAGAAAGACAAAGAGAAAATAAAAGAAAAAGAAAACTATCAGATTTTTCAGTGTTAGAGCCCACAGTTCCTAATATCCCATTCCTACCAGTCTCTGAAATCACTTTCCCTGGATGTCTTCCTAAGTTTGGACACTGCACCCACTGACAGTTACACAGCAAAGATAAGAGAAGGGTGACACAAAAGAATGCTGACAGTCTGAAGCCACTGACAGGCTGTCTCTACTGGCAAGTATAGCATTCCTGATATACTTAATTAACTAATATTATTAAGTATTACTAATTAATATATTAGTATAATTTTGGCTATCAACAATAAATCTCCTCTGGTTTAATATGCAGATGACTGATGTTATTTGTCTCTTTAGAAAGCTTTCTGGAAGAAACATAAACCCATGAGGTCTAGAGGGAGCGGATAAAATAGCCAGAGTGGTGAACATGACAACCGAGTTAAGATAATCAGCAGCATTTGAAGAGGTCCCCAAGCAGAAAAGGATCCAGCAGACCAGGCTGGTATTTTTAAAAAGTTGGCTGATACTTAACTCATTCTGTTAGACATTTCCCTTTGGAATAGACTGAAGCCTATTGGGCAGAGGTGGGAGGAAGGCAAGAAGGGCTGGGCATGGCATCCTAGATGTGGGTAAAAGTGGACAATCCCTTCTCATAGTCTCCCTTCCTGAGAGAGTTGCAATAATTCTATGATGTTTCCCAGTCCTCATACAAATATTAGAGAGCATTTACCTTGCCTGTAGCCCCTGCTTACTTTGAGCTTGATGTGTCCCTTGAAACCATTGCCAAGGCTGGTTAAACTAAATGTCAGTCACCGCTTTCCACCTGCCCTGCTATCGGCCGTTCTCTGTCCATGCCTCTTCCACCTGGAGCTCTTAGGTTCCTACTCAGGAAAGAAAACGTGTGTGTGTGTGATGAAAAGGAGGTGTTCTCATTTGCCCTACTTCTGTTTAAAACAACATCTTTTTAAATGTGCTTTTCAACTATTTGCCTGAGCTAGGCGCCAATGCAAATGTTTAGGAATCAAAGCTCCTCCTGTGACTCTCTTCTTTCTATGTGGAATATCCCCTTTGTGAGCAGTTGTAGCAGTAGCTGACAGGTGTGTATTCAGGCTGAAGGGAGATGGATAGTAGTGTAGTAGAAAGGGCCTTGAGCAAGAAGTTACAAGACCGATTTTCCATCACAGGTCTGCCATGTGACTCAACGTCAGCTTGGGTCTATCTAATGGTTCAATAAAGATTCATTGAGCACCTACTACACAGTAGGCACCAAGCTGCAGTTTTCTCATCCAACTAAGGATAATAAAACAGGTAATAAAAGGGGTTTTATAGGATAATCTTTATAGTCTCAATTTTGTTACAAGTCTATGAAAAAATAAGTCAGGTATAAACTAGAAGAAAGAAAGACTCAGACTCCCCACTTCTGAGTCTAGGAAACTATTCAAGTCATGGTGTGTGTAACAAAATTATGGTTTATGAACTACCAGGAAAGAATGTTTCCCTGGTTGAGAGCAAGAATCACCTGACAACAAGACAATGTTTCACGCCTTAATGAAAGCCAGGGTGTGGCACTGAGGCCTTGTCTATCAAACAGGAAACTCAACTTCTATTAAAGAGGGGAAACTTCTTGTGATTGATTGCCTAACCAATTAGGCTCATACATGGTATTGTTTATTTACCATCTCTCCTTTTCATTGGGAGCACAGAATTTAGCTCAATTAGTTCCAAGACCTACAGACAAAACTCCCCAATTAGGAGGATACTGACTTAACACGCGGCACAAAACTGTAGAGTCTAGTAAGTATATATTCTGAAGTATTCAATCACCAGGTAAGGCTTATTGATGTGCCCAGGGCTGCTTTCAGTTGTTTCTTTTGCCATTACAGAATGAATTATCTGAATAATCAGCTAAAAGAGCACATCTTTCTTCTGCAGTTGCAGTAACAAGAAGTGGGAAGGGGAGAAGGAAAAGGAGAAAGAGGAGGAAGGAGAAGAAAGCCGTCATTTAGGATCAATATCCTAGGTGTATATTTAAATGCTTTATGGATGAGCTGTTGAGTCCTCTGCTCTTCTGTTGAAAGAATTAAAATCTAGCAATGTTTCCAGACTCTTTTTTGACTTGACTCTGATACCTACTATCATGTGTGAGTGGGTTATTCATTTATTCTCTTTGGATCTCAGTTTTCTCATCTAAAGATAGAGAAATTTGGCCTCCATCAGTAATTTTTGTGTGTCAGTATTGCAATTTTGGCTTTGTGAAAATAAAGCTTACAAAATCAGATACTGATAGAATTCCATCACTGGACTTGCTTTAAAGAATGAATGAGATGACATGGGGAAGGTTCTTATACTTGGCATATAGGAATTAGTTGATGAAGTAAGACCACTAGGTTGTGCTTGCTTCTCCCCTGATGCCCATGGTATTATCACCCCATGTGTCCTCTCACATACTAAATCCATGTTTTAAGCATGTGTCTGAAGGTCAGTGAGAAACCTAGTTCCCCCTCCACAAATATCGATGTGGATTGTTGGCCAGGGAAGTGGCAGGAGCAGCGAATCGCCCCTCTGGTCATTTCTCATGAAATGTTCTGATCTCATTGGATTCTCAAGCTCTGCTCTGTGCATCTGCTTCAGCCACTGCTGCCCTGCATGTGAGCTTGTGAATTCCTCAAAATGTAAACTGCACCCAATGCTTTCTTCAAACATGCACATGAGACCTAAACACTCCATTCCTTTCCCCTCTTGAGTTCCATTAGTACAAAGCATCTGGACAAAGCCAGCTTTCAATGGAAGATTTGAGCTAATGGAGGGAAATATCCATATATACTAGCACAACATGGTCACTAAAATGGAATATTAAACAATGCTGCTGTAAACCCACAGTCTTTCTCTGCCTCTGGGAATGTCTTGTAGATAGGTTCTGATCCCTCTGGGTTTGTCTCCTCAGACCTTTCGCTCTCTCTTACCACCTTAGCCTTCAAACCTCCAAATTTCTCATGAATTAGAGTTTCGTTTCCTACCCCCTACTCAAATTGAGCTTGGATGATTTGCTAAATGAGAACCAACTACATCACACCTCCACAGCACAAAACACAGGGAGAAGCTTTGAAATTACAGTTTCTCCTACCATCTGATTACATTTTCAGGCTGAGCTCCTGTCTCTGTAGACAATTTAGGGAAGAGGGAAAACTACAAAGGTATAAAACCAGTATAAGTTCTCTCCCTACTTTGAGAGAACTATTCCAGTGTATGGCTTTCTTTTCTACTTCCCAATATAAATACTATCATTGTCAGTTTTATCGTACTATTATCTATCCTGCTGACACCCAACACTCAGATTAACAGTGTGCTGTTCTGAAACAAGAGATGAGACCCTGCATCCCTGGCTCCTCAGTCTAACTTCACATGCCCCAGGCTGTCCCCTGGGTATTTCAGTATGCCCAAAAGGGCAGTTCTTCTTAAACCATGTGAGGAAGGAATACTTAATTTTTTTTCCCAATTTCTCAAGGACTGATGATTTTATAAAATCAAAATAGATTACCAGAAGACAAAATTAAAAACAAAAGACATACAAATTCAATTCCCAGGTTTTTTAAATTGGTGATGAGATACAAAAGATAAAATAACTGTCAAATTGCTATATAGGTTTCTAAATGCATATTCTTCATTTGTGTGCTCTTCTTGGTGCAGATGGGTTAACAATGTTTCTTGGGATCAGTTGCTTTCTGAGTTGATATCCAGCTCTAAAACTGTAACATTCTCCTGTGAAATCTTAACATTCTCAGGTCTGACATGTATGAACAGAACCACAGTAGGTGTGGACATGCAAGCTAAAGGAAATGTAGTTGTGAAGCATCTTTCCAGCTTGCAACGTTGTTACGAATTTATTTGCCACATTTAGCACTATGGTGTCACATTGATGCACAGTACCAGTGGCTTTTAAGCAGCACAGAAGCTAGATGACATTATTTCAGTTCTTGCTAAAATGGTTTATTTCCCAGAGAACGTTGGGTTTTGTTTAATGTATCCTGGGCCCCGAGGCTAGAATCCTGTAGTAATTTAGCATAGCCAGATTTGTTTTTATGGAATTCAATTATTTTTTACTTTTCTATTTCTTGAAAGTTGAGCAATTTTGAAAGCAATACAGAGTATAAAAAAACAGGCCAGGTGTGTGACATGGTGATGTGCCTGTAGTGCCAGTTACTTGGGACGCTGAGGCAGCGGGTTGAAGCTGCACTGAACTGTGACCATGCAACAAGTGCACTCTAGCCTGGGCAACACAGCAAGACTCTCTTTTAAACAAACAAAAAATTAATTTAAGGAAAAACAGAAAAAAAAAAAAAAACTACAGTTACTTCTAGTGAATCTTCCTCGTAAATCAACTATTTCCAAAAGGTTAAAACAAGAGAGTATCCTCAACCTTGAGAGTTCTGGCATTTAACAGACTGTTGAGAGCTTTCTTCCTACCTGTGCATTTGTTGGCAGTAAGTACTAAGGCGGGAGGTGTAGGGCAGGGACTGACATTTCTGTTCTTTAGTGGGCATTAAATTCTTCAAGGAGTCTGCGGAGGCTTTTTTGTGGTACCATCTCATCTTCCAAACTTAACCTCTTCCTTGTTCTTCAGTTTCTACTTGCAAATTTTCCAGGGGTAGAAGAATTCGAAGAAAAGAGAAAGATCTGGCTCAGTTAAGACTGAGTGGAGACTTGACACATTTCAATTCTTTCTTTTTTAAAACTTCACTTCAAATTCAATTTAACTGTCTAGCTTAGGTTCTCATTTTTAAAATGGACTTGGGGGCAGGTGATTCCTAACTTCCTTATAAATACTTTCAGACTTGCAACAATTTTATCCCATATTAGACTTCTTTAGCTTAAGTGAGAAACATAAATCTGGTTTATGCCTAACAACTTGTGTTTTGTAATGCTCCACAAAAGACCTTTTGATGAAGCAGATCAGGTTGAAGAAAAAACCCTCTTCCCCAGGATTTTAGTTCCTGAAATTCATTAGGTCTGCAGAAAAACTCAGAAATTTCAGTTGTGGATCAAGACTTAACATGTAGACTTCAACTGTTCTTTTTCTAATGTTTGCATCTTCCCAAGTGATCCATGTCTTTCTTAAACATGGTGCTTCAGATTAGGGACTCTATGCCTGTCAGATTCAGTTCAGTTCCCATTTGTTAACCTCCTACTGGGTGCTAGATGTTGTGCTAGGCATTGACAATATAAATTTGTCCCTTCCCTTGAGGATTTCATGGAACTTCATTTGTTTGTTAATTTTTGTCATTCAAGTTCTTATCCATGTCTGTAAAATACATAAGTAATGCTCACCAAAAATCTATTTTTTAAAATTCATTGTTATTTTTGCCTGTTTTTATTAAGGATCTTAAAATACCAGAAGTTAAAATAACGATATCTTATTTAAAACAACTTTCTCGTCTCACATAGGCTGGGTTGGGCATTTCTCTTATGCACGTTCATAGCACTTTGCTCAAATATGGCATAGTACATTTGCATATCTTTGTAAATGACCTCTTTCTCTGGCATCCTTACTGGACAATGAGCTTTCTGAAGACAGAGCCTGTGTTTTAGCCATCATTGAATCTTCAGAACCTAGAATATTTCCTAGCACACAGTAAGGCTCTATAAATGTTTACTGAATTATTGAATAAATAAAAGGAAGAAAAGAAAAACTCCACTTATTTGGTCTTCAAGTAACTCATAGCTAAGCTGCTATTGAAAATAGGATCTTTATAAAGTCTGACTATGTATTCATTCAACTGCCAGGAGTTTCATGTTGATTTATTAATGTGAAGAATCACAGAGCTCTTTGAGACCAGCATCTCACCTAATTCACCTTTCGCATGAGTTTCTTGGCTTTGAACATGTGATTGCAGCAATGTAGCAGTGACAAAATGCATATAGCATTAATATAAATCAATGTAAGCCCCCACCCCATGCCACCCCACTGAAACTGTTTTCTGTTGTATTTGAGACACCAAATATATAGAGTCACACTTCCTGGCTCTATCATATGTTACCTGCACAACTTTGGGAAAACGGAAATCATTTTGAGCCAGTATCTTCATCTGCAAAATGGAATAACAAGAATTACCACATAGTGCTGTTGTGGGTGATGTTAAAAGATAAACTTACACATTAGCATTTAAAAGAGTTTATTTAAGCAGATAGTGATTTAGGAATTGAGCAGCACCATACCATAAGCAATTTAGGGCACCACTGAGAGGACCCAAGGGGAAACGTTTTGTAGGGTGTTCATGGAAGTCAGACAAAGAGAACATTTGATGGGTTAAAATGGAAAGTGCCTAATTAGAGGTTAGTTGGCAGTTTCTGATCCTTAATATTGCTGTTATAATTATGGTAATTTGTTGATTTTGCTTCAAAAGTTAGATGATTACACATTTGAACTTAAGCTTAATGGTTAGGCTTAAGTTTCCTTTTCATAGCTATGACCATTCACTCTGGGTTGGCTTTCAGTTACTTATGTTGGAACCCAAAGTGTGGGAGCCCTCTCAGCCTAATGGTCTCCCAATTATTATTATTTTTAACAGTACTTAGAAGTTAGTATTTATAAAATGCTTAAAACACCGTCTCGCACATAAGTGCTTAATTAATGTTAGCCATTGTGAAAGCAGATGTTTATATTGCTCTGTAAAGGCATTTATTTTGAAATTACTAAACATCAAAGGAAACACTTACTGGAATTTGTTCTTCACTTACAAATGTGTAATTCTTACTAAGTGCAAATCTCTGTGGCTCAGCTGTAGATTCTTCAAAGGAAATATAAGTGCAAAGTGCTATATGCTGCTTAGGGTGGCAGCGGAATTGGAAAATGGTTTTCCTTAGTGATCATAGCAATTTCAATCAATATTTGGTGGTTACATCTGAGTCAGCCACACGATTTCATTGAGAACAGAGGTAGCTAGAACCTTCGTAACTGGTATTATTGTTCACAAGCAAGCTCCCTCTGCTGCCCCCTAAAGACCAGATCATATAATTTCTGAAGGATATTGTTCTCTGACCTATATTTCCTTCTACATTTTAAGGTGTGCCAACACAATTCATTTTCGATTACGCTAAGCACCATGACAATAACTGTATAAGTGGTATTAGATACATTGGACTTCATTTACCTTTAGGATAATTTCTAAAATGCTTCAGTGTTTGATATCTAGTGAAAAACTAAGACTCCCCTAAGTTCTCTGAATTCATACCATTTGACATACAACTATCTGACAGTACTGAAAAACATTAACTGCATCTAGACTCAAAAACAAGCTAAAAATGGTAGAGGAAATTTTACATTTGCCAAAATATATAATACAAAATTGAGAATTAACTGCTTGTGTGCTCTCAATAAAGAAGGAATTTTTTGACTCGCTCTAAAAAACAAGTTTTCATGATTGCAGTTACTTCATTTTTGGGGAAATAATTGCTGGTTATTTTGTCACATTTCCTATTGAGCTCAAATGTGCTTTCATCTTTTTTTTTTTTTAAGAAAAATCAATAAATTACCATAATTGAAACATCTATATTAAGGATCCCACAATGCCAATTGGTGTAAGAAATCAGTTTCATAGCAGATTTCAATTACCATAATTCTGTTGCAACTCTCAAGGTCCATCCTTCCACTAGTAACTTTCTTCCAAAAGAAATATTTGTAAAGGAGAAACACTTAAAAAAGTACCACCAACTTCTGGGGGATTCACAGCAAATAAAGCCATCACTCATTTGATGTGGGGGCACATGTGCTTATTTCATGTTTAAATTGGCTGAGTTTTCCCTGGAGCAGATTTGCTGAAGTACCCACCCACCAATATCTAAGTCAAGAAGTTTTTGGATGGCTCTTACTGTCTAACTTTTCATTGTATGGATTGCTAGATGCTGGACAGTCTCTTTTATTTGCTACAAAGGCCTAGAATTTCTATTTCCTTAAAGTATTATGTGCTGGGTTTTTTAAACATTATATTGAAATACTATCCCTCTGCAGCCTCTGATATGATGAATAGGATACAGAGCCTAATCATTTGCTGTTTGTTTTTAGCTCTAGGAAATGCACTGCTGCTCCCATTTTTCTCTTCATAATATTTTCAACATACCAGGAAACTTACTGAAGAAGAAATGTAGTGACTCATACAGCCAGTTGATAACAGTATATAAAAGATTCCCAACTAGACCAGAGTGTACACATTTCTGCAACTCAGAGATCATGGTTATCTGTCTTGTCTCCTAAAAACTGAAAGTAATTTTAACTACCACATGTATACTGCTAAACTTGCAAATAGGCAGGTTATTATGAGCTTCAAAGTTGATATTTTTTCAAAGAGATTTTTAATATTATAAATAAAAATCAGAACCAGTGTTACCTTTAAGACATTAATATCATATTGCTAGTTTGTCTAATACAGTACAGGGGTTTAGAAATTTGCGTGGAGAACTTCTATGAAATCTTTCCTTTTGAATAGTGGAGAAATTCTATGAAGTCTTTCCTTTTGAATAGCAATAGAACTATTGTAAACAATGCAATTAATTTCTGAAATGGGTGCTGTATTAATTTTGTATTGTTGCTGTAACCAATTATCACAAATTTTGTGGCTTAAAACAATACAAATTTATTCTTACAGTTCCACTGCTTAGAAATCTGACACCAGTCTTTCTGGGCTAAACTCAATATATCAACAAGTTGTATTCCTTCCTAGAAGACCTAGAGGAGAATCCGTTTTCTTCCCTTTTTCAGCTTCAAAAGGTTGCTTGCATTCTTTAGTTCACAGTCTTCTTTCTCCATCTTAAAAGTCAACAATATTACATTTCTCTGGCAATCCTCCCACAGTCGCATTTCCCTCTAACCACATCTTCCTCAACCAGGAAATGTTCTGTAATGTTAAGGACCCATGTGGTTAGATTTGGCCCACTAGGAATCATGCACAATCTTTCATCTTAAGTTCTGCAACATAGTCACATCTTTAAAGTCCTTTTTTGCCTGTAAGGTAACATGTTCACAGGATATAAGAGTTAAGACATGGACATCTTTGGGGAGAAATTATTTTGCCTACTGTGGATACTATTTTCATCACTAGGAAAAATTGAAGCACAATGTGTAATTGCCTAAGGGTACTTCCTGCGTGCTGCACAGACAAAACCAATTAACTGAGACCATGGTATTGTAGTAAAGAAAGAGTTCAATTGACACAAAGCTGGTCACATGGAAGATGGAGTTATTACTCAAATCAGTCTCTCTAACTGCTCAGAGGTTAGGAGATTTTCAAGGATAGTTTGGTGGGCAGGGTGCTAGGGAATGGAGAATGTGGACTGGTTGAGAATGAAACCATAGAGGTGTGGAAAACGGTTCTTGTGAGCTAAATCAGCCTCCAAGTAGAGGCCACAGGACCAGTTGAGGCAAAAGTCGCCATCTGGGTGGAGTCAGCTTGTCTCAGAAATGTAGTAGTCTGAAAAGGTATCTCCAAAGGCTAATCACAGATTCTACAATAGTGATGTTATTTACAGGAGTAATTGGGGAAGTTACGAATCTTGTTACCTCCAGAACAATGGCTGGTGATTATTTATCCCTACATCTTAGCAGAATGCAGGCCCCTTTCATAGCCCTAACCTGGTGGTTTTTCATTAGTTTTACAAAGGCAGCTTAGTTTTGGGAAGGGCCATTATCATCCTTGCTTTCAGATTAGACTATAAACTAAATTCCTCCCAAATATGTTTGGTTTATGCCCAGGAATAACCAAAGACAGCTTAGAGATAATAAAATGGATGGAGCCAACTATGTAAAATTTCTCTTATGTAATTTTGCAAAAGCAATTTCAATTGCATACACAATGTGGTCTCTAACAGTAAATAAATAACAGTAAACCTATTATTTCTGTTGACTTTCTTCAAATCCTCAACTCCATAGTTTCCTTTCCACTAAAAAACAGAGGACTAGAACTACATATTAAAATTACTTACGTTCATATTAAGAAGTCTTAAAATAACTGTGATTGGTGTGTGTGTGTGTGTGTTTTCTCAGAGACTATTTGAATATTTTCTCTTTCAAAATATCTTCCTTTGTGACTGTACTCTTTATTAACTGGAGCTGATTCAAATAATCATAGAATGGATGCTGGTGTCTGATTTGCTTTTCTCCTGACTCTCAATTTCCCACCATGACTATCACCATATCTCATTAATCATCAGGATAGAACACCTCGTGTTGTTAAGATGTGAGAAAACAGATGACTGTATTCAGAACTGATGGTTTGTTGAATACTTTATTTGTAACCATTAGACTAAGTTACTTTTCATATGTACATAGGTCTCGGTGCTCCATTCTCAGTGCTCCCCAACTCCTGACGTCCCCAAATAGAGAATGTTGTCATAAAAACCAGATGAAGAGGGAGAACCTGCCACTTCCTAAGATCAGGCAGGCTGACCTCTAAGAAATGTCAGATCATGCACCTTACCTTGGCTAAATATGCCTCACTCTTTACACGGGACTTTGTTTTTAAGCAATCCCCACAATAATTTTGTAATGTAAGCATAATCCTCCCCCACCACCAGAACTTCAGAAGAATTGAGTGAAGTATCCAAGATCCACAGCTAAAAAGTATTAGAGTTTACTGGATTTCAAGAAAAAAAATTACAAGGCATGTTTTGTCCTCTTAAGGCAAGAAAACACACAGTCTGAAGAGGCAAAGAACTTACCAAACTCAGATGTGACATAGATGCTAGAATGATATAGGTTAGAAACTTGGATCTACATAAGGAACGGAAGAACACTAAAGAAGGAATAAGTGAAAGCAAAATAAAATCTAATTTTTTTATTATTCTTAATGCTTCTAAAAGATGTATGTTTGTTGAAGCAATAATAGTAGCAATGTATTGGGTGATTAGAGCATATGAAGTACTGAAATTAATGACAGCAATGGGCAGAAAAGAGGAATTGGTAATATTACATAACTGTTCGAATGGCTAAAATTCACAATACTGACAGTACCAATTACTGGTGAAGATGCAGAGCAACAGAAACTCTCACTCATTGTTGATGGGAATGCAGAATGCTGTAGCCATTTTGGAAGACAGTTTAACAGTTTCTTATAAAGCTAAACATACTCAGCAATACCACCAATTCCCTTCTTAGGTATTTACCCAACTGACTTGAAAACTTACATAAACACAAAAATCCTCATGTGAATGTGTATATAGTAGTTTTAGTCATGATTGTCAAGAGCTGGAAGTAACAAAGATGTCCTTCGGTAGTGAACAGGTAAACAATCTGTGGCACAGCCCTACAATGGAATACTACTTGGTAATAAAAAGAAATAAACTACCAAGCCACAAAAAGATGTGGAAGAATTTGAAGTGCATATTGCTAAGTGAACAAAGGCAGTTTGAAAAGGCTGCATATTCTATAATTCCGTTAGTATGGGAATCTGGAAAGGCAAAATAATAGAGGTAATAAACATATCAGTGGTCACTAGGATTTGGGGGTAGGGAGGTTAATAGCACAGGGGATTTTCTAGGACAGTGAAACTATTCTCATATGATGCTGTAATGATAGATATATGACATGCATTTATCAAAACACAGAACTTTCCAGCACAAGGAGTAAACCTTAAGGGATGCAAATGAAAGAAATGTTTAGGAGGTTGGGGAATCCCAAGATGGAAGAATGCAGAATGTGACAAAAATAATCTAACTGTATTAAAAATGTGTAAAATAACCTCACTAAAGGGGAGGGGAGGAAATGGTGCTGACCTAAGTGACTTTGGAAATGAGTGGAATCTGTAAGATAAAAAGCAAAAGAAACTATAAATAAACAGTGTACTCTAGTAATAGAGTTACTTCCCATGAAGCTGTGGATTTACAGTTCTGAAATCACTATATGTGTACACTGGAAATGAACAGTAAAGTAAATTGATGGCTGATGCTGGAAGACAGGTTTCTCACAGTTGGAATGGGGGGCTTATAGATAAGCAAGAGGAGTAGGAAACTAGAAAGATCGATGTAGCAACGGATTGGAGTTGGAAATATCAGTTTAAACTCATGCTTAGCTGAATATAAATACAAATGGCTAAACATATAATTATTTATAGATATGTATATATACATCTATCAGTATACACACAAACTTTTCTTTCTCTTAGCTGAGAGGGCCTGGAAGGAATGAACATACCTAGTGCCCAGATCTTGGTTACTCACACTAGATAAACACTAATTTAAAAACCGAGATCTCCTTGGAGAAATGGCTGATTCTAGACCCATGGCAGGAAATATAAAAGATAAGCTTTGAACATCTTGAAGTGTCAGAAAGTAAGGAAGTGCTAAAAACATAAAGCCAAACCTAACAACAACAACAAAAAATGACATAGGAGCCAGCTGAAAGAGTTCCCACTGGACAAAGCTGGAACAACCTGAGCAACAACACAAAGTAGTATTGAATTATAACTCCAACTATAAAATAAATATCCATGAGTCCACACTTATTTAAATAAATAATTGGATGCATAAGTAAGTAAAGGGGGAAAGAATAGAAAAATTTCCCACGCAGAAGAATTCCAAATAATTTGTTTTTATAGATACTTGGCCTTCAAGGAGGTGAAGCATTGGAGCGTAACTCTCATTCCTTAAGTGTGAGCTATGCTTTGTGACTTCCTTCTAAAGAGTACAGTATGTAGGAGTAAAAGAAAGAGTAAATTTACAGTGGAGAAGCCTTACAGACACTACCTGATTCAGCTGATCAAGGTCAACATCAACAAGTCATGTCATACTCTTGATACGATGTGATGAAAATGGTACTTTGGCCTCCCTCTCCAAATTCCATAATGCTAATCTAGTTATAAGAAAGCATCAGACAAAGCCTAATAGAGGATCACTCTACAGAATGCCTAACCAGTACTCCTTAAAATTTTCAAGGTCATCAAAAATAAGGAAAATTCAAAAAACTCACAGCTAAAAGGAGCCTAAGGAGACTTGATGACTTAATGTAGTGGCATCTTATGTGAGAGCCTGAAACATACATAGATATTAGGTAAAAATTAAGGAAATGTAAAAAGGATGGACTTTAGTTAACAATAGTGTATCAATAATTTATTCACTAATTGTGACAAATACACCATACTAATGTAATAGATGATTAATTGGGGAAGCTGAGTGTGGAGTATACAGGAACTCTCTGGACTATCTTTGAAAATTTCCTGTAAATATAAAACTATTTTAAAGGGAAGTATTTTTAAAAATAGAACTTATAATGGGATATCACTACATACATTCCTATCAGATGGACTAAAATAAAAAGTTATGACTATACCAAGTGCTAGTGAGCATGCAAATCAGTTAGAATACTCAAACACTGTTGATGGGAATGAAAACATTACAGCCATTCAGGAAGTCAGTTTGCAGTTTCTTACAAAGCTAAACAAACATTTACCATATGACCTAACAATCTCACATCTAAGTGTTTACTCTAGAGATATTAAAACTTATGTCCATACAAAAACCTGTGCACTAAATTTTATAGCAGTTGTATTTATAATCACCAAAACCCAGGAAACCCATTATCCCTCAATGGATAAAAATAAACAAACTGTGGTGTATACATACAATAAAATGCTGCTAAAAGAAATCTCAAAAGTTTAAATACTTTGCAATTCAATTTCTATAGTATAGAATTTTAGGAAGAAGATGGCAGATAGGAGACAGGGCTAACATGCAGCTCCCACTTGGATAGACAGAGCAGCATGTGGAGACACACTGTGAACTTTTGCTCCAAGAACCACCACAGGAATGTACCAGGAAAACTGAAAGAATTCACAGATCCTTTGAAAGAAGTGTCATGCCACTGCAAATTCCACAAGATGGGTGAAAAATTGTGAGCTCCCAAAGTGCAAGAGGGGGGAAAACCTGCCTCTAAACACACCCCCCCACTGGGGAATCTGAACATCTAGATTACAGGAGAAGGATTTAATCTTACTTAGTGCTCAAACAGATTTAGAGAACCACATGAACTATAAAAGTAGAAGCAGCAGTGGAAAGAGCCTTGTAGGTACTCCCAGTCTCCCTCTTAAGCCCAGGGAAGCCAACCCTGACTCTATTCCACAGGGGCCTCAGGGAAGGCAATCAGCAGAATTAAGGAGGGACCACAGATTGAAGAAAGCTTCCAACTAAAATTAGTAATAATATCGACAGGGCATGAATTTTCCTGAGCAGAATATTGGGGTTGAGTGGGAACTGCTGCAGACACGAGTGCAGGAGCCACCACTCACAATGTGGGTAGACTGGGAAGGATGAGGTCTGAAAGCCATGCTTGCTTTCTCAGTGGGGAAGCTCACAGCCTGGGGCAAGTTCTCATCGGAGCACTGTGGGATTGAGATTGGCCTTGCCAACTGCGTTGGAGTGGAGTGATGCCTCTCACTACCGGCTATGCTCCACTTCCCTTGTGAACTATATGACACAGCAGAGGCAGCCATCATCCCCTCTGGAACATAACCCCATTGGCCTGAGAACCACCCCTTGTCCCCCACAGCAGCTGCAGCAAACCCTACCCAAGGAGAGTCTGAGCCCTAAGCTGCCTAACCGTGCCCACTCCTGATGATATTTCTCTACATGATCTAGTAGCTGAACACAAAAGACAGAAACACTTGGGAGCTTTATGGCCCTGCCCATTGCCTGACAAATCAGAATACTTGCCTTGGCCAACTTAAGGCAGGTTCATATTCCTCTACTACTACTGCAGCTGGTGCTTTCTTGAAAGTGCCACCTCCTGGCTGGACGCCAACCAACTCAGGCCATTACAGCAACTCATGACAGAATAACCCTACTCCCAGGAAGGAAAAAATAACAGCTAATTCCACAGACTACAGCATCCCGACTAAACAGGGATCCTGAGTGTGTCCACAGGAAAACTAACCTTTGAGAAAGCCAGCACACTAAACCTATCTACAACCAAGGATTTCCTTCACTCCCCTTCCACCTCCACCAGAGCAGGTGCTGGTATCCATGACTGGAAGACCTGAGACAGATCGCATCACCGGACTCTCTGCAGACATTCTCCAGCACCAGTCCAGAGCCTGGTAGCCACTCTGAGTGGCTAGATACAGAAGAGCAATAACAATCATTGCAGTAAGGTTCTAAGGAAGCCCATTCCTAGGGTAAGGAGGAGAACATCACATTAAGATATCACCCCATGAAGCAAAATCTGAACAGCAGGCTTTGAGTTTCAGAACTTTCCACTGAAATAGGCTACCCAGATGAGAGGGAACCAGAAAAGTAATTCTGGTAATACACAAAGCAGGGTTCTATAACACCACCAAAAGATCACACTTGCTTCTAGCAATGGATCCTAACTGAGAAGAAATCCCTGAATTGCCAGATAAAGAATTCAGAAGATTGATTATAAAGCTACTCAAGGAGATACCAGAGTAAGGTATAAAAGAGCTTAAATAAATTATAGAATGATACAGAATATGGATGAAAAATTATCCAGAGAAACAGATATCATAAAGAAAAAACAATCGTGACTTCTGAAAATGAAAGATACACTTAAAGAAATAAAAACTGCAGTGAAAAATTTCAACAATAGACTAGAACAAGAACTTCAGAGCTCAGAGACAGGCTTTTGAATTAACCTAATCAAACAAAGACAAAGAAAAAATAATAAAAAAATGAACAAAGCCTCCATGAAATTTGGGGTTATGTTAAACGGCCAAACTTAAGAATAACTGGTATTCCTGAGGAAGGAGAGAAATCTAAAAGTTTGGAAAACTTGAGAGAATAATTGAGGAAAATTTCCATGGCTTTGCTAGAAATCTAGATATTCAAATCCAAGAAGCTCAAAGAACACCTGGGATATTCAACGCAAAAAGATTATCATCTAGGCATATAGTCATCAGGTTACCTAGAGTCAAAATGGGGACGGGCATGGTGGCTTATGCCTATAATCCCTGCACTTTGGGAGGCTGAGTTAAGCAATTACTTGAGCTCAGGAGTTCCAGACCAGCCATGGCAACAGAGCAAAACCCTGTCTCTACAAAAAATACAAACAGCCAGATATGGTAGTGCATTCCTATAATCCCAACTACTTGGGAGACTGAGGTGAGAGGATTGCTTGGGTCTGGGAGGTGGAAGTTGCAGTGAGCTGAGATCATGACACTGCACTTCAGCTTGGATGACAGAGTGAGATCCTGTTTCAACAAAAAAATAAAAAATAAAGTCAAGATAAAGGAAAGAATCTTAAAAGCTGTGAGACAAAAGCACCAGATAACCCATAAAGGAAAACTTTTCATATTAATAGCAGATTTCTCAGTAGAAATTTTACAAGCAAGAAGGGATTGGGTTCCATCTTTAGCCTCCTTAAACAAAACAATTGCCAGCCAGGGATTTTATATCCAGTGAAATTAAGCTTCATAAATGAAGGAGAGATAAATTCTTTTTCAGACAAACAAATGCTGAGAGAATCTGCCACTGCCTGCCAGCACTATAAGAAATGCTAAAAGGAGTTCTAAATTTTGAAACAAAACCTTGAAATACAACAAAATAGAACCTCCTTAAAGCATAAATCTCGTAGTGCCTATAAAACAATAATGCAATAAAATAAAACCAAGGTATTCGGGCAACAACTAGCATGATGAAAAGAATAGTATATCACATCTCAATACTAATGTTTAATGTAAATGGACTAAATGTTTCACTTAAAAGATACAGAATGGATACAAAGCCACCAAGGAAGTAACTGCTATCTTCCAGAGACTCACCAAACACATAGACTCACAAACTTAAGGTAAAGAAGTGGAAAAAGATATTCCATGCAAATGGAAACCAAAAGCTAGCAGGAATAGCTTTTTTTTTTTTTTTTTTTTTTTTTTTTTTCCCCACAACAGAGTCATGCTATGTCTCCCAGGCTAAAGTGCAGTGGCATGATCTCTGCCCCCTACAACCTCCACCTCTCATGTTCCAGCTATTCTGGCTAGTTTTTTATATTTTTAGTAGAGATGTGGTTTGCCATGTTGGCCAGGCTGGTCTCGAGCTCTTGGCCTCGAGTGATCTGCCTACATCAGCTTCTCAAAGTGCTGGAATTACAGGTGTGAGCCACTATGCCCAGCCAGGAGAAGCTACTCTTATATTAGAGAAAACAGGCTTTAAAGCAACAACTGTAAAAAAAAGACAAAAAGTGATATTATGAAGTAACAAGATTAATCCAACAGGAAAATATCACAAATCTAAATAGATATGCACCTAACAGTGGAGTTCCTAAATTAATAAAACAATAACTAGTAGACATAAGAAATGAGATAGATGACAACACAATAATAGTAGGAGACTTCAGTACTCCATTGACAGTACTAGACAGGTAATCAAGACAGAAAGTTAACAAAGAAACAAAGGACTTAAACAATATCCTACAACAAATGAACTTAACAGATATTTACAAAACATTCTACCCAAAAACTGAAGAATAGACATTCTTTTCATTAGCGCAAAGCATTCTCCAAGACAGACCATACGATAGGTCACAAAAGAAGTCTTAATAAATTGAAGAAAATCAAAATTTTATCAAGCATCCTCTCAGAACACAGTGAAAATAACACCGGAAATTAACTTGAAATGAAATGCTCAAAACTATACAAGTAAATTAAAATTAAATAACCTGCTTTTGAGTGTTCCTTGGGTCTACAATAAAATCAAGATGGAAATTAAAAAGTCTTTGAACTGAATGATAATAGTGACACAATTTATCAAAACCTCTGGGATACAGTAAAAGCAGTGCTAAGAGGAAAGTTCAGAACATTAAAAGTCTACATCAAAAAGTCTGAAAGAGCACAAATAGACAATCTAAGGTCACATATCAGGAAAATAGAGAGACAAGAACAAACCAAACCCAAAACCAGCAGAAGAAAAGAAGTAGCAAATGTCAGAGCAGAACTAAATGAAATTGAAATAAAAATAATACAAAAGATAAATGAAACAAAAAGCTGGTTTTTTGAAAAGATAAAATTGATAGACACATTAGCAAGACTAACGAAGAAAAGAAAATCCAAATAAGCTCAATTAGAAATGAAATGGGAGATATTACAACCAATACCACAGAAATACAAAAGATCATTCAAGGCTACTATGGACACCTTTATGCACACACAGAACAAAATCTAGAGGGATGGATAAATGCCTGGAAATATACAACCCTCCTAGATTAAATCAGGAAGAAATAGAAACTCTGAACAAACCAATAACAACTAGAGAGATTGAAAAAGTAATAAAAAGATGCCAACAAAAAAAGTCGCAGACATTCATAAAAGAATTGGTGCCAATCTTACTTGAAACTATTATAAATGATAGAGAAAGAAGGAATCCTCCCTAAATCATTCTATGAAGCCAGTATCACGCTAATACCAAAACCAGGAAAGGACAGAACAAAAGAAGAAAACTACAGACCAATATCCTTGATAAACATAGATGCAAAAATCCTCAACAAAACACTAGCTAACTGAAACCAACAGCATATCAAAATGATAATATACCATGATCAAGTGGGTTTCATACCAGGAATGTAGGGATGGTTTAACACACACAAGTTAATAAATGTGATACATCACATAAACAGAATTCAAAACAAAAATCCTACAGTCATCTCAATAGATACAGAAAAAAGCATTTGACAAAATCCAGCAATACTTTATGATTAAAACCCTCAGAAAAATTGGTGTAGAAGGGACACACCTCAAGGTAATAAAAACTGTCTGTGACAAACCCACAGCCAACATTATACTGACCAGGGAAAAATTGAAAGCATTCCCCCTGAGAACTGGAACAAGACAAAGATGCTCACTTCCACCACTTCTATTTAACATAGTACTGGAAGTTACAGCAAGAGCAATCAGACAACAGAAAGAAATAAAGGGTGTCCAAATCGGTAAAGAGGAAGTCAAACTGTCACTATTTGCTGATGATATGATCATATACCTACAAAGCCCTAAGACTTGACCAAAAAGTTCCTAGAGCTGACAAATAAATTTATAAAGTTTCAGGATACAAAATCAATGTTCACAAGTCAGTAGTAGTTCTGTACACTAACTATAACCAAGCTGAGAATCAAACAAAGAACTTAATCTCTTTTATAACAGCTGCCAAAATAATAATAAAATCCCTAACCACGGAAGTGAAATGGCTCTACAAGGAAAACTACATAACACTGCTGAAAGAAATCATAGATGACACAAACAAATGGAAACACATCCCATGCTCATCGATGAGTAGAATCAGTATTGTAAATATGATCATACTACCAAAAGCAATCTACAGATTTAATACAATTATCATCAAAATACCATCATCATTGTTCACAGAAGTAGAAATATATCCTAAAATTCGTGAGGAACCAAAAAAGATCCCTCATAGCCAAAGCAAGACTAAGCAAAAAGAACAACTCTGAAGACATCACATCACCTGACTTCAAACTATACTACAAGGCTATAGTTACCAGCACGGTACTGGTATAAAAATAGGCGTGTAGACCAGTGGCACAAATTAAGAACCCAGAAATAAAGGCAAATACTTACAGCAAACTGATCTTCGACAAAGCAAATGAAAACATACAGTGGGGAAAGGACATCCTCTTCAACAAATGGTCCTGGGATAATTGGTAAGCCACACATAGAAGAAAAAACCTGGATTTTCGTCTCTCACTTTCTACAAAAATCAACTCAATATGGATCAATGACTTAAATCTAAGGTCTGAAATCATAAACATTCTAGAAGATAATTTGGAAAAACTCTTCTAGATATTGGCTTAGGCAAAGACTTCATGACCAAGAACCCAAAGGCAAATGCAACAAAACAAAAAATAAATACATCAGACCTAATTAAACTATGAAGCTTCTGCACAGCAAAAGAAATAATCAGCTGAGTAAACAGACAACCTACAGAATGGGAGAAAATATTCACAAACTATGCATCCAACAATGGAATAATATCCAGAATCTGCAATGAACTCAAACAAATCATCAGGAAAAAAAAAGAAACAATAACAATCCCATCAAAAAGTGGGCAAAGTACATTAATAGACAAGTCTCAAAAGAAGGTATACAAATGGCCAACAACAAACATATGAAAAAAATGTTCAACATTGTTAATTATCAGGAAAATGCAAATTAAAACCACAATGAGATACCACCTTACTCCTGCAAGAATGGTCATAATTTAAAAATCAAAAAACAATAGATGATGGTGTGGATGTGGTGAAAAGGGAACACTTACATCATTAGTAGGAATGTCAACTAGTACAACCACTATGGAAAAAAGCATGGAGATTCCTTAAAGAACTAAAAGTAGAACTACCATTTGATCCAGCAATTCCTCTACTGGCTACCCACTCAGAGTAAAATAAGTCATCATACGAAAAACTGACTTGCACAGGCATATTTATAGCAGCACAATTTGCAACTGCAAAAATAGGGAACCAGCCTAAATACCCATCAACCAATGAATGAATAAATAAAATGTGATATATATGAGCCATGGACTACTACTCAGCCATAAAAGGGAATGAAATAATGGCATTCACAGCAACCTGGATGGAGTTAGGGACCATTATTCTAAGGGCAGTAACCCATGAATAAAAAAACCAAATATTTTATGTTCTTGCTTATAAGCAGGAGCTAAGTTACGAGGTCACAAAGGCATAAGAATGATATAATGGACTTTGGGAACGCAGGGAAAAGGGTGGGTGCAGGGTGAGGGATAAAAAATTGCACACTGGGTATAGTGTACACTGCTTAGATGATAGGTACACCAAAATTTGAGAAATCACCACTGAAGAACTTATCCATGTAACCAAACACCACCTGTTCCCCCAAAACTATTGAAATTAAAAAAAAAAAAAAAAACTTATAGTGATGAAGGCATATTCATGGTTACCATGGGTGTTAAGAGTTGATGAAGAGGCCGGGCGCGGTGGCTCAAGCCTGTAATCCCAGCACTTTGGGAGGCCGAGACGGGCGGATCACGAGGTCAGGAGATCGAGACCATCCTGGCTAACACGGTGAAACCCCGTCTCTACTAAAAAATACAAAAAACTAGCCGGGCGTGGTGGCGGCGCCTGTAGTCCCAGCTACTCGGGAGGCTGAGGCAGGAGAATGGCGTAAACCCGGGAGGCGGAGCTTGCAGTGAGCTGAGATCCGGCCACTGCACTCCAGCCTGGGCGACAGAGCCAGACTCCGTCTCAAAAAAAAAAAAAAAAAAAGAGTTGATGAAGAGTACAACCATAATGGAGTAGCATGAGAATATTTTTAGGGTGATGCAACTCTCCTGTATTTTGATGGTGGCAGTGTTTTCTATAAATTTCTCTATGTGTTAATGTGCATAGAACTGCACACCAAAAGAGTCAGCATTACTGTGTGTTAATTTTACAAATAAAAAAAATTGAGTTTAGATCCAAATCCAGGTCTACTAAAGCAACAAAACAATAAAATGATTATATATCACATATCTTATACCTCTTTGCCCTTCCAACCTTACTAAATTCTTTCTTTTGTTCTCCCTGTCTGTAAAGTATTGGTCAGGGTTGGAAAATATTAAAACTTTTATAGCAGCCCCAAAATATTTTATAAGCATTTCCTGAATAATCTAGTTATAAAAATCATATTTAGAGCTCAGAGTATTTACCAATTTTCCTCTTTCCTTTTCCCACATTTCCATATTGCTTTTCAAATATAAGAAAATAAGAACTTCTCTCTAAACTTTTCACTGATGTAGACTATAGGGAAGAAAGTATATTAAAAACAATAGAAGAGAGGTAGAAATATTACAGTTTTAAAATTAAACTTAAAATGATTTAAGTTTCCTGAAATGTAAGCTGCTATCAATTTATGAATGGCTTCAATATATCTTTATAAATGCGGAGGAATATGCTAGCCAAAAAGTAGGAATAAGTCAGAGAAAAGTAGTAACCGCTTAAAAATATAGCAAAGCACAGTGGATAAATCAGTGCTATGATAGAGGGATGTCCCCTGCAAAACTCATGTTGAAACTTAATCTTCAACAAGGCAATATTGAGAGGTGGGGATTTTATGAGGTGATTGGGTCATGAGAACTCTGCCTTCCTGAATGAATTAATCCATTCAGGGATTAATGGATTAATGGGTTATCATGGGAATGGACCTGGTGGTTTTATAAGAAGAGGAAGAGAGGCTGAAGCTAGCAGGTGAACATACTCAGCTCCTTCTCTGTGTGATATCCTAAGCTGCCTTGGGATTCTTCAGAAAGTTCCACTAGCAAGAAGTTTCTCACCAGATGTGCCCCTTTGACCTTGGATTTCCCAGCTTCCATAACTGTAAGAAATAAATTTCTTTCATTTATAACTTATGTACTGCAGCTTCTGTTATAAACAACAGAAATGGACTAAGACAATCAGGGTTTCTCAGCTGTGACAGTTTTGATAGTTTGGGCTGAATCTTCCTTAGCCGGGGTGTAAAGGTTGTGTCCTATGCATTGTAAGATGTTGAACAGCATTCTTGTCTCTACCCAATAGATTCCAGTAGCCTTCCCCAGCACTTGTGACAACCAAACAGGTCTCCAGACATTGCCAAATGTCCTTGTTGGGATCAGTGAGGCAAAAATCACTCCCTGTTGAGAACCACTGGGATACACTAAGGGACTTAAAGGTCAAAGGTTTGAGTTCATTCTAACTTTCCCAATTACCAGCTCAGTGCTCTTGAAGAAATCATGTAACTTCCCTGACTGTAGGTCTCAAGCAGGACTAAAATAGGCAGAGTCAATATTATAGGAGTTCTGTAATATTCAAATAAGTCAATATACGAAAAATGAATTGTAAATGGTATTATAAGTATTAGTGAATGATAAGCATAAACTGTGACATAGAAAGCAGAGTTCTATAAGAGACAAGGCTAATATAAAGCAGTATGGTTCTTAACTGGGGGCAATTTTGCCCCTAGGAGACATTCAGCAATGTCTAAAGACATATTTAGCTGTCACAACTGGGGGAAGGTTACTATCAGCATCTAGTACGTAGAGGTCAGAGGTGCTCTTAAGTATCCTACAATGCACAGGACCGCCCCATAACAAGGAGGAATTATCCAGCCCGAAATACCAGTACTGCTGCAGTTGAAAACCCTGATACAAAGCAATGCCATTTGAAGACTTAGAGGGGGTTTCTCTTAGAGTAGCCCTATCAGGCAGAGACTTGACAGAAAACAATCATAAGAAATTAAGAGCAGTTTAAGGAGACCAGCAAGCGATATTGAGGAACCCAGGATTTAGCAATGGCTGAAAACTGTCACCTGCCCAGGCATAAGGTATCCAGGGTAGAGGCTTATTACCAGAGGCAGGGGAGAGCTAGAGTTGGAGCTAGGACAAGGAGGGCTAATTGACCAGAAGTTTGGTCACAAGGGCTACCAGAACTGTGGTGCTGAGGCAGGGCAGGAGCAGGGGAGAAATACCCCAATCTCTCTCCTCCTGACCTCGAGTCTCCCACTGACTTAATGGGAAGATAGAGGACAAGGCTGCCCAGGAATTGCAGGCTTCGGGCATTATGCCTCACACGGCATAGAGATGGACAAAGAGGAGCTGAGTATCTACAGAAGTGGTGTTGGGTGGAGGAATGACAAACAGAATAACCAGCAGTGTGGCTTTTCTTATTTTTTTTCTTAGCATGCACCTCAGATATTGAGAGCTAGTAAAGGACATAGCAAAAGAGACTAAAATCTACAGCATCAACCTTTGTGTGAGAAGTAAAATATTACTTCCCAGAATGGTCAACCAATCTTCTGGGTCACTGCCATACTTAGCAGTTCTAAACAGAATCCAAACTGATGCCCTAGGAACTCAAGGAACTCATGCCTTATCTGCAGCTTGATACTTCAAAATTAGCAGGAATCAGGAGAGTGGCTCGTATAAGGCTACTGAAAAAATTGTAGGATAGAAAGAGGACTGGGTTATAGTCAAAAGTCAGTGTTGAAAGCCACTTCCACTCTTCACTAGCATTGTGCCCTGGGTAATCCTCAGATTTTCCATCTGCAAATTGAGGAAATTGGGTTGAAATAATAGCAGAGCTGGAGGTAACTGGAGAGATCCTCTAGTTCCATGTGAACAATCCAAGGTCCTTAGGGGTGAGGAAAAATCATTGTTTATTCTAGCTGAAGCATTTCCAGAAACTGTGGCAAGAGCAAATCAAACCAATCCAAAGCCCCAAGCCAAAAGCCTTGTTAGCTGTGAAGACTTTCAAAGGGACAAAAAGTAAATTGCACAATCAAACCAACCATTACTAGCATTTCATTTTCTCATTTGAACATGTATTTATTGAATGGCAACTATATGCCGGGATTATCCCAGAGAGTAGAGCAAAGAGAGTCCCAAAGACATCATACACGAGCACTCTTTCTTGAGGAAGTACTCAACCATGTGAAAGAATTATTTGTTGTCTTCATATACTTGATCAGCTGGGTTTATACGTATATGTTTAATCAATTTAACATACTTTGCTACTGAAAAACTGGCATTCACTGATAGGAGGGGGACAGGAACCATTAAAGCCAGTGTTTGTGTCCTAGAAGGTTAGTCAATACAAAGATTGATGCTGTAGATTCTAGTCTCCTTTGCTATGTCCTTTACTAGCTCTGAATATCTGATGTGCATGCTAAGGGGAAAAATAAAAAGGCCACACTGCTGGTTACTCTGTGTTTGTCATTCCTCCAGCCAACCCCACTTCTGTAGATGCAACCCCCAAGTGAATCCTTGGGGATTTTGAGGTTGTGTGGTGAAGTTCTAAACCTGCTGGCTGTTTCGATGTTCTTCTGCATCTTCCCTAGCTACCCTCCACAAGTTCTTTCCTTTGCAGATATTTGAGAAGTTCTCCATATGAGTATAGAGTCCATCTGTGCCAGCCCAAGCCTCTTTAAAGGATTCTGACTATACTCCTCTTCTTTCCACATACTCATAAAGTTCTTTTTCCAGCAACTTCCTGTATTGTAATATTTCCATGTTCTAGGTAATAACTACATTCTTCTGTAATTCTTTGAAAGTCTTCCTCAAGTTTGCATCTCCTTCAGTAGTAGACAATTCAACTTCTGCAGAAGGTGTTTCTCAGCTTTCAAGTCTCCTTTCACAGTATCTTCTCTTTGACTTTTTCCTGCACACCTCCTATGACTCCCATACAGTCCACTGGGCATGCAGTCCTGGCTGGCCCAGCTTCTGCACCATCTGTTGCAGCTCTGCAATGTGCTACCTCTATGTGAGGGTCAGAACCGAGATCCAAATGGGCCAACCTTCTTGAATTTTGGGGACCTGATTGAACCTTTCTCATGTTATTCTTCTCAGCCATTTGTTGTTAAATATTTACCACCTCACTGGTCCTTTTATCTCTGAATTACCCAGGGATGTTGCTGAAAATTCAGAAGACTCAGGAAAAAGATGTTTGGAGTACTTCATGTTTATTTCATTGCAGGACAACACTTTCTAGTCTCCTTGCAACTCAGGTGGTCTTTAAGTGCTGTTCATAACCACGGAGTGTGAGAAAATGAGAATAACCAGTAAGATGTTTCTATTCCTCATCACTAAGACCAAGTTACTACAGTGGAGTTGGAATGATGCATTATCCCCATTTTTGCTGTGAGTTTTCCTCAACTACCTAGTCTTTAGCATTATACAAAATATCTGGGAGAGTCTTGGCCAGAAGCAAATATTTGATAAGCTGAGTTTCTGAAGAGCAGTAAGTTATACATTTGTATTGGTTCTCTGTTGCTGCATTAAAAACTACCCCTAAACTTAGTGTCTTAAAACAATAAATATTTGTTATCTCATACTTTCTTTGAGGTAGAATCAGGGAGCTGCCTGACTGAGCAGATCTGGTGTAAGATTTCCCTGAGGTTGTGGCCAAAATGCCAACCAGGGCTGCAGTCACCTGAAGGTTTGACTGGGGCTGGAGAAACCACTTCCAGAATAGCTCACTCACATGGCTGGTTGGTCAGTGCTGATTGTTGCAGGAGACCTCAGTTCCTCATCATGTGATCCTCTGCAGATATGAATATCCTCATAACGTAGCACCTGACTTTCCCTAGAGTGATCCAAGAACAAAACAGATCCTGCAATATTTTATTGACCTAGCCTCAGAAGTATCACCTGTCCTTTCCACAACATCCATGAATATCGGCAGGAAGAGTTCATCGAAGGTCATCTCGGGGCTATCTTAAATGGCATCTTGGGGCCTCCTTGGTCATTAGCCATGTCTAATGGCATTTGAGGTCTTCAATAAGATATATACCTAATTTAGTAGTAAAAATCATGCAGGAATATCTAAATATGACTTGCCAAGAATTGAATTTTAACCACCAGCTTACAAGGACTCACGAGGCTACCCCAGTATAACCAAATTCCACATGTTCCTGCAATTTCCTTTATCTCACGAAGGTAACTGGATTTCTAGAAGACCTACGCCTCAGTCAAATGACCTTGAAGCTGTTATATGTGCCTGTGGTTCAGTCTTAAATGCATGTCTCTTACATCCTTGAAGTTTGAGAAAAGTTTCCTATTTAGAAAAGCATTTTGGAATCAATATAGATTGCTATTCTGAGAAGCAAAGTAAATGGCAGCCTGTTGTAAAGTGTGGCGCCTCCCCACCACTCTCACTCTTGCTCCTGCTCCCGCCATATGATGTGCAGGCTCCCACCTCACCCTCCATCATGAGTAATACCAATACTTTTTTTTTTTTTTTTTTTGAGACAGGGTCTCACTCTGTCACTCAGCTAGAAATACAGCTGAGTGATCAGCTCACTGCAGCCTCAACCTCCCAGACTCAAGCAATTCTCCCACCTCAGCCTCCTAAGTAGCTGGGACTACAGGCACATAGCACTATGTCTGGCTAATTTTTAAACTTTTTTTTTTTTTTTTTTTTTTTTTTTGTAGACATGAAGCCTCACTGTGGTTTCCAGGCTGGTCTCAATCTCCTGGGCTCAAGTAATCTTCCCACCTCAGCTTCTCAAAGTGCTGGGATTACAGGCGTAAGCCACCATGCCTGGCCATCAATACTTTCTAAATTTGTTAAATTAGTTTGTTCACATAACACAGTACACACAGCAACCTCCATTTCCAACTGCATGTCTGTATACGTGTTACCATATTTCAGTTTATATGTAGTATTACCCACAATTAGATGGAGTTTATATTTTACCAAAACCCTGCATTCATTTCCCTTTTAGAGTATGCTCTATTACAGAGAAGATTTTTAAAGGCCATAATGTTCCAAAGGTACAACTGGTTTGCAAAAGATTTTTTCTATGTTCCACTGGAATGACACACAGCATAACAGGCTTTTAGCTTATGTGGTTTGGGGGCAGCATTTAAATAAGCCAAGTGGGAAAAGATAATAACTTTTAGTTGCAATATCAGATGGTGGTTTAGATTCAGCTTTTCACCTCAGTGTCATCCTGACATCATGTTGCCAGGCTGGCAGGCCTGCTGCCTATGTTTCCCAGATTCCTGATAACTCCACATTGTTAGAGCCTTTGTTTCCAATGTTTTTATGTGCTGCTTTAATGAGGTATTTATTCAGTATCTGTATTCATTCATTATCAAACTGCTATGAAGCAAAACCCAAGACTGGGTAATTTATAAAGAAACAGAGGTTTAATGGACTCACAGTTCCACATGCCTGGGGAGGCCTCACAATCATGGCAGAAGGTAAAGGAGGAGAAAAGTTATGTCTTACATGGTGACAAGCAAGAGAACCTGTGCAGGGGAACTGCCCTTTATGAAACCATCATATCTCATAAGACTCATTCACTGTCACGAGAACAGTATGAGAAAAACCCATTCCCATGATTTATTACCTCCTACTGGGTCCTTCCCACAACACATGAGGATTATGGGAGCTGCAATTCAAGATGAGATTTGGGTGGGGACACAGCCAAACTATATCAGTATTATTGAAGTTACCCAGCCACAATAAAGCATTCGGAATGCCCTATGGTTAGGTCACACCTATTTTCAGTTACCAACTAAAAGATCATGATACTATTTTTGAACTCTGTCTTTAAGAGCTTCAGCTTTGTTGTATAGCAGATACAATGTCACAGAAAACACAATGGAAACCTAAGATCTTAGAATCTGATATAATTTGAATATAAATCTCCACCAAATCTCATGTTGAATTATAATCTCAGTGTTGAACGTGGGGCCTGGTAGGAGATGTTTGGTTCATGGGGGCAGATCCCTCATGACTTGGTGCCGTCTTCATGAGAGTCAGTGGGTTCTGAAGACATCCGGTTGTTGTAAAGTGTGCTACCTCCCCCAAGTCTTGCCTTTGCTCCTGCTCTTGCCAGTTGATATGCTGGCTCTCGCTTCACCTTCCACCATGAGTAAAAGTTCCCTGAGGCCTCCCCAGAGCAGATGCCGGCACTATGCTTGTACAGCCTGCCGATTAATCCTCTTTTCATTATAAATTACCTAGCCTCAAACATTTCTTTATAGCAATGCAAGAATGGCCTAACAAAAAAAATTGGTACCAAGGAGTGGGGCATTGCTGTGATTAAACCTGAAAATGTAGAGGTAGCTTTGGAAATAGGTAATGAAAAGAGGTTGAAAGAGTTTGGAGGGCTCAGAAGAAGACAGGAAGATGAGGGAAAGTTTGGAATTTCTCACAGACTAGTTAATGATTGTGACCAAAATGCTGATGGTGATATGGGCAGTAAAGGCCAGATTGATGAGGTCTCAGATGGAAATGAGGAACTTACTGGAAACCGGAGCAAAGGCCACCCTTGTTATGCCCTAGCAAAACACTTGGCTGCATTCTGTTCATGCCCTAGTGATCTGTGGAAGTTTGAACTTCAGAGTGATGATTTAGGGTATCTGGCAAAAGAAATTTCTAAGCAGGAAAGTGTTCAAGATGTGGCATGGCTGCTTCTAATTGCCTATGGTCAGATGTGGGAGCAAAGAAATAAAGTTGGAATATATATTTAAGGAAGTAGAGCATAAAAATTTGGAAAATCTGTAGCCTGGCCATGTGTCAGAGAAAGAAAAAGCTTTTGCTGAAGAGGAATTCAAGCAGGCTGTGGAGCAACTACCTGTTGGAGATAATTGTATAACTAAAGGGTAGCCAAGTGCTAATATTCAAGATAACAGGGAAAAGGCCTCAAAGGTATTTCAGACACCTTCACAGCAGCCCCTCCCATCACAAGTCCAGAGGGCTAGGAGGGAAGAATAGTTTCCTGGGCCAGGCCCAGTGCCCTGCTGCCCTATGCAGCCTTGGGACACTGCTCCCTACATCCCAGCTGTTCAGCTGTGGTTCAAAGGGGTTCAGGTACAGCTTGGGCTGCCTCCTTGGAGAAAGCAAGCTATAAGCCTTGATAACTTCCATATGGTGCTAATCCTGCAGGTGCATGCAGAGTGCAAGAGGGAAGGCTTAGCAGCCTCTGCCTAGATTTCAGAGGATGTATGGAAAAGCCTAGGTGTCTAGCCAGAAGCCTGCTGCAGGGGCAGAGCACTCACAGAGAACTTCTAGTAAGGAAGTACAGGGGGAAAATGTGGGGTTGGAGGCCCCACACAGAGTCCCCACTGGGGCACTGCTTAGTGGAGCTGTGGAAAGGGAGCCACCATCTTCCAGACCCCAGAATGGTAGATCCACCAGCAGCTTGTACCCTGCACTTGAAAAAGTCACAGGCATTCAACTCTGATATGGTTTGGCTCTGGGTCCCCCCTCCAAATCTTGTCTCGAATTGTAATCCTCATGTGTTGAGGGAAGATTCTGGTGGGAGGTGATTGGATCATGGGGATGGTTTCCCCCATGCTTTTTTTATGATAGTGAGGGAGTTCTCATGAGATCTGATGGTTCAGAATTGGTGGTTTCCACTGTACTCTCTCTCCTGCCATCATTTAAGACTTGCCTTGCTTCCCCTTTGCCTTCCACCATGATTGTAAATTTCCTGAGTCTTCCTAGCCATGTGGAACTGTGTCAATCAAACCTCCTTTCTTTATACATTACCCAGCCTCAGGTAGAATCTTTATAGCAGTGTGAAAATGCACTAATACAAACTCCAACTCATGAGAGAAGCTGCAAGGGCTGAACCCTGGAGAGTCACAGGGCAGGGCTGCCCAGAGCCATAGGAGCACACCTCTTGCAGCAGTGTGCTCTGATGTGGGACATGGAGTCAAAGGACATTGTTTTGAAGCTTTAAGATGTAATGACTTCCCTGCTGGGTTTTGAACTGGCATGGGTCCTGTAACTCCTTTCTTGTAACCAATTTCTCCATTTTGGGATGAGGATGTTTACCCAATGCCTGTACCCTAATTGTATGTTGGAAGTACATAACTTGTTTTTTATTTCACATGCTCCTAGGTGAAAGAGACTTGCCTGGTCTCAGATGAAACTTTGGACTTTGAACTTTTGAGTGATGCTGAAATGAGTTGAACTTTTGGGTGACTATTGGCAGGGGATGGTTATCTTATGCAATGTGAGAAGGACATGAGATTTATGGGGCCAGGGAAGGAATAATATAGTCCAAATAGATGTCCCCACTGAACCCCTCATGTTGAATTATAATCCCCAGTGTTGGACGTGGGGCCTGAAGGGAAGTGTTTGTCTCATGGGAGTGGATCCTTCGTGTGTTGGTGCTATCTTTGTGATAGTCAGTGAGTTCTCATGAGATCTTGTTGTTAAAGTGTGTGGCACCTCCTTCCCCACTCTCTCTCTTGCTCCTGCTCCCACTATGTTAGATGCCTGCTCTCCCTTCACATTCTGCCATGATTTTAAACTTCCTGAGTCCTCCCCAGAAGCATATGTGGGTGCCATGCTTCCTATACAGCCTGAAGAATCATAAAGCAATTAAACTACCTTTCTTACAAATTACACAGTCTCAGGTATTTCTTTATAGTAATGCAAGAACAGCCTAATACAGAATCTAAATGAAGCAGCACTTGTAATCTGAAGGGCTTTCTTGATACAGCACCAATACCGAAGAAGTAGGCCTTAATTGACATCATGGCAAGAGGCCAAGCCAGAGCTTGTACATGCAGAGCAAGGCACTTAACAACTGCCAGACTGAGGTCGTTGGTACTTGTACAAGTTTAAAAGGTTAGTTTAGGATTTCCAAGCAAAGAGGGTTGTAACTCAAAAAAACTTAGACTCATGTGAAATGGTATAAACCACAGCATTCACTACAACAAAATTTAGTTAATTACATTTACCATACTTTGTTTTTCTGAGGAAATTATCTAATGAATTTCATATGCATATATTTAATTGGGATAGTTTAAGGATATTTTAAAAAGTCTAAATGCTGGTGAGTTTTCCTTGGGGAAATATAATCAAAGTTATGCCTCAATGAGAGTTGTAATTAGTATTACTTCCTAAACAAGCAGTAATTTCGGTTACAAAGGTTGAACAGCATTTTATAAAGAAAAGTAAAGGTAAATAATAACCCAGAACTAAGCAAACTAGTTATTAGCAAAGATACCCATGAGAAATGCTTAATGTCTATGAAATTTAGACACTTTGATCAATTATTAAATTTTAGTGAGAAACAAACTAGTCTGAGATACATTGCACTTCACATTCATTTTATTTATTTATTTATTTTTGCTTGAGGCAGTGTGTCGCTTTGTCATTCAGACTGGAGTGCAGTAGCATAATAACCGCTCACTCTAGCCTCAACCTCCTGAGCTCAAATGACACTACCACTTAGGCCTCCGGAATAACTGGGATCACAGGTATGTGCCACCATGCCTGGCTATTTTTATTTTTTGTAGAGACGGGTTGGGGGGTTGCCATGTTGCCTAGGCTGGTCTCGAACGCCTGGGCTCAAGTGGTCCTCCCACCTCAGCATCTCAAAGGGCTGAGAATAACAGCACGAGTCATCATGCCCGGCTTTCATGTTCATTTTAATTGATGCTTTCTTGAGGGAAGCAAGTTTAGAATTTTTGTAAAATTGAAGCGATTTGCCTGGATTTCTGTTTCATTTAAAAAAAAAAATAGAGAATAGGGAGTTGATATGTCTTTATAATTGAATACATTGGTAAATGCAGTAGAGCAGTTTACTGAAGCAATATAAAACCACACAACAAAAAATGTATTGCAGTAATTATATTAGGGTTTTTCCTGGGCATTTTTGCAATCAAATAAAATCTGTTCCACTGAAGGCTTAATCAAATGAAATCTTAGAGTGTAGCAAAACCTCACATACTGATTAAGAAGAGGTTGGTGGTGACACTGGTCTGATTTATCAAAATGCATGGATTATGGCTTGTACATAACTGTAATACAAAGCAAATGAAGTAGTTTTAAAGACATGCTGTGTGGCAGGAGACAGCATGCTGTTTAAAGAACAGCAGACGAGGAGTGAAAAGATGAACCATTTGTCCTGGTTTCATTGTGTTCTAGCTTGTGACCTTGGACAAATGTCATTATTTCAGACTCACATTTTTGTTTTGTAGAACTGGTATAAAAATACTTTCTTTGCCTGTCTCACAGGGCTGATGTGATGAACAAATGAGATAATGTACATAGAAGTATTTTGTAAACTCTTAAATGCCGGACCAAAGTAGGTATTGTTGTATTCAAGTATATGCAATAGCAACCTAAGCTAATAAAGAGTTACCTGGTGCTGATCCTCAGGGAACTTACTTTAATGAATACTTGACTATGATTTAAATTTAACACATCAACTGTACAATTACTGCTTACTGAGCGTTCAAAAGTTGTTTCTCTTGAGTAAGCCATTTTCTCATGGTCTTTCATTTTTATTAGTGAATACGACAATCTCTTTATGCATTAAAAGAACAAAAGAAAATTCCAATGAACTACCTATCCCTATAGTTTTATCAATTTATTTATAAACTGAATTGTTACTATGTCCTAAATCTACAGTAGATAACCTGGTTTGTCTTTCCTTCAAAGAACTTTGACCAACAGGGACATAAATCATGATTGTACATAACTCTAATAATAGAAAGTAAATGAAATAATATTTATACGAACAGCCCCAAATTCTGTGAATACTCAAAGGAGAGACTTTATTTCTACAGAGAGATTTAGAAAAGTTTTATACAGAAGGTGGAATTTCATTAGGTGGATTTGGTTTAATAGCGTATCTCAGAGAAACAGATATAAAACGCACAAGTTAAGAGTATGACTACCAGTCTAATTTGGCTAGGAAACACATTGCATGAGAGGAGTAGAGGGGAATTACAGCTAGATCAGGAGGGATTCTGAAAGCAAAACCAACAAGAAGAGAAGAGGGACATTTCCTTTTACCTTAGGAGTCTGTGTTTTATCTTTTTTCTCTTATAACAAAAGCAATGCTCACAAAACAACATAAGCAAAAGGAGAAAATCATTTAAATTTAACAATAACTCTGTCATGTCCTAATCCTCACTTTACAGGTTAAGAAATTCAGTTTAGAGGCCGGGCGCGGTGGCTCACGCCTGTAATCCCAGCACTTTAGGAGGCCGAGGCGGGCGGATCACGGAGTCAGGAGATCGAGACCATGCTGGCTAACATGGTGAAACCCCGTCTTTACTAAAAAAATACAAAAAATTAGCCGGGCGTCGTGGCGGGCGCCTGTAGTCCCAGCTATGTGGGAGGCTGAGGCAGGAGAATGGCGTAAACCCAGGAAGCGGAGTTTGCAGTGAGCGGAGATGCGCCACAGCACTGCAGCCTGGGCGACAGAGTGATACTCCATCTAAAAAAAAAAAAAAAAAAAAAAAAAAGAAGAAGAAGAAATTCAGTTTAGAGAGGGTCAGTATTGTCCAGCCTCATTGTCATAGACTGGATTGTGTCCCTCTCTAAATGCATATGGTCAAGCTCCAACCTCCAATGTGATAGTATTTGGAGATGGGGCCTTTGGGAGGGTATTATTATAGGTTTAAATGAGGTCATAAGTGTGGGGCCCTCAGGCTGGGCTTAGTGCCCTGCTCTTATAAAAAGAGACAGCAGCGTCCCCCCACCTCTCCTCTAACACAAAGAAGAAGTCATGTGATCACAAGCCAGAAGGCAACCAACTACAAACCAGGAAGAGAGACCTCACCAGAAACTGACAATGCTGGCTCCCTGATCTCATACTTCCAGCCTCCAAAACTATGAGAAGAGGAATGTCTGTTGTTTAAACTGTCCGGTCTATACTATTTTGGTTATGGAGCTGACTAATACACTCACGTATCTGATAAGTGTGAGTTAAAACTGAGGTTCACACTTTTAATCACGACATTAAATAAAAATAACATAATCTATTCCCCAAAGTTTAGGTGAATAATAATAGCTGCTAAACAATGCTTTAAACGTCTTAACTCATTATATCTTTAAGTTATAAAGTTGGTTTTGTGATTATTTCTTAATATATGAATACAATAACTTAAAAATACATTATAAAAATAAAATTCAGACCAGGCACTGTAGCTCATACCTGTAATCCCCAAACTTTGGGAGGCCAAGACAGGAGGATGGTTTGAAGCCAAGAGTTCAAGACCAGCCTGAGCAACAAAGTGAGACCTGTTCTCTACAGATTTGTAAAAATTAAGAAAGAAAATAGTCAAAGGCTGTCCACTTGTAGTCCCAGCTACTTGGGAGGCTGAGGTGGGAGGATCACTTGACCCAGGAGGTTGGGGCTATAGTGAACTATGACCGTGCCACTGCACTCCAGCCTGAGTGACAGAGTGAGATTCTGTCTTTAAAAAATGAAATAAAATAAAGCTAAAAAAGATGAAATTCAAACCTCAAAGCAAGCAATAGGGAACAATTAATTGCTCAAGTTGAAATACTCTTTTACAATCACAGTTTGGATTCAATATACATAGTCTTACTATACAAAACTCTAAGTGGAGAGTTTCATTTTGTTTTTGATTTGTTTTGTTTTGCTTATAATTAATTCCTAAGTTGACAGTGTTCCTAGCACAAAATTACTATAATCTCATGCTTTGGATAACCCATGGTGAAAAATTATAATGGTCTTGAAATATAAGAACTTGAATGTATGACAGGCATATCCATAGGCGACATGACTATGAAGACTGCCTGGCTCTAAAAAATGTTTATTTGTTTAGAAACCTAAAGTTGAAGTTTTGCGAAAACAGTCACAATGGGATACTTGACTATCTGGATATTCTGAAACACACATAGCCATCACACATTATTAATGATCTATCTAGAGAATAAATTAGCTTAGTTAAGTAAAGAGCCAATCACAATGGAAAAATTGCCAAAGAGGAAAGATTCCCACTTACTTATCAACCTGGAAGGATCATAAAAGACCAAGAAAAGTATAATCCGTGGCAACTGAAAAAATAATATAAAGGAATGAGAGAAAGGACAGTTCAAATAAAATGGCAATAGCTTTGAGAAAGAACAGTATGAAGGATCAATTCAAACTGAATAAATGTAAGATTTACTTACTCAAACCCACTTCTCCCTTCAAGATTTCTTCCACCTCCCTACAAATTTCATACATCCTTTGGTCTGTTTATGTTTTTTAATCTCATAATTTTATCTTATGTCATCAAAATGTTTTATTTTGTTTCAGAAAGGCAACTATTTTAATTTTGAAAAGAAAATCTCATACCAGACCATTTCTCCAATCCTACAAAAATAGTTTTTAAAAGTTATATAATAACAACTATAATACTTATGCAAATTTTACATCTGATCCATCTTTTGGTGTGATACGAAGTATAATCAAACATGTTAAACCCCTAGAAATTAATTACACATTCAATAGTATCCATCAATAAAGTGAATCTCTAACATCCATAAAATGCATTTAATAAATGCATGGAGTGTTGTCTTGTTAGCAAGATCAGATTAATCATAAAAGGAAATATTAATATAATAGTATGAATTATAGAGATGTCTTCAAGTAATGGATACAATAAAAAACTTCCTGCTTTCCAACCTAAAGTCTAAAATACTCAAGGTAAGACAAAAGGAACAGCATACAGAGACCCCAATAACTCCTTTGGTAAAAAGATTGTTTTAGAAAATCTGGCATTCATCTGCTGGCATGTGAGATTCCTCGTACTGAACCCCAAGATTAAGCAGACCTACTGGTCAGCCTGAAACTGAGGAGACCTCCCTACCTGCAGAGGAGGGGCATGTCCCTGGAGGTGCAGAGCCAAGATTAACTCTTTACAGGCAGTTAGCTCTTAAGAAAAAAAAAGGAAAGGCAAGATCTCAGTGACCCATGACTGTGACTTTCTTTCAAGCTCAATCATTATTTCTATCTGAAAGAGGACAGATTGGTTAGGAATGTTAAACTGTGTGATGTGGAAGGAAACACCAGAATTTAGGAAAAAGTGTTTCCCTGCTCACAGTATATACGCTACAATAATTTTTGAAATATAATCTTACTACATGATGCCTAAATCATCAACCCAAATAGTTCATCTAGTCCAGGTCCCTACTTTCTATATCATGTGAAAGGCACCTATTCTTTTTTTTTTTGAGACAGAGTCTTGTTCTGTCGCCCTGGCTGGAGTTCAATGGTGCAATCTTGGCTCATCACAACCTCTGCCTCCTGGATTCAAGGGATTCTCCTGCCTCAGCCTCCCAAGTAGCTGGGATAACAGGTGTGCACCTCCTCTTCTATCTTACTGGCACTCCAACAACAAATATTTAGTGACTCCAAAGGTGTATTAAAAAATAATCAGACCACCTCATACCTACTATGGTGTCTTTAATAAAACACAGAAAATAACAAGTGTTGGAGAGGATGTGGAGAAATTGGACACTGGTGCATGCTAGTGAATGTGTAAATTGGTACAACCACTGTGGAAAACAGTTAGACAGTTTCTCGAGAAGTTAAACACAAAATTACCACATGATCCCACAATTCTATTCTTAGATAGATGTGATGGTTAATTTTATGTGTCAATGTAGCTAAACTATGGTGCCCAGTTATTTGGTCAAACACTAGTCTAGATGTTTCTGTGAAGGAATTTTGTCAACGTGATTAACATTTAAATCAGTATACTGTGGATAGATGGACTTCATTCTGTTAGCTGAAGCCTTAAGAGCAAAGACTGAGGATTCCCAAAGGAGTAAGAATTCTCCTCAAGACTGCAACATGGAAATCCTATCTGAGTTTCCGGTCTTCTGGCCTGCAGAATTTAAACTCAAGATTCCATTGTGAAAGTTGTCAGAATCAAAATGGAGTCACTTATGTCAAACCCTAACAAAAAAATAAATAAATAAAGCCAGGAGACTAAGGTGGGAGGGCACTTATGCACACCTACCTATGATAAGAACTGTTACAGAGACTCTCTGCAGGGCTCTTATGTACAAATGCCTTTACAAGAACTTTTGCCAAGTACATTTTAAACTGCAGATTGCTACATGAGTCACAAGGACAGCTAGCCAGATGCGTAAGGACACTTGCCTGATCCACTGTCTTCGTTAATGAACTGGCATCAACTCCTGTGATAAGCCCCTGGAACCAATATTCTCTTTGTTTTAAAACAACTTACTGCATACTTTCTCTCTTTTGCCTTTAAAAGCTTTTCCTTGTCTCAACCTCTTTGGATATGCTTATGATTTCCATAGCCTGCATATTACAGATTTGCAAATCTTCTGTGCAACACTGAACAAACTCATTAGCTTTGGAGAATCTCTTTCTGTTATTTGGTTGACAGCATCAACACTTGCCTGCACTTATCAGCCCCCACAATCATGTGAGCCAATTTCTTAAAATGTCATCTCTTTCTCTCTGATATTAATTGGTATGATATATATATATATTGTGCATCTACTTCATATAACGGTGGTGCTAACATTGCATTTGTGTTACACTAATGATTTTTGGAGTGGTTTCCCATGCAATGCTTTCTTTGAATTGTTTAAGTCCTAGGAGGTGGCATGAGAAATTGGAGGCTCAAAGCAATAATTTGTCTAAGGCTACTTTTATTAAGTGGCAGCCTGGTCACTTCTCATCTCAGCCTCCATGTTCCATATTTCTATTTTAGATTAGAATTCATTTTATAGTCTGTCTTGGGTAATCAATTCAAGCCCTTTCATTTCAACGTGGGCTGTTGACCCAGTATCAAGTTCTGAAATACTAAATAGTCAAAGTTATTTTACAACACACTAAATTTAAAAATCTATTTGCATCATATAGTTACTTTGCATAAATAGAAGATTTTAATTTAGCTGAATACATGCTGCAGGATTTTATGAACTATGACAAGTAAATTTTTGGTTCACGGAGATACAGGTTGGAGTAATAGCAATCATTTTTGACATTTTTATTACCAATAATTCTTTTCTGTCTAGAACTAAAATTAGAAGTTTCAAACCAGCCCCAATTCTAACTTTTACCTGCTGTATAATCTCATGCAAGGCCCATTATCTCTAGCCCTGGGTCAATATGAGAGGGTCAATCATTTCTAGGATCTTTTCTAGCCGTGGCAGTTTATAATTCCATTATCTATTTCACTTTGGAAGGCCTGTTCAATAACTCTAAGTAAGTTTGCTCTGTTTAGACTTTGCACACAAATAACCATATTTTGTATTTTTATATGGAATATACAAAAAGGCCCAGGATGTGTTTCTGTAAAAATTACAGGTGTGGAAAAAGTATTCAAAGTCTTTATCCCAAGGGTTTCTTCAACACTCCAAATTATATACCAGATAGGGTTTTTGCTTAGTAAAATCTCTATATGTATTGTATCACAACATTTTTTCTTGCAATTTTTTAACACATGCATAGTCAACAGGACTGTTAATCCATGTGTTTTTCATTTATTTGTCTTTAGCTCATATTATTATACAATTCATAATAATGTACAAATCTCTTTCAATGTGTAAAGGTGTTTTACATAATTCTGATTTAGAAACCAAAGTAAAAATCTTGTGAGAGTAATTAACTCAAATCCTCTTCTAACTTCTATACTCTCTCAGAAGGATCAAATACAATGGGAGATAAAACTTGCCAAAATCTGTTTTCTCTTTTCTTTAACACATGTGATTTTCAGAGGTGGTCAAAGCAATTTCTCTTTCTCAAGCCATTTTTCCTCTATCTCAGCATGCCAAATACCAGAGGCTTTGCTATAACCAGTGGAAGCCTTTTTTTTTTTGTATCTTAATATTCCAGTAGAACTTTTTCAAAGAAATATTTTTAAGCCGTAGTCATTTTAAAACAAATCAAAAACAAAACAAAAAAAAATAGAGCAAAGTAAATCAAGAGTAAGAAGCTTATTTAAAGTTCACTTTTTAAAACAGAGTTCAGTATTATGAAGAGTCAATATAAATAAGTATGACTAAATTAGTAATTAGTTGGGTAGCCTAAGAGGACATGACCAAGGACACCAGGCACAGTCACCACAGTGACGCCACAGTGAGAAATCTCTGAGAATAGAATTGTGTGCAATACTTGGGATAGAATGTAAAAATGTGACATTGATAAATATTTTTGGTGAAATGTTAAGGATGTGTTGAGTAATAACAATGCATGCAATTTTGTAAACTCACTCTCATATCTCATTGAACTTCACTGGATTTTTCTCATTTATGGTGGACTTCTTCAACAGTGATTCTTCTCCCCAGTTCATGTCAGCAAATATTCACTGAATGGCAGATATGTGCTCAGTATTTGCTGATGTCCACTATTATCTATTATTAACAAGCACTGCGTTAAGTTTCCAAAGATACAAAAATGCAAAAGCCACAGTTTCTGTATTTCAGGAATGTACAGTCTCATAGGGAAATATATAGCGTCAAGTTTGATATATCCTCAAAATACCAAATCTGAGCATCCTTAGGATCTGTTTCTCATAGAATCTCCAAGGAACACTATGTGGGGAACGTGACCCTCCAAGATTATATGGCCCAACTCTCAAATTGTCCATAACTTGTTATGGATCTGCCTTCTAATAATTAAACCACATTCTGTATCCTTTTCCTTGGGTTATAAGTTCCTTAAAGTTAACATTTATTTATACACCAATATCTTAGGTATAGAGGTTTTCTTGTTCTAAGATTATCCTCGTTTCTGAATCTTGGCCTTTGTTAATGAGTTTCCTCCGTGTAAGTGTCAGAGCTATGAGGGTAAACAGTGTTGGAATCTTCATTAGTACGTTCACAAGCTTTAGTATGCACAGAATCAGTGGAGAAATCTGGAGACTGGCTGCTTTGGATCTACCCCTAGAATGCAGCTTTCTTAGGTTTGCAGTACAGGAAATTGGAATAAATGCCTTGGAAATGTCAATAAATGCCTTTGGAGTTTCCTACATACGTGTGTCCAAAGGCCACACTTTGAGAAACCTTCTTCTATGAAAATGTGTTTCAGCCTGAATAGGAGTTAGAGAAGACAGCTCCAGCTGATGTTTCTTTGTTGTAATAAAATACATTCATTAAGTGTAGTTGCTTGAACAGTGTCATAAGGTCCAACTCTCCCTCCTAGATGTGGGAATTAATTTCAATCCAGCTCATAGTTCTTTGGAATGGAATTGAGAATTAAACTTTTGAATTAAGCTCCTCATTTTGTCTACCAGGCAGCTTTTTCTTCTAACAGTGTTACGAGGCCTCACATGCATCAGTGAGACTCTATTATCCTTTGGGTAGAACCATAAACAAATATAATGTTAGTAGCTTTTATAGAAATATCATTCTGGAAAGAAGAATGGAAAAGCTTATTTTAGAGGTTAAAATAACAAGTGCATTGACCAGTATTTTTTCCTGTATCTTTAGAAATAAGTGAGTGGGGCAAAGGCTGAAATCTGTGAGTTAAAAGAGGCCGGCCAGGCGCGGTGCTCACGCCTGTAATCCCAACACTTTGGGAGGCCGAGGAGAGCAAATCATGAGGTCAAGAGATGGAGACCAGCCTGGCCAACCTGGTGAAACCCCGTCTCTACTAAAAATACAAAAAGTAGCTGGGCGTGGTGGCAGGCGCCTGTAGTCCCAGCTACTTGGGAGGCTGAGGCAGGAGAATCGCTTGAAAGCAGAAGGCAGAGGTTGCAGCGAGTTGAGATTGTACCACTGCACTCCAGCCTGGGGAATAGAGTGAGAGTCCATCTCAAAACAAAACAAACAAACAACAACAACACACACACACAAAAGAGGCTGGAAACCCATGGAAAGTGAAAGCATCGGCACTTTCAGCAATGCTAAGAGTCACTGGAACTATTTACTTAGCATTCTAACTGTTTATTTAGCATCCATATATCGTCTCTCCTTCTGCAAATGAAGAATTCCTGAGGACAAGGAGCTTTGCCTGTTCTTGGTCCCCTGGGGTGGCTTATAGTGCTATCGTGCTTGGGACCACAGTGTTTTATGATGCCATCAGCCTCAAATCCTGGACTAGGTGTCTCCTTGGCAGGCACCATGAAGGCAACTGCTGCAACAGTTTCAGGAGACGTCACGCAGGCCTCTGGCATCCTCTGTCCACTCACAGGGGGCAGGGTAAAGCTCTTCATCCACAGAAAAAGCGAGGGTCATACTGCTCCTCTGGCCCTGAGGCCACCTGGCCTGGTTAGGAAGCTGTACAAATCTGTCACCTCCTCTCCATTCCTACCATGCTGGTCTCCTCATGTTTTATCTGAATTACTGAACATCTTCCTAACCACCTCCAGTCGGCCGGCTCCCAATCCATTTCTCAGACAGAATGGACCTTTTCTGAAACAAATTTGACCACGTGAATGATTCCCTTTAGCAATACCACATCACCGTCACCACCGTTTCTTCAATTTGGAGAAGTAGAAGATTCTGTTGGAGATCCACTTAAAGATACAGGTGCCTGGTCCTACCCCAGACTTATAAAATCAATCTCCAAGCGTTGGACCTACAAGTCTGCATTTTTAAGATGTTCACCAGGTGATTCTAATGCAAATACTTTAAGAGAAACACTAAAGTTTAGTTTCCTTAACATGCTATATAAGATAACTCTATAAGAAAAATGCATATTTTCAAGTGCCTCTCCAACCTAATCTCCTGGGAGGATCTGGCTACCATTGCAGCAGGAATGACAGTTTGTAGTTCCAGGAGTTCTCATGCTGGTTTCTGTATTCCTTCGTCTTTACTGGGGGCTGCTGCACACAGTAGTGCAGGTTGCGCACTGGACAACTCCAAGGATTGCCATTCATGTTGTAGCTGGAGTGATGGATGCCCTGCCTTTGTTTTGTGTCTCCAATGCTGGGAATACTCATTTGTTTTCTTTTTGACTGACTTAGTCCCTGGTTATCTTGTAAGATACAGTCTGGCACCATAGTTTTTTGAAATCCAGGAATATTTGTGCATAGCTGTCTTATCACATCTGTCACATTGTATTTCCATGTTATTTTTGTGCATTTGTATTTTCTAGCAGATGTAAACAATTTGAGTGCAGGTTGTTATATATCCACTTACCCTCAGGGTCAAGTCTAGGCCCAAAGCGGGCAACCAACTAAGGCTCATAGAATGAAGGAATAAAATTTGATGATTTGGCCAACTTTTATTCATTCATTCATTCATTCATTCATTCATTCATTCATATATTCACTCATTCATGTGAAACTCTATATGTCTTAGAAAATTTATCCTATGTGTTTATATTAAAATGTAACAATTTAAAAGCCATCTAGACAAATTATACATTTTAAGTCAATTTCTGTATTTTTAGAATGTTTTAAGTAGCAAGTAAGAAAACTGAATGGTCTGAAATAACAAAGACATTTACTAGGTCTCATAGAAGGATATTCTATGGTATGGCGCAGTTCAGGTTTAATCCAGCAGTTTATAAATGTTATCAAGGCTGAGCTTCCCCTCTGCTATACATCCATCCACAGCATCAGTTGATTCCTCTCAACTGTGGTTATGGGATGGCTGACTTTTTCATGTCCCGTGAAGCCACAGCCTCTAACAAACGCTTCTTGTGCCAGATTGGGTCATATGTTCATGGCTGTGCTAATTCCTATTAAAGATGATGAAAAGACCTTGTAACTGAGCAGGCCCTCTCTTAAACTAAGGTCAATTCTCCAATTCTCCCAAATGCAACATAGTATTCAGTGGAGAGGTATGGTTTGGATACGTGGGAGACAACCTCATTATGCACTACAAGTGCCTGAATGTAAATACTGCACACCGGAGGTCAATCTGCACTGACCATGGCAGCCGTGTTCTCTGAGATGCACAACTCTGCCACACTGTGAGCAGGAATACAGGAAGAGAGGAAGCCACGGACATCAGGTATCTCAGTTGTTCCTCTTTCCCCATCTTATTTTCAATTTAGGGTAAATTCGTGGTTTGACAAATACACCTGCCAAACAATTCCAAGAACTAGCGATTTGTCAGCAAGTCGGAATCACAGTATTCTTACTTCTGGCCTTGAGAGACTTCCTCTCAGCACAGGCAAAGTTAGCTGGATGTAATGAGAGCAAGGCACAGGCGGCCCGAGCGAGGAGTGGGATGATAAAGAGAGAAGTGGTCCTCATTAGTCTAGAACTGAGTGTCATTGTGGAGTAAACCACCACCTGCTGCAGATAATCTGCTCCCTTTCTAGGGACGATGAGAAGTTCCTGGAACTTGTGTGAAGTGAGGACAATTCCCAGAGCAGAATGAGTAAACCACTGGGAATTCAACCACAAGAGCAAAGCACAGAGCAGCCCCTGCACAGGGTTTTCAGTTCTATGCGTTTCTCCTTCTCTCCAAAGATTAAAGCCGGGGAAGATTCATTTTTAGGTGAGAAACTATTTTTCTCACCCTGGTATGTGCTGAAAATCTGCCATCTCTTACCATCCTTCCATTTCATGTTCATGTGAATTCAACTTTTTATCAACCCATCTGGCCAAACCCAAAATCTCGTTAGTTTATGATGTTTACTATATCATGGCTTTCAGGTTTTTCTAGGTTCATTTTGACTTTTTGTTGGCATTTTACTTCCGTAATCATTATTTTCCATGGTTCCCATTCAATTTCTCCTTACTCAGAATAAGAGTGAAAAAAGATGGAAAATTATATTTTCCTGTCTTGTCTCACCTTTCTTCTTGCTATTAGTGTTCAAGAGTCTAAGTTTCAAAGAGGAAAGGCACCTCAAAACGAATATATAAATGGTATTTTAATAACTTCCATGTGCCAGGTACTGTTAGAATAGAGGCTGAAAAAATATGTATACTTATATTTATATATATTACATACAAATTAAGAGGTATATGTATCATTTAATCCTCACAACAATCATAATATATAAACATTATTATAATATATTTTATTATTCCTCATTTTCTGATGAGGAAACATAGGATAGAAAGGTGATGTTTCTTACCCATACCAGGCTAGAAAGTGACAGAGACAGGAAGCAACTCCACAGAGCCAAGTTTCAGAGCCCATGGTCTCAGAGCTAATCTGTGCTGTGCCACCATTTAGGTTTTCAACAGTGGACCTTCACCACCTCTCCTAAGAGGGCCGGCTTTGTGTAGTTGGCAGTGTCACTTCCCAAATGTCCCCACCTGTCCCTTCCTCCATTCCTCTGTCCCACATCCTTCAGCCATCCAGCAGTCCTCACTGAGTGCCTACTCTTGCCAGGCCATGTGCTAGGCACTGGGGATGTGAGGGAAACTAAACCAACAGGGCTCCTGCTTAGCCCTCGTGAGCCATGTGTTCTCCAAGCCAACCACGACAGACCCTAGTCACGAGTCCTTCTTCAAACATCACCCCTTAGCCTTCTCTTCCTTAAGCAGAACATTCTCAGTTCTTAGAACATTTCTGTTGTTGCGAAGGGAATGCTGGAGTTACAGTAGTTTTCTGTACCCTGAAGGCACCCAAAGAATATGCACAATCTGTGGGAGAAGTTAATAGAAATTAATATGTACAATCTGTGGGAGAAATTAAACCTACGATTATATGAATAGCCAGATCTTCATCCTGAGGATGTCAAAAGTTAGGGGTAGGGATTTTTTAAAGTGTTCTATGGAACAACTTGCCTGGTTTAGGAATTCCCTCCTACACACTGTTTTATTTTCATAAGGTGGAAATTTCGCACATTCATCACTTGAGTTTTTATTTTCTTTGAAATATAATCTTTATGATAGAATTGAGTTATATAGTACAATAAAAATGACAGTGAAACATCAGTCTGTGGTCTGTCCTCTGACAGTCAAGTTCACGTTCATCTCTCCATTTGTCTTGTAGAACTTCATTCAGTACATTACCGTGAAGCACCAATGGAGACACGGAAATAGGATATAAGAGACTATAAGGAGGATGATTATAATGTTCTAGAAATAGTTCAAGTCCCTAGGTCACTTCTGAGGCCCTTATTGTTCTGCCCACTCTTTACCCTTTGACCTTATCTCCACCTTTGACCTTAACTCTTGCCCTTGCCCACAGATACCCTTCACTCTAGCTGTGCAGAATCCATTGCACTTCTTCAGGTGGGGCATGTTGTTGTTGTTGTTTTGGAGACGGAGTCTCGCTCTGTCACCCAGGCTGGACTACAATGGCACAATCTTGGCTCACTGCAACCTCCGCCTCCCGGGTTCAAGCGATTCTCCTGCCTCAGCCTCCCAAGTAGCTGGGATTACAGGTGAGGGCCACCACACCTAGCTAATTTTTTTTTTTAATTTTTAGTAGAGGTGGGGTTTCACCGTGTTAGCCAGGATGGTCTCAATCTCCTGACCTTGTGATCCTCCTGTCCTGGTCTCCCAAAGTGCTGGGATTAAAGGCATGAGCCCTGGCACGTGGCCAGGATGTATTGTTTTATGCCTCCAAACTTTGTTCAGCTGCTCCCTCTTGCCTCAAGGCCCAGCCCTTCACCTAGCCTATTTCTAAGTTATCCTTCTACACTCAGTTCAAGTCTTCACTGACCCCAAGTCCAATCTAGATACTTCTTTTCTACGGCCCCTTACAACCTATTTTTAAATCCATTTTAGCAATTCTCATGCTGCCCTATGGACCCACTCCACTATTCAGTGAGATTCCTAACATGGAGGACATCATAGTGATCATTTCTTTCTTTTGTTTTTTTTGAAGATTTGAGGTAAAAATTTTATGACATGTGTAGTAAGTGTTCATAGTAATTTAGGTCTCATAAAACCCTGCCTCTCCACACAGTATCCTCTTACTCAGATGATAAAACTTGAATGCAACTCCGTGTTCTGTCACAGACAATCGAAATCTGAGGATTCAAAAGAACACCCTTGCCTATTTCCGAGCAAGCACAGTCACTGCCTGTTCATTTCTGTATTTCCAGTTCCTGCTTCACAACAGATGCTCAACAGATGTTTATTGATTATGAAAAGGATCCCTGAAAAGCTTTCTCCTGGAATTAGACTCTCAGCCCTAGAATAGAGCAAGCCTGCAGAAATGAGAACTGGGGCTTGAAAGTCCTCCATAACTGGGTTGAAGAGAAACCCTTTTCCTGTAATCTTAACATCAGAAAGCACAACTCTTCCCTCTTAGAACTCCTAGGCATTCTATTCCAAGCATTCATCTCTTCCTGTCTTCTAACATGCAAATATATGCATGAGCCCTCATGGCCCTTAGGCTGAAATGTCCTTAGATTGACTATCAGTGTGCTGCACACACCCAGGACAGGCATTGTCCCTAAGAAATATTCCCCAGGTTTCTATAACTTCACAACAAACTCAAGCACATTACCTGATCATATCCCTTTATTCCTTCTTTTCCTTACCCATTGCGTACCTATCTTACTGTATTCTGCTTTTTAGTAAATGCTAGTTTTGATCAGCTTCTCATTTTAGAATAGTTTTAGATTTACAGAAAAGTTATGAAGGTAATGCAGAGGGTCCTCATATACCCCACATCCAGCTTCCCCTATGATTAACATTTTACATTAAAATGGTATATTTGTCACAAGCAATGAACCAATATTGATATAGTATTGTAAACTAAGTCCCATACTTTATTCAGGTTTGCTTAGGAGGGGTGTGTGCGTGCGTGTGTGTATGTGTACTGCTTTTTCTGTTCCAGGATCCCATATAGGATACTATATTATGTTTTGGCTCCTCTTGGATGTGGCAGTTTCTTAGACTCTTTTTTTTTTTTTGGATGACTTGAAATTTTAAGGAGTATGGACCAGGTATTTTGTAGAATTTGTCTGTTGTTTTCTCAGGAGTGTGGGTTCAGCAGAGGCAGACACAGAGGTAAAATGTAGCTCTCACTGCATCATATCAAAGATATATACTATCAGTACGACTTATCACTGATGATGTTAGCCTTGATCACCTGGCCGTGGTATGGTTGTCAGGCTTCTCCACTGTAAAGGTACTCCTCCACTCCTCTCCATAATGCCTTATTTTTATTTATTTATTTATTTATTTTTTGAGACAGAGTTTCACTTTTGTTGTTCAGGCTGGAGCGCAATGGCACAATCTCGGGTCACCACAACCTCCGCCTCCCAGGTTCAAGTGATTCTCCTGCCTCAGCCTCCCTAGTAGCTGGGATTATAGGCATGTGCCACCATACCTAGCTAATTTTATATTTTTAGTAGACAGGGTTTCTCCATGTTTGTCAGGCTGGTCTCGAACTCCTGACCTCAGGTGATCCGCCCACCTCGGCCTCCAAAGTGCTGGGATTACAGGCATGAGCCACCACTCCTGGCCACCATAATGCACTCTTGAGAAGGGAGTTAATATATGCAGCACACACTTATGGAGAGGAGAGTTATGATCCACTTCCTTGGGAGTAGAGTACATAAATTATTTGGGATTCATATTCATGTAAGTACAGATTCATGAATATTTATTTGACATTTTGGTTTATAATCCAATACTACTTTATGTATTTCGTTTGCTCAAGTTGTTTCAAATTTGATCATTGGGAGCTCTTTCCATTGGATCCCATTCCCCTCTGTTATGTTCCTATCAATGGGTTTTGGTTTTTGTTGATCATGTCCTCACTTTTCAGGTACTAAGAGATGTTCCAGGTTCATACGGTATATTTCCTATCCCAGTCCTGGATCAGCCATTTCTCTAAGGAGCCCTGTTTTTTAGTTTGTTTGTTTGTTTCCATTTCTGGGAATGGCATTAGAAACCAAGATGTAGGTATTATAGATGCAATCTCTGTGTTGAATAGTTAAAACTTCTGTAACAGTTGTTAATTTTTTACAGACTAATTTTTTCCCCCAATTTTAAAAGAGAACTTTACTTTTTCTGGGCCAAACTCCCACTCAGTTTCATGTAGAACCTGGAAGGATGGGTGGTCCCCATTTAGTAGACTTCTGGCCACATCTATTTTTGGTTGGGATGCGCTGTTGCAATTCAGAGACTTCAATTCTAATTACATGGATAGTTTCTAACATATGTGGATGTTGGGTAATATGAGGCCAACTGTTATTAACATTTCTGTGTTCTGTCTTTTTGGTTGTTCTAAAAGTAGGAAGTTACCATTTTGTAATCAGAGGGAGTCATATTTGTAGAATTCTAAGCCCTTTATCTTCTGAAGCACTAACGTCTTTTCCTATTAATCTCTTTTTGCTTCTGTGGTCCCGACCCTGGCAATTAATTTCACTGCAGATGCATGAGCCAGGTACACACAGACACAAATTGTAGTATCAACTATACAAAGGAAGATGTTAGCCTGGGAGCTATGCAGCTACCAGAAAATCAGAGGTGAAATGAAGGAGAACAGTCTACATTTTAAAATCCCTAATAATTGTTTATACCAACTTACTGTTTCAGAGATACCTTTGGTTTAAAACTGTTTTGGATAATCATTTGTAAGAAGTTTTCTCTTTCCAGTTCATATAAACTGTTATACATCATGCAAACGCTGTTCCCAAAGTGATTGTAAGCATGTTTTACATCAAATCTATAAGTCGTTTTGTAATAAAGATTTTCTTAGGCTACTGCTGAGGCCTTTTTGAATTCCTAGCTTGGGCTGTTTGCAAAGCTTATTCCAACACTGTCTCAGAGCACTGTTGAGCTCATACCTTCAGGGTAATTTAAATGGAACGAATAGGGAGGTCATAATCTGAATCCAATCAACAGACTGGTGGGAGGCCAGTGACTGTTCTGACACATGACATTGAGAGCTCAGACAAAATGTGTTGATTTCTGGTCTGGTTTCTGTTATACTCTAGCCCTGTAAACAGCAGGCAAATAAACCTCAAGCACAACAAACTTGAGGCAAAACAGACAAAATGAATTTTATATGGCTATTTATTTAAAGGCAATTCTGTGTGCAAGAGGTCTGTCTAAACATCCTTAAGGAAGTAAATCACATTTGTGGGGCATCTTGACCTCCCTTTCTAGCTGGAGACAGTTTCATAGGAACTAGCCTTTTAGTACTTGGTGATGTGTTTTTTAAGGAAAAAACCAAGTTTAAAGGTTGACTGTGTCTTTTAATAGAACATAAATATTTTGTCAGTTTTTATTATTTTTAAAAGGAGGGAGATCACATTTTCAAGCCAAGGAGTTTTGTTTGTCTTCCATCTGATTTTTAATATGCTTAGATAGGGACATTTCTAGGTGACTAAAAGGAAAAGAAGGAATTTGTGCTAGGCTTAAGAAGTATATCAGTATACATTGATATATATTGGTTTTGGAAGCTATAGGGCCTTGGACAAAATTACTGTAAGTTAAGCTTCTATAATTATGAAGTCATTTTATCTATTTGCATACTAACAAAGGTATACTGTCATCAAAAGCTCAGTGGACATATCACTGGATGAAAACAAAGTCATTGCGGCAAGCACAGTTTATGAGAGGTGCTGTCATGCTGTAGAAGAAACATTACCCTTGGAATGAAAAGTTTTCTGTCCTTATCCATCCATGTTCTTGCTTTCTGGCCTTAGCTCACCACTTCACCTCTTTGAATCTGTTTCCTTCTTTGTAAAATAAAAACTTGTCTCCTAAGAGCTCTAAAAAGTCTATCATATGTGTTACGGTTGTTGAGAAACAACCTAGACATGTTATTGAATGAGTCCAGCTGCACACGTAAGTGTAGTCCCACAGAGTCTTGATGCTCAAGTTTGAAGTCAGGAAACTGTTTCTGTTTTCTGTTTTGCCACCATGATTAGAGAGGTTGATGGAGCCAGGGGCTCAACCAATACTCTCCAGGCTCAATAGAGAAAAAAGGATAAACCACATGCCAGCATATGAATTCACAGTGAGAAAAATAAACACTAAGGGCACTGGGATGCACAGATGTTCTGGCCAGTGCACTCTCTTAGTATTGAAATCTCAGGGGAATGTCAGATTACAGTAAGAAAACTGAGCAATGATTATGGACCTCGAGCCAAGTCTTGAGATAGTCTTCAGAAGACTTCCTCCAGTTCATGATGAAGCCTGGTGGCTCCTCTCTAACTTGGAGAGAAAAGGCTTTATCTTTTTATCAGGTGTTTATTTTCTCTCCCTCTATTTCTCTCCTGGACAGTCAATGCTTAGTAACAATAACAGGATTTTTTATTTGTTTGTTTGTTTTAGACAACATAAAGTCTAAAACTAGAGAGAAGGAATAAATAGACTTCTGTTCACAGGCTTTTCTCAGCCCTACTACAATGTCATTGAGTAGGCTTCAATGTTTTGATTACTAACATATTCTAGTCTTGCCCACCTGAATTGCTCCTCACTCGCTTTGGATGGCTGACCTTGAATGTTCCCCTCTCCTCAGTTCAAACATTTATAGACAAGTTCCTTTGTTACTTCACCAGATGGTGTCCCATGTATCATATACGGGATTTATTAATACTAGTTTAAGAAGATAACCTTATTCAAAATCCTTGTGGAAACCTATCGACTTGATAATCAAGTTGGAAAAAAATCCATAAGGACTCACTGATTGGGACTGATAAAAGAAAAATATCAATGAGAGACAGACCAGATTCTCTGAGGCGACCGTTATGGTACTTTAGTCCTGGGGTCCATGTTAAAAATGCAGGTTCCCCTGTCAGCCACTGAGATTCTAGTTCAGTATGAATCTTGTATTCCCAGATGATTTTATATTAGTGCTGACAAAATCCCCTTCTTCTAAGGTTTCTTATTTGCAAAATCAGCTTGGATTTTGATTCATTTCTTTGAGAAACAATTTCATGTTTTAGGGAAAAAAAAAAAAAGCCTCCAAATAGAGACAGACTTAAGTCCATGGCTTAGAAGTACCTCAGCACCAAAAGCTCAAGTACTGAGTGGACCCTGCCAAAGTTTTAGAAAGAGCCAAACAGACGTACAACCCACTTCACAGTCAAACTTGATGGCTAATGTCAATCAGCTTTATACAATCTCTGCATGTTTAGATCTATTCTAATAAAATTAAATTTGAGGAGAAAGGATTCTCCACCACCCTCCTTTCAGTATCTAAAATGCATCCTTGAGTCTCACCCATCTTTTCTAGGCACTGGCTCAGTTTAAATACTGTATGAAGAATTAGTGGGTGAATAAACAAATTAATTACACAGTAGTGCAATTTTTCTGTTTTCTGTCGTGTATCCTCTACTAGAGGTTAAGTTCCAGGAGAGATGGGGCCCTGTCTGTCCTATTCATCATTGTATCCCTAACGCTCAACAAAGTAAGTAGCATATGGTAATGATTCAAATATTTGTTGAATGAACAAGGGAAAAGTGAAAATGAAAATGAAACTACACAGATATTATGCAACCGGGAAACTGAATCCCTTCACCACCACCAATGCTCTGCACAAAGGAAACTTTTATTCCTCTCTCACATTCTATCCTTCCGTCAAGACTCAGAATGTCTTGTTTGTACTGATCTCATAGTGTATATTATCAAGGCTAGAGCGGGGAGGGAAGTTCTGTGCACAGAACAGGGACTTTGGGGAAAGGATCTGGGAATTTCAGAAGTAAAAGCTTCTCTGTGAAAGATCAGGCAATTGTCCCTAACAATGAATGTACAGAGGGCTGATTGCAAAAGCGACACTTAAGAAAAAAAATAAAGACTCTCTTAACAGTGTGGTAACAAATCCTCAAAATAAGAGCTTTGTTTATTTAGGGGCCTGGGAAACACTGAAAATATTGAGCTTTTAGCTAATGATGAACTGCAAATGCAAAGCATTGTGAATTACTCTACTGTCAATCTTGGGTTAATTTCATACTGCTGCAGTACTTGCTAAGTTAACTAGAGCAGTGGTTATTAATCTAACTGCACATTAAAAATCTCTGAAATGCTTTCAGCAATCCTGGTAATCAGATCATACTTCACACCAATTAAAACCCACTATCTAGTCAGTGAGATTCAGACATTTGTATTTATTAAAGCTCCCAGATAACTCTAATGTATGTTATCTGATACTGAGAATCACAGTTCTACAGGCAAAGGCCTAATTCAAGTATCTTCCTAGATTAAATGAGAGTCAGCTATATATCCAAAGCAGACACAATTATTAGAATGAATGGCCCTTGGAAGGTTTACATTGGCCTTGCTCTTAGCTATTTCAGATTCTTCCACCTTGTCAACAAGCCTTACTTTCTTTAGATGCTTCTTTCTATGTTTCAAAGCAAATTCAAATAGTTTCTTTACACTCTCTACGAGACAGTTTTTCATAAATACATTCCTCTTGGTTACTTAAATGGTTCTTTTAATTTCACCTTCATTGTAGAACCTACTAGAAAATCTGGAGGAGGGATGGTTACGTTTCTCATGCAGGAAAGACATACATTTATCTTTCTCCTTGTTTCAATACTATGAGCATACACGTATTACAAGAGCTTTCTGTGTTTCTCATCACAATGTCCTTTCCTCAAAGCATGGGACTAAACCTGGTTTCCTGGAAATCTTGCAGGGTGCTGATTCTTGGATTGCACTCCAGGATTACTGAATCAGAGTCTTTAGGGGTTGGACCTGGAAATTAGCAACATTGGCTAGGCATGGTGGCTCATGCCCGTAGTCCCAGCACTTTGGGAGGCTGAGGCAGGTGGATCACTTGAGGTCAGGAGTTTGAGACCAGCCTGGCCAACATGGTGAAACCCCGTCTTTACTAATAATACAAAAATGAGCCAGGCATGGTGGCGCACACCTGTAATCCCCGCTACTCAGGAGGCTGAGGCAGGAGAATCACTTGAACCCAGGAGGCAGAGGTTGTAGTGATTGTGTCATTGCTCTCCAGCCTGGGTGACAGAGAGAGACTCTGTCCCCCCACCCAAAAAAAAAAATGGTATTAGCAACACTTACAAGCATTCCAGGTGGTAGGTGGTATTATATTTTCCTGAGTACATTCAAATGGGAGAACTACAAAATGTAAGCTTTCTTACTGTGAGCTGCCACCTTTGTTATAGCCTCCAGGAGTCTAGGAGCAGTACCTGTTTCTATGTTTTATACTGATGTAGTGTTTTCTTATCAGAAGATTGGCCTTTCCTTGCTGTTTATTATTTTTGTTAAGATTTTAATTTATCAACCTCTGTGACGATTAATTTTATATGTCAACTTGACTGGTCAGGGATGCCCAGATTAAGCACTTCTGGGTGTGTCCACGGAGGTGTTTCCTGATAAGATTAGCGTTTGAATAGGTGAACCCCGTGAAGTAGACTGCCCTCCCCTATGTGGCTGCGCATCAACCAATCCACTGAAGACCTAAATAGAACAAGAATTGGAGGAAGGAGGAATTTTCTCCTTTTTTTTTCCTCCCGGCCTCACTGCTTGATGGGATATTTTATCTCATCCCCTCTAGGCCTCAGACTGGTATTTACATCATTGGCTTTCCTGGTTCTCAGTCCTTCAGCCTTGGGTGAATTACAGCACCCTTGGCTTTCCTGGTTCCTCAGCTTGCAGATTGAGATCATGGTAATTCTCAGCCTCCTTAATGACATGAGCCAGTTCCTCATACTCAGTCTCTCCCTCTCTCACTCTTGCTGTTTTATATATGTGTGTGTGCATATGTATATATGTATATATATAGATGAATTATAGATGATATGGATATCAATATAGATATATAGATGTATCTTCCTACTGGTTCTGCTTCTCTGGAGAACCGTGACTAATACAAGCCCTAAATTATGTGCCACACAGGCAGTTTTCACAGGGAAAGATAGACACGCACTGTGTGTTAGGTAGATAGATCAAAATTGACCAGTGATGAATGTTAAGATGGAAAAAATAAAATTAGAAAACCTGGAAAATAATAGATAGTAACCTATTAGTGGTTGGTTCCATGGAGCAAGGGCCAGAAACAAAAAATAAAGTCATCTGAGTTAGGATGGAGGAAATTGGTAGAGCCTGGGAGGAAATGTTAGTATTAGACCAGGGCAAAGGAAATGAAAGCAAGCTGGAGAAAATCTCTTTTAATTGTGTAACTTGTTGCACGTTCCACAAAGCTATGTGCAAAATTAATTATACTATTAAAAATAAAAGTTCAGAAACACATAGCTAAAGGCAAAAAAAAAAAACCTTCTAAAAAATCCAAATAAAAACAAGTACACTCTGTGGATTAAGTAAAACAGCATGACTGCCATGACTTTTATGACTGTTAGAATTTTGAAATTATTGTGTGTAAATGTTTTAAATCATGTAAATGTGCTTTGTGGTCTGGGGTTAAAAATAAAGTTAGTAGTAAACTTTAAAATGAAGTGAAACACATGCTAAACAGAAAACAGTGGCTACAAAAAAGACATAAACATAACCATGGGAACTATGACAAAGGAATGTGGAAATATATTTGAAAGAAAAATTTATTAACAAGTAAAAATAAAGAACTTTCCTTTTGTATATCTGAGACTGAAATACATTTTTGTTGAGTCTTAGAGTGTTAACTCAAATGGTCTTTTATGTTTTTAAAAGTTATAATAAAAAAGGAAATAAATAAGCTAAGGTATGATACAAAGAAGTTCCCAAAAAGAAAACTGTCACAACTTAACAGCCTCTGCTTAAAAAGTCTCAGAAGCTTGTGAGGCTAATAGTCAACAATAAAACCTTAGTAATTAAATTGATTAAACTTTCTGCAACTCAAAAAGGCTGAAGGTCTTTTCAACTCTAAAAGGTAAAGTCAGTGTTCAGGGACCCTCGGCTGCTCACAACTATTAAAACAAATAATGAATTATTAATGAAAGCTAACTACACATTTGTTAAAAACAGTTAATGAATTATCAATGAAAGCTAAATATTTTCCAGAAAGAGAGGAAAGACTAACTCATGAGAGCTAGTCTGCTGAACGAATAAAATGTGGTCATTTAGAGAAGTGTATTGCTCAAGTGATTTTGAAATAGTCCCAAGTCCAAATGCAACTTTGAAGAGTCTGTGGATCTGGACAAAGTAGAAAAGCAGAATGAAAAGAAAGCAAGTTCAAGCAATAGATGTTACAAATTAGAAATGCATCTTTAGGATCGAAAAACAAATCCACTTTGCAGATGCATTTATAACGTAGGACAAAGATTTTCACAAGTTTACAGCTTCCTTCCCCCATATATACTAAGGAGAAATTATTAGTATTTAATATGTATTGAAAGTGTTCAAAATCAATATCAGAAATGCTCAGAAAATGCTGGAAAGATAAGAAGAAACTCACAACAGAAGCTTCTCTGGAGAGAAGAACTACAGTATGTGACTGCAGGCAGGAAACAAGACCAAGGCCTATTCTCTCTGAAATGCATCTGCCTGTCCACATGAGCTGAGACCTCACTGACCTCTACCTTTTCTTAATTTTGAGAGCAGTGTTAGTCTGAAGAATACTGCATTTGTTATACATGGCTGCATAACAAATTGCCACAAACCTAGAGCTTGAAACAATATAAACATTTGTTACCTCATACAATTTTTGAGGGCTGGTAATTCCTGCTCAGAGTACAAGAGGTTGCCATCAAGATGTTGGCTGGGGCTAAGGCTTTCTAAAGGTTACCTGTCTGCAGGATTCTTTTCCAAGTTCACTCATGTGGCTATTGGCTGTAGTTCTCAGTTCCTCGCCCGCTGTTGACCAGAGATTTTAGTTTTTCACCTGTGAGCTTCTCTATAGTGCGGCTGACAACACAGTATCTGACTTACATTCTAAGGGGAAAAAGAGAATGAGGGACCAAGACGGAGGCCACATATTCTTCTGTAACCTAATTTCAGAAGTGATTCACCATCACCCCGTCATGTCCTACCAGTCACGTAGACCAACAGTGGTACAATTTGAACGGGATAACACAGGATATGAATACCAGGAGGTGGGATTATTGGGGGCCATGATGGAAGGTGCCTCCCACAAATACTGTCTGGCACTTAGAACTCTTTGCTAATCTTCCCCGTTTGGGTTCTGAAAAATGCTTTTTAAATTCTGTAACAATGGCAAAGTTCAAAACTTCTGTTTAAACAAAGTAAGTTATTTTGGATACTAAATTTACAATAAACAAAGGTTGGATGACTATACGCCTCATAACTTAAAACAAAACCAAGAAGACATTGAAGGAATTAAATGGCTTCACATTTTTAAAGCACTTTTATCTTTTTCAAGGCACTTTAAAATTGTCATTTTATCCACTCAACAATCCAATAAATTGACACTTAGTGCGAATTGTTTCATCCTTCATGGTCCCCATGACCCAGACACCTTACAAACTATCATTGTTGTTTAGACCATTGCTCTTGTCTATTTATATAACTCAAGAGATCATCTTATTCCTCTTATCCACATAAACTCAAAACCTCTTCTATTTGATTCTTATTCATGTTTCTCCTCTGAATAATTTTAAATATTTACTTTTGTTTATTTTTCTTTTCCTTCTCAGATGATTTTGAACTTGAAATAAATTGAGGCCAACACTTTGTGTTGTTGATGAGCAAAGAAAAGGTCCTCCAGAGAAATTAAGTAAATTGCCTGAAATCACAAATAGTGGAGTCCAAAATGTTGCATCTATCATGTGGCTTCCTATTGATAAAATAATGATCCAATCTGAGTCTATATTTATCCAACAAGGCTTTATTAATTCTCTTAGAGCCACCAAGCTGTCTGTTAAAATAATATGATACAAATTAAGATGAATTATGAAACCACCTTTGCAAAAATTAAAATACTGAGAAAATAATGGCAGTCAAAGAGATTTGATTTAAACAACTCCTGATCTTTCCTTTAGCCTTCAGACTGGCCTTAATTATACCTGGGCTTGGGTCAAGCTAACTCTGGGAGACATTTAGTTTATAGTTTAAATGATAATAGCCCTTGCCCAAAACTCAGCTGCCTTTGTAAAGTTAATGAGAGACCACCAGGCTAGGAGGATAAGAGAAGCCTGAATTTTACTAAGGTGTAGACATAAACTATTGCCAGCCATTATTTGGGAGGTCACAAGCTACGCAACTTCTCCAATTACTCCTGCAGATAACATCACAATTGTAGAATCTGAGATTGGTCTTTTGAGGTGTCTTTTCAGGTTGTTTTGCATGTTGACTACCGATGGCTCCACCTGGACCTGCCATCCATGGCTCCATTTGGACCCGTCTACTGCTTCTGTGGCCCCACCCAGAAGTGACTCAGTGCACATAAGGACCATTTCCCACAGCCCTATGATTGTACCCCCAACCAATCAGCAGTAAGCACCCATTGCCAAGCCATGCCCCGCTTCCCCCAAACTATCCTTGAAAATCCCTATCCTCTGAATTTTCAGGGAAGCTGATTTGAGTAATAATAGAACCCCAGTCTCTTGTTTAGCCATGTATGTGCAAAACACTTTATTGCATTTCCCCTGCCTTGATAATTTGGCTCTATCTGGGTAGCAGGCAAGAAGAACCCATTGGGCGGTTGCAATTACCTTGTCAAAAATACTACTACTATCTAATATTGACTGAATGACCATCCTTTACCAGGTAGTTTATTATATGTATTAGCTAATTTAACTTTCACAAGAATGTTATCAGATGAATAATTTTATTATCTCATTTTTCAGGTGAAGAAACTGAGGCGCAGAAGAAGTGTCTCTTGTCCAAACTCATGCAGTTGCTAGGAGGTATCTGTAGGACCTGAACTTTCCACCCATGTGTCTTCCACCAATATCCACGTTAAAAGGATGAAGCATCCTACCAAAAGGATTAAATAAACCCAAAGTGGATCATTTGGAGGCATACATATTGTCTCCAGTGTGGAATGAGAGGTAAAGGAAATGTTTACAGTATAACACAGATAATTACCTTGTTTGGGTGATGGAGATTGTGGAGGAAAAGGAATTCATGGATGAGAGGCAACATATTTTCTTTCACAAAAAAAAAATAATTGAAAGAGATCAGGATGGAGAGAAGATAGCAGCTGTGTCTCAGATGAGAGTGGCCTTTCTATAAAAGGGTTATTAATGAAATCACGTAGGCTGGGTTCTGGCTGAAGGAGTAAAAATTCCCCCTACCTCTACCCTAAACACCATGTTGTTTTTTGTTTGTTTGTTTTTTTAATGCCCCTGAGTTTTATAAGGTGTGCACGTACACAATGAGAATGGGAGATTTTTTAGGGAGAATTGATTTATATGTACAATTTGCAATGATAATGATACACCATCACTTCTACAGTATAAATATAAATATGCCTGCGTGTATTATAGACTACATAAATTACCTTTTCCTATTATCTTATGCTGACTCAAATGTAAGCTCATGAGGGAAGCTGGAAAGTAAGCTCATGACTTATCCATATATTTGACTAACCACTGTATTTACAACTCCTCAAGAAGGGTTGAGCACGTATATGTGTTCAATAATGTTTTAAGTAATGACTTTATAATAGGATTCTAAAAAGGGGTTGGCTGTGATTCTGCTTGACTTGAACAGCAGATAATTCTGGCTGTGCTGAGAAATGATGACTGGGCTGGCACAAGTAAGCTGGTGATCAGGGCAACCTCATTGGAAAGGTACATCTCATCATAGTAATTTAGATTGATTTATGTGCTTTGTGCTTTTCAGAAGACATTACTAGCCTTTTGTCTCAGTTGACTTGGCAACAACTGTATAAGAACAGTATTATTTTACTCACTGGGTGGATAAATAAACTAAGGCATAGTGGGCTTGAGTGATTAGCCTAAATTCATAGAACTGGCAAATTGCAGAACCTGGATAAAAAACAGGGCTTCTAACCCCTGCTTTTTCCACAACCCACTGTAGTGATGTAATTTTATGAAATAATAGAATCCCACCACCAGAAAAAGCACAAACAAGAATTTCTCGGATCTTTATAGCCATGTTGTTGGATTAGAACCAGAAAAATAAAGCACTAGGACACATTTGCTCTTCAGAATTAAGCACAGTGAAAAAAAGAGGGTAAAGAAAAAACCACCAAGATTAAACTAAAGAAGACATTTGCTAATTCAAACCCTGGCATGAATGGTGGGGGACTGAATAAAAAACCTTACAAAATATGATGAGAACTCTCAGGAAGTAACTGATAAACACATAAAACTAATCTGCAAATGAAAAAGTTATGAGTAACTATGCCCGTGTCTCAGCATTAGACCTTTCTGTAAATAATTAAAAAGTCTTGTGTGTGAAACTATCAGGCAAATTGTGTGTGGAGTAAGGGAAAAGGAAGAGACAAAACAAATAGACTCTTCAAGGGAGATAAAACAGGAGAAGATTGAAGTAACAGCTTTTAAAAGCATATACCCTAGATAATCCTGTTTTCCCCGAAAGAAGCCCCTTCACCCTCTAACTTTGAAGGAATTCTTCTCAGTAAGCACTTTGGGAAATGAATTATTCTGACTGCAACTTCCTAAGAGAGGTGAAGTCACATGGTTGACAAAAATACTGTCTGACTTCCACTGAGACCAACGGGAAGTTGCTGGAAGCACATACTGCATTTTTCTGTAGCTCTCCAACCTGGATGAGAAATAATTATTTCCAATTTATATTCATGGAGGAACCTTTCAGGGAAAACCAGCCATAGCATTGCAACATATTATTCTATTACGCTTGCCATGCTCCATCTACTCTTGCATGTATTCATTAATTTGACAAATACTTATTGAGTGCCTCTTATGTAGACAATTAAGAATTAATGAACACAACAAACACATGTTCTCATTAAGTGGATGGAGATAGACATCTACAGAGCAAAATTTGGTAATAATATAAGCCACTTTTTTGCATGTATTTATCTTTATCAGAATTGTCTCAGTCTGACTCAATGTTTTGGTGCTTCTCAAACACTGCTGTGCTTCCTGTCCCTCTCACCACTATCAAACCAGCAGGTTCCTTCTTCTTCACTCCCATATATGGCCTGATCTTTGAAATCTTGTGGAAGTTTGTTGCATATGCCACTCAATTTGCATTCCTAGGGCTAGTATTGGTCTGAAATTTAGCCAGTGTTGAATTTGAGCCACAACTCTACACTGTAAAGGGACTCCTTTTCTTAAGCGGAATCTACACTCATGATTAGGTGATGTACTCATTGTGTGCAATTCTATGTGGGATCAAGTACTCAGCATCTTTTTTTTTTTTTTTTTTTTTAAATGGGTTAAATTCCAAAAGAACAAGACTAAGACTTGCACACGTTGACATCTAAGAAGTAGAATTCCAGGTAGGAATAGAGGTGGTTCACTGCTTCTCTTCTTATAAGAATTATAAATACTTGATTTATTTTATCGTATTTTAAAAACAAAAAATAATTGTTTTAATTCATAGCAAACTATTTCAGACAAACAAAAGGAATAAAGATTTACCTGGTATAATGAATACCTCCCAACTAACTTAAAAAGTATTATTAACCCACTTTCCTTATATAATTACACAAAATTTATCTTTAAAAAAATTGATGGGTATGTATGTCATTTCCAATTTTTTAGCTATTACAACGTTATAATAAAGATTATAGTTCATTTTTCACTCAGCAGATGTGAAACATCTCTAGCTTGCCTCTGCCTTACTAAAAATTACAACTTTCTGAACCTTGTACACCAGTCTAGCCACTGCCTCTCCTTCTCACTTACAGGCAGCTCCTTTAATAGACTACAACTGTTGTCTACATTTTCTTATCATCCATTAGCTTTTCAATCCTCTCGTAGTAGGTTTGCACAATCAATACTCCACAAAAGCTATTTTCAATGACTTACTTGCCAATACAAAAAGACATATTATTTGACATTATCATACTTGATCACTTTTAGACTTTTAGGTTTTATATCATTAACCTCCTTCATGCCATAAGAGTGTTTTTCCTTGACCCGACCTTATTTTAATTCTGTTCTACCTAATTTTTCTATATCCATCTCCTTTACTAGCTTGTCTCCCTCGACACAGCTTTTCCATTTGAGATGACAATTAAGTGGTTCAAATATATGACACAACTGATCTTCATCTCTCTCCCTTTCCCCTACAACTGATCCAGAGGCTAGATATAGAATGAGAATTCTTCACAACAAAATGATCTGGGCAGCTATCACCAATTGACAAAAGGTGCACCAAATATTGTTCTTCCCCAGAACTTTGTCCTTTGCCAATTTTCACTTCTCACACCCTCATCTATATACTTTTCATCATGCTTTCATGCCCAGGAAAAGAGATCTTCCTCAAGAAATACATGGAGCAGTTACAATTTCTGTTGTCATGATAATGGATGAGATCATTAAGGGAAGGAAGACTAGAGAGAAGACAATGCTATTGTTTTTGAGAACCCACTACAAATGCAAGACCAGACAGAGAATACAAATGTTATCTTTGAAACTTTATAGAAAATTCATCCATCTGGATATCTGAAAAAAAAAAATCACCGTGTGTGCTATATTGGATACCTATGGAACTGCTTCTTAGCAACACCTAAGAAATGTCCCCTCCCCTCCCTTCATCCTCATCCTAATTGTGATGATCAAAGCTAAGTTTATACATCATGACCCTTACCTTTCTCATTACAATTGAATGGTTCAGGGATGGGCACTTGACCCGAGATGAGCTAGTTAGTTAATAAGTTTCTTAGTCAGTGTTTGCTGAGTGAAGGAATTTTTGATTGACTGCCTACCTTTTGTCAGTGAGTAAAGGAAAAACTGAACTCACTGGTAAGAATCGACATAAGGTGACCTCTATGATTCTCCATTCTATGAATTCTTCTTTCAACATTGTAAAAAGTGTCAGAATATTTGACTCACTCAAATTTTTCTGTCAGAATACCTCAGTGTTTATTTGGGAGACTTTAATGCATCCAGACCCACCCAGTCAGCATTCTATTGTTAGGTCCCTGAGGTCACTTTTTAGATCCAGGACAACTCCTAGGGATTTATTTTCCTCTCTGAAATCTCATCTCAGAGACAGTCTGATTTCCTACTGTCCTTAATACTGATTTGAGTCATTCTATCCTTTGGGATTCTTATCCCTACTCTATTCTGGAATATTGGGTATAGACACACTTACCAGAACTCCTCATTTCCTTTCTCCCTTGAAGAAACGTACAACATATTCAGGCAAAAATAATTCCATGAAACCAATGTTTTAAGGGATTATTGCTTGTCATGATTTGCTCTTTGTATCAGTAACAGAAGCAGGTCAAATCACTTATAATGATACCTGGAGGAATTCTTCAACTCAAAACAGTTGAATACAACAAAAATAAAGCTCTATATTTTCTATCTTTATATTTAATTTATGCTGAATAACTATATTCTTCATAGAACCAGTGTCATTTGATATTAGTTTCTATTTCCCTCTCGTATAAGAAAATGGTTTAAAAAACAATTATTATGAAAATTGTCTCGTAATTTTTGGATTCAGTTTTTCCTCCAAGTCTTATTGATCTTTGGGGTTCCCAATATTCTCTTACCAGCAGTCTGAACCAGCATGTTGTTCCTTATTTCAGGCCTTTGTAATCACTTGCAAAATGTTCTTAGATTTTTGCTTCTGCCCTAATTCAAAACTATATTCTTTTTATGAAGAGTACAGCTTATGTTTCCTCCTGAGCCCTTTGGGCAGAACTAGAAGCTGAGCTGTTTGTAAGGAGAGCATCATTAGACATTCCCTTTGAGCAGAAGGTCAGGGCTGTGATGGTCAGAATTTAGTTGAAGCCACTGTAGTACAGGCTACAAGCTACACCAGTCCACAGGTCTTTTGTTTTTAACAAGTTTTCATACTAATCACTGTGGAGAAGTAGAGGAAAGCAAGGTCTCAAGGATTAAGAAGTTACAAAACTAATCCACTTTATACAACTCTCATAATTATTTTTTATCCCATGCACATTGGTAGCTAGAAATTGCCCTTTAACTTCTGCTGCCTTCTTTTATTCTTGAGGGCAGATCTCACTAAATATTATTCCTTCCTGTTGACTCCCATTAAATGAAAGTACACATCTAATTAGAGAAGAACTGGCATGAGTCAGTTCACGAGCTGTTGTTTAAATGAGTTATTTGCATTTTCGAGACCCTCCAGAGGAGTGAAACCTATTTCAGGGGTCCCATCTGTGTTCTTGCTATAGTTTTCTTAGAGTATCTGGGTTTTATTTGACAACCTAGAGAATAGTTTAGCACAGTACTTATCACAGGCTTTCACCCAAGCACTTTTAAACACAAAGGAGAATTAACTAATGTGTGGTAAGTCTATAGAAATAGCCCAAAGGAATACATACTCCCACACACGGGGTAACATACATTCATTCATCAATTCAAGGAGTTCTTCTTACATGAAGAGAACTATATTTTTGGATCAAGTCTCTCCATAAATGTTCCCTAATGTGATTTGTGTCCTAATATAAAAGATAATGAGATGAAATACATAAAGAACCTGAGCCTTATGTTAGATGGTCTTAGATTCAATTGGTGGCCCAATAATTTGCTACCTATGTGGCCTTGTACAAGCAGAGTGAATTGCTTAACCTCGATCTTTTCAATCTTATAATCTCATGGAGATTATAATAATATATTATTCCATTGGGTTATTATGAAGATTAAATCAGTGATAAAGTATGGGATTATGCCTAACATAGAGTCTGGCATGTTTTAGGAACTCAATAAATATTAGATTCTCCTCCTTGCATTTTTTTCTCAGAACTTTAGAAACGAGAGGTAAGAACATCACAAAATAACAGATGACTCTGCTTACTCCAATATGCGCCAAGAAGCAAAAATGCCCAGATGAACAATCTTATTTAATAAGATACTGAAAGGAGATTCACAGTTCAATTAAATCAGCATGGATTTGTAAATACCCAGTTTACATTGTTCTGGTCACTGTCAAGTAAGAACGACAACACTCATCACTTTGAACGATTGGGGGATATTTGGTTCACAGCTTTTAGACAAGCCAGTATCTTTCCCTGAAGTCATTTTGTGAAGAAAAAGTTTAAAAAATAAAATATTTTTATTTTCAAAAACCATAGAAAGATATACATCTTATATGTGTGTGTGTATTTCTGTCTGTTGAGTGCATATTATATAAGTGTATATATGTGTGTGAGTGTGTGTGTTTATGTGTGTATGCAGGGCTTATGGGTGGCAACCCTTGTGTGGTCAAAACTTTGTGTATAACTTTTGATTCCCCAAAGACTTAACTACTAATAGCCCACTGTTACTGGAAGCCTTATCAATAACATAAACAGTTGATTAATATATATTTTTATTCTGTGTGTATTATATACTACAGTCTTACAATAAAGTAAGCTAGGAAAAAGAAAATGTTATAGAAAATCATAAAGAAGAGAAAATATATTTACTATTTATTAAGTGGAAGTGGATCATCGTAAAGGTCTTTATCCTCTTCATCTTCACGTTGAGTAGACTGAGGAGGAGGAGGGGTTGATTTTGCTGTCTCTGATTGATGAGTGGAGGAGGTAGAAAGGGAAGCAAGAGACACAGGCACAAACTGTGTAAATTTATGGAAATATATTGTATTTTCTCTTACCTTTTGCTTCTTCATTTTCCTAAAAATATTTCTATATGGTATCAATCCTTCTTCAACTGTTTGCTTTAGTTTCAGTGCCTGTGTCATAGAAGGGTCCTTGTTGTAAAAGAAGTCAAAATCAGTCTTGAATAATTGGAACCCTTCTGCTGGATTGTCTAATGTCAGTTTGTTTTCTGACACTGCGTCTTCTACATCTTTCTCATCATCTGGCACTTGCTCAGAAGCACTCATCTCCATCAACTTATCTGCTATTAATTCCTCTGGTGTTAAGTCTATTAGCTCCCTAATTTCTCCAAGATTCATATCTCGAAACCCTTTACCCCCTACCTTTTTTTTTTTTTTTTTTTACCGTATCCACAATCTTCTTATGGTTTCCTTCATTGGTTCTGTTATAAATCTGGTAAAGTCATGTACGACATCAGGAAACAGTTTTCTTTAGCAGAACTGTATTGTTTTATTTATTGACTTGATGGTTTTCATAGCTTTTTCTATAACAATGATGGCATCTTCAATGGTTTAATCCTTCCAGACTTTTATGACATTCTCTCTACTGGGGATTTCTTCAATAGTGTTGACAATCCTTTCCGTAAAGTATCACATGTGATGAGTGAGACTTAAAAGTCGTTATGAACCCTGATCTTGAGGCTGAATTATGGACATTGGTTTTGGGGGCAAGCAGACCACTTCCACAACTGTGCTATTGAACTTATGACATTCTGAGTGGCCAAGGGCATTGTCTGATATCAAAAAATCTTTAAAAGGCAATCTCTTACTGACAAAGTGCTTTCTGACTTCAGGGACAAAGCATCAATGGAACTCATCCAGAAAAAGGGTTGTCACTGTCCAGGCCTTCCTGTTGTCCATAAAAAACAAACAAACAAACAGACAAACAAAAAAACTTGGAGTTAGTGTTTATCTTTTCCCTTCAAGGCTTTTAGGTATGCAGCTTTATAGGTAAGGGAAGTCTTAATCATAAATATTACTACATTTGCACAAAATGGTAGAGTTAGCATATCCCTTTCTGCCTTAAATCTTGGCGCTTGCTCCTCTTCCTTATTAATTAATGTCCTTTATGGCATTTATATCCAGAATAGAGTACTTCCATCTGCATTTAAAACCTGTTCATGTGGATATCCTTTCTTCTCAGTAATTTTCTTAATGGTATCTGGGTACCTGCCTGCTGCCTCTTTTTCAGAAGAAGCTGCTTCTCCAGTTATCTGACATTTTTAAAGCCAAACTTTTTCTAAAATTATTAAACCATCCTTTGCTGGCATTAGATTCTCTAGCTTTAGATCCTTCACCTTCCATTTGCTTTAAATTGTCATATAGTGACTTTACTTTTTCAAAGCATATTAGTGTCTAGGTATGCCTTTCTGATATCAATCCATACTTATATAAAAATGACAATTTCAATATGAGATAAAAACATATTTCCCAAAAAGTACAACATTTTCATGCCTCCTGGCATAGCTACAGCAAAGGCTTTATGAATTTATCTTGTTTTACAGTGGTCTTTGTGCTGGATTCCTGTATCTTGAATGGCAGCAAACCACAGCTGCAGACCTCAGTCTAAGATACATATCAAGAAATTCAACCCTGTATTGTAATGTCATGACTTCTCTATGCTTCCCGGGAGTACTTCCAGGATCACCAATGACATTTTGTGTGGTCACTTGGTGTTATTCAAGGTTTATGGTATTGCACTAACCATAATGAAAAATATGTGAGAACAGCAAGCAATCACTTTTTACTGTGATTCACAATTTACTAGAGTGGCTGCTCACACAGAGATGATTAGCAGCACATGGCATTTTCAGTGGACACTTGCCACAGTTGAGCTCATTGCAATAGCAACAGGAGGCAACTATGAAGTTATTAGGATAGTACAGTATGTACTTAATTTTGTGCAGTTATGATTTAATACTATATCTTTCTGTTTATATTTCTCTTGACTGCTAGTGGCACCATGAATGGTCTATAAGTACTTTTAGTGAATTTCAACTTTAAATAATAGTATTGTGTGCATTTTATGGTAGTAAATGGTAAAATAGACTAGTATCTACATATATTTTGTGCATTCATGACACACTTAACTTTTTCTTATTTTTTTCAATATTTCTAGGGTAAGCAGTTCATCTGTAAGTTTTTTCCAGTGCAAATCTCCATAGAAATTTCTAGTATATTCACTAGAAAACATCCATGCATAAGTGGATCCACACAGTTCAAACCCATATTGTTCAAGGACCAGCTGTATATCCATTTGGATTTCTCTGTTTTTCCCTTCATCTTGGCTTACCCCTATAATACACATAAGGCTCACCACAACACTAAGATCAAAGTTGAACTTATAAATACACCAGGCTTAATTTTCTTGCTAAGGACTGTGATTATACTACTGTAGCTCCTGTCCCTGCAAGGCAACTAATTAGTTAGTTCATGGCCAACAATTTTAGCAAGAAACAAGAAACTCTGAAATGCATTGACTACAGCTGCTAACACTGAGAATAAGGAGGACCCAGTTGGTAGGATGACAAAACAAACAAACTGACCATAATTGGGGAAATGTTTTTAATCTAAAAAGACAGACTTTCCCAATTCTTGGCAAAAGTTAATAGGGCAGTGTACTAGGTAAAAATCCTTAGCAAAAGTAGTAACCAAGATGCCATCAGTTATATTGCAACTGACTCCTCTGGCCAGCAGATGCCATAGATCCCTGTTTATTCAAATGTGGCCTAAGGATTATCTTAATGAGAATCTCTTAGTTGACTTCAAAATTCAGATTATATGACCTAACCAGCACCTCTATGGGTGGTACTGCATCAGCACCTCTGTGGGTGGTTCTGAAGTAAGCTAAAGTTTGAGGACCTCAGCAATTAATAGGTAACTAAACAAGAACATTCGGATCTCATTTCTTTACCATTGACTTGCTTTGGCACTTTGTTCTGTGATATGCTTATCCAAGTCCTCTCAGAAATCAGAAGATGCCCAAGTCACTTCCAGGTTGTGAGATCCCAGAATATTAAAAATAATGATATTAAAACAGGGTTACAAAAATGAGCAAAATTGTGGTTGGTTTGATTTAAAATCAGTTAACACATTAATAGTACTTTCACACATTAGTAAAGCCACTTAATATCTGTCATAAAAATTAGATATCTTTGGCAGTAACAACAAGAATTATATATCACTCAGAAATAAATTGAACAAAAGATATGTAAAACCTGAATGGAGACAATTACAAATAACTTTTGAAGGGCAAAAAGAAAAAGATCTGAGTACATGGACACATGGGATGGAAAAACTCGTTATTGTAAATATGACAATACTCACCAAAATTAATTAACTAATTCAGTGCCATTTCTATCTGAATTTCAAGAAATCTTTTTGGAGAATTTTACCTAGTGATTTTAAACAGTTATACAACAAAGACTTAAGACAGCATAAAAAATAAAGTAGGAGTATATACTCTAACAGAGATCATGACTAAGTATTCTGCTTTAGTAACTGAAACAGTGTGATATTGGTTAAGGAATAGGCAAATAGATGAAAGGAATTGAATTAATTGACCTTGAAAAGGCCCGTGCATCTCTGGGAACTTACAAAAGTAGCATTAAAAGTCAGTGGAAAAAAGATATAAAGATAAACTTACAAGTGCCTGTAGGACAATTACCTATCTATTTGGTAGAAATATAGAAATAAAATTAGAGGATTGACAGCAAGATGACTGAATAGGAAGCCTCAGACTTTATTCTCCTACAGACACACCAACTGAACAAAAATATATAGTCCAAAAAGTCTTTATGAGATCTTCAGATTCCAATTAAGAGGTTACAGTACCCCCGGGTAAGCTCAAAGCCAAGGACACACCCATTGAAATGTGTAAGAGAAGCTGTTTGATTTCAACTGCATCATTCCTTTCTCCAAGCCACATAACTCAACACAATTAGGAGAAAAAATGTAATTCACACTTACTCCTTTGGTAGAAAAATAAAAGAGTGGAACACAGGTTAAATTTGTTTTTTTCAGGGTGTTGTCTGAGAGACTGATTTCTACCTAGCCTGACATGCATCCCTGATGGAGCTGACATATTTTAGGTGCCTACGGTCATAGAGAACAAAAGAGAGCTAAGCAGCTTTTTGTAGCACCAGAAATCCTGTAGCACCCCAGACAAACACTAGGGAAAGAAAGATGTTACAAGCTCCTGAAAAAAGAAATGGACAAACCTTTCTAATTGGGAAGTTGGATGCATAACCTCAATGAAGACACATCCCCATAAAAAGGTTGAGATGTTCCCAGATTCTGCAGCCAGGCTCATTGGTGAAGTTCTTATCCTATACGAAGCCAGACCATATAATTGGGAGAGATGGCTGTTTTTTCAAATGCACCAATCACACAAGAAAAATAACAAAGCGCATGCATACACACACATGTATATGCACGCACACACACATACACACACGAGTAAATATGGTCTAATCAAAGGAACAAAATAAAATTCCAGTAACCAACTCTAAAAAACTAGAGTTCTGTCAGACGTGATGGCTCATACCTGTAATCCCAGCACTTTGGGAGGCGGAGGTGGGTGGATCATGAGGTCAGGAGTTCGAGACCAGCTTGGCCAACATGGTTAAATCCTGTCTCTACTAAAAATATAAAAAATTAGTGGAGCATGGTGGCAGGCACCTGTAATCCCAGCTACTCAGGAGACTGAAACAGGATAATTGCTTGAACTTGGGAGGTGGAGGTTGCAGTGAGTCGAGACCATGCCATGGAACTCCAGCCTGGGCAACAGAGCAACACTCTGTTTCAAGAAAAAAAAAATGAAGGTCTATAAATTACTGGACAAAGAATTCAAAATAACCATCTTAAAACATAATGCACTACAAGAGAATGAAGACAGCCAAATAAAATCAATAAAACTATGCATAAATGAAATCAGAATATCAACACAGAGACAGAAACTATTTTTTAAAACCCAGAAATTCTGGATCTGAAGAATACAGTAAGTAAATTGAAAAAAAAAATATATATCAGAGGGGTTCCATAGCTGACTTAATCAAGCAGAAGAAAGAATTAGCAAACTCAAAGACAGGTCATTTGAAATTATTGAGTTAGAGGAGCAAAGAGAGAAAAGAATGAAGGAAAGTAAAGAGAGCTGAAGAAACTTATGGAAAGTTTCCTAATCAAAGCCAGCCCATAAAACTTTGCATAGGATAAGCTTATGGAAACCTGAAGAAACTTACCATCAAGCAAACCAATATATCCATTATGGGAGTTCTGGATGCAGGGCATTGATATAAACAAGTAGAGAACTCAGGTGAAGAAATAATGCTCCAAAATTTTCTGAATCTTGAAAATAAAATGACAGTGAAATTCAAAAATCTGAAAGGACTCTAATGAAATCAGAGACCCACATCAAAACAAACTATAACAAAACTGAAAAGTCAAACAAAAAAAAACTTTGAAAGAATAATAATAATAATAAAAAGCAACTCACGATATACAAAGAAGCTACTGTAAGTTTACCAGTGACTTTCTCAGCCAAAATATTACAGGCCACAAAGGAGTGGGATGATATGTTTAAAGTTCTGGGGAAAAAAACCCTGCCAACCAAAGGTACTATATCCAGCAAAATTGTCCTTCAGAAATGAAGAAGAAATAAAGACTTTCCAGTATAAAAGCTGAGAAAGTTCATCACCAGTTGACCTGTCTCACAAGAATTGTTAAAGAGAATCCTCCAAGTTGACACAAAACAATGCTAGTCAACAACATAAGCATAAAGACATATAGGCTGGGCATGTTGGCTCACACCTGTAATCTCACCACTTTGGGAGGCTGAGGTGGGTGGATCACCTGAAGTCAGGAATTCAAGACCAGCCTGGTCAACATGGTGAAACCCTGTCTCTACTAAAAATACAAAAATTAGCCAGTCATGGTGGCATGTGCCTGTAATCCCAGCTACTCAAGAGGCTGAGGCAGGAGAATTGCTTGAACCTGGGAGGCAGAGGTTGCAGTGAGCTGAGATTGCACCATTGCACTCCAGTCTGGGTGACAGAGAGAGATTTTGTCTCAAAAAAAAAAAAAAAAAAAGGACATATAAAATTATAAAGCTCTCTAGTAAAAGTAAATACATAAACAAAGACAGAATCCTGTAAAAAATGCAATGATGGCATATGAATCACTTTTAATTCAAGTATAGAGTTTAAAAGATTAAAGCATAGAAATTATATATAACTATAAAACTGTGTTAATGGCTATGAAATATAAAAAGATGCAATTTGTGATATGCAATTTATGATAACATAAAATGTATGCTGTGGGGAAATGTAAGGGAGTAAAGTTTTTGTATGCAGTTGAATAGATGTTGTATGCAATCCTCATGGTAGCCACAAAGAAAATATCTATAGAAGATGCACAAAAGAAAATAAGAAAGGAATCAAAGCATGTCACTACAAGAAACAATGAAACACAAAAGAAGGCAGCAAGAGAAGAAAACATATATGAAATAACTACAAGACATAAAGAAAACAATTTTAAAAATAGCAATAGTAAGTTCTTTCATATCAGTAATCACTAAATGTAAATAGATTAAATTCCCCATTCAAAATAAAATGGAGTAGTTGAATGTATTACAAAACAACAACAACAAGAATCAAATACATGCCGATTACAAGAGACTTACTTTAGACTTAAGGATATACATAGGCTGACAGTGAAAATATGGCAAAAGATATTCTATGAAAATGGTAACCAAAAGAGAGCAAGGTGGCCATACTTATGCCAGACAAATAGACATTAACTCCAAAACTGTCACAAGAGACAAAGGACATTTTATAATGATAAAAGTCAATTTGCTAGGATGATATGAATATGTATGAACTAAGCAGCACACCATAAGATTGGTACATGAAGCAAACACTCACAAAATTAAAAGTAGAAATAGAGAGTAACGCAACGATAGTAAATTTTAATACCCCACTTTCAATAATGAATAGAACAGCAAGACAGAAAATCAGTAAGGAAACCAAGGACTTGAACAATACTATAGACTAATTGGATATGACAGGCATAAACAGAACACTCCACCCAACAACAGTGGGATATGTTCTTTTTTTTAACTTTTATTTTAAGTTCAGGGGTACATGTACAGGTTTGTTATATGGGTAAACTTGTGCCATGAGATTTTGTTGTACAAATTATTTCATCACCCAGGTGTTAAGCCTGGTACCCATTAGTTATTTTTCCTGATCCTCTCCTCTTCCCACCCTCCACTCTCCAAAAGGCCTGTGTGTGTGTGGTTCCCCTCTATGTGCCCATGTGTTCTCATCATTTAGCTGCCACTTATAAGTGAGAACATGCGGTATTTGGTTTTCTGGTCCTGTGTTAGTTTGCTAAGGATAACAGCCTCCAGCTCCATTCATGTCCCCCCGGCAAAAGACATGATCTTTCTTTTTTTATGGCTGCATAGTATTCCATGATATATATATAGAATATTTTCTTTATCCAGTTTATCAGTGATGGGCATTTAGGTTGATTCCATGTCTTTACTATTGTGAATAGTGCCGCAATGAACATACACATGCATATGTATTATGTCTTATTCATAATAGATCAGTTTATATTCCTTTGGGTATATACCCAGTAATGGGATTGCTGGGTTGAATGGTAGTTCTGTCTTCAGGTCTTTGAGGAATCGCCACACTGTCTTCCACGATGGTTGAACTAATTTATATTTCCACCAACAGTGTATAAGCACTTTTTTATTCATGACCTCACCAGCATCTTTTTTTTTTTTTTTTTTTGACTTTTTACTAATAGCCATTCTGACTGGTGTGAGATGGTATCTCATTATGGTTTTGATTCGCATGTCTCAAATTGAGAGAAAAGACTAGCTGGATTTCCTAGGCCAACTAAGAATTCCTAAGCCTAGCTGGGGAAGGTGACTGCACCCACCTTTAAACACGGGGCTTGTAACTTAGCTCACACCCAACCAATCAGGTAGTAAAGAGGGCTCACTAAAATATCAATTAGGCTAAAAGCAGAAGGTAATGAAGTAGTCAAATCATCTATCATCTGAGAGCACAGCGGGAGGGACAATAATTGGGATATAAACCCCAGGCATTCAAGCCGGGAGTGGGCAACCTCCTTTGGGTCCCTTCCCTTTGTATGGGAGCTCTGTTTTCACTCTATTAAATCTTGCAACTGCACACTCCTCTGGTCTGTGTTTGTTCCAGCTTGAGCTGAGCTTTCGCTCACTGTCCACCACTGCTATTTGCCACCGTCGCAGACCCGCTGTTGACTTCCACCCCTCTGGATCCAGCAAGGTGTCTGCTGTGTTTCTGATCCAGTGAGGTGCCCATTGCCACTCCCATTTGGACTAGAGGTTTGCCATTGTTCCTGCGTGGCTAAGTGCCCAGGTTCATCCTAATTGAGCTGAACACTAGTCGCTGGGTTCCATGGTTCTCTTCCTTGACCCATGGCTTCTAATAGAGCTCTAACACTCACCACATGGTCCAAGGTTCCTTTCCTTGGAATCCATGAGGCCACGAACCTCAGGTGAGAGAAAAAAGGGCTTGCTGCCATCTTGGGAGTGGCTGCCACCATCTTGGGAGCAGCCCACCACCATCTTGGGAGCTCTAAGAACAAAGACCCACCTGTAACAAAATGATCAGTGATACTGAGCTTTTTTTTCATATGATTATTGGTGACATGTATGTCTTCTAAGTGTCTCTTCATATCCTTTGCCCACTTTTTAATGGGGTTGTTTAGTTCTTTATTTTCTTGTCAATTTAAGTTTCTTACAGATGCTGGATATTAGGCCTTTGTCAAATGCATAGTTTGCAAACATTTTCTCCCATTCTGTAGGTTGCCTGTTTATTCTTTTGATAGTTTCTTTTGCTGTGCAGGAGCTCTTTAGTTTAATTAGATCCCATTTGTCAATTTTTGGATTTGTTGCAATTGCTTTTGGTGTCTTTGTAAGGAAATCTTTGCCCATGCCTATGTCCTAAATGATATTGCCTAGGTTGTCTTCCAGGGCTTCTATAGTTCTGGGTATTATATTTAAGTCTTTAATCCATCTTGAGTTAATTTTTGTATATAGTGTAAGGAAGGGACCCAGTTTCAATCTTCTCCATATGGCTAGCCAGTTATCCCAGCACCACTTATTGACAGGTAATCCTTTCTTTATTGCTTGTTTTTGTCAGATTTGTTGAAGATTAGACAGCCGTAGGTGTGCAGCCTTATTTTGGAGTTCTCTATTCTGTTTCATTGGTCAACATGTCTGTTTTGTACCACTACCATGCTGTTTTGGCTACTGTAGTCCTCTAGTGTAGTTAGTAGTTTGGTAGCATGATGTCTCCAGCTTTGTTCTTTTTGCTTATGATTGCCTTGGCTATCCAGGTTTTTTTTGTTTTGTTTTGTTTTTTGTTGTTTTGTTTTTGGTCCATATGAATTTGAAAATAGTGTTTTCTAGTTCTCTGAAGAATCTCAATAGTAGTTTAATGGGAATAGCATTTAATCTCTACATTGCTTTGGGCAATAGGACTTTTAACAATACTGCTTCTTCCTAACCAAGAGCATGGAATGTTTTTCTGTTTGTTTATGTCATCTCTGACTTCTTTGAGCAGTGTTTAGTAGTTCTCCTTGTAGAGATCTTTTATCTCCCTAGTTATATGTATTCCTAGGCATTTTATTCTTCTTGTCATAATTGTGAATGGGAGTTTGTTCCTGATTTGGCTCTTGGCTTGACTGTTTTTCATATATAAGAATAGCAGTAGAATACATTCTTAAGCATACACAGAAGATTCTCCAGGCTTGCTATGGTCCGAATGTTTGTGTCCCCAAAAATTTGTGTTGAAGCCCTAACTTTCAAGATGTTAGGGAGTATTAGGTAATATTAGGAGGTGGGGCCTCTGGGAGGTGATATACAGGATTACAAATCCCTAACAAATGGAATTAATACCCTTATTAATGGGATTAGTGCCTTTATAATAAAAGATATCCCAGCAAGAGCACTCATCCCTTCTGCCACAAAAGATTACAGTGAAAATATGATCATCTTGGAAGTCAGCTGTAGCACAGCAAAGAAAACAAGCAAGAAGGTGAAAAGGCATCCCATGAATTGGAAGAAAATATTTGCCTTCCACTTTGTATAAGTTTATAAGAAGTTTATACTCAAAATATGTAAGGTACTCATATGACTCAATAGTAAAACAAAACAAGAGAAAACAAAAAACTTAATTAAAAAATGAGCAAAGGACTTAAATAGACATCTTTTCTAGAAAGGACATAAATATGGCCAACAGGTGTATGACAAAGTGCCCATTATCACTAATCATCAGGGAAATGCAAATGAAAACTGCAATGAGCTATTACCTAACACTTGTTAGGATGGCTATTATCAAAAAGACAAAAGATAACAAGTGATGGCAAGGGTACAGAGAAAGAAGAACCCTTGGACACTGTTGGTAGGAATGTAAATTGGTGTAGCCATCATAAAACAGTATGGAGGTGTCTCAAAAAATTAAAAATAGACCTACCATATGGCATAGCCATTTCTCTGTTAGGTATATACCCCAAAGAAATGAAATCAGCACCTCTTAGAGATATCTGTACTTATACATTCATTGAAATATTATTCACAATAGTCAAAATATGGAAACAACCTAAGTGGTGAATGAATAAATGAAGAAATTGTCACACACACACACACACACACACACATATACACACACACATGCATCCACACATTTCACCTTGTTGTTTGTTTTCTTTGCTGTGCTAGGGTCCCCTTCCTAGATGGTCATATTTTCACTGTAATGTCATGTGGCAGAAAGGATGAATGATCTCTCTGGGATATCTTTTACAAGGGAACTAATCACACACACACACACAATCTGTATATCTATCTATCTGTCTATCTATCTATCTATCTATATACATACACACATTATATATACACACATATATAGATGTGATAAAATTTTATTCAGCCTTACAAAAGGAGTACTGCCAATTGCAACAACATAGATGAATCAGGAGAACATTATGCTACATGAAATGAGCCAGACATGGAAAGAAAAATACTCTATGATGTCATTTACATGGAGAATCGAAAAAAAGAAGTTAAATCTATAGGAATAGATAGTAGAACAGTGATTACGAGGTGCAAGGGGGAAGGAAATAGGAAGAAGTAGGTCAAAGGGTACAAAGTTGCAGTTATGTAGGATGAGTAAGTCTAGAGAAGTAATGTACAGCATGAGGACTATAGTTGATAATATTGTATTGTACACTGAAAATTTGCTAAGAGTAGATTTTAGGTACTCCTACCACAGCAAAAGTGACTATGGAAGGTGATGAACATGTTAATTTGACAGTAGCAATCATTTCACTATGTAAATGTATAACAAAACATCATATTGTACACCTTAAATATATAATAAAATAATTTAAAGACAGAACAAAATCTATTACATGTATTAGAGTGAAGTCACTTCATCAAAATAAAACAAAAACACAAAACCTAAACGTACATCAACAGATGAAAGGATAAAAAAACTGGTATATATCTACAATAAAATATTATTCAGCCCTATAAAACGAGAAAGTCCTATCATATGCTACAACATGGATGAGTCTTGAAGACATTATGCTAAGTTAATAAGCCAGTTACAAAAAAAGACAAATACTGCGTAATCCCACTACATAAGGTATCTAAAATAGTCAAACTCTTAGAAGCAGCAAGTAAAATGGTGCTTGACAGGACTAGGGGAAAGAGGAAAGGAAGAGTTATTGTTCAATGTGTATAGAATTTCAGTTTTGTAATTTGAGTAATTTCTAGCAATTTGTTGCACAATAGTGTCCATATAGTTAACACTGCCATCATAAAACAGTATGGAGGTTTCTAAAAAATTAAAAATAGAACTACCATATGGCCTAGTAATTAAAATAATTCAAAATAATTATTACAGTAAAATTTAAATTATGTGTTTTCTACCACAGCAAAAATAAATAAATAAATAAATAAATAAAATTAGACATTGTGAATAAAAATTATTTTTTATTTTAAATATTTACTTTGAGTAATTTAATGCTTTGGTACATGCATGTATGTAAACTTTATCTCTGTCTTTCTGGTCTCCCTGTTTTTGTTTATCTTTCTGTCTGACTCTGTATCTATCTATCTATTCAAAATTTTAACAGGGAGATATCATCTTACACCAGTCAGAATGGCTACTATTAAAAAGTCCAAATATAACAGATGCTGGTGAGATTGCAGAGAAAAGGGAACACTTGTACACTGTTGGGGGGAGTGTAAATTATTTCAACTATTGTGGAAAGCAGTATGGTGATTTTTCAAAGAGCTAAAGGTAGAACTACCATTTGACCCAGCAATCTCATTACTAACTATATACCTGGAGGAATATAAATCATTCTACCATAAAGACACATGCACATGAGTGTTCAATGCAAAACTATTCACAATAGCAAAGACACGAACATCAACCTAAATGCTCATCAATGACAAATTGGATAAACAGAATGTGGTACATACACACCATAGAACACTAAGCAGCCATAAAAACAAATGAGTTCGTGTCTTTTGTGGGAACATGAATGGAGCTGGACACTATTATCCTTAGCAAATGAACACAGAAACAGAAAACCAAATACTACATGTTCTCACTTATAAGTAGGACCTGAATGATAAGAACTATGAACACGAAGAAGGAAACAACGGACACTGGGATCTACTTGAGGGTGGAGGGTGGAAGGAGGGAAAGGAGCAGAAAAGATAACTATTGGGTACTGGGCTTAATACCTGGGTGATGAAATAGTATGTACAAACCACCCTGTGACACAGGTTTAACAAACCTGTGTAACAAACCTTCACATTGTACCCCCAAACCCAAAATAAAAGTTAAAAACAAATAAACAACAAAAACATTTTTACCATTTTTAACCCACTTTCTTCATCCCCTTACCAATGGACTTGACATTTCAGTGTAGCAAGTCTTTTTGCTTCTCTGGGGGAGATTTAACAGATTTCTGTATTACAGAAATCTGTTAAAAGACTATTAGTGTTAGTAAGAGTGAAGCACTTTGGCATCAATAAATTAGCCATTTAGGCTTTCAATATTGCTTGTAGAAAAATAGACTTGACCTTTGTCCAAGGACTGCTGATTCAGACTTTGTAATGACTTCTCATTTATTTCATTTCCAATGCAATTCCATGACTATACAATAACCTCAGCATCTCCAAAGCAGAATCTGTAAATTAGAGATTATTTCACAGAGAACGGAGATTTGCAAGGACCTACATGGTGATGATTCAGAGCAGGTCATAGAAAAGCAATAAGAAGCTTTTCTACAACTTGTACATCCTTTTGTATAATTTGTTCCTAATTGGCCCCCTATGGCTATTTGAACATAAGACCACAAATAATTTGACACTCTTCCCATTGAGAAGTGGGGTCTGTGTTTCTTTCCCTAGAATATGAGTGGGTATGTGTCTGCTTTACCAGCAAAGTATGATGACAGGACACTAGAAGCTTTCTAAGGTTAGGTCATAAAGACCCTGCTGCGTCTTCCTTGTTCAAGGGGATGGGCCCTCTAGAGCACTCAGAATCCACTGAGACCACATGCTGTACAACAGCCACGACTTGTGAAGAGGCTATATGCATGCTCTCTGGAAGATAGCTTCAGCTGAGCCTAACATTTAAATCATTCCACTACAGGCACCAGATGTGGAGGTTAGTTGTGGGGCTAGGTAGCAGCCAACACTCACAGCAGTAGGTTTACATGGTCATATGGTGTATTAGTCAGCTTTCACACTGCTGTAAAGAAATACCCAAGACTGGGTAATTTATAAAGAAAAGAAGTTTAGTTGATTCACAGTTCCGCATGACTGGGGAGGCCTTAGGAAACTTACAATCATAGCATAAGGTAAAGGGGAAGCTAGGACCTTCTTTACATGGCAGCAGGAGAGAGTGTGTGTCAACACAGGAAAAACTACCATTATAAAATCATCAGACCTCATGAGAATTCACTATCACGAAAACAGCATGGAGGAAACCACCCCCCTAATCCAGTCACTTCCCACCAGGTTTCTCCCTAAACACCTGGGAATTACAATACAAGATGAGATTTGGGTGGGGCATAAAGCCTAACCATATCATATGGTCACAGATTTTTGCAACATTTGCAAAAGTAAAATATTGCAATTCAATTGGAAAAATAAAAATCTCTGTGTATTGTGTTCTGGTATTGTATTTAGGAATTTTTTTTTTTCTAAGAGAAAGCCCCCTAAATCTTCAAGGTAAATATTACAACCTCCTCTTATTACTATAGGTAGTCAGGCAGACATGAGCAAGGCAAGAGAGCACCCCCTTCCCCACCACCCTGCAACCAGGAACGTCAGGTGACCATCAAGTGATGGTTGTTAACTTTTTCTCTAAAATAATAATTGGTTGCAGCCAACTCCAGGGAAAAGCAGTCTCCCAATAGATAGAGAAAAACTAAAACTGGTGGTTAGCAGCTTCCTGATAAGATTTTAGGAGTTCAGCAAGTGGACTCAAACATGTGCATTAAGAGGGAAAATGGCAGAGTTTAACTGGTATATGACCTTCTAGGGATGTTTGACTGGTAAGGGAAGAACACCTCAAGTGAGCATGTGTACAAGTCCAGTAAAGACACTGCATGTGTAGCCCTCCCGAGTGCTGGCAGTCCACTGAGCAGGCGGACAGCCCACCCCAAGGGAAGAATCATGGGAGAAAGAATGCAAGACCCTGGAAGCATGCCAACATATGAAACTTCAAGTCAAAAGGTCAAACTGTGCACCTGATCTCTCAGGTTGCCTGCTTGCCCCAATTCCAAGTGTGCTTTACTTCCTTTTGTTTCTGCTCTAAAGCTTTTTAACAAACTTTGATTCCTGCTCTAAAACTTGCCTCACTCTCCTACTCTGCCTTATGCCTCTTGGCTGAATTCTTTCTTCTGAAGAGGTAAAAATTGAGGTTGCTGCAGACCAGTATGGATTTGCCGATTCGCCACAATTGTTCTTATAGGTAACAATTTTACATATAGGAAACAAACTCTAAGATCAGCAAATGGTGCTCCTAATTGAACAGAAGAAAGTAAGGGTAAGAACAGGGTTTCAAACCCAATTTTTATTACCATAGAGTTTATTACCTTCATAGAATGCTGCCATTTAAAAAACAGAGAAAATATGGAAACAACAAGTATCCATGAATGCTGCATGTAAACATTTATGTGTTTGTTTGTCAGGTTTATTGAAATACTAATATTTAGGACTACTACATTTTCATTTTCAAGCCCTCACGTTTTGGACTTTTGATACTGCAGTGAAAGGTTTAAAGAACTGCACAAAACTTAAAAGAAATCTTGAGGTAGTTGGCAGGAACTGGAAGCCGGGTGGGTTGATTTTCAGGGGTGATGGGATGAATTAAAGGCTGATCTTAGCTGGTTTGACAGACTGGAAGTAGATTGCTTTAATTAGGTGAGAAAAGAAATAAAAGAAAGGCTGCCTGAGGTGAATTGGGGGTGGGGGATGGGGAGGAGATATGGATAAAAGTACCTTATACCAGAAATCTCCAACCCCTGAGCTGTGGACTGGTCCATGGCCTGTTAGGAATTAGGCCCCACAGCAGGAGGTGAGTGGCGATGGGTGAATGAACATTACTGCCTGAGCTCCACCTCCTGTCAGATCAGTGGGGGCATTCAATTTTCACAGGAGCACAAACCCTATTGTGAACTGTGCACGCAAGGGATCTAGGTTGTGTGTTCCTTATGAGAATCAAACTAATGCCTAATGGTCTGAGGTAGAACAGTTTCATTCCAAAACCAACCCTCCCAACCTTCCATGGAAAAACTGGCTCCCATAAAACTGGCCCCTGGTGCCATAAAGGTCGGGGACTGCTGCCCTACACAGCTAAAGACCTAAACCCAGTCTAGTGGTTGAGTCAACATAAATCTGAGGTGGAGGTAGGGGGTGAGAGCAAAGTAGCTACAGTCAATGCAACATGAATACCCACATTCCTGCCTACCATACAATGCGGTTGATCATCTTCCTGAGGCACCTATCGATGCCCAGTGCCCTGCCCCAGATGGAGGAAGCTAGGGATGACCCAGGCACAGAGGCAGCAGCAGGGTCATTGTCGGAGCAGCAGCCCAGGCCTTTTCTGAATGGGTCACAAAGTTTCTGGTCCATGACGATCACACAAAGGAGATTTTTTGCAATCACACACCAAAAGCAGGGAGATGAAAATTGTGAGATGTCCTAGAGCTCTAACTCCTAACACCCCCAAACATGTTTCTCAGACAGGAGGAGGAGGATGGAATGTCTGAGAAACTGAAGAGCAATTGTTTTTCTTGACTGACCCTGCCTCCATGCCTGGAGAAATAGGGTCGGTTTCCTGAATCTTAACACAGCACCACATTTTTGCATTCTTCTCCCAGAGGGGGGATTGCATTGGCCACCCCTTGCTTTATCTCAGGGATCTTGAGAGATCGGAGAGTTTTACAGCCAACAATCCACCTCCAATTTTTTTGTAACTCTAGTTTTATCAGCTGCGCCTGAAGAGGACTCCATAGGGTCTCTCTGCTTCTTTCTGCCTCCTTAAGCCACAAGTAAAAGCCTAGGAATTTGTACAGAGTTTGGAGTGGACATAAATTCTATGATGATCTCCACAGATTAGGATTTGACCAAGAGGTTAGTTGTGAAAAGGTTCCCAGTAACCAGAGTGTAGTGCCGTATTGCACAGAATTTGGAGAGTGAAAATTTTTCCAAGCTTCTAGTCAGGGCTACAGGCAGAATGAAAATGCAAATTTCAGACTCCTAGCCCGGATCTGCCAGGTCTAATTAAAAATACATTTATTATTGACTTGCCTTAAGGGAAAAGAGTACAATATATAATAAGTCTCGCTTTGCCAATTCAGGCATCAAAGATATAAAAAGGCAACCCTGGGGAAAGCTTTAAAAATTAACAATGCTGAAATGAAGAATGTTTTTAGGTATTTCCATGTGTGTCTTTGCACCAATCTGATACACATTAAGTAACTGAAAGTCTTAGGAAGGCTCTGAAAGTGTCAGGGTTGGAGATGAACTTAATACAATGTAGTAATAAGTAATATTCTCAAATAACTTTTATTTTAAAGGGTATTTGAAATGATCAATGCCAAATACATTGTCCTACTTTCTATAAGAATGGTTCAGTCAGAGCCACCATTAACCTACATAGTGGCTTTGTGGGAATTAGAAAATAATGTCCCCTGTGGGTGAAGGCAGCCCATGTGGCACTCAGTTGATGATGGGCAGCAGAAGCTGGTTTCAGGTCCTCATTTGGCCTCATGCACTGTTGCATAGCAATATGTAACAGCTCTGGTTAAGTTAAAGTCGGTTAGGAACTTACTCCTGAGTGGGTGAAACTTAGGGGTGAAGTCTCAAGAAATATGTACAACTTGGTTTGTGAAGAACTCTCTTGGTTCTGCAGAAGCCTTCATCAATTCCAACCTTGGACATGTTACTTAATGACTGTATCTCTAGCCCTCAAATAATTTCTCACACTAACTTTCAAGAACTTTAAAAAATATTTATCCAAGTCTGTGGAGGAGGAGAGTAAGGGCCAAGGTATAGGCTTATAGTGTCCTGATCAGTTATTCATTTACCTCTCAACAAAGATTTCACAAAATGGAATTTGCATTATCTTGGGTAATTTACTTGCTTTCAACTACAAAGGAGACTCCCTTGAAAAAGGCTATCACACAGACTTCACATTTTAGAGGTGTTGCCTTTGCTAATGCGTTTTCAAAACAGGGGGGAAAATGCAATCCTCCCTCCATCTGGAACTTTAAGTAGAACATGAGAAACAGCTGAAAGTGTAGAGTAAAAATCAATGTTAAAAGTAATGTGAATGGATGGATAGCTGAGAGTTTAATAGTTCTTTGGGGGCATATTTTATCCCTGTAAAAAAATGCATAATCATGATAAAACGTACAGACAATACAAAATTTATATGGTAACAAAGGAAATTCCCCTGCACTATTGCCCAAATCCTACTCCTCACAAGAGGAAAGCACTATTAAATGAATGAATACTTTTAGATTTTTTTCTAAGAAATTACACACACATATCTTTACATACTATTTAAGTGAACATTTGCATTAAAGTAGAACATACATATACAAAAGTATACATATCATAATTTATAGCTCAATGGATTTTTACAAAGTGAACACCAATATAATAATCATTCAAATCAAGAAACAGAACATTATCAGTACCTCAAAGGCCCCCAAATGTTTCGTTTCTATCTATATATAATTTATATATATAAATCCAATAATAAGGTACACATTTTTGTGCCATTTACTTTTTCCACTTAAGATTTTTATGTCAAGAACATATATACTTGTTACACCACTGTATAATTTTTCTTATGGACTTAATATAAGTAATATTGCCTTATTAACAGATATTTAGTTTATTAAATTGATCTTGTACGAAATTTTAAGCTGAGAGTTTTCTTTATCTTACCAAAATAAACATCATTCTTTTGAATCTTTATTTTGTCAAAAAAAAAACCCCAACATTGCTAATAATTTTTCAAACATAAAAGTGCAATAACCCACAGATCAATAAAGGACTTCCAGAAGCCATTCATGGCTTCCTCTGAGTAATCTTTGTAAATACTGCTTAGTGACAGGACAAGCAGATTTTCTTGGTTGCTTGTCTCTCCCTCTCTTACAGGGGAAGGAGTGCCTGGCCAGGGCATGAAGAAGGATAACCCCTGCTGCAGGTTGAGTCCTAGAGCCAGTACTCTCTGGGAAAAAAAGATTCTGATTTGTAGTATTTGCACCATGACTCCCACCATGACTGATTTCCCGTGACCAACTTGAAGTCACTGAACATAGAGTTGAGATAAGATGCAAATAATTAGCTCTTAAGAGTGGCTGCAAGATGCCTCCAACATACCCCTTCCTGGGGTCCAGAGGGAAGATAGCAACTGTAATCACCTGATGGGTTCTTTCTGACCACTGCACAGACAAAATCAACACACTGGGACAATGGTATTGCAGTAGAGGAGGAGTTTAATTGACACAAGGCCAGCCTGTGCTGGAGAACTGGAGTTATCACTGAGGTTTTCAAGGATAGTTGGTGAACCAGAGAGTAGGAATGGGTGCTGTTGATTAGTCAAGGATGTCATCACAGGGATGTGAGAAACAGTCCTCCTGTGCTGGGCCCACCTCTGACTGGGGCCACAAGACTGGTTGAATCATGAACCAGGAGTCCAGGTGGGGGTCAGCTGATCTTCAGAAATGTAAAAGTCTGAAACCACAACTCAAAAGGCCAATCTTAGGTTCTGTCATAGTGATGTTATCTATAGCAGTAATTGGGGAAGTTATAAATCTTGTGAATTCCAGAACAATGGCTGGTTATTTTGTCGTTTAACTATGCCTACATCTTAGCAGGCTCCTCTCCTAATCCTAATTTTGTGGCTTTTCATTAGTTTTACAAAGATAGTTTAATTTTAGGAAGAGCTATTATTATCCTTGCTTTAAGGTTAAACTATAAACTAAGTTTCTCCAAAAGTTAGTTTGGCCTATACCCAGGATTGACAAGGACAGCTTGGAGGTTAGAAGCAAGATGGAGTCAATGATGTCAGACTATTCTTACTGTTTTAATTTTGTAAAGGTGGTTCACAAGGAAAAGCAGGAAAAAGAACCAAATGGACCATGAATGAGTGCTTGTTTAAAATAGAAAATAAAATAATAATAAAAAAGGAGCAGAATGGAGATTTGAAATAATTTTCAATGGTAAATTGAAATGAAGAAACTCCTTGGCTATTGCTTTGAACAGGAGTGGAGTGTCCAAAGAGTGCCTTTTTGTTCTAATCGGTCACATGATACATGAGTGCTTGAGCTGCCCACTCAACACGTCAGTTTTAATTTTCTATCAATACAATAATCATGGGTTATAGAAGAAACACGTATATTGTGGAATTTCCCTTCTTCATGCCTGTGACAGTCAGCAGAGAGAAGAAATAATGCCACCCCCAACCCCACACACAAAACAGAAATTGAGACAAGGCAATTGAATAGAGTGTTTCTCCAGACCAACTGCCTTTAGTCGAGACGAATTTATTTTGTGACTACCATATACCAAGGGCTGTTCTTGGTGTTCAGGGAAACTGGTAATGAAGAAAAAGCAAGTTAATAGAAGAGAGCCTTGAAAAGTAAAGCAGGTTTGGGAAGGGGAAGAATACTCGTTTAGCACCTTCCCATTAAAATATGATGCTATCGGAAAAAACCCTTCCAGACATTGACTTAAGCAAAGACTTCATGACCAAGAACCCAAAAGCAAATGTAACAAAATGAAGATAAATAGATGGGACTTAATTAAACTGAAAAACTTCTGCACAGCAAAAGAAATAATCACAGAGTAAACAGACAACTCACAGAGTGGGAGAAAATCTTCACAAATTATGCATCCAACAAAGGACTAATTTCTAGAATTTACAAGGAACTCAAACAATTCAGCAAGAAAAAACCAATAATCCCATCAAAAAGTGGACTAAGGACATGAATAGACAATTCTCAAAAAAAGATATACAAATAGCTAACAAATGTATGAAAAAAACGCTCAACATCACTAATGATCAGGGAAATGCAAATCAAAACCACAATGTGATATCACCTTACTCCTGCAAGAATGGGCATAATCAAAACATAAAAAAAAAAATAGGTGTTGGCATTGATGTGGTGAAAAAGGAACATTTTTATACTACTAGTGGGAATGTAAACTAGTACAACCACTATTAAAAATAGTGTGGAGATTCCTTAAATAACAAAAGTAGAGCTACCATTTGATCCAGCAATCCCACTACTGGATATCCACCCAGAAGAAACGAAGTCATTATACAAAAAAGATACTTGTACATGCATATCTATAGCAGCAAAATCCAGAACTGCAAAAATATGGAACCAGCCCAAAGGCCCATTAATTAATGAGTGGATAATGAAAATGTTATGTATATATATAATCTCTAGATTATATGTGTATATGTATATTCATGCCATGGAATATGCATATTCATGCCATGGAATACTACCCAGCCATAAAAAGCAATGAAATAATAGCATTCACAGCAACTTGGATGGAACTAGAGACTATTATTTTAAGTGAAGTAACTCAGGAATGGAATGGAAAACCAAACATTGTATGTTCTCACTCATAAGTGGGAGCTAAGCTCTGAGGACCCAAAGGCATAAAAATGATACAATGGACTTTGTGGACTCTGGGGAAAGGGTGGGAGGTGGGCGAGGGATAAAAGACGACACATTGGGTACGGTGTACACTGCTCGGGTGATGAGTGCCCCAAACTCTCAGAAATCACCACTAAATAACTGATCCATGTAACCAAACACTACCTGTTCCCCAAAAACCTATTGAAACAAATAAATGACATGATGCTAGACTGAGTGAGGGAGCAATTGATGCTAGTGTAGGGATTTAAAGCCTTCTAAGCAAGACATAGAATCCAGAAGTCAGGAAAGAACTGATACATTTGATTCATAGATTAAATTTCTAAGTTGAAAAAGTATAGTGTCAACTAAGTGTAACAAACAAACACACATTTCACATTCTAAGGGTCATTCTCCTGTTGATAGCTCTTACTAACTCTGTTAGTTTTCTATCAGTGCCTGTATTCATTTGCCAAGGCTACCGTCATATCACAGACTAGGTGGTTTAAACAATGGAAGTTCATGTTCTCACAGTTCTGGAGGCTGGAAGTCCAAGATCCAGGAGCCAGCAGAGTTGATTTCTGGTGAGGCCTCTCTTCTTGTTTTGGAGACAGCTCCCTTCTTGCTGTTTCCTTACATGGCCTTTTCTCCAAAAACAGTCACTTTGGAGGTTATAGATTTAATATGTGAATTTTGTAAGGACACAATTCAGTCTATAATGCTGCCATAAAAATTTACACAAACTTAGCAGCTTAAAAAAACACAAAATTTTTATCTCACAGTTCTGTGAGTCAGAAGTCCGGACTGGCTCATCCAGGTTGGTGTCTCTGCTTGGGGTTTCACAAAGATGAAATCATGGCACTGTCTTCCTGGGCCGTTATCAAGAGGCTTTGGGAGGTATTTCCCAGCCCAGCCAGGTTGTTGAAGAACCCAGTTCCTTGTAGTTATGGTCCACTGTTTCCTTGCTGGTTTTAATCCAGGGGCCACTCTTGGCTTCTACAGGTCTCTATCAGGGTCTTACACGTGAATCCTCCACATTGGAACAAGCAACAGTGCATCAAAGCCTTCTCATGCTTGGAATCTCTTTGATTTCTTGTTTATGTGTTTATGTTTTTAAGGGATCACATGATTAGATTGGGCCCACCTATATGAACCAGGATTATCTCCCTATTTAAGGTCTGTAGCCTTAATCACATCTGCAAATTCCCTTTTTCCATGTAATATAAAATACCCATAGCTACCAGGGAGTAATACATGAGCATCAACATACAGTAGGGGGGCCTGTTATTTAATTTACCATAATAGCATATATATTAGAGCTTCAACAATGGTGAGCGAATAACTTAATTTGTTCCTGACTTATGAGAATAGCTCTAGCATTTCCTCATTCAGCATAATGCTGACTTGACTTGAAGTGTGTGTGTGTGTGCGCACGTGCGCGCATGCACGTATCTGACTTCCCTGTTAATATGTGCACATTAAAATATTCATTTATCCTATTTTCTATTTTTTTAAATCAGTAATGGATGTTCAACATAATAATGCCTTTTTGGCATTATTACACTTACTTTTTATGTAATTAACCTATTTGTCTTGTTTATTAAGTTTTCTTGTTTGTCATTGGAATTAATCCTTTCTCTCTATGTTCCGGAACTATTCACTAGTTATACTAGTTATCTGTTGTTTAAAAATTTAAAAGAACTAATCTTTAAAACCACTAGGGCTTGGCAAATTTTGAGGGAGAATTTCTTTGAGAATTTTCTTATTTTTTTCCCTCTTTTTAGGTCTTTTTAGATCCGTGCTTCCTTTGAAATAAAATGTTAGAAAATCTAGTCTGTCACTACAGTTTTTCATATTAAAAATCTATATACATACATTGAATGCACATGAGATATATATATATATATCAGTATTTAAAGGTTTTAATGTGACCAGTTGGCTTTCTTCTTGCCCACTGTCTTTTCCGGGTGAGAATCACAATACTACTACTCATATGGGGACAAAGTATTGCCTAAACTGTTCTACTGATTCATAGTACAGAAACCTGTCTCTCAAAAGTATGTTCATGGTAATGGAAATGAGATGTTAAAGCAATTTCATCAAGTTCTTGGTATTAATTTTTAACTTTTCCAAAAGGATGAAAATAAAACTGTATTTTCACAATCTATCTTCAGTTTTTTCATTGGTATTCAATTCTAACAACTTATTCTTTAAGATTATACATTTGATAACACTTCTTTTTTAAAATGTTTAATTTTTCTTTTTTTTTCTTGAGCCAAAACCTCACCATGTGCTTGCCCAGGCTAGTCCTGAAATCAAGCGATCTTCCTGCCTTGGCATCCCAAAGTATTGGGATTATAGGAATGAACCACTGTGTCCAGCCTATAATATCACTTGATGAAAGACATAGATTCAAAACTAATCCATTATATACCTAGAATGGATCTTCTTTTGACCAAAAAGAAAATTCAAAACATCTTATCAAATTTGGAAGGTATTTAGTATGATAACTTCTTGCAAGTGTACAGTATTCAGATCACTAACGTACTTCATGGTTACTTATTATTATATTATGGAACTTGTAACAATGATCTTTAGAAATGATTCTTCCAAGCTTCTAGCTTTCATTTTTGCTCTTTATGTTTTATCTCCAATTGAAAATTGCATTTTTTGTCACATGGAAGTATTAAAATTGTAAACAATTTCTTCCCCTTGATAACCACGTATGTCATTATGCAATAACATTTACGATCAACAACCATGGTAAATTTTTACATAATTCATAATTTTTACTGCATCAGTAAGCATACTGATTAGGTCAGCTGGCATTTTTCACAGCAAGACTTTCTCAGTGAAGGAAGCAATATGTTGATGTATATCCTAGCATAGCCTTTTAACCTGGAATGTTTTCCTGTCATTACAGCTGCATCACCAAATCAACCTCCTGTATAGAACTTACACTCCAAATCACACTTGTTGACAAAAAATAGACAATTAAAAATGAAAATGATTATAAAAAGTAACAAGTTATAAAAGAAATAAATGCTTACATTTTTTCTCATTTTTTGAATACATTAGGTTGCAGTTGATACATCTTAAAATATCACAAGTTGTAATACATGTCAATTTTCTCTTAGGCTATTTTTAATAGAATTAATTATTCCATCCCTGATCAATAGTATTTTAAATAGTTTTTTGGAGGTTGACTAGTATATGTTCATTTCACCTACAAATAATAAGTGTGTCTTTTTAACATTTGTATTTCTCATTTCTTTCTCTTTCCTAATTGTATTGGGTACCACATCCAGAATAACATGAAACTAGAATTTTTCAGCACTAATGCCATTAGGGATCAGACAAGATTTGTTGTGGGTGCCAGGGAGGGCTGTCGTATGCACTGTAGAATATGTAGCAGCATCCCTGGTCTCTAAACATGAATTGGAAGTAAGTGAGAAAGCACAGAGAGTAGAATTAGAAAGTGAATATTGAAGGGTAAGATGTTGGTGAAGTATAATCCATTACTAAGCCATTTTCATATTATTTTTGAATTATGATATGTATTTACTTAGAAATCAGTTATGTAGCACAATTTCATCTATTAAAAATCTGTGGAGATAAAAACTATAGCAAAAACTATCAAAGTTGTTATTTCTGAGTGTTGAGTTCTTAGAAAGCTTTTTAACTTTTAAAATATCTTTATTTTTAGTGAATTCATTTTTTGTAATTGAGCATATTAAGAGATGGGAGAAGTGTACATTATGTGTTATCCATTATTTAAAATAATCAAGTAGTTCTTTCAACTGAGGATGGAAATACAGGGGTACTTTTTATCATAAGACTTTTTTGTAGTTGTTATTTAGGGTGCAAGAGACATATTTCTCCAATTTGACTTTTATTTATCTATTATTAGAAAATATCCACCAGCGTATTTCAATTTAGGGTAATAACTTGAATTCTAGTATTTTGCCTTCCAGCCATTATTATCAAATAGTGTTTTTTAAAAAACACTCTTAAGATGGCTTGAAAATCCATAATTATTACATTATTCTTCACAAATGAATTCCACAATTGCACAGACTGTTAACATTTTCCATTGAAATATATTTTAAAATTTCCTAGAATTATTATTTAATATCTGAAATAAAAAAATACTCAAGTGGAAAGAGAGGAAGAGATAATTTGTGTAATTTTGGCACTGGAAATCCAGGCAGTTCAAAATATTGAGTTCCAGTGATACACAGCTTCTCAACTGGCTCTCAATGATCCCTACTTGCTGACGTTTGTGCAATATCCACTCTCCTGAATGTGCACTGCAGATATCAACTCATTTCTAATGACCAGAATATGGCAAAGTGACATGATATCACTTCTAAGATTATGTTAGATGAAGACTTTGGCTTCCATCTTGTGCATACTCACTTTTTCTCTCTTGGATTGCTCATCTGACAAAATCCAGTTGTCATGTTGGGAGGCATCCCTGTGGAGAGGCCCAAAAATGAAGAACTGAAGCCTTCCAACAGCCATATAAATGAGTTTGGAAGTAGATCTCATCTCCAATCCAACCTTTAGATGAGATTATTGCCCTAACTGATACCTTGACTGCTGCTACCTCATGAGGTACCTTGAGCCAGAGGTATACTGTTAATTTGTACCTGTACCTATATTTTTGACTCACAGAAACCATGAGATGATGAATATTTGTCGTTGTAAACTACTAAATTTGGGATAATTTGTTATGCAGTGATAGATAGCTAATACATGTGTACCAGCAACATTGAAATGTTGGGAGAAGGCATACAGTAGTCGCCCCTTATCCATGGGAGAATGTGTTGCAAGAACCCAGTGAACGCCTAAAACCATGCAGAGTAACAAACCCTAGCCAGAGAACACCAAGGTCACCTTTTCGGTTAAAGGAAGCACTTTATGGTTTCTCTTTGGCATATTCGAATTTCCAGCATTATTACTATTGTACTTTGGAGCCATTGTTAACTAAAGAGTTACTTGAACACAGACTCTGCAATACTGAGATAGTCTGCCTGATAACTGAGATGGCTACTAAGTAACTAATAGGCAGGTAACATCTACAGCATGGAGATGCTGAACAAAGGAATGATTCATGTCATGTGCATAATGGAGGAGGACAGTGCAAGATTTTATCATGATGCTCAGAAGAGTGCAAAATCTAAAACTTTAAAATTGTTTATTTGTGGAATTTTCTATTTAATATTTTTGGACCACAGTTGACTGCAGGTAGCTAAAACTGCAGAAAAGGAAACCATGGATAATAGGAGACTATGGTATTTAATAATATTTTATTTATGATCCACTTACAAAAGTAAGGCAAAGGGCTGAGGTACAGAAAATTGCCCAGCCCGCCCCAGATGTCCACAGTCTAATCCATGGAACCTGTGAATATGATACTTTGCATGGTAAAAGGGCTTGGCAGACGTAATTTAGTTAAGGATCTCAACATGGGAAGATTATCCTGGCTTGTCCAGTGGGCTATGTAATCACAATGGTCATTATAAAATTGAGACAGGAGGGTCAGCATCAGAAAATAAGATGTGACAATGAAAGGAGAGGTTGAAGTAATGTGCTTTAAAGAGGAAGAAAATGTTATGCATCAAGGAATGCAAGAGGCCTCTAGAAGCTGGAAAAAGAAAGGAAATGGATTTTCCTCTAGAACCTGCACACGGAATGCAACTCTGCTAACATCATGATTTCATCCTGGTGAAACTGATGTTGGACTTTTACCTCTAGAACTGTATAAGAACAAGTTTGTGTTCTTGTAAACTACTTAGTTTGTGGTAATTTGTTATGGCAACAATAGAAAACCAATAGAGGGTTTTGGTGAACATCTCACTTAATTTTATATAATTATCTCTGTATATTATTGCATTGGAATCCACATTTTGCACTGGCAAAACCAAGGGTTTAAGACTGCAGATTTGCAGATTGTAGAAAAAGTTAAAGTTCAAATGAGACTTTAAGAAATAGCACTTCCCGCCCTCTTCTAGCCCTAGTCCTGCAGCGTCTCACAATTTATCACACCACTGTGAAGTCATCACACACCAGCCTATTGCAATGACTTGATAAATGTCTGTTGAACATTGTTCAATGCACACCCTGAAAACAGAAATTCTCAGAACTTACATAAAATAATAAGATAGATGGATTTGGGTTGATAAAACCTATATAGACTTTACTTCATGGCATGCCCAGCTTTTCCTCTTGAAATATAGACTAAGTGAAACAAAACCAGGACATTTTTAACCTGTCCCATTGTGTGCCCTTTGACTCAGGTCGCCAGCGAATGAATGCTTTAACCAGATGACTAGGGCAGGGTTGGTCTCTCTTTCACATAGGGCTTGGTTTTTCTTTCTTTGTTTGTTTGTTTTGTTGTTCGAGGTGGAGTTTCGCTCTTTGTCACCCAGGCTGGAGTGCAGTGGCAAGATCTTGGCTCACCGTAACCTCCGCCTCCCGGGTTCAAGCGATTCTCTTGCCTCGGTCTCCCATATAGTTGGTACTACAGGCACGCACCACCACACCCAGCTAATTTTTGTATGTGTGTGTGTGTGTGTGTGTGTGTGTGTGTGTGTGTGTGTGTGTGTGTGTATATATATATATATTTTTTTTTTTTTAGTAGAGATGAGGTTTTGCCATGTTGTCCAGGCTGGTCTCGAACCCCTGACCTCAAGTGATCCGCCCACCTTGGCCTCCCAAAGTGCCGGGATTACAGACATGAGCCACCATACCCAACCTAGGCTTTGCTTTTTAAGAAACAGAGAAGTGTGTCTTGCTTCTGCCCCTCTTTTATTCTAGGCCCATTTAAATGCAGTAACTCCAAACGTATTATAGTCTCCATGTGCAAATGCTTATACATTAGGGTAAAGACAGGAGAATTCCCAGTAACTGTACATAATGTCTCATGTATTCCAATTTTTCAGACTATCAGTCATTTGTGGGATGAGAAGAATAGTACAAAACTTAAAAAAAAAAAAAAAAAAAAGTCTACCAAAAATTGGTAGTTGGTAGTTGATGTATTAGTTTGTTCTTATATTGCTATAAAGAAATACCTGAGAGTTGGCCATTTATAAAGAAAAGAGGTTTAATTGGCTCATGTTACTGCAGGCTGTACAGGAAGCATGATGCTGGCATCTGCTTGACTTCTGGAGAGGCCTCAGGAAACTTAAAATTATGGCACAAGTTGAAGGAGAGCAGGCATATCACATGGTGGAAAGCAGGAGCCTGAGAGAGATGGGGGAGATGCCACAGACTTTTAAATGACCAGATTGCATGAGAGCTCACACACTATGACAAGGACAGTATCAAGGGTATGGTACTAAACCATTTGTGAGAAACCTGCCCCCATGATTCAATCACCTCCCACCTGGCCCTGCCTCCAACATTGGGTGTTACAATTCAACATGAGATTTGGGTGGCGACTCACATCCAAACCATAGCAATTGGACGGGGGCTTGTCTATATCTTACCCTCTAGGTACAAATCTGAGAGTGGAATTTGACTAGTACAAAGGTCAAAAGAAAATAAAGAAAAACCTATATCCCTGGTCAAATAGGGGAGAAAAAAGAAAAGAAATCGTATTCTGAAGACTCAGAAGAGGAGCACATTGGTAGAAAATCATGATCTAATTATCTTAGAGGAACATTTTAAGAAGATTTTGGCACTTTTATCAAATTTAATTAGATGTGGCTTCTTTGAAACAGAAATAAAAAGACATAAGAAGAGAATGGAATGACATAAGAAGGAACAGTTCAATATTTAAAAAGAGAAGAATAATATAGTAAAATATCTTCAAGAAACTAAAGCATTATAAAAAATTAAAACTCACATTGTAGCAAATAGAGACCAAAATGATGCCATGAAAAAACTAAAATAGGGTGTTGAGATCTAATTTGAGTGACTTTCTTGAAACGCAAAGGCTGGATAAATGATAGATATGAAATAGAGAGAGGGAAATACAACAAAAAGACAATTATTATTTATAAGGGAGGACAAAAATATGAAACAACGTTAAGAAACTTTTCAGAACTAAAAAATATCCAGATACGCAGTTTTAAGAGTCAACTATCTTCTAGGCAAACTTAATCAAAGGAAATCTACACCTAAGTACATCTGACAATATTTTTATTTACAGGAGTTTTTTTAACATCTGTAAAACCTCTAGGTAAAAAACATATCTTTATATATATGTTTATATTTATATCTAGATATACCAGTCTGTGTCTACGTCTATTTATCTACATCTATATCTATAACCAATAAATAACCAAAATTCAGATTGGGCCAAGACTTTTCTTCTCAGAAACATTTGCAAGAAAATTTAGGGCAATATTTACATAGTTGGAGGGTGGGGAGGATATAACCAAACATTGTCTCAGGCCAAATAGATTATCATGTATAAAGGCAATAAAAATTCACACTTATATTTGGAAGGACTCATAAAGTACATCACCCATTTATGTATCATTCTTCAGTAACTTGAAGAAACACATCCAATGATACAGCAATAAAATGAAATTAAGCTCATGAGTGAAGAAATAATGTTTTTGAAGTAAGGGCATAGTACACTAAAGCTAATTTTTAAAAATGAATTATTTTAATGTGGATGCACAACTCAATCAAAATTACAAAAATTATTGATGAAGAAGACAGCAATTGCTCCATAAATAACATATCCAAACTATGTAAGTATACATTTGTACAAACATCACTAAAAGAATGTACATTCGGCCGGGAGCTGTGACTCACGCCTGTAATCCCAGCAAGTTGTGAGACTGAAGCAGATGGATCACCTGAGGTCAGGAGTTCGAGACCAGCCTGACCAACTTGGCCGAAACCCTATCTCTACTAAAAATACAAAAATTAGCTGGGTGTGGTGGTGCATGCCTGTAATCCCAGCTACTTGGGAGGCTGAGGCAGGAGAATAGCTTGAACCCAGGAGGCAGAGGTTGCAGTGAGCCAAGATCACACCATTGCACTCCAGCCTGGGTAACAGAGCAAGAATCTGTCTCAAAAAAAAAATACATATATATATTCAAGATCTATATATTATATTTTAAAATGAAAATACCTATAAATCCACCAATAGGAAAATAATTAAGTCCATTATTAGGTGCATCGTTATGATGAAAAATGGTATAGCTCTTAAAACAGCATGACTGAAGAATAACAGTATGGCTGGAGAAGGGTATGTATGGGGAAATACACACAATATATTTTAGGAGGAAAGCAAGTTATAAAGCAGTGTGCATAAGATAACTATTTTCTGTGAAACGATGCATCTGTGTGCATGAAAGTATTCTAGAAAGTTTTGTACTATATTATCAGTACTGTTTTTCCCTGAGTAATTTTTCTCTTTTGAGATTTATGCTTTTTTTTTACCATAAATATGTATCACTTTTGAACAAACAGCATGCACATTCTCTGCTTCAGCAGCAAACAGGAAGATGAATACAGATGGTGTGGATTTGTGTCCTTGCCAAAATCTCACGTGGAATTGTAATCCCCAGTGTTAGAGGAGGGGCCTGGTGGGAGGTGACTGAATCATGGGGACATATTTCCCCCTTACTGTTCTTGTGATAGTGAGTGGGTTCTCATGAGACCTGGTTGTTTAAAAGTCTGTAGCACCTCCTCCTTCACTCTCTCTTCCTCTTTCTCCAACCATGCAAGACATGTCTGCCTCCCCTTCCACCATGGTTTTAAGTTTCCTCAGGCCTCCCAGCCATGTGTCCTCTACAGCCTGCAGAACTGTGAGTCAATTAAACCTCTTTTCTTTATAAATATACAGTGTCATGTATATTTACATATGCTCTTAAAAACAATGTGAGAGTAGACTAATACAAGTACCCTTCTTCATTTTTCAAAAGTTGCAGAAAGAGTTGAACTTTAACTACAAATTTCTGTCAGAAAGAGCAGCACAACATCCAGTAGGTAAAACTGAAACCATGATTTCGAGGTAGGCAGACATTCCCTGGCATTTAGATGGACAGTGCTAAATACTTCAGATCACTGAGTCTTTCAGTTACCTGAGGTCCATTTTCTGATCCGTGCCAGCTAATGTGCCTGTTATGATAACTGTGTTATCAGAATCCAGTTATGCCAGGTGCCACATTCAAATTGTTTAAAGTTCAATTAGATAACCGTTAAAATCCATGCTTAAAGTTCTCTGTTTTGTATTCCCTGGAAACAATACCAGTTGACCAGAGTTGACGTTCAAGGGATTACTCTTTTCCACCCTAAGGGCATCATTTCAAACCCACACTAATTCATTCAGTTAATAGCAGGGTTAGTCACAGAGTCTGTTCACAGGAAATAATTATTAAGTGCCAGACATAATTCTATCATCACATTCAAGCATGGTAGTGAATAAGACACTCAGTTAATAAGATATCCCCTCTCATGGAGTTTATATCCTATTGTGAGAAGAAGGTCAATAAATAGGGAATGCAATTTTTTTGTGTTAAAAAGTGTGTCTGCATCTTTTTAAAAGACTCCTACTTACTCCATGTGAAAGTGATTTTTAAGTGAAAAATGCAATATTAATGGATGCATTGTTTTTATAGCAATATTCAATGTCTTTCCAGTATTACTCTGTGCATGTAGGTGTGTATCAGATCGAAGCACTACATTTCTCCTATGTCAGTGCTAATGTGGGGTTGGTTACCCTTAGCTTTTGTGCTAAGAGTTTTTATTCCACACCACTCCTTCCCACTCTAAGGATTGAGGACCTTGCCCCGTGTCCTGGTTGATGACTAGGATATTGTTCTCACGGGGCAGTTTCCAGCAGCACAAGCAGGGGTCTTTCTTGCTGGGTGGGCCGCAGAAGACATGCCGGCAGCTGTAGATGAAAGGCCTTAAAGAGGCCTTCAAAACTTAAAGAGTTTTGAAGAAAGAAGTTATGACTCCTTTGTCTAAGAGGATGGAGAAGTCACCCTCGTAGTGCTTCCACCAGGATCCATCGGGGCAGGACCTTCTCCCTTAGACCAGTGCACTCTTCCATGTTCATGATATTCACCCCCCAGACAAGGAGCCTTATGGGGTCTCACAGAGATGAGGCCCAATGTCTACGCATCTCTAATAACTTCCATGTGAAAACTTCTCCAGCAAGACTTCCTTTTGATTCTTAGAAAGAAAAAACTTCCTTTTGATTTTTAGAAAGCTAGTGTGGGACTTAAAATGACTAAATGACTACTGAAAATAATTGCTTTTCTCCTTACATTTCTGCTACAACAACCCTAGTTCTCCTGGAGGCCACGGGGTACCCCAGACTGGTGAAGAAATAAAAGATTGGAAAGAGCAGCAAGAAAGCAAAATCTCTAAGATTAGTATCTCAAGAACTCTTTCCCCTATACTCAGAACAAAAATGTTAATTTCTACACTCATGCTGTTTTCTTTCCTGCCTGAGTTGTCACAACTTTGCTTTGAATCACAGTGGCTTCATTTCAGCTAGGTCTTCTACTGGCAGCTATTGATACTCCCTGCTGCTGATCAAACTTCCAGTTCTTAGATTGTTTATCTCTAGCATACGTGTCTGCTCTCATAAGCCAACTTGAAATCCCTTGGGAAGTAAACACTGTATAAAAAAATCGATGAATGAAGAAATAACAATCTGGTCTCAGGGCCTCACGTCCTGAGGCAAAAATTTGCAAAGTTTCAAATAAGCCTGTGCTCTAAAATGCCACTTCTTTAAATATTAATAGTTTTATTTATTTAATGGAGGTGTTAAGCTTTAAAATTAGATTTCATGGGATCATCCTAACCTAACGAGTTTTCAGTTGTATGATTTAACTTCTTTGTTACTTAACACCTCAATCTCCTCCTCAATAAAACAGAAATAGTAATAATTTTGCTCTGATAAGGTAGTTGTAAATTTACATAAACTATATGTAAAATGCTTGCTATAGTCCCTGAAACTTACTGGTGTCAGCTGTTGTGATTATTGTTATTGTTGTTGGTAGTTACTGGCAAGTTTGCTCAAAAAAATTTAAAACATCTTCAAAGATACATGAAATTAATAAATCCCATAATTGGAAGGAAGTAAAAAAGGTTAAGAATATTGATAGCTATGATATTCTAGACTATCACTCCATTGTTATAAGAATCTTCGTTATTGAAATTATAGTCAATTCTCAAATAATTTTAAAGTTTTGATTATTAGGGGACTTTTCACTTTCTTCTTTCCACTTCTAGTCTAAATCAAGATTTTTCCAAATGTTTGGAAGTAAATAGGCATTATTTCATGCACTGTAAAACACACACGTGCGTACACACAAGCACACATGCACATAGGTATAAATATTGACACACCAGGGCACTAGAGGTCACAAGAGGCAGAATTAGAGTGTCTCCTTAAGGAGTCGTACATATCACTTTTCTAGAGAGAAGGGTCTCCTACTAACCTGTACATTCATGTAATTAAACCACCAGAAAACACTGAAGCTACTGGAGAGATTTTAAGAAACCCAAATTCCTAAGCCTTATGCCAAACCTACTGAATCAATCTCTGCCAACATGGGAAGTTATTACAAGGCTTTTTCACAACCTGACATCCCCTGTTAGGATGAATAATAATGTTGATTATAATAAAAAGGTGTGCTGATGGTTACTACAGGAGGCTTGTTAACAATCCTATTATAGGAAAGCAATAAAGAAGAATCCCATTAGAATTTGGTGCCAGAGAAATGATTTTGGTAGACTCAAAATGACAAAGAAATTGATAGAAACTGCTAAAGATAATTCTGGAAAGGGATAATAATACTCCTTCCTGTATCAGCAAAGAGTAAATAAAGCTTCACATGTCGATGCTGTTCTCCAATAAAAATTGTTACTCATATATAATTTCAGGGAGGCAAAAACTAAACTTCATTTTGAATGCAAGCCTTTTGTATATAAAATTGACAAGGAGAGATATTTAGCTGATTCAATCATTCTGAGTATCTATTTTGTGGTTCCAGAGAATTCTTCCTCTAAAATTGACTTCCTATATACTCAACTACTCGTCACCTAGAGACTGGTTCTCCGAAATCAGATTTATGGTTGATATGAAGTAGATTTGAACCCCTAGATGTCCTTGCAATTTTTCTTCAACTCCAAATTTAAAATAAAGGAATGCGTGTGCAACCATTTTTACCTAAATGAAAGGACCACACACTCTGCCTTCTGGTGAGAATGTCTTCCATTCAAAGTAGATTTACAAATTGTTTCTTTTAAGAAGTGACAGAATTCTAGAGTGCCCTACGCTTCCAGGATAGTATTCTTTTCTAATTGTTTGAAACATACCTCTGGATACTAAAAAAGAGCTGCTTAGACTAATAATCCACCCACTTACAGTCTATTTTAATCTGAAATTACGGCTTCTCCTTTAGTCATCCTTTAAGCAAATAATGCCTACCCATTTAAAACCATTTCTGCTATTTGCTTTTGTGTCTTTCTTGGAAATCAATTCTGTATTTGTATTGCCACAAGGGAAACCATTTAGACTGAAATCCCCATTTGTTTCTATTTAATATTTCTGCCTGTGGCCCCTCTTGCTCCTGGTGTATTAATTTTTTTATTTTAAAAAGGCTATTTTGATGTCTTTTCTGTCAAATAAAAGTACTCATCTGGTCTCAGACATTTTCTGTGATCCAAGAGGAAAATTTTAAGAGTTAAAGAGAATAATTGAGAATCATATTGGCAATTTCACAAAGTTCTGCTCTTCTGCCACTGTTCTTACTAGTTTTATCAATAGGCAATACTGAAACCTTGCCATGTGAAAATCACATGCTAAATCTTTTAAGTGAATCATCTGGTTTATTCCTTCTCACACGCCTTTAATAGAGGTGAGAACATTGGCCCCGTTTTACAGATTAGGACATCGAAGTACAGAAATGTTGACTCACCTGCTCGAAGTCACACAAGTAATACATGGCACAGCAGGGACTTGAACCCAGGTTGGTTGACTTTAGAACTGACCTTATTAACCACCACTTAGTACTGGATGTTTATTATCATTATGTCAAAGTTTTAGTTTTGCAAACTCTATGTTTATACCAGGCTATTGTGCTTCCGAAACACATCAAGTCCTTATCTTTGGAACCTGTACATATTACCTTATTTGGAAACAGACTCTTTGCAGGTGTGATTAAGCTAAGGATTTTGAGATGAGGAAATTATCCCAGACTATTCATATGGGACCTAAATGCAGTCACAAGTATCATTTTAAGAGGAAGGCAGAGGGAGATTGAGTAAAGGCAAAGAGGAGATGTGAAGATGGAAGCAGAGATTGCAGTGATGTTGCCAGGAGTCAAGGAATGTCAGGAGCCATAGGAAACTAGCATTCAAGAGACCATCTGCTATTTCACTGACAATTAGGGTCTACTAAAAATAGAAGAAAAAAAAGCCTTTCGGTGGTGATATCAGCTTTTAAATAGTCTGACATGTTTTTTCAAGTTGACTCCATATTTCTATAATTCCAGTCATTATTTTAAAATAAAACAAAGGCATACACATTGGATAGTGAAAATGCATGGCCCTAGAAAGCAGATTAGGGGAAGAAAATTAAAATGTGTCTTTCTCATTCATTCTTAATTCCTGAAACATACTCAATAAGCGTATGCCTGTAACTCACCCTATTTTATGTACACAGAGTTACCATCTTTCCTTTCTTGGCTGTGATCTGGTGCTTCAGGGTGGTCAGGGTGGTTTAACGCTTAAGCAGCTCAGCTTGGCAGTTCCTTGGAGCTCCTAGCAGCTGTGATGATGAATAACTTACCACAGGGTGTCATACTAGCAGCCTTTTTCATAACTTCCTGCCGAAAGAATAAAGTTTCCAAAAGTTTTAATTTCCTGCTTTTCTGAATTATTGATCCCTCCTTCCATGTAGTAGAACTTAAGAGAAGAAAGGCAACTGAATATCTTGATGTCACTGACTGTCTTCTCTTCCTCTTTTTTGCTACAACTTCTGCACCTCATGATCAATTTTTTAACTTCCTTACATAAAAACAATTCTATATGCATTTATATTATTCCAGATTCAAATTCCTTTCTGAAATAACTTACATTTGTTAAAATCTCAGGTGATATCATAAACTATTTTATAAAAGAGCCTAAAAAATCTTTAAAACATTTAAATAGAACCTTGTATTACGGGTTTTAAAACAGAGTAAGTTTGTGACTACTTGCATATTTTTTCATTATCTTCTTGTTCTTAATCTTATCCTATTTATTGTCTTCTTGTTTTTAGTCTTAACCTATTTACTGGCAAATTTCCACTCTACATTTTCTCTTTTGCCTAGGAAAGAACAAAGTAGCTTTTTGATATTCTTGCTCTTTCTAATCCATTCATAAGTATAAATAAACTGAGGTAATCAATTATTATGTGTTGAATTGTGTCTTCCAAAAATGATACATTATGTTCCTAATCCACCTTACCTCAGAATTTAACCTTATATGGAAATAGAATATTTACAGATGTAATTGAGTTACGATGAGATCATTAGGGTGAGCCCTAATACACAATGACTGGTGTCATTGTGAAAAGTGGACATTTGCACACAGAGACAGACACACACAGAGAGAGATGAGGTGAAGACACACAAGCAGAAGACAGCCATGTGACTGCAGTCACACATCTACAAGCCAAGGAACACCAAGCATTGCCAGCAAGCTGCAGAAGCTAGAAGAAGCAAGGAAGGATTCTCCTCTAGAGTTGTCAGAGAGAGCATGTCCCTGACAACACCTTAATTATGGACTTCTGGCCTCCAAAACTCTAAGACAATACATTCTGTTGTTCTGAGCTACCCAGTTTTTGGTAGAAAACTAATGCATTAATAAATAATGAAAAACAAAGAACTAAAAATGGAATTATAATTATTGGGGTTGTTCAGAATGACAGGGTATATCAAATGTCATCACCCAGAGGAATCATCTGGAGGAGAGAAATGGGAGTCATGCTAACAAGAGCTCAGAAGAGTAATTGAGGAAATTCATTACTTCAACCCAGAATGGCTGCCTGTTTCCCAAGATATCTTGCAAGTTAATTACTCCAGGTAAAAAGAGTTCACTGATCTCAGAGTGCTGCTTTTTAAAGGAGTCTCAGAAATCATCTAGTAATTTTTACATTCATCCTTTGAGACTCAGCTGAGATTCACCACCACAGTGAAGCCCTTCCTGCCCCTTATCCTTGGGAGAATTGACTGGTTTGCCTTTTTTGTCCCCACAGTTGACTGTACAAACTTCTGTTTACTTCAGCCCCTCTCACAGTATAGTTATAATAATTTCCTCCTGTTTCTTTCTCTTCCATGAGTATGATGGTTTCTAAAAGATACACATTGGCACATAGTAGGTATTCAATACATACTTTTGGAAGTTTCAGTTTGCGTTGCTGCTGTAACGAATTACCACAAATTTTGTTGCTTAAGTCAACACAGATTTATTATCATACGGTTCTAGAGGTCGCAAGTCCAAAATCAGTCTCGCTGGGCTAAAAGTAAGGTGTTGGCAGGGCTGACTCCTTCTGGAGGCTCTGAGGGGAGAACTTGTTTCCTCGCCTTATTCAGCTTCCTAGGACCCCATGCATTCCTTGGCTGTTTCCTTTTCCTCCATCATCGAAGCTAGCAGCGTACCATCTTTCAATCGCTTACTTTCTCTTTCACTCTTATCTTTGTCATCACAGGTTTTTCCCTGACTCTAATCCTCTTGTCTTCTTCTGCTTATCACCTCCATGTCTTATTGGTTAGTGGTCACAACAGTCACCATGCTAGAAGCCTTGGGATGTTACTTTTTCACTCTTTTACTCTTACTTTCCCATTCTTCACTTACCACTATGTATTAATCCGTCTCATATTTTGCTGATTTCACTTCCTAGCAGTTCCTCAAATCTCTCTCCTTCTCTTTATTCCTCGTGCTACATCCTAGATCAGTTTCTCCTCACTTCAAACCTGGACAATGAAATGTTTCCAGTCTGTCCGACACTGGTCACCTCCCCTTAAAGCCATTCTCCCATCTGCAATACAGGACTCTATTTAATAGCTATATCTATCCTGTTTAAAATCTTTAATGACTCCCATACAACTACAGGATAACACTCAGGCTCTTTGGTTTGGCACTCTAGGCCTTCCATGATCTGGACCCTCTCTGTCTCTCCAAGTTCATCTCCCTTTAGCCATTGCCTCATGCTTTATGCTTCAATAAGCCAAAATACTGGTATCTTCCAAAGTAATACACATTGGTTTTTCTAATGTACTTATACTCGTCATGTGAAACTTAGACTGTATGTTTGGGTTACATAAGCTATTCTTCAGTACCCAGCAAATTCCCTGGCACAGAGGAGAAATGCAAAATGTACTTTTAATGAATAGGCACTTAAGTGGCAGAACTGGGAACCATTGACCCTCAGATTTGCTAGTGCTCTTTCTACTACCCTGTACGTTTCTAATTATTGTATGTGTATTATGGAAGACCGTTCTAAGAGTATAATGTTTCAGCCCTTGAGTTGCTGACGGTGTAATGGAGAACACAAACAATAAATAAAATGTTTGTAAATGAGTAATTTTACAACAAACACATTTTTAATTTTATGATTAAAATTGCTAACAGATTTAAAATAAAAAGTGCTAGGAATTCCTGAAATTACCAAGACAAGGAGATGTTGATTTCTCTGGGTAAGACTTATGCTCCTTTCTGCCTTTCATCTGTTCCTTCCACCCCAAGGAAAAGTGATATTGACATGCATGGGCAAAGTTTATTTACTGGACTTTGTACCCAGGAAAGGAAGTGCTTGATGTGATGAGGAAAGGGAGGGAAAGCTTGGTATGCCCATGGAAGATTCTTGCTCTGTAACTGCTTTGGGTATTTTTCTATTTCTTTCTTTTTTTCCTTTTTCTTTTAACTTTTAAATTATGTTTTATTTATTATTTTTATTTATTCATTTATTGTTTTGAGACAGGGTCTCTCTCTGTTACCCAGGCTGGAGGACAGTGGCATGATCACAGCTCACTGCAGCCTTGACCTCCTGGGCTCCAGTTATCCTCCCACCTTTGCTGCCAGAGTTACTGGGGCCACAGGTGCACCCCAGCATGCCCAACTAATTTTTGTATTTTGGGTCGATAAAGGTTTCACCACATTGCCCAGGCTGGTAGAGCTGAGAAAATTTCTGAGCTATCGGCAAGGAGAGAGGTCAGGAAGGAGGTGCAGAGATGCATGTTCTCTCACCTTATATCTAGGGAGTCAGAAATCATGCAAAGGTGGTGAATCCACAAAAAAGATATGAATGCATTTCTGAAACCCTAACCTGATAAAATAAAAACATTCACCAATATATAACTAGTAAACATTAGCAGAAAAGCAGGGAAGCAGAGGTAACATAAATGAGCTAAATTTCTCAAGTTTTAAGGCAAAAAGTCAATATATATTATTTAGAGATAAAAATATAAATAAAAGCACATCATTTAGTATTATGAAGGAAATCATCAAAAGAAAATAGTTAAGCTATGTGAGGAGACAGGTGTGGAAGACAGGGAGAAGACATATTTTGATTTTATCATCTATCTGTGCTGTGTAAATGTTCTATTTTTCAGCTTGCCTATTACAATAGTGATATACGAAATATCACCTCTTTGTATGTATCCTGTCAGAGTATTTTGGTGGCAATAACAGAATTCTTGAGTCAGAGTAACTTCTGCGATTTATCTCATATAAGAAGAAGTCTAGAGAATGCTGAGTGTGTCAGGGTTCTGACTCTATTTCTCTCTGATTAGTTTGACCTGCCCTCTTCTATGTATGGGTACCGTGTTCAGACACCTGGTAGCTTCAGACATATCATCAGTAAGGGATGCTATTGGTGCCTTGTCCAGATTCCACTTACTGGGCCAGCACACTTGTCCCCAAGCTGTTGTGAGAATTGCATTTGGCAAAACAGGACCCACCTTGCCTGAGAGGCAATGCCCTTCCTTATCAGGGTTGGGAAAAGAGGGAGCCAACAAATGACTAGTGACTGACCAGCACGGGCTTATAAAAGATCAGTTCTTTGCCGCAACATGGGACCAACTCCATGGTGAGGTGTTTGTCCCAGAGCTTCCTGTAGGACCAGGCTGAAGCCATTCTCCACCTGAGAACATACTCTTGCTTAGCCTTCTTCCTGCACTCTATTCTGCTTCCCTCACTCTTCTTCTCCAAGGAATACACCCTCAGCAAATATCTTGCACAAGAATCCACATCTCAGGCTTTTCTTTAGGGAATCCAGCCTAAGATACTCTCTTTAGGTCTCATTCATCCCAGAATCCTCTCTTGTCCATCACCAACTGACTTTCCTTCTTGCCTCATTTGCTAGAAATTCGTGTGTGTCTGTGTGTGTGTGTGTGTGTGTGTGTGTGTGTATGAATGGTCTAGGCATAGATATAGATAGATAGATATCATTGGTGTAGGCATGAATATTGATACAGAGATATATATGGATATGAATATAGATATATCTCTGTATCTAGAATATAGATAGGTCTCTATATCTATATGCATATCCAAACCAATTCTAATCTAAGATATATGGATGTGACTATGGATATAAATGTAGAGATATATCTATATTCATACACATATATAGAATTCATATATATCTCTATATCTATATTTGTATCCATATATATGATTCATATCATATAGATTTATATCCATATATATAGATTTATATTCATGTATATTAATGTAGATCTAGGGATATACCTATATCCTTGCCTAGACCAATGACTAGTTAGAGAAGTGGCATTACTGTTATTCCTTTAGACATATGGAATGGAGTGGATGTGGAAGAATCAATCACTGAAACCACTGCAAATATTAATGGGTGTGATCTGCTGTGTTGGAGATTTTTATTCTTCCCATGGTTTTCTTGCCATGGGGCACTGGCAAATCAACTTATGTGTTGGTTCCATCAACCTCATTCTGAAAGTGCAGGGAACTGGAATAAGCACACCTTAAATTATTTGAGTAACTATATAAGCTATTGATAACCTAAGAGAAATAATGTATTTCCAGCTCATCTAATTCTCAGGCAATGCCAATGCCGTAAATCTCTAAAGTTATTTTTTCAACTTCAGTGGGAAAACATTACTTCTTTGGGAGATAACTCTACAAAAGAATAATGCTGTATTTCATTATTTTCACTGCACAATGACACATAGAGCTTCAAAGTTGACAAAGAAAGCTTCAATTCTTTGCTGAGTGCAAATCTGCTAGGAAATACTATGAGACTTAAAAACCAGCCTTGTCCTGAAACCAGAAGGTCAGGACAAAACACACAAATCAAAGCTCTTCAACTCATTAGAAACAAAACTCTTCTAAAATAAATTTTTCCAGAAAACTATGACATCACCAGGAGCAATAAATATTATCTGCTGCTTCAATTTGTGGAGAAGTTAGGAAATGGAAGCAAATGGGGTGATATAGAATAGTTTCTTCTTTAATATTTTTTGATTTACCCCTCTCCATATTCCAAGCTATATCCACCATTGGGATATAGCTGCATATTTTCTGGTTCTCCTCTCATTGTAAGAAAATATAATGAAGTGAAAAAGAAAAGTGAGCTTACAACCAAGGAGATAAGATGAAGTATTTATTATATAAAAAAATAAAATAAATGGGATTCATTTTTGCTTTCAATTTTCCAGAACTTAAAATGAAGTTTTGGGGGTTTTGTTTTGTTTTTGACTTCTTTGGGAGAAAATATGAAGATAAATGCAGGAATCTGAAAAGTAAAACAAATTTCTTACAAAGAAGGAGCAATTACATATGCCCTTTGTATTCCTATATAGTGTTTGTTCTTTTACATTTTTCCTTTTAGAAAACAAAAAAAATGAAATCTAGAAAATACAGAGCTCATGAAGCCTTAGAAAATAGAAAATAAACTATCTAAAAAATTTAGAGTTTGGGAAAGTGGCAGCAATCACATAAAAGTACATCTCTGACATAGAATGAAAAGCATCATTAGATGAAAAGCATCTTGTCTTGTGGAAGTTTAGAAATTTACGTTCTCTTCCTTGCTTTATTACTTGCTCACTGTGTAACCTTGGGCAAGTCACTTAACCTTCATAGTTTGAACTTTCTTACTTTGGAACATTAGGAAGTAAGAATTATAATGCTGTTAATTCTAACATTGATGATATTTATTGGGCACATACAATATGAAAAGCACTACATGAAATCTTTATTTATACGTATGTCTCAGGTTCTTTTTTCAAAAAACCCTGATATAGATATTTGAATTCTCATTTTATAGAATTGGTCTATCCATTAAAGGCCTTTGGTGTCAAGTCCCATAGGAAACCTAATTCAACAGACTTATCCAATGAGAATAATTGAATATTTCCCATAAGAAAGTCTCAAGCTCTGTTAATGAAACAACTCGTTATGTTGCCAGGGGTCAACATAATGGCATCACTTCCTTCTACTGTCCTTCCTTTGGGATGCAGGCTTTGATTATTCTAGCTTGACCCTTCCTGATCACAAGTTGGCTGCCACAGTTCAAAAAATCACATCCTCCTATAGTGATGAGCACTGGCAGAAAAGGCTATTTCTACCAATGGATCTCTTCAAGAACAAGGAAGATTTCCTCATAATTCTTCCAGGTTGATCTCCTCTATGTCTTATTGGCCAGAAATGGGTAACATGTCCATCTTCAAAACAGTCTCCAGTAGGAGGCATGCAATTACCATCATCTATTTGAACAGAGTCTGTGTGATCTTTGGGTCAAAGAAGAACCTCTGCCGCACCTAAACTTTGAACACAGTTTCAAAATAGCTACACAAAATTAAGAGTGTGGCATGGTTGTTGGATGAACATTATGATATACGAGCAGAGGGCTGAAAGTAAAAATTCTTTGCCCAAATTCAAAGCTAGTGAATGGCAGAGGAAGGACCTAACTCAAACTTTCTCTGAGAATGAAGTCTAATCTCTTCTGAAATCTTGCCCTGCATCCTATTTTATCTTGTTCCCAAGTAAGACATTTTATATAAAGTCTAAGTCATTTGCAAGGTACATTTTGGGAAGCTCTACCAACCAGAGCTACAGATGAACTGAATTATAACACATCTGTCCCATCTTCTTAAATTCTTGGGCTTCTTTGGGAAAACCAGGAAACATTATTGCCTATACTCCCTTTCTCCTCAGTCTTTGTAGTTGAGCATGTAGCCATCTTCAATCCTGGGCACCACTAATGGTAGGAGGCAGAAGATGTTCAGATAACCTTCCACAGCACACTTCCCTTGAATCAAGATACCAGTTAACAACTTCATTAGCATGAGAACTGGCCATGTGAACAAATGTGAATGATGTGATCATTGAAATTAAATCCTCCTCTGTTTCAGGTAAGGATATTCATTCTTTGAATATGCTAAAGGGAAGATATAGTCATGGAAGGATTGAGGAAGGGAGAAGTTTGATGAGAAAGCACTGCAAAACAAAAGCACAAAAGATAGTATTTAATTAAGTACCATTAATTAATAAGAGTAATTGATTAAGTATTAATTAAGTACCATATATTTATTCTTATTTGTTGTAGTTGCTTTTGTTGTATTTGCTTAGCCATAAATTCTTTGCCTAGCCCACTGTCCAGAAAAGTTCCTCCTAGGTTTTCTTCTAGAATTCTCATGGTTTCAGGTCTTACATTTAAGTCTTCCATCCATCTTGTGTTATTTTTTCTGTATACGTTGAGAGATAGAGATCCGGTTTCACTCTTCTGCATGTGGCTATCCAATTTTCCAAGCACCATTTATTGAATAGGGTATCCTTTCCTCAGTGCACATCTCTGTCTGCTTTCTCAAAGATCTGTTTGTTGTAGGTATTTGGCTTTCCTGGATTCTCTATTCTGTTTCACTGGTTTATGCATTTACTTTTATACCAGTGTCATATTATTTTGATTACTACAGCCTTGTAGTGTAATTTGTAGCCAGGTATGCACTGAATAAATTACAATCATTACTCTTAAGGTTAAAAAAGTGAGTATTTACAAGGAATAGTTAGAAAAGTTGATAAGATGAAATATAATTTAATTCTATAAGCACAAGTGGGCCTGTGAATAATCTAAGATGCGGCAAATATTCTCATTCTGCAGAGTATAAGTTATCAATTACTTTACCCATTTATAGTAGTTAATTTGAAATCACTACTTCAAAGAAGCCTCAGTTGGAGACACGGAGACATCATAAAATTCAAAGTTTAATGATTACTATCCATATTATAAATATCAGGGAATCAAAACATATTTAGATAATTGGATTGTTTTATCATTCTATTATGTTACTTCTTACATTTCTTTTCATTGTTGTTTTAGTGGTAGTCATATTTAATGGTTGGCATCCGAACCTGACTAAGGTAACTTTAAATGAAGAGTATTTTTACATGTTGAATATACCTGTCACCTATATTTTAGGTTCATTATTTGCCTCTCTATTTCTGTCTCATTGATATGAAGATGGTGTCTTAATTGACCTAATCTTTTTTCTCGTTTCTTCAAAAGTGCTGCAATTTCTCAGTAGTAACTATGGCACACTGCTATGAGTTATGCTTCTGGGAATCTATTTGCCTTCTACCAAGCTCAGTTCTCAACAAGGCAATACCTCTGCCTTTAACCCTCCCCCTGCAGGATACAGTCCAATTATTCTCAGAGCCACTCCTGGGGAAAGCAGCTGCAAGAATTTAATGGGCAATAGGGCTATCTCTCATGAGAAAATCACCACTTTACAAGCCAGCAGAAATCATGTGAACACTCATTAGCTGCTCCCATGCAGTATAAACCCAGAATGCCTAAGCCCTACTTAAGAATGTTTCTAAACATAAGAATGATACAATGGACTTTGAGGGCCCAAGGGAAAAGGTAGGTGCAGGGTGAAGAATAAAAGATTGCAAATTGGATTCCATGTATACTGCTCAGGTGATGGGTACAAGAAAGTCTCACAAATCACCATTAAAGAACTTACTCATGTAACTACCACCTGTTCCCCAAAAACCTATGGGAACAAAATTTTTTTAAAAAATCCTGTTTCCCTAAAAAAACAAACAAACATAGATCACATTCATTAAAAAGACTGTACTGTTCTTTCATTTTTGTTTTTTTCCTGTTATATGTATGATTACATACACCTGTTCTTCTGCCATCAATTCATATATGAACACTTTTTGGTAGTTTTAATTGGTTTCCTCCCGTAATAGAGACTTATGTTAAAGTAAAATGAAACCAATAGATTAAGGTTAAAAAATATATAATTAAAATGTGCTTAAATGTGGTTTAGGTGAGGACCAAAAGGAAAAATAATTTTAGATTATAAGCCTCTAGTATGTCCTATAGTTAGATAGTGTAGTAGATAGATGAAGCCAGTTTGCAGGGGTAGGAAGGATAGACTTGGACTCTAGCAAAAAATGGCACAAAATATTTGAAGTCTTCTGATTCTTGATTCAGTCATGATTTAAGTCAAGAATTCCCAGTTGCAACCTGAAACTAGCCTGCCACTTTAGCAACGAAATTTAATTTCAAATTAGAAATCCCTTTATCCATGTGGTAGAGTTCAGCACAAGTTAATAGTTGAAAATAGTTGGCCTGCTTTCACGAAAAATACGTTTTTGTTATAATTTTGGGGAAAACATTTTGCTTTGAAGGAAGTTGTGGCATGATGTCATTTTCAGAAGCGACTTCTATAAAAGTAGCCAACAATGATTTTGTTCTCCCATTCATCAATTATTCCTTGCTTCTTAGATAACCCTCTTCAGTCAGTTGTACCTGGCCTTTTCATGGGTTCAGGTACCCAAAACTGTTGCCTTCACTCTACAAATTCTATCCTGCCAGTACCAACAATCCTCTCTCAAATCATTTTTGCTGTCTTTCAACTCAATATGGTTAGTAAGATTTGAAAAACAAAATGAGGTTTTAGGTAAATGACATTTTAGCAATTGGAAAATATATTTATGATCAAAATTATCACTAATATTTGTGCTGAATAGTCAATACTATGAAACATATAGTGCAACAGGAAAGAAACAATGGTCTCTCTGTACAGAGATTCTGGGCATTCGTTGGTGTTTTATCTATTGCTAAAAAAGAAATTACCTCAAAATTTAGCATTTTAAAGCAACCATCTTATTTTGCTTATAATTTTGCCATCAGGAATTTTTAAAAAGCTCAGCTAGGGATTCTTACTTGTCTCTCAGAACGTTGCAGTTGGATATTGGCTGGGACCCCAGTTATCTGAATGCTCGACTTCCAAAATGGCTCACTCAGCTGGGGCTGTCAACTAGAGCAAATGAACATAATGTCTTCCATATGACCCGGGTTTCTCACAGCATGGCTGCTGGGTCCTGAGAGGGATATCCCAATGGGAAGCATTCAGACATCATGATTTTAAGTGGGCAAGGCAGAAACTACATAGTTTCTTCAGACTAGCCCTAGGAGTTACACAATGTCATTTTCCCTGCATTCTATCACTTGAAAGGCCACTCCAGTTGCAAAAAAGAGGGGCATTTGGCTTTGTAATGCTAAAGAAATAAAAAGACGAATGTCAAGTGATTTGTAGCTGTCTTATTCTGCCAAAACTACAGAAAATCCAACTTTTTAGAGTGCCGACAAGAATTGCTCTCGGAAAAAAATAAATCAGTGGAATATTTTATTTTAAAGACTTCTACTTATCTACTCACAGATTAAAAAAATTAGTGAAGTGATTACTTCTGCTGGACTCATAAGAAAGGAAAATAATACCTTTTTTTCCACATTATTCTGTTTACAGCTGTGCACATAGTGAAATTCTTGCAAGGATCAGAAAAATTTCTTTATCAACATTAATTTCCAGAAGAATATTTTCCATCTGCTTTTTTAAACTAGGGTTATTTTCCACCAGATGTGTTTAGTATAAGTAGTCAAGAGGTATCATGTTATTTTTCTGAATTGTTCTACTTCAAATATTCATATTTTTTAAAGTATAGTTTTGAAAGAACCCATTTTCATCCAAAAGAAGTTCTGGCAGTATAAAATGTCATCCATATGCTATGATATAGTCAGTGTTTATGTAAAGGAATGTGTGTTTTTGTTTAATATGATCTGGTAGATAAAAAGAAGAAATCGTATTACTTGAACAACATATCTAGTTCTGACAGATAATACTTAAGCAATTATCTGTTTGTGACTTTTCTTCCCACCTTTGAATTATTCAGGAAAACTTCAACTTTTTCTTGACTTTTTTAGTTTGAAATCATGCAGCTGCATTTGCCTCCTTGTCAAAGAAAACAAAATTGCTTTCAGGTTGGGCAGAAGAGCATTATACCAGTTATTTTGACCCACAAGGACAGGTTTAAAGAGGGTTTATCAAATCAAAAACAACAAAGTAGAAGAAAATTGAAAGTGCCTATTGTCATCACTCCTGGCTCAGTGCTTCTCAAGCCTTAATGTACATATGGATCCTATGGAAAATGTAAACTAATGATTCCTATTTAGCAGGTCTTGGGGAGGGTTGAGTATTTATATTTTCAAAAGTTCCCAGGAAATGATGCTGCTGGTTCAAAGACTACATTTTGAGTAGTGAAGGGGTCCGTTAACTTAGAAATAGTTTAATTTGACTCTGAGGGGCACAGGGACTCTGAGGGGTACTGGCAAAGAGAACCAGCAAAGAGTTGCTATATGTTTAAATGGACTTCCAAGAGTAACAAACTTAATGTGTTTAAAACTCTCTTTAATTTTTTTTAAATGTCATTAATGTTTACCAGTGGTAAAATATATAAAATTATGTAAAAATGAAAAAGCTTTCACATTTTATTTTATGACGACTTTTAATAAAGCAAATTATTATAGTCATATAACAAATGACAATAGCTGAGGTCAGAAATCCATTTTCCTGAGAATAAAACAAAGTTGATTACAGTAAATTACTTTGGTTGACATTTTTAAAAATATTTAAAATGCTAATGCAAGATGGTAAAATAGGAAGTCCTAGACTTCACTCCTACCCTGGAAGAAATTTCAACTAGCCACTATTCACACACAAAAACACCTTGATGAACACCTTGACATGTGGAAATAAGCCTGAGTCACTTGTGTGTTCTACAAAAGTGGACAAAATTAAAAAGGTGGGAGAAACGGTCTGACTTTGGTTGTATTGCCCCTCCTCCTCTAAGTCAGAACTGTGCCACACAGATAAGATTCCTCAGGGCCCACAGTTTCTGTAGTGAGAAAAGAGAACCAGGTTGATGGACATTCAGGTTCCCTAGCTTTCTGAGACAGTTTCTAGGAAGTCCAACCCCCATTCTCACCTCATAAGGAATGGGGAACATAGGACAAAACCACAGCTAAGCCACCTGGGGTCAGAAAGAAATAAAGCAAGAAGATGGAGTCCCCAGAGAATAGCATGCAGATTTTGGTAAAAGCTCAATATACCTGGAAGCAGCAGAGTTCCATCAGAGATATCAGCTAACAGCATAGCTCACTCACAAATTCAAGCTGATCACTCCTAGAAGAGGTAGAGAATGTTAACCGGCTTGAATTCCTAGACAGCTACTCTCCAGACCCAGTCTTGGACCTTACCCCAGGATCCTACTCAGGGTGAGAGAAAATCTGCAGCAAGTTCCCACAACAAGCAGATGCTAGATCTGCCACACCTGAAAGTTTAATCAGGGCTCCCCTCAGCTTCAAAGCTTATTTCTAGAAGTTTCCTAGGGAGGAAGGCAAATCTCAACCATGCATTTCTTCTGGCAATGGCAGTTATTCCATCCATCCTGATCTATTTAACTTGGGGCCCCTTCTGCAACTCTATGCAACTACTGAAGTCAAATAGCATTACCTTTTCTCCATAAATACACCCTGTGGCCCAGCCAGATCAGAGGCAAGTGCAGTGCTTATAACAGTAGCTCAGCTTAATAGCAGAGCTCAGCCAGGTGTTTTGCTGGACAGCAAAACCTAGCTAACTACCCCACCCAAATTTAGAAAAAAAAAAATAGTAGTATTCCAAACATACAAGGAACTTGAAACCAAACTCTGCTTGCCCAGGGTCATCACCAGCTGACTCATTCAGAATCATATGCAAGACTAATGAGTGAAAGCTTATCCCTACCAGAGAACTCCTGTAAAAGCAGGAAAATGTGGCCATCTCTTCAAGTGCATAAATGCCAATGCAAGGACTCAAGAATTACAAAGTTTGAGGAAATCATGACACCTTCCAAAGAAACTAACAAAACTCAAACCATAAACTCTTAAAAAAGGTAGATGTATGAAATGACAGAAAAGTAATTCAGAATAATTCTCTTTAAAAAATTCAGTGAACTTCAGAAATATACAAATAAAAATTAAATGTAATTTGAAGAACAATACCCAAACCACATGAGAAGTTTGACAAAGAAATAGAAATAATAAGAAAACATCAAATAGAAATCCTAGAGGTGAAGAATATAATGACTGAACTAAATATTGCAAAAGAAAGCTTTAATGGCTAGCACAATCAGGCTGAAGAAAAAAAAAATCAGTGAACTTGAAGATAAAACATTGGAAATTACCTAATCAGAGGAACAACAACAACAACAGGGGTGAAAAAGAATGCAGAAAGTCTACAAATTTATGGGACATCATAAAGAGATCTAACTCATGCATAGTAGGCATTAAAAAAGGAAACAGAAATGAGGAGAAAACTTACTTACAGGTATAATGGATAAAAATTCCTCTAATTTGAGGAAAGAAGTGAACATTCAGGTACAGAAAGTACAGAGAAAATCAATTAAATTCAACTCAAAGAGAAATTCTCCAGAACATATAATTATCAAACTATCAAATTCAAAGACAAAAAAAAATTCTTAGAGAAGCAAAAGATAAGAAATACATCATATACAAAGGAGTCTCAATATGACTATCAACAGACTTTTCAGAAGAAGCTCCACAGGCCAGGAGAGAGAGAGACGATATATTCAAAATGCTGAAGGAAAAACCTGCCAATCAGGAATGCCTTACTAAACAAAGCTATCTTTCAGAAACAAAAAAGTAGTAAAAAGTTTACAAGATAAACTAACGCTTACTAGGCAAAAATTATTTTATCATCACTAGGCTTACCACATAGAAATTTTTAAAGAAGTTTTTTACAACTTAAAGAAAAAGTTGCTAATAAATAACATAAAACTTATGAAAACACAAAATCTAATAGTATAAGTAATGTGTTAGTCCATTTTCACACTGCTGATAAAGAAATACCTGAGACTGAGTGATTTACAAAGGAAAGAGGCTTAATGAGCTTATAGTTCCACATGGCTGGGGAGGCCTCATAATCATGGTGGAAGGCAAGTAGGAGCAAGTCACATTATGGATGGCAGCAGGCAAAGAGCGAGCTTGTGGAGGGAAACTCCCATTTTTAAAACCATCAGATCTCATGAGATTCATTCACTAAAAAGAAAACAGAAGAGGAAATACCCTTCCCCATAATTTAATCACCTCCCACTGGGTTCCTCCCATGACATGTGGGAATTGTGGGAGTTTCAATTCAAAATGAGATTTGGGTGGGGACACAGCCAAACCATATCATTCCACTCTGGCCCCTCCCAATCTTATGTACTCACATTTCAAAATGAATCATGCCTTCCCAACAGTCCCCCAAAGTCTTAACCCATTAACTCGAAAGTCCACAGTCCAATGTCTCATCTAAGACAAGGCAAGTCCCTTCTGCCTATAAGCCTGTAAAATCAATAGCAAGATAGTTACTTCCTAGATATAATGGGAGTACAGCCATTGGGTAAATACAGCCATTGCAAATAGGAGAAATTGACCAAAACGAAGGGGCTACAAGCCCCATGCATGTCCAATATCCAGCAGGGCAGTCCAATCTTAAAGCTCCAAAATTATCTCCTTTGACTCTATGTCTGACATTTGACATAGAGGTGGGTTCCCATGGTCTTGAGCAGCTTTGTGGGTTGGCAGGTACAGCCTTCCTCCTGGCTACTTTCACAGGCTGACATTGAGTGTCTGTGGCTTTTCCAACCACACTGGTGCAAGCTGTCGGTGAATCTATTTTTCTGGGATCTGGAGGATGGCAGCCCTCTTCTCATAGCTCCACTGGGCAGTGACTCAGCAGGGACTCTGTGTGGGGGCTCTGACCTCACATGTTCCTTCTGCACCTCCCTAGCAGAGGTTCTCTTGAGTGCCCCGCACCTGCAGCAAACTTCTGCTTGGCATCCAGGCATTTCCATACATCCTCTGAAATTTAGATGGAGGTTCCCAAACCTGAATTCTTGGCTTTTGTGCACCTGCAGGCTTAATACCACATGGAAGCTGCCAAGGCTTGGGGCTTGGACCCTCTGAAGTCATGGCCCAAGCTGTACCTTGGCCCCTTTCAGTCACAGCTGGAGTGACTGGGACGCAGGGCACCAACTCTCCAGACTGTACATAGCACAGAAACCCTCTGCCAAGCCCGGAAACAGTTTTTCTTCCCCTCAATGGGAGGGGCTGCTGCAAAGGTCTCTGATATGTTGTGTAGACATTTTCCCCATTGTCTTGGTAATTAACATTCAGCTCCTAATTACTTATGGAAATTTATGCAGCCAGTTTGAATTTCTCCTCAGAAAATGGAATTTTCTAGCATTGCCAAGTTGCAAATTTTTCAAACTTTTATGCTCTGTTTTCCTTTTAAAACTGAATACCTTTAACAGCACCCAAGATACCTCTTGAATGCTTTGTTGCTTAGAAATTTCTTCTCCAGATACCCTAAATTATTTCTCTCAAGTTCAAAGTTACACAAATCTTTAGAGCAGGAGAAAAATGCTACCAATCTGTTTACTAAAACATAATAAGAGTCACCTTTTCTCCAGTTCTCAACAAGTTTCTCATCTCAATCTGAGACCACCTCAGCCTGGATTTTATTGTCCATATCGCTATCAGCATTTTGAGCATAAGCCACTTAGCATGTTTCTAGGAAGTTCCCAACTTTCCCACATTTTCCTGTCTTCTTCTGAGTCCTCCAAACTGTTCCAACCTCTGCCTGTTACCCAGGTCCAAAGTCACTTCCACATTTTTGGGTATCTTTTCAGCAACACCACACTCTACTGGTACTAATTAACTGTATTAGTTCATTTTCACACTGCTAAGAAAGACATATCCAAGACTGAGCAATTTACAAAAGAAACAGGTTTAATGAACTTAAAATTTCACATGGCTTGAGAGGCCTCATAATCATGGCAGAAGGCAAGGAAAAGCAAGTCATATCTTACATGGATGGCAGCAGTCAAAGGGAGAGCTTGTGCAGGAAAACTCCCATTTTTAAAACCATCAGATCTCATGAGACTCATTCACTATCACAAGAACATCGCAGAAAGACCTGCACCCCTAATTCGATCACCACCCATCGGGTTCTTCCCACAACCTGTGGGAATTGTGGGAATTATGATTCAAGATGAGATGTGGGTGGGAACACAGCCAAACCATATCAAGTAATACAGAACAATGTTCAGAAAACTTTAGGACTGTAATGGTGGCGTGTGAAGTAATTTCATCCCTTGTATGACAGTTAAAGGACAAAATTATTAGCAACAACTATAGCTAAAATACATGGTCAAGGGATACACATTGCCAAATGATTTATATTCAGACATCAAAAACATAAAATGGAAGGGAGGGTAGTATGAACTTGCAACAGACTACTATAAGCATAAGATGTTCTATTTAGACATGATGGTAACCATAAAGCAAAAATCTATAAGAGATGCTCAAAACAAAAATAAAATTTATTTAAAACTACCAGTACAGAAAACCATCAAACCATAAAGGAAGATAGATAAAGAGGAAGACAGAAACAAAGTATCTTTAAAACAACTCTAAAACAATTAACAAAATGAAAGTAGTCAGTTCTTACCTATCAATAATTACCTTGAATGTAAATGAATTAAATTTCTCAATCAAAAGACACAGAGTGAATGAATGGATAAAAAAAAAAAAAAAAAAAAAAAAAACCCTAATAATATGCTGCCTACAAGAATCACTTTTCTTTTAAGGACACACATAGCCTGAAAGTGAAAGAATGGAAAAAGATATTCTACACAACTAGAAACCAAAGGAGAGCAGGGTAGCAATACTTATATCATACAAAATAGACTTTAAATTGAAAGCTATGAAAAGAGTCAAGGATATTATGAAATGATAAAGGAGTTGATTCATTAAGAGTATATAACAATTGTAAATATATATTAATCCAACAGCAGAATACCTAAATATATACAGCACATATCAAAGATTATATAAAGGGAGAGACAGATTATAATACAATAATACTAGAGGACTTCAGTACACCATTTTTAATATTAGACAGATCATGCAGACAGAAATTAATAAGGAAACATTGGACTTAAAGAACACTTTAGACCAAATGGCCCTAACATGCACATACAGAACATTCCAAACAATAACAACATGATACACACTCTTCTCAAATGCATACAAAACATTCTCCAGGATAGATCATATGTTAGACCATGAGATAAGTCTTAGAAAATATAATATTGAAAGCATGGAAATTATATTTTCTGATCACAATGAGATACAACTAGAAATGAGTAACAGAAAGAATTTCAGAAAATTCACAAAATACATGGAAATTCAGCAACATGCACCTGAATAACCAATGGATCAATGAAGAAATTACAAAATAAATGTAAGAATATATTCAAATAAAGAAAAATAGAAACTAACATTTAAACTTATGGGATACAGCGAAAGCAGTTCTGAAAAAAAAAATTATAGCAATAAATACCTACATCAAAGAAGAAAAAGGATCACAAATAGCCTAATGCTGTATCTCAAGGAAATAGACAAAGAAAAATAAGCTAAGCCCAATGCAGAAGAAAAGAAATAACAAAAATTAGAGCAGAAATAAATGAAATAGAGACTAGAAAATAATACAAAAGATAAACTAAACTTATAGTTGTTTTTTGAAAAGATAAAATCAACAAACATTTCTTAGACTAACAAAAATAGAGGAAAGACTCAAATAAATAAAACCAGAAATGAAAGTGGAGACTAAAACTGATACCACAGAAATACAATCACAAGACTATTGTGAAAAATTATATGCCAAAAAATTAGATAACATATCAAAAATTCATAACATTTATCAAAAAATTAGATAACATAAAAAATTAAAGAATAAATGAATAAATTATAAGACATATACAAGTTACCAAGACTGAATCACAAAGAAATAGAAAATCTGAATAGAACAATAACAAGCAAGAATATTTGGTTAGTAATAAAATGTTTTTCATCAAGGAAAATCCCTGGTCTGATGTTTTCACTGTTGAATCTTACAAAACATTTTTAAAAAATGAATACCAGATGTGAAAGCCAGACAAAGACACCACAAGAAAAGAAAACTACAGGCCAATATCCTTGATGAACACAGATGTAAACATCCTCAACAAAATACCAGCCAACTAAATTCAACAACAACACATCAAAAGGATCATTTACCATGATCAAGTGAATGCAAGGATGGTTCAATGTTTACAAATCAGTAAACATGACACACCACATTAACAGAATCAGTTACAAAAATAACATGATCATATCATTAGATGCAGAAAAAGCATTTAACAAAATTCAATCTTGTTTCATGATAAAAAATACTCAACAAATTAGACATAAAAGATACATACTTCAACACAATAAAGGTCATCTATTATAAGCTCATAGCCAACATTATATGCAGTGGTTTAAAACTGGAAACCTTTCTTCTAAAATACAGAACAAGACAAGGATGCTCATACTTGCCACTTCTTTTCACCATAGTATTAAAAGTCCCTGCCAAGGCAAAAAAACAAGAAGAAAAAAAAAATGACATTTACATAGGGAAGAAAGAAGTGAAATGCTCACTACTTGCTGCTAACATGATCTTTATATGTAAAAGACCCCCCAAAATCCACCAAACACTGTTAGAACTGATAAGCAAATTCAGCAAAATTGCAGAATACAAAACCAACACACAAAAATCAATAGCATTTCTCTACACTGACAACAAGATTTCTGACAAAGAAATTAAGAGAACGATCTCACTCATAATAGTTACCAAAAACTAAAAAACTTGGGAGTAAATTTAACTAAGGAGATAAAAGACCTGTACACCAAACACTATAAAACATTAATGAAAAAAATTGTCAATGACACAAATAAACAGAAAGATAATTCATGTTTATAAAGTGGAAGAATTAACATTGTCAAAATTTCTATAATACTCAAAGTGATCTATAGATTCAATGCAATCTTATTAAAATTCCAATGTCGGCCGGGCGCGGTGGCTCAAGCCTGTAATCCCAGCACTTTGGGAGGCCGAGACGGGTGGATCACAAGGTCAGGAGATCGAGACCATCCTGGCTAACACGGTGAAACCCCGTCTCTACTAAAAAAATACAAAAAACTAGCCGGGCGCCGTGGCGGGCGCCTGTAGTCCCAGCTACTCGGGAGGCTGAGGCAGGAGAATGGCGTGAACCCGGGAGGCGGAGCTTGCAGTGAGCTGAGATCCGGCCACAGCACTCCAACCTGGGCGACAGAGCTAGACTCCGTCTCAAAAAAAATAAATAAATAAAAAATAAAATAAAATAAAATAAAATTCCAATGTCATTTTTCATGGATATAGGAAAAACAATTCTAACATTCATATAAAACAACCAAAAATCTTGAATAGTCAAGGCAATCATGAGCAAAAAGAACAAATCTGGAGACATCATACTATCTGATTCCAAACTATATTACAGATTATGGTAATTAAAACAGCAGGATGCTGGCATAAAAGTAGGCATATTCAGCAATGGAACAAATAGAGAGCACAGAAATGAACCCATGTATTTATGATCAATTGATTTTTTTCAGAGTTGTCAAGAATATACAATGGGAAAAATATAGTCTCTTAATAAACGGTATTGATAAAACTGGATATCCATATGCAAAATAACAAAATTAGATCTTTATCTCACACCATAGACAAAACTCAACTCAAAATAGATTGAAGACTTAAACATAAAACCTGAAACTGTAAAACTAGTAGAAGAGAAATAGGAGAAAACTACATAACATTGACTTATAGTATGATTTTTTTTTTTTTTTTTTTTTTACATTTAATGCTAAAAGCACTGGCAACAAAATCTCGGTTTCATCAAAATAAAAAGCTTCTGCACAACAAAGGAAACAAACAGAGCTCAGAGACAACTTACAGATTGGAAGAAAAGATTTGCAAGCCATACATGTAATATGAGATTGATATCTAAAATACATAAGGAACTCAACTCTATAAAAATAAAGCAAATAATCTGATTAAGAAATGGGCAAAGCATCTGAATAGACATTCCTCAAAAGAAGACATATGAATGAGTAACACATACATGAAAACATAGTCAATATCACTAATCATTAGGGAGATGCAAATTAAAACCACAATGAAGCATCACCTCACACCTGTTAAAATGTTTATTACCAAAGAGACAAAAGAAAACTATTGGCAAGGATGTGGAGAAAAGGGAACCCATGGGTACTGTTGGTGTAAATAATGTAAATTAGTACAACCACTATGGAGAACTGTGTATAAGTTCCTCACAAAACTAAGAAGAAGGAATTATCATATGATCCAGCAATTGCACCTCTGGGCATGTATCTGAAAGATATGAAATCGTATGTTCAAGAGATGTCTGCCACCCCCATGTTCAATGCAGCACTACTTACAATAGTCAAATTATGGAATCAATGTAAATGTCCATAAATGGATGAATGAATGAAGAAAATTGTTATATATACACAATGGAATACTAGTCAGCCTTAAAAAGAAATTCTGTCATTTGTGACAACGTGAGTGGAACTGGAGAACATTATGTGAAGTGAGATAAGCTAAACACAAGAAGATGAATACTGCATGCTCTCACTTACAAGTGGAATCTTCAGGTGAAAATCTTACAAGTGAAATCTTACAAGTGAAAAATCTTACAAGTGAACAATTGAACTCATAGAAGCAGAAAGTAGAATGGCTGCTACTAGAGGCTGAGGGGTAGCCAAATGGAGGAAATGAAAAGTAGAGTACAAAGTCTCAATTGGATAAGAGGCATATTTGCTTTTTTGTGAAATCTATTGCACAGTATGGTGAATATAGGTAATAACTGAGTACTGTACATTTCAATATCACTAAAAGAGTAAACCTCAAATGTTCTCATCACAAAAAGTATTAAATATTGAGGCAATGGATAGGTTAATTAGCTTGATTTCATCATTCCACACTGTATTCAAAAATCATAACATCCCTTTCAGCCTCATAAATATGTACAACTATAGTTTGTCAATATATAATAAAAAATAGGCTGGGTACAGTGGTGGCTGCCTGTAGTCCTAGCTATTCAGGAGGCTGATGCAGGAGGATTGCTTGAACCCAAGAGTTTGAGGCTGCAGTGAGGTATGATCACACCATTGCACACCAGCCTAGGTGACAAAGCAAGATCCTGTCTCTTAAAAAAAAAAAAAAAAAAGAAAGAAAATATTAATAGTAATTATAATTAATTTTGGCAAATTTTGAGACCAGTGATTATAGTTTAATGAACATAGAAATACGAATTTTATTGGCCATTTATTTATTTAGAGACGGGGTTTTTGCTCAGTTGCCCAGGCTAGAGTGTAATGACATAATCAGGGCTGACTGCAGCCTTCATCTGCCAGGCTCAAGCAATCCTCCCACTTTAGCTTCCTGAGTAGTTGGGACCACAGGAACACACAACCATGCCTGGATAATATATTTTTAATTTTGTATTTTGTGGAAACAGGGCCTCACTATATTGCCCAGGCTGGTCTCAAACTCCTGGGCTCAAGTGATCCTCCTTCCTCAACCTCTCAAAGTGTTGGGTATTATAGGCAGAAGCCCTGGTACCTGGACAGCCCTTTCTTTAAAACATGAGTTTTACAAAGACAAGACCATATTATTGAACTGTTTTGATTTATCATTTGGCATATTTCTCCAGATCTCTTAATGTTGCCTCTAGGATCTACACAAGTGTTATGAATGCCACTGACCACTGCAGCAACCTCAGCCAGTGTCCACAAAGATGGCACTATAGCCAATACCATCATACAAGAAAAATATGCAAACATTCAAAAAGGGGAAAAAAATTAGCTTGTAGATGATATAATTATGTGCTTAAAAAATCAAAAACAATTTTTCCAATACTATTATAAACATTCTTAAATGCTCCTTTTGCACATGCTCTCCATTTAACTTTTACAGTCAAATATGCTTTACAAAAAAAATATATAATTGAAATTGCTAGTTCAATGGCGTGCATGTTTCTAATGCCCTTGCATGCATTAATGGCATGTCTAATGTTATTTCAGAAAGACAATGACAGATTGTCCCTTCTGAAATGTACAAAATTTTACTTCCTCCAACTCAACGACAAGCTTAATCTCTGACTTTTTGCCATTTGGTAAATGAGATTTCTCAATACTGGCTATGTTGCAGTGAAAAGGCCACTCTCATACAGAGTTAATGGGAGAGTAAATCAGAACAATATTCCTGGAAAACAATTTCTAGCTAAACATTAAAAGCCTTGAGAATGTCCATACCCTTTGACCTATTTCTGGGAATTTATCCTAATGCAACAATTCAACATGTGAAGAAATAATTGTACAAAATAATGTGTGTTCCATTATATTTTTAAATAGCAAACTCTTGTAAGCATACAAATTATCTAAAAGATAAATTGTTATGAAAATTGTAACACATAGGCAAAAATTAAAATAATAATTTTCATAAATAGTATAACATATGCATTAAAAATGATGAATGGAAAAGCAAATATCAAGATTATCAAAGAGTAGCTGACTGATGGAGAGCAAATTGACTTTGCACAAGTCATCATTTAAATAGAATACAATCCTGGAATTGTGCAGTGAGACACTGTCGATATTATTGATGCTTCATTCTTCTTGACTACAGGAGTAGGTCTCCTTCTGGCCAATGTGAGGGAATGCCTCAAGGAGATTCTCATGGGGAAGACACAAGATGACTAATAGCCAAACAAGAGGATGTTTAACTTGGGGATGAATACTCCAAATTAAAGAGCTGAACATCAGTACTAGAGGTGTTTTGCTGAAAGACAGCTACACTGTGAGATGAATTTACTACTTACTACTAATAAAAGTAATTAGTACTGTAAAATAATGTAAATAGTTCAGTCTTTCAGACCACATGCTTAGGGAGTAAAACCTTAATCTCTATGTAAGATCATATTTCACGTGATTATAGAAAACCCAGTCCAATCAATTAACAGTAAATTGAATTTATCTCAGTCACTTTGCTTATAAACTCAGCAAAATCAAGGCTTCCTTTAATCTCTCTGCCCCTCTTCTCCCTGTAAGATTCCTAAGCTTTAGCTCATATACTGTCACTGGGAGAAAAGTTGATAGTCTATGGTCCTTGGCGTAGCCCCTGCTGTCTTCCTCCCTTGAGTCTCAGTGCATATGCAGGAATATCTCTGCAAGTACAGGCCTGTAAAGATCTATATCTTCCTCAACCTGAGACTGAGAGCACTCTAGGGCTGTGGTCCACTCTCAGCAATTTCCTCTCAATTCACAGGAGCTGGAGGGGGCTTTTGCTTATTTTTCTGTACTTTTCTACACTATGTATATTGTGGGGAATCTTTGAACTTGGGGGAGATGATTTAGGACATCTGGCAGAAGAAATTTCTAAGCAGCAAAGCGTTCAAGATGTGACTTGAATGCTGTTAAAGGCATTCAGTTTTACAAGGGAAGTAGAGCATAAAAGTTTGAATGATTTGCAGCCTGACAAAGAGATAGAAAAGAAAATTCAATTTTCTGTGAATAAATTCAAGCTGGCTGCAGAAATTTGCATAAGTAATGAGGAGCTGAGTGTTAATCACCAAGACAATTGGGAAAATGTCTCCAGGACATATCAGAGGTCTTCATGGCAGCCCCTCTCATTACAAGCCCTGAGGCATAGGAGATAAAAATGGTTTTGTGGGCCAGGTCCAGGGTCCCTTTCCTGTATGCAGTGTAGGGACTTGGTGCCCTGCATCCCAACTGCTCCAGTTGTGGCTAAAAGGGACAAGGTACAGCTTGGACCATGGTTTCAGAGGGTACAAGTCCCAAGCCTTGGCAGTTTCCACATGGTGTTGAGCCTTCAAGTTCACAGAAGTCAAGAATTGAGGTTTGGGAACCTCCACCTAGATTTCATAGCATGTATGAAAACACCTGGAAGTCAAGGCAGAAGTTTGCTGCAGGTGCAGGGCCCTCATGAAGAACCTCTGCTAGGGCAGTGCAGAAGGGAAATGTGAGGTCAGAGCCCCCAAACAAAGTTCCCACTGGAGCACTGCCTAGTAGAGCTGTGAGAAGAGGGCCACAATCCTCCAGACCACAGAATGGTAGATCCAGTGACAGCTTGCACTATGTGCCTGGAAAAGCCATAGACACTCAACGTCAGCCCATGAAAGCAGCCGGGAGGGAGGCTATACCTGCACACCGCCACAGGAAGAGCTGCCCAAGACCATGGGAACCTACCTCTTGCATCAGCATGACCTGGATGTTAGTCATGGAGTCAAAGGAGATTATTTTGGAGCTTTCAGATTTGACTGCTTTGCTGGATTTTGGACTTGTACGGGGCCTGTAGCCCCTTCATTTTGGCCAATTTCTCCTATTTGTAATGGATGTATATACCCAATGCCTGTATCCCCATTGTATCTAGGAAGTAACTAACTTGCTTTTGATTTTACAGGCTCATAGGCAGAATGGACTTGCCTTGTCTCAGATGAAACTTTGTATTTGGACATTTGGGTTAATGCTGGAATGAGCTAAGACTTTGGGGGACTGTTGGGAAGGCATCACTGGTTTTGAAATGTGAGTACATGAGATTTGGGAGAGGCCAGGGATGGAATGATTTGGTTTGGTTGTGTCCCCACCCAAATCTCATCTTGAATTTTAACTCCCATAATACCTACATGTTGTAGGAGAGACCTGGTGGGAGATAATTGAATCATGGGGGCAGTTTCCTTCATACTATTCTTGTGGTAGTGAATAAGTATCGTGAGATCTGATGGTTTTATAAACAGGAGTTACCCTGCACAAACTATCTTTTTTTGCTGGCCGCCATGTAAGACTTCCCTTCACCCTTCCTTCATCTTCCACCATGATTGTGAGGCCTCCCCAGCCATGTGGAACTGTGAGTCAATTAAAGTTCTTTCCTTTATATATTACCCAGTTTTATGTATGTCTTTATTAGCAGCATGAGAACAGACTAATACAAGCAGAACAGGGTTACTCTGAGAAGCCTGAAAACTCTCTGGAGTTCTTCAAAAAGGCAGTGAGGTAGGAAGGAAATCTGACCTCAGATTTCCAAACCTATCCAAATGTCTTATCCTCTACACACTCATATGCAGCAATTCAGCCCCAAGAAAGAGAAAAAGATGTGTGTTTAGAAACTTTCCTGTTTGTGACCCCTTATTCCTCCCCCTATTTGGCCCCAAGCTAGTAGGACCATTACCAGTCTATGGTGGCAAAGCTATCTGGCACCTCATCGATTCTCTTTCCAATCTACTATTTGTGGCCAAGTTATATGTAGCAGGGCCTTGAAAATCAAATGCCTGGGCTTTGAAGAATACTGTGCCTGAAAGCAAGAATTTGACCCCTTAGGTCTCACTCCACTTGGAGGCATCTTATTGTCAATTAAGCCTCCACAACAGAAGTCAATATGGTGCTGAGTGTAAGACCACCTCTCTACTGGCCACCATTAACGGGGCTCAAAAAGTGCCCTTGCACCTCAAGCAAGACTCACATTGCAGAAGATTACATGACTCCATCAAAATGAGTCAAATGAGAGTCCCCTAAATTTTCCTGCTCCTGTCAGGTCATCACCTCCTTGACTGTTCCATGCATATTCTAAGCATGTTCTTATTTTAAGGCTTAATCTTCTTCCCTCAGATATCTGCTCCCTTACTTTCCTCAGGCTTTTTTCAAATTCGTCTCCACGAGGCCTTCTCAAGTCACCCTATGTAAAATTTCAATGACCTCTCTGCATGATTTGAATGTATCCCCTCCAAATTCATGTTGAAACTTAATCCCCATTGTGGTAGTATTAAGTACAGCCTTTGTGCAAGTGGTTAAGCTCATGAATGAATCAGTGCCTATTCTAAAAGCACTGGAGGGAACTAGCTTAGGCCGCTTTTTACTCTTCTGCATTTTGCCTTTTGAAGACACACCGTTTGTCACCTCTGCAGGATAGAGTTGCAAGGTGCCATCTTGGAAGCAGGGAATGGGGTTCTCAACAAACACCAGGCCTGCCGTCACATTGATCTTAAACTTTCTGACCTCTGGAACTGTGAGAAATAAATTTCTGTTCCTTAAAAATTACCCAGTCTCAGTTATTTTGTTATAGCGGCAGAAGTGTACTAAGATACTGTCATATTTAATACCTATTTCCCTTGCTTTATTTTTTCTCCTAAACAATTATCACAAGAGTACAAATATGCTTTTTCTTATTATCTGTCTTTCCCATGAATGTAAGTGCTGAGAGGGCAGAATTTTTAGATGCTCTGTTTACTGCTGGAATGTCTGTCATCAAAAAAAAAAAAAAAAAAGAAAAAGAAAACAAAACAAAAAAACAATTTGGATTCAGTACAGAGAGATTTTACAACAGGGAAAAGGGACTATAACAAGAAGGGCATGGATATTGCAATAGAGAGAATACGCCAACCATGAGATCTGAAAGCATCACAAAGGTCAGATAGAAAAAAAAAAGAAAAAGAAACCCTTTATTTCAAAGAAAGGAGTAAATGACCCTGGAAAGAACCAGGTGTGAGAAGTAAGATGAGCAGGTGTTAGGATCAATTAGGGATATTTTCCCAGAGGTCAGCTGATTCTTGCCATTAAAGAGAGAAAGAGGAGTTTTTCCAAATTCCAATGGTCAAGAGTGCACCAAAATTCAGTTCTTTTCTGAGTGAAGGAGAGAAGTCTAACTAAAGTTTAGTTAACACAGATAAGTGGGCATTTTGCCCATATTTGTCAGTGGAAACAAGTAGCTCATAGATGCTTACCATTTATGAAGCAGAGAATGGGACAAGGTAAGCAGGGAGTCATCGCTGAATCTTATCTAAGTCATATGAAGAAGGACGGCTCTTTGCAGTAAGCTGTTTCAGCAACACAAATAGGTTGGGGTGATTCCTTGACCCTTCCTGATTTCTGGGGTTATAGAGCCCAGAGAAAGTTGAATATTGTCAGCCAGGGCTTAAAACAGTGCCTGCCATAGAATAGGTACTCAGTCAGTGTTTGTTGAATAAATAAATTAACACCCCTTTGGCAAGGAGAATAAAGGTGAAAAGGTAACCAAGTAAGACAGTTAGGAAAGGAGAAGAAGCCCAGTTACTGTGTCAGACTTTACTTTCTCAAATAATAATCATCTATTATTGTGGTTACTGATGAGGGCTCACTGTGCGTCAAGCACAGTGCTAAGTGTATTATGTGCATGACTGGTGTCAGTTCTGACTGAGCAGTGACCTTTGGGCTGCTCCTGTCTGACTTTTGCCCACTGGTGTTTGAAATGGGATAATTGTCACGGAGAGCAAAAGACTAATTATGTTCTCATCACAAATCTCCTTTGAAAAAAGAAAAAGAGAACAACTTTAACTTTCTGCTCAGGTTTTATGAACTCACGATTAAGCTCTCTATGAAAGTTTTCTTTTAAAAGAATCAAGGGACATGTCTATAGCCTTGTATTATTTATGTTTTAGGCTAGAGGCTATCTAAAAATTTATGTACACAAAATACTTCACAAGCTCTCAACAGAGATGCCACATTAGAAGTACAAGTATTCAATTCAAGTTCCTCTCTCAATAAAAGCAAACATATCTATTTAACTTCTTCCCATTGTTCTTAAAGAGGAGCTGAAAGAAAAAGAAGCCAGTCCCTGGTACTTAGTCTCGGGGTTTCTTATGTAATATCCCAGGAGAGGGAATTTATTTGGGGCCTTTAAAAGGCTGTGCTCCTCTGCTTTGCTTCTAATAGAAGAGTGATTGTTACACTCATTATCTGTACATTTACTGAATTCCTACTACGTGAAGTGCACTATCCTAAAAAGCTAACCTTCTTCTAAAAGTTTACTCCTACAATTCTGGAGTTACATAATAAGATTAAAAATGGTGACTCAATTTGGTATTTGGTTGGAAAAGACAATAGAACACTTTGGATTCGGGAAATAACTCCTACCTCAACTAACTAAAGCTTTAGAAACAAAGGAATTTCCATTGCAACTCTAGTGTAGCTATTGTGACATTTAATTACAGGAAATTAAATTGTGTCTGATTTTAAAATATTAAATCCATTACTTACTTCTGAATACACAGTGGTCAGGAGTCCTTGTTGTTTAAAAAATTATACAATTGTATGTGCTAAACTGAATTATAAATTTAACATGTGTTAGCAAGGCCCTATTTTGGAATAAGATTAGTAAAGAGTATATTTAATTAACACAACTATTATAAAGTGCTTAGCAAGGGTGCTTTCAAAAACATTTTAGATTACTTAATGAGATTGGAACAGATTAATATAAATGCCAGAGTAAATAAGAGTTCCTTCTATTCAAATATTAATTAAATTTTCCTTGGAAAAAATGTAGTATAACTTTTCTTAATCTCTCGCCTTCTTTGTATCCCCAAATATTTCAAATACATTTTAAAGTGCATTAGAATACCATTGGAAATGATCTAGCCATGTGAAATGCTTGTGCGTAAAGTGCGTGATTTGAATGCCATCAAGTGGTGGTGCTCATTTGTGATAGCTGGAGGGCAGACGCTGGGCTTAGCGGGTCCGCTGGTATAGGCAAAGCCTCTTTCAGATGTTTGAAAGAAGCTCAGTCTCTGTGAAATATAATTCGTGAGACTTTGTTTGGACCAATACCATTTCCCTCTCAGATCTAAAGCCTCTTCATCTTGTTGAGCTTTGATGACTTAGTGTGAGGTTTGTCTAAGGACTCGTTCTAATGCCAAAGTCTGGTGTCTGTTTCTTCTACTAACAACTCACTCTGATCTGCTCCCAATAGGGTGTTTGCTTCACAGTTCAAGTCCTTGCTTTTTAAAGGCATCTCACCTGGTGGCTCTGGTTTTACTTATCATAGGTTAATGCAAAAGTAATTGTGTGGTTTTTTTTTACATGACTTTTAATTAATGGTATACATTACTTATAGGTTGGTGCAAAACTAATTGCATTTTTTGCCATTACTTTTAATGTATGTCATTAATTAAAAGTCATGGCAATAACTAAACATTTATTTATATGGCACATACTGTGGCCAGGTGCTGTGCTATAAGCCTTTGTCGAACATCAACAAATATTAGCTAATTTTATCTGCATAGCAACCCCATGGGGAAGTTGCTCTTGCTATCAATCCCATTTTATAGATGAGGAGACTGAGGGCTGGGGAAATCAAGTAACTTGAAATACTGAGATTCAAATCCAGGCAGCCTGATTCTAGAATTTCTGATCTAAACCTCCACACCGTATACTGACGTTGTCATATAGGACTACATAACAGGACATGTTCTAGTCAACTTTACACCATTTACACAGATACGATGTTTACAGCAACCCCAAACACTTAAGACACATAAATTCACTGGGCACTAAACAAACACTTTATTTTAAGATAATGATTAAAATACTATATTTTAATACTCATGGAGTATTAAAAATCTGAAGTATATACATATATATATTTTTGAGACAGAGTCTTGCTCTGTTGCCCAGGCTGTAGTGCAGAGGCGTGGTCTCAGCTCACTGCAATCTCTGCCTCCCAGGCTCCAGGATCCTCCCGCTCAGCCTCCCGAGTAGCTGGGACTACAGGCACTCACCACCATGCCTGGTTAATTTTTGCATTTTTCGTAGGGAGGCAGTTTTGCCATGTTGCCCAGGCTGGTCTAAAAACTCCTGGACTCAAGCAATTCTCCTTCCTCGGCCTCTCAAAGTGCTAGGATTACAGGCCTGAGTCACTGCACCCGGCCTATAGTGTAATTTGATTCTTTTCCCACTTACCCTTAATCTTCATTTTATTATGTTCTGCATAATCTCATCCACAGTTTTGAATTAAACAGTTTGTTACTCACAGGTAGTGTAAACTCTTATGGAAGTTGAGAGATTTTCCGAGTGCTCTAGTCTCTTCTTTTGGGTTAGCTAGGCATTTGGATGCCTCTGGTCCTTTTCTCTGGATTTTACATGCTTCTATTTCCTAATTTTTTCTTCTTAGCTGCTGGAGGAACTACTTAAAGTAATGGTTCTCAAATTTTTGGTTTCAGAACCTCTTTATAGCCTTAAACATTATAAAGAGCTTCTGTTTATGTAGATTGTTATCTATCAACATTTACCACATTAGAAACTTTAAGACTATTTATTAATTCATTAAAAAATAATAAATCCATGACATACTAACATAAAACACCTTTATGAAAAATACATGTTCCAAAGCTGAAAACATTTTGTGAGAAAAGTGGCATTGTTTTATATATTTGTTAATGTCTTTAACCTTTGGCTTAACAGAAGACAGCTAGTCTCATATGTGTTTCTGTATTCCATCTGTTGTGATATTACACTTCATGTAGATTCTGGGAAACTCCACTCTACACTCTTGGGATAATGGGAGTGATAAAGGAAAACAATGTCTTAGTATTATTAGGAAAATACTTTCAATTATACAGACTTCCTGCAAGTGCATCTGACAACCCTTTAAGAAACATTGTTTTAAAGAGAGTAGACAGCAGAAAAGGGAGAAAAAGAGGTTCCTCTAGTGTCCTGTTCCCAGTTATCATTCATCCTTTGTACAACGTGGTGAAAGAAAAGTAAAGAGAAAGCTAAAAAATGACCTCTATATTTTGAGCAAAAATGCTCTGTGATCATTTTCTGTAATTATGAAAAGGAAAATGAATTTTCTCTTTTGCTCTACATGTGAGAGAAATTAGAGAGCCTGCCCTACTTTTATTTCACACCAGTATCTTCTTGAGTAAGTGAACATGATACTGATTTGACAAGTAGGTTGTTAGCCAATTTGCCTTAGGAACACTTAGCAGTATCCTGCGGCTTCTATAAAATTCCTTAGAAGAAGATTGTAACATTTCCTGAAAATGAATATTGTGGAAAGATATTTTTGTTTTTAATGCTGGGAATTCAGTCATGAATGAATTCTGATACTAAAAGGAAATAGTATTAGCAAGAGAATCAACTTACTATGCTTTTTTCAGTATACTACAAGTAGTAATAATAATATAATATTATTATTAATAAATTTATGTACCGTGTAATTGTAACTCACCATGTTTCATCATTTCCAGGATTTAAAACAAAAACTAATGGTCCATATCATAGCAGAAGTGTATAAGTTGAGTTTTATATCAGCCAAATTTTTGCCTCAGCCAAGTCTTGAAAAGTGGAATCCTGGATAGACAGATCTAGGTACGGCTTTCCATCCAAAAACTTCGTTTTATATATTAAGTAATAAAGATTTAGGAAAATGAAGTGATTTGCTGCAAGTGACATAGCATTTAGTCTTAGAGAAAAAAAAACTACAAGACAGATCTTTAGAACTTAGGTAGAGAAAACGTATTATCAGTACCTCTCCACACTTAAATTTACAATAATAGCAAACAGTTAAGAGACCTTATTATATACCATATACTCTTCTAATTTGATCAACTTTGTTTCTTAAAATAATTAATTTCAATGTTAATGCATCTTCTTTTTTTACTCTGCTGTTTATTTTTAATTTCTTGAGTTAGAACTCACCTCATTAATTTTCAATTTTTTTATTTTCTAATACAGGCATTTAAGGCTATACTTTTTCTAATACTGTTTTAGTTGCAGTATTTTTATGTAATATTTCAATTGTTACTCAGTTCCAAATATTTTGTGATTTCTTTTGTGATTTTGTCTCTAATGAATTGATTATATAGGTGTGTGTGTGTATGTGTGTGTGTGTGTACATGTGCCCATGCACCTCTGGTTAATTTCAAGGGCATGGTTTGTACGGGAAAGGGGTTTGCTTTGTGTATGTGTGTGTTTTTTATCATCCAAAGCCCATAGTTTACATTCAAATTTACTATTCACTCTTGTAGTAGTACATCTTTCGAGTTTTGAAAAATGTATAACGTCATGTATTCATTATTATAGTATCATACAGAGTAGTTTCACTACCCAGAAAATCCTCTGTGCTATGCCTATTTATCCCTCCCTCCCCACTAACCCATGGGGCAACCACTGAGTTTTTTTAGTCTCCATAGTTTTGCCTTTTCCAAAGTGTTACGACATTGGAATCACATGGTATATGGTTTTTCCAGATTGGCTTCTTTCTTTCTCTTCTTTCTTTTTGTTTCTTTTTTTTTTTTTTTTTTTGAGATGGAGTTTCACTCTTGTTGCCTAGGCTGGAGTGCAATGGCGCGACTTCTGTTCACTGCAACCTCTGCCTCCTGGGTTCAAACAATTCTTCTGCCTCAGCCTCCAGAGTAGCGCCCACCACCATGCCCGGCTAATTTTTTTTGTACTTTTAGTAGAGATGGGATTTCACCATGTTGGCCAGGCTGGTCTCAAACTCCTGGCCTCAAGTGACTGCCCACCTCAGCCTCCCAAAGTGAAGGGATTGCAAGCGTGAGTCACCGCTCCCCGGCTATTGCCTTATTTCACTTAGTAACATACATTTACGTTTCCTCCATATCTTTTCATGGCTTGATAGACCATTTCTTTTTAGCATTGAAAAATATTTGTCTGGATGTACCACAGTTGATTTATCTGTTAACCTACAGAAGGACAACTTGTTTGCTTCCAAGTTGTGGCAATTTTGAATAAATCATTTATAAACATATGTGTACAGGTTTTTGTGTGGACTGTTATCACTTCATTTGGGTAAATGTCAAGGAGCACAATTGCTGGATCATATGGTAAGTGTATGTTTAGTTTTATAGGAAACTGACAAACTATATTCTAAAGTGGCTTTCCCATTTATCATTCCTATCAGCAATAAATGATTGCTTCTGTTGCTCTACATTCTCACCAGCTTTTGGTGTTGTCAGTGTTTTATATTGTGGCCATTCTAAGAGGTTTTGTGGTATCTAGTTGTTTTAATTAGCAATTCCCTAACGACATATATGTTCTGGATTTTTATATGCTTATGTACCCATATATTTTCTTTGGTGAGATATTGGGTCAGGTCTTTTGCCCCCTTTTTAAGTTAAGTTGTTCATTTTCTTATTGTTGAGTTTTGAGTTCTTTGTATATTTTGTCTTTTATCAGATAAGTCTTTTGCAAATATTTTCTACAAGTCTGTGATTTATCTTCTTATTCTCTTGAAATAGTCTTTCACAGAGGAGTTTTTAATTTAAATGAAGTCTGGTGTATTTAATTTAAATGAAGCCCAGTGTTGTTTATTTCATGGGTCATACTTTTGGTGTTGTATCTAAAAATTCATTGCCATACCTAAGGTCACCTAGATTTTCTCCTATGTTATCTTCTAGATATTTTATGGTATCCCATTTTACATTTAGGTCTATGATCCATTTTGAGTTGATTTTTGTGAAGGGTGTAAGTTCTGTGTCTAGATTCATTTTTTCTTCATGTGGATGCTTACTTGTTTCATCTTCATTTGTTGAAAAAACTATCTTTGCCCCATTGTATTTTCTTTTTTTCCTTTGTCAAATATCAGTTGACAATGTTTACATGCATCTATTTCTGGGCTCTCTATTCTGTTTCATTGGTCTATTTGTCTATTCTTTTGTCAATACTACTCTATCTTGATTACTGTAGATTTACAGTAAATCTTGCAGCTGAATAGTGCATTCCTCCAACTTTTTGTTCAATATTGAGTTGACTATTCTGGGTCTTTTGACTCTCCATGTAGAGTTTAGAATCAATTTATCAACATCCACAAAATAACTTGGGATTGCATTGAATCTATATCCAATAGGGAAGAAAGAACATCTCAACAATATTGCCTTCCTATCCATAAACATTAAATATCTCTCCATTTATTTAGTTCTTCTTTATTATCTTTCATCAGAGTTTTGTAGTTTTCCTCACATAGATCTTACACTTGTTTGGTTAGATTTATATCTGAGTATTTCATCTTTGGGAGTGCTAATGTAATCGGTGTTACATTTTAAATTTCAAATTCTACTTGTTTACGACTGATATACAGGGAAGCAATTGACTTTTGTATCTTAACCTTGAATTCTACAATCTTGCTATAATCACTTATTAATTCCAGGGGTTTGTTGCTTTGATTCCTTCAGATTTCTACAGTTTGAATAAAGACAGTTTTATTTTTTCTTTCTCAATCTGCACATCCTTAATTTTGTACTCTTGTCTTATTGTATAAGCTAAGACTTTCAAGGATGGTATTGAAAAAGAGTGGTTAGAGACATCTTTACCTTATTCCTAATATATGAAGAAAAGCTTTGAGTTTTTTGTCATTAAGTATGATGGTAGCTGCAGGTTCTTTGTGGATGTTATTTTTCAAGTTGAGAAAGTTTCTCTCTATTCCTGGTTTTCTGTGAGTTTTTATCATGAATGGACATTAGATTTTGTCAAATTCTTTTTTTCTGTGTCTATTGAGATAATCGTGTGATAATCACGTGATTTTCCTTCTTTAGTCTGCTAGTGCGATGGATTACATTAATTGATTTTTGAGTGTTGAACGAGCCTTGCAGTTTGGGATACATTTCACTTGGTTGTAAGGTATAATTATTTTTATACATTCCAGGGTACAATTTGCTAATATTTGTTAAGGATTTTGTATCTATGTTCATGAATGATATTGCTTTGTAGTTTTATTTCGATTTTTTTGTTTTCTTTTGTTAACCCTTTACTTGATTCTAAATGTTATCCCATTATTAGAAGACAGGATTTTTTTTGTTTAGAGCTGTTGCTGGTCTTGATAGTACCGTTTAATTAACTTTAATTAAATGTAAATATTTCTTTAAAGAAACTTTCAAAGGGACAAACAGCTTGTCATCCCTGTGCTCAGTAGCAAAATATATCCCTTTCTTCATAATCCATGACAAGGCAAACATCTTGGCTGATAGGGAGTGGGCTCAACTTCATCAACCTTTCCCCTCTTCAGCTAATTGCCTCTGTGCAGTCGACTATTTGGTGGCCCTGTCTTTTGTGTATCCTCAGACTTGCTTTGTGGTCAACAATGTGTGAAATTTTTGTAAATATTTCATGTGCACGTAAAAACAATATGCATTATACTAAAGCATAAAATAGATTCTGTTATTCCCAGACCAATAAAGTATTTTTACTTTATTGTCTATATATAAAAAATTATATATTCTTTACACATAAAGAATATATGACTAGCCCAGAGGAAAATAAGAATGAAGAAAAAGGAAGTTAAAAAAAAAAAAAACCCAAAGGATTATAAAAGTAATTTCCCAAATCAGAAAAAATTTAATAAAATGAAAATTGGTGTTTTAGTATTATCAGAAAAATAGATTCACAGACAAGAAGCATTATTGGAAATAAAAAGGTCATGACTTGAAAAATAAAACAATTTACTAGAAATATGTAACATTTTTTCACCTGTGTGTGCCTAATGACAAAGCTTTGTCTATCTCAGTTTTTAACCTTCATCACCCCTCTATTTGTCTGTGTTCATGATTTTGATAAAAACATACCCGAGACTGGGCAATTTACAGAGGAAAGAGGTTTAATGGAGAACTAACAGTTTCATGTGGCTGGGGAGGCCTCATAATCATAGTGGAAGGCAAGGAGGAGCAAGTCATATCTTACATGGATGGCGGCAGGCAAAAAGAGCTTGTGCAGGGCAACTCCCATTTTTAAAACCGTCAAATCTCCTGAGACCTACTCACTACTATGAGAACAGCATGGGAAACACCCACCGCCATAATTCAATCATGTCCCACCAGGTCCCTCCCACAGCATGTGGGAATTATGTGAGCTACAATATGAGGTTTGTGTGGGGACATAGAGCCAAACCATATCATTCTGCCCTCGGCCCCTCCCAAATCTCATATCTTTTCATTTCAAAAGCAATCATCCCTTCCCAACGGCGCTCCAAAGTCTCAGCTCATTTCAGCATTAACTCAAAAGTCCACAGTCCAAAGCCTCATCCAAGACAAGGCAAGTTCCTTCCATCTATGAGCCTGTAAAATCAAAAGCAAGTTAGTTACTTCCTAGATATAATGGTGGTACAGGCATTGGGTAAATACAGCTGTTCCAAATGGAAGAAATTGACCAAAACAAAGGGACTACAGGCCCCGTGCAAGTTCTCCCTTGACTCCATGTCCCTGCAAATTTTCTAAACTTTTATGCTCTGCTTCCCTTACAAAACTGAGTGTGTTTAATAGCACCCAAGTCAGCTCTTGAATGCTTTGCTGCTGAGAAATTTCTTACACCAGATACCATAAATAATCTCTCTTAAGTTCCACAGATCTCTAGGGCAGGGGCAAAATGCCACCAGTCTCTTTGCTAAAACGTAACAAGAGTCACCTTTGCTCCAGTTCTCAACAAGTTCCTCATTTCCATCTGAGACCACCTTAGCTTGGACTTTATTGTCCATATCACCATCAGCATTTTGGACAAAGCCATTCACCAAGTCTCTAGGTAGTGCCACACTTTCCCACATTTTCCTGTCTTCTTCTGAGCCCTTCAAACTGTTCCAACCTCTGCCTGTTACCCAATTACAAAGTCACTTCCACATTTTCAGGTATTTTTTCAGCAGTGCCCCACTCTACTGGTACCAATTTACTGTATTAGTTCATTTTACACTGCTGATAAAGACGTATCCAAGACTGGGAAGAAAAAGAGGTTTAATTGGACTTACAGTTCCACATGACCGGGGAGGCCTCAGAATCATGGCAGAAGGTAAGGAGGAGACGTGGATGGCATCTTACATGGATGGCAGCAGGCAAAAAGAGCTTCTGCAGGGGTGACTCCCATTTTTAAAACCATCAGATCTCATAAGACCCATTCACTATCACGAGAACAGCATGGAAAAGACCTGCCCCCATAATTGAATCATCTCCCACAAGGTCCCTCCCACAACATGTGGGAATTATGGGAGGTACAAGATGAGATTTGGGTGGGGTCATGGAGTCAAACCATATCAACCTCTAACCTAGAATATTACCATATTTACTTATTTTCCTTCCTCTAATTACTCCTTGCCTCATCTCTGCAATAGTTGTTTTACATACAGTGATCTGAAAATGAAACATGTCAGTTAGTTACCACAAACACTCCATGGGCTCCCCATTGCAAAGAGTCTAGGTACTTTAACATGGTATTCCTGTTACAGACCTTATCTTAATAGCCTCAGCTAAAAGTATTTATTGCTTTGTGGAAATGTAATTAGTGGATTTTACACAGATTACACACACGTATACCTTTATCCTACTGCATCTACTTTAGAAATAATATCTGATGTCTACTGTGTTCTATATAAATGCCTATCTAAGCTACTTGATCTATATTATTTCATTCTTACAACAAATTTATGAGTATTATTATCTTCATTTTATAGCTGAGGAGACTAAAGATTAGGGAGCTCAAGGGTATTGACCAAAGTTACACGTCTTGTAAATGGTAGTCAGAATTTAAAACCAAACAATCTGGCATCAAAAATACATACTTAACTACTGTACCTATACTGTCTCTAGGCAGCTAGCATTCCACCAATATAGTTTATTACATTTTGACCATGAATCATACTAACTCCTTACCCATAATGCAGTGAAAGTAGAGTCATGCACCCCATAGCAATGTTTTAGTCAATCATGGACCGCATATATGACAATGGTTTCATAAGATTATAATGCTACACTTTTTACTGTATTTTTTCTATGTTTAGATACATGAACACTTACCATTGCATTATGGTTGCCTGCAGTATTTAGTACAGTAACGTTCTGTACAGGTTTGTAGCCTGGGAGCAATAGGCTGTACCATCTACATTTGTGTAGTACATTCTATGATGTTCACACAAGGAGAAAATCACCTAACAATGCATTTCTCACAATGTGTCCCCATCATTAAGTGACACATGACTGTATAGCAAATTCTGTTTAAGAAACAGTGCTTGTTTAATAGTTTCTTAACGCTTCTGGATAAGTTAAGTTCCCCTTAATCAAGGGAATTAAAATAAATATTTATAGCGTGCTTATTTTGCCACATTTTGAGGAAACAAAAACAATCATGCATGTTCCATGCTTTTGTGGAATTACCTTTATAACCTGTCTGTAGTATGGACATTTAAAGATGCTAGTGAAATAAATTGTTATTGGTGTCACAACAGAAGTATTTGCACAGTTCTAGAGTAAGGTTAATTTTATAGACTTCATAGAGAAAGAGAATATTGAACCATGTTTTGCAAAATATGTTGGAATAAGGGGAAAAGGGGTATCCTTGACAAAAATCACAGCATGGATAGTGGAATGGAGGAATGAAGTATGGTGGATTGAGAAACATCCAGAGGGACGATTATGGTAGGAATGGAGACAGGAGGAAATGGAAAATGTGTTGATAACTGAGGTGGGAGAAGTAGACACAGAGAAGATTTTGCAATGTCTTGTACTAAACGACTTGTATTTTATCTTCTAGGCAATCAGTAGTCATTCTAAAGCTTTCATCCTGAATGCAGCATAGTGAGATTTACGTTTTAGGATGGTTCCTCTCATTATAGTATTAAATAGTGGATTCGAGATGGGCATATTGGAGTAACAGAAGGCCAATTTCAAGACTCTCATAATAGTTCATGTGAGAAGGGCTGAATATCTTAACTAAGAATCAGTGGAGATTAATGAATACAAAAGATAAGAAGGAGCTAGTCTTAAGGAGCTATTAACAGATCTTGGCCATAGCTTGAACAAGAAGGATAAAGGAATGAAGGTGTCTTGGATAACTAAGTGATTTCTGAGTTAGAGTATCTATGCCAAAATCTTCTATGACATCCTACCAATCCATAAAAGGTGAGTCTAGAGATTCTCAACAAGTTATTGTATGCCTGCCCAGACATTTTACTGATAGCCAATGCAGCCTATATTTGAAAGACATAGTTTCCATTTTTTTTTAAAATGAGATCTTTCAAAAACACTCAGAAAGTGTGTTTTATATTCTTCTTGAGTGACAGTTACATTTCAACCATCTATGACATTTTTCATCATTATCACAAGCATAGACAGAAAATATACTGGCTTTGAATTGTCATTTTGAATTGCACCAAATGAGATAATGGCTACTCACTCTGATTGCTCTATAGATTTTATAGGCAGCTGATACTACTGAATTTTTAGTTCTAAAACAAGAAAATTGCTAAACTTTTGAGCTAAGAAATTTTGCTCATTTTTGTTTGTTTTTCTCTGCTTGCTAGAGTTTTATAAACTCAGGACTTCTTTTACCCCAGCTCTACTGCAATGAGGTTCTTGATTTCCTAAGCAACTAAGCAAGAAACCTTAGAATGTCCCTTACTTATTTCTTACTGTCAAATCACTCACGAGTGTTGCTGATCTTTAAGGTCTACAAATTACTCAGGTTTTTTTTTTTCTTTTTTTGGAAAGGTATACTGGTAGAAAGGTCAAGTAGGCATTAACTAATAATTCCATGATTCATTGAGAAATTATGTGCTTATCTGTACTGAGTGAAGTGATTTTAGTACATGAGACAATGTACAAGGATTTTCCTACTTCTGTTGAAGGTGATGTGCATGTGAGTGTTACATATTTCTGCTTGTGGGCTTCAGGTACAACAAACCACTTTGTGTCCCAATATGGTAACCTGTAATTATCTTCAGCTTGGATGCAATAACCTTTACAACATCTTCAATTTCTTATTTTTCACAGCACTCTACCAGGGGAGTGAATTAAAGGTGGGTATGTGTGTATAAAGGCATCTAAGCAGAATTTGCAGTAGTAATTTGCTAAAATTTTCCAAGACAGTAGTAGTATGAGAAAGGTCATGACAACATTTATGGACTTGAAGATATAATAAGCATTTCCAGTCTGAGTGGCTTCTGCCATAAAGTTGACTACATTAAGGCAACTGCTTAACTTGAACCACTTAGGAGGTATAGGTGTTATACAAATGCAGTGTACTGTACTTTGTTGGTACCACTTCTGCTTAATACTACTTACTTCAAATTCTGTATTTTCTTGCATTTGTAATACTTACAGACTTTCTTTCCTTTAAATGTATATTACTTCTTTCTTGATATGAGAGTTTAATTATTTCTAGGAGTTATTTTTTTAGCTGCTGTTAAAACTATCTGATAAATCTAGAAGGTGATTTCAGTATCTTTTGAATTTTTTTTTCATTTTTGCCCTTCAATTAAACAACAATTAAATGCACTGAATTTTCCTAGGTTATTCTTATATAAAAACACTGTATCAGTCAACATGGAAAACACAAAGTTGAATAAGACATAGTTGCTATCCTCAAGGGTCTTGTAATCTAGTAAGAACAGCAGTAACATGCACAAATAACAATAATTAAAGGCATACTATGGTAAAAAATTGAAGAAGGATGAGGCAGGAAGATTGCTTGAACCTAGAAATTCAAGGTTACAGTGAGCTATGACTGCACCACTGCACTCCCACCTGGGCAATAGAGTGAGATCCTGTTTCTATTTTTTTAATTGAAAATGATATACAAATTAAATGCCATAAAACATAAAAGAATAAGATTAACTATTAGTGGAGTAAAGATAGGTGCAGGAGAAATGTTTATAGGATAGTTGACATTTGATCTGGATGTTGAAAGATATGCAAGGTTTTGATATGATAGCTCATTGAAGCAGAACAGGTGAGGAACAATAGCTGTAGTGATGGGCATAGATAAATAGTAGATTCAGGGAAGATCTTGTGAGATCCTGAATGCTGTGCTAAAAACTTTGATTTCTATTCTGTTTATGGTTAAAAACAAAAACAAAATGACAGCAACAAAAACACAAATATCCCAGGCTTAAGCAAGAAGGTGATATGATCATATCTCTTTTATTAAAAGTTCACTTTAGGGCTTCTGGTTTTACCTCTAACATGTAACAATCTCGGCAATGTCACTTCCAGTCTTACAACAAGGGAAACACTGCACAAACTGAAAACCAATTATTTTTCTTGTACCCATCAGAAAAATGAGGTCACAGGGCAAACTGCACCCTGATACCTGGAAAGACAGGCAAATATAGACCAAGACAGTTTTTCTTCCAAATATATTTCACTGCCCACTATAATTCTTAGAAGAATCCTCATTTATTCATCAACAAATGCTTCTAACCTTAAAATGACTTGTCAATGTTTTCTCTTCAGTGGATTCCCAGAGACTAACATAATGACTAGAATAGAATAGATGCTCAATAAATGTTGGTTGAATGAGTGAATAAAAGACAATCCTTTAAATTAGCAATTTAATTTTTTTCTGAGCATGCACCTCATCAATTAAAAACAAATCAGTGATTCTCTATTCTGTTTATTTATTTATACAAGTTAGACATAATCTACCATTAAATAAAATGCATAATTAAAAATAACTAAAATATAGAAAAATTTGAAGTATCAGATGAAAAGGCATCAATGGAACCTATACCTTTTCTATACCTCCCTGCATTGTGTATTTTATACACATCACTACAGGAAATACTGATCTAAAGAAGGATTATTGCACATTATTGAACAATCTAAGGGGTGATTATTCCACACCTTACACTTTTTTTCAAAGTTCTAGCAAATAAGTTATCATGGACCAGCTCAATAGTAGTAGTTTAAGTCTACTTAAAGTGATTTTTAATATAGTGGTTTACTTCAAGAACATTTAACTTTAACTCAGGTGATGTAATGTTCAGCAACAATGCAAATCACCAAGATTGTGTTAGAGACTTAAGATTCTCTTCCAAGAGCCCTCAAGTCTGTATGAAGTGCTAGAACACAAGTTCTCAACTGCTTTCTTATTACTATATTATCAAGTGTGAGATTGTCTTCCATGAGTTTCCTTATGTGTACTAAGTAAGGAGTATGACAGTTTTCATCCTTTTTACCCCTTTTTGAGGTCATGGACATTTTTAAAAATTTATTTTTTGATTGACAAATAAAAATTGCGTATTTTATGGTGTACAAGATGATGTTTTGATATATGTATACATTGTGGAATGGCTAAATCAAGCTAATTAACATATTCTACAGGGCATTTTTGTTGCTGTTGTTACTATGGCTACCAACATTGTTATTTCCAATACCTTCCTCATAACAAATGACACCAGGGCATTTCCAAGTGTGATCTTGAATTCAATAAAAACTAATAAACTTATTAAGGTCTAGAGTTGAAAAGCAGCATAGAAGTCATCTAGTCCAACTCATTCAACATACAGATGGGGAAACTGAAGTCTGAAGAAGTGTGATGAACTATAATAAGGATGATAACATTCTTAGGGACAATGCCCAAATGGGCAAATATAATAAATTTTAGTGCTAGGTATCAGGTCTATTTTAATGCAATTACTGAATTCTCTGGGTTTTAAAATATTTACTGATCCAACCATCTGTATGATCACATTTAATCTATTTCTTCTTAGGATCTGAATTCCTAGGAAGTCTGTGTTCACCTAGTTTTCAAATGCCTCAGCTCTCAGTCTGCACTGTGGTGAAAACTCCGAGAATCTGTGAAGCACGTTGTTCTCATTCTCCGATTCCCCCTAAACTCATCTTTTATATACCCTTTACCAAATGACCCATAGCCATAAGTCTAGGCATTTACCAGTCACATCAAATCATAATTTTTGGAAACAATAAAATAAGGGGCAACTTTTATTCTTTGCCACATGAAATAGAGAATTTATTTCCCCATATAGTTTAGGCACTTGATAGAAATAAATCATCAATATAAACTTAACACCAACTCTGGTATTACCGGCTTAACTTCACAAAAAGCCTTCCTCATCCCTGGTGTTTTGTTTTATATATATATAGTTATATAAAACAAAATGTATATTACAAAATATATATATAACAAAAATATATATGTGTGTGTGTGTGTGTGTATATGTTTGCTGCTGAAGAAAATGTAATTACCCAAACCATTTTCATTATAATTAGTCTTGAAGTTCTTGTTTTTCTAAGGTATACTGCCTATATTCACAGGAGATCTTATCTAACTCCATCTCCTGGTTCTAACAGTTGCTCCCAAATTGTAACTCAGCTGTCTTTTTAACTCACAGTAACAATTTCAATGGATTTGTATTAGTCAACCAAGCAATTAGGCTATATATTTCTGGAGGTTTTGTTATGTCTGCGGTTTTATCCTAACCATTAAATTCCTAACCAAAAGTATATATTAAAACTTAAATTTAAAAACGTAATCCAGCATATAAACATAACCAAAGACAAACACCACATGATTATGTCAATAGATGCAGAAAAGGACTTTGACAAAATTCAACAGCCCTTCATGCTAAAAACTCTCAATAAATTTGGTATTGATGGAAAGTACCTCAAAATCATAAGAGCTATTTATGACAAACCCACAGCCAATATCATACTGAATGGGCAAAAACTGGAAAAATTCCCTTTGAAAACTGGCACAAGACAGGGATGCCCTCTCTCACCACTCCTATTCAACATAGTGTTGGAAGTTCTGGCTAGGGCAATCAGGCAAGAGAAAGAAATCAAGGGGATTCAGTTAGGAAAAGAAGAAGTCAAATTGTCCCTCTTTGCAGATGACATGATTGTATATTTAGAAAACCCCATTGTCTCAGCCCAAAATCTCCTTAAGCTGATAAGCAACTTCAGCAAAGTCTCAGGATACAAAATTAATGTGCAAAAATCACAAGCATTCTTATACACCAGTAACAGACAAACAGAGAGCCAAATCAGGAATGAACTTCCATTCACAATTGCTTCAAAGAGAATAAAATACCTAGGAATCCAACTTCCAAGGGATGTAAAGGACCTCTTCAAGGAGAACTACAAACCACTGCTCAGTGAAATCAAAGAGGACACAAACAAATGGAAGAACATACCATGCTCATGGATAGGAAGAACTAATATCGTGAAAATGGCCATACTGCCCAAGGTAATTTATAGATTCAATGCCATCCCCATCAAGCTACCAATGAGTTTCTTCACAGAATTGGAAAAAACTGCTTTAAAGTTCAAATGGAACCAAAAAAGAGCCTGCATTGCCAAGACAATCCTAAGTCAAAAGAACAAAGCTGGAGGCATCACGCTACCTGACTTCAAACTATACTACAAGGCTACAGTAACCAAAACAGCATGGTACTGGTACCAAAACAGAGATATAGACCAATGGAACAGAACAGAGTCCTCAGAAATAATACCACACATCTACAGCCATCTGATCTTTGACAAACCTGAGAAAAACAAGAAATAGGGGAAGGATTCCCTATTTAATAAATGGTGCTGGGAAAATTGGCTAGCCATAAGTAGAAAGCTGAAACTGGATCCTTTCCTTACTCTGTATATGAAAATTAATTCAAGATGGATTAGAGACTTAAATGTTAGACCTAATACCATGAAAACCCTAGAAGAAAACCTAGGTAATACCATTCAGGACATAGGCATTGGCAATGACTTCATGTCTAAAACACCAAAAGCAACAGCAACAAAAACCAAAATTGTCAAATGGGATCTAATTAAACTAAAGAGCTTCCGCACAGCAAAAGAAACTACCATCAGAGTGAACAGGCAACCTACAGAATAGGAGAAAATTTTTGCAATCTACTCATCAGACAAAGGGCTAATATCTAGAACCTACAAAGAACTCAAACAAATTTACAAGAAAAAAACAAACAACCCCATCAAAAAGTGGGCAAAGGATATGAACAGACATTTCTCAAAAGAGGAAATTCATACAGCCAACAGACACATGAAAAAATGCTAATCATCACTGGCCATCAGAGAAATGCAAATCAAAACCACAATGAGATACCATCTCACACCAGTTAGAATGGCGATCATTCAAAAGTCAGGAAACAACAGGTGCTGGAGAGGATGTGGAGAAATAGGAACACTTTTACACTGTTGGTGGGATTGTAAACTGGTTCAACCATTATGGAAAACATTATGGCGATTCCTCAAGGATCTAGAACTAGATGTACCATATGACCCAGCTATCCCATTACTGGGTATATACCCAAAGGATTATAAATCATGCTGCTATAAAGACACATGCACACATATGTTTATTGCGGCACTATTCACAATAGCAAAGACTTGGAATCAACCCAAATGTCCATCAGTGACAGACTGGATTAAGAAAATGTGGCACATATACACCATGGAATACTATGCAGCCATAAAAAAGGATGAGTTTGTGTCCTTCGTAGGGACATGGATGCAGCTGGAAACCATCATTCTCAGCAAACTATCGCAAGAACAGAAAACCAAACACCGCATGTTCTCACTCATAGGTGGGAACTGAACAATGAGATCACCTGGACTCGGGAAGGGGAACATCACACACTGGGGCCTATCATGGGGAGGGGGGAGAGGGGAGGGATTGCATTGGGAGTTATACCTGATGTAAATGACGAGTTGATGGGTGCTGCACACCAACATGGCACAAGCATACATATGTAACAAACCTGCACATTATGCACATGTACCCTAGAACTTAAAGTATAATTAAAAAAAAAAAAAAAGTGAGCAGTTGCAAGAATTTATATTATGCAATGGAATTCAGTTACTTGGCATTCTTTATTGTTGCTAATAATTACATGACCGACGTTTTGGCAAAAAGAAAATCGCCCAAATCAATTTTTTTTGTCTTTGGCTTTTTCCCTCACTGAAAATGTCCATAATATAAGTAAAACATCTAAAAGTCAATACCACATTTTAATTGGGTGAATTTTTAAAAAACCAATAGCCTTTTCTGCACTTGCCTCTTGACAGTAACCTCTCTTGCCACATCTTTTGCTCTTGTATTTGTAGCTATATTAGAGAGGGAGGTTGCATCCCTCATTATGGAGTTTTTCTGCCCATTCCTTTTCAGAAGTTCTTTTTGATCTCTTCCCGCCCTACACTGCATGGAATAATTGATGAGGGTTCAAAACAAATAGCAATTATGGGAGTCCTAATATTATATCTTCTTTAGAATTTCTTTGACTTTTCTGTAGTACAGCAGGTCTTTGAATAACGTGAATTTATTCAGCGTCGTTTCTTTATGACATTGACGAGAAAAAAAAAAAAGGATTCCTGGCTGGGGCCACTGTGTGTATGCAGTGCACATGGTTTCCCCATGTCTGCGTGGGTTTTCTCTAGGTACTCCAGTTTCCCCCTACATCCCAAAGCTGTGCACGTGGGGTGACCTGGCATGTCTACCTGGCCCCAGAGTGAGTGGGGGTGTGTATGAGGGCATCTTGTAATGGAATGGCAGTCCTGTCCAGGGCTGGTTCCTGTCTGACACCCTGAGTTTCTAAGAGACCCTCTGGCCACCTGTCTCCTTGAACCAGCGTAAGTGGGTAAATAATACTTTTACTTGTTTTTATTAATCTTTCTTAAACATACGAAGCTCATGTGTATTTTAGTGTTTAATATTAGAACTATTTTGGTCTTTATTTAGAATTTTGATGATGATTTGTGACCAGAAATATGCCATAAGAACCTAACTCTTAGTTATATCAATTAGCCTACTAAAACTGATTTCATTATATGTTATTTCGATTAAAGTTGCAATTTCCAAGACAATGTTAAATGAGGATTTACTCTACCCATGCCCCAGATTTCTCCCTAAAAGTCAGACTTAACCTCATGTAAATTTTGAAAGGAATGAAAGTTTGTCCCCTCCCCACATTCCTTATCAGCCCCCCTTTTATTTCTCATTTCTGGAACCACTGTCTCTTTCACTATGCTTAGCTCTTCGATCTATAAGTTCCTGCACCCCCTACCTGAATTCCGACCAGAATTCCTGACTTCTCCCAAGATGTTAACAGGTAACAGTGGTGTAATTGAAATGAAGTGTGAGGTGTGATCCCTTCAGTCTCTGATAATCACCATGGTAATAGCAGGCTCCTCATTTCCAAAAGCTTTGAAGACTCCAAGAAAAGCAGCTTTTACAATGAATTGATAAGCACTGGGTTTCTATTTTTCAAAGATTTTTTACATAATGGTGGCCTATTCTGTTTATAAGCAACTGTCCTTTTAAATACTCATGCATTTTCCACCTGCACTACAAGTAAACAGAGTGATTTCCTCTTTTCCACTTTGTGTGCAGTTTTATACACACACAGATTCACACAAAAGTTTATATTCACATATCAGAGAATATGGTATGGAAATTTCTGGTAGCTAGTATGGAAAAGCAAATACAGATTTTTCTTTGGACTTGACTTCCTAATACAGAATATTTCCACCTTTTGACGGACAAACTATGTGTATTCATACCCAGCAGACTTGTCCTCATAAATCTTTTGTCAGAATAAAAATTCTACCTTGACTGATGACGCAAAGGTACTTTCACAGTGACAGAAGTTAACATAATTATTGGTCGTCACATCATTACTATTTTAGCATACATTATAATCATTAATTTCCTAGGAGCTGTTAAAATCTTACCTGGTCTTTGAAGATTCCCCAGGTGTCTTTAATAGAAACTATTTGGTAAGCTTAGCGGGAATTTAATCTGAAAAGAGATCCATCTGGTAGAGATATCAAATTAATAGTACTTGAACACTGAGTTCTACTTTTCAAAACTGATTAGGTACAACTACATCAAATGTCTCAACAAATATAAATGTGTTTTTATTATAATTTCATCATAGGTTGCCTTTCTCACATCTGGGTGGTTTAGAATACACACTTGTGCAGACCTGTTATCAACCTGGTGAAATAGAGTAGATAATAACTAAGTAAGAAAATGGAAGTTAACTTCATGCTTCATTTAAATGTCTGCATCTCTTTTTGATACAGCTTGACCTAATCTTCTCAGACTTTCAGAGGTTTTGATAGTTCAGTAACATGCTCAAATAAGATACTTAAAAATGTAGAATAGAAACTACCAGTAGCCAGAAGAAAATAAAGGACTTACTTTGGATTTGGCTTCCTGATAAATTCAAAACAGCATGATTTAAGCATCTACATTAGTATTACATGAATTCAGCAGTCCCTCAGGAGGTACATAATTCAAAGGTAAATGTTTTCCTCCTTGAGGATTTGACATAGTAAGGACCAATGCTCTCCTAAACTGTGGAATTTCCCAGATAAAGTTTGTGAGCATCAATTCTATGCTTTCTATAAAAGATTTTCAAATTCACTTAACAATTGTAATCTCCATGGAAGCCTTAAAATCCTCTAACATCTAACTCTGTATTTCTTCTTAGAGGACATAGAAAGATAGATGAGTTTCCCCAAAAATTGATTTAGGCCAAAAATGGGCAACCACAGATTCTTTGTATTCAAAATGTGCACACCCGTGCGCACATGCACACACACACACACACTCACACACATCTAGCTCTCCAACATTGCAACATTGTAAATACCAGGGAGACTGGGAATCCATATCCAAGTAGTGCTGCCTAGGTTTCAAGTTTGAAAACAGAGTTTGGCAACAATGAGTTTAATCTATAAAGACATGTACAAGTCTGTCATGATAAAATGTAGGTTTTTCATGTAGCCTACTCTTCAGTTTCAAGAAACGTCCTTCATTCTCAAAATTAGGGCTTCCTACTTCTTTTGGTATAATTTTATTTTCTTATGTGAAATAATAACTAGAGAAGAGAGTAGTGTTTGTATGTTCTTACTTGCAAAAACAAAAAAAAATTTGCAACTTTAATTGACTATCAAATTTGCTTTTGGAATATTACTAGCTGGTAAATTCCAGGAGTCTAGAAAAATAGCTACTTAACATGGGACACACACTCCCTTCACTCTGGTTTTAGAAGCCACTTCATAGAAATTCGATTTTATAATCTTGCTTTGGCCATTCAGAGAAGCTCCTCTCCCCATCCCCAAAGAAGCTAAAAAGTTAATCAACAGAATTTGTAACTTTAGTGTAGTTTTAGCTTATTTCATGGAGGATATATGTGAGTGAAATTCTGCTAAGACATCAGATTTCTTTACCTCTAATTTCACCTTTCTCACAAAATTGGTAATGTGATTTTCATTGAAATGAAAATACCACATGAATTATGTTTATGGTATAGACTTTTTAGTAATCCAGTAAAATGATTATGAAATGGTAAATATTTTGATTACATGTTTAAAAAGGTACCAATAAAAATTAAAAATGTGAACAGATGAAGTTCAAAAGACCAAGGACAGTTTAAATCAAATTTAACATGTGAAAAGGTCGTTACATTTCCGGTAAGCACTCCAGTGGAGCAAAAACCTGCCATTCTCTAGTGGTTATGTTAACCTTAAAAATAAACATCTAGGTTTGTATTAAGAAGAGAAAACTCTGAAACACTGCAGAAATAGCAATTCAAAATGTCACTGTAAATGTTAAAATAAAAATGCACATTTTGGAGAATACACACAGAAAATGAACACAGTTGTGGATTGCACAGTTGAGAAATCTTTCAAAAATGTTTATAAAACTAGTTGCTCGATTTAGTACAGACAGTTCAGGGACATTGTGAGTTCGATTCCAGACCATCACAATAAAATGAATGCTGCAAAGTGAGTTACATGTTTTTTTGGTTTCCTGGTGCACATAAAAGTAGTGTTTATCCTATACTGTAGTCTACTATTAGGTGTGCAATAGCAGTATGTCTAAAGCAATATATCCACTCCTTAATTTAAAAATTATCTTGCTAAAAAATGCTAACAATCATCTGAGTCTTCAGTGACTCATAATCTTTTTGCTGGTGGAAAGTCTTGCCTCAATGTTGTTGGCTGCTGACTGATCAGGATTTTGCTTGCTGAAGGTTGAGGCGGCTGTGGCAATTTCTTGAAATAAGATGACAATGAAGTTTGCTGCATCAATTGAGTCTTCCTTTCATGAAAGATTTCTCTGTAACACGTGGTCTTGGATGACATTCTACCCATGGTGGGAATTCTTTCAAAACTCAAGTCAATCCCCTCAAACCTTGCCACTGCTTCATCAAGTAAGTTGATGCAATATTCTCAACTAAATCCTCTGTTGTCATTTCAGTAACATTCATAGCATCTTCACCAGAAGTGGATTCCATTTTAAGAAACCATTTTCTTTGCTCATCCATAAGAAGCAACTCCTCATCTGTTCAAGATTTATCATGAGATTGCAGCAATTCAGTCACATCTTTAGGATCCACTTCTAATTCTAGATCTTTTGCCATTTCCACCACATCTTTAGTTACTTCCTCCACTGAAGTCTTGAACAGCTCAGAATCATCCATGAAGGTTGGAATCAACTGTTTCCAAACTCCAGTTAGTGTTGATATTTTGACCTCCTCCTCTGAATCATGAAAGTTCTGAATGGCATCTAGAATGGTAAATCCTTTCCAGAAGGCTTTCAATTTACTTTGTCCAGATTCATCACAGGAATCGCTATCTATAATAACTTTAGCCTTACAAAATGTACTTGTTTTTAAACTTTTTTTTATTTCAATAGCTTTTGGGGTACAAGTGGTTTTGGTGACGTGAATGACTTGTACAGTGGTGAAATCTGGGATTTTAGTGCACCCATCACCTGAGTAGTGTACATTGTACTCAATATGTAGTTTTTAACTCTCACCCTGCTTCCACCCTCACCGTTCTGAGTCTCTAAAGTCCATTATAGAACTCTGTATGCCTCTGCATAACCATAGCTTAGCCCCCACTTAAGTATAAGTGAGAACAGATGGTATTTGGTTTTCTATTTCTGAGTTACTTCACTTAGAATAATGGCCTCAGCTGCATCAAAGTTGCTGCAAAATACATTATTTTGTTCTTTTTTATGGCTGAGTAGGTATTCTATGGTGTATATATACATTCCCACTCATTAGTCAATGGGCATTTAGGTTGGTTCCATATCTTTGCCATTATGAACTGTGTTGCAATAAAAATGTGTTCAGGTGTCTTTTTGATATAATGACTTATTTTCCTTGGGTAGATAGCCAGTAGTGAGATTGCTGGATCAAATGATATATCTACTCTTAGTTCTTTAACAAATCTCCATATTGCTTTCTATAGAAGTTGTACTAGTCTACATTCTACCATCAGTGTATAAGCATTCACCTTACAAAATGTATTTCTTAAATAATAAGGCTTGAAAGTTGAAATGACTCCTCGATCCATGGGCTAGAGAAGGATGTTGTGTTGGCAGGCATGAAAATAACAGCTTTCTCCTTGTACATGTCCATCAGAGTCCTTGAGTGACTAGGTGCATTGTCAGTGAGTGGTAATATTTGAAAATAATATTTTAACAGTAGGTTTCAACAGTGAGCTTAAACATATTAAGTAAACCATGTTATAAACAGATGTTCTGTCATCCAGGCTTTGTTGTTCCATGTCTAAAGCACAGTTTAGCTTAATTCTTAAGAGCTCTAGGATTTTCAGAATGGTCAATGAGCACTGGCTTCAACTTAGTCACCAGCTGCATTACCCCCTAACAAGAGAGTCAGCCTGTCTTTTGAAGCTTTAAGGCCAGGCATTGACATTTCCTCTCTAGCTATGAAAGTCCTACATGGCATCATCTTCCATTAGAAGGTTGTTTTATTTACATTAAAAATCTGATGATAAATGTAGCTACCTTCATCAGTGATCTTAGCTAGATCTTCTGGATAACTTGCTGCAGCTTCTACATCAACACATGCTGCTTCTCCTTGCACTTTTTTGTTATGGAGATGGTTTCTTTCCATATGAACCAATCTCTGCTAGCTTCAGATTTTTCTTCTGCAGCTTCTTTACCTCTCTCAGCCTTCCTAGAATTGAAGAAAATTAGGACCTTGCTATGAATTAGGCTTTGGCTTAAGGGAATGTTGCAGTTCCTTTGATCTTTTATCCAGACCACTCAAACGTTCTCCCTATCAGCAAGAAGGCTGTTTCACTTTCTTATTTGTGTATTCACTGGTGTAACACTTTTAACTTCCTTCAATAACTTTTCCTTTACATTTACAACTTGGCTAACTGAAACTAGAGGCCTAGATTTCTGCCTACCTCACCTTTAGATATGTCTTTTTCACTAAGTTTAATCATTTCTAGCTTTTGACTTAAAATGAGAGTGTGTCTCATCCTTTCATTTGACTCCTTTAATTTGAACACTTATGGGTAATTGTAGGGTTATTAATTGGCCTAATTTTAACATTATTGTATCTCAGGGAATAGGGAGGCCTAAGATGAGGGAGAAAAATTGAGAAAAAACTGACCTGTGGAGAACACATACTACATTTATCAATTAAGTCTGCTGTCTTATATGGGTGTGGTTTGTGGTGCCCCAAAATAATTACAATAGTAACATCAAAAATCCCTGATTACAGTTCGCCAAAAGAAATATCACAATAATAATAATAATAAAGTTGAAATGTTGTGAGAATTACCACAATGTGACACAGAGACATAATGTAAACATGTGCTGTTGAAGAAAACAGTACCGGTAGACTTTGCTCAGTGCAGGTTTGCCACAAACCTTCAACTTGTGAAAAATGCAATATCTGAAAAGCACAATAAAGCAAAGCACCATAAGCAGGTATACCTGTATTCTTCTACTGCAAATTTTAGCATTCAGTAATTTGAGTTAAGTAAAACACACCTGGGACTCTTGATTAATCAGATACTTTTTCTCTCTTAGAAGGAACACTTGAATGGTAACAAAATAGACTTACAGTAGGGAGAAAAATAAAATGTAACTTTTATCTTAAGTGTTTTATGGCCATCAAAGAATCAGCTAAACTTCTATATATTTCCTAGCTCTACTTGTATTATTGTGTAGTTCAACAGCCAGTCTCTAATAGTTGCTGCTGGGAAGGGGCAGGGCCAATGATCCTATGGAACCTTTAGAGCTGTGATGTGCACTGTGATCAAGGCTGTGAAGGCTACAAAAGAAGTAAAGATAAGACTTCTGAGCTTGAGAGATTGTTGATTTTCCTAAGGGGCTGCTTCAGATGCCTGAAAAGTTTATTAAATAGTTTGATGATCTACAATTAAGTGCTCACTAAACTACATACTGTTATGGACACTTCAATGAGTGAAACATGAGTGTGGCTTGAGGAATCTGGTACAGCTTTGTGAGTCTTGTTTTGAAAGGATCTAAGATGGCCAGCAGATACATATTTATGGAGGACTTTATAGGTGCATCTGTCTAGAATACTGTTACAGATCTGGTTACCTGAACTAAAGAAAGATATACTGGAAAAAATTATTAGAAAAATCTGGGAGGTTAGAAAATAGTATGAGGAAGCATTCATCTATTTCATCTTGAAGGAGACTTGGTAGTTTGTAACTTTCAAGAAATTTATTTACATAATTAAATTTATTGATATAAAAGTTTTCAAAAGGTTTTATTTTTGTTTTTAACGTCTGAAGGAGCTGTGATGATGTCTTCTCTCCATTCCTATCACTAGTAACTTGTATCTTATTTTCTTCGTAAGTATAGTTAGGATTTTATATTTTCAAATAATGACATTTGATTTTTAAAATTGTTTTTATTGGGTTTCTTTTATCAATTTCCTTGATTTACATTCTTCTTTGTTTTCCTCATTCTACTTACTTTGTGTTTAATTTGCTTTTTATTTTTAGCTGCTTAAATTGAAGGCTGATATCTTTGATTTTATACCTTTATTCTTTTTTTCATATACAATTTGAAATAATAAATTTCCTTCTCAACATGACTGTATTGGTCTATTTTCATAATGCTTAAAGAACTGAGACTGGGTAATTTCTAAAGGAAAGAGGTTTAATTGACTCACAGTTCAGCATGGCTGGGGAGGCCTCAGGAAACTTACAATCATGGCAGAAGGCAAAGGGGAAGCAAGGACTTTCTTTATAAGGCAGCGGGAAGGAGAAGTGCTGAGCGAAGAGAGAAGAGTCCCTTATAAAACCATTGGATCTCATAAGAATTCACTCACAATCTTGAGAAGAGCATGGGGGAAACCACCTCCATGATTCAATTACCTCCACCTGGTCTCTTCCTTGACACCTGGGGATTATGGGGATTATGAAATTACAATTCAAGATGATATTTGGGTAGGGACACAAAGCCTAACCATATCAATAGCTGAAGTGGTTTCTGACAAATTTTGCTTTGCTATATTTTTATTATCATTTAATTAAAAATTTTTCTAATTTTACTAGTGATTTCATTTTTGCCTTATAGGTTATTTAAGGGCATATGGCTTAATGTACAAGTATTTTGGAATTTTCCAGGTATATTTCATTTTAATTTAACTCAATTTTAGTCAGAGAACTCATTCTATATCATTTCAATTGCTTTACATTTTTTGAGATTTATTGTGTCACCTAAAATATACTCTTTCTTTAAGAATGTTCCATGTGTACTTGAAGCTATATTGTTGGGTATAGTGTTTTATAAATATTAATTGTGTTAATGTTGCTGATATAGTGGGGTTTTTTTTAAGTTTTCCATGTCCTTAATAAAGGCTTTGGTTTTATTTAGCATATCAAGTACTGAGAGTTAAGTGTTAGGATCTCTAATCATTTTATATAATTTTAATATTAGAAATTGAGGACAAGATGGCAGATAAAACAGAGGGCTAATGTGCAGCTCCCACTTGGATGGGCAGAACAGTGTGTGAAGACTCCTACTGTGAACTTTTGCTCCAAGAACCACCATAGGAGCAAACCAGGAAAACCAAAATAATTCATAGATCCTTTGAAAGAAGTGGCATACTGTTGCAAATTCTGTGAGACAGACAAAGAACTGTGAGTTTCCAAAGTGAGAGGGGGAAACCTGGCACTGAACACACATCCCCACTGGGGAATCTGAAAATCCAGATTACGGTAAAAGGATTTAACCTTACTTAGAGCTGAAACAGACTTAGAGAGCTGTGCAAAATACAAAAGTAGAAGCAGCAGCAGAAAGAGCCTTATAGGCACTCCCAGTCTCCCGCCTGAGCCCAGGGAAGCCATCCCTGACTGTATCTCACAGGGGACCTCAAGGAAGACAGCCAGCAGAATTAGGGAGGAGTCGCAGGATGAAAGAAGCTTCCAACTGAAATTAGTAATAATTTTGACAGGGTACAAATTTTCTTGAGCAGAATCTGGAGTCAAATATGAACTGCTGCAGATACAATTGCAGGAGCCACCACTGACAGTGTGGGCAGATGGGGAGGGGTGAAGTTTGGAAGCTGTGCTTGCTTTCTCAGTGGGGAAGCTCAGGGTCTGGGGCAAAGTCTGAGCAGGGAACTGCAAGAGTGACATGAGCCTTGCCAATTGCGTTGGACCTAGGTGAGGCCTCTCACTATCAGCTATCCCCCACTTCCCTGGTGAACTATATAACATAGCAGAGGCAGCCATAATTCTCTCTGGAAAATAACCACATTAGCCTGAGAACCACCTCCCCCATCCCCCTCAGTGGTCACAGCAAGCCCTGCCCAAGAAGAATCTGAGGCCAGACGCATCTAATGCTGCCCCCACCTGATGGTATTTCTTTACCCACCCTGGTAGCTGAGCACAAAAGACAGAAACTTTTGGGAAGCTTATAGCCCCACCTATTGCCTGAGAGACAAAAATACTTACCCTGGCCAACTTAGGGCAAGTTTAGATACCCCTGCTACTACTGCAGCTGGTGTGCTCTCTTGAAAGTGCCACCTCCAGGCTGGAGGCCAACCAACTCAGAACATTACAGAAACTCATTACACAAAAGTCATGATCCCAGGAAGAAGGAAACAACAGCTAATTCTACTGCTTGCAACATCTTGGCTAACTAGGGGTCCTGAGTATGCCCACATGACAACTTCACTGCTCACATAACCAGCATTTGAAAAAGCCAGAACACAAAACATATCTACAACTGACATGGTTTGGCTATGTCCCCACCCAAATCTCATCTTGAATTCCAGCTTGTCGTGGGAGACACCTGGTGGGAGGTAATTGAATCATGGGGGCAGGTCTTTCCTGTGCTGTTCTCATGATAGTGAATAAGTCTCACAAGATCTATTGGTCTTATAAAGTGTAGTTTCCCTGCACAAACTGTTTTCTCTTGTCTGCCACCATGTGAGATGTGACTTTCACCTTCCACAATGATTGTGAGACCTCCTCAGCCACATGGAACTGTAAGTCCATTAAACCTCTTTCCTTTGTAAATTGCCCAGTCTTGGGTATGTCTTTATCAACAGTGTGAAAATGGCTAATACAAAAACCAAAGACTCTCAGAGTCTACTTCACTTCCCTGCAACCTCCACCAGAGCAGGTGCTGGTATCCAGGCTGTGAGACCTGAAGACAAATTACATCACAGGACACTTTGCAGACAGTCCCCACCATCAACAAGGGGAGCCTGGGCATCCGGGTTGGTGGCTAGACCCAGAAGAGCAATAACAATTACAGCAGTTCAGCTCTCAGGAAGCCTCATCCCTAGGGGAAGGGAAGAGCACTACATCAAGAGATCACCCGGTAAAACAAAATAATCTGAACAGCAGAGCTTGAGTCTCAGACCTTTCCACTGAAATAGTCTGTCCAAATGAGAAAGAACCAGAAAAATAATTCTGGTAACATGACAAAACAGGGTTCTATAACACCCTTAAAGGATCACACTAGCTCCCCAGCAATGGATCCAAACCAAGAAGATCTCTGAATTGACAGATAAAGGATTCAGAAGGTTGATTATTAAGCTACTCAAGGGGATACCAGAGAAAGGTGAAAACCAACCTAAAAAATTTTTAAAAATACAGGATATGGATGGAAAATTCTCCAGAGAAATTGATATCAAAAATTAAAAACAATCACAACTTCTGGAAATCAAAGATACACTTAGAGAAATGCAAAATAGACTGGAAAGTTTCAACAGTAGAATGGAACAAGTAGGAGGAACTTGGGAACTCAAAGATAAGGCTTTCAAATTAACCCAGTCAGACAAAGACAAAGGAAAAAGAATTTTAAAAATGAACAAAGCCTCCAAGAAGTTTGGGATTATGTTAAACAACCAAAACTAAAATCATTGGTGTTCCCGAGGAAGAAGAGAAATCTAAAAGTCTGGAAAACTTATTTGAGGGAATAACCAAGGAAAACTTCCCTGGCCATGCTAGAGATCTAGACATCCAAATACAAGAAGCTCAAAGAACACCTGGAAAGTTTATCATGAAAAGATCATTACCTAGGCACTTAGTCATCAGTTTATCTAAAGTCAAGACAAAGGAAAGAAACTTAAGAGTTGTGATGAAAAAGCATCAGGTAACCTATATAGGAAAACCTATCAGATTAACAGAAGATGTCTTAGCAAAAACCCCCCAAGTAAGAAGGGATTGGGGTCCTATCCATAGCCTCCTTAAACAAAACAATTATCAGCCAAGAATTTTGTATCCAGTGAAACTAGGCTTCATAAATGAAGAACAGATAAAGTATTTTTCAGACAAACAAATGCTGAGAAAATTTGCCACTACCAAGCCAGCACTACAAGAAATGCTAAAAGGAGTTCTAAATATTGAAATAAAACCTTGAAATACACCAAAATAGAACCTCCTTAAAACTTAAATTTCATAGGGCCTATGAAACAATGGGAAAAAACAAGGTATTAAGGCAACAACTAACACAATGTATAGAACAGTACCTCACATCTCAATATTAACATTGAATGTAAATGGCCTAAATGCTCTGCTTAAAAAGTACAGAATGGCAGAATGGATAAAAATCCACCAACCAAGTATCTGCTATCTTCAAAAGACTCACCTAACACATAAGGACTCACATAAACTTAAGGTAAAGAGGTGGAAAAGATATTCCATGCAAATGGAAACCAAAAGTGAGCGGGAGCATCAGACAAAACAGACTTTAAAGCAACAGAAGTTAAAAAAAAAAAAAAAGGACAAAGAGGTACATTATATAACAATAAAAGGATTAGTACAGCAGGAAAATATTATAATCCTACATATACATGCACCTAACACTGGAGCTCCAATTTTATAAAACAATTGGTACTAGACCTAAGAAATAAGATAGATGACAACACATTAATACTGGGGAATTTCAATACTCCACTGACTGCACTAGACAGGTAATTAAGGCAGAAAATCAACAAAGAAGCAATAGACTTAAGCCAGGCGCGGTGGCTCACGCCTGTAATCCCAGCACTTTGGGAGGCTGAGGTGGGCAGATCATGAGGTCAGGAGATCGAGACCATCCTGGCTAACACAGTGAAACCCCATGTCTCCTAAAAATAAAAAAAAAATTAGTCAGGCGTGCTGGCAGGTGCCTGTAGTCCCAGCTACCCAGGAGGTTGAGGCAGAAGAATGGTGTGAACCCGGGATGCGGAGCTGGCAGTGAGCAGAGATCTCGCCACTGCACTCCAGCCTGGGCGACAGTGGGACTCTGTCTCAAAAAAAAAAAAAAAAAAAAAAAGAAAAGAAAATAGAAAAAAAAAAAAAGAAACAATAGACTTAAGCTATACCCTAGAACAAAATGGACTTAACAGATTTTAACAGGACATTCTACCCAACAGCTGCAGAATGTACATTGTTTTCATTGGTACACTTCTTTCATTGGCACACACATAGGTCACTTCTTTTGTGACCTATTATATGGTCATATGGTCTATCTTTGAGAACATTTTCATTGAGAATGGGAACATTCCAAATATTCCCATTGAAAATGGGAACATACTCAAAGATAATATGATAGGTCATATGATAGGTCACATATGATAGGTCACAAAAGAAGTCTTAATAAATTTAAGAAAATTGAAATCATACCAAGTATCCTCTCAGACTCTAGTGGAATAATACAGAAAATTAATTCCAAAAAGAATCCTCAAAACTATACAAATACATGAAAATTGGCTAGGAGTGGTGGCTCATGCCTGTAATCCCCGCACTTTGGGAGGCTGAGGCAGGTGGATCACCTGAGGCCAGGAGTTCGAGATCAGCCTGGCCAACATGGCAAAACTCTGTCTCTACTAAGAATACAAAAAATAGCTGGGCATGGTGGTACACGCCTGTAATCCCAGTTACTCAGGAGGCTGAGGCAGGAGAATCACTTGAACCCAGGAGGCAGAGGTTGCAGTGAGTCGAGATCGCAAAATTGCACCCCAGCCTAGGCAACAAGAGCAAAACTCAGTCTCAGGAAAAAAAGAAAAAGAAAAGAAAAGAACCTGATCTTGAATGATCCATGGGTCAACAATGAAATCAAGAAGAAAATTAAATAATTATTTGAACTGAATGATAACAGTGAAACAAAACTTAGCAAAGCCTCTAGGAAACAGTAAAAGCAGTGGTAAGAGAAAAGTTCATAGCATTAAATCCCTATATCAAAAAGTCTGAAAGAGCACAAATAGACAATCTAAGGTCATACCTTAAGGAACTATCGAAATAAGAACAAACAAAACCCAAACCCAGCAGAAGAAAAGAAATAACAAAGATCTGAGCAGAACTAAATGAAATTGAAACAAACAAACAAAAATGACACAAAAGAAAAATGAAACAAAAAGCAAGACTAACCAAGAAGAGAGAAGATCCAAACAAGCTCAATTAGAAATGAAAGGGGAGATATTACAACCACTGCCACAGAAATACAAAAGATCATTCAAGGCTACTATGAACACCTTTATGCACACAAACTAGAAAATCTAGAGAAGATGAATAAATTCCCGGAAATACACAACACTCCCAGATTAAGTCAGGAAGAAATAGAAACTCTAAACAGTTCAATATCAAGTAGTAAGATTAAAATAGTAATAAAAAACGTTAACAAAAACATGTCCAGGACCAGATGGATTCAGAGCTAAATTCTATCAGACATTCAAAGAAAACTTGGTACCAATCTTACTGAAACTATTCCAAAAGATAAAGAGGAAATTCTCCCTAAAGCATTCTATGGAGCCAATATCACCCTAATACCAAAACCAGGAAAGGATATAAGAAAAAAAGTAAACTACAGACCAATATTCCCAATGAACACAATGCAAAAATCCTCATCAAAATACTAGCTAACCAAATCCAACAGTATATCAAAAAGATAATACACCATGAACAAGTGGATTTTATACAAGGGATGCAGGGATGGTCTAACATACACAAGTCAACAAATGTGATACATCACCTAAACAGAATTAAAAACAAAAATCATATGATTATCTCAGTAGATGCAGAAAAACCATTTGATAATATCCAGCATCCTTTATGATTAAAACCCTTAGTAAACTTGGCATAGAAGAAACATACCTCTAGGTAATAAAAACTACCTGTGACAAACACACAGCTGACATCATATTGAATGAGGAAAAGTTGAAAACATTCCTCCTGAGAACTAGAACAAGACAAGGATGCCCACTTTCACTGCTTCCATTCAACATAGTACTGGAAGTCCTAGCTAGGGCAATCAGACAAGAGAAATAAATAAACGGCACCCAGATTGGTAAAGAGGAAGTCAAACTTTCACTGTTCACCAAGGATATAATTTTTATACCTAGAAAACCTAAGGACTCATCCAAACAGTTCCTAGATCTGATAAATTAATTCAGTCAAGTTTTAGGATACAAAATCAATGTACACAAATCAGTAGTACTGCTATACACCAATAACGACCAAGCTGAGAATCAAATCAAGAACTCAATCTCTTTTACAAGAGGTGCAAACAAACAAACAAACAAACAAACAACAAAAACTACTTAGAAATATACCTAACCAAGGAGGTGGAAGAACTCTACAAGGAAAACTACAAAACACTGCTGAAAGAAATCATAGACGATACAAACAAATGGAAACACATCCCGTGCTCAGATGGGTAGAATCAATATAGTGAAAATGACCATACTGCCAAAAGCAATCTACAGATTTAATGCAATTCCCATCAAAGTACCATGATCATTCTTCACAGAACTCAAAGAAAAAATCCTAAAATTCATATGAAACCAAAAAAGAGCCTGCATAGCTAGCCAAAGCAAGACTAAGCAAAAATAACAAATCTGGAGGCTTCACATTATCTGACTTCAAACTATACTGTAAGGCTCTAGTTACCAGATCAGCATGGTACTGGTATAAAAATAGGCACATAGACCAATGGAACAGACTACATAGACTGAGGGAACCCAGAAATAAAGACAAATATTTATAGCCAACTGATCTTTGATAAAGCAAACAAGAACATAAAGTAGGGAAAGAACACCCTATTCAACAAAAGGTGCTGGGATAATTGGCAAGCCACGTGTAGCAGAATAAAACTAGGTCTTCATCTCTCACCTTATATAAACATCAACTCAATATGGATCAAAGTCTTAAATCTAAGGCCTGAAACCAGAAAAATTCTAGAATATAACATTGGAAAAACTGTTCTAGATGTTGGCTTAGTCAAAGAGTTCATGACCAAGAACCCAAAAGCAAATGAAACAAAAATAAACAGATGGGACCTAATTAAACTAAAAAGTCTCTGCACAGCAAAAAAATCAGCAGAGTAAACACACGACCCACAGAGTGGGAGAAAGTATTTGCAAACTATGCATCCAATAAAGGACGAATATCCAGAATCTACAAGAAACTTGAACAAATCATCAAGAAAAAAATAATATTTCCATCAAAAAGTGGGCAAAGGACATGAATAGACAATTATCAAAAGAAAATATACAAATGGCCAACAAACACATGAAAAAATGCTCAACATCATTAATTATCAGGGAAAAGCAAATTAAAACTATAGTGAGATACCATTCTACTCCTACAAGAATGGCCATAATTTTAAAAACCTCAAATTAATAGATGTTGGTGTGGATGTGGTGTAAAAAAAAAAAAAAAAAAAAAAAAAGAACACTTACACTACCGGTGGGAATGTAAACTAGTACAACCACTACGAAAAACAGAGTGGAGATTCCTTAAACAACTAAAAGTAGAACTATCATTTGATCTAGCAATCGCACTACTGGGTACCCACCCAGAGGAAAATAAGTAATCATATGAAAAAGACACTTAAACATGAACGTTTTCAGCAGCACAATTCACAGTTGCAAAAATACGGAACTAGCCCAAATGCCCATCAACCAACAAGTGGATAAAGAAAATGTGCTATATATACACCATGGGGTACTATTCAGCCATAAAAAGGAACAAAATAATGTCATTTGCAGCAATCTGGATGGAGTTGGAGACCATTATTCTAAGTGAAGTAACTCAAGAATGAAAAACCAAATATTGTACGTTCTCACTTATAAATGGGAGCTAAGCTATGAGGATGCAAAGGCATAAGAATGATATAATGGACCTTGGGGACACAGAGAGAAGGGTAGAAGGGGGTAACAGACAAAAGACTACACATTGGGTATAGTGTACACTGCTCATGTGACAGATCCACCAAAATATCAGAAATCACCACTAAATAACTTGCCCATGTAACCAAAACCACCTGTTCCCTAAAAATTATTGAATAATTATTAAAAATTATGAACTATAATTTATATAATTTTAATTTCCCTTTAGTTTTGCCAGCTTTTGCTTCTGTTACAAGGTGCATGACAATAGCATTATAATGTATTCTTGATGAATCTTTTTTTAATTTTATGAAGTGCTTCTCTTTAGTAACTCCTGTTTGAAAGTCTACTTTGTCAGAAATATCTTTACTTCAGTTTTGAATGATGTTGCTATAAATGATACTTTACTATGAATGATGCTATAAATATTTGGCTATAAATAATGTTTCCATTATATATATTTTCCATAATTTTACTTTTAATTTATATGTGTCTTTATATTTAAACTGAATTTCTTTTAAAAATATATAGTTAGGCCTTGATTTTCTTAAAGTTTAATTTGGTAATCTATGCATCTTAATTAGAGTTTTAAATTTATATACAATAGATTCGTTGCTCTAGTTAGGTTTAATCTATAATATTGCTACTTATTTTATAATTGTCTCATTTTTTCCTTGTGTATTATTTTTCTTATTTCATTTGTTTCCTTTCCTGCATTCTGTTGGCTTGAGTGTTTGCTTAGTTTCCCATAATTTTCTTCATCAGCTTTAGCTATATCATTGATATGACTTGGCTATGTCCCCACCCAAATCTCATCTTTAATTGTAGCTCCCATAATTCCCATGTGTTGTGGGAGGACTCAGTGGGAAATTATTGAATCATGGGGATCAGTTTCCTCTATACCATTCTCATGGTAGTGAATAAGTCTCAGGAGATCTGGTGGTTTCATAAAAGGAAACCCCTTTTGCTTGGCTCTCATTCTCTCTTGTCTGCTGCCATGTAAGACATGCCTCTCTCATATTAGCCTATATACTACCTATTCGTAGTGTTCTTTCTTTTATGTTGACATGAGTTTCTATTTGGTATCACTTTCCTTCAGCTTGAAGAGTTTACCATCTTTACAATGCATGTATCACATTTTCTCAGCCTTTGTTACCTGAAAATGTCTTTATTTTGTCTTCATTGTTGAGGGATCATTTTTGCTGGTTATGAAATTATAGCATTAATTTATTCTTCTTCAATATTTTAAAACTACTATCTCCTGGCCTGCATTGTTCCTTATTGTATCAGTTGTCATTCCTCTTATTGCTTTCACAATGTCTTTTTTCCTCTGTGTACTTTTAAGACTTTCTCTTCATTTTTCTGCAATCTTACTCTTTCAACTGGTCTTTATTTTTATGCAATTTAACAACTTGACATTTGATAATGTGCCTATTTATAGTTTTATGGTGTGCTTTTCCTGTTGGATTTTGTCAAGTTTTTGGTTTTAAAAATATATATTCTCCATTATATTTAGAAAATACTTGGCTATTACGTGTTTACATTTTTTTCCTGCTTCAAACTCTTCTTTTTCTTCTTTTGGGCCTTTAATTACACATTTGACCATTTGTTATTCTTCCACAGGTCACTGAAGTTCTAGTTATTATTTTTAGACTGCCTACTCTTCGTGTTTTAGTTTGGATAGTTACTGTTGTCTTGCTACAAGTTTGTTTATCTTTTCTTCTGAATCTTGAATCCGCTGTTAAGGTCCATTCAATGAATTTTACATTTCAGATGAAAGATTTGTCAGCTGTAGACCTTCCATATTTTAAAAAATAGCTTCCATTGCACTATTACATTTCACAATGGTTCATACATTACATCTATATCTTAATTTTCATATTAAAATTTTTTATAATATTTTTACAGTGCTTATTGTCTTTGTCTGCTCATTTTAACACCCGTGTCACCTCTGAGTCTATTTCTTTTGATGATTGTTTCTCCCTGGTTAGGATTCATATGTTCTTTCTTCTTGATTTTATGTCTGACATTATGGGTGCTACATTGCTAAGAGTCTAAATGTTTTTGTTTTAAATTTTGATTTTTCTTCTGACAGGAAATTAATTCATTGGATAATCAGCTTTATCTCACTAGAGTTTTTAAAATTTTATTTTAGGATTTGTTAGCCCTTACACTATGATTAAAGTACCTTGATAATGAAAAGAAAAAAAAAACCTTTTTCTCTCTGAGTCTTTACCTGAATTCTCTAAGCGTTCAATGAAGTTTCTTCACTTACTCTGATTGAAATTCCAGTGATTCCTAGCATTGTACAGCATACAGTATCTTTAATAAGCTTCCTATTCTCCTGTGCATGGGCAGCTTTGTATTTGGTTAAAGACTCAAGGAGACTCCAAGCTAATTTCTAGAGCTCCTTTCTCAGCATAACTTCCTCTTCTGTATTATCTTACCCCCCAAATTCTGCATTCCTCGTCTCCATTACATTACCCTCAGAATTCCAGAGGCCTTACATTCCAATCTTTGTTTCCTCCACCCAGAAAGATCTTTGCTCTCTGCCTGGTGTCTACTTCTTTAAGCCACAGTCAAGAAACTTCCCCAGGAAGAAAACTGACATTTTTGTACACTATCTGTACCTTGCCTAAAAAGTTGCTTTACATACTTTTTCTGTTTTATGGTTAATCATGGTAGGATGGGAAGTCTAATATACTTTATTTCATCATGGCATAACTGAAAGTAGAACATAAAAAAAGCAGGTTCTGGCTGGGCACGGTGACTTACGCCTGTAATCCCAGCACTTTGGGAGGCCAAGGCTGGTGGATCATCTGAGGTCAGGAGTTTGAGACCAGCCCGGACAACATGGTGAAACCCTGTCTTTACTAAAAATACAAAAATTAGCCAGGCATGCTGACAAGCACCTGTAATCCCAACTACTCGGGAGGCTGAGGCAGGAGAATGGCTTGAACCCAGGAGGTAGAGGTTGCAGTGACTGGAGATCGTGCCACTGCACTCCAGCCTGGGTGACAAAGCAAGACTCCATCTCAAAAAAAAAAAAAAAAAAAGAAAGAAAAAAAGAAAAAAAAAGCAGTTTCCACATTCACATGTCCTTTTGTGATCCTCATTGTTCTAAGTACAAAGGACAGGAACCATCCAATAACACACACATACAAACGAGAAATTGTGCGACATAATACATAGATGTTAAAGTGAGTGGTGTGTGTTAAAAGTCCTGTTGGTATGCATGGATTCATGCTATATCATTTACTGAATGAGCATTTGGACAGTCACTGTTTTAGGCTCTGGGTATGTGAAAATGAAAAGTATTCAGATGTCTTTTTTGCAGAGGGAGGAGGAAAGACAGGTGTTGAGATGGGAAAGTTGGGACCTGAGAAAGGAATGTGAACATGATGTATAAATGAGTTTGTGGCTTATAGTTAAGGTTGAATTGAGGCTACATCATGGATTGCTTTCAATGGGGTCTTTATCCTCCAACAGTGGCTTGCAAATTTTATTGACAATGACCCACAGGAAAAAAAAAAATACTTTTCCCTACATGCAAACCACATACACGCATCCATCTTTAATCACACACACACACACACGTACAAACATAATTAAGGCAAACATGTTTCCAAAAACCTCCACATACGCATTTACCCTTACTATCTGAAACGCCCTTTGATATTTTTTACTTAAATTCATTCTACATTGCTTCATTTATGAAGGATTCTGGTATGACTCACTGAAGGAATTACATCATCTCTTACGAGGCTAAGCCCCACAGTAGGTAAACACTGCTCCAGTGAAGTTCATAGAAGTATCTGGACTAGCACAGGGCTTTAGGAATATAAACTGGAACCATTGCACAGGACATAATAGAGGGGAAAGTGTGATATTATAATTTATATATATTGGTTTTCATTCACAGTTCTTGGCTTGTAACTCCACAGCCCTTGTTAGAGTAAATAGAATCTCTCCCTCTCTTACCTTCTCCTTCTCTCCTTTCAGCTGCCCAAGGCAGACTCTAATCTGACTATTTGTCATAAGACTCTCATACCATGGAGGAAGGAATGCTGTACAGAGAGGTCAAGAAGAATCTGAACAGACAGGCCCCTCTGGGTTTAAATTATACTCTTTTTGTTCAGTCACATTTCTATAGGGTTGCCAATCATGCCTATCAAATGGAGTCTCCATAAAAGGCCCAAGAGGACAGGGTTAGGAGAGTTCCCATATAGCTAAACATGTAGAGTTTCCTGGATGGTGGTGCACCTGTGGATGGCATGGAAGCTCTGCACCACTTCTCCTATGCCTTGCCCTATGCAACTCCTCACCTGTATCCTTTGTAATATAATACCCTTTATAATAAACCAACAAACCTAAGTAAACGTTCTCTGAGCCACTCTAGCAAATTAATCAAGCCCAAAGAGGGAGGCCATGAGAAGCCCAGCTGACATGAGAAGACCAGCTTGAAGCTGATCAGTCAGAAGTTCCAGAGGCTTAGACTCAGTACTGGTATCTGAAGGGGAGGCATTCTTGTGAGAATGAGCCCTCAATCTGTGAGATCTAAGGCTATCTCCAGGAAGACAGCACCAGAATTGAATTGAATTAGAGGACACCCAGTTGCTGTCCACTGCTTGGTATGTGGAGAAAACCCCCCAAACATTTGGTCATGGAAATCTTGTGTTGATTGTTGCATTGGTGTAAAAAATGTTATAATAATTAATAATATTAATTAATTAATTTTTAAAAGAATTAGGTATACTTTTAATGAATTGCATTTTATTATAAAACATACATTTCCAAACCAACTTGTGGTCTCAAAATAACTATAATTTCTCCTTGAGTACTTACAAAAAAAACAAATAAAGATTTATAATTAAAATGACAGGTGATGCTTTAAAAAAGAAAGCTTTTAGTTTTAGGATTGCTGTGGTAGTTACAATCAGGTGAGGGGACAAAATATTCTAAAATGTTTTATTAAAAACAACAAGAAAGCCATCTCAGGAAGAGAAAGAGAACTGTCAAGTTATTTAATCTCTTCCAGCTGATTCTTCATGGGAGAACGAATATATCATTTAATAATTCTAAATACTAATATGGGCTGTGCTAGAAACCTTGTCCAAAGCAGGGAGTTTAATGGGCGCACAATAGGTTTAATCTTAAACTTGACTGGGCGCGGTGGCTCACGCCTGTAACCCTAGCACTTTGGGAGGCCAAAGAGGGCAGATCATGAGGTCAAGAGATCAAAACCATCCTGGCCAACATGGTGAAACCCCATTTCTACTAAAAATACAAAAATTAGCTGGGCATGGTACGTGCCTGTAGCCCTAGCTACTCAGGAGACTAAGGCAGGAGAATCGCTTGAACCTGGGAGGCAGAGGTTGCAGGGAGCCGAGATCGCACCATTGCACTCCAGCCTGGTGACAGAGCAAGACTCTGTCTCAAAAATAAGTAAGTAAGTAAGTAAGTACATAAATAAAATAGCAATTTCAAGTTACTATGCATTTACATAGTAAAATGCACGTATTTCAGTGACAGCACATTTTTATTGGTATTTTAATGTCAGATCATTTTCAAGTTGGATGTTTTGTGAACTGAAATGAGTATCATGCTCTTTTTTGTAAAATGAATGACTTTGTCTTTTATCTTTTTGTAACGTGTCTGCATCTTCATTTATCCAAATCCTGTATAGACACTCTTTTTCCAAAATACCGTATGGGCAGACTATGCTGTTCCAAGCTGGATACCAAAAATGAACAGCACAAATAGCTTTTGATACAAACAACAACCAACAACCAAACAATTCCTATAGATAGGCACAGAAGTATTTCACTTTGATGTGAGAATAACAGCCCACACATATCTACCAGTGTTTATGAGCTCAGTCATTCTCTATCAATGCTGCTGTGAAGTTTGGTGCTCTATCGTCTATGCCCTTCCCAAAGAGCAATCTTTCCAGCAACCTGCATATCATGAACTTCAATCCCCCAGGTCCTACTGACTGATAGTAAAGCTTGGAACCTCTTACTAACTTAGCTCTGGTCATCAATTTAAACATACTACTAGGAGGACCACAAGCAGAACTGCCTCAGAGGCCACCACACGGTATGTATCCACCCCTGAGAACCATGCTCAGGGATTCAGTGCTTCCAGTAGACACAGTTTTAGCACATATATTCCCCAAGCTATAGGGTCTTTGTACAATCTTGCCATCTTCCTAATTTGAATAACTCTAGAGTGAAACACATTGAATATATCAGGCTCCAATTTTGTGGCAATAAAGCTCTCTCAGAATTCCAACTGTAGCCTTGCCTGCTGTATTGGGTTGATTAGGCCGTTTTGCCTCAACCAAAATAATCCACATTTTTCCATAAGTTGTTAAGATAATTACTCTGAATAAGATCATATCCTGCTTGGAATTCCCACTTCCTGAGATATTGTTACTAAATACAATTAGTTAGTTCTATAAAATGGACATAGGAAGTCAGACAGTTCTCTAGAGAAGAAATTTGAGTTTACTATAAGAACATATTTGAAACAGAACCATCAAACCAAAATGATAATGTGCACACATTAGAGATACCAAGAAAACTCATGTGATGGGATGTTTAGAAGTACAGACAAGAATGAAATGGTACTAAGTACTTAGTAATGGTATTAAGTTTTTATTCAACAGGACACCCAGATTAACTTCAGATCAATCTCAAGAGAGATTGGTCTAATTGGACATTACTGTTACTGTGCCGACGATTGAAAAGAATCATAATTTGGTGTATCTAGGTCTTATTGCAGGAAGCTTCTTGTATTTACAACAAACAATTACTTCTATATTATTGTACATATAAGATAATGCATAGATTTTATATATTTTTTCTATCATTCCATCTAAACCTTTAGAAATTGTTAAACAAAAATTTTTCTGATACTTGTTAAAGAGGGTAAGAAAGACTTTATTCAAGGGACCACTGCAATGGAGTTTTACAATAGGGGAAAAAAATCAAGCTCAACTCCAAATACAAAGAAAAGTGGGGATTTATAGCCAAAGAGCATGGTGGTGATCAGTGGATAAAAAATTACTAAAAGGAAACATCAGGGTCAGGGGGATTCTAGCTAGACTGACTTGACAGGATTCTTCTTGCTGAAGACAGGCCATAGTGATAAGTCCTGGGAATGGTGGAAGATTAGAATTTGATCAGATATCCAAGGTTGGGGATTTTCACTGAATGAACCCAGCCGCATTTTTGCTAAAACTGAATTAGCATGCCAAGGATGAGTTTTTGTCAAAATACAATTTTAAATAATTACTTGAAAGGTAAAACTGACTAGAAAAGTAGTTTAATAAAATCTCACCTCTCAAAACAATATAGAGATGTCAATAATCCTAATTGTTAGTTCTGCCACCATTGCCAATAAAAATTATTGAATGCTAGCTGCATGTCAGGTCCTATACTAGTCTGAGAATAAAAGGAATAAGATACATTCTATTAATGCAAGGGTAGCCCATATAATATAGCAACTAAAACTATTTGTAGATCAATGACAAAATCGCTGCCATTAAAACAAGAGCCTCAATACGGCTTCTTGAAAAGACAAACAAAAAAATTTTCAGTCAAGACTCTCTTTGTATTCAACTATCGCAAAATACACATTTTTTTTTCCAATAGCACATGGAACACTTTCTAGGATAGACTGTATGTTAGGCCACAAAACATGTCTCAAAAATTTTTTTAAAATTGCAATCATATTAAGTATCTTCTCAGACCACAGTGGAATAAAAATGGACATCAATATGAAGAGAATCTTCAGAAACCACATAAATCATATAAATATACAGAAATTAAATAACATGCTCCTGAATTTCCATAGGTTAATGAAAAAATTCAGATGGAGGTTAAAAAATTTCTTGAAACAAATGAAAATGGAAACACAACATACCAAGACCTGTGGGATACAGCAAAAGCAGAACTAATACGAAAGTTTATAGCAACAAATGCCCACATCAAATAAGTAGAAAAATTTCAAATAAACAGTTTAACAACACACCTCAAGAAACAAGAAAAGCAAGAACAAACCAAATCCAAAATTAGCAGAAAGCAAGAAATAATAAACAGCACAGAACTAAACAAAATAGGGACTTTAATAAAAAAGAAACACAAAGGGTCAATGAAATGATAAGTTGGTTCTTTGAAAAGATAAACAAAATTGATAAACTGCTAACTAGAGCAATCAATAAAAGGAGAGAGAAAACCCAAATATCAGCAAATGATAATGGTGATATTATAATACAATTGATATCACAGAAATATAAACTATTATCAGAGACTATTATATACAACTATATGCTAACATACTGGAAAATTCAGGGGAAATGGATACATTTCTGGAACAACTCAAACTAGCAAGATTGAATCAGGAAGAAATACAACACCTGAACAGACCAATCACAACTAGAGAGAATGAATCAGTAATAAAAATTATCCTAACAAACAAAAGCACAGGACCAGATGGATTCACTGCTGAATACTACTAAATGTATAAAGAATTAATACTAATCTTCCTCAAACTATTCTTTAAAACATTGAGGAGGAGTGAATTCTCCCTGATGCATTCTTTGTATTACCCTGATGTCAAAAACAGACAAGAATGCAACCCAAATAGGAAACTACAGGTTAATGTCTTGATGAATATAGATGCAAGAATCCTTAACAAAATACAAGCAAACTGAATTCAATAGCACATCAAAAAGATAATACACAATGATCAAAGGGTATTTATACCAGGGATGCAAGGATGGTTTGACATACACACACCAATAAATGTTATACATCACACCAACAGAATGAAGGACAAAAACCATGTGATGATCTCAATAGATGCAGAAAAAGCACTTAATAAAATTCAACATTCCATCATGATAAAAACTCTCAACAAACTAGGCATAGAAAGAACATATATGACAAGCCCACAGCTAACATTGAATGGGGGAAAGTTGAAAGCCTTTTCTCTAAAAACTGGAACAAGACAAGGATGCCCACTTTCACTACTCTTATTCAAGAGAGAACTGAAAGTCCTAGCCAAATAAATTAGGCAAGAGAAAGAAAGAAAACATACTTAAATTGGAAGATAGTCCCTTTTTGTAAATGACATAATCTTATATTTTCAAAAATTTAAAAACCACCAAATAGCTTTTATAGCTGATAAGTAAATTCAATAAAGTAACAGGATACAAAATGAACATACAAAAATCAGTAGCATTTCTGTACACTAATACTGAAATAGCTGAAAAGTAAATCAAGGCCAGGTGCAGTGGCTCAAACCTGTAGTCCCAAGTCTTTAGGAGGCCAAGGCAGAGGATTGCTTGAGCCCAGGAGTTCAAGACTAGCCTGTGCAACATAGAGAGAACTCATCTCTGCCAATGAATGAATGAATGAATAAATAAATAAATAAATAAAGCAATTTCATTTACAATTAGTACAGTACAAATATATACCTAGGAATAAATTTAACCAAGGCAATGAAAGACCCTACAAGAACAACTGCGAAACACTGATGACAGAAATTGAAGAGGACACAAACAAATGGAAAGACATCCTATGTTCATGAACTGGAAGAATTAATATCATTAAAATGATCATGTTACCTAAGACAATCTATAGATTTGATTCAATTCCTATAAAAATACCAATATTGTTTTCACAGAAATAGAAAAAACAATCCTAAAATTCATATGGAACCAATAAAGAGCCCATATAGCCAAAGCAATCCTAAGCATAAAGAACAAAGCTGGAAACAGCACAGTATCTGACTTTAAATTATATTACAAGGCTATAGTAATTAATACAGCATAAGCTGGAAACAGCACAATATTTGACTTCAAATTATATTACAAGGCTATAGTAATCAAAACAGCTTGGTAGTGGTATAAAAATAGACACAAAGAACAACGTAACAGAATAGAGAACCCAGAAACAAATCCATGTACTTACAGACAACTGATTTTCAACTGAAGCACCAAGAACTATGTTGAAAGAACACCCTCTTCAATAAATGGTGCTGGATAAATTGGCTATCCACATGCAGAAGAGAAAAGCTGAAAAGTATTTCTCACCACATGCAAATATCAACTCAAGATGGATTAAAGACTTAAATGTATATATACATAATGGAATACCATTTGTCTATGGAAAAAAATGAAAACAGGTCATTTGCAGCAACATAGATGGAACTGGAGGCCATTATGTTCAGTGAAATAGGCCAGGCAACAGAAAGACAAATACTGCATGTTCTTACTCATATGTGGTAGCTAAAAAAGTTGATCTCCTGGAGATAGAGAACAAAATTATCAGTACCACAGGCTGGAAAGGATGTGAGGGTGGGAAGGGGAAATGAAGAGAGGTTGGTGAATGGGTGCAAACTTATAGTTAGATGGAAGAAATAGGGTCTAATGTTAGCTAGCAACTAGGGTGACTATAGTTAGCAATGATATGTTGTATATTTCAAAATAGCTAGAAGAGAAGATTTGAAATGTTACCAACGTATATAAATGATAAATACTCAAGGTGATGGATACCCCAAATACCCTTCTTCTTCTTCCTCTTCTTTTTAATTTTTCTTCCTCTTCTTTGATCTCTCCTCGTTCTCCTCCTTCTTGTTCTCCTTCTCCTTTCTTCTTTTCTTTCTGTTCCTCCTCTTCTTCTTCTCCCTCTCCTTCTCCTTCTTGTTCTTCTTTTTTCTTTTTTCTTATTTTTGAGACAGAGTCTCCTTCTGTTGCCCAGGCTGGAGTGCCGTGGCTCGATCTTGGTTCACTGTAAACTCTGCCTCCTGGGTTGATCCTTCCACATCAGCATCCTGAACAACTGGACCACAGGCGCAGGCCACCACGCCCGCTTAATTTCTTATAGAAAAAAAAAGGTTTCTGCTACCTTGCCCAGGCTGGTCTTGAACTCCCAGGGTCAAGCGAGCGCCACACCCTCTACAAAGTGGTAGGGTTATTGGCGTGAGCCACGGAGCCCTGCGGAGACTCTCGTTTTTCTTTCTGCTCACCAAAGAAGCCCCTGCTGTGTCCCTAAGTGTTCCCGCCTCGCCCCTGCCCACACCCACTGCTCCCTAACTTCTCTCACAGGCCCCCTACTGCCTCCTCCTGCGCTGGCGCACGCTCAGGTCTTACCCGCCAGCAGGTGGCGGAACACGATTTTCTGTCGTCTGCGGCTGAGCCCTGGCGTCCCCTCTTCTCTATGCCTTTCGTCTAGTTCCAGCCTGGATACGCTTCCTTAGCAAAGGGTTGCCCTTGGCAACAGGAGGACGCGGGAGGGCGGGCTTGGTTCCTGGCGAGTTTCTTAGCACCCGCCTGCGGTCTGAGGCACCGGCTGAACCATGTCGGAGATCCTGTGCCAGTGGCTCAACAAGGAGTTGAAGGTGTCCCGGACCGTGAGTGAGTGACCATAGCCAGGGGCGAGCGGCTGAGGGGCTAGCGGAGCGCAGAACCTGCAGCTCAGAGCACTCAGGGAAGGTGGCGGGCGGGGCGCGAGCTGCGCAGGTGGGGCACCTGCGGAGCCGGCAGCACCCCGCAGTGAGCAACTCTGCTCCGTAGTCCCCCAGGTCCGTCCCGCCACCTCCCTACAGCTCACCCCAGCCAGGGCAAGGCCTTGTCACGTCCCCATTCTGCCGCTCTCACGTCCCCACGCTTGTCACGGTGGGCCCAACCCGCAGGCATTTTGACTTGTGATGTGGTTCTAGGCAATCAGCGGGTTTAGGAGGGTCTCTTTTGCTTCTGTGGAGAGGAAACTTTGCTGAACTCTAGTCTGACCCTAACGATGCCTCCTTCACATCACCAGAAGCAGAAGCATGATGTGCTTGCTGGCTAGTCGATGAAATATGAAGCCCCTGGACAAGTTACAATACCTTCTCTGAATGTGTTTCCTTCTCTATAAAATGGACCTAATAATGCTTTCCATACTTAACTGACCGGCAGGGGAGGGTGGGTGTAAAATAAGTTAATGTAGAATACGTTAACGTTTACAAATTTTAGTAAATTTTAAGCCCCAAATCACAAACTTTAGCTATTTCTGGTCACTATTGGCTCTTGCCCAAAGCTGACCTCATTCACCAACCTAATTTTATCCTAACCATGCAGTTGCCACCCAAAGTTTCCAAGTCTGACAACCGCAGAGGCAATTTTACATGCTGGCAGCTTCCTTGACTGCCTGGTAATTCTTCAGTAGGAGTTCATTTTTCAGTTCGTTTTTTTTTTTTTTTTTTTTTTTTTCCTTAAGGGAAGAGGTTTTCAGGAAGTTATTTGAGTCCATTTTCCCAGAAGAACTTGCTTAACACCATCTTGCTACCAGAGAGGCAGTGGTGCCAGTTCAACCTTAGGTTATCCACAGAAGTTGCTAGATCGGTAGTGTTTCTGTGGGTGCAAAGTAGTTATTTTTTTTTTTTTAATTTTTTTATTATTATTAAACTTCAAGTTGTAGGGTACATGTGCACAACGTGCAGGTTTGCTACATATGTATACTTGTGCCATGTTGGTGTGCTGCACCCATCAACTCGTCATTTACATCAGGTATAACTGCCAATGCAATCCCTCCCCCCCCCCCCCCCATGATAGGCCCCGGTGTGTGATGTTCCCCTTCCCGAGTCCAGGTGATCTCATTGTTCAGTTCCCACCTACCAGTGAGAACATGCGGTGTTTGGTTTTCTGTTCCTGTGATAGTTTGCTAAGAATGATGGTTTCCAGCTGCATCCATGTCCCTACAAAGGACACAAACTCATCCTTTTTTATGGCTGCATAGTATTCCATGGTGTATATGTGCCACATTTTCTTAATCCAATCTGTCACTGATGGACATTTGGGTTGATTCCAAGTCTTTGCTATTGTGAATAGTGCTGCAATAAACATACGTGTGCATGTGTCTTTATAGCAGCATAATTTATAATCCTTTGGGTATATACCCAGTAATGGGATGGCTGGGTCATATGGTACATCTAGTTCTAGATCCTTGAGGAATCGCCATACTGTTTTCCATAATGGTTGAACTAGTTTACAATCCCACCAACAGTGTAAAAGTGTTCCTATTTCTCCACATCCTCTCCAGCACCTGTTGTTTCCTGACTTTTTAATGATCGCCATTCTAACTGGTGTGAGATGGTATCTCATTGTGGTTTTGATTTGCATTTCTCTGATGGCCAGTGATGATGAGCATTTTTTCATGTGTCTGTTGGCTGTATGAATGTCTTCTTTTGAGAAATGTCTGTTCATATCCTTTGCCCACTTTTGGATGGGGTTGTTTGTTTTTTTCTTATAAATTTGTTTGAGTTCTTTGTAGGTTCTGGATATTAGCCCTTTGTCAGATGAGTAGATTGCAAAAATTTTCTCCCATTCTGTAGGTTGCCTGCTCACTCTGATGGTAGTTTCTTTTGCTGTGCAGAAGCTCTTTAGTTTGATGAGATCCCATTTGTCAATTTTGGCTTTTGTTGCCGTTGCTTTTGGTGTTTTAGACATGAAGTCTTTGCCCATGCCTATGTCCTGAATGGTACTACCTAGGTTTTCCTCTAGGATTTTTATGGTATTAGGTCTAACATTTAAGTCTCTAATCCATCTTGAATTAATTTTCGTATAAGGAGTAAGGAAAGGATCCAGTTTCAGCTTTCTACTTATGGCTAGCCAGTTTTCCCAGCACCATTTATTAAATAGGGAATCCTTTCCCCATTTCTTGTTTCTCTCAGGTTTGTCAAAGATCAGATGGCTGTAGATGTGTGGTATTATTTCTGAGGACTCTGTTCTGTTCCATTGGTCTATATCTCTGTTTTGGTACCAGTACCATGCTGTTTTGGTTACTGTAGCCTTGTAGTATAGTTTGAAGTCAGGTAGCGTGATGCCTCCAGCTTTGTTCTTTTGACTTAGGATTGTCTTGGAGATGCGGGCTCTTTTTTGGTTCCATATGAACTTTAAAGCAGTTTTTTCCAATTCTGTGAAGAAGCTCATTGGTAGCTTGATGGGGATGGCATTGAATCTATAAATTACCTTGGGCAGTATGGCCATTTTCATGATATTGATTCTTCCTATCCATGAGCATGGTATGTTCTTCCATTTGTTTGTGTCCTCTTTGATTTCACTGAGCAGTGGTTTGTAGTTCTCCTTGAAGAGGTCCTTTACATCCCTTGTAAGTTGGATTCCTAGGTATTTTATTCTCTTTGAAGCAATTGTGAATGGAAGTTCATTCCTGAACTTGTTTCTGTGGGTGCAAAGTAGTTATTAATACTCTCAGCATGAGGATCTTTAACACAGAGCATCTCCTGTTGCATTTCTTGAGGCATAAACGTCAGACTCTTTGTCAAATGACCATGTACACACTCCCTATGAACTGCAATAAATTCTTTCCTGGTATTCTATAATTATCCCATTGTGTCTCCAACTGTTTATTTGCTAAAATATGATGGACTGGGTACAATATTTAGCATTTATTGTTTCTTATTCCTGTCTCACCATAGGAGCCAAAATAAAAATATCATGCCCTCAAGTTGTACTCTTCTAAAGGAAAAGCAGATACATATTGCTTAGTTTAATTTAGTTCATTTATTTTATTAGTAAAAACCACACCCGGGCTGGGCACTGTGGCTCACGCCTGTAATCCTAGCCCTTTGGGAGGCTGAGGCAGGCGGATCATGAGGTCAGGAGTTTGAGACCAGCCTGGCTAACATAGTGAAATCCTGTCTCTGCTAAAAATACAACAATTAGCTGGGCATGGTGGCGGGTGCCTGTAGTCCCAGCTACTTGGGAGGCTGAGGCAGGAGAATCGCTTGAACCCGGGAGGCGGAGGTTGCAGAGAGCCGAGATTACGCCACTGCACTCCAGCCTGGGCGACAGGGCGAGACTCTGTCTCAAAAAACAAACAAACAAAAAACAAAACAAAACAAAAACCACCCTTTGCTGAAGTCCCCAGGACTCTATTGCAACATTTTGAAATACTTTTAGGAGAAATAAATGAAATTAATAAAGACACATAAAATAAAAACAGTAGATGCCATTATAATTTTAATTAGTTTTGGAAATTTTGGTTTTGAGAGGTGGAGAAAGAATGACTTCATTCTGTAAACATGAAAAGGCTGAAGACTAAGTAAGAATTTTAACAACATTTAGCCTATGAATGGAAACTTCCTGGCATCTGCTTTCCTGAATTGTAGATCTGGAAGCTAGCAGAGACACCCCCTTCTAATGGAGTGTCCTGCTTTCCATCCACTAGCAAACGTATTAATTTTTTTAAATCTCGACTACTATAAGAGAGATAGACCTAAAGAGTCCTCAAGGAGGTAACCAGATTCCACATTGTAAAAGGCCTTTGGACTATAGGGAACACACTTAACTGTGTTTGTAAGCCAACAAGCTAGGATTTGTGCACCCAAGGAAGCACATTTCCTACTGCTGCTGTCCCATCACCAGATAAACTGTTCTGTGGTGCACAACGGAAGGCTTTGGATGGTTAGTAGAATCTATCATGGAAGGACTGTGAGTGGGTGCAACCTCTGGGGAAAGTAATCAGGCAATTTCTGGGTAAGGGAAATGTAAAGAGCAAGAACTTGGAGGTTAGACTGCTTGGAAATCTTTTGGACAAGTTATTTACCTAAATTTCATCATACTTAAAAACAGCAATAATAATGATACCTCATCTGGTTGTATCAAGATTAAATGGGATATTCAATGTAAAGCATTTAAAATAGCACTTTGGACATAAATTCTAAATCTTATTTCTCCGCATCTATCAAATAAAAATAAAAACACCAACGTACAAGGATATTTGAACAAGGATGTTTATTGCTACATGAATTACAGGGGCAAAAATAAAAATTGGAAACAATCTGAGTATCTTTCAGAAGTGTAATGCTTGGATAAATGGTGCTTTATTCATACTATGAATTGTTATGCAGTTATTACAAAGAATGAGTTAACTGCTATAACTTTTGGCCTAAAGGATATTTATGTATTTTTGTCAAGTAAAAACCAAAAGTTAGAGCTTACTGTGACTAGTATAATTATATATTTGTACCAATTAGGAAACACACACTTATGAATATGGACATTTATATGAACATGAAGAAAAGTATGGAAAGACATATACTGGACTATTGACATACACATGAGTCTTCATATTATGGTTTGCGTAAGAATAAAGGAAAGTGTGGAAGGATATAAGCAAGTGTGTTATAGGGATTACCCTGGGGAAGTGGGAGATTGCTAGCTTTTCTTTATACATCTCTGTTATCTGGCTTGTTGCTTATATTGCCTTTGTAATTTGAAGGGAAAATTCAATAGAGCATTAAAGATAAAAAATCAAAAGAAGCCAAACGTCACATGACAAAATAGGAGAAAAAGAGGTTTAATACTTTAGTTGAAATGTCGTAAGCATATTATAATAAAGTATTGTGGGAGCTTGTGGAACAGTTATATGGAGTTCAAATAAAGCCTACGAATGAAAGAATAATAAATAATGAAAGTTATCCCTTATTGAACATTTATGTAGGTATACCAGACCCTGTTCTAAGCTCTTTACATATATTTTCTTATTTAATCTTAAAAACAACCCTAAGAGGTATTGCCCTGGATGTTCAGGTGAGTCAGGAGGAGGAGAGGGCTTAGTAATTTGTTCAAGGTCTTATAGCTAGTAGGCCGTAGAGCTAGAATTTGAACTTAAGCTTTTAGGTCCTATATTGGACATTAAAGTTTTAAACTTAGGTATAAATATATATGTTTAAGTAACTCTTTCAAATATATTCATTTGAGTTCTTTTTATAAGGATTATTTTTCATTTGAAGTCACAAGAAATGCAAAAATTCAGCCATCTAGGCATGTTATAATATCATAGGGCATAACCTAGTTCCTAGATGGTTAAGTGGCAAAGGTGGATGAATTAGTGTTTGTTCAGAAGTGGCCCAGTCCATCGTTGCTTGTTGGGACAAAGAAAGAGGAGAGAATGCCGAGCCTGTGCATTTGCTGCCTTGTGAGGCTAAATAATGGTTCCGTTGTTGGAGAGGCAGTCAAAGCTAATGTGTGCTGTGTTTTACTTTTTCTGATCTAGAGATATTTCATCTAGATAGCAGTGATAGGTGAAATTAGATTAGATTAAAGTCATAATTCCTGCCCCTCTGACTTACAGTACTTAGGGAAGCCACATTGTTCAATAGTATTTTCCAATGTTACTTCTACTACCAAAAGCTTCTGAAATTACAATAGTTGTGAATTATTCTACTGCTAGGGCATATTCCTATTTTAAATAAGGTTAATTAATATATTGGGATATATTAATCATTGCTTACATGATATATCAAAAAATTAAATAGATAAATTTTTGTGAGTTTTAAGAGACAATCTATGCTCCTTGTTAATTGGGTTTGGGTTTTTTTTTCAAATGGGTTTCCATAGATGATTAATCTTGTCCTTTTATATTAAACCTTAGTAGCATTTGTTTTGGAGAGTGATATTTTCTACTCTTTGTCCTAAATTTTAGGGGCATCCTCTCTTGCATTAATGATACTTTCTTGATTTGTTCTTTTGTCCTAACATTTTCAGAAGGATCATATTTTACTTTAAGAAAAGATAGAGATATCAAAAAATCCCATTGAATATTCATTTTTGTGCAACAAAATAAAAATAAAATAAAATAAAATAAAAGTTCATAATGTATTGTGGTAACCTTACCACATTACGGAATCATATAACTTTGGATCTGAAAAATAATCTTGAACATCATTTAATTCTTTAGCCGATGAGGAAATCTAATCAGATGTGTTAAGAGCGTTGTTTAGGATTATGCACCTAGGTAGTAGCAAGTTAGCAGGAGATTCTGGGCCTGCTACCTTTTAGTTCTTGTCTCCTTTAAACCTGGAGTCTAAACCTTACACATTTTCTCATACTTAAACTCTCAGAATCATTAGAAAATATACTGCTTCTGATGTGGAGCAACAGATTTCGATACTTCCTGGCTAGCCTTGCAGCGTTTTTCTTGATTAAAACTTGACTATCATTGACTAAAAATTAATACAGCAAGTCTACTAGCAGAAGGCTATTGTGTAAATCAAAGCAAAAGTTTTAAGAAATAGAGTTCCAAGAAAAGACTGATGCTCAGTATTTTCACAATTAAAAAGGGTTATAATATAGCAATTGAGATTTAGTTTCAGATAGTAAATCTCAGGAATTATGACAAAGCCTTCAAAGGATAAAACAGTGAAGACTGAGCATCCTATTCTGACTAAAGGAAAGAAAACATCAGTATCCCCTGCCGAAGATCTCAGGACACATCTGTATTTGCACAAAGTTAGATTTATAGATTTGTTGTAACAAGAGAGAACATGTACCATGAGGACTGCGGGGCATCTCAGTAAGAAGGTGCTAGTAATGACTTGGGCTTGTGTTAGGTGTTTTTGAGGAGGGTTCCAGGAAGTGGTGCCTTGCTGTGAATGAAATCCTGTCCAGAAGCATAGGCAATTTTATGATTTAGGTATCTTAATCAATCTTATCTAGAAGGTGAGAAAAATGATCAAAGCAAAGCTATAATTAGTAGAGAAGCAGCAATCATTCTTACTGGCCGGAATAGGGACATACTTGGTTATTTTTGTGTTTTGGACAATATTCTTGTTTTGGTCTGAGGTCAGACGTGATTACAGAGGGATTTTGTTTTTGTTTTGCTCCATCAGTGTCACAGAGTCTGATGTTGGTGTGCTGTGAAATTGGTTATGTTCAGCAGGAGAATGCCAAGGCCTAGCTGTGGGCACCCAGCCAGTTTCTAGGAACACCACAGCCTGGTAGGGCCATGCCAGTTCCAAGCCTTCAGCAGAGTTTTTTGTTTGTTTATTTGTTTGTTTTATCTCAAATGAGAGTAAATTTGCTTGGCTTTTTAAATGTAGTTGATAGTGCAGGCTAGATCTTTCCTACTCTAGTAAAGGAGGAGTAAAGGCCACAGAGCGTAAAATGGTATGGGTCTGCAGTCCCTTACCTCAAAAATTCTAAAATCCAAAAATCTCTGAAAACTGCAACTTTGTACATTACTCATTTGGCAGCAAAACCTGACCAGAAATGCCATGAGGCTGTTTAGTCCTTATTTATTTCACTGGATGTGACTATTTAAATATTTTGCTGTATCAATAGACTGTGTTTAAGTACAGGTGCTTCCCCAGACCAGTGGGGGAGTTATAGCCTATCTGGCCTAAAGAGTGGACCTGTATATGAATGCCAGGAATTGCCAAATATTTGCTTTCTGAGTACTGAATTGTGTTTTAAACAAGCATGTTTGTACTGTAATCATTAAGGATCTGTTATTCACAGTTTGTGTAATTAATATGACCTGTTTTCTTAAATTAGAAGACAGTAATAATAACAATAAAAATAATCACTGAACTTTCACTGTGGACCAGGCAGTGTGCTAAACATTTTACATACAAGATTTAATTCTCAACACTACTCTTATAAGGTAGAGCCCATCACTCTCTCATTTTTACAGATGAGAAACTGTGGCTACATAGTTGTCCAAGGTGAAGCAGCTTGTAAATGAGCCACGAGTCTAACAGAAAATCTTTCTCCAGAACCTGTGTTCTCCTTATCACCATGTGGAATGTGGATGGCTTTCTGTGCTTCCTCCAGCTGGCTAAGGGCCAGTTTGATGAAAAGGCACATAGATCATTTCACCTGCTGTCCCAGCCTAACACAGACCCATCACCGAGGCCTGCATCAAAGATTTATTAGAAAAGGAAACTTTAGTGATGGAGACCAGGCATGTGACTTGGAAGATTAGAGGCAGGGTTGAGTTGCTGCTAAATAATTTTAATCCCAGATGTAAGTAATTTTGGGTTTAGGATGAAGATTGTCCCTGGGCTCCCATGGTTTATTTACTTATCATATTCTTTCATTGTTGCTTGTTCTGGAGTCAACCTGCCTCTTTTTCCCCATACAAAATTTCAATTGTTAGTGCAAATTACTTTATAGAGGTGGGCATCCTGAAATTAGTCATAGTATTCAGTGACATTTGTGGGAAGAAGAACATGACAAACCAAACAGAAAAAAAAAATAAGCGTTTTCTTTCCTTTTCTTTTTTCCTCACTGTTTCTCTCTCTCCCTATCACCTTTGTCTCTTACTCTGTCTCTCTGTGGCTTCTTATCTGTCTTCTTTTATTTTTTGACATGGAGTCTTGCTCTGTCACCAGGCTGGAGTGCAGTGGCGCAATCTCGGCCTACTGCAACCTCCGCCTCCCGGGTTCAAGCAATTCCCCTGCCTCAGCCTCCTGAGTAGCTGGGGCTACAGGCACATGCCACCATGCCCAGCTACTTTTTGTATTTTTAGTAGAGACAGGGTTTTACCATATTGGCCAGGCTGGTGTCGAATTTCTGACCTCGTGATCCGCCCGCCTCAGCCTAAAGTGCTGGGATTACAGGCATGAGCCACCGGGTCCGGCCCTGTCTTCTTATATGTTTTAATCTGTTAGTCCTAGTGTATACACTTTTTCTTCAGCTTTTTCTTTCCTTGTCTAATTTCTTATACGTGTTCTTTTTCCTTTTTCTTTTAATTTTTTTCTCCAAGTTTCCCCTTTGTTGCTTTTCTCATTTGCTATATTCTTCATTCATTGTTCTAGTTTCTGCTAATGTGGCACATGGGAAATCTGAAGTGTCTTATGCATAAAAACTTCAGACAGATATTTTGGTACTTGCTTATTTGTTGTAAACTACTCTGATAATGAAGTACATAAGTGTTTACTATCCTTCTTTAACCTTTATACTATAAACACTTCTATTTTATCCATATCATAATTGCCTTATTAATATGTCATGCCATTTCAAAGGAAATGGGTAATGATTTTATTTTTCTGGCTACCTTTTTGTAGAAAATGGTTTGCTACAGACCATTTGTCAGCCAAATTGAAGATGAAGGAAAGGGATTTAGTATTCCACAGTTATTCCTGGGCTAGACTTTCAGCATTCAGTCAACGTGAACAACAGGCACAGTGCAAACCCCAGAGGGAGGCAGGAAGGGAAAGAGATTACCTGAAGGTAACATAGCAACAGCTCTTGAACAGAAAGCAATAAGCCAAAAACTGGGACAAGAGCCTGATAGCATAGGAAGAGAAAGACACAGGTACATCCATAGATGAATAATGGTTTTAGGTCCAGTGGCTCTTTAGAAAACTAAGGGAAGTATAGGGATAGGTTAGGGAGGAGAGAAGGGAAGAGGCAGAAAGAAGGAAGCAACAGACAGAAGAGGTGAAAGACACAGCTAGAGCACTCTGGGTGGCACATTGAGGATCGTGGTGGCAACGAGAGCTTTGGAGTCTGTGAGGGAAGGAGAAAGCTGCAGTGACACAGGAGGAGGTGGCACACTTTGGCCTATTGGAGCAGAAGGAACCTTTTGGATTTCAGTTGCTTTAAAGACTACTGAGGTATGAAGCCGGAAGACACTTGCTGAATAACAGATGACATTTGGTATAAGATCAAGCCAATCCTCATTTTAGTAGCATCACAAGGCATTATGATATTCAAGTGGTGTCACATTAAAGTCAGAAAACATCATTGCCTAGGTTATGAAGCTCAAGCTTAACTTGTGCTGTAAGGTGTTCCAGGTGGTACAACAGATCTAGCTGAGTTATAAAGCTCAGGTATGCCATGGATTTCAAATTCTCCTGCTGGAAGCTTTGGGACATACGGTTCTCTAACTATATTTTCTCAAGAATTGCTTCAGTGTTTCACATTAAGACATAGCTTTGGAAGGACAGATATGACTGATAAGAAGGGCATCAAACCATCAACTCTGAAAGAATGTATCATGGGTTTAGAGTGAGATCATTCTGCCCTAGTTTTAAAATGATGATAAAACTGGTCTGTTTGTGGAAAAGCTTGCTAAACTCCACTAATAGGTGCCAGACTGTGGACTTTAAGAATAGATGGAATGTGTCTGTTCTCACATGAACTATAGCTGAACACAAGTTTATGTGATTGGAAGCATTCATTTTCCTAGAGCATATAAAAGTTTCATTTCTTTTTACTTATTGCTAAAGTGATCCATAGACAAAAGCACTGTTTCTCCTTAATGTTTTTTACCTTTTATTTTTTCTATTGCAAATAAAAATTATGTAACCATAATTAATAGATTCTAATTCTAGACAGTTCAAGAACTCACCCTGAATAAATAGAATCAATGGGAATCATCAACATCTTTTTAAACTACTTTTAGTATTGTATTGACTCAGCTTAAGGATTGGGGTATTCCTCTGAGTCTAAAGGGTTTTGAGAGCAGATCTTAAGAAAGTCTTAGGGAAAACTGTGGTCTGGCATCAGATATGCAAAAAAGTATCATAATATGGTGTAATCTTTGGAGTGTGGACTGTGCAGTGGCTGTTATGGAGCAACTTAGCTCACCTTCCTGCAACCACACAACCAAGCGTCACGTCTACAAATCATGAAGGAATGTTATTTCTTCAAGGTCAACTAGCCACCTCATTATTAGTCAGACAGGTAAAATAGAAGAACCTGGTAAAAATGAATTTGTGATACTGAATGACATATAATATTTCAACCGATGCTAACTAAAGGACCCTGATGGAAGCATGTTGAATATTTGTGGAGGATTTTGAAGTGATTTGAGAGATGATGGCTTTGGCCTATGATAATATAATTTATTTTATATATGATCCTTAAATACCATATAACTATATATTTTACTTTATAAGAAAAATACAAGTAACTCAAAACTAAGAACATATTTTTTTAAAAGCAAATTCTATTGAACACTTAAAAAATATATTTTTTCTCGGCTGGTCGTGGTGGCTCATGCCTGTAATCCCAGCACTTTGGGAGACTGAGTCGGGTAGATCTTGAAGTCAAAAGATCGACACCAACCTGGGCAACATGGTGAAACTCCCCTCTCTACTAAAAATACACAAATTAGCCGGGTGTGGTGGCACACGCCTGTAGTCCCAGCTACTCGGGAGGCTGAGTCAGGAGAATCACTTGAACCTGGGAGGCAGAGGTTGTAGATCATGCCACTGCACTCCAGCCTGGGCAACAGTGAGACTCCATCAAAAAAAACAAAGAAAAAATTCTGCACTTATCATTATGTGCCTACTATGTGGCAGGCATGGTACCCAGCAATTCTCAAACATTATTGCATAAGAGAGCTATTAATATTAAACAGCTCTCTGAGATCAGATATAGATATGATTATCTCTATTCTAGACATGAGGCTGAAACTGAGGAAGATGAAGCAGCTTGCCCAATGTCACACAGCTAGTAAGAGGCAGAGCCAAGATTCCAAGACAGATGTCTCTGGCTCCAAAGTCAGTTTTCCCTGGGCTATCTCTCCATAATTGCATGGGACAATAACTGGGCCATAGTGTCCCCTCTGAACCATGAAGGAGAAATTTGATTATGCTCAGGAGGTTTTATTTAAGAATGTGCAAATGGCTTTAGTAAACTTTCCATTGTTTTACAGGTTAAAATGAAGTCTTTGTTTAAAAGAAGTTAGCTTGCATCTCACTTGGCCAAAATATGCTATCATCCTAGATTGCATGGGTTATCCAACTAAAGTATTAGAGTATAATTTTATAAAATATCTTTAAGGCTGGTTTTTAGATCTAATGTTATTTACAAATTTTTTGGTAACATTTTTTTTTTAAATTTTATCCATTGTCTTTCTCTTCCTTCAAACATTTGTATTTCATCAATTATTGATTTATATTTATTTGGGGATCTTTGTAAAATATCTATGTTAAATGTCAACCTTTTCCTTTGGTTATTAAAAGACGTTTCGAGAAATATATTCATAGCATTTTGAGTTCCAGTTAAATTGTGTAGATTTTAGTGTATGTATATTTAAAGGGATCATTAGCTCTATGAGCAACATTGTATTCATGGTTTTTATCTCAATGTTTTGAAACTCAGGTCCCAAGTCATTTGCAAAGGCATTTTCCAGTGGCTTTCTACTTGGAGAAGTTCTATACAAGTTTGAACTTCAGGATGATTTTTCAGAATTTTTGGACAGCAGGTCAGTGAGATTATTCTTTGTTGTTGTTGTTATTGATTTGTTTTGAGACAAGGTCTTGTTCTGTTACCAAGACTGGAGTGCAGTAGCGTGATCATAGCTCACTGCAACCTCGAACTCCTGGGATCAAGCAATCCTCTTGCCTTGGCTTCCCAAATAGGTGGGACTACAGGTGCACGCCATCACGCCTGGCTAATTTTTGTATTTTTGGTATAGACGGGGTTTTGCCATGTTGCCCAGGCTGGTCTTGAACCCCTGGGCTCAAGTGATCCTCCTGCCTCAGCCTTCCAAAGTGTTGGGATTACATGCATGCGCCTCCACTCCTGGCCTACTCTTTAGTTTCAAGAAAAGTTAATTTCTTTGGCATTTGGAAAATCCAAAGTTAACTTCAAAGAATCATTAATCATAAGATCCCTTCCAAACCTCAAACACTCAAGCAGAACCATTAATATGGAAATTGTTCCTTCCTGGCACATACATTTTTTATTTTCTCAAGAGTACAAAGGAGAGACTGTTATGTGGTTGCAGCAAGACCTCATCTCTAAAGGGGACTTATTTTACACCAGATTTCTTCCTGTTTTGTTAATTGATTGTTCCTTCTTTTAAGAGAAGAAGTGAAACAACATATAGTGCTTTGGGTAGACAATTAGTATTATTATTTGTGGTTTAAAACTATAAAATAGAACTTAACTACTAATAAAAAATTCACAATGGTTTTTGTTTTTAGTGGCTATATTGAAATATAATTTATGTACCACAATTCACCTAATATATTCACATATTTAGTATCTTCACAACCATCACCACCATCTAAACATCCAGCCTCTGGCACCTACTAATCTACTTTTCTGTCTCTATGGATTTGCCTATTCTACACATTTTATATCAATGGAATCACACAATTTGTGACATTTTGTGACTGGCTTCTTCACTTAGGATAATGTTTTCAAGGTTCACCGATGTTAGCAAGTATCAGTATTTCTTCATTTATATTTATTTTCTGAATAATTTCTATTATATGGATATACCATACCATATTTTGGTTATCTATTTATCAATTGATGGATACAATCCTCCTTTGGTATTCTTGGGGTATTGGTTCCTGGACCCTCTACAGGTATCAAAACCCAATAGGGCAGCCATTAAAGTTTAAAGTTCCAAAATCATCTCCTTTGACTCCATATCTCACATCCAGGGCACATTAATGCAAGAAGTGAGCTCCTATGGCATTGGAAATCTCTGCCCCTATGACTTTCAGGGTACAGCCCCTCTCCTGGCTGCATTCACAGGCTGGTGTTGAGTGTATGTGGATTTTCCAGGTGCATGGTGCAAGCTGTCGGTGGATCTACCATTCTGGTTTCTGGAGGACAGTTGCCCTCTTCTCATAGCTCCACTAGGTGGTGCCCCACTAGAGACTGTGTTTGGGGGCTCTGACCCCACATTTCCCATTTACATTGCCCTAGCAGAAATTCTCCATGAGGGCTCCATGCCTGCAGCAAACTTCTTGAATGCTTTGCTGCTTAGAAATTTCTTCCACCAGAAATCCTAAATCATCTCTCTTAGGTTCAAAGTTCCACAGATCTCTAAGGCAGGAGTAAAATGCCACCAGTCTCTTTGCTAAAGTATAGCAAAATCACCTTTATTTCAGTTCCCAATAAGTTCCTCATCTCCGTGTGGCTATTAGAATATATAAGTAACACTTATAACTCAATAATAAAAAGACAATCCAATTTAACAATAGGCAAAGGATCTGAATAGACATTTCACCAAAGAAGCTAACACACAACTAATAAGGAGACGAATAGATGCTCAACATCATTAGTGTATTATTCCATTTTCACACTGCTGATAAAGACACACCCAAGACTGGGCAATTTATAAAAGAGAGTTGTTTATTGGACTTGTAGTTCCACATGGATGGGGAGGCCTCACAATCATGGTGGAAGGCAAGGAGGGGCAAGCCACATCTTACGTCGATGGCAGCAGGCAAAGAGAGAGGTTGTGCAGAGAAGCTCTTGTTTTTAAAACCATCAGACCTTGTGAGACACATTCACTATCATGAGAACAGCATGGGAAAGACCCACCCTTATGATTCAGTCATCTCCCACTGGGTTCCTCCCACGACATGTGAGAATTATGGGAGCTACAAGTTGAGATTTAGGTCGGGACACAGAGCCAAACCATATCAATTCGTGTTTAGGAAAATGCAAATCAAGATCACGAGATACCACTTCACACCCACTAGGATGGCTATAGGCAGAAAGATAGACAATAACAAGTGATGGTAAGGACATAGAGAAATCAAAACCCTCATACAATGTTAGTGCGAATTTAATTCAGGCACTTAAAAAAACTGTTTAGGTGTGCCTCAAAAGGTAAACATAGAATGTCATACCCAACAATTCCACTTGTAGGTATACACCCAAGAGAAATGAAAACCTATCCATGTGATAACACAATGTTCATAGCAGATTATTCCTAATAGCCAAAAAGTAGAAACAACTCAAATATAGTTGGCCCTCTGTATCCATGATTTCCACATCCATGAATTCAACCACTTGCAATTCAAAAATATTTGGGAAAAAAAAGTCACAGAGTTCCAAAGAGAAAAACTTGTATTTGTCACAAACTAAGTACTACATTGAATCCACAAGAATGAATTAATATGCAGGCATTGTATTAGATATTATAAGCAATCTAGAGGTGATTGAAAATATACAAAAGGGTGTATATAGATTATATACAAATACTATACTATCTTATGTGAAACCACCTCAACCTGGACTTCATTGTCCATATCACTGTCAGCATTTTGGTCAAAGCCATTCAACAAGTATCTAAGAAGTTCCAAACTTTTCAACATTTTCCTGTTTTCTTCTGAGCCCTCCAAACTGTTCCAACCTTTGCCTGTTACCCACGTACAAAGTTGCTTCCACATTTTCCGTTATCTTTATAGTAGTATCCCACTCTCTGCGGTACCAAGTTACTGCATTAGTCCATTTTCACACTGCTATAAATATATACCCGAGACTGGGTAATTTATAAAGGAAAAAGGTTTAATTGACTTATATTTCCACATTGCTGGGGAGGCCTCAGGAAACTTACAGTCATGGCAGAAGAGGAAGCAAACACATCCTTCTTCACAAGGCAGCAGGAGAGAGAAGAGTGAGTAGTAAAGTGGGAAGGGCCCCTCATAAAACTATCAGATCTCATGAGAACTAACTCACTATCACAGGACCAGCATGGGGAAGCTGCCTCCATGATCCAATCCTATACCTCCCACCAGGTATCTCCTTAGACATGTAGGAATTATGGGGATTACAGTTCAAGATGAGATTTGGGTGGGGACACAAAGCTTAACCATATCCGCTGCTTTATTATTTCTGTTCTTATTGTCATTTCTGGACTTCTGCTTGTTTTGGGTTTAGTTTTCTTTTTGTAGTTTCTTGTTATGGATGGTTAACTTTTTTATTTTAGATTTTCTTTTTTAACATTTGCATTGATGGCTATAAATTTCCCTGTAAGCACTGATTTAGCTGTATCAGGTAAGTTTTGGTATGTCATTTTGCGTCTTTATTTATCTCAAATAATATTCTAATTTCCCTTGTGATTTCTTCTTTGATTCTTTATTATTTAGGAGGATGTTATTTAATTTCCACATACTTTTGAATTTTCCAAATTTGCTGCGTTACTTATTTCTAATTTAATTACATTGTCATTGGACAACACAGTTATTTCAATCTCTTTAAACTTAATGAAATTTTTTTTTGGTGAGAGGTTTCTGGTAAAACCTATAAAACCAGCTAGACAAATTCTAAAAGAGCTGCAACACTTATTGAAGCTGTTTTTAAAAATGGTCTAACATATATTCTCCTTTTGAAAATGTTTCATATGTACTTGAAGAGAATGTATATTCTATTATTGTTCAATAGAGTGTTTACAGATATCTGTGAGGTCCAGTTGGTTTATAGTGTTATCCAGGTCTTACATTTCCTTACTGCTCTTCTGCCTGGTTGCTGTATCCATTATTGAAAGTTGGAGCCAAAGTCTCAAATTGTTCTTGTTGAATTGTCTATTTCTCCATCTAATTCTTTCAGTTTTTGCTCCATGTATTTTGTGACTCCATTGTTAGATGCATATATGTTTATAATTGTTATGTCTTCTTGAGGAATTGACCTTTTTAACAATATAAAATATTCTTAGTATCAAGTAGTACTTTTTTTTTTCTTAAAGTCAATTTTGCCTGATACTATAGTCACTCTAGTCCTGTTTTGGTTATTATTTGCTTGATATATGTTTTTCCATCCTTTTACTTTCAATAAATTTGTGTATTTGAATCTAAAGTGTATTTTCTTGTAGAAAGCATACGATTGGATTGTATATCTGTTCTGCCAATTCCCTTTTTGTAATTGTAGTTATTTAATCCATTTATTTACAATATAATTATGAAGGAAGATTTGAGTGTGCAATTTTGATATTTGTTGTATATATGTTTTATGTCTTTTTTACTGCTCTACTACTGCCTTCTTTTGTGTTAGATATTTTCTAATACCATTTTAATTCCCTTATTGTTTCCTTTACTGTATTTTTTGAGTCATTTTCTTAGTGGTTTTCATGAAGATTACAATTAATATTTTAATTTAAATCAAACTATTCAGATTAATACTACTTTAATTTCATTAGTATAGAAAAAAATTTGCTCCAGTGTAGCTCAATTGTCTCCTCCTTTTTTTATGCTATTGTTGTCCTACAAACTACATCTTAAACCCATCAAGTCAGTTTTATAATTATTGCTGTATGCACTTAACTTTTAAATCAGATAAGGAGAGGAACATAGTTACAAACAAAAATATATTTAAACTATTTTTTATGTTACTCTATGTAGTTACTTCTACTGACGTGCTTTAAAATTTATTCATGTGATTTGAGTTACTGTATATTGTCCTTTCATTTAGGACTTAAAGATTCCCTTTAGTATTTCTTATAGGGCAGGTACGTTAACAATGAGTTATCTTAGTTTTTGTTTATCCTTCAGTTTTGATACATATTTTTACCAGTCATAGAATTCTTGATTTGCAGTTTTTCTTTTTCAGCACTGTGACCATGTCATCCAGCTGCCTTCTGGCCTCCCTAATTTCTGATGAGTCAGCTGTTTATTTTATAGAGAAACTCTTGTATTTGACGACTTATTTTTCTCTTGATGCTTTTAAGATTCTCTCTGTCTTTGTCTTTCAACAGTTTTACTATAATATGTCTAGGTGTAGACATCTTTGTGACTAACCTACTGCAGTTCATTAAGCTTCTTGGATGTGTGGATCCGTATCTTTCATCACATTTGTGAAATTTTGGCCACTATTTCTCCAAAGATTATTTTTGTCCCCTTTCTTTCTCTCTCCCATATCATTCACCAATTATGTGTATATTGGTATACTTGGTGATGTCCTGTAGGTCTCTGAGACTTTGTTCACTATTAAATAAACTGTTTGTTACAGAACAGTTTTAGATTTACAGAAAAATTATTGACATAATACAGAGATTTCCTATATTGTACATATCTATTCGTACCTATTGCTAGCATCTTACATAGGTGTGGTACATTTGTTACAATTAATGAGCCAATATTTGTATATTATTATCAAATAAAATCTATATGCCATTTAGATTTTTTTAAAATTTTTTACCTAATGTCTTTCTTGTTCCAGGATCCCATCCAGCATATCATATCATATCTGCTTAGGCTCTTCTTGAATGTAATACTTTCTCAGACAGACTTTTCTTATTTTCGATGATCTTGACAGTTTTGAAGCATACTAGTGAAGTGATTTTCCCTCAGGTGGAATTTCTCTGATGTTTTTCTCATGATTAGAGTGGATGTATGTGTTTTGAGGTTCTGGTCATTTTTCTTCATGCTTTTTTTTTTTTTTCCTTCCCTGAATAGTTTTAGTTGACCTATCTTTGGGTTCTCAGATCTCGGATTCTTTCCTCTGCCAACTCTAGTTTGCTGTTGAACTATTATTGTGAATGTTTTTATTTCAGTTGTACTTCTCAACTTCAAAATTTCACTGTGTTCCTAATTTTATAATTTCTGTTTCTTTATTGATACTCTCTTTTTGTTGAAACAGTGTTCTCATACTTTATTTGAACTTTAACCATTTTCCCATTTACCCTGAGAGCACTAGCTGGCAGTGCTTGCAGGTGAAGCATTTACCCTGAGATAACTTTACCATGAAATATCTTGCTTTTATTATTGTTTTTGCATTGCTCTAGTGTTTTGACTTTGGAAACAAAAGGCATCATTCTATTTACAGGATTCCATTTTTAGCAGTAGTATTTCCATTTACAAAATGTAGTATTTATCATCGATCACCAAAAATATCAAATCCTAGAAAACATAGCATTCCTATGTATAATGTTAACATCGTTCTCCAACAGTTGTTGGCCAAATATTTATTTGGTGAATCCAATTTTTCCAAAATATATGAATCTGATGATTCTGGTGTTTGTTCTGTTTAGAAATAATTCCAAGAACAGTCTTTATATTTTATTTTCACATTGAAAATTAGTCAGATTTGCTTCAGCGTCATAGAATGTGTTTATGTAAAATTAAATGAGCACTGGCAGTGAGCTGCACTTTTTTTTTTTCTAAACAGGAAGAGAGTTTATAAACATAGTTTATTTTCCTTTCTTTAACATATTTATAATAGGTCATTGCAGGTCTTTGTCCAAGACTTCCCCATGGAGTTTCTATTCACCTTTTTTTTCCTTGTTTATAGGTCATACTTTCTTGTTTCTTTGTGTGTCTCATAATTTTTGAAAATTGGACATTTAAAATAATATAAGGTGTCAATTCAGACTATTACATATTCCCAGAGTTTGTTGTTGTTGCTGCTGCTTCTGCTTTTTGTTTGTTTGTTTGTTTGTTTAGTAACTCTCCTGGACTAATTCTGTGAAGTCTATATTCCCTCTTGTATACTGCACCTGAAGTCTTTAGTTGATTTGCTTAGTGGTCAGCAGTTGAACAAAGATATCTTTTAACACCTTGGACCAAGACATTTTCCTTTGCTAAGAAACTCTATGAGTGGATTATGGCATGTTTTCAATGCTCTGGCAGTTTACAACTTTCCCTTAGCCTTTACTTCCTGCTTGTGCAACATCTCAAAGTCAGCCAAAGGTGAGAGATTTGGACCTCCTCATGTCTTTCCTAGGCATCCATACATTCCTGCACATGCATATGGCCTCAGAGTCCCTAACAGACATCTCATTCATAGGTCTTCCTTTTAAGTTTTTGGCCAGGCTCCTCTTTGTTCCATTTGGTTTTACTGTCTCGGGTAACTGTGATTATAAACAATTGCTATGATTGTTTTTTCCTAACACCCTTGGGATAGGACTTTTTTCAGTGAGTAAGCTCTATTAGGTCAAATAATGACAAGGTGTGAAAATGGGGATTTTCACAACACTACTGGGTTAAATAGTTAAATAGCGACACTCTGGACCAGGTGTGGTGGCTCATGCCTGTAATCCTAACACTTTGGGAGGCCAAGGCGGGTGGATCACCTGAGGTCAGGAGTTTGAGACCAGCCTGGCCAACATGGTGAAACCCTGTCTCTGCTAAAAATACCAAAATATTAGCTGGGCGTGGTGGTGGGCACCTTTAATCCCAGCTACTTGGGAGGCTGAGGCAGGAGAATCTCTTGAACCTGGGAGTTGGAGGTTGCAACGAGCTAAGATTATGCCGTTGCACTCCAGCCTGGGTGACAGAGTAAGACTCTCTCAAAAAAAAAAAAAAAAAGCAACACTCTGAAGACAGGACTTCGGAGGCACTTCAAATCTGTCTGCTGCTTTGATGACTACTAAACTGCTGGTTTTTATAGCTGCCATGGTTGTAAGTCTGCTGCTGGTTTTCACAGCTGCCATGGAGCTAGGGAGAGGGGTATGGACATGGAGCAAGCTAAAATGACAAAAAGCTCTCTGTCCTTACCACTATTAAGCAACTTTTCTTAAATAAATGCTCCTTGAGTTGTTGCAAGCCTTTAGCTCATTTCCAGAGTTATGAAAAAGTTAATTTTTACAATTTTTTATCAGTTTTATTGTTGTCTTTAAGGAGGACCAGATTTTTGGAGGTTCTCGCTCTGCCATTTATGAAGATCTACTTCAAATCTATAATATTTTAACCTGATACTTCCTGCTCAAGTACTTCTTATTTTTGTTTGTCTGAAATGATAGGCCTTTATGAAGCTGCACCTGTGTTATAAGACTTCTGAGCAAAAGAATCTCTGATATTTCCATGCTAGAGGAATTATTCTTTCATAATCTAGATTATCCTTGTTGTACATATAGTAACTGTACGACACAAAAGAAGCCATAGATAGAACTATACTGTCATACCAAATAAACCCTGTCTTGCTAATCCCATCCAATTTCTTGACCTTCTGGTATACAGGGTAACATCCTAATCCATACCTACATCTCATATTACACATCTCTTCCTCAAGGGCATGGCATATAAATTCATTGTTAGCCCCGGCTACCCACTCTACCTGACCTCTCAGCCCTTCACTCCCTCTGTTCCTAGCTTTGCTGCCACCAATAGAAGCTGGATTAGCCTCCAAGGTATAAGAATGCCAGGGTAGGTAGGTCAGTGTCTATGCCCTCCTATTCTTTTTTGTGATTTCTCAGGAGTTCTTATATGTATAGATTGATGTGTTATGACTTGCACATAACCAGATGTCCAATCCTTTTGTTATTGTTGCTGTCTATCCTTTTATGAAAGTTAGAAACTCAACCTACACATTTAATTTTTATAACACTGATCACTTTGTTGTCAGTTTCTTCATCTATGTTTCTTTCACATTGCACAAAACACCATGAAGTTAGGGGTGTTAGGTTATTTTTCTTTATATCTTTAGGGCTTAACAGAGGCCTAGTACATATTTAACTTTCAGTCAATGTTTTTTTAAATTAATGAATGCCTACATTTCCTAGTAAATTCTACAGATAGAGACCTTGTTTAGACTTCCCAACATGAAGCTAAAACTCTACACTCATATCTCTAGGTGTGATATCCCCATCAGCTTAAGAAATTTGAGTGTTCTGGTCTCTGTCGCTCTCAAGGTCATGGCTTTATAAGGTGCTTCTCAGTGTGACCCTCATTCACCCTTCCAGCCACATTTCCCATTAACCTAGAATCCTAACCTAAGCTTCTCTGGTCCACACACACATCATATGTTTTTGTTATGCCTTGCACCTTTGCAGATTAATGTTATTTTTTCAGTTCTACCATGAGAAACTTGTGTTTATTCTGAAGTGCCAGCTAAAAATCTACTCCTTCTCTAAACTCTTCTTTTACTTTCTTAGTAGATTTAGTCCCCCTTTTCTCTTTGTTCTAACAAGACTTTGGACATCCCTTTCCTTATTACATTATCGTTATCAAGTTATAATTATTTATTTATATATCAGTTCTTATCAGAGTGCCTGCCACATGAAGGAGACCAAAGAATGTTTGATGAATGGTAAATGAATGTTTACCCCTCAACTAGATTGCAAAGATCCTGAAAGTTGCAGTGTGTGTTTATTCTTTGTGCTCCAAGCATTGTCCTGGTCCATAGCAGGCTCATAATATTGTTTCTAATGAATAAATGAGAGATATCAGAGAGGATATCTGCTTAACCATGGAAAAGTTAAAGGACCATCCTGACCAAATCGCAGATGCAGTGTTTCAGGTGTACCAAACTGGCTGCTGTTGGCAGGACCACAGAGGGCCTTTTGTGAAATGGAAAAAGGGTCCCCATCTGGCTGGAAATGACTGTAAAAATGCAGGCCTTGGTGAACAGAAAGGCCTTTTTACAAGGAAAAAGGAGCCACATTTTGGATGAAGCAGTCTCATGCCAGGAACAAGGCTTAGCAATCTGAACAGAGGGTAGATTTCATACTCTTGTTCCACCTTTGGACAGGTGTGTGTCCTTTGTAACAGCCCTGCTTGTCATATACTACAAAGGACTAACTTTCTCTCTCACCAGGAGTCACTGCATTCCTTAATGTGAGAAGAGGGTCCTCCTTGTATTGAGAACCAAATATCATCCATCTTCAATTATTGAAACAACCCATTTTTTTCCCCAGGGCAGATGGTCTTTTAAATAAGACAAGAATCAGTACATCTTATGAGTATGACCTTTGTAATGGTATATTTGGTTGAGAAAACAATCCCTTTTTTGTCATAGCCTAATTTTTAGGCAACTGGTGCCAGGGCTGATGATTTGGGGATATTATCTAACACTTTTAGTTTCTTTAGTTTAAAATGTAAACTGGAAATATATTTTGTAAATAACTTAAAGTTATTCATCTTGGAAATAATTTAATTCTAAGAATACTCATCTAACTCTGAAAGAATTCCCTGATTTTGAGTATTTTTATTCCTTCACAAATAGTGAAACTTGAGAAGATTTTTTTTTTTTTTTTTAAAGTAAATAGTCAAGACAATTTCTGGGAGGGCAGCTACCACTTACCTTGTAAGAGGATGTATTCCCTCACTAGATGGCAAGAAGGGAAGGAGATAGGTAGTCTCTTAGCAAGTAAGGATTACTATTAGAGAGGGAAAAGTTTTTCCTAACACACATTTCTTAATTCCCTCAGAGGTCATCGTTTACCTCATATGCTCTGTCTCTAGAGCAAAGATGTCCCAGTGGTTTTTCCGTGTTCAAAAACAACTGTTGATTATCCTGCCATTCTGATTCTACCCATGCTTTAACAAGAGTAGGCTTCCACCAATTTACACACAAGTTCTGTTCCCCAAATTTGATTGATTAGACATACGTTTCCAGAGAGAAGTATTATTAGACCTGTGCACTTTGGCCAGTTCGTAAAATACATTTAAACCCTAGTAGGTAACTGAACTATAACATTAACAGGCTTGTTAACTGCATTCTGGGAGCCACATGATACAAGTGAGAGAAAGAGAAACCTCTTCTTTTTCTTGAGTGCAGGGCTAAGCTTTGACAAAATTTGGAAATGGGTAATGTTTGCTTTTGGACTCTCCCTCCTGAATTAGCATGCCCCTAAAATCTGTAGCCCAGGGTTATATATAACCCAGACCAGAGCTCTGACCGATGGCTCTCAGTTCACATCTTTCCAATTATGTGTAGTGAGCAAAGCACACAGGACTCCTAGGATGGGAAGGGTGTGAAAGGACGACTATGATGGAAGATCAAAAGGGGTGATAGATGCCTTTCTAGAGAATGGAAGCACATGTCATTGATTTGACTATCTTCTTTCACAATCGTATTCCTCAAAACATGGTCTGTTTACCTGAGTCATTATAGACAAATGTTGTATCTCCAACTCTATGGTGATTTGTGGAGAAACGGATTGTAAAACTGGACCTGAGAAGACCTTTAAAAAAGTATATTTAGTCTCATGCTGAGAAGGTTTTCTTGTAGCATGCATTATCTCTTCTTGTCTCCTCCAAGACCTGTTTCTCTTTTATTAATTTAAAATATTTTATTTGAAGTTTGATTGATGCAGCATAATATACTAAATATATGTTGCTAAATATTTCTGTTAAAAGAGTTATTAATACACAGAGGAAACAGGACAGTAAGTTACACCACGTGACCAGAACATGAATTCAAGATACTGCATCACTATTTTTGTTGACATTGGCCATCTCGTGGTGCTGGCTCCTCATTCATATTTAGAAATCACTCTTATATTTCCTCAGCTCCACATCCTTTTAGAGGATGGGTGCTTTTAGGTTAGATTGTAAGAGGCTCAAAAACATGCTAAGGCCGGGCGCGGTGGCTCAAGCCTGTAATCCCAGCACTTTGGGAGGCCGAGACGGCGGATCACAAGGTCAGGAGATAGAGACCATCCTGGCTAACACGGTGAAACCCCGTCTCTACTAAAAAAAAAATACAAAAAAATTAGCCGGGCGAGGTGGCAGGCGCCTGTAGTCCCAGCTACTCAGGAGGCTGAGGCAGGAGAATGGCGTGAACCCGGGAGGCGGAGCTTGCAGTGAGCTGAGATCCGGCCACTGCACTCCAGCCTGGGCGACAGAGCGAGACTCCATCTCAAAACAAAAACAAAAACAAAAACATGCTATAAGATGTTATACACGCTTTGTCTATATATATAAATATATGTTTTCTTTTCTGTAAAAAAGGTTCCATAGCTGTCAGATTTTCAAAGGTATCTGTGATTCAAAAACAAAAGATTTAGAACCACTACCTGAATGCAATCTCTTGAGAAATAGTATACTAGGAACAGTATATCAAGTTTAGGTGTTGTGAATTCTGTATTCACTTCTGAAGAAATTCTACTGTCAATTTAGGGCAGAAAATTTTAGTGTAGTCATTTAAGAGAAATGAATGCATGGAGTTCAAGTAGGCATGGTCAATAAAAAATCTCAATGTATTTACATTAGAGTGGTTTTACAGAGGAATGATACAGCTAAAAGAACATGAAATAATTCAAAATATTAGATAATAATATTTCTGATGTTTGTTGTCTTTAATGCCAATGTCTAATTATGTAAAATATTTTACTGTCCAGGGTTTCAAGTGCCAAACTTAATAATTTTTCTCGCTTGGAGCCAACACTTCACCTTCTGGGTGTACAGTTTGATCAGAATGTGGCCCATGGCATCATCACAGAAAAGCCTGGGGTGGCAACAAAGCTGTTATATCAATTGTACATTGCTCTTCAGAAAAAGAAGAAAAGTGGACTGACTGGAGTGGAGATGCAAACCATGCAACCTCTGACAAATTTAAGACTTCAACACATGAAAAGTGAAACTTTTCGAGAGGTAAGTACATAAAAAAGCGTAATAAGCATGTCACAATGTAAAATTTGATAAAGAGAAATGACAATGATATTGAATTCTCAAAGAAACATCATTAGGCATATATATCCCTTACATATGTTACTGGCCATACTTGGGTTTTATTTTATATTAATATTTTGAATTTATTTAGCCATTTTTGATGTCTCTATCCTATCCATATTGGCAATAGCTTATCAAACTCTTTTCCTAATTTCCAGTACTTTTTGTTGTTGTTGTTGTTTTAGAGAGACAGGGCCTTGCTTTTTTGCCCATGCTGGTCTTGAACTCCTGAGCTCAAGCAGTCCTCCTGCCTGAGCCTCCCGAGTAGCTAGGACTACAGGCCTAATACTTTTTGTGCCTGCTCCTCTCTTGCTGTTTCTACCCCATCATATCTGCCCAGATCTTCTTATCAGCTACTGCAACAACCTGCTAAAATGTCTCTCAATCTCCCGGATAAGTCAATCAACTGCTAAATGAATCTTCCCTAAATTTTACTTTTATTGGATTCTTCTGCTCAGAAACCTATTTTTACTTCTTTCTAGTCCTCAGCATGGTATTTCTTTCTTCTATGTGAATTGACAGTCTGTCCTTAAATATGACTGTCTATTCCTGCTTTTCCTTCCCTCACACCCAAACTCACCCTTCTCATCTCTCCTCTTCCCCAAACTGTTCCTCATGTACTGTGCAGCCCAGTACACATGGTTTCTTCCTTTGGAACTCTAGAGTGTAAGTAATTCTCACTCTCTTGGTTTTACCCTCCTGATACTGATATTGTTGGCTAAGTATTCATTATTTATTTGTCATATGACTTTACCAGATTTTTAGTATATCAGACTTGATGAATATGTCTAGTACAATGCTTCAAACGTTGTAAATACTCATTAAATGTGTTATTGACTAATTGATATGACTTTTTAGTTGACAATTCTTTCCCGTTCTTATGCATTTCCTATGGCAAATGAAGTGTGTTAACTTTTACAGGCCTCTGGAACAATCATGAGTGCTGCACTCATGCAAAATAGTAAATATCAATGGATAGAATTATATTTTTAAATTTAATTTTTGAAGAAGCAATGGCATAATAGATATGAGGGCCATCTCCATGTTTATATTTGTCCATTCTTCATGGATATCATTATAAGTCTAGTAGCAGAATGGACTCAGCACTCCTTGAGAGCTAGAAATTAGATTAGGCTTAATATGAATAATTTAATATTGCATTCAGCCTCCTTCACTTGCAAGCTGGTTAACATTGAGCGAGCCTCTAAACAACTCTCAGCTTCAATTTCCCCAACTATAAAAACAGGATGCTTATTTCTACCTGCCTCAGAGTTCAGAATTGGACATTTTTGTAGCTTCAAGAGGAAGAGTGGACTAACTGAAGTGGAGTTTATATATAATAAAATGTAAAGCGGTCAACAGTGGCAAGTGCTATAAGAGCTGTGTAGATGAAGACAAACAAGAGCCTATTAGCTCATTTGATGTTGGTCATGGGTGAACTTCCAGAGTCAATAATTCATTCACTGAACAGATATTTATTGGGCTCCTACTTTTTGTCAAGCACTTGCACAACAAACACACAGGAAAAGCCCCAGCCCTCTTAGAGCTTACATATTAGGGAGAGAAAAATGTTTCATTAGAGTGATATGAATTGCAGTGAGTTGAGAAGGACTTTGGAGATGAGGAAGAGGGTAGCATAGATTATTCTTTCAAGAAATGTGGAGGTAAAGAAGAAAACAGTAGGAAAGAAAAGCTCAAGTGAAGTATGAGATTGCTTGTTTTATGGACCTAGAGACTGGGGCCACTTATCAGTTGAGAAAAAGAGTCAGTGGCAGGAAAGATGAAAATAGTACGAGAACCAGATAGAAAGAGACCCTCTGGGGACGGAAAGAGGACTATACAATCAATGGTTCATGTGGAAGAGGTGATATCTATCGTAGGAAAGAAGTAGAGATGCCGTCTTCTTTGATACTAGATGAGAAGAAATGCAGGTAATATTAATAATGGTTGAAATTTATTGAACGGCATGCCTAGTGATGTGCCAAGCCCTGTTTCAGGTGCTTTATGAATATTATTTTACTTGATCTTCACAACAGCCGTAAAAGATAGGTACTTTCATTAATCCCATTTTACAGAGGACGAAACTAAGGCACAGATGGATTAGGTAACTTGCCCAATTTTATGCAGCTAGTAAGTGGGAAAGCTGAAACACAAACCTAGGAAGCTTTAATGTTTCTTCACTTTTTACTAAGCAGTGGCTAAGCAATGGGAAGAATCGAGCTTCTTATATTATCTTTTATATGTTAAAATTGGTTTAATGAAATTATTTTTGCAAAAAATATATTTCCAAGAATATAAATACCACTTACTGAAAATTAAACTCAGTGTAAAAAGTTTAACTATAAAAGTATATACGAGGCTATTTTGTAAGAAGGAACACAAAGGATAATGTTTTTGTAATTGCACTTACATCAATTAAAAATATGAGTAATTGGAACGGGCTTGAATTTAGCTTTAACTATCAACAATAGTAATTTAAAGAATTTCATTTTGAAGACAAATTTTATTTGTGCTTATAATGAACATGTGCTTTTTATTCTCTAATAACAAAATCTTTTGAAATGCTTTTTTCATTTAGAGACTTAGACACATGATCCCACGTCAAACTGATTTCAATCTGATGCGGATTACATACAGGTTTCAAGAAAAATACAAACACGTGAAAGAAGATCTTGCCCATTTGCATTTTGAGAAACTTGAAAGATTTCAAAAACTCAAGGAAGAGCAAAGATGTTTTGATATCAAAAAGGTTCTATAGAACTATTTTTTCAGAAATTCATTAGTGCATAGTATACAGTTTGTGATTTATGCCTACAGTACACATTGCATAAGCAGTAGTGGAGCACAAATTGCACTTTCCTGATGCATGACTTTGTCCTGCCCTACTCTCACCCTTTCTCTCTCTCCCCTGCTCCTTTTCTCCACCCTGACTCTTGCTGACTGTCACCTCTACTTGTGGCTGAGAACAAGAACTGCCATCCTGTGGAGTGGCAAGATAACTGCGTTGCTTTCACTGGTAAAAATCATTGTTTCAGCTGCTTTAGTGATGGAGGGTTGCTACTAGCTACCCCATTGGTCAAAGGCGCTTGCCATTGTCACCACTGAGGGAGATAGATCAGACATTGTCCCCTCGCTTTCTCCTCTTTTGCAACTTTTGGTCCTGCCCCATTTCTCTGTTCTTGGAAATGTGAGGTAATCCTTTGCTTGCTTACCTTTTCAATCACCTTGAACAACGCTTAACTTATTTCTGGCCCTTGCTTCTTGTTTTGACTAACTCTCTGCTCCTTCTGGCTCTTTAATGATCTTCTGTGCCTTTGTGGATGAGAGAATACTGGTACATGGAATCATTAAAGATTTTTAAGAGTATTTCAGGTGACTGGGTATATGGAATGTGTAAACTACAGGCAAAAGAATTATGTAGTTCTTCCCATTGCCCTGCAAAATCACTTTTTAAATTCATGGATTTATTTGGAATGATAAGAAATTCTATTCTGAACATAGTCAGCTCTTTGTAGGGAAGAATGGAAAGATGACAGACAAACTGGAAGATCACTTGCAAGCTGGTTAACATTGAGCCAGCCTCTAAACAACTCTCAGCTTCAATTTCCCCTACTGTAAAAAACAGAGATGCTTATTTTTACCTGCCTCAGAGTTCAGAATTGGATGTTTTCATAGCTTCAAGAAGAAGAGTGGACTAACTGGAGTGGAGTTTGTATATAATAAAATGTAAAGCAGTCATGTAATTCTATGACTTGCCAGAGGGTAAATAAAGGATTATATTTCCCTTTGGTGTCACATGATAAAGAGAGAACGCACTCTTAAAGTAGTGTTTAAGTTGAGGCCAATTGCAGTGACTCTAATTTATGTGGAACCAGCCTGTTCATTAGTGCCAAGCTTAATGCAGACGGTCTCCAAGAAAGTTGAGAAAAAGGAAATATAATACCATTAAATATTCTGAAATAAATTATGTTCAAAATGATCATAGGGAACAAATAAGGCAAAAGGGAGACCCTGTGTCTTCCTGGTTTTAAGAAAAAAAGATATACATATTGCAATTAAATAAATATTCATATTTTGGAAAATAAAATAAAAATTGTCTATTGTTTATGCCTTTTTAATGGTAAACTGAAATTTTTATCTTTGGACATGGAAACTAATGATCATATTCATTCTAATATAATGTATTAGTAGTAAAGTCATGATTAGTTTCACATATTACCTCTTAAATCATTTAAAATACTTTATCTGACTTTCAGTCACTTTTTCTTTTCAGTTACATTCTCCTGCTTATATTCTTCTTAAAATAACTACTGCCTACATACAGAAGAGATGATCCAATAATTACATCACATAATTTAGTGTTAATTCAATGTTTGAGGTTGCCCCTGAACTCATTGTTTAAGTGTGACTGGGTTTTGGGGAAGTTTGTCATTTTTATTGGGTCTCCCAGGAGCCCACCTAGAAACTGTCTCCTAGATAGAATTTTCTAATTGGACCATCTTCAGAGATAGAATTTTTTTCTTCCCATGCTTGGTAAGGTCATGACAGTAGGATTGGGAAAGAATTATACTCTTATTTATATTTGGGACATCTTTATTGTCCTTTTAGTATCAGCACACAGAATGAAAATACAGACATTTAATAGATACGATTTTCAGATTCCAGAATTGTGTTTTAACATCATACTTTTCAGAGTAAGTCATATTGACACCTGCTTCATTAACATTACACAATTGTGACACCTAGTCCCTTGGCTAATTGCTGGGTTCTGAAAATTTCAATAGATAAATTTTATATATTTATACCTATGAGTGTATTATATTGCCTATTCTGTTATTCTGAATCACTAAACTAATGTATATGGGATATTCAGCAATACTTAAACAGAAGACGACAAAACGAAATAATGGCCAAAATCCAAGCAGCTATTATACAGATTCCTAAACCTGCATCAAATCGTACTTTGAAAGCACTCGAGGCCCAAAAAATGATGAAAAAGAAAAAAGAGGCAGAGGTAAGTGATAATCCTTTAATATTGTGCTGTGTTTGTCTTAACTAAAGAATAGTCTCCCCCTGAAACATATAGAGAGACCTTCCAAAACTTCACATTTGCTTTCCAAATTATCTCTGACTTTGTCCTTTCTCATTCAGAATTCCTCTACTATATGCATATTCAACTCATTTTATATTGTTATTTGTTCAGAACGAAGAATATAGCTTTAGGCCAGCAATGGCAAACTCCTATTAAATGGCAGTCTGGACTCCTGTGTTGAAAAAGATTCTGTGGTCAATAACAAAGTAGGTCAGAATGGGTGCTGTTGTAATGGGTCATGTCTTATCCATTTGTGTTGCTATAAAAGAATACCTGAGGCTGGGTAATTTATAAAGAAAAAGAGGTTTATGTCGCTTATGGTTCTGAAGGTTGGAAGATTCAAGACTGGGCATCTGGTGAGGGCCTTAGTAAGGAGAAGGGGGAGGGGAAGTGGAGCCAGCATGTGCAGACATTACATGGGGAGAGAGAAAGTGAGAGAGAGCGGGTAGGGAGGGAGAGAGGGAGAGAGAAAGTGCCAGGTTCTTTTTAACAACCAGCTTTCATGGGAACTAATAGAGTGAGAACCCACCCCTAGGGAGGGAATCAATCTATTCATGAGGGAAAAAGAGAGTGAGAGAGGAGGTGCCAGGCTCTTTTTAACAAATAGCTCTCATAAGAACTAACAGAGTAAGAATTCACTTACCCCCAGGGATGGCATCAGTCTATTCATGAGGGATCCACCACCATGACCCAGACACCTCCCATTAGGTTCCACCTTCAACATTGGGATCAGATTTCACATGTGGTTTCAGGGACAATCATACAAACCATAGCAGGTCATAACTGCCATGGGTACAGCAGGGGCCAGTCAAGGTACACATAGCATACATATGCCATGCCTACTATATACTTTTACTTAATTCCTCCTCATCGTACCACACTATTTTTCTATGAATCCCAGGAATGTTAAGTGACTTATTGCTACCAGTATATTTACATTTAAGATACCTATACCAGTGACATTTTACTAGACCACAGCAACTGTCAATCATTTCAGTAAGATGCAATCTGATTATATTTCCCAGGAGAACAACGTTACAGTTCAGTTTGATACAAATTCCTGCAATTCACACTGCATACTGCTGCAATGATGATTCATATTCTGTCATGTGACCTATAAAGATGATTAATAGCTACCATTTTTTGAATATGCACTGTATATCAAGCTGTGAATTGGACACTTCACATTATCTTTAATTTGTAAATAACTCTCTAAGTAGGGTATTCTTTTTCCAATTTTGTAGATGAGGAAACTGAGACCCAGACAGTTGACATGTTTTACCCAGTGGTAGTAAAGCAGAGATTGACAAATCTCTCTGATTCCTAAATCCATTGAATTTTACATTAATTCACATTTTTTTGTTTTTTAAATATTAACAAAATATTCTGTGCTCGGATTCTAAAATTACCACCTACAGAGGCTTTTATCTGACTCCATTTCTGTATCTACCTCTCGTGTGTCCCTGAGTTGATTAAAGTGTTTTTCTTTTTTTCTTTTTTGACACAGTCTTACTCTGTTGCCCAGGCTGGAGTGCAGTGGTAAAATCATGGATCACTGCAGCCTTAACCTCCCAGGCTCAAGTGATCCTCCCGCCTCAGCCTCCTGAGTAGCTGGGACCACAGGTACGCAAGGCTGGTCTCGAACTCCTGGGCTCAAGCAAACCGCTGGCCTCGGCCTCCCAGAGTATTGGGATTACAGGTGTGAGCCACTGCACCTGGCCTGATTAAAGTTTTTTTAAAAAATGTTTGTAAAACACAAAGGTGAGTTAAAGTTAAACTTCAGATAACAAATTAATAGTGTAAATAAAGTTGCATGAGGAATGTTTAAAACACCCGAGACAACAATTTTTAAAGAAATATTTGACTTTGGGAGGCCGCAGGAGGATCACATGAAGTCAGGAGTTTGAGACCACCCTTGTCAACATGGTGAAACCCCATCTATATTAAAAATACAAAAGTTAGCCGGGTGTGGTGGCACATGCCTGTGATCCCAGCTACTTGGAAGACTGAGGCAGAAGAATTACTTGAACCCGGGAGGTGGAGTTTGCCTTGAGCCGAGATCGCGCCACTGCATTCTAGCCTGGGCGACAGAGTGAGACTCACACTCTGAGTCTCAAAAAATAAAAATTAAAAAAAAAAAAGAGGCTCAAAAAAAAAAAAAAAAAAAGGAAGAAAGAAAAAAAGAAAAAGAAGTATTTGTTTCCAAAAATGTATGTCCTGACTCTTTGATAATCTGTATTCTAATGAAATGCCCTTTGGTGCCCTGTCAAAATCATGAAGTAAATGATTCAGGGGAGGCAATTTTCACATTCTTTTAGGTATAGTTATCCCAGTCTAAAAGCAACAAATCAAAATTATAAAAAAAGTTTTAGAATGCAGCTTTTCATATCCTAATTACCTTGAATTAGTAGTACATGTCATTTTATAAACTTGAATGAATATGGTAAATGAAGATGTTTCAATGGTTTTTAGATGCAGAGAAATGATAATGAATTTTCTTTAAAGGATGTGGCCAATGAAATTAAGAAGTTCGAAGCATTAATAAAAAAGGATCTCCAAGCAAAAGAAAGGTGAGATGTGAGCTATTTTAATAATCACAAAACTGCATTATGTTCTACACTTAGCTTTTGAATATTTAGAAATAGTTTATCTGGAAGAGCTATTCCAGGATCTTTTCACTCTGAAGAATCTTGATTCAAGAGTATATTAGGGAAGATAAATGAGCTAAAGTTCAGATTGTTTGTTAGCAACTTTTATAAACATCTAGAGAAAGTGACTATTATGAAATGTAAAGTTGATTTATTTTTCTGTGCTATGTTTATTATTCTAAGTTCACACATATTTTTTAAACATTCACTAAAATTGTTTCAAGGTACCACTAATTTAAGTTTGTCACAGTAAATCCTTTATTAGACTCTCAGCATAGACATCAGCAGTAGGAAGTTGAGTGAATGAGTTCATTGAACAAATGTCACTAAGACCGTCACTTTGGTGGGTTCATTGAACAAAGTTCCTCATTAATTGGCTTCATTTACCTAAAGATAAAGCTCCTTCACACTTTGTTTTCTATGGGAGGTCATTGATTCACAGTAAGTAATTCATTAGAGATGATATATGTAGGAACAGCTTGGGTTTTTTTTACATTTTTAAATGGAAACAATCCAAACTCTATGCATTTACATCTTACGAAATATGAGATAAATCTCTGTTAAAGAAGGTACTAATTTTAAAGAAAAGCAGAAAAAAATTACATACTTCAGTTTTATATTAAAATTTTCTGAAGGAAGGGAGAGACAGTCAAATGAGGAGGAACAAGGACAATCAGAGCCATAAGGAAGAAATGATGAAGTCAGATGTAAGAAAGAAAATCAAGCAAAATGGAGAATACTTATGTACATCACCTTTCCTCCTACCCTGTGTGGAAACACCTGATGCCCTATTCTGATTCCCACTCCCATTTATCAGTGTTGCTTCTGACCCATAAAAGCAACATAATCCACGTCTCCTTATCCATGCAGCCACCACTTGAACCCTAGTACACACCTACCCTGACCTTGGCCCATGAAAACACCAATTTCTTCTAATTCTTTCACCCACTTCTCTAGCCACAGGCTCTGTGGTGATAAACAGATGGTGTCCACCAAAAAGACCATCTTAAACTACTGAATACTTTGCTACTTGATGAATGCTACCTTCTGTAGCTCCCTGGCCTGCCCCTGTCCTGGACCCCTCAATTTCCACACAGTTTAGCAACCAGAGTTAAGATGAAACACAGCACTGTCTCCCACGCCCTGCACCAGTATCTATGTCTATTGATTAGTGTCCTTGCCATGTCAGTTATTAAATGTCTTAAAGATCATCCCTGTGCATTACAGCTGCAAACATTTACCTGCTCCCTATTGCCTTTGCCAACCCAACCAGACCCTAGGTCTCTATCAGTTAGTTTCAGAAACCCCAGAACAACAGTGAATGAAATTAGAGGGAAATCTGCTTGTCTCTCATGTAATAGAAAGCAGAAGGTAAGCAGCCCATAGCGTATGCTGTAGCTCCAAGGTTATCAAGGACTGAGGCTCCTCCTCTCTTCACTTTTGCCTCACTGTCCTGTTGTGTGGTTTTCATCCTCAGGGTTACATTCATGATACAAGTTGGTTGCTGGGACTCCGGCCACTTGGCCCATGTTCCAGTTATCAGGAAGGAAGACAGACAAAAAAGTTGTCTCCTATCTGAAATAGCTTCTTTCAAAAGCCTTCCCAGAAGTCCCATGTAACATTTCTGCTTTTATCTTATTGGAGAGCATTCAGTCACATGGTCACACCTGGCAGAGTGGGAAGCTGGGAAATGTAGTCTTTAAGTGGACACACTGTTTCCCTGCATAAAGTTGGGGCTCTGTTTTGAGAGAAAAGGGAGGGGAATAGTAGTGTCAGGTCCCTTGTTCACAGAAGCCTCCACTTGGTCCTGCCAAAGATTTCCAGCAGAGGGCATCTGAGATATTGACACTCTCACTTACAGTAGGAAGAGAAGGCCTGGGGCAGCTGAAATCCCTGGGCCAGTTACCTCTGGCTGTGAACAGCTTCATCTGAGAATCTAAATCCTTTCCAGTGTGTTGCACAAAGTTCCTTTTCTCTTTTGGACTTAAAAAGAAATATGCTGGGAAGCACTGGCCTAGAGCAAACTTTTCAAGAAAACAGAGGCTATGGTTACCATATAGGGCCCTTCTTAAGCCATTTCATTAATCACTACTTTTTTAGTTCATGCTGAATCTTAGCTTAGAATCAAGTGTGTTCTGGGCACATTGAGAAACTTCATACTAACTTGACGCCAGAAGGCAATAAAATCTCCCAGCTTGAACCGCAGGAGCACTTTCTGCAGCTGCCTCTTTCATAGCCTGCTCCTGAACAGTTTCTCAGGATGCCACCTCAAAGTCCCCTGTTTTTCTTTTGTGGAAGAATGATATGATGTCTCATGTCAGCAATGCAAGAGCCCTCATGACTGTTTTTTTCCCCATGTAACAAGGTTCCTCCATTTTTTCATTTTTTATATGAATAATAAATACTATCTGCTATTTGTTCCTTTAGCTGGGGTTATCGGCTGCTGTAATTTGGTATTTGGATTAATAGATTTATCAGAGGCTTTTCCCAGCAACTACTTTTTAAGAAATAGAAATTTGACCAAGGTTTCTGCTACTAATAGATTATACACATACAATTATTACATTGGATGAAGGTCTGGCAAGCAAACAGATAAAAAGAAAATATAATCACTGCCCTCAAGAAACTTACATCTAGTAAAATGAATATTTATTCAAGTACATAATGCATAGCTTTTTTCACCTTTATTGGAGTAAGACAACAGATGGATGAGTTGACTAATTGATAAAGGAGAAGCAATTTGTTAAGTATATTAATGACAGCATAAATATTGTGTTGAGAGAGGTGTTAACCCATGCTCAATCCAGGGCAGGGGCTTTTTGCACAACACACTTAAGTACAAATATAATAAGATTTTTGATGAAAGATCTAAAAGTGTTACGCTGCACAATTAAATACTAAATCTTAATAAATAGATAGGGTTAAACTCTGTCTTTGGCCTTACTGAGTGCTTGCTACCTACATAATGTGTGCTCAGCTCTTCTCAGTGACAGAATACAATCAAAGGTTGAGCCCCTGCTGATAAAATGATCGGAACTTTAGTTTGATTTTTATGCATGTATGGTGCTTTTTAGCACATTATTTGAAATTTAGCAGACATCAACTTCTTGCCAGGCATGCTAGGCACAAGTGCAGACAGAAGAAAAATAGGATACTTCTCTTATTCACTAGGAGATCAGCTGGGAGCAGCAAACCTCCAAATTATGACCTTATTACAATATGGTCTATATTATAAATATGCAGGTATTACATCATTAAACATCAAACATGAGCTAACTTTGTTTTTACCAGAGTACTTGTGTCTGTATAAGAATTGATGACAAGTCTCTACACACTTTAATAATGTGTCCTTATTTTTTGAATAAGATTATAAGTAATATTGTAAACCAAATTTATTAATTACTTGTAACAAAAACAATGATTATACATAATATAAAAATTCATTATTTCTAGGCAAGTAACATTATGGTATACTTTGTACTATTGTATTATTCTGTTTACTTTTTGAAGAGGATGCAGATGAGAATTGCTGATTATTTGATCTTTATATACATAAAAATGTATCTTTTAATGATAAATTTGAAATGAATCTATGAATTCTGTGCTAAGTCACCATTTGACTCACTAAATTGAATGTGCTTAACTTTCTGTTGTGAAGACCACTGGGTTCTTCCTGATCCTTTACATTTTGGACATGAGATAGGACAAGAGCTCTGAGTTGAGTCTTCTTGAGTCTCTAGGACATGGGCAAGAAGCCAGTCAGACCTGTGCTTACATGTGTGGCATGGTAAGCAAGCCAACTTTCAACTGCTGTATTTTCAGTAAGAGTTCAGCCACTGTTCTAAGCAGTCAGAAGTCCATCTGGGAGTGGATAGAGTAATTTGCACTTTCATAGGTGATGGAAGAACGTAGTAGATGGAAACATTTGTACGTAGAAGTACTCTCTAGTGACCTGGCTTTAGTGTGCCTGGTCTGCTGTTATAAGCTGTGCCTTCCCTGACACTTGGGTTATCAATAGTCTGCCTCTTGTTGATTCAAAACAGGGGAGATCAGAGACCCAGAGCCAGCAGGAAGAAGAGGAAAAGAAATCCAGAATCTCTGGGTAGAATGAAAATCATAAAATACATAAAAAGTAAGGCTGGGCACGGTGACTCATGCCTGTAATCCCAGCACTTTGGGAGGCCAAGGCGGGCCGATCATACGAGGTCAGGAGTTTGAGACCAGCCTCCCCAACATGGTGAAACCCTGTCTCTACTAAAAATACAAAATTAGCCCAGCATTATGGCGCATGCCTATAATCCCAGCTACTCAGGAGGCTGAGGCAGGAGAATTGCTTGAACCCAGTAGACGGAGGTTGCAGTGAGCCAAGATGGGCCATTGTACTCCAGCCTGGGCAACAAGAGCGAAACTTTATCTCAAAAAAAAAAAAAGGTGAGGCCGGGCGCGGTGGCTCAAGCCTGTAATCCCAGCACTTTGGGAGGCTGAGACGGGCGGATCACGAGGTCAGGAGATCAAGACCATCCTGGCTAACACGGTGAAACGCCATCTCTACTAAAAAATACAAAAAACTAGCCGGGCGAGGTGGCGGGCGCCTGTAGTCCCAGCTACTCGGGAGGCTGAGGCAGGAGAATGGCGTGAACCCGGGAGGTGGAGCTTGCAGTGAGCTGAGATCCAGCCACTGCACTCCAGCCTGGGTGACAGAGCGAGACTCCGTCTCAAAAAAAAAAAAAAAAAGGTGAAAGAACAAAAAGCTGATGGGCCTTGAAAGAAGGCTATGCTAAGGACTTCACAGAGAATTTAGAAATGGGGTGAAGCAAATGGGATCTGTTTTGCTAAGCAATTGCTATCACACTGATTTTGAATATTTTCTTCAATGCTTGTATTAATAAATTAACAGTGAACTCAAGGGATCCTTCTCCTGAGGTCTTTCTCCATAGTCACAGATAGTGGCATGGGATCACATTATTTTTTAAAAATCTAAAATAAAAACTATTATTCTTAGTGCATCCAAGACTACTTTAGATACAGCAGGCCAGACAACCACCGATTTGTTAAATACTTACTCGGATGATGAATACATTAAAAAAATCCAGAAGCGCCTTGAAGAAGATGCTTTTGCACGAGAGCAAAGGGAGAAAAGACGGCGGAAATTGTTAATGGACCAGTTAATAGCCCACGAAGCACAAGAGGTAAGATATTTAGATAAAGGTTAAATAATAGTGCTGGGAATTCTACAAAATGTAGTCTTCTATACACATAATATGTAGTTTATATATGTATTGTCTGCTACTCTGCATCAAATGTCATATCATAATAGGAAATATACTAGAAAAAAACAGCTGTTTACTAAAGAATCTAAAATCTGGTGATAGTTGTATAACATTGTGAATGTAATTAAGACAAATGTATACTTTAAAATGGTAAATTTTATGTTATGTATATTTTACCATAATAAAGAATACATTAAAAGGAACCCAAAATCTATGTCTGCCATGTGTACTCTATTGTTACTTTTAGAGGAAAAAGGGAAGGGTTTAATGAAAACAATATGGAAAAGTTGTTCGTCCTCTCCTTTTGTTCACCATTCTATTCCAGTGGTTCTTAAAGCATAGTTCCTGGACCAGCAGCACCAGTATTACTTGGGACTTTTAGGAATAGAGATTATTGGGCCCCACCCCAGATCAGACCTGAAACGCTGGGAGTGGGGCCCAGTGATCTGTGCTAACAAGCTCTCTAGGTGATCCTGACTCCACCACAGCTTGAGAATCGCTGATCATTTCTTACATTGAACACATATTTATTGAACTTCTATGCTTTGAGTACTTGTGATAGGCCCACAGATATAACAGAGAGCAAGAATAACAAGACACCTGTCTCCCAGAGCTTTCTGCAAACAGCAAGTACATTGGAGTGTGAAAGTGCTGTGAAGGTGAAAGGGGGATTGGGGGAGTGATACTTAGAGAAGTCCACCTGGCTTGCTTCAGAAGACAGTGTCTGGAGGACAATAGCAGAAGCATAGATAAAGAGTCAGGAGTTAGCTAATTGAAAGTGGGGTGGTCGTGGTGGGGTTGGGGTGAGAGGCAGTTTCCAAGAGAGGCTGAAATGGTGGAAGGTGAGTGTTTCCAGACAAGAGAATACCACATGGAAAGCTCAGTGCTTTTAGCTAACGGAAAGTCATATCATCTGGCAGGAGTCACTAGAGGCCAAATTATGATAAGCCTTGTAAGATACACAGAATGAAATAGGAGATTTTGTGATTTCTTGTTTGAATGCAAAGTGGAAAAAGAGTGACCAGGTCCAACTTGCCTTTAGAAAGATCACTCTGGCTTTAGTTTGGAGAATAGATTACAGAAGGGCAATCCAAGTCCGTTGTTGCTGTAATTCAGGCAAGAGATTATCCCAGTTTAAATGTAGTGTAGTGGCAATAGGGATTGAGAGAAGTAGCTTTAAGAGCTATTTTGGAGGTAAAATCAATAGGACTTAATGATTCATTAGACATGGGAAAGTGAAGAAGTGGGATGAAAAGCTGGATTTCTAGGTTGTGCACCTGGATGGCTGGACGTGTAATTTGCTGAGATATGGAAGATGGTGAGAGGAACAAACTTGGGGTGGGCGACGATTTCAGTTGTGAATGTAAATAGGACAAATCTGCATGTCTACAAAGACCATTTGAAGATGCTTTTATTCACCTGCCCACGTCTGGTCTGCTTGTTCACTGAAAGGAAATAAAGGCTTCACACAAATATGAAGAAGTGAAATTTATTCATGGATTCCACTCTTTCTTAGTGAAAGTTCAAAAAAATAGCTCTGGACATCTCTTTGTGCTAGAAAGTTATTTCTTCATATTCAGATTTCTTCAAATTATATCTTTATTCAATCAGTTTGATTATCTCCTTTTCATTGGAAGAATTTCAAATTATGAAAACTAGATAATCGAAAAGTTTATTTTAAAATAACTACCAAGACCAAGACGGGCAGATCACGAAGTCAGGAGATCGAGACCATCCTGGCTAACACGGTGAAACCCCATCTCCACTAAAAAAAAAAAAAAGAAAAAAAAACGAAAAACTCGCCGGGCGAGGTGGCGGGTGCCTGTAGTCCCAGCTACTCGGGAGGCTGAGGCAGGAGAATGGCATAAACCCGGGAGGCGGAGCTTGCAGTGAGCCGAGATCCGGCCACTGCACTCCAGCCTGGGTGACAGAGCGAGACTCCGTCTCAGAAAAAATAAAATAAATAAAAAATAACTACCCATTTCAAGTGTCATCATGTAGCAATGACATTTTGGACACACTTCGATGTATGTTCCAAAGCACTTGTGTGTTGGCTGCAAGGTTTTTTCTTACTATTTTCCTGCTTGTAATCTAGGCCTGGTGTTTGCCTGGAAAATGGAGTAGATGAATTCTTTCTGGATTTCCTCACTTTCCACTAGGATGCTATTAACACTGAATTTTCAAAACTAGAGTTGGAGGTATATTTACCAGTTTGAAAATCCAGCAACCTAAGGGACCTAAAAAAGAGTCAGGGCTCTATATATTTCCATCACAGGAACCTCATCTTGTGCTGCCTCTTTTCTGTGTGTGGGGAAGCTGCTATTCCTAGAACCAGGCCTGATGCATATGCTGCATTCCCTCCATTCCTACCACCTCCTTCCTATGAAATGTAGTGAGCCCAGGCTCCTGTGCAGCTGACACAAGAGATGCTGGTCCACAGTGGTGGAATGGGAAATTCTTATGTGTACAATGGCTGGTTTTTCCATCCAGTATCCTCTCCTCCAAAGGAAAAATGGTATATGTCAGGGCTAGGAATTCTTCTACTTCCTTCAGTTACCTGCTGCTTTTCACAAGTATAACATAAATCCCACGTCAGCCCTGAATGTTTTCTTCTGGTGCCATTTGTACTTAATCTATCAGAAATGCCTCAAAATATCTTCCCTAGCTTTCGAGTTGTTCCAGTTTCTCCCTGGAATTTAGGTATTCCTGTTTCAGTTTGGCTGGTGAAGAGAGAACCAGAGACCTGTGCTCAAGTTGATATCTTGCCTACTGATTCATAAATACGTGAAATTATGTGAATTAAATGATGAGATTTAAAGTTATAAAAATCAATTTGACTTTTTAGGGGATAGATTTTGAGAGTGGGGATGGTAAGAAAAGGATTGGTAGGGAGGGGCTGATGTTGTTCAAGATAGGGCTGGTGTCAGTGGGTATGGGATGGAATCGGGGGGTGGTGGTTTAAAAACATGCCTAGGAGGTATGCTAGACTACTTTTTGAACAATTGAGTATTAGGAGTGATGAGAGATGAATGAACTTAGGATGACCCTAATGTCTTAGATCACAGAGTGGATTATTGTAGGATCATCAACCAAGATGGGGAAATATGGGGAGAGGACCAGGTCTGAAGTTGAGTTAGTGAGTTGAGTTTTGGACTTGTTGAGTTAAAGTACTTCATAGGCATGTAAGTGTATTCAAACTGGGAACACAGTTTGACTCCCACCTGGTTCTGTGGTCATTTGGCTAGCATCTTGGCCAATTAAGTTTTGCCCCAAGTCAGTTACCTCTGCCTTCTAAGAATCTTTTCTATGCCATTTCTTTGGAACTGACATTTGAACGCCAGGCCCTTCCCTCACTTCTTAACTAGAAGACCCTTGAATACTTAGCTGTCAGGTCTTTCCTGCAGTGCCCTATTCCTCTATAGAGCTGCTCGGGCATCTTTGGAATATTAGGTAGTGGTTGTAGACTAGAGTAAGTTCCTCCAGTCTCTAGATATCTTTCTGTCTTCCCCATTGAGTACTATAGATACCTCCCCTTTCCACATGATGTCTCTGTTTCGAAAGAGTGAGAGAACTTGATGAGGCCTTGGATATCATCTTCTATCTAAACCCATCATTTTACCTGATGAGAAATAAAACCAAGAAACTGAGTTAATTGCCCAAGGCCACCCAGCCTATTATGATGACCAGGTCCTCTGATTCCCAGTTTAATGTTTTTTTTTCACTGTTCATTTACTGGTCACCCTTCTATTCTCCTCAAACTGCCAAGAATACATCTAGCTTTTCTTTCAGATGATGACCACTCAGATTTTCTAAGATCAGCAGTAGGTCATTTTCCCCAGCCTCTTCTCCAGGCTTCCCTTTCTGTCAGTTTGTATTAATAGCTTTTCCTCACGATGGTATTGCATTGTCCTCAGTGGGAACTAATCCAATCTGCAGTCTTCAGCTGACAATGCCTGCATTTGTTTTACAACTAGTAGTTATGTTAAAATGCGTATAACATAATCCCAACCTTCTGAAAACATGCTTTGAAATTTAGAGTCATAGCACTTTTGTTTTAACTTTTATTTTAAATTCAGGTGTACATGTGCAGGTTTGTTATACAGGTAAACTCATGTTATAGGGGTTTGTTGTACAGATTATTTTGTCACCCAGATATTAAGCCTAGTATCCATTAGCTATTTGCTTGTTTTTAAAACTTTGAAAAAAAATCACCTAATTTATTTTTAATAATGTTTTGAATGAATAATGAATAATGTTTTGAATAACAATTTGTTTAAAGTAATTGTGAGTTGCAAAACCATAATGTTTCTAAACGCCAACTTTTGTTGGAAATCCTCATTTCAGAACTTGATTTTTTTTTTGCCATGTTCAAATTAAATCAAATGACAGAAATTATTTAGATGAACATTATACCTTTTGTATATTGTTTATTATAGGCTTCCTAGCTCAGTGGGAAATTTGGACATCACTTTAACAAATAACTCCCCTGGTGTTTTCAGGAGGCTTATCGGGAGGAACAGCTGATTAACCGGCTGATGCGGCAGTCCCAGCAGGAGCGCAGGATTGCCGTGCAGCTCATGCATGTTCGGCATGAAAAGGAAATTTTATGGCAAAACAGAATTTTCAGAGAAAAACAACATGAGGAAAGACGACTTAAAGATTTCCAGGATGCTCTTGATCGAGAAGCGGTAAATACTATCTCCCTTAGAAATCTTTCTAAGGTTACTTTTGATCCTTTCTACCAAGTCGTGGTAAACAAAGCTATATTTTGTTGCCAATCATCTAATAAGAGTTGATTTTTTTATATGATCAGCCTATTATCTGCCAATTTTTATTTTTATGTAACTCCATCAATAGGGCATATAGCCACTACATAGAACTATACTGTCTTCTTTTAGCCTTGATTCTACAAGTAGCTAAGTACTTAATGCTCACCACCAACCCTAGTGTCCATGTCTCTCTAGTCATTTTGATTGTCTGAAACTCTTTCTCAGGATTTCTCAGGAAGGGCTCATGGAAACCATATTCCCTGAGTTCTTATGTATTGGTAACATTGTGTGCCTTTTATACTTGATTGTAAGTTGACTGTGTATAAAATGGTTAGTTCACACTTTGTTTCCTTGAATATCTTAAATATGTCACTCTATTTTCTTCGAGTATAAAGTGTGCTGCCAAAAAGAATGGTGATAGTCTAACTTTCAATTCCTTGAGTCATTACTTTTTTTTTTTTAGATACTTTATTTTTTTCTTTAAAAAATCACTAAGTTTACTAGAGCAGGCATTGGTATTGGTTATTCTAGGTGAATATCCTCGGGCAGTGAGAGAACTTTTAAACTGCTTCCTTTCAACTGGACATCATTAGTCTTTAATCAACAATTCCTTGCCTTCTGGAAAAGAAAAAAGAGATTCCTCAGGCCCATATTGTGCTATTCCTTCCTCAGAATGAGCATAAGTGCTTTATCTAGGGTACTCCGGTGCACTGTAGTTGAGAATTGTATACAGAAACTCAGATCTGGGCTGCTAGCTGTGCTTTTTGCTACTGTGGTGTCATTGTGTCTTGGCCCTTTTACAACCCTGAAAATCAAAATATCCTATCTTTTAATTATTTAATAGATTATTTTTGTCCCAAACTTTATGTATATGTAGGTTCTAGTAACAAAAATAGATTGATTTTATTAATGGAGTATATGGATTACTTCTTGTCTACTTCCTATTGGGGATGTTTCAGATTTATTTAATCCTTTAGTCCACATTTGATTGAAGAGAACTCATGTGAGTGGCGTTTTAGATAGCCTGTCTTTACTGTCATAAAATATTCACAAAACCAGACTGGGCAGAAGAGAAACCTTAAAGAAAACGGGAGGGCAGTGTTTTATTTACTAGCTTCATAGCTTCCACTGTGATACCCCATGTAAGTGCAATGTAACTTTTGCCAAAATTGTGCAATTTTTAGAAATATCAGTTGGAAAGTAGCATATTTTGCAGAGAGGAGAGTGTTGCTTTTGCCTTTGTGGAGCAGGCATAGCCTAAATGGTGGGTATGGAATAGGGAGAGCGAGCCATACCCCATGAATTTGAGCTGAATGAATGCTGACCTCGAAGTCTTCTTTGTCTTTAAGAGCTGAGTTATCTGGATGATTGTTTCATCTCTCTTCTTTGGCAAAAATAGACTTGACTAGATTGAGTGGCATTTACTTACATTAGAAATGATGTGTTATCTTTCTAAGTGCCTATTTGAAAAATATGTTTATTTCATAAGCTCAGCTAAATAGCAAAGTATGTTTAGCTGGACTGGTCTCATGGTGATAAGGATCATCTATTCTTTCTTAAACTGGGGTTGAACTAACTTCAGAGGACTGGAACAGTTGGGCCTGCTAAAGCCTCAGAGACCTAAATTGTGAGTTTCTGAAGTACCTGAAAAAATTGTATTTCTTCCTCTCACATGATTACTTTTCCAACAGCGAAGCTATATAGTTCCTTGGCATCTCTCCCTTAGAGATGGTTGGATTTTATGACTTGCATCCGTACATGTTGAGTTTATCAACTCTCCACCAACAGTGGCTGGTGCATAAGTAGAAACTGAATAAATAAATCAATAAATGTTTAATTCAGTTTGCCAAATTAACAGTCACCTCATCTTTCCAGTATCATTCACTAACTAAACAAAAATCCATTTTATTCCCTAGAGTATTATCATTCTACTACTTTTTTATGTGAATAAAGGAGGGTTTTATATATATATACACACACACACATACACACACACACACGTGTATATATACATATATACATATGTGTGTGTGTATATATACTTGCTTAACTTTTATTTTAAGTTCAGGGGTATAAGTGCAGGTTTGTTACATAGGTAAATGTGAGTTATGGGGATTTGTTGTACAGATTATTTCATCACCCAGATATTAAGGCTAGTGCCCATTAGTTATTTTGCCTGATACTCTCTTTCCTCCCACCCACCACCCTCTGAAAGGTCCCAGTGTTGTTGTTCCCCTCTGTGTGTCCATGTGTTCTCATCATTTAGCTTCCACTTATAAGTGAGAACATGCAGTATTTGGTTTTCTATTCCTGCATTAGTTTGCTGAGGATAATAGCCTCCAGCTCAATCCATGTCTTTGCAAAGGACATGATCTCATTCCTTTTTATGGCTGCATAGTATTCCATGGTGTATCTATACCACATTTTCTTTATCCAGTCTATCATTGATGGGCATTTAGGTTGATTCCATATCTTTACTATTGTGAATAGTGTTGCAATGAATGTAGGCATTCATGTGTCTTTAAAATAGAATGATTTGTATTCCTTTGGGTATATACCCAGTAATGGGAGTGCTGGGTTGAATGATATTTCTGCCTCTAGATCTTTGAGGAATTGCCACACTGTCCTCCACAATGGTTGAACTATTTTACTCTTCCACCTACAGTGTAAACTTGTTCCTTTTTCTCTACAACCTCACCAGCATCTGTTGTTTTTTGACTTTTTGATAATAGTCATTCTGACTGGTATGAGATGGTATCTCATTTTGGTTTTGATTTGCATGTATCTAATGGTCAGTGATGTTAAGCTTTTTTTCATGTGTTTGTTAGCTGCTTGTATGTCTTCTTTTGCAAAGTGTCCATTCATGTCATTTGCCCACTTTTTAATGGGGTTGTTTGTTTTTCTCTTGTAAATTTGTCTAAGTTCCTTATAGATGTTGGATATTAGACCTTTGTCAGATGCATAGTTTGTAAAAATTTTCTCCCATTCTGTAGGTTGTCAGTATACTCTCTTAACAGTTTCTTTTGCTGTGTAGAAGCTCTTTAGCTTAATTAGGTCCCATTTGTCAATTTTTGCTTTTGTTGCAATTGCTTTTGACATATTCATCATGAAATATTTGCCCGTGCTTATGTACTGAATGGTATTACTTAGGTTGTCTTCCAGGTTTTTATGGCTTTGGGTTTTACATTTAAGTCTTTAATCCATCTTGAGTTAATTATCTTATATGGTGTAAGGAAGGGGTCCAGTTTCTATCTTCTGCATAGGGCTAGCCAGTTTTCCCAGCACCATCTATCAAATGGGAAATCCTTTCACCATTGCTTGTATTTGTAAGGTTTGTTGAAGATCTGGTAACTGGAGGTGTGTAGTCTTATTTCTGGGTTCTCTATTCTGTTCCATTGGTCTATGTGTCTGTTTTTGTGTTTTGATTACTGTAACCCTGTATAGTGTGGTGTAGTTTGAAATCAGGTAGCGTGATGCTTCCAGCTTTGTCCTTAGATTTTATTGTTCTTGTCATTTTTTATTATTATTTGAGAGTGGGAGGAGGTGGAACATTCTAAAATTACTTTTAAATCTATTAAGGTCTTTAAGGTTTCTTAACTATGCTCACAGACTGTTAATAATATTTGTGTTACTCATTTTAATAGTATTGATTTGCTATTCCATGGCTACTTTCTATTAAGTATTGCTGTGGAAAATACTGATTTTGTTTCTACTTCTTTGGCTGCTCCTTCTCAGGAGCAGGGTCATTGTCTTTACAGGCTCATTGTTCTTTTGTATCAAAACATTTATTGACAGATTCCTCAAAGCTTCATCTTAGGCTGCCTTATTTTCTTTTCTATGTTACTTCTCAGATAGCTGCATCCACAACCATGGTGGTGTATTTACTGCAACAGACAGATGACCCATACAGTTATGCCTCTGTCCTCTGAGATGAAGGGCCATAGTTTTAGTATTCCTTGACATCTGTGGTTGTATATCTCAGAGATACTTCAAATTCAGCATGTTCCAAGCCAAATGTATGACCTTTCCTATGCAACTAGTCTTTTTCAGTGTTCCATAGCTCAACAAATGGCATCATTATTTATCGAACTGTACAAGCCTGAAACCTCAAGGTCCACATTAAAATTGCTTCACCCTTATTCTTCCATACCCAAAACATCCACTAAGTGCTATCATTTTCATGCATTAAATTTCTCTTCATTGTGTCCATTTTCCTCTATGTCTACACTACCATCCCTGGTTTCTACTGCAGTACTACTACTGCAGTGGTTTCCTTCATCCATTTTTAGTGGTTATGAATTGGTGACCAAAAACTGGAGAGTGTAAGAATATAACATTATATATGTTCCTTAAGTCAGCCCTAAGTTGTACTCTTTCACCCCAACTCTGCACACAGACAATGTACAATTCCCCAAGTTATAAGGGGCAAGCCATCTTGGAAACACTACGGTCATCAGATGCAAGCCCAGTCCTACTGAGACCTCAGCTACTGCAGCCCACATGTCCCCTCAGTGGCACAGGAAACTTTGGGGAAGCTGCTCCAGCCTTTGTTGGTCTCCCATATAATCCCCTCTGAGGCTTCATTGCCCCCTTCATTGCCTGGGCTCTGGCCACATTGGTTTGCTCTGAGATCCTTGAACAATTCATTTCTTCTACTTTGCCCCTCTTTCCAAGGGCGTTCACCCAATTAATACTTGTTTTCAAAGCTCCATGCATGTGCCCCTTCTTGTCTAGGTCAGGCCCCTGTTATACAGCCTCATACCCCACGGTCTTGCCCTAATGACACTTGTCATAGTGTGTACTTATACATGTATTTGTGTGACTCTTTGACTGTTTGCCTATCCCACTGGCATGTAAAGTCCATGAGGGCAGGACCACATTTGCTCTTGCTCATGAAATAAAGAAAGAAAAAAAAGGAAGGAAGGAAGGAAGGAAGGAAGGAAGGAAGGAAGGAAGGAAGGAAGGAAAATAAAGGAAAGGAAAGGAAGGAAAAGAAAGAAAGAAAGAAAGAAAGAAAGAAAGAAAGAAAGAAAGAAAGAAAGAAAGAAAGAAAGAAAGAAAGAAAGAAAGAAAGAAAGAAAGGCAGACGGAGGGAGGGAGGGAGAGAGGGAAGGAAGGAAGGGACGGAGGGAGGGAGGGAGGAAGGAAGGAAGGAAGGAAGGAAGGAAGGAAGGAAGGAAGGAAAAGGAAAGGAAAGGAAGGAAGAGGAAGGAAGGAAGAAAGAAAGAAAGAAAGAAAGAAAGAAAGAAAGAAAGAAAGAAAGAAAGAAAGAAAGAAAGAAAGAAAGAAAGAAAGAAAGAAAGGCAGACGGAGGGAGGGAGGGAGAGAGGGAAGGAAGGGAGGGAGGGAGGGAGGGAGGAAGGAAGGAAGGAAGGAAGGAAGGAAGGAAGGAAGGAAGGAAAAGGAAAGGAAAGGAAGGAAGAGGAAGAAAGAAAGAAAGAAAGAAAGAAAGAAAGAAAGAAAGAAAGAAAGAAAGAAAGAAAGAAAGAGAGAGAGGGAGAGAAAGAAAGAAAGAAAGAAAGATAGAGAGAGAGAGAGAAAGAAAGAGAAAGAAAGGGAGAAAGGAAGGAACAGAGAGGGAGGAAGGAAGGAAGGAAGGAAGGAAGGAAGGAAGGAAGGAAGGAAAGAAGGAAGGGCTGTGCATGATGGCTCACACCTGTAATCCCACCACTTTGGGAGGCCAAGGCAGGTGGATCATGAGGTCAAGACTTCAAGACCAGCCTGGCCAACATGTTGAAACCCCATCTCTACTAAAAATGCAAAAATTAGCCAGGGGTGGTGGCGTGCACCTGTAATCCCAGCTACTTGGGAGGCTGAGGCAGGAGAATTACTTGAACCCAGGAGGCGGAGGTTGCAGTGAGCTGAGATCGCCCCATTGCACTCCAGGTCTGGATGACAGAGCAAGACTCCATCTTGGGGGAAAAGACGGGAAAGAAAGAGAGAGAGAGAGAGAAAGAGAAAAAGAGAGAAAGAGAGAGAGAGAAAGAAAGAGGAAGGAAGGAGGAGAGAGAGAAAGAAAACGAGGGAGAAGACCTTTGTGTTTTTCTTTCACTCTCAATTTTTTGAGGGTTTTTGTTTTGTTTTTAGATTAAATCTGCTAATCTCTTCCTTTGAGGCAACTGCAAAAGTATTCTGTATTTAAGACAGTTACTGATTTCAAATTTCTGTGCTAACTACTATTATTATTAATAATTAATTACAATAATATTTAATTTTTTTTGAGTTTCACTTTGAGTCAAGCATTGTACTATGTTTGTTACAAGCATGTATAAAATAATTCTTGCAATGACCATAAATGGATACCATCCTTATTCACATTTTACACATCAGGAAATTGAAGACTAGAAGGCTTAAAGTCACACAGCTTCTCAGCGGTGTAGCAGGGAGCAAGGCCAGCTTGATCAGATTTTAGAGTCCAAGCTCATAACCACTGAGATTTACTACCTCCCACAGACTTCCTTTTTCCTTTTCCTCCTTTTTTTATGGCTGCAACCCACTTAGCTGTAATGAGACAGGAAATTGTGGTGGCTTTGGCAGAGGATTGATGGTAGATATAGAAAAGAAGAAGGAAGACTAAGCTGGATGAAGGGAGGGAGAGGAATAGAGGAAGGGAGGGAGGGAGCGGGGAAGGGAGGAAGAGAGAGAGGGATATGGGGAGACAGGCAATGGCAGCAACCAGAGTTGAAAGCTACACTATTACTGGTAGGAGCATTCTACCATTCCCTTAAAGGTTTTTATTCCTCACATCCTAAATATTTCCATGTGTTTCAGAGAACTCTGTAGTAAACCAACCTCATGATCCATTTTTGTGTCACTCTCTCCGTAAATTCTCATCGGATATTTCTGCTCTCTTAGATTCATTTTTCCTCTGAATTCTTCACTTCATGAATCATGTCATAAAGCTTTGTACTTAAATTGTACTCTTTCTCCATGAAAACAGGGTATACAGAATAATACAAGAATAACAAACTCTGGTGTAATTCCTGAATCTGTCAAATGTACAGAATTGACCTTAGTGATCATCCAGCTTAACACCTTTCCCAACAAAAATGAAATAAGCACACAAAATAAAATAGCAATAGCAAAACAAATGGTGGACCTTACACAGCAATCCATTGTCACACATCTAGTCATTTATGAATAGTATCATTATAGGAAATACTTGTTTTGATGAGATGGTTTGGTAATTTTTCTGGGTATGCTAAGTACTCTTAATATACTGACTTTGAGGAAATGGAGACATAAGGAGACTAATGACTTGCCTAAGATCTCACAGCTAGTGCTTGAATTCTATATAAAATCTAGGGCTTGAACTCGACCATAGCTCCTCCAAAGCCCAAGTTTACTTCCGTTTGATACTCACTGGGTTGTTACAGGAGGCAAGTCTTTTTCCTACAGCAGGCTAGCATTTAACTAAATTTCTCAAGAAGCTGGCATAGCTATCTGAGAAGCAATATTGGGTCATCTGAATCCCACTAATTAAGTATTATGTTATCCTCAGCTTGGCTGGACTGAGTTCAACCTTTGTACCTTGTGTGAAGAAAAGATTCCCTGAACAAAATAATAGTGCACTAAGGAGAGGGCGATAACAAGCTAAGTGTTTCATTGCTTTCTACATACATAGATCTTCCTACAAATGAATGCCATCAGCTTATTAAGGCTGTAACCATAGAGGGTTTGTAATTAACACATTTAACACATGTTGGCAAATACTTTATATTCTCAAGCCAGTATAATCAGGGACTTTCTAAAATATTTTCTAAGTATAAATCAGTATTACAGAACTCTCCCATTGAAAGACAAAGGGCAATGACTATAGTAGATGTGTCCAAACTGACACTTTGGAGGTAGGAGTGAGGGGTCAGCTATGCTTAGGATCTGGCACAGACTTACCTGTTTCTCTCTGATCCCTATTTGGAACCGGTGAACTCAGGACTTCTTTTTGAAGGCTTAAGATCCAATTCCTCATTAATCCAAATTGGGCTTTCCCCAGTTAGATCACTTTTCACTGTATTATGCTTTGTTGATAAGATAAACTGAGAGTGGGATATTTCCAATATTGTCTTTGCCATCATACTCAGTACTAATGTATTAAGAAAAAGGTGTTCATTCATGATTAATTTTTTTCCTGGTGTGAGAAGAGGTTTCATTCTACTGAAAGACGTTTTGGCTATTGAAATGATGACATTATTTTTATTTGATTCAGTTATAGTGACTTAAAAATATGTTTTTGCCTTTTTAGGCTTTGGCAAAACAAGCCAAGATTGATTTTGAAGAACAGTTCCTTAAAGAAAAGAGATTTCATGATCAGATTGCTGTGGAAAGAGCTCAAGCTCGTTATAAAAAGCATTATTCAATATGTGCAGAAATTTTGGACCAAATAGTTGATTTGTCCACTAAAGTGGCAGACTATCGAACGTTGACAAATAAGTAAGTATTGTTTTTTAAATAACATAGTAAAGACACGATAGAGAATGAGGAAGGATAAGATTGTAAAGTTGATACTAAGCTGATAAAGAGAGATACACATGATTCATGAAAAGACTAAAAGGTGGGGTCCAGGAGACCTTGATTACTGGCTTGACTTACTCACTGACTACTTTCATTTAAGATGCCTACATACCTTTTTCCATACCTTTTATGAAAATTAACTCAAAGTGGATCATGGACTTAAATGTAAAACATAGCACTATAAAACTTTGAGGAAAAAATGGGAGAAAATCTCTGGGCTCTATGACTAGGCAACAAGTTCTTAGACTTGACACCAAAAGCATGATCCATAAGAGGAAAACTTGACAAATTGGACTTCATTAAAATTAAAACGTTTTGCTCTGCAAAAGACAAAACTTTATAAGTTGAACTTCTTCAAAATTAAAACTTTTTGCTTTGAAAAAGCTGAAAGGATGTATAGAATAGGAGAAGATATTTCAAACTGCCTAGCCAACAAAAGACTATATCTAGAATATATAAAATATTCTCAAAACTCAACAATAAAAAATAAGCCAGTTCAAAAATAGGCAAAAGATATGAAAAGACATTTCACTGAAGAGGATATTCAGATGACAAATACACACGTAAAAAACTTCATCCTCGTTAGTCATTAGAGAAATTCAAATTGAAATCACAATGATTTGTCATTACATTCCTATAACAATGGCTAAAATTAAAAAAAAAAAAATTAGAACACCAAATACTGACAAGGATCTGGAGAAAACCACCAATTCATTGCTGCTGAGAATATGAAATGGTACAGCCCCTCTGGAAGACAATTTGGCAATTTCTTAAAAAGCTGAATATGCAACTCCCATACAACCTAGTGATTACACTTCTGGGTGTTTATCCTAGAGAAATTAAGACTTAAATTCACACTAAAATCTGTATAGAAATGTTTATATCACCTTTATTTGTAGTAACTTAAAACTGATAATAATTCAAATGTCTCTCAATAGGTAATAAAGTGTGATACATCCATATCATGGAATATTGCTGAGAAATATAAAATAATACACTATTAATGCATGCCACAATCTGGATGGACCTCCAGATACTTATGCTGAGTGGAAAAAAGCCAATCTCAAAATGTTACTTGCACTATGATTTCATTTACAAAACATTCTTGAAATAACAAAGTTATAGAAACAGAACAGATTAGTGATTGCCAGGGGCTAAGACTGGGGTGGAGGTGAGAGGGAAGTGAGTGTAGCTCTGAAAGGGCAACATGATGGGTTCTGTGGTGATAGAACGTTCTGTATCTTGACTGTATCAATGTTAATATCCTGGTTATGATATTGTACTGTGGTTTTGCAAAATATTACAATCAGGAGACACTGGGTAAAGGGTATATGGATGTCCATATTATTTCTTACACCTAATGTGAACGTATAATTACCTCAAAATAGAAAGATTAATTTTAAAAATCAAAGTATATCTAAATAGCAACAGAATAACATGAAAGTGGGATAAATGATTCATAGAGTCTACTAGGTGTGAACCCTGAAAACTTGAGACAGGTCTCAGTTACTTAGAAAGTTTATTTTACCAAGGTTGAGGACTTACCTGTGACACAGCCTCAGGAAGTCCTGACGACATGTGCTCAAGGTGGTCAGGCCACAGCTTGGTTTTATACATTTTAGGGAGACATGAGACATCAATCAATATGCAAGAAGTAAGTACATTAGTTCCATCTAGAAAGATGGAGACAGCTCAAAGCAAGGCCTACCCACTGGGGGCTTCCAGGTCACATATAGGTGAGAGACTGAAGGCTGCATTCTTTTGAGTTTCTCGTAGGTCTTTCCAAAGAAGGCAATCAGAATTTGCATCTATCTCTGTGAGCAAAAGGATGACTTAAATAGAATGGGAGGCAGATTTGCCCGAGTGGTTCCCAGCTTGAAACCCCATCTCTACTAAAAATACAAAAATTAGCCAGGTGCGGTGGCAGGTGCCTGTAATCCCAGCCACTCGAGGGGCTTGAACACGGGGGAAGGAGGTTGCGGTGATCAGAGATCACACCACTGCACTCCAGACTGGGTGACAGAGTGAGACTCCGTTTCAAAAAAAAAAAAAAAAAAGCAGACCACATAGCTGGAATTTCCAGACTAACTTATATAAAGTCAACAGAGCTCATTCTGAAATGGAAAGTATAATATTGCTTCTAAAGCAGCCCTTTTTTTAAAAAATATATATATAATAGCATTTTTTCCTCACTGTTTTATTTTGAATTAATAATTGCTTCACCAGAACAGGTTGATCTGAAGTGAGCTGACGGAATTTGAATCCTCTAAGAAAACTGAATTGCTAGCCCAAAAGTATGCATGGAATCTTAGTTACTGTCAGCTAACAAGGGAGGTATTCAGGGCCCCAGAAGCCATATCAGGTGATTTTCTTATTCGGGAGCCTCAGTGGATCAGGTGGGGAATGGCAAGGTCAGAATCTTGAGGAAAAGGAGAAGTTTGGCAAGAACATGGAGACCAATATTCTGTATGACTAGAGAAGCTATTTTAAAAATGTTCCTACTTTTGCCATTTTATCTGTTTCTATCCTCATATCCTTAAATGTGAAAAGAATTTTACGGTAAAGGTCAGATAGCTAAAGTTTTTTCCTTCTACAGTTTTTTTTTTTCAAAAGACATGGACTACTTTAGTAGGTTGCAATCATGAAGCCATAGAATGTCTACAGATGTCATAGTAAGTCATACTGAAAGAGAATGTTAAAAGGTTTTTAGGAGGAAACAGGTAATTTGGGGGCTTTTTAAAGCCCTGACAAGTGGTAGAGAATGCAAAACGGAGGAAGTACCTGAATATGAGGTTTGTCAGGAGTTCAAGAACCCTGAACACACAATCTTTTAAACAGGAAAAGTTGTTAGGTCTGTATGCATTAAATAATAGCTCTTCATCCCCTCCAATCCCCAGCCGCTGATAATCTCTATCCAATTTGATGTCTCTGAATTTGTTTCTTCTAGGTACCTTATATAAGTGGAATAATATAATATTCATCCTTTTTGTGTCTGGCTTATTTCACGTAGCATAATGTCTTCAAGGTCCATTCATGTTGTAGCATGAATCAGAATGAAGTACTACTTTTTAAGTTGTAATTTCAAGTTCTAGTCCAACTGTTTATGATCACATCAGGACATTTCACACATCTTGTCTTGAAACAATTTTCCCATCACTCTGTCCTTGCTGCCTCCTAAGCATTCTTTAGGCCTCAGCTTGGCAGTGATTTCTTTAAAGAGACCTTCCTGGGACCAACAAGTTAAGTTGAGTCATACTGTTATACTTTCCCATTGTATAATTCTTATTCAGAACTTTCATTTATTTATGCAACTATTTTTTGCCCTTCTTTCCCAGAGTCTGCTATTTAAAGCCAGGTATTCCACTTGCTATTATATTTCCAGTGGCTAGTAAAATGTTTGGAACTTAGTGGGTTTGAAGAATGATTGTTACTTTATGCCATTGGTTCTTTAAACTTTTTTATTGACTGTTTCATAGCAGAACAATATATCTAAAAATAGTGAGCACAGTCAGAACACTTAGGTTCCTTAATTCTCAGTTCTGATGTCAGCTTACTATGCAACCTTAGGAAATTATTTAAATGCTCTGGTATCAGTGTCCTCCTGTGCAAAATGAACAAACTGAGTGCTTTTCAAGGCCCCTTTAAGAGAACATTAGGTTTACATTTTGTAAATAATTTGTAACAGAAAAATCTAATATATATTAGTCTTACTGTCATTGCACACATGGTAACCTTTAAGATCATTTTTCAGTAATTATTTCTGTTTGATGAAAGTGAGCTAATTTACATAAATATAATACAAATACCAATGTTTAAAATCTATATTTGACTAACCATCGATTCATCTCTACCTTTTCTTTGTGCAATAGCCTGATTCCATATAAGTTGATGCATGATTGGAAGGAACTATTTTTTAATGCAAAACCCATATATGAACAAGCCTCTGTTAAGACACTACCTGCTAACCCCTCAAGAGAACAACTTATAGAACTGGAGAAAAGGGACTTGCTAGATACCAATGATTATGAAGAATATAAGGTACCTACTGATATGAAATAATTAGAATGCTACATAATAAATCCTTTTTCTTTAACATTAATTTTGTGATATTCCTTATTTCATTTCTACTAATAAAAATAGGCATGTTTTGTTTGCATTTTCCCTTGTTTTAATTTGTATATTTGTGCTACTTTTTAGCTGCTTAAACTATACATAAGCTATTATCTATTGTTTCTAGTAATCTTAGGGGAGTGGTCTGAAAAAACATCAAGCATAGTAATTGTCTAAGTAGACAGATTTCAGAATTTTTAAAATGCTTTAGTTTATTTATTAGCATTTTTCTTTCTATGAGCTGTCTACTTTGGCTTCAAAAACCATTGTTAAAATGTATTTCTTTTGTAATCGATCTAAATAATAGATTTTTTTACAGGCAAAATGAAAGAGGAGGAGGTCTGGGTTTTATGAATAGCATAGATTCAAACAATCTTTTCTTCAAAGATTGAAATAAAAAGTATCAGGTGCCAACTGTGATTTTTAGAAGAACTGTTGTAAAGCCTTTGAGATTAGACAGACTAGAGCTACATTATTGAAATTGCCAGCTACTAACTGTGCAATCTTAGGTGACCAGTTCCTTAAAGGCTAATAGAATTCCATTTTTCAATTTATGGAAAGGGAATACTACTATACCTACTTCATTTAAAATAACATGAGTTAAACACAGCTGAGTGCACTTCATGTTGGATGCATATAATACATATCCATTTCTTTCCTCACCATCCTACTCTCCCCATCCCACTCCATCTCACCCTTAGAAGTAAAGGTGTAACAATCATAGCTTTTGGATAGAAGTTTTGAGTGGATCACCATCAATGGAATGAGGAGTGAGGCTTTTTGTTAGAAAAATTACAAAATGAGTCCCAGAAGTTCAGTAAGTGCAACATGAAAAAAATCTATGGAAAGATGATTTGACCTAATTATTCACTGATAGTAAATACTCAGCAAAGGTTTATGGAACAAAGAGTGAATAAAATGAATAAAGTACAATGAGCAAAGAAAAGTGCAAAATAACACTAATAAGTAAATATTACAAGAAGATAACCTTGTGGTTAAAAGATAAGGAAATAATATGAAATTATGAGAAATTAAATGTACACTATATTTTAATTAAATGAATCTATATTTGTAGCACTAAGAGAATTATTATTAAGGATTGACTAGAACCTTAAAAGATAAATGTGGATGTTTGTTTTGTATGGTTGTAAAATATACTCGACCTATTACATCCACCTAAAGTATAATGCCATATAATAAAATGCTTTGACAGTATCAAACTGTGTTAAGATATTTCTTTCCACTGTAAATTAGAAGTCATTTTATTTGACAGACTTTACTCGTTCATCGAATGTTGATTTCTAAATTACTTCTTAAACAGCTCAATCTCTATTCTTGTTGCGCGTACAAATCAGGAGACTAGTAGGCTGCAGCTTAGCAAAGATTTTTGTCTCTCTAGCTATTTTCCTTGTATGAGAAATGGTTACCACAGGAACATGCTGGTCTTGCCCACATCCTGGAGCAGATGATGCATTTCTTTTGCAGGAAATTGTAAACTTTTGTTAGGAGTTTGTGATCATCTAGCAATGCACGTTATTTTGTGTATTGACTTTGCTGTTTTTCTGGAAATGAAAATTACCTTAGGATTTATAATATGTTTTCACAAGCTCTCTTTGACACCATAATGGAAAATATGCCATATACAGGTTTTAGGACGTACCATAAACTATTATACTATCATTCTTTATTTTTAGACCTTTGGTCTCTTCAAGAACTTGTCCTAAATGTTCCTACATACAAGTAAAAAATAAATGTTTCAACTTGTAAAATATATTATCTGGCTTAAATAGTCTATCACAAGACGCAGAGGGGCAATGCATCCTGGCTTATCTAAAAGAACCAGTGGTCCACATTTGTCATTGTTAAATTTGTTTAGGAGTTTTAATGCAAATATATTACTCAGAAATTAATACATTTGCTTGAACATAATAATGTTCATTATACTGTTATCGAACATTATTGAATATCATTATTGATGTTATTATATATAATGTTCATTATATATAATGTTCAATAACATTATAATGAACATTATTGTTCAAGCAAATGTATTATTCAGAAATTAATCTTCAAAAAGTTTATATTCTTAGCATGCTTAATTGATGTCCGTACCCTCTACCTTTAAAGAACTGACAGTTCCCAGTTTTGAGTCTGTGCTTTTAAAAGCCCATGTTCTGTTAGAATAAGCTATTGTGCTTAAACTTTTTAAATATTGTACCTAGAAATTGCAATTAAAACAGATGTTTGCTTATGTACATGTCATATGTAGCTGCCAAAAATTTGACTCTTGTTTCTTAACGTTATTTCCTAAATCATCACACTCTGTTTATGTGAGAATGACTGAATGAGGGAGCTCTAGCCCAGTGGCTAGAAATAACATTTTTCTCTCCCACGAAAGAGGCAAGAACAGCATCATGGAGCAGCCAGACCTCTCTAGGCAACTACCGCAGCATAACAACATTGAGTTATTTAGTAGAGAGTGAGGCACGGCCCTTAGAGCCGAATGGACCATGGGTAGCAGGCTAAGCCAGGAGGCCTGGTTCCTCTAGTGCAGCTAGCAGCACAGCCCCACACAGCAGCCAGTGGTTCTCAATCATGCAGTGGACGCCTGCGGGTGAACCTCAAATTCCCCCTAATGCAAATTCTTTCGATGGGTCTTACTAGCGAATGAGTTGCAATTCACAGCATTTCACTTTTATATAAGCTGCTTACTAGCAATTACTAGTTGAACGAGTTTAAGAGTTACTAAAATTTAGTGTTCAAAAACTAAAATTAGCTCATGGCTATGGTTTCCTGAAGATTTAGATTTTTCTAAGAAGTCCCTGCCACAAAGCACTTAACCATTTTCAGAGCTCTACTGTGCATGCCCACAACCAAGTGATAGTTGGAATTTCTATAATTTGGAGGAAGGATATTTCATTTCCAGGACAGCATCCATGTTGTCTTAAGTTGTTCATGATTTTTAATTGCTGCTATTTTTTGCCTTTAATGGCAAATTACTGTTTAAGTTCATGATCAGGTGAGCTTGTTGTGGTTATGGGGTTAACCCTACAGTGTGTGCTATAATGTACATTTTTATTAACATTATTTTTGGTCTATGATTTTCCATCAACTAGACTTTAAGATGTGGTTGTATATGTTATGTTTTAACATGTGTATGCCTGTCACTACAGCACATGTATGGATACCTATCCCCAAATTTTTTTACAATGACATTTATTACCACTAAGTCTTTTTCCACCAAAGAATAGAAATATGGGACTAAATGGGCCGTGGAGTTCTCTGTTTTCCTGTCTTATCTGAATTGTTTGGCCCAAAGACATCCCTGGATCATTGACCCAAGAACAGAGAGATTTTAGTAGATGAATGTTAAGGGCATGTGAATCAAACACTTTTTTACATTTAAAACATATACATTGCATTGATCAGCTCAGGCTGCTATAATAATACACCATAGATTGGGTGGTTTAAACAACAGGAACTGATTTTTCATAGTTCTGGAGACTGAGAAGCCCAAGATTAAGGTGTTAGCCAGTTTGGCTCCCCAGTGAGATCTTTCTTCCTGGCTCACAGAAGACTGCCTTCCTGCTGTGTTCTTACAGGGCAGTGAGAGAGGGAGTGAGCTCTTGTCTCTTTTCTTCTTATAAGGAAACTAATCTCATCATGGGAGCCCCTCCCTCATGACCTCTTGTAAACCTAATTGCATTCCACAGGCCTAGCCTCCAAGTACCATCACATTGGAGGTTAGGGCTTCAACATATGGATTTGGGGGAGACACAAACATTCAGCCCATAATACATGCATTATTCAGGATACTTACAAAGTGTCACAATATGAAAACTTACTAATAAAGTATAGGAACTTTTAATTTCACATGAACTTGCTTGTTTTATGGCCTCTTCTGTTTCTTGCCAAGAAGTCTTAAATTTTCTTGTCTTTTGACTATGATGATGCTTCTATTAATAAACCTGAGCATTAATTCTATTTTAATTAGTCATTTTAATATAAATATATATAATTGCATTGTGTAGTACTGGAGGGCCCTGAAAAATATGATGGTTTCATCTTTTATTTTCAGATATGGAGGAATACAGCTGATCTCTAAGTGGACAGAGTAAGCACTTGCTCATATGATGGAGGCTGAGATATTCTCTAAGGCTATTCTATTGTAAAAATTCTGCCTGTCATTGCACTCAATGCCTCATAATATCATTCCTTTGAATTAAGACACCAGCACTTCTTAAAATACAAACATTTCTCAAGATAGGCAATAAGAATCATGATCAGCCTCCAAAATAGAAAGGAGCTGGGAACGAAGTTTGATGTTGAAAGGAATATTCTAGTTTAGTTTTTGAGAATGTGCCATTTCATACCTACAGTTGCTTTTCTCCATTTGTTTACAGTTTTACCTCTAACTCCCCAGATTCCTTCACTAATGGTAAGGCTATCTAAATGGCTTTTTTAGACTAAGCCTCATTGTATCTTGGTTGGGTAGGATACTTTTGTTTTTGTTTTTTTTTTTTCTTTTCTTTTTTTTTTTTTTGAGACGGAGTCTCACTCTGTCGCCCAGGCTGAAGTGCAGTGGCGCAATCTTGGCTCGCTGCAAGCTCTGCCTCCCGGGTTCATGCCATCCTGCCTCAGCCTTCCCAGTAGCTTGGACTACAGGCACCCGCCACCACGCCCAGCTAATTTTTTGTATTTTTAGTAGAGATAGGGTTTCACCATGTTAGCCAGGCTTCTTCTTTGTAGTAATCAAACACACTGATTCTAACTTACAGAGCAGAGCATCAATGTATTGGTTTTCAAAGAGGGCTCTAGTTGCCCTAGGTCTATGGTTGCCAAGAAACAAGGCTATTTTCTAATGGTTGTAGGCCAAGGATTTCACAGGGCTTGATAGAGTTCTGGGACTTGTGTCTATGGAATAGGAGAAATAGAAGATGAACTTGGGTCATGCGAAGGGTATTTGGCTTCAAATTATTAACACTGGAGACAAGGTAAGTTCATTTGAAGACCATGGTAGAAATAGTTGAATTAAGGTATCAAGTTCAAGACATTAGACCAGAATTGAGAAATGGTTTCCAAAAAGTTGGCAGCGAGATAGAAGTGGAATGGGATGTGAGAAGGACAAAGCCAAAGAGAGGAGTCCTGGATGACTGGCGTGAATAAGATCAGAGTGATTGTCCACCACTCATTTTTATTTGTTCTTGATCACATAGAGAGAAGCCAGCCCTCTTCCAAGCTCCCTCCTCTGTGGAACCAGGGAAACAGAAGGTGGTCAGGGCTTTTCTGGGCTTTCTTCAGAGTTTTGGGTTTGTTCTCTACCTGCTTTGGCAACTACAAGAGCCAGCTTCTATGCATCAAGCCCACTTTCTCTTCAATCAATTCCTTGGAATTACCAGCTAGGATTTTAGAGTTGGCTGTAAAATTTTAAGTTTTAAAACTATAGGCTGGATGCGGGAGCTCACACCTGTAATCCCAGCACTTTGGGAGGCCAAGGCAGGCAGATCACTTGAGATCAGGAGTTCAAGACCAGGCTGGCCAACATGGTGAAACCGTGTGTCTCCTAAAAATACAAAAATTAGCTGGGCATTTTGGCGGGCACCTGTAATTCCAGCTATTTGGGAGGCTAAGGCACAAGAATCCCTTGAACCCGGGAGTCGGAGGTTGCAGTGAGCCAAGATTGTGCCACTGCACTCCCGCCTAGGTGACAGAGCAAGACTCTGTCTCAAAAGAAAAAAAAAATATTTTAAAGCAATGTCTTAACAGATAGGAAAGACACAATGGGATTTGTAATCTTGAAAACTTGAATGGATCTAAGAAAGTGTTTAATTTTTAATTTGGCTCAGATGTGTAGGACTGAGAATCATAAACTCTCCCACCTAAAAGACCCCCAATGCCACCACTCCTGTCCATTGTCAGGAATTGTCAGCCATATTTGGTACAGCGGGCCTATAGTAGTCTTTGACACATTGGTCAGTGTCACCTCTAAGCTTTTTGGGGGTGGCTTATACCTCTTTGAGGTATCAATCTTAGCAGTGAAATAAAGAGGGTGGTAATAGTCATTATAGAAGAGGTTATTCCATGTGAAAAAATACTGTGTGAATTTTGCAGTTACCAGATAGGCAGAACAAGTCATAATGCTTATGTATTTTGTGACACCAGAGAAATTCCAACCAAATCTCTTTCTTACTATCCCTGGCTAGGTAATAGCAGTAGACAGGTGAATTCAGATGTAGATGCTTCTGGAAAAGTTCCTTTAAATAGTAAGACCATGGAAATTACTATGAAAGTGATCCTGAGGCAGGCTACAACTCCCTGATGAATAGAGCATAGTTTAAGCAGTTGGGAAATGACATTTACTGTTTTGATAAGGATAGCCACCACCACCACTAGAATTGTTTGGTGGCCCCAGAACAGGGAGAAATCTGATATGAAGTCTAGGGTGATTCAGTCTCAAGGGCACTTGAGGAACAATGCAGTGACCTTAGAGTCTTATTTTTTGTTTGTTTGTTTGGCCCAGGCAATTGTGCTTTGAAAAGCACTGGGCTGGTGTAATTCTCAGTGTGCCACATTCAATGCCTTGGAAGGGCCATGGTGGCTTTCCAGGGATAGAGAATGGAACAGGGAGTAGGAACCTATCATTTTGGGGTGACTGAACTACTTTTCCACTGATCTCCTGAGTCACTTCGAGCACAGCTGGAAATCAGAGTGCTAAGCAGAAGCCCCTACCCATTGTTTGCATCTGGTCACTGAATTTCAGCAGCAGTGAAATGTAAGTTTTTAAGAGAGAGGATCTCCCATAATGGCTTAGTGTCAGTTACCTATGGTAATCAGACCTGCAGTCAGCCCAGTGATTCTGGCTGCTTGATATATGATTAATTTGTAGCTCAGCATTTCTGAAAAATAAACCTGTCACTGCTGAGCTTTCTGAGCTTCTGTATATGTGACAAGCTGGAGTGATTGGATTGCATCATGAGGTGCCAGGCTCTCTCCAGTGTGGGCCTACAGACCTTGACAGTGACCACTGTCACACACTGAGTAACTGACTGTGGCCAATGTAAATTTCCCTCCAAAACCAAGCATAAGGTAGATGCAGTCTACTGCCCTGGGTCTTCTTTTGCAATAGGCTAAAATTAAACATGCCTGTTTTCGTACCATTAGATTAGGGCAGACTGAGGAAGGCTACTCCTGGAACAGAAGTGATCAGATTACTGAGTGAAAGGCATTATTGAATCAGGTCAAATTCATTAGATTTCCTAATGATCCAGAATTAACCATGGTATGGATCCATAGGCAAGGCATTGACCACCCACAGTCTGCTTCTAGCCAGAACACTGTTCAGCTCTGCATAGGGCTCCACATGGCAGATGAAGTTGAGCTAACCTCTGCCTTTCCCTTGATAGTGCAGACTCTGCATTTCCTGGCAATAGATATGACCTTCTCTCTAGAGGTGCACCCACCCTGCCAATGTCAGTGAAAGATAGACACCCCTGCCCACTGGCTCCTCTGGAATCTGAAGGCCAGAGCGTCTGGTAGAAAGATGTGTCCAGGTAGCTAACCATATGCTGACCTGACTGGAGGTCAAGTGACCTAACAAGGCTTCCAGGCTCACACAACGGAGTCAATTCATCTTCCAAAGTTGTTCTAAGTCCTTCTTGAAACTGGGCCCCAACACAGAGCCCATTTCCTGACAGCTCCTGGATAAAAAGACAGAATTCAGCTGCACTTCAGCTAATCATCCTCTCTTCTCTCTGCCTTTTTATCTAAGGTAGTATGTGGCAGCATCAATCTTTTCCACTGTCACGTGGCTATCAAACAGGTCCCATACAGTGTTCAAGAAACCCTGTGGGGATGCCAGATTACACAGCTGAACTCCCCTTAGGGAAGATAAATAACCATACTTTCTGCCTCTTCTGAGGAACCTGGGAAGTTATTATAAATGTTTAAGTCTGAATAAAATTCAGGCAGTTCTTCCAGATTTCCTCAGGGTTTGGGGGTAGCTGGAGGACAGAAAACCCTGAAAGAGATGACAACAGAGGCTCTAAAAGTGAAAGTGTTACCTTATTACTTTCCCATGGAGTATGGCTTCATTCTGAGTGCCATACTCCCCAGGCACAGTAACTGAAATATAGCCACTAGACTTTTCATTCTACCCTAGCAATAGGTATACTTCTGTAGTATTTTATTCCCTCTGGTAGGAGACCAGGACAGACCCAGCCGGAAGGTCAGCCAGGAGATACAGTGCCAGGGGTTTAATTCTTAGAATTGGAACCAAGACAGTCAAGATAATTTCCCTGATGTGGCCAGAAACAGGAAGAGACAGAGGTGGGATCAAGCCAAGTCCTTTGAGCATGCCAGTGATGGAAACTGAGATTGGGTGAGAACCAGACTAGAAAATGAACACAAAGCTGGCAGGTTGCAAGCTAGGCAGAACTGGAACAGAACAGGACACACATTAAAGGCTTGGAAGCAAAGTGAGGAGGCTCTAGGCAATTGCCACAAATAGAGCTAGAACATCTGCAGCTTGTTTTTCTCATCTGCCAGTCATGTGGAACACAGTTGGCTCATACTAGCCTAGGAGACCCAAAGCAAATACCTAGTTAGGAATACGAAATTAACCAGGTCACAAAGAGCTTCTGCCATAGAGCAGATTGTACCTACCCATTGACATGGGCTGCTCTTTCCCACTCCAGGACCCTGGACTCAGCCCAGGTGCTTGGATTTTTAGGACCTGCCAGCTCCTGACTGTTTTAAACCTGACTTCTTTCCTGTCTAGTTTTCTGGCATCTTGCAGGCTACTTATTTGAATTTCTGACCAGTTCTAATCTATTGCTACCTACGTTCAAGTGTGACAGATCTCTTCCCAAATACGGATTCACTTGGAAAAACTATTTGCAACCATGGGATTTGTGGTAATGTGAATATAGTCAATGTTCTCAAGGGATTTATTTTTCCCTAAATGATGTTACCCATTTGCTTTAGGTGATTTGGGGATATTTCTATTAAAAAAATTAAGACTTGTCCTCCATCTTTTCTCTGAGATAAAACATCAGAAAATTGAAATACTTTAATTTGTTTTTGTACCTAAAAATGGCATTGCAACACCTCTCTCCTCCCTGTTGAGTCTCTGGCATAGTTTGTTGAAAAGACCCAAATTAATAAATTGTTTTTCATATATTACATCTTAAATGAAATGCGTTTTGCTGACAAAAAAAGAGATGCCTTAATTTAACAGAGATGCACACTTTAAGTCATACTACAGGTTGTTACTTTGGGAGATGCTTACTATATTAGCTAATTCCATCTGTGGTATGTGGATTTTTGCTAGCTTCTGTCTATGAGGATTATACTTTCTGATCTTGTACCTAGTTTTGGGTTATGCCTATCTTATCTGGAGGCCTAAGTCATCTTTGTACTTAGTTAAAATCACTAAAATTGAATTTCAATTTAGTCACTCACTTATTCTCTTCACATATATTGAGCCTATAGTACTGATTGATTCATTGATTCAATAAATAGATATCTATTGAGTGCCTACTTCTACCAGCACTGTTCTAGGTCTTGAAGATATAAAGTTAAATAAGACAGAGATCCTTCCCTCCCAGTGTTCATAGTTTAGTAGGGATGAGAGAAAAACCATTCCAGAGAATGATGCTGTGTAGATAAGAGTAGGAGGTTATGGGACACATGGGAAGGGATGAAATTCAGTTGATTTGTGAAGTATGAGTAGGCGTCAGTTGATTTAAAGGTATTAGCGCAAAACGGACCTAACCCTATGAGCTGTGAGCTTAGATTCTTCTATCTTTGTATTTTTTCCATGGCTTCATTAAATTTCAAGCCCGTAGACCAAACTAAGCTTATGAAGTGTGTTTGGGTGTCCTTAACTAAGAGTCACTTCCAGCATCCAGACTTTTTCAATAATCTCTGAAGATATCAATCTTGGTTATTTCTAACAATCTTCCAACGGAAACATGTAGACTGTGCAACAACTCAAAATACTATAAATGGGCAATCGGCTTGTCCCTGGTTAAGACATCATTTTCTGCCCAATGGTTTGGGCTTGAGTTAATAAATTACCTAACCTCTCACTCACTAATACTTTTTTTTTTTTGGATACAATTTAACTATTAATTTGTCTATTTTCCAATAAGCCTAAAGTTTTATTGCATTTTGAATAATAATAATGTACCTGTTGATAAGAGTTTTTAGAGATTCACATTTTAAAAAAATTTAAGAACAGCAATTGTACAAAATACAGTTTTCCAAAGTACTAGAAAACAGGTAACCAATAACTAAAATCTAATAATCCAAATAAAATCTAGCATATGAGTGAGCTGGTCTTTAAATTAATTATAACCAATTATGAGAAATTATACTGAGAACTATATTACTTTAAAAATATACTTTGACTTTCTAACTCTCTGAGTTGAGTCACTGTTAGCATAAAATTAAGAATTACGGCCGGGCACGGTGGCTCAAGTCTGTAATCCCAGCATTTTGGGAGGCCGAGGCAGGCGGATCACAATGTCAGGAGATCCAGACCATCCTGACTAACATGGTGAAACCCCGTCTCTACCAAAAATACAAAAAAAAAAAAAAAAAAAAAAAAAAAATAGCTGGCTATGGTGGTGGGCACCTGTAGTCCCAGCTACTTGGAAGGTTGAGGCAGGAGAATGGCATGAACCCGGGAGACGGAGCTTGCAGTGAATCGAGATCGTGCCACTGCACTCCAGCCTGGGTGACAGAGCGAGACTCTGTATCAAAAAAAAAAAAAAAAAAAAAAAAAAAAAAGAATTACTCTCCCTATTTGAAGATATCTAGAAAAATAAACCGAAGATGGTAATTATAGACATGAGATTAGAACTGAGGGTTCCTGGTATCTTGTCCAGTGAAATATCCTTTACTATTTGTTGTCCAAAAAGAGATTGAATCCAGATTGTGAAATTAATTTAGGCCACAACCAGTATTTGTTTTTAAAAAGGACAAAGTAAATATAATAAAATGCAATGCAATACAACAGGAAATAAAGCCTATCACAAGTAGTGATGATAAGCATTTCATAAATTTTTTTTGTGCATTTTATATCTACCTGTACAGAAATGCTGGGTCACAATGTAGAATGCATTTTTTTTTTTTTTTTTTTACAGGGAGACCTAGTCAAAAATGTTTGAAAGCCACTGTCTTAGAAGATGTAGTCCAAGTGGTAATTGTGCTCCAAGAGAAGTCAGGGAGTTATAGGAGTGCTTTACAGGGATTCAGACCAATAAAAATGGACATGTCTGGTGGCAAAGACTTCCTGGACGTCTTGAATAGCTAAAGAAATGTCCATCATGATGAACATAAATTCAAATTTCTCTGAAATTTGAGGATTGGTAATGGCTACAACGACTTCTGAGGCTGCTAGTACAAGTCTTAACTATATTTTAAGTATTATAGAGTGTTGTGCCAAGGGAAAGTGGTGTGCCAAGGGAAGAGCCAGCCAAGCCACACCTGCAGAGTGGTAGGCCAAGGGAAAGCTAGCCGTAGATCAAGGCAGCTTGAATGTCTTGCCATGGTAGAGTTACAGTACATTGGCTGCCCTCTAAAAGGGGCATAGCCTCATTTTGTGGAGTCACTGCATACGGAATGTCTTGAAGTCAGTCTGTTAGAAGCTTCTGCCCTAAGTCCTTTGGCCACTGCAGCAAGATAATTTGTTGTTGGGTCTTATCAAATATAGGTTAAAAAAAGATTGCATTTCAGGAAACCAAGGAAACTAGGAGGTATCAAAAACAGTGTAAGTGTTGTATCCTCCTAGAAGATCCTTTCTGTCTCTTAGAGGAAAAGGCACTTACCTTGTCTTTCTAAATGTATCAGTAATTTAATTCTGAAGTATTTAGAACACACTAAATTGGGGACATCTGGGACATGTCAGGCCATGCAGATGTTGGGAAGTTCTAGTGATCCATGAAGACAAACACTGGATTATATGTACCTTCAGACTAGTACTACTCGTCTACAAAAGCCACCTTTGAATGTCTCTACTAAAGTATTATTCTTGTAACTCTATTATTTGTTTGTTGAATTTTGTGCTAGGTGCTCTGAGATTTTATGCATTAACGAATATGTCCAAAGGCCCAGATTCTGTTTATTCAAATGGATCTAAGTAAGTCAGCTCTCCCCACTTTTTGAAAGGGTGAATGAGGAAGCTCCATTCCCAACTTGGATGTTTAGAAGTGGCAAGAATGAGAATGAGATACATGTGGTTTTTACAGGGGTAATCAGCAGCATCATTCAATCACTTGGGCAATGATACAATCAAGAAGGGAACCCAGTGGACACATGGGAGCTGAAGCTTGCCCTTGAAGTGTGCAACTCAGCCAACATTCAAGCATGTTTGTTTCCAAGTAGACTCTGTATGTAAATGCTCATGATTCTATTAGCCATGATTCATAACAAGGAGACCAAGGATACTGACACATTAGGCCACAAAAAAATAAAAAGATACGAGAGACTGGAAGTAACCAGAATCAGAACCCCAGGTCACCATTAGGCTCCTACATTAGGGTATAGGGAGGCATGTGAGTGCTTTGGATCCAGACTAGATAGCAGAGTGGTAGGCCCATGTGATCTGTAAAGATGGGATCTGTAAAAATGGTAGATACTATGGGTCAAGGAATTCAGAATTCAGGTTCTGGAAAGGTCAGTGTAGGTCAATTAATAAAAACAGTGCTAGTGGACTGAAGGCTGTGGCTCACGCCTGTAATCCCAGCACTTTGGGAGGCTGAGGTGGGTGGATCATTTGAGTTCAGGACGAACTCCTGACACCGACACGGTGAAACCTCGTCTCTACTAAAAATACAAAAATTAGCTATGTGGTGGTGCATGCCTGCAATCCCTGCTATTTGGGAGGCTGAGGCAGGATAATTGCTTGAACTTGGGAGGTGGAGGCTGCAGTGAGCCAAGATCGCACTACTGCACTCTGGCCTAGGTGACAATGAGACTCCGTCTCAAAACAAACAAACAAAAACCAGTGCTGGTGAACAGGTTGTGACTTTTTACCATAGGCAGAGTCTATTTACTCTCTGTTGTAATTTTATGATCTCTGTGTAGGTAGACTAAATTTCACAGGGAGAGTCAGACCTCCTAGGGGTTGATGGATCCTGAATCTTATACTTACACCTTCTCAAAAATGCATACTGATAGTATTTATGCAGGTGCAATTAAAATATTTTTATTAAAATCAAGACATCTTAATAATTATTTCCTACATGTTCATGACAGTTTACATAAATCAGGGACTAGGACATCTACACAGAAAAAGTATCTCGTTAAAGCAATTGTTTATACCATGTGATACTTACCTGGTTTTACCCACTCTGGACGTCAAAGTGTGGGCTTCATAGTCAGATGTCTATTTACAACAATACCTGAAAGAGTAAATAATATATGTTTTATTATATAAATAATTTAATTATATCTACATAGATAACAAATATATAAAATAGAGATCTGATAAAAATTTTTGATTCCTCATCACTAGTGAACTAGTAAATCTCTTTAGCTCATTGTCGTTAAACTAATAACCATCTTTTTAATCTGAATTTCTTCTTTCTCCAGTTCTTCTTATCTCTTTTCACTCATAATGTTCCAATTTCCTCCCCTTTGAGATGCTTATCTTGACTCAGCCTTTATTTTTGGTCTTTGCTAGGAACTTCATAGGCTTTATTTTGACAGTGATTCTGCTCAATGTGTTCCACCAAATCCTTTATCTGCTAATCTCCACAGGTCAGCCTAAGCATTCTGTTCTCTTCACAGTGACATCCTATTCCATTGTGTTTGGCCACATTCTACAGCTAGCTTAGTGATGGAAGAGGGCTATTCGGATTCTTTGTGAGGAAGCAGGCCTTTCATATTGGAGTGCGGCTGGATGTGGCGCTCTTATGTGCCTCCAGCAGCTGCCTGAGAACTCCTAAACTGTTTATAGTCAGAGGGCACATAGGCTTCTCACACAAGCATTATTTCATTTAATCTTCACAACAGTCTGGTGATACACATATTGTTACTACGCTGCAAAGATGACGGAATTAATGAGAGTGCAAAGCAAGCAAGTAGCAGAAGCGTTATACAATAGAAACTCAAGTCATCTGATTTAAGCCTAAGACTGCTTCCTTTCAAAGGGTTAAGTGACTGAACAGCTCAAAATCATTACAATATTGGCAACTTTTCACTTCAACTTGGCCTTGGAATTATCACCTTTTTTACTGTAAAATTACATAATTTCTATAGCTTCTGTTTTCTTATTTGGTTAGTTTCTAATTGGCCACATTACATAAAATAATCGTCATTTGTCTAATTTGAAGTATAAATAATTCCAACGAATGAAAGCAGAAGCAAGAAATCAATTATAGTGCAATCAATAATTTTGCAGATCCAATTAGTATCTGGCTAATTTTGAGCAATGCAGATTATTTTTATGTGCAGAGCTCCTAGAAAGACCAAAGGCAGTAAACTAAAACAAAATAATTTTTATAAATACAGAGTAGTATGTATAGAATTGGCAGCCAAATAGGATTATATTTATATACTAAATGTACTAAAATTTGTGTATAACTACATTACACCAATTTTAAAGAAAAACTACGAGTACTTTAGGGTTTTAAAAATTTGTTTCAAAAAGTGTTTTCTTATCTGCAATGTTCTCATATCAGAAATTCTGGTGCCAAATCAGACAAGCCATTCATAACATTTACAAATTTGACAACTTTTATTCTGAGTAAGTGTGCTTTGTCAGATAATGGGTATGAAAAGAATACTGATGAAAGGAAAGCAAGAACATAGGGATATGCTTATTTCTATATGACATAGCAGAATTATAGAAATATTGTCAAAAGTGGCCTAAACAAACTTTTCTTACTTCAAGTTATTTAAATAAATAACTCCACTTGTAGACTTAATCTGTTACTAAGGGCCACTTTGTCATATTAATTAAGAGTTAAGGATTAAAAATATAATATGGGCATTTATTTATAAGCCAAAAATGTGACTTGCTCATTACTTAATGATAGTGTAGTAATATTTATCAACCATACATGATCTATTTGACTAATATGAAAAAAGTCATTCAATTAGTGGTCAAATTTGGCCAATCATTTTTAAACTAGAGATTTTCAGAGAGGTCCCCTCCAGAAAATGATTAGAAAACTTGAGCTAAATCATACACAAGACAAAGCCACATACCTTCCTCAAAAAAAAAAAAAAAAAAAAAAAACTGACTTAAGGCAATCCAGACTAGCAGAAGTTGGCTGGTGTTTCTTAAAAAAATATAATGAAATATAACGTACCCTGTCTTTTGTTTTGGTTCCCTCTTTGGATTTCACAAGCACCTATGTTGATGAGGCAGCTCCTTTATCTCCCCAAATGGACATTGCTTATGTTTCTCTATCCCTGATCTTTGGACTGAAAAGACTTACATTTAGATGATTAAGGGCAGTGATATAATAGAAGTGCTAATAGAACTGATCATCTGAGATACAATTTTGAGGAGACTTACATGATTAAAAAAATACTAATATATCTTGGAATTTCTAATTTTCAATATTCCACTATGATTTGACATCTCTCCACTGCTGAAACAATATTTGGGGTTTTTTGAAGTTTGAGAGTTTAATATATAGGTTATAAGTACTAATTCCAAATAATCTTAAGATATAAATTACATGTATTTCTATTCTCTCTTTGATAGAGTGCAAATGAAATAATATCTAGATAATGAAATGATCACATAATCATGTTACTAAATATATTTTATGTGCACTGAAGATAATTTTTAAAGATCCTCAAGTGACTACAGAAAAATACCATTTTACCTATATGTATATGTAAATAAAAAATCTTAATTCTTCTCTGACTTGTATGTCTTAATTATTTTTATTGTTATGACAGAACTATTGCAGCAATTTTTGATACTTTTGAAAATACAATAAATCAGTATACTAATTTACCCTCTTAACAGTAGTGAATGAGAAGTATGACTCAATCTTTTGGTTTTAGGCAAAATATGATACATAATAACTTTATCTGGATATCTTTTATTACTATGAATTTGAACATTTCTTTACAAACTCATTGGCCATTTTGTTCTACTGTCAAAATTGCCCATTTATATCCTTTCTACCATTTTTCTTTTATTTTTCTTTTTCTGAATATCTATTTTATGTACTAAAATTCTTAACCTGTTGTCAAATATATATGTATAGACACATACATATATTGCAGATATTTTGCTTTTGTTTTTTGTTTTTGAAGTGTGTGAGTTACGTGTGTTTGTGTGTGTGTGCTTGAGAATGTGCAGAAGATTTTATTTTTGTAGTGTATAATCAAACTACCAACTTTTTCCTTTGTGGTTTTCAGCTTTGGTGTTGTGCTTGGAGAAACAATCGTGGAGCATATCAGTGTTCACCCAAATTTTGATGCTATTAGAGTTCTTGGTTACGTCGTTCATTCTTCTGGTGTCAATTTATTTTTATGAAAGTATAAGGATATCTAACATTATTTTTTCCAAATGTATAAATAGTTATTCAAATACCAGTTGTAAAATAATCTTTCTCTGCTAATGTGAAGTATAAACCTTATTACATACTAAACTTTTACATATAATTAGATCTGTTTCTGGAATCTACATTTTTGTACACTGAATATTCTGAATTTTTGTAACTCATTCTTTTCATTACCATATTTTTTAAAAGCGCTTTCATAACTTATAAGGCAACACTCCCATTACTTTCCTTTTTAAGTATTTTTAATGGATTTTTTTTTTTTTGCCCATTATATATCTTCTTGCACTTTAACTTTTGTTTTGAGATGGAGTCTAGCTCTGTCACCCAGGCTGGAGTGCAGTGGCGCAAATTTTTGTATTTTTTGTAGAGACGGGGTTTCACCGTGTTGTTCAGGCTGGTTTCAAACTCTTGACCTCATGATCTGCCCACCTCAGCCTCCCAAAGTGCTGGGATTACAGGCGTAAGCCACCACGCCCGGCCCATTTTAACTTTCAAACCATTTTTCATATCAACTTTTGAGCGATGACTAGGGGGAAATAACACCAGCACTTTTGTTGTCACTAAACATTAAGTTAGATTAATTTGGGGGAGAATTAAGTGGTTTATAATTTTGAACCTTTTTATCTCACCCTCTGTTCAAGTCATTTTTCTTAATAGTCAAATTTTGAAGCTTTCTATATATAGACTCTATAAATTTTTTGTTAATTCCATTGATTTTGTCAGCTTTTGCAAGCAAAAAAAAAATTGCAAGCTTGCAAGCAAAAAATTTTCAGGCAAAAACAAAAGGACCCTTGTTGAATAAGCAGGAAAAGAAAATACTCAAAATATGGTGGGTGGGTCAAAGAATCCGTAGGTGGACTCAAGAGTAGGCTCAAGGTTAAACTTCCAAAGAAAATGACTGGAACCATCATAGCAAAGTCTGACAAGAAAACTATCACTGCCACCACCACCCCAGAGCAGCAGTTCAGGTTATAGCTGCCACCTCTGCACAAGGAACTCTGCTCTTCAGCAGCCACCATTACTCCTAGAGACAGTGCTGCTTCTTTCTTTTTCTTATTTTGTTGCACTAGCTAGAACTTCCCAAATAATGTGACTAATAGTACTCATGATGAGCAACTTTTTCTTCTTCTTGCCTTTAATGGAAAAATGTGTAGTTTATTTTGGTTTACCATTGGTCCAGAAAGTGTTAGGAAAGGTATCTTCAATTCATAACTTACTAAGATATGGTTTTATTTTGTTTATTTTTCTTGTATTTTTAAAATCAGAAATGAATTTTGAGTTGTATCAGTTCTTTCTTTGTCAGAATGATCATATGCTTTTATTTTTTTATTTTAACCTATTAATGAATATAGTACATAGGCTTTCTAGTATTTAACCTTCCTTGGATTCATGAAATAATTCTTATTCAGTCATGGTGGGATAAAGTCAACATCATATACTGGATATGAGTACATGTTCTGGGATCTGACTGCCTGGGTTCCAATCTAGGTTTTGCCATTACTCTTTATTGTGACCATGGAAAAATAACTTAGTTTTTGCAATACTCAGATTTTTCTTCCATAAATCGGGAAGATAATAATACTACTACATGTGTAAGAGTTGTGTGAGAATCGTTTGACATAATGCATGAAACAACAGTATATGCTACGTAGTATGCAGTCAATGTCAATTAGTATCTTTATTGTCTGTTAATATTATGTTGACTTTAATGTTGATGCATGATTTGTGCCAAATATTTCCAAGGGAGATTGGCTTGTAGTTTTCTTTTGGGATGTTGTTTTTGTCAATTATCTTTGATACATTTTCTGTATAAGGGTTATATTAGTCTTGCCAAATAAACAGGAAAGCTTTCTATCTTCTTCTGTACTCTAGAAGACTTTTAAACATTTAAATTTCTGTTCAGTTAAAGAAAGAAAATTTTTCTGTAAACCATTAGTGTCTTCAATTTTCATAAGTATAGTTCTATGACATCTTTTTCATTTATATCATGGTTTTTATTTTTTCAAAGATTTTATTTAATTTTAATCATTTGCACTTTCTTAGAATATCATTTATTACCATACAGTTATAAATCCAAATTTACTATAGTATAGTTGTACCTAACATCTTCTTTTTCTTCCCGCTTCCTACTTTTATTAAAATTATACCATGCAAAATACTTCTGTAACATTTGTTACAGATTGTTACAGAAGTATATTGCATGATGCTAGCTTTGGGGTATGACTGAACCTGTCACCCAGCTAATGAGCATAGTTCCCAGTAGGTAGTTTTTTAGCCCTTGCCACTCTCCGCGTCTCCTCCCTCTAGTAGTCCCCAATATTCACTGTTCTCATCGTTATGTCCATGTGTACTCAGTGTTTAGCTCCCACTTATAAGTGAGAACATGCAGTATTGATTTTCTGCTTCTGCATTAGTTTGCTTAAGATAATGGCCTCCAGCTGCACCCATATTGCTGCAAAGGACATGACATCATTCTTTTTTATGACTGTGCACTATTCCATGGTGTACATATACCATATTTTCTTTATCCATTCCACTCTTCATGGGTACTTCGGTTAATTCAATGTTTTTGCTATTGTGAATAGTGCTATGATGAACAGAGGGTACATGTGTCTGCTGTTACCTTTTTTCCTATTATGTTACAACATTGATACTTGCTATTCTTCACTTTTGTGTCAAAGTAGTAGAAATTTCATTGTCATTATTAATAAGGATAAGTTTTAGAATTTTATCAATAAAGAATATCTGGATAGTTTTACTCTGTAATTTATTAATTTCCATTCTTATTTTTATAAGTTTCTTCTTTCTAGTTTGATTATTTTAAAATTACTTTTATTCCTGATTTTAATGTCTACTTTGTTTATTTTCCTTCTTTTTAATTTTTTTATTGATACATAATAAACACATGGCATTGATGCATTTATAAAATATGTAATAATCAAATCAGGGTAATTGAGATATCTGTCATATTAAACATTTATCTTTTCTTTATGCTAGGAACATTTGAATGGTTCTCTACTGGCTATTTTGAAATATTCAATAGAATATTATTTACTCTAGTCACTCTACTGATTTATTGAACACCACACCTCAATCAAGGCATTTTAGGCTAAGGGGTATTTTCCTGTGTGTACAGTTTGATCCCACTCCATATTTTTAATAAATCTGTTGTTTTAATGTTCCTTTTAGACTTTATAGTCTCAATTTCCTCTTTCATACAAGAATCATTTTTAAATAATGCTTTTCATTTTAAATACTTATTTTTTTCTGTGTTTCTGAAATCAACTTCTAATTATATTACATGGAAGTCAGAGAATGTGATCTGTACAGTGTTTTTTCTCTCCATCTAATCATTTGATCATTTCATCAAGAGACCTGTATAAAGTGGGAGTTAAACACGGTAGACTTAAGAGATATTGAGCATGAAAATTCTCTTTTATCTTTATTACTTTAAAATAGTATAAAATAAAGTTAATACTTGCATAAGATAGCAGAGAAATGATTACTGTCTTTTATCTGCTTACTGGTGATAACATCAATTTAAATGTCTTAATGTTCAACCTAGATTACAAAATGTCTCAATTTATATGCTCACTTTCATAAGCTTTTTTATTTTTTGTTTTTTTGCTTTTATGTAGGAAGCATTATTCTGCCCTCTACTATGAAACTATTTTTAATGTTATTACTCATTTTTATAATATAATTAAAGTATTGATTGGCTTTTGTTGGCTATGATTTGGATTTACTTTTAACTTTTAAATATTTCATATACCTAACTTCCATTTTTCAGAATATTTCTGTTTATTTGATTGTTATTTTTACAGAACATGGTTGGAGAGTGGGCCTTACCAGAAGAAATGGTTGACAATTTACCACCCTCCAACAATTGCATACTGGGTCATATTCTTCACAGGCTACTTGAAAAATCTCTTCCTCCTCGAGCAGAATCAACAACACCTGAATTACCTTCATTTGCTGTTAAAGGATGCTTACTGGGGAAAACATTAAGTGGAAAAACTACCATTTTAAGGTCTCTACAAAAAGGTAGAATTTCTTCTCCTGCTCTGCCTGCCATTAGGTCCTATTTACACTGACTGTAGCTGCAAATGTCTATGTCTATTTAAAAAAACCATACAAGAAGCATTGCTGATATGTTGAGAAATCTCTATCATCAAAAATTTTATAATTTTCCAGGCTATGATTATTCAGCCATAAAAATGAGTGAAATATTGATGCATGCTACAACATGGATGATCCTTGACCACATTATGCTAAGTGAAAAAAGTCAAACACAAAAGGTCACATAATGTATGAGCCCACTTGTATGAAATATCCAAAATAGGCAAATCCATAGAGAAAGAAGTGAATTATTGGACGTGAGAGGCAGGGGTAGGGGAATGAGAGTGACAGCTCAATTGATTTGGGATTTCCTTTCAGGGTGATTAAAAATTTCAGGATCAAAATAATGGTGATGGTTGCACACATTGTGAATATCTAAGTGCTACTGAAATGTATCCTTTAAATGATGGAAGTGCTTAACTTTATGTTATTTGAATTTTATCACAATTTTTATCTATTTTATTTTTATTTATTTATTTTGATACGGATTTATTTTTTCGTGCCACCACACCCGGCTAATTTTTGTATTTTTAGTAGAGACGGGGTTTCACCATGTTGGCCAGGATGGTCTCAATCTCCTGATCTCATGATCTACCCACCTTGGCCCCGCAAAATGCTGGGATTACAAGCATGAGCCACTGCACCAGACCTTATCACATTTTTTAAAAAGAAACTTGATCCACCTGGGTGCGGTGGCCCATGCTTGTAATCCCTGCACTTTGGGAGGCCGAGATGGGTGGATCATCTGAGGTCAAGAGTTTGAGACCAACCTGTCCAACATGGTGAAACCCCATCTCTACTAAAAATACAAAATTTAGCCGGGTGTGGTGGCGTGCACCTGTAATCCCAGCTACTCAGGAGGCTGAGGCAGTAGAATTGATTGAACCCGGGAGACGGAGATTGCAGTGAGCCGAGATAACGCCATTGCACTCCAGCCTGGGCCACAGAGCGAGACTCTGTCTCAAACAAAACAAAACAAATCAAACAAAAAATAAGCTTGATCCAAAAGACAGTTCTAGTGGGCCTGAAAGACAGTGTTATAGGGCAAAACCAGCACATAAAGACAATTTCCATTTCCCAAATGAAAAACTATTTATAAGATTATATTTTGTACTTTAGACTTTCCTATGCGGATACTTTCTATTGACACTCTTGTCCAAGAAGCTATCCAAGCATTTCATGACAATGAAAAAGTCAGTGAGATTCTACCAATTCAGAAAAAAGATGAAGAAGATGCTCTACCAGTTCTGCAAGAGGAGATTAAAGAAAGCCAGGCAAGTGTGAGTCTAGTTTTCTCTTCTGCACCTAGCACATTAGAGATTTGGAGCTGGATGGAATTTAAAAGATCTTCTAGACCAGAAGTTTCTTCTGTACAAACCCAGAGATTAAAATTTTAGGTTCTTCAAAAGTCTAGAGAATAAATATTAAAGTTAAATATTTAGGATAAATTTTAGGCCAAGAGGTAAAATCGAGGATATTATGTGGGTACTTGTATAACAAGAGAGAAAACTCCTGCTTCCCACCAGTTTGTCTGGGTAGACCATCTTGTGTGATGGGCCCCCTCTGGGTCTAGTAGCTGTCAGCTGGAGCCATTCTCCTGATGAAAGAGCCACTAGCTGGTAAGTGGGGGTAGGTGAAGTGATTGAATTGTGGAGGTTGGGAGGGTGGCATATAATTCTTTTGCGGGAACTCAAGAAGTCACCAACTCCTGCACGGAGATCCTCCTACCCAGCTTCTGGCAGTTGCCAACATCAGAGTATTGTCAGAGACCAATGCTGGCCCTGGGCAGTGGTTGAGGCAGATGTAGAATCCCAGCAGGTACAGAGGTAGAGGAGGACTCCAGTCTCTGTCTCCAGTCTCACAGTGGTCACCTGCTGAAGTAGAATCCCAGCAGGTATAGAGGTAGAGGAGGACTCCAGTCTCACAGTGGTCAACTGCTGAAGTGGTGTTCAGAAACTGTATGAAAACTGTTGGCAGGCCTTTGTGGTCTATGAGCTGTAGTATGCTGACACCTGATCTATATTAGTAGATCTCAATTGGGGGATGGCTCTCTGAAAGGTTTACCTGTATCATATTCCCATCAATATTGCATTTCATTTCATTATTGCATGATGATTCCTGGGGTGGAGGGGTGAATAGAAAAATGTAGCCCCAACTTCAGAATCCTTGATGTAGTCCAGCTCTCTCATTCTACAGAGCAGACAGTAAAGACCCTAAGCATGAATTGGTTTGCTTGGAGTCAGAAGGCTTGTCAATGGCTTCTCTATGATTAAGGTTCCAGATTTTAAGTCCACTACTCTTTCCTCTCTCTACCTTATGCTGCCTCTGCAACTGAATGAATTAGCTGACAATCTGATCCAGATCATTTGCATAGCCTGCAAAAATAAATATCATTTAACAATTAATTTTGAAAATAACTGGGAGAAGTTTTCTTCATGGTGGGCTATCTCTTCTTCCATGTTGTAATATCTTTATATTTTAATCAATAAAGTAATAGATAATGTACATTTTTAAAAAATTACCCTATGGCTATGACTGACATCTCTAGGATTGTTCAAGATGGTTTTCCGTAAACTCTACCCTTTCCTCAGGTTCCACTATCTTTTCAAAATAGTAATTGGCATATTTTACATAGTAATTGAAGATCGTTCAAAAGACAGATTACATCACAGGTTACTGTGTATTTCTATAAGTGCAATTATCCAATCTTGTTTGTTTCTGGAAATAAGAATTTAGGACTGAAACTTTAATCTCCTTTAAAATCATTAATGTTATAGATAAAAAGTATTTGTTCTCAAACCTTTACTCATAGATATAAAATTAGGAGAATTATTAAAATATAGCAATGGTAAAATCCCTCCTTGTGTTTGTTTTCTCTCCAAAGGATCCACAAAATGTATTTTCAGCTGGTCCAGTTTCAAATGAAGGATTACCAGAAACAGAAGGTGAAACGATACTTAGTAAGATCTCAAAACAAATCATCTATTATTTACATTAGAGAGAGAAACAATGAGAACACATATATGTGAGCACGAACGTGCTTTCAGGGAAATAAATAGGAACCAAAGGGAGTTTTATATAGTTGTCTACATATGGCCATTTGACAGAGGGAGCAAGATCACTCTTTCCTACACCTGGGTATGAGATGAAAATTACAAGAAAATCTTTTGAGTCTCCTTCAAATGGTTAATTAGTTTTGCTGCTATTATGAAAGAAGCCAGGATAAATCATCCTCCTCCTTCCTGTCTGTGCAAGGGGACAGTCTTTTCTTGTTCTCACCTGTGTGTAAGACTGTGTGTATGAGTACAATTGGGGCTTTCTACAAACTACTCCTGCTTTGTTTATTGTATTGCAGAAGGCTGTAGGGGCTGGTCTTTTTAACCTATATATGCACAGTGGTTCCTAAGTTTATTCTCAGCCTTGGGCACTGCCAATACAATTAAGTTTCCCAAACAACAAAAAGTTATCTTCCTTGGGATCTGGGCTGCAGTCCTTCAGCTCCTTTGTAGAACTATTGAAGGAACACAATTTTAAGTATTAAATATTTTTTCCTGTATGTGCTAGTGAAGGCTTTGCCATATTAAATAGCTTCCTCATATTCTAGCATGAAGCGAACTCCTCCTGTGCTATCATTATTATTGCCATTACCATTGAACAATGTCCAGGTTTACTATGAGCATACAACACTCCAGAGAGGTTGGACTTTCCTTTCTTAAGAAGATGCTATCTGTCCCTTATTCATGTTATCTGTTTCTTAAGAGATAATTTTAGTTGATTTTTTAAAACTATTATAAGTATTTTATTACATATTTTATTATACATTAGTCTAAGTAATTATAAACACACTGTTAAAACTTCTCTTTTTTTCATAGAATTTAAGTTAAAACACCTCTGACTTCTAGAGTCATCTGCTTTTAAGATGTTTATCTATAACTTGGTAATCCAGGAAAATAAAAGTGTAAAAAAACAACATTTTAACATTTTTTTGAAAAACTTGACTGTCTTCTGAAAAGCGACCCCCGACTGTGTTAAAGTATTCCTAACGATATTTTTATGAGCTCAGATCATGCAGGAAGGGAGGGAGATAGGGAGGGATGGGAACCACCAACACACATAGTGGCCAGGATCTTAATGGTGTGAGTGAAGGTAAAAGCTATGCTGTGGTGATTCTATTACTTCCTTCCTCTGAGTATCTCAGGCATAGCTGAATCTGATAATCCTTATGTCCAAAACCATAGATGGTCAAATACTGCTGTGGTTGTTAGGTGTAAATACCAGAAATTTGTTTTTACCGCTTTTCCTATTGCTAGGTGCTAATGCTGATAAAACACCAAAAGCTGAAGAAATCAAATCCAGTGATAGTTTCTTAAAAGTAAGTATTATGATCTAATTTTAGCTACTAGCATAATAAAACATGTCATGATTAATGACGATGGCAATGTGTTCTTCTTTGGTTTCAAAGTAAATTTAATGGTATAATATTAGGTCATCTGACTTTACTTAGCATTCTTTGTATTCTCAATATTCATATTGAAAGCAGTGGAAATTACTCTTCACTTTTGCCAGGGTAATAAATATGTGCTTTTAAAAATTTTAGACTGAGGCCAAATTCATTTCATCTTTACCATTTAATTTATGACTTTTATTTCACTCATACCCTCTTTACCTTTAAATATTTTTTCCAGAATTTATCTTTACTCTTGTTAGTGACTCTACAGAATTTTTTTTATTAATGCCTGAAAAAATGTTTACAACAGTTCACTCACTATTTCTGCTAATGGAAACTAATCAGTCATCAAATAAAATGACCAGATTAAATCAAGTGAAATTTTATTGTTTGTATTACATTTGATTTTTTTATTATGCATCTTATCATGAAAAAACAGTTTTATAATATTTTAGGTTTCAAAACTGCTTAAAGATAGAAAAAGTTTTGGAAGGATATACACCAAACTGTAAACAAGATGAGCAATGGGAGAGAAATGGGTTCAGAAAAAGCAGGAAAAGGAGACTTATTTACTCTGTGAATTTGAAATATGAATTAGCAGAAAGGATAAGTATGTTTTATATTTACCTTTATTGACTTTAAAATCTTACAAATTCCATATTCAATTCAATTCAAAGAGCATATGTTGTTTTGTACAGTGTTTTAATACCTTGGATATATCAGTGAATACAAATGACAGGATTCCCTGCCCTTGTGGTGTTTATGTCTCTCTAATGGAGAGAGACATAATAAACTATGAACATAGAGATAAGTATGAAATTGAAGATGATGATGAGCGTCATAAGAAAAGGAAACAAAGAGTAGAGCAAGGGGAGCAGGAGCACAGGCCAAGGGCAGTGAAAGAGGCACAGCTGGTCACCTTATGACATCGGGCAGGCCTCCTTGGGAAAGGGAGCCTTAAGTAGATTGAAAGAGGTGACAGAACCAGCCCACTGGATCGGGGGAAGTGTTCCAGACTGTGAGGATAGTGAGGCAGGAAAGTGCCTGGCCAGCTGGGCCAGAGAGTATTTAGTAAGGGATGAGGTTAGAGACATGGGTGAGAAAGGAAAAGAATCAGGTCAGTCAGGCCCTCAGGCAATCATTAGGACATTTGGAGTAAAAGGGAGAATTTTAACAGGGCTTGGAATAGAGCCATACCATTTGACATAACATTCTCACTCTGGCAGCTGAGCTAAGAATAGACTCTAAGTAAGTTCCTGTTTCAGTGATATTGAGTAGCTTGTATTGGACTAACCTACAAATAACAAGTATAAACACTAGGTAAAATAGAAAAGATAATTATTTGAGGGCTAAAAGAAGACAGCAAACAAGCAAGCAGCAAACAACAGGCAGAAAATCTGTGGAATTTGACCATGGAAAGATGAGAACTTCACTGGGCAAGGGCCATGTTTATATGGGTTTTCCCCAGAGGGCATGCCCCTGTCTGCATGGCATGAGTGGCTAGAGCCCAAGCAGAGAGCTCAATCTTTCTGATTTAAGGTATTAGAGAATTAAGTTTGGGGATGCAAGAGCAGCTGCAATTGAAGAGTACAATCTTGGAAGGGAGGGAGCCTCGAAGGAAGAGCCTCAAATTCTGTGCACACATTTTCCTGAAATGCTTCCCTGACTCCCCAACTGTGCCACATGATCAGTGTCGTCATCAGAGAGCATGGTCGTTTAATTGACTTTTCCTCCAAAAATTTGGAATTTGACTTTTAAATTAGCCATCTTCTGTCATTTCTTGTTTATTTTCCCAGCTCACTACGCGTGCTCAACTTGGTGCAAAATCAGAACAGTTGCTGAAGAAAGGAAAGAGCATTCCTGATGTGCTGCTTGTTGACATCATGGTAAATGCTATTAAGTATGTATTGTATTTTTCATCCTCTTATCTATTTAATATATTCTTTATCACACAAAGATGTATCCAGAATAATATGGAAATTTTTTTGTTTTAATATCTCATAAGTTTCACTCATCTGTATAAGAAAATATATAGCAATGAAAAGATAGATATATTTTGTGATTTACATGCCTATATTCCACTTCTTCTCCCATACCAAGCTTGACTTCTTTTACCCAGATATGAATAAAGTCAGGTTCTATTACCTGGGGGGAATTCAAGGAGAAATTGAGTAATTGGAAAAGCCAAGGGAAACACTCAATTGTGTGATCACAGACCACGGGGAAAAAAGAAGCCATAGAGACTTGGCTGATGAATGTAATAAAGAGAGAAGGCCAAGTAGGCTGGATAAAACTGTCAAAAAGCCCCCTGAGAAAGAGCTGTGGACAACTTGAAGTAGGTGAGGAAGCAGAACTGAGTAGTGAGATGAGGAATGTGGAACCAGTGAGACCAAGAGAGATGAGGAAGGAGGACTGAGAGTTCTACTCTGCATCTGGAATGGACTTCCCTTAGTGTTTTCTTAAAAGATGACATTAAAGATTTAAGTTGCTTCTCAATGATGATGTGTCTAGAAATCAGATCACAGGGCTGCCCAGAGCTAGGAGAGACCTCTCTCTAACAGTTGTAACATTTCTCAGAAGTGATGTAAAGCATGTTTCAGCCATGGGATTCTTTGCTCCTGCTCCAAAGAATAATGTATATGAAAAGCATCAGATATAAAGCAGTTCTTCCCTTTAGTTTCAGTGGAACTGAAACCTCCACACCCCATCGTCAGAACTCCATTACCCTCCTTCCACTACCACTATCCTCATTGCCCCTAAGGCTCCTCCAGATGACAGTCATCAGTGTGAAATCTTTGATCCAGTCTAAATCCGTCATTTTTTCTATAAGGAAAGGGAGGCACATGACAATTTAGTGAGGTACTCCAGTTACATGTCTGGCTAGTGATATAGCCCCAGCCAAAGTCCAGGTCTCCTGACTCCCCATCATCTCATGTCCTCACACTACAGCTGAACAAGGGTGGCCCTCACCTCCCACTTCCTCTGAAGTGGCTCCTGTGACTGTGGGTGGAGGAAGGAACTGAAGGAAATTCTCTTTCCCATCTTAGGCCAATGAATCAACAAATTTGTTCTATGCAGAATGCTTCACCAAGCTCTAGACAAGTTATAAAACCAAACTGAAGTCTTTTCCTGCTCTTAACTTAATGAGAGAAATAGACAGTGACATGAAGATAGCTTGATACTATGGAAAGATCATTGGATTTGGGTGATTTTTAGTTTCATGACTTTGCACAAGTAATAAAATTTCCTTTAACTTCTGTTTTCCCCCTCCTTCCTTGCTACATTATTGGTAGGATCATATGCAGGCCCCAAAGTAGACTCAGAAACCTTTGGAAAGGGGATTCCATTGTTTAACATGAGTTTCGACAGAAATAAATGAAATTATACGTTTGAATCCAAAGGCCAAAAACACAATTTTGCATAATTTAAGGGCTTAGAAGAACACAGTCTAAGTTTATGCCTTTCTCACCTTGTTTTCCAGCTGCAAATTAAAACAATAATTATTCGACACCCATTCTCTAAAGAGGACACTGTGCTGAGTGCAAAACCCCAATTGCACTTCAGCATACTATAATCTAACTGAGATTTTAAAAGACTCACTTGAATTCGTGTTAAGCAGAGAAATATAACCACTTGCATGGCAAAGTGAAAGTCAGAGAAACTGAGATCGGGATACTATGACTCTACACAGGCTTGGGTGGAATAGGAAGAGCTCTCCAGGTTGGCAGTACAAGTATCCAGTATGTGCTAAGCTCTGTGCCGAGTTTTTAAAATGCATCATTTCAGTTCATCCTCACAACTGCCTTATGAAGTATGTTATGTTACCCCATTGTATACATTAGGAAACTGAGGTGCAAAGGAGGAACAGTGTATGAACAATATAGAAAATGCAATTCGTACTCACGTAACATTGAGGAGATTAGTTTGTTTGAAGTAAATGGTGCAAAATTGTAAGAGATAACAAGTTATAGAGAAATAAGAAACACCTTATTTCTGTATCCCCATCCAAATCTCATCTTGAATTGTAGCTCCCGTAATTCCCACGTGTTGTGGGAGGGACCTGGTGGGAGATGGCTGAATCATGGGGGCGGGTCTTTCCCATGCTGTTCTCGTGATAGTGAATGGGTCTCACAAGATCTGATGGTTTTAAAAACGGGAGTTTCTCGGCACAAGCTCTCGATTTGCCTGCTGCCATCCATGTGACTTGCTCCTCTTTGCTTCCTGCCATGATTGTGAGGCCTCCCCAGCCTTGTGGAACTGTGAGTCCAATTAAACCTCTTTCTTTGTAAATTGCCCAGTCTTGGGTACGTCTTTATCAGCAGCATGAAAAGGGACTAACTAATACAGGTGTGGCCAGTTAATTTTAATGTGTTAAAGCTTCTGGAATAGATTTGGAGGGAAGCAAGTATTCACAAAAGTATTTTAAGCAAAGGAGTGATTGTGGCACATTAGTAAACCTAATCTTTTAGCTATAAAGTAATGAAATTCATGCAATAGGAAGTTATTGTGGAACTGAAAGAAAAAGGAAAGACTTATCATATAATTTCCAAAGTATTTGTGTCTAACAAAATATTCATGAGTTGTCCTGTTTCAATTTAGCGAGATACCTGTGAATCAGCACTGGATCCTAGATGGTTTTCCAATGACTTTAAATCAAGCACAGCTTCTGGAAGAAGCTCTTACAGGCTACAATAGAAACCTCACAGAACTGGAGAGAAAAAAAGCACAAAAATCCACATTGGCTATTGATCCTGCGACTTCCAAAGAAGTACCTCTTCCCTCTCCTGCATTTGATTTTGTCGTATTATTAGACGTTTCAGATACTTCCTCAATGAGTCGCATGAAGGATATAATAGGTAAGCTGGACACCTTTTTTGGTGCTCTTTTTACAATGAATACGTTATTTGTTCTTTAAATCAGTGAGTACTCCCATTTACAATTATAAGTGAGTACAAAATAATCCACTTCAGCCTATCAAAGAATTATCTAGCTGAGCACAGTTGCCTCTTGCTTTGACTGTTAGCATTCAGCACTGTGGACAAAGACTGGAACTAGTGAATTGCAGTCCAACTGTAGCATCTCACTGAACCTTCCCATCAACTTGGGAGTTCCCCTGTCATAGGGGTGTTTTTTTGAGACGTGCGCATATGGAGGAGTGCTTTGTGGCTGTCTAGCATGTTTTGGTGGGTCACCCTCTTGAGGGTCATAAACCACATCTGTGCTGTAAGAAAGGATCTGATAACATCCTTGTCTTGGACTGAGTATTAACTAGTCAGCTGAAGACTTCACATGATGGGGTTAAATCTTCTTGCAAAAATTCATAGTCTAACTATTTTTCAACCTTGAAAAAAATCCTTTATTCCACAAATTATATACTTATGGGTAAAAGCACTTCTTGAACCTTGGCTTTCTTACATATGACGTATCTGACCTTGAGAAAGTTACTTTATTATTCTAAGCCTTGGTGTCACAACCTATATGATAAAATGGCTCATTTTTTTGTTGTGGGTATTAAATGAGATCAGAGTTACATGTTTAGAACAGAATCTGGCACATGATAATAAGCATGTGGTAAATACATCAGGGAAAAATGATGGAAGACTTTGAAATCGACAAATGATTACGTGCACATCATTTTACTACAAGGCTGACTATTGCCTCTTGGGCCCTTGAGGATGCCTGATTCTATAATGGTCTGTGTTTTTCATTGGTTTTGACTCAACTCTTCTATAACGCTATAAATAGTAGGAAATTGATAGTAATGCAAATGATTCTTGTTCTTAGAAATGAAAGTAAATTTTGTCCAGCTGAGACAATTTCCACACTGTAAAAAAGATGATTTGAAATACTTGAGCCCAAGAGTTTGAGATCAGCCTAGGCAACATGGCAAGGCCCTGTCTCTACAAAAAATAAAAATATTAGCCCAACATGGTGACACATGTCTCTGATCCTAGCTACATGGGAGGCTGAGGTGGGAGGATCACTTGAGCCCAGGAGTTCAACGCTGCAATGAAGTATGATCACACCACTGCACTTCAACCTGGGTAACAGAGTGAGACCCTGTCTCCAAAAAAATCATATTGCTCTATACATAATAACCAGAATTTACTGGGGAGAGCAAAGGAATAAGTGTTTAGAAGCAGCAGCTAATGGTGAAGAAGAAAGCCTGGGACAGTAGTATCTCATAAGCCAAAGGAGGACAAATCTTCAAGGCAAATGTGTCATGTAACCCCCCTTCCAGACCAGCAGGAGCCTAGGCTGAGTGGGAGCCTAGCCACTAGGGTCAGGTGCAGCATGGGGTTCGGGGTCTATGGAGAAACCTGAAGAACGTTATCACAGAGAAACATGCTACATCCAAAGCGATGTGGGCTACAAAGTCCTGCCAGGGCTGGGCTGAGGTAAATGATCCAGACTCAAAGCCAATGGGCAGGAGACTGGGGGACATAAGGACGGGGAATGGCCATTGTGAGAGTAAAAATCTACATCGGAATGGAAGAAGAGGTGGCTGCCTCCACTGTTTAGCCATTGGTCAACCTGAGACACAACAGTAATGTTCACCCTCTGGTGAGAGTAGAAACAGATTTTGAGTTCAGGGCATCAAATACTGACCCTTTGTGGCTAATGGTGACTGAAAAAGAACAGGAAAGGGCTTCTGGGACTGATAATGTTTGTATATCTGGGTGCTGACTGTCTTCGGTTCATTAATTCATGGAGATGAATATTAGTGTATGCATTTTTTGGCAAGTATAATGCAACAAAGACTATAAAAATTAAAAAGAAGTCCAGAACCTGGAGTCGTATTGCCTGGAATCAAACCCCTTCTCTACTATTTATGAACGGTGCAATTTGGAGCCAATTATAGAATCTCAATCCCACTTACAAGTTTTTGTTGAGTATTAAATGACATAATATATGTAACAGCTTTTAAGAATTATACACTAAATTTTACCTATAAGTATTATAAAACAAGCCAAAATAAGGACTGAAATGTGTCCTTTGGCATTTTTGGTGACTGGTATGCAAGCCATTTCATGGAGTGTAGGAGAGAGAAGGAACGATTGCGGTGTGTTGAGGTGTGAGTGGGAGGTACAGAGATGGAGAGTGAGTGGAGATAACTCCCAAAAAGTTTATCTCTGAAAGAAGAAAAAAGAGCCATGGCCACAGGATATTTGTTACTTTTTTAGTTTTTTTATTTCTCTCTTTATTTATTTTAGAAAAGGGTCCATATATATATATGAAAGAGCTCAACTGATTTTTTTAGCTAGGGAATTAGTGAGAATAAAGGTTGTGTATTTTTATTCAAAGATGCCTATCAGCATAAGCCTTAAAAAATAAAAAAGATATCATTTAAGGCTGGTACAGCAGAAGGACACAGAAATTGGAGCTGTTAAGAGGCAGGGAGAGCTTGAAGTGTTCATTCATGCAATTTAGGTTTGCTAGAAAGCATAAAGTGAAGTCAGGATAATGCTGATAAATTTAGAAAAAAAAGGAGGTAGGAATGTAGGGACTGGATGCTAGTGAAGAGATTCATCAACAATACCAGAGCTGGAAAGTTTGTGGTAAGAGTAATAGGTCTTTAAGATTGCAAAGATGGAGCCATTCGGGGTGATCACAAAATTCAGTGGCCATGGTACAGAGAACCACGAGTGAAGGGAAGGGGAAGGAGCACTGCCTGGGGCTGGGGGTTGGGAGGTTGGACAGAGAGGAATGCTAATCCGTGCATTGAAGTCCTGACAGCCACGAGGTAGTGACCATGAGATGGTGCATGGGCATCTCCCAAGAAGGGCACTTCCACAGTTTTCTTCAGTCACCTGTTCCAATGTGATCCTTGGGTTTTATTAATCATTTTAAAGCATCGTTCTGCATTCTAAATTCATTTCACCTTGTTCTGTTATGAATGGAGATGAGGAACAACCGATTACTATATCCTGTGAGGGTTCTTCATTTGCTTGAACTCTATTAATTCACGATTCAATGTTCTCTTACATTGAGTAATTCTAATTTCTTTTAATCTAGTTCAAGGCTTTCTTTCCTCTTTATGATTTTTTATTTATTCTAAATTGGTGAATATTCTGGACTCTGTATCATTAATCCAGAACAGGACTCAATCAGAGCTGTTGAGATTGGTTTTTTTGTTTGTTTGTTTTTGGTCTCTTTGGGTCTATTCCTTTATGTCTATTCTACAGGGAGATCATAAAGTCTAGAAAGAAACAGAATAATTTTATTATATTGCAATATACTATCAAGAAATAATTTTTATGCATATTTGACGTTCCAGCCACCTTGTTCTTTCGTCTTAATTTTTACATCACCATGTTAATTTTCCCAATTCTTTTCAAGTTAGTTATTCATGATGACCCATCATTTTTCATTCTCGTCTATCATAGACAATCCTGAGATCCTTACACTGAAACTACAGCTTCGCTTTAATGTTTTACTTATTTTACCCAATTTCCAAGAAAATAATCGAATTCTTATCTCAAAACTATACTCTTTCAACATCTTTTAAAATATTTTTAAGTAACACTGGATCCAACATCTTTTAAAATATTTTTAAGTAACACTCTACCAAATACAGGACCCTATCTTGTTTGGCATCTTTCATCAGTATATTTTAGCAGTAAGTAGCAACTTTGGTTTTGAAAATTATCTAATTAAATAAATTTTCTACCGTAGCTGAAGAATTGTCCTATAAAACTGCTCACGAAGACATCAGTCAACGTGTAGCTGCTGAAAATCAAGATAAGGGTGGAGACCAAAATTTAAGAGACCAGATACAACATAGGTTAGTTTTTAACTAAATGCTCTGCTTCTTGTTTCATGCTTTTAGAATAGATTGACAACCACTTTGGAATCATCAGACCTAGAAGAATATCTATTTCTTAGCATTCAGTCTTTAACAGGTTAAAGAAAACTAAGTAGTTTTCTTTATTGATAATTAGTGAAATATTTATGTGCTAGCTTTCATATTTAGAGTGCAAGTCATTATAGTCTGAAAAAAGAAGAATTAAATCAGGCAATACTTCCCTTTATGGTTACATGAACTTACAAGTTAATTATATGGAATCCTGATTCAGCACTCTTTAAGGAAATGCCGGTGACAATGATGGAACTTCAAAAAGGTAGGCATCGGACTATAAACTACTTCTATTTTGCTAAAATAAAATTATTCTTTTGGTTGTGTGCAATTTGCCATTGGAAAGGGAAATTTAGACAAAATTAGATAATTTTATGAAACCCTGAAAAGTTTAACAATATGAAATGAACCAGGGAAGAGTAATTTGAGCTACATTAAGGCTGTCTGCTCTCCAGGAAGAAAAAAAAAGTTTCAAGAATTATTCCAAGAACACTTTTGAGTAAAGTATGTAAGTCTAAACCAACTATACTTACTCAAAGATCTCTTCAATTTCTATCTCTGAGAAAAAAATAGATGGCCTAGGTGAATCAGGCTGTAGCTACCATCCAAAGAGAGTTCAGAATTATTCTACTACGAGCACAGATGATGTTTTCTTAGATTTTCACTTGGAGATCTGAACTTACACTAAAAGTTTTCCTGAATCAATGACATTTTCCTCTTTTACTCTCATACATCTCAAAAAATATGTCTTGATGACATTAAGTAATATCTTCTTTGATCTAAAATAAATAACATTGTTTCTTTTTCAGATGCAATTATATTGGCAGCTTATCTTTTCATTATGCATGTCGGATAATTTATGCTTAATATCATTCTAATCTTTTGATCAGTATGAGATATTCATATCATATTTTGATTTTGCAGAATTATAGGCTTCTTGGACAACTGGCCTTTATTGAAGCAATGGTTTTCAGAGCCAGAAAATATTTTGATAAAAATCAATGCTGAAATAGATAAGGAATCTTTATGCGAAAAAGTAAAAGAAATTCTTACGACTGAAATAGTGAAAAAAAAGAATAAAGGTATTTACATTTGTTTATAGTTTTGAGTTTAGGCAACTAAAATGTGTGGTTTTAATGAGTTTGGGGCGAAAGGAAGATGTGATTGAAAAGTTCTTTCTTATCTTTGGATTTATACTATCTACAAGTGTGTTCTGCCTCTGTCTTTAGCTTTCTGTTGTATGTGTTTCTGAATAAAAGATTTTTCTCTCTTATTTTAATCAAAAAGAGACCATCGCTCTGAAAACATTGTTTTCATGTCAAAACAACAACAACAACAACAACAACAACAACAACAACAACAAAAACCCAGCAGAGTTAAATTTAAGGATATTAATTCACATTTTATTCTCGGGATATATGCAATCTTTATTTAATTAGATATTTTTAAGTAAAATTAATGAAAATTATGGATATTGTAGATAAAGGTAAAGGTTTTACTTTGTTAGCTTTAGCATTATAAAGAAACCATGTGAATTCTTCTTTTAGGATGGACACACTAGGCCATTTTTTCTCAAATCCACCTATTTTGTTTTAAGTTTATTATTAAATTGATTATTATATATTAACTTGCTTTCATGTTTTATCTTACACAAATAAAACTACACAGATCTCCTTCCTCCTTCATTCAACCAATGATAATTGCCCATTAACTTTTTATATTATTATTGAAGCTTTTTATTGAAAGAGATTTTAACTTCAGTCCAATGTCATATTTCCTCTGGAATTTTACCTTGGAGACATGATTTGAAAAATAAATGTTTCCTTTGTGTTTATCAATTATCCCAAATTATATTGGCAACTACAGTTTCTTGGTATAGTAAAAAATGGTCAAAGTTAATGGTGTGAAAAGGATTCTAAAGTTGCCTTGATAGCATACTGTCTCCTGTCACTACATTTGTGACCTAACTACCATAATGTACCAGTTAATTAACATTAAAATAGCCCATAGACATAAACCACAATCACCATGGATATCCAGGAGCTCACACTTAGAAAGACAAGCTCCTACATCTAAATGCCTACTCCAAAAACTACCAGCATGAACCTTTCAAAGAGAAAAACAATCATATAGTATTTTAAGAGGCTTAACATATCATTTGACAGAATAGCAATCTTACAGAGTCTTGGTTGGGAAGCAGAAACAAACCAATTCTAACCCATAAAGGCTTGAAGTTACGGGTTAGAATCAGTTTGTTTTTGCCAACTATTAGACTCAACTTCAACATTTTCCTAAAGAGTTTGCATTCTAATAATCACTGACTACATTAATAGACTCAGTTATCACTTATTTAAGATTTATATTTCAAACAGGTAATTAACAGATGTTTAATCATTAAAACAATAAACATTAACCTAGCCCGGTGCTCTGTATTAAACATCCCAATTAAGTTAAAAAACTAAAAGAATGTGGTACTTCTATATTCTGACCACAATATACTGTTAAGTAGGAAAAAGCAGGTTGCATATAAAATAGTCTCTTTTAAGGAAAGTGTATGTATTTATGTATTAAAATACATACGCACAGAAGAGTCGGGCAGCATATATAATACTTGATGGTGGGGAAGGAGATGGGTCTTAAAGAGACTTAACAGGCAATTCCCCTTTCTACTTGTCTTAATTCTTGGATGTTTAAAACAATAATGATGAATTACTTTAAAAATCAGAACTAAAACCCCTAATTTCCACTTCGAAAGAATGTCTAATAGAATGAAACCTCCTGGCTTGCTGAATTGAAAAGAGTAATCCAAGGGTGGAGTGAGCATATGTAAAGAGAAATAGCCATGCAAGAACATAGGCATTCATCGCCAGTGGTACATTCAGTAGAGCTGTGGGCCTCCACAGTGTGAAGGGATGGAAAGACTGGGCAGTCAGGGAAGGTGTGCCAGGAAAGGTGAAACAGCATCACGAAAGGCAAAGGGTCATCACAATGATGGGAGCCTAGAAAGACTCCAGTTGGCCATGCTCCATCCCTCCAGGCATCTGGGCTAACCATCTCCTCTGACTGGGACACGCTTTCAGCAGAAATCCACGAGGCTCACTCCCTGGCTTGCTTCATGTCTTTGCTCAGACGTCACCTTATGGTTGGGCATACTCACCCTGGCACTCTGTCTAAAATGTAAGAAGCTGCCCACAACACTTTGGTCTCCCTTACTCTGTTCTATTTTTTTTTTCCATAGCACTTATCACCATCTTAACTCTTGTGTAAATTAACTTATTCATTATATTTATGGTTTGTTTCCTACCACTAGAATGTAAGCTTCATAAGGCCATTGATTTTTCTGTTTTGTTTTACTGTTGTATCTCCAGCAATCAGAACTATTGTTTGCAATATTATTATAATTATTATCATTAGAAATAGTAGTTTTACTTTATTGTTGTAATCCTTCCTTTTCTTCAAGGCACAATTCAAGTTCAATAAATGGTTGTTGCAGGAATGAATTAATTGCTAAGGCTTAATTGAGGATGTATGTACTGTGCAGTATTCTAAGTGCTTTGTATTCACTTATTAAAGTTAGTGATACACATTTCTTTCCCCTTCCATTTCCTCCTCACCCCACCTCTTGTATTACATTGCCCTTTACAGTCTTTTTATACTTGTTCATTTTGCTTTCCCACTGGACATTTTCAAACAATCTTTTATTTTTCTCTTCATCTTTATTAGCTACTTCCAGATTATCACTTTTACATTTGGCACCCACTTGCTAACCCTTTATATCAGCTCCGTACACACAAATACACATATATTACTCATCACCCCCGTGCCAACCACCACCATCACCACTCCTACCATCAGCACTACCACACCACCACCATCACCATCACTATCACCACCACCATCACTACCACCATCCCCATCACAGCCATCACCACCTCTACCTCCACCACGATCACTTCTACCAGCACCTCCACCACCACTACCACCAGACCCATCACCACCTCTACCTCCATCACCATCACCACCATCATCACCTGTCTCCACTACCACTACCACCACCACCATCCCTACCACAGCCATCACCACCTCCACCACCATCACCACCACTACCAGCTATACCTCCACCACCATCACCACCATCATCACCTCTATTTCCACTACCACCATCACTACCACCATCCCCACCACAGTCATCACCACCTCCACCACCATCACCAGCTCTTCCTCCACCACCACTATCACCAGCACCATTACCACCATCACTACCTCTACCTCTGCCACCATCACCACCATCATCACCATCATCACCACCACCACCCCCATCACCATCACCACCATCACTACCACCACCACCGTCACTATCACCATCCTCCCCACAGCCATCACCACTTCTACCTCCACCACAATCAACACCACTGTTATTAATACCACAACTGCCATCACAACTACACCATCATTACCACCACCACCCATCAACATTACCACCACTGCCATCAAGAGGCAAGGGCAACCATATTTCTGACAAGGGAGAGAAGACTTGAAATCTTAGCTTTAAGGACTAGAAGATTTAAGGGAAAGCCCAAAAGCATGAATTAACTTTAAATACATAAGAGTGTTTTGTATTAATTTAGATTTATCTTAGTTCAAGTGAAATAGTAGATGTCTAGAGTCTCTAATGAGGGTCAATTCTTATCATCCTTTTGAAGTTGAGAAGAAATTAGAAGAAAAGGAAGCTGAGAAAAAAGCAGCAGCTTCCCTGGCTGAGCTTCCACTTCCTACACCTCCTCCTGCTCCTCCTCCTGAACCAGAAAAAGAGAAGGAAATTCATCTTCATCATGTGCCTTCAAAAACTCCTACTGCAAAAGGAAAACCTCAATCAGGTGATTGACAGAATGATTTATAATCCTGTTTTTCAGTTTCTTAATTTTACTCAGTAAAGAATTATAAATTGTAGTCTATCTACATTCAGACTTTGGGCAACTTCAATCATATGAAACAAGGTTTTACACTCAGATGGAGGTGGAAAAGCTCTTGGAGTAGCTAAACGCATAGTTGTTACAAAGCCCAGCTTCTTCGCTGTGTAGGAGACATGGAGTCATCACACCTAGGTCTACTGATTAGAGTAAGATCACAGAGGAGAAGAGGAAAAGGCACAGAGCAACAGGTAACTTCAGGCAGATCAAGAGGATACACATCTGTTTGCTGAACTACGGAGTTAGATTTATGTAATGAGTAAGAGCATCTTAATAAAATAAGAATGACTATAACTGGTTTTCCGCCAGAATAAGGGAACAAATTAACAGCAACCAATAGAACTAGAATTTATATGTAATTGTAAATCTTCAGGACTGTGTGATTATAAAAGTACAGAAACACGCTCCTGCCATCTCAGTAAACATATATTTATGGACATAGAGATAAAGAGCCTAGATAGAGAACATTTTTAGTTTAAGTTTTTTCTAGATCCTTAACTCCTAAGGACCATAAGTCTAGCATTCAGTGGTAGACAATAAATATAATGACAAAAGTGAAGTGCTTAATTGTTTAATGCATGATATTGGTAGAGTGTCAGTATCTATTTGTGTGTGTGTGTAAAACAAATGAGGCTTTGGTTTCTAGTTTCAGCTTTATAAATGGCTGACTGTGCAGTTACACCATGTCTACCTAAGTATCTTTGATACTGTGTCATGACCACATTTCTAAACTCCATAGTCTTATGGAGATTTGAGATAGGTCTGAATTTTTAAAATTAAACTTATTCATATTAAACAAAAAAAATTTGAAGACTTTAGTAAGATATTATGGTATATTAAAGACCATTTCACTCCAGGAAATTAGAACTTAACTACAGGCAAAATACACAAACCCTAAAAAATGCTTTTATCATGTCAACAATAAAACACAAAGACATGAATTAAATATACACCCTTTTCCCACTATCTCATTAGGAAATTAAAAAAACAATTCAGAGGTCTGGAGGAAAATGGAAATATTTAAAATGCTGTTTAGAACTGGGGAAGACAGGCCGAGCGTGGTGGCTCATCCCTGTAATCCCAGCACTTTGGATCACCAGAGATCAGGAGTTGAAAACCTGCCTGGCCAACATGGCAAAACCCCATCTCTACCAAAAATACAAACATTAGCTGGGCGTGATGGCAGGCGCCTGTAATCCCAGCTGCTTGGGAGGCTGAGGCAGGAGAATTGCTTGAACCTGGGAAGCGGAGGTTGCAGTGAGCCGAGATGGCGCCACTGCACTCCAGCCTGGGGGATAGAGTGAAACTCTGCCTCCAGGAAAAAAAAAAAAAAAGAAAGAAAGAAAGAAAAGAAAAAGAACTGGGGAGACAGTTTTCACAGTGGGTCAGGTGAGCCTGGAATTATCTAATATGGTCCTTTAACCTATAGCTATGGCTCTACAACTCTTGCTCCTCCTCAGTTTGCTCTAGTCAAGAGTATCTATGTATTTGAGCCATTTCCTGAAACCAGTCTGTAGTGCTTCTGATCAGGACCAGTTCAGTCTTTAAGTTTCTGAAGTTCGTTTGTTATTTTATAATTGTATTCTTGAATACTGTGCATTGAAGAAATAATAAATCTATTGTTGCTTTAAAGAGTGGTTGTACTTGTCTTTTTTTCCCACCAAGGTCAGGGCTAGTGCCTGCTATTTAAGCATGTTTAGAAAGGTTCATCTCCAGAGTCCTAATTGCTGCCAGCCAACCTCACTGTGATGGACATTGATGGGGCAGGAAAGCAGACAGCACTGCCCCTGCAGCTCAGGGAAGCTTGGTTAGGCAATTTAAGAGAGGAACATTTATCACAGGTTTTTTAAATTTTTTGTGTAAATAATTTACAAATTTTCCAAAATGGAACATTTTTAGAACTGAAAACCTGAGGCTTCTGAACATGCCCTACTCAAACATCTAATTACAATCTTCAGCAGAAGTTGAGATGAAAAGAGGAATTATTCACTAAAATCAAAACAAATTTTTTAAAAAGGGCTAGAGAAGGTGTAGTACATTGAATCCTAACTGTTATTTTATTAAAAAAGTTGTTCTATATTTTATTCAGTTCCATATTTTATATTTGCTTCCATTATACTTGGGATTAAATTTGAAAAACTCCATAGTTAATGTTCCATTGAAGGATCTATTGTCAAATGCAGTATCAATTGTCACTATTTAATTGAGAATTAGTTCTTAGTATGGCACAATAGAATAATACTACCTATACTTCTATTTAGGTTTTTCCTTTTTTCCCTCCCTCCCTCCTTCCCTTCCTCCCTCCCTCCCTCCCTCCCTCCCTCCCTTCCTTCCTTCCTTCCCTCCCTCCCTCCATGTCGTCCCCTCTCTTTCTTCCAAATTTAGTGGTCAACTATTTGGATTTTTAAACATTCATTTAGAGAGATTAACAAAGTCACTTGTCTTATTTCTATGGAATCTTAGTTGTCATGTCCATGATATTTAAATGTAAGTGAGATCTGCTAGGAATTTATATATTCTTATAACTATCACTTCTAAATACAAAAAAAAAAAAAAAAAAAAAAAGGATAGAGGGAGTCTGTGTCCATCACAGGCATTTGAATTGCCATACTGGTTCATCCTTTAAAATGAAGAAAAATATATAGCCCAGGACCAAGGGAGGAAAATAATTAAATTTGTTTGGTAAATAATGCAGAATGTAGTGAATTATTTTTCAAGGAACAAACTCATTAATTGGGACATCTCCAGATCATCAGTTTTCCAATTTCTCCCTTCCAATATATTTCTGAACTATATCCTAGGGAATTTAAGATAAATATACTCACATCATTCTTCGCATCACAATTACAGTCAATGAAAAAATGTAGAAGTCACAAGGCAACAAAGTGTGTGACCAAGAGAAGTTCAAGGGCGCAACATATCAAAGCCATATGGTTATTTACCTCTTCTTCAAAGTGTTTGGCCATCATTTTTATTTTATTTTATGATTTCATTTATTTATTTATTTAATTTTTAGAGACAGGGTCTCACTATGTTGCCCAGGCCATACTCAAACTCCTGGGCTCAAGCCATCCTCTAGCCTCAACCTCATCAATAGCTGGGACTACAGGTGCTGCCACTGTACCCGGCTTTGGCATCATTTTTATGACAGATACAGTTGTCTTATTGTGTAGGCACATTCAATTGAAATAAATCCAAATACAGCCAGGTGCTTCAAGTGGATTTGTGATTATCTTTTAAAAACACCACAGCTAGTTCCATTAAAGAGTTTATGATCAAATCCACTACCAAATGTTCATATTAAAGTTAGGACTAAACATCTCAATGTGACAGAATAATGCTGCTATTAGAGCTATCATTCCAGAAGTTTCAACCTATAGTCTGTCTTCAGAATAATTTTAACTCAAAGTTAAGACCGGAGCCATTTTATGCAGTTCACAAATGTAACTGTTTACCTATGGGAAATAGCATTAGCTTGCTTACAATCATATAGCCCAGGTTATTGAAGTAAATCATCAATGATTTTTGTGTGTTGAATTTTGTTTAGAAGCCCCGCATGGTAAGCAAGAACCTCTTCAGGAAGGAAAAGGGAAGAAAGGTGAAACGGCACTCAAAAGAAAAGGTACAGCAGATAAAAATAGATATAATTACATGTAATTCTGCATTTTATAACTATCTCAGTGCAAATAGCTAGATTTGTATAGTAGTATACATTGACCACTTCTCTCAGGCATTTGTAAATCATAAGCCCTTGCGGAATATAGTCTCAAACTTTCTGCATCCTGGCACTTACCAGAGGCCCTGCTAAGAAAAGTGATGCTTGCCAGGATAATTTAGACAATATCTAATATGCAGAATATCCATTTCACCTCCTTTTGAACCCATTTGCCACTGTTCCATTATGTTTCTTCATTAAACAATGGCTTTTCAAACATATAGCCTTACCCAGGAGAGATGTTAATTAGGAGCCAAATGAAGAAAGTTCTCAATAATCAACTAAATTCAGAAAATGCCAAGTTACATCAAGTTAAAATGTTTTTAATTACAGGATTTTTTTTTCTATAACAATGTGCATTTCAAAGGGAGCAGGAGACACCATATGTAAGATCCCAGGGCATTCTGGCTGCAGAATTCTTCTCCCTTGGAGGAATATCTGTTGGGATCAGAGTTCTCTGGAACAAACACTTGGAAATAATGCCATCTTTAGTTCCGATGCTTTGCCACATGTATTAGTGTTAGTATTGTTCCAGTGTTTGCCTTCTGATTTGTCTTGCAGGGTCAATTATTGTAGGTGCTACCAAGCCACTTAATAAATTCAGTATCAATGTTATAAGCATTAATGTCATAGGACTTTTCCTTAGTTCACCTAAAGACGGGGTTCTTGTCCATCCCATGGCCATGAAAATTTAGGCTCACAAACGGTTTGAAGGGTGAGTAAAACAGGGTTTTATTGGGTGAAAAGGGAAAAAAAGAGGGAAACAGGGACTCTCGCAAGGTCAGAGTCCCTCCACTGGAGCCCTTCCTGCCTGGCAGTTTGAATCCCTGTTTCCACACAGAAAAGGAGGGGCCAGGCTCCTCCCCACTACAAATGGTGTGAACTTCCCAAGTCTCCACCTTAGTGGGCAGGCTGGTTGGAGTTTCTCCAGGGACCCCCTGCTACCTGGCTGTCTCATTCCCCTCTCTAAAGAAGTACATCTATCTAACTATTTGTTGTTAGATTAAGGATAAGGACAAAGACCGATCTTAAATGCTTCCTGCTGACAGGGGTCGCTGTTTTGGGGAAATGGCAATCAGAGCTCCCTCAGAGGCCTATTTAAAGGTTCCCAACAGAAGGGCCCATTGTCAGATGCTCCACTTGCATGACTATTTACAGTTTGATGGCCTGAAAGCAAGAGCAGACAAATGGAGTTATTAGAAAACATGTATCAAAATGAAACAAGGGGAGGGATAAGGACAGCTCAAAAATTCTGAGGCCTTTTACCAGTTTGCACAGGGAGAGGGAGGTCAAACCCCAGCTGGTTAAAAAAAACTCTACTCTTTTGCTGGCATGTCAGGCTTCTGGGTTCCCTTCCCCTGAGCCCAATCCTAAGCCAACTAGTTTAAGGCTTGGGAAATAAACTCTTTCAAGTTTGTAGGATGCATCTGAGGGGAGTGTTCCATAGTACGGAGATACAATTACCTGTGAAGAGAGGGCAGAGGAGGAGAAAGAAAAAAGTAACACCTTTTCAAGGAGTCCCAGAGGGTCAGGATGCATTTGAAAGGGATACAGAATGAAGATGAATGGTCACCCATCTAGAAAGAGGGGAGCAGGCATCCCTGGTTTCTGTCTCTTCCTAGCAAATAACCAGGGTACATGAGGGAGACGGAAGCGTGTCCACTTTCCCTCTTCCATACTTGCATCTGAGTGATTTTGGCAGGTCCTGCCATGAGTGCCAAAGCACCTTGCACCCATGAAGCAGGGAGGGCCTAGAGAATAGGAATTATCTGCTCTTACCCATGTATGCCTTATCTCCCCTGCTGCCAGTAGCCTTGGAGTTTCCTAGATATTATTTATGTTATGGATACTAACTTGACCTTTATCCATGAAACAGGAAGCTTGGGGTTGACTTAATTGGCAGGAATCAGCCACTCTTAGCTTTGCTGTGCCTTTTAACCTCTGTTGTCATTTGCCCCTGAATTCCCTAGATCCAGTTTTCCTTCCTAGGGCTTTGACCCAAAGCTTGGAATTGAGTTTGGTACAAAAATGTGCCTCAGGGAGTTGCATGGACTCCTTATCATAAGCCGAATGCTAAGGTGACACTGTGGAACTGAGTCCTCCTCCAACAAGGAAGAGGAAAAAATGTCTTGTGACACACCCAGATAACAAGTAACTATAGTTATGCTTGCTAGGATTTGGGTGCATGGTGCTTGCGTTTGGTTAGCTGCCTTGGTCTTACTTTCCCAAAAAGGAAACCTCCGAGTGATGGGCATCCTATTTATTCCCATCACCTCGCAGGATTTGCAGGATAATTGCTTAGAACTAGAATATCCATTCAGATTTTTATATTACTCATCCCTTTTGTTCTTTGTGACCTGGAGCCAGAAATTGCTGGTTGGTTCACAGGAGTAAGCAGGGTTAGTCTAAAATGTACGTGAAAACTTAAAAACAACTAATGACTTTTGAATTTAACGACAAATGTATAAGTTTTGAAACATGATTTATCTCTCTCCCGTCCTCATTTTTGTTAAAAAGTCATCACAGGACTGAATGGTTTGCAAAATAGATTTTAGTCTTATACTTGGCCTGATTATTTGCATAAAGTGCAGTAATAATAATTATTTCTGTATAGGCCTTTTGGATTGGTTTTGATGGAAGTCTGTTCCATAAGGAATCTCACATGAGACCTTTTAAAGCCAAGCCCAACCATGGGTTTGTATCCTCAAATACCTGTGAGGTGGGTGGCCGTCTTCTCTTATGGTCCCAAGATAAACTTGGAGCTCCTGAATCTGTTAGAAAGTGGCAATAGTGACTTTTTTTTTTTTTTTTTTGAGGTGGAGTCTAGCTCTGTCGCCTAGCCTGGGATGCAGTAGTGCAATCTTGGCTCACTGCAAGCTCTGCCTCCTGAGTTCAAGCAATTCTCCTGCCTCAGCCTCCCAAGTAGCTGAGATTACAGGCACATGCCACCACAGCCAGCTAATTTTTGTATTTTTAATAGAGACAGGGTTTCACTGTATTGGCCAGGCTGGTCTCAAACTACTGACCTTATGGTCCACCCACCTCAGCCTCCCAAAGTGCTGGGATTACAAGTGTGAGCCACCACACCCGGCCAGAAAGTGATATTCTTTACTGACCACAGGTCAGGAACCCTGTATGGGGACTGCATAGATGAAGGTATGAGGCCAGTTTCCCCTCCAGGCTTTTATTGGCTCTGTAAGTAGAGATTTACTCCTTAAAGGGAAGCATACCCTTCCAGTCAAAGCCTTGGTGAAATAACCTCTTTCTCCAATTGTGTCCTGTTGTAAAAGAAAAATGGATTTTTATTGCACTGATGCAAACAACTATATTGCCATAAGAATACTCACAGATAGGTTCTAAATTCTGGAGGAACCAGGCAGAGATAAAAAAAAACATGCTCCAAATTTTGATCATAGGAGTATACCTTGCTTATTCCTTAGTTATTAAAGGCCACAAATAGCTCAAAATAAGTTTCCTTGACTCTGAGAAACAAAATAAAGATCAGCAATATTCCAAGCAAAAGTCAAAAAGGTTGCTTCAGCTTTCTAAGTTCAGTCCATTTAGTTCTTGCTTCACTTGATATTTATGAACATTTCAGCTGTTCATGAGTTCTGTACATTTTTTTATTCCAGTGTCACAGTCTCCAAAGTTATCAGAAACCTGTGTTTGAGAGCATCTGTTAAAGTTCTATAGCTCATTATAAACCATCTTTGAAAAGGATTAAAACAGGACAATTGTCTGTGGATAGCAAAATGTCCAGGGTAGTTACAGTTAGAAATATGATTGACAAGTTTGGTTTTCTCCATGGTTTTCAATAACTTAATGTAACAACCTTAATTATGATTGATAGCATAAACTTAGACATTAGAATTTTAGAAATTTTATACAATTTTGGAACATATATTAGCATTATTCGCCAAGATATAACCTAAAGAAACTTGAGCATCATTTTGGCAATGTGACATACCTAAACCTGTCAAACAATCCTGTTTACTTCTCTTTTCTGGACACTTCAGGGGCCCTCTGAAGTATTCAAAAAGCCAGGTGCCAGTGAAGATAATTTTGATACTGAAGTTTGATTTTGGGAAGCCTTTTAAATATGTGTGAAGCACTTGACATTATTAAATAGAATTCCATATTACCATAAACTATTTATTTTGCCAAAATGATGACTCAGAAATTTTTAAAGAAGCACAAACCTTTTATATCCCTTTACAAATTTTACCAAAAAACAGATTAATGCCTTAGGAAAACCTTGTTATGCTTTTATTTCAGTGCTCAATTTACAGGAAAACCGTATAATACCCTTTTTGGAATTTAGTCAATATGTTCACATAGAGAACCTTTTCTGCAAGATTACTTTCCACAATTATTGTACCACTTCTTTGAACCTTCAGCTTTTTCCTAATTTAACTCAATACAATCCTGTAACCCTAGGCAAAGTTTTACATTTCCATGCCTTCTTATAACCTTTTACTAAAAAACACATTTTGCTGTTCTTACACACCTTGCATGTAAATCTATTTCTAATAGTTTCAATTAACTCCTATGAATTTTAACTTTAAGGTAAAGCTTGGTGAGTTGCTTTAATTGTGTGCTAAGTGTAGCCAAGGTTTGCCTTCTTAATTAAGGGTGTGGTTAGTTCCATATGTGCCCAGACCTTACCAATTGTGAAGTCTCATGTCAACAAATAGTTCTCAAAACCCAAAAAGGAGTTTGTAACCTTAAAACACTTAGCAAACCTTGCATCTGACCTGGATTTTACCAATAGTCTTTCAGGCTGTTTTTACTCCTTAAAGATTAAAGTCACGTGAACTGAAAGGTACCACGGCTTTTAACTTCCCTTAAAAAATGTATTTGATCCAAGTGCTTGTCTTTCTTTAGGTCAAATTAATTAGAGCTCTTTTCACAGACATCACACACAGTACATACATAGACAGGCAGAAGAAAATCCAGTTGCTGGGTGGGGTCCTTTAAGAGACAGAGATAGGAAAACATGCAGACATTGAAACAGAGCGGGCTCATCCCCTAATGCAGTATTGCTAAACAAAGCCTTGCCAAGTGGTTATGCCCCCAGGATGTAAAGCAAGATGGAGGCTTTCAGCACAAACCATACAGACATGCAAAGCATACCAGATTGGCCACAGCCCAAGACTAGCCCCAGTCCAAGACTAGGCCCACAAATCCTTTTTCAGAATTAAAGCTTTACAGAAAATATGAACAGTATTAGTTGAGGGGCCTGGCCTAGTAAAGGTGGGGGGAAACTTTAAAGGTTAACTGCTGACAGGATGGAGAAGAGGAAAGAAAAAAAAAACAGTTTAAAAATGTCTAGGAAAGAGCCTCTTACTCTTATCCAAGTTGTTCCTCCACGAGGGTGATGTGTTCAATTACTGTCCAATGGAGTAAAACCCTTTGGCTGGGGAAGGGGGAAGACTGTGGTGGCTTGTGGCTGGGAACCAGCCATCCAGCTGGTCAGGACCCTGGGAATGCGTCCCAGTCCTGACATGGGGCAGGGAGCATCGGGGAACTGATGTTTATCCATCTATCTAGTAAAAAAAAGGAAAAGGCCATGAAAAGACCTGGGATTCATGGGGGTTGGGGGCTTGGTTTCCCCCACCCTCAGAAGTCCAAGGATGAAAAGGCTTAAAAGCAACAGTGAGCGGTTTTGAGTCCCCATTTCACTCACTGCTTCTCAAGTCCCTCGTTGGGTGCCAAAAATGTTGCAAGACTTTTCCTTAGTTCAGCTAAAGATGGGGTTCTTGTCTGCCCACAGCCATGAAAATTTAGGCTCACAGATGGTTTAAAGGGTGAGTACAGCAAGGTTTTACTGGGTTAAAACAGAAAAAGAAGGAAACAGGAACTATTGCAAGGCCAGAGTCCCTCTGCTAGAGCACCTCCTGCCTGGCAGTTTGAATCCCAGATTCCACACAGGAAAAAGAGGGGCCAGGCTCCTCCCCACCACAGATGGCATGAACTTCCCAAGTCTCCACCCCAGTAAGCAGGCTGGTCCGGAGATCCCCTCCCACCTGGCTGTCTCATTAATGCCATTTAATTTGAAGGATCTGGAAGAACAGAGGAAAAAAGACAAAAGTGAAAGGAAATTGAAATAACTAGATCATCTATGAGAGCAGACTCTTAAAGTATGGTTTTGGGACCAGCAGTATCTGCATCTGCATAACCTAGAAAATTGTTAGAAGTATACATACTAAATCTGAAACTCCAGGAGTGGCGCCTAGCAGTTTTGTGTTTTGACAAGCCCACTAGAGGATTCTGATGATTATTAACATTTGAGAACTACTTTACTGGAGCCCAAGGCTCACTGCTCTATTGTAGCCACTGGAAAATCAGAAACATTCAATGATTTCTGGTGTATTATTTATAATATACCTCTTCCTTCAAATATTGAAGTTAGATTACAATAAAAAACATGTTTATAATAATGCTGTTGAAATACAAATAAAAATCCAAAGCCCTTAAACGAGGAAATTAGCACATTCAGCTCAAAGATACAATGCTTATTGTGATGACTCATTAATCAGAACAACCTGACAAACAAGGTGATGAAGGAAGTATGATGCGTTTAAGTTTTAACAGGATTAATTTCTAAAATAGATTTTTATCACCTGAGACCTTTAACAGAGGACAATATGTGGCACAATATGCAAGGTCCTCATAGATTTATAGCAAATGCAAAATACATTGGGTTTCATTGGAAGGTTGATGCCACACATACAAAAGCTGGCAATTTATGATTGATCATGGTTCTGGTAGCAAAATTCAACCATAGTCATCTTTTATAATACAATTTATAAGCACAATAACAAACTACCTCTTATAGAGTACCTTTTATGCACCAGGCACTACACAAGATAATTTACATATACAATCTCATTAAGTTCTCACAATCATCTATGAAGTAGAAATGATCATTTTACCATGTCAAAGATGAGGAAATTGACAGTCAAAATGAATAAAGAAGTGTTTTGTTAAGAACTGTTAACCTATAAGGAGAAAACAAAAAAGAGCTTCTTCACTCTTTGGAGAATATTATCTACCCTCCCACATTAATTTGCACACTAAATTGCTCATAACTTCCCTGGATTTTGCCTCAATAATGTTACAATTGTTTAAATAAATTCAATAAATACTATTTATGCTCTTAAGTATGAGTCTTTTAATGAATCTGTTTATCAGACTGTAGTTTAAAAAATTTTTACCAGAAATTTACCAAAAAGAAAATTGGTATGCAAAATAAATAAAATAATCTTAAAATCAACGAGCCAAGTAAATAGTAGTATAAGAACTTCTCTGAGTTTGCAGACTTCTAAGTATGAATCAAAAGAACATTTATCAATATGAAATGCATCAATAGACACTAAAAGGCAATGAGGTATGACAATCAAAAGCATAGAGTCTACAGCCACCCTGCCTAAACTGAAATTCTAGCTCTGCCATTTACCATATATGAGTTACCTCTGGCAAGTTACTGTACCTTAATATGCCTCAATTTCCTCATCTGTGCAATGGAGTAATAGGAGTATCTACTCATGTGGCTATTATAAAGAATAAGTAAATGTGCAAAAAAGTAAATAGTACAGGGTCTGGCCCAGAATAAACTGTAAATAAATATGGACTATTATTATTGGCCCCAGACCAAGTTACTAAAGACAGTGGGCAGAAAGGGGAATCCTTTGTAAAGCTGACCTGGAGAGTTCCCTCTTGTCATTGATTATAAAGATGCTAAAATTAGGTTTTATAAGCAACCCCGGATAACCAGTCTCATTACTTTATAGTCGTCCACATTCTGTATCTCCAGCTCTACACAGAGTAACAGCATAAATTTTAGGACAGTAAGCAGAGAAAGCTTTCCCTCCATGAGCTTTTTCAGAATAGTTTTTCAACAGTGAGTTCTGAGAACAGATGCTCAGTCTCTGGCTCCTTACTCAACACTGGACCTCTTCTCTTCCTGGTCATGTTGCTTCAGTCTGGTCCATTTCTGAGCTAAAATTTTCATCTTATCTAATACACTCTAAATCTCCACTTTGATTGCCATTGTTGGCAGCCCAGGCAGCCATTAGCACTGTTAACAAAAAGATAGTTTTTGCTGAACATGGTTAACCCCCAAGGTAATAAGAAAGCCATCACTGTTAATTGATCTGGTTTCTGTCTAGTGAAGCTGTTAATTAAATTAAGTCCTAGAGGACATATTTTGCAACAGAAAAGTAAATATAATGCCTTTCTTAAAAGAAAACAACAACAACAAAAAAACACATAAAGCGGACTTTCCCTATCTTTTCCTCCCTCCTACAATTCTCACCTCCAAATCCTTTTACCTCCCTGAGGAAGGCCAATTTAATTTGAAAGTGTTTGGTTTTCCTAATGCCCTCTCATCAATTGATCCTCTTATCTTAGAATTAACTATTTACTTTCTTAGTTGTAAATTTTGGTTCCAGCTCTTGACTTTTAATTACTCAGACCTTCACTGAGTTCCTATTATTATCTCTTTGCTCAAACCTACTGATCTGTCACTTTGTCTTTGATTGTTTCTTTATTTATAATATTGATTTTTAAAATCCAGTGTTCTAAAATTGAATTTCTCTTTTTACTGCATTTTATTTTTATTTATACTCATTGTAGTGCTGTGGGTTTTTGTGTGATACTACCAGGTTCTTACAACAAAAAAATTGGTAATATGTACCTTTACCATATGCTAATCCATAGATTATTTTCCAAACCGTTCATCCATGAGCATGAGGAATAGTTATACTGAGGACTCAATGATCCAACTCTACAAGTAAAAGCAAACATCTTATTAGAAAATGAAGCCTTCATATGGTTGCATGGAGGATACTTAAAAAGTAATGCTGCTTGTTACATTTAAGATGCTGATAAAGATGTTGTTCAAAAGTAAATATTCACTAATGCATAGATACATTTTTATTTGTTCAAATATTTTGCCCTTCAGCATTTTCATTGTTAAAAGTTACACAAAAGTTGTATATAATCAAAGCACAATAGTCCAGAAATATTTCCTGACTCTCTCTGTTTTCACTGGATGATCATGATGTTTAAGAAAAGAAAAAGAAACTCATTCCAGTCTCTAATTTATCATTACAAAATTCTTCTTCTTAGGAATTTTGCTTAGAGAAATTCATTTTAAATTGGTCATAGAGTTATCATTTGTTCTTCACCAGAGATTCAGGTCAAAGGAAAATCATTATATAGAAAAATATAGCAAATTGTGAAAATTGTCAGTTACTGCCTAAACAAAGACTTTCTTAAATTTTTCTAAATTTTATATAATTTAGATATAACTTCAGATCTACAGATAATAGATACTGTTTTTAAATATATAAGTAGAGATCACCTAAACTGCCCACAAGATATAATTAACAATTTCTCCTCTACTTATAATCCACTTATTTTTAACTAACATAAAAGTGGAAGATGTATTTGTTTTTCTAAACAGCATTATCACTAAATAATACTCATTAAAGAAATACATTTTGGAGGAAGAAAGTGCTCCTAGTTGTACAGGTGTCTGCAAACTGCATCCAAAAATTTCAATAATTAATCTAAAGGTAAGTGGAATTTTAAATGGAGTGAATTTCCAAACTGTAATAACTTGATCTTTTCAGGGAATATTAGTGCTCTCTGAGTTAAGGACCAAAGTTGTTCATTCCATAGGGTACCACCTAACAGATCTAGATTCCCCTCTTTATGTTATCAGGGAAAGTGAAGTGAATGTCCTTTTTGGATTCTGAATTGAAAATTAGACCTCAGGCCGGGCGCGGTGGCTCAAGTCTGTAATCCCAGCACTTTGGGAGGCCGAGACGGGCGGATCACGATGTCAGGAGATCGAGACCATCCTGGCTGACACAGTGAAACCCCGTCTCTACTAAAAAATACAAAAAAAAAAACTAGCCGGGTGAGGTGGCGGGCGCCTGTAGTCCCAGCTACTCGGGAGGCTGAGGCAGAAGAATGGCGTGAACCTGGGAGGCGGAGCGTGCAGTGAGCCGAGATCCAGCCACTGCACTCCAGCCTGGGCGACAGAGCGAGACTCTGCCTCAAAAAAAAAAAAAAAAAACAAAACAAAACAAAACAAAAAAAAAAACAAAAACAAAATCAAAAAAAAAAAAAAAAAAAGAAAATTAGACCTCCTCTTTCTTGTTTTCTTCCCAAGCATCCCTTGCTTTCCACCCCTCGCCTCCCTTTCCTTTCCTTCCCTTTCTTTTCCTTTCTCTTTCTCTCACTCCTTGATTCTGCCAGGCTTATGGCACAGCAACTACCTTCATCTTTATTCCATAACTGTAGCAAGAAAAATAGTTTCCCCACAGCAACCCTGTGTCATGTGCAGAGAATGTTCAGGGGCTACAATAGCTCCTCTTCTCCTCCCCTGCATCCCTCACCTACTCCAGCTGACTCTTTTAATATCCTCCTTTCTCTCTGCCCTCTTACCTGGTCTCCAAGGGATACCAAGAGCACCACTCATGTTCTAGCTACCTTCTTTCTCATTCAGCGTGGAGAGTTTAATTTGCCAGTTTTTGAAATAGTAAGTGAAATACACTTTGTTCTAGAGTCTAAACTTTATAAAAGTCACATGTTCATTATGAAAGCAAGAACAGAGATGAAAATAAAATATCAAATATATTAGCCATTTAGATAGGTTGGATTGCTTTAAGACATTTACTATTATTAATATTATTGGTTAATTTGGGGGCTGTGGAGAATAAGAATTTGTTGTAAGACTCCTCAAAAAACTTTAAAAAGTAGTTAATGAATCACCTGAAGTCCATGGCAATTATAGATGTATTCCTCCACCAGAATTCTGTCCCATTCATTTACTTGTATTGGAATAATTTGATATGCATGTTTAAGGTTCTCCTAAAGGAAAATCATCAGGAGGAAAAGTACCAGTAAAGAAATCACCTGCTGACTCTACAGACACATCACCTGTTGCAATAGTGCCGCAGCCACCTAAGCCAGGATCAGAAGAATGGGTCTATGTGAATGAACCAGTTCCTGAGGTATGGCCGTTTAGAATCAAGCTGGTAGAATTCATTCTTTCTCCTGCATGTAGTAAGATTCATGCTGTCATTTACAACATCCTGAAGGTCTTTTACAGCAGGTAATATGTATTTACCCATCAAAAAGCTGAGATTTTTTTTAGAGACTACTCAATGACCCATATCTCATCCTTTCTCCTACTTGAGTTTCTGAGTCATGCTTTGAACTGCTATTGAGTGTTAAAATCGGGGGAACAAATGGGTTCTGTGAGGAACAATTTTCTTCTCAGGAACACACAGAGATGCAGATTCCTGGAAGAATGACTTCCCCAGAACACATATCCAGCAAATTTCTAGCCTTCTATTCATGTTTTAATACCCCCATCATAATGCTTTTAAAAGAAGTTTAATCTTTGACTTTTTAGAAGTAGAAGAATATTTTTGAAGCGAACTAAACCCATAAAAGAACAGACAGCTATCCGACCTGGGAACGTTAATGGGTGTGCTGGTGTAAGGCAAGATGTCCCAGGGTAGCGCTGGAAGCTCCGCCCAGCTCAACTCGCAAGGCCCGGTTGCCATCTACCATTTTTGGTTGCTTTAACAGATGAATTCTCAGAAAGTCCACAGAATAGTCCTTCCTTTAAAACTTTTTAAACAGCAAAGAGCTTTTTAAAAGACAAGGTCTCCTTCTCCCTTATTCCAGTCCCCAATGATCTCTTACTCTGATGAACTCAGCAGCGACCATCTGTGCCAGGCATTTGAGACCCAATTATGAAATGCAGCAATTGTGGTGTTGCTGTTATTATTGAGCTTTCCTAGGGATATGTCTTCTCTCCCAATTAAATTATAAACTCTTTGGCGAGGGTAGGAACATGGAATAATTCACTGTATTCAACACAAACACAGTACAGAGTATGTGACTTGATAGGTTTCTAATTGATTAATTAGCATTGAGAGTGAAATTAGAACAGAAAATATTTAAAATTGAGAATACTAAATGATGTAATTATGGAGGTATTTAATTGACCTCACTCAGCCAAACAGAAGCTACTTTAATATATATTAATATTAATATATATGTAGGTTCAAAAAACTTACCATAGAAGCAAGATATAGAAGTGGGTGTTAGCAATGAGATAAAATTAAAATGATACAATATGGTAAGTGATGGGGAGTGTTGGGCAAAAACACCTAAATTCATTCCTTAACTCCAAAACTTGAAGCCCTTGAAAGAAATAAATCTATAGAGGACAAGAGAGAAATAAAAAACAGGAATTTTTTTAAAACAAAATTAACATTGAAATATGGCCCCAGCTCCAAGTAGATCTTCTAGCACTCAGGATTTGATGGAAAACATGATAATTTGAGAAGAGTAGAATAAAAGACTATTTACAAATGTGTAGGCAATAAGTATGGCAACCTACAAGGATTAGATTATTCCCTCCCCTCCAACAAGTGGCAGCTGGGGGTCACTAAGGCCCCTAGGCTGAGGAGGTGCAGAAAGGGAGTAGATCCTTGGGCCTCAAGAGAACTTCTGTACTTAGAGGGCCATCTGACAGGAGCTGTGGCTTTCCCCCAGAGGGAAGCAGTGTGACCCCACAAACAAGAGCAGAAAAATACTCTGGCCAAGAAGATGGACGGCCAGGGAGTTTCCTGAAGTAGCTTAAATACATTAGCCTCCCCAGCCACTAAGCAAAGTGAAGGAAACTGCTGTGGAGGGACATGGAAGATGTGTAGCACTCACCTCTCATTTCCTAAGTAAGGTCAGGTAGCAAACACCTTTTGCTACAGCAAAACAGGCCTAGTCTAGTTCTTTTCCACTCTGGACTCCCCACATGTGAACTGCCGAGTTTACCTGCTAATATGGTTTGGCTTTGTCCCTACCCAAATCTCAACTTGAATTGTATCTCCCAGAATTCCCACATGTTGTGGGAGAGACTCAGGGGAGATCATTGAATCATAGGGGCCAGTCTTTACCGTGCTGTTCTCGTGATAGTGAACAAGTCTCACGAGATCTGATGGGTTTAACAGGGGTTTCCACGTTTGCTTCTTCCTCATTTTCTCTTGCCACTGCCATGTAAGAAGTGTCTTTCACCTCACACCATGACTCTGAGGCCTCCCCAGCCATGTGGAACTGGAAATCCAATTAAACCTCTTTTTCTTCCCAGTCTCAAGTATGTCTTTATCAGCTGCATGAAAACGGACTAATACACCTGCCAAGGAAGAGGAAGACAGATGCCCAGCTCAACTTGGATTTCAGTTAAACAACAAATTTAACTGAGAATCCTGTACTTTATCTGGTAACCCTGTTTCCAGACCTTCTGAGGGCCCCAGGTCAACCTTACTTCAGCAGACAAATGGAGGGAGAGAGATTGAAAAGAGAGGCTGCTTCCATACAGCATTCAGGTAGCAGCCAAATGTAAGGAAAACCTGGGATCTTTACCCTTTGCCAGCCACAAAGGAAGGTGCAGTGAGAACACAGAAGGTAGATAGAGTGGGAGGTCTTTGCTTCCATCCTGTGGAGTCACAAGAACAGACTCCCAAGGCCAGGACTCCATGAAAGAGGCAGCCATGCCTCTGGCCATGTGGCCCACTTAGTGCCCTCACTCACATTCAACCAACCTGTAGCAACAGTCCTCCCTGAAACTGAGCCCAGGGGCCACAGGGCCATGTGTGCTGGATTTGGAAACCTGTCCTCCTTCAGGAGGCTGACAGACATAGGACTCTACTGCCAGATGTGTAACTCAGATTAAAGCAGAGCTTTTGATCAATTCTCTACTGGCCTTGCTGACAATTTCAACATTCAAAATATAGAGGGGTCTATGCTTCGAATTTAGTACTGACCAACAAATATGGACAGTTAGATAAATGGAAATGATCAATAATTTAGGAGAAAGTACTAATAAAGGAGGTGTAATAGTAAAGGAAGGATCTGGCAGAACATAAGAAATATGTGCCCTAGTTATCAGGAAAGCATATTTCAAACCTATAGTGAAATCATAATCAGCCTCTAAAGGGGAATAAGGCTCTAAGAGAAGTGGATGGGCTCAAATAAGAAGAAAATTTGCCCTTAAAATCCCAATTATGCACCAAAGAAACTAATGTGATCCCAGGGCATTTTACAGGGGAAAGGGGCGATAGTGGGGAGGTACTCAAAAAATTTGAGAAAATCATAAAAGGATAGGAATTTAGTGAGTGTCTAGCCCATCATAGGCACTCAAATGTTGAAAGAATACAGTCAAGGGTATGTGTAGATGTCTCTGCCAAAATGCCAAAAATAAAAAGATTTTGTAGTTACATTGTCTAAGAAGATAATAGAAGACTGAAAATGGAAACCCAGCTTGGGTAACCTGAAATCATCTTAAATGAGAAAAGAAATGAAGTCAAATTAATTAACGGTAGTAATAAGGTTTTATGAGTCCCAAAGACTTGGTGGACCCTCTTTAAGAAAAGAAGCACGAAATTGCAGATACAGAATCAGTCATGAAGTGAATATTTATTTAGAACTGATTTGTATTAAGAAATATTTTTATAGCTGGAAGAAACAGATAAGCACCACAAACACTTTTTAGATGCCCAGTACCCCTCTGTTTTTCTTTATCTTTGCAGGTCTTTACATGTGACAATGATTTTGTAAGCTCATTTTCCTACAGACAGAACAGAAAGATAATTGAGGCTTCCCTCTAGCAAGGTTCATTGGATTTTTTAGTGTTGATAGTTAGAACATTTTCTTTTAGCTTCATAACTCATTATGGAAGGAAATGTGACAGAGAGGAAGTCAAATTGGAAAAAGGCAGAAGATCTGACCAGTGGTACCTGAAGATGAATCTGTTGCTTGTGTAAGCAAATTACTACGCTCCTCTCAGGAACTTGGACAACGCCTATATAAAGTGAGGGTCTCTGAAACTTCAAAGAATATTGCCTTGGTTACTGAATTCCTACTATGATTTTGTGTTCTCTAACAAAGGGAAAACTATTTAATTGGAAAGTACAGCTCTGAGCACCTCATTACATCATGAAAGTTCAAGTTCCCAGACCCCAGAAAAATTACATCTCAGGGGCTGGAAGAACCTACAGATATTACATTATCCATGACTCACAGAAGTCACAGCGGGTACAGGGGATTCCAGAAAACTAGACGCAGGCAAATGCCTAAATACTTAAGAAAAGGCAGTGGGACTTAGTAACATACAGACCAATAATGTATACATTAATTATTGTTGTAATTTAAGAGCAAAGTATTAAACACATTACTTTTGAGCACTAATAAAATATAAAGATGATCATTTAGAGCCTGCACAGCAAGAATAACTCCTGTTGAGCAGACCCATTCCTGCTCTAGCCTTGAGAGCAAGGCTGGATATGTGGATCAGGGAGTAAGAGAAAGAGAGGAAGAGCCCTCAATCACGTAACTTTTTTTTTTTTACAGTATATTGTCATAATTGTTCTTTTTTTTATTAGTTAATATTTTACTGTGCCTGATTATAAATTAAATTATATCATAGGAATGTATGCATAGGAAAAAACATAGTACACAGAGTACAATCCGTTCCCGGATTCTGCCCCTTCCTCCCTCTTTCCCTATGTCATTGCCTTCCTTGAAGCCAGTCTCTGCCATAAGAAAAATAGTGAGAATGTAGTCTGTCCTTCTCCAAAGAGGATAGCTAGGACTCAGTGGAAATTACAGAAAGACAAATTTCTGCTCAACAGAAGAAAAAGTTTTCCAGTAACATGAGTTGTGAACATTGAAGGAGGCTGCCTTGAAATTCTGTGCTTGATGCATACATGAGGTCCACAGGGAGATTAGATAATATATCTCTAGCATTTGGCATTTCTTGATTGGAGAGGAAATTAGCCCAGATGACCTCTAACGTCTCCATGTGTAATTCCCTGAGTAAATAAATGCACAGCCAATAAAAATATAATAAATATAATATGGATCCTCAGCTTTATTAATTTAGATTATTTCTTGGTTTTGATTGTTTATTTGCATTATTAAAGAAAATATAAAAGAAAATTTCTGATTTTCATGAAGCACACAGGAATGAAAGAACCTTCTAAATGTAATCAGAGAAATAACTCGTCATCACCCTGACATGAACACTAGGTGTTCTTCATGCTAGGCAGTTTCCTAACTGAGACAAAATATGTCACCTGTGATGATTCAATGTATTCATTCAATAACTATTCCTTGAGGGCCAACTATGTCCCAAACACTATGGTAATTAAAGAAAAGATGGCATGAGAGGACTTCAAAAAGCTCGTGGAAAAATTGAATTGAAAGATAAAAATTTAAAAATAAGCCTTATTTCTCAACATAAGCTTCAAGTTTAAGACACTTTTGTAGGAGATAATGCCAACAATGTGGTCCGTCCTTAAGGAAATGAGGGTCCCGAGAGTTGAACCATGTCAATGCAATCTTTTTTACGTTATTTGTTTAAAAAATGGGTACCCTTTACAGATATTTCAAGATTAGGAAACAAAAAGAAGACAGATGGAACCAAATCAGAAATATAAGGTGGATTGTATTAGTTTGTTTTCACAATGCTATAAAGAAATACCCAAGAGTGGGTCATTTATAAAAGAAAGAGGTTTAATTGACTCACACAGTTCCACATGGCTGGGGAGGCCTTGGGAAACTTACGATCATGGCAGAGAGGAAAGCAGGCACATACTACATGGAGGCAAGTGAAAGTGTGTATGTGTGTGTGTGAAGGAGGAACTGTCAAACACTTATAAAATCATCGTGTTGCATGAGAACTAACTCACTATCATAAGAACAGCATGGGGAAAACCCACCTCATGATCCAATCCCCTCCTACCAGGTCCTCCCCTTGACACATGGAGATTATGGGGATTACAATTTGAGATGAGATTTGGGTGGAGACACAGAGCCAAACAATATCATGGATGCCTAATGATTTCCCATCTAGTGTTTTACAAAATTGCTCTTGTTTGATGAGGGGAATGAGCAGGAGAATTGTGGTGGTGGAGAAGAACTCTCTGGTGAAGCTTCTCAGTTGTTTTTCTGCTAAAGCTTTAGCAAACTTTCTCAAATACTCTCATAATAAGCAGATGTTATTTTTCTTTGGCCCCTCAGAAATTTAACAAACAAAATGCCTGGAGCATCCAAAAAAAAAAAAAAAACAAACAAACAAACAAAAAAAAACCCTCTTGACATGACCTTTCCTCTTGATACAGTCTGCTTTTACTTTGCCTGGACCACTTCTATCTCTTGGTAGCCATTGTTTTGATTGTGCTTTGTCTTCAGAATCATACTGATAAACCCACACGTCATCTCCCATTACAAATTCTTTGAAGAAATGCTTTAGAATCTTGATCTTACTTGTTAACAATTTCTATTGAAAGTTTTGCTCTTGTCTACCGCTAATCTGGGCACAATGGTTTTGACATCCATCTAGTGAACAGTTTGCTCCACTTTTATTTTTAGTCAGAGTTGTGTAAGCTGAACCAATTGAGATGTCTGTGGGGTTGGCTATTGTTCTACTGTTAATCATTGGTCCTCTTCAGTGAGGGCACAAAAAGTTAATTTTTTCTTTGAAAATTGATATGAATTGGTCTACTGCTGCAGTCTTCATCTTCAACATTATCTCACCTTTTTAAGATCAGTTAGTAAACTGCTAATTTCTTTGGAACATTGTGCCCATAAACTTTTTGTAAAGCATCAATGATTTCACCATTCTTCCTCCTTAGCGTCACCAGCAATTTTATGTTTGTTCTTGTTTCAATTTTTGCAGAATTCATGTTGCTCAGATAGGGGCTTTTTTCAAGCTGATATCTCATCTTTCTCAGTGTCTGAAACTACATCCTATTCAGATGTGTTCAAATATTGAATTTCAAAATTCATGCATAGTTTTTTCATAATGTGCATTTTTCATAAACTTTTTGAAGAGTCTTCTTATAATGGTAAACAAGACAATCAGTTTCTGGCTTTATGAAACTGCCATTCTAGAGGTGAGTACAGACAAGTAAATGATGATGTTACAATTAACAGCATCAGTGTTATGATGGGAAAAGTACAGGATGCTAAGGGAGAACCTCAGAACCTCAGTGTGACCTTGCAGACTTGTTGTATCTGGGAAGGATTTCTGTAATAAATAATTTTTTTTGGATGGAATTTCACTCTTGTTGCCCAGGCTGCAGTATAATAGCACAAGCTTAGCTCACCGCAAGCTTGCCTCTCAGGTTCAAGCAATTCTCCTGCCTCTGCCTCCCGAGTAGCTGGGATTACTGGCACATGGCACCACACCTGGCTATTTTTTTGTATTTTTAGTAAAGACAGGCTTTCATGATGTTGGCTAGGCTGGTCTAGAACTCCTGACCTTAGGTGATCTGCCCACTTTGGCCTCCCAAAGTGCTGGGATTGCAGGCATGAGCCACCGTGCCCGGCCCCCCAATTTCTGGAATAAATAATATCTGGGCTGAGACATGGAGGATTATTTGGAATATGAATTTACTATAGTGGGGGACGTGGGAGAGAAGAGGAGCAAGAAGTCTCACAGGGAATGTTTTAGGTAGTTGCAGTTGCATCTTGACCTTTTTGCTTGGGACTATTCCTTTGACTCTATTATTCAGAAGAACTTTCATTTTGAAGTAAAAATTTCTATACTTTACAATTTAACAGGAAATGCCTTCGTTTTTAGTACCTTACTGGGAACTAATAGAAAATTCCTATATAAACACCATCAAAACAGTACTCAGGCATCTGAGGGAAGACCAGCATACTGTGCTTGCTTACTTATATGAGATTAGGTAAGTAAAGTTTCCAAAGTTAGAATTTTACAGTTTAGAGGCATGACATATAAAATTTATCTCATTCTCTTCATGTCTACAGAACAAGTTTCCAGGAGTTTCTAAAGCGTCCAGATCACAAGCAAGATTTTGTAGCTCAATGGCAGGCTGATTTCAATTCCCTTCCTGATGACCTGTGGGATGATGAGGAAACAAAGGCTGAACTACACCAACGAGTGAATGTAAGGAAATAGGGACCTGTTGGGACAGGGTTAGCTGACTTTCATATCTTGTCCTGCAAAACCCCAACTCATTTGCTCCTTACTTTTGTGAGGTATGAGGATGAGAAAGAAAATGGTTTGAACTATTAACCAGCTAACTTTCAAGAGTAGCGGCTTTCCGGTACTTTGAGTTTAGAATTAGAATACCATAGCAACACTTCTGGAAAGAAGGGCCAAAGTCCGCAGTGCAAGCGCATTCTTGGCATCTGTCTTGTAGATTTCTAGTCCCTTAGTCCCTTTGTGAGTCTATGTAACTGTGTTTACGCCTGGTGTTAATCACATTCCTGCCTTGAGCACAGTTACACATTTGGTTGATAGCAAGGAGAAGGGGAATGAGGGAATGACATGGAAAACCTAGAATTGCCTCTGTTGAATAGATCTCTTAAGGGCTGGTACTAAATACTACACGTCTTTGTATCTTTAGCAAGCACAATTCCTGGTAGTGCTCCAGCAAGCACAATGACAAGCAGATTTTCATAAACTCATGAATGAATTATATTACCCTGATGCCTTAGAAAGGGGCCTCTGATGTACAAAAAACCTAATTTCATTCTCTTACCCTTCATCTTTCCTTTTAAATTGACAGTCCCCCTTATCCCATCAAAGGGGTACTTTGCTACTACCTTAAGTATAGATTACTAATAGTCAAAACTGATTATGACCTAAATATTGATTTATGTAATTAAAACATTGCCAATCTCAAACCCATACCCCATTCATTTGCTCAATAAATACTTATTGAGCACCTATTATGGTCCTAGCACTATTAAAGAGGCTAGGGATTCAGCAGTGGACAAAATAAATCTGTGACCACACGGTGTTTATATCCTTGTGTCTAGGAGACACAGAATAAGCAATAAACATATAAGCATATAGTGAATGTGTCCTTAGTAATAAGAGCTATGTAGAGAACAAGAAAGCAGGGCAAGGGGAAAAGAAAGTTGGATGTGCTATTTTGTAAACAGTGGCTGTGGAAAATCTCACTGAGAAGGTGGCATTTGAACAGACTGAGGACAGAAGTGATTGGATAAGCCATGTAAATAGTTGGAGAAAGGGTGTATGAGGCACAGACGAAAGCAAGAGCGATGACACTGAAGGGGGAGGACACTTGATGTGTTTGAAGAACAGCAAGGAGGCTGGTATGTCTGGAGCAGAGTGAGCTAGGCAACAGTTGACTGATGATAGGGTCAGAGAGATTATTAGGTAACCAGATTACCTAAGGCCTTGGAGGTTATTACAAGAATATTGCTATTGATCTGAGTGAGAACGGGAAGCATTGCTCTCTGGTTTTAAAAGAGTCTACAGTAGAGTAAAAACAGCAGGAAGACACGTTGGAAGACCAGATGGGAAGCTTCTGCAATGGAAGCAAGGCGTCATTGTGGCTTGGGTGATAGGGTGGGTGCTGAAGGGTTTATCCCAACAGGTATTCAAATATCCTGGTAAAATCAAAGTATTTTGCCTATTCATTGACACTCCTCAAAGAGTAATTAATATCTATATAAACCCTACAATTGTTTTTTCTGTTTTCTTTTTTCCTACCTATTCATAAAGCCAGCCTTCCTGCATACTTCTTCCCCATATTATTCAGGTGATTGTTGGCAGAGAATGAGAAGATTTGGAAATTTAAAATATCTTATTTGGGATTTCCTTTTTCCTAATTCCAAATGCAACATATTTTTTATTGTAGGTAAATTAGATAATAAGAAGCAAAATTTAAAATGACAAATCCCTAATAGTCAATGGTGGTTGCTACCTTGGTGCACATCTGCATGTCTTTCCAGATAGTTTTTTCAAAAATTTGATAGCAAAATATGTATTGTTTTGTAACATTCTTTTTAAATCAATAGAACATGTTTTCTTTTTCAATAAACATTCATCTACAACATCATTTTTATGACTAAAAGATATGACTAGTGGACTATATCATTTATTTTACAGATTTCTATGTTCAGTCACCATCTTATTAACAATTTCTTGAGTACCAACGTTTTATTACAGGGAATTTTACAGTAAAATTTCATCCAGCGAACTATTGACCACATCTTTAATTATTTCCATGGGCAAACATTTTTAAGTGAAAATTGTTTAAGATTATGCTTATTTTTAAGGTTTTTAAAATATATTAAAATTTACAATTTGAAAATTTACACAGTAATAACTTGTAAATTTTATGCCAACTAACAGATTATGCAAATATCTGATTTGTATATTTTAAATTATAAAAATATTTTAAATCTAAATTTTTAGATTTATATCAAATATTAGATTCTTTTTTGTTAATCTTTGCCAATTTAATGGGTAAAAATATGAATATATTCCTGTAATTTACATTTTTTCTTCAATTTACAATTGAAGTTGACCATTTTCTCCTGAGTTTAATGGCCATTTATTTTCCTCCTGCTGAAATCTGTTTGTGATTTCTGCCCCTTTTTATGATAGAGCATGCTCTGTTTCTTACTGACTTCTAAGATCTTTTTATGTATTAAGGAAACAAGCCATCTGTTGATCATATAATACATATATATTCCCAGTTTGATGTTTGAAGTGTTTTAATATGCAGAAGGTTTTCTAAGTTTATATAGATAAATAAGGAAATTTCCTTTATAGCATTTTTGTGATCAATTAAAAAATACTTCACCCCAAGATTATATAGAAATGTAACACAATTTTTAATACTTTTATAGTTCTTTATTTTACTTTTAAATATTTAAAATATTATGTTACTTCGATAGGAATCTCATTTAATTTTTTTCAGAAAGTTAATCCAATGATGTGAGAAGACTCTAAAATATATTAACATAGACTTACATTTTATATGTATATATAAATGTATATATATATATAATATTTGGATATTTAGCTACATGGTTAGATATGGTGGACACAGTCACTTTTATTTTTCTTCACTTATTATTAGGCATGGAAGAATAGAAATAAATATAACTTCAAAAAGAAGCTAGAAAATAAAGCTGAGGAAAGGAGAAAGGAATTAATGAGGATAATTCTTAAAAACTTGGAATTAAATTTAAATTTAAAATTTGGCAAATAAAACATATTAAACTTAAAATTCAATCCAGGCGATAAAGGCAGATAAACCTCTAGAAAGAATGGTCAAGGGAAGAAAAATAAACTTTGAGTAGAAATTTGGATATTAGAAATTATCCGTGGATACTGGAGAACAACATACATAATTTCTACTTGGAAGGTTTGGTAAATTTTGGCCAAATCAACCTTATCGAAGACATTATAACATTTTTAGCAGTGGATCTTCAGCAACAGTATACAGTAGAGAAACTTCTGAAGTCAAGTTAAAAAAATAAATAAACCTGCCTTTGTTTCATTCCTTATGACCAAACTAATTAGATTTAGTATAAATCCTTGTATCACATTTATTTTTAAAAGGGTACAGGTAATTCTGATTGAAATAAACACGCTATTCCTTTTTTTTTTTTTTTGGACATTTTTATAGCTACATGATCTTGTAAAAACTGGTGAAAGTAAGTGAAAAACTCCTGTGACTATTACATTTCTATCCATTTTCCTTGCTATGGTTTTTGATTTTCATCAATTTTAAGGCATCAACAGTAATAACTAATTGCTGAGCATGCACTATGTTCTGGCACTGTCTTTTTCATCCCCACAACCACCCTCTGAGGCAGGTACTAGTAATACTCCCATTTCATGGATGAACAAATGTTGTAAAGAAGCCAACATAGTAAGCAGTAGTGTTGGAATTCTGTGCCCAAGTTGCCCTGTTCCTCATTATGGTATAAAATCTTTGTGTCCAAAGTGTTTCTGTCTTAAATTTGACTGCTATCTTATATAAATACCATAAACCTTGCTTTATTTTTAATTTGTATGTGGTCATATAAGTTTCCACACTGACCTTTTTGTGTCATTTTGTTTTATGTATCTCTAGTAAGCACCACATAAGTTGAATGTGGGTTTTTACCCAGTGGAAAGTCTTTACAACTTTTGTAAGAATAGAAGTTTTTAATGAGTTAGTCTGCATGATCTTCTCAATTAATAGTTATGAATCTCTCTTAAATACATCTCTGATTTATATATTTAGTAATTCCCTAATTCTTGCTACATAAAATGTGAAAACGAGCAATGCCTCTGGGCAAGTTCATAACAAAAACTCATTGCTTTAATCCCTTTTTACCCCTGGTAATATTCCTTGTTCTTCAATTATTCCATTCCAATCCTATTAAATTAATAGAGAGGTTCTGGTGTTGCATTGTTCTCATTTTGTCCGTTACAAAACTGAGCCACAGACATGATGTTACTTGCAAAGGTTTCACACTGAGTCCGTGGGAGAAAAAGAACTAGAATCAAGGTCACCCTGCTTTTGTGCTTTTTCCTCTGCTGTGTCCTCTCTTTTCTTTAAAAAATATATAAAGAGGAGAATTGCATGAACCCGGGAGGTGGAGGCTTCAGTGAGCCAAGATCACACTCAGGGCACATTCCAGCCTGGGTGACAGAGTGAGACTCTGCCTAAAAAAAACAAAAACAAACAAACAAACAAAACTGGATCATCATGGCAGATACAAGGCAGGACTAGATTACAACTCTGGACAGAGCAGTGTGTGGAGGCTTGCACCGTGAATTTTAGCTCCAGATCAACTGCAAGAACAAACCAGCAATCCCGAGAGGACCCACAGACCCTCTGAAGGAGGCAGACTGCTCCTGCGGGATCTGGGAGGCACGCCAAATACTATGAGTGCCCCAACTGCGTAAGTGGGAAGGGAGACCCTCCTCTCCTGAACACACCCTCACTGGAGAAACTGAAAGTCTGTTTGCAGAAGAAGTTTCTGACCTTACCTGGAGCTGGGTCAATTTCGAGAGCTGAGTGAAATACAGGGGTGGAGGAAGTAGCAGAAAGGCACTGGGAGCTCGCTGGGTGCCCAAGCAGCCCATTCCCACCTGGCACCACAGGGTTCCATCGGGAGGGTGGCCAAAGGAGCAGGGGGTAAAACTCCACAGGGAGAAGGACATCTGTAGCTGAACCTTGTAACAATTTGAACTGGGCAAGAAGCCTCCTGGCCAGAGCTTGGGGAGGGTGCACATCCGGTGTGCAGACTCCCAGGTGGGGGAAGACCCAAGCCCTTTTGTTTCACATCTGGGAGGTGGGTATCCTTGAACAAGTTCTCAAGCCCATCTCACCCACTGCCTGGAAACAGACTCGGGGCTGTTGGCAGAGACCTGGTGGGAGTGAGACCGCCCTTCGGTTTGCATGGAAGCTGCATGAGGCTGTGACTGCCGGCTTTCCCTCCACTTCCCTGACAACCTACATGACTCAGCAGAGGCAGCCATAATCCTCCTAGGTACATAACTCCAATGACCTGGGAATCTCACCCCCATCCCCGACAGCAGCTACAGCAAAACGTACCCAAGAAGAGTCTGAGTTCAGACATGCTTAGCCCTGCCCCCACCTGATGGTCCTTCCCTAGCCACCCTGGTAGCAGAAGACAAAGGGCATATAATCTTGGGAGTTCTAGGGCCCCGCCCACTGCTGGTCCCTCTCCACCCTACTATAGCTGATATTCTCTGGAAAGCACCACCTCCTGGCAGGACGCCAACCAGCACAAAAATAGATCATTAAACCACCAAGGTTAAGAACCCTCATGGAGTCCATTGCACTCCCCCACCACCTCCACCAGAACAGGCACTGGTATCCATGGCTGGGAGACCCACAGACAATTCACATCACAGGACTCTGTCAGACAACCTCCAGTGCCAACCTGGAGCAGGGTAGACTTACTGGGTGGCTACACCCACAAGAGAGACAACAGTCACTGCAGTTTGGCTCAAGGAAAACCACATCCATAGGAAAAGCGGGAGAGTATTACATCAAGGGAACACCCCATGGGACAAAAGAATCTGAACAAGAGCCTTCAGTCCTAGACCTTTCCTGTGCAGAGCCTACCCAAATGAGAAGAAACCAAAAATTCAGCCCTGGTAATATGACAAAACAAGGCTAACACCCCGAAAAAAATCACACTAGTTCACCAGCAATGGATCCAAACCAAGAAATCCCTGATTTATCTGAAAAAGAATGCAGGAGGTTAGTTATTAAGCTAATCAGGAAGGCACCAGAGAAAGGCAAAGCCAAATGCAAGGAAATCCAAAAAACAATACAAGGAGTGAAGGGAGAGAGATTCAAGGAAATAGGTAGCTGAAAGAAAAAACAAATAAAAATTCAGGAAACTTTGTACACACTTTTAGAAACCTGAAATGCTCTGGAAAGTCTCAGCGATAGAATTGAACAGGTAGAAGAAAGAAATTCAGAACTCAAAGACAAGGTCCTCAAATTAACCCTGTCCAACAAAGACAATGAAAAAAGAAAAAGAAAATATGAGCAAAGCCTCCAAGAAGTCTGGGATTATGCTAAATGACCAAACCTAACAATAATTGGTGTTCCTGAGGAAGAAGAGAATCATAAAAGCTTGGAAAACATATTTAGAGGAATAATTGAGGAAAACTTCCCCAGCCTTGCTAGTGTTCCTGAGGAAGAAGAGAATCATAAAAGCTTGGAAAACATATTTAGAGGAATAATTGAGGAAAACTTCCCCAGCCTTGCTAGAGTCCTAGACATTCCAACACAAGAAGTACAAAGAACACCTGGGAAATTTATCACAAAAAAATCATCGCCTAGGCACATTGTTATCAGGTTATCCAAAGTTAAGACAAAGGAAGGAATCTTCAGAGCTGTGAGACAGAAGCACCAGGTAACTTATAAAGGAAAACCTATCAAATTAACAGCAGATTTCTCAGCAGAAACCCTACAAGCTAGAAGGGATTGGGGCCCTATCTTCAGCCTCCTCAAACAAAACAATTATCAGCCAACAGTTTTGTATCAAGCGAAACTAAGCATCTTATATGAAGGAAAGACTTAGTCTTTTTCAAATGACAAATGCTCAGAGAATTTGCCATTACCAAGTCACCACTACAAGAACTGCTAAAAGGAGCTCTAAATCTTGAAACAAATCCTGGAAACACATCAAAACAGAACCTCTTTAATGCATAAATCACACAGGACCTATAAAACAAAAATACAAGTTACAAACAAGTAAACAAAAAAACCAAAAGTACACAGGCAACAAAGAGCATGACGAATGCAATGGTACCTCACTTTCTTTTTTTTTTTTTTTTTTTGGAGACGGAGTCTTGCTCTGTGGCCCAGGCTGGAGTGCAGTGGCCGGATCTCAGCTCACTGCAAGCTCCGCCTCCCGGGTTCACGCCATTCTCCTGCCTCAGCCTCCCGAGTAGCTGGGACTACAGGTGCCTGCTACCGCGCCCGGCTAGTTTTTTGTATTTTTTAGTAGAGACGGGGTTTCACCGTGTTAGCCCGGATGGTCTCGATCTCCTGACCTCGTGATCCGCCTGTCTCGGCCTCCCAAAGTGCTGGGATTACAGGCTTGAGCCACCGCGCGCGGCCTGTACCTCACTTTCAATACTAACATTGAATGTAAATGGCCTAAAGGCTCCACTTAAAAGATACAGAACTGCAGAATGGATAAGAGCTCACCAACCAACTATCTGCTGCCATCAGTAGACTCACCTAACGCATAAGGACTCACATAAACTTAAAGTAAAGGGGTGCAAAAAGGCATTTCATGCAAATGGACACAAAAAGTGAGCAGGGATAGCTATTCTTATATCAGACAAAACAAACTGTAAAGCAACAGCAGTTAAAAGAGACAAAGAGGGACATTATATAATGGTAAAAGGCCTTGTGCAACAGGAAAATATCACAATCCTAAACATATATGTACCTAACATTGGAGCTCCCAAATTTATAAAACAATCACTAATAGACCTAAGAAATGAGACACACAGCAACGCAATAATAGTGGGGGACAATAATATTCCACTGACAGCACTAGACAGGTAATCAAGATAGAAAATCAACAAAGAAACAATGGATTTAAACTATTCCTTGGAACAAATGGACTTAAGAGATATATACGAACATTCCACCCAACAACCACAAAATACACATTCTATTCAACAGAGCATAGAACTTTCTCCAAGATAGACCGTATGATAGGCCATGAAATGAGCCTCAATAAATTTAAGAAAATTGAAATTATATCACGCACTCTCTTAGACTACAGTGGAATAAAACTGGAAATCAACTCCAAAAGGAATCTTCAAAACTATGCAAATACATGGAAATTAAATAACCTGCTCCTGAATGAGCATTGGATCAAAAACGAAATCAAGATGGAAATTTAAAAATTCTTCAAACTGAATGACAATGACACAACCTACCAAAACCTCGGATACAGCAAAGGTGGTGCTAAGAGGAAAGTTCATAGCCCTAAATGCCTACATCAAAAAGATCGAAAGAGCATAAACTGACATTCTAAGGTCACACCTCAAGGAACTAGAAAACAAGAACAAACCAAACTCAAACCCAGTAGAAGAAAGGAAAAAAACAACATCAGAGCAGAACTAAATGAAATTGGAACAACAACAACAACAAAAATACGAAAGACAATTGAATCAAAAAGCTGGTTCTTTGAAAATAAAATTGATAGGCCATTCTCAAGATCAACCAAGAAAAGAAGAGAGAAAATCCAAAATCCAAATAACCTCACTAAGAAACAAAACAGGAGATATTACAACTGACCTCAGTGAAATACAAAAGATCATTCAAGGCTACTGTGAACACCTTTACACCCATAAACCTGAAAACCTAGAAGAGATGGATATATTCCTGGAAAAATACAACCTTCCTAACTTAAATCAAGAAGAATTAGATACCCTGAACTGACCAATAACAAGCAGCAAGATTGAAATGGTAATTTAAAAATTATCAACATAAAAAAGTCCAGGACCAGATGGATTCACAGTAAAATTCTACCAGACATTCAAAGAAGAATTGATACCAATTCTTTTGATACTACTTCACAGTACAGAGAAAGAAGGAACCCTCTCTAATTCATTCTATGAAGCCAGCATTACCCTAATATCAAAACCAGCAAAGGACAACCAAAAAAGAAAATTACAGACTGATATCCTTGATAAACATAGATGCTAAAAATCCTTAACAAAACACTAGCTAACCAAATCCAACAACATGTCAAAAAGATAATCCACAATGATCAAGTGGTTTTTATACCAGGGATGCTTTAACATACACAAGTCAATAAATGTGATACACCACATAAACAGAATTAAAGACAAAAATCATGTGATCATCTCAACAGATGCAGAAAAAGCATTTGACAAAATCCAGGATGCCTTTATGATTAAAACTCTCAGCAAAAATTGGCATACAAGGGACATACCTCAATGTAATAAAAGCCATCTATGACAAACCCACAGCCAACATAATACTCAATGGGGAAAAGTTGAAAGCATTCCCTCTGAAAACTGAAACAAGACAAATATGCCCACTCTCACCACTCCTCTTCAACATAATACTGGAGGTCCTAGCCAGAGCAATCAGACTAGAGAGAAAAATAAAAGGCATTGAAGTCAGTAAAGAGGAAGTCAAACTGTCCATTTGCCGATGATATGATCATTTACCTTGAAAACCCCAAAGACTCCTCCAGAAAGTTCCTAGAACTAATAAAAGAATTCAGCAAAGTTTCTGGATACAAGATTAATGTACACAAGTCAGTAGTTCTTCTATACACCAACAGCAGCCAAGCAGAGGATCAAATCAAGAACTCAACCCCTTTTACAATAGCTGCAAAAAAAAAAAAAAGAAATACTTAGGAATATGCCTAACCAAGGAGTCAAAAGACCTCTACAAGGAAAACTACAAAACACTGCTGAAAAAAATCATAAATGACACAATGACGCAAACAAATGGAAACACATCCCATGCTCGTGGATGGGTAGAATCAATATTGTGAAAATGATCATACTGCCCAAAGCAATCTACAAATTAAATGCAATCCCCATCAAAATACCACAAACATTCTTCAGAGAATTAGAAAAAACAATTCTAAAATTCATATGGAACCACAAAGAGCCTACATTGCCAAAGCAAGACTAAACAAAATGAACAAATCTAGAAGCATCACACTACCTGATTTCAAACTATACCATAAGACCATAGTAACCAAAACAGCATGATACTGGTATAAAAATAGGCACATAGACCAATGGAACAGAATAGAGAACCCAGAAATAAACCCAAATACCTACAGTCAACTGATCTTTGACAAAGCAAACAATAACATAAATTGGGGAAAGGACACCCTATTCAACAAATGGTGCTGGGATAATTGGCTAGCCACACATAGGGGAATGAAACTGGATCCTCATCTTTCACCTTATACAAAAATCAACTCAAGATGAATTCAGGTCTTAAACCTAAGACCTGAAACTAAACATTCTACAAGATAACATTGGAAGAACCCTTCTAGACATTGGCTTAGGCAAGGATTTCATGACCAAAAACCCAAAAGCAAATGCAATAAAAGCAAAGATAAATAGCTGGGACTTAATTAAGCCAAACAGCTTTTGCACGGTGAATGGACAGTCAGCAGAGTAAACAGACAACCCACAGAATGGGAGAAAATTTTCACAATCTATACATGTGACAAAAGACTAATATCCAGAATCTACAACGAACTCAAATCAGTAAGAAAAAACCAATCCCATCAAGAAGTGGGCTACGGATATAAATAGACAATTCTCAAAAGAAGATATACAAATGGGCAATAAACATATGAAAAGATGCTCAGCATCACTAATAATCAGGGAAATGCAAATCAAAACCACAATGTGATACCACCTTACTCCTGCAAGAATGGCCATAATGAAAAAAACAAAAACCAGTAGATGTTGGCGAGGATGCGGTGATCAGGGAACACTTCTACGCTGCTGGTGGTAATGTAAACTAGTACAGACACTATGGAAAACAGTGTGGAGATTCCTTTAAGAACTAAAAGTAGAACTATCATTTGATCCAGCAATCCTATTATTGGGTATCTACCCAGAGGAAAGGAAGTCATTATTTGAAAAAGATACTTGCGCACGCTGTTTATAGCAGCACAATTCACAATTGCAAAATCGTGGAACCAACCCAAATAACCGTCAATCAATGAGTGGATAAAGAAACTGTGATATATATATTTTTGGTGAACAATATGTTACACCTGTAGTATTCATTAACAAATTTATGCCCCTGGTTTAATACAGCTGCATACTTTTTCCACCAACAATTGCCATTTCCCCCAAAAAAATTCACTGAAAGGATTTTTTCAATCAAACACATATTTTTTAGGAAGGATTAAAGCACATAAAACATAGCCATTCATGAATAAAGTAAAACATAGTGGGTTTGTGGTAGGCATAGACATATGATGTGGTGAGGTCCTCTTCAAACGTGAGGGACTGACAGAATAGACTCAAAATGAATATTGGTTGAATGAGCACATACAATGCACGAGTACAATTGGTGTAAAATTTCTTTAGAGACATTTTTAAGAGAGGCAAAGGATTTTAGTTTTATTGCACCTAGGTGGTTTGAGCAGCAGTCTAAAGCATAATGACAATGCCGATGCCTGTTTTCTGTCTAGGATCTGCGAGACCGCCTGTGGGACATTTGTGACGCACGGAAGGAAGAGGCAGAGCAGGAGCGGCTTGACATCATTAATGAGAACTGGTTACAGGACTCTCTTGGAATGACAATGAACCATTTCTTTTCCCTGATGCAGGTAAGAGCAGTGGTCACAATGACCCAGGCACTTCCCTTCACAGCCTCATCCCTCAGTCCCTCATATGACACTTTCTTGGGAACATGAGAGATCTGTTCAGGGCTCACTATGCCTGGTATGAGCTCCAACTCACCAAGAAAGCTAGCTGAAATAATACATTTTGGTCCAGCCCAATATGCACCCAAATTGGAAGCATCTCAAGCAACTACCCACCAGCATTGCTCCAGGTGGCCTAGATATGTAGAAAGCCACAGTAGAAATAGTGTCTACAACTGAGTTACCTCACCAGACTCTCAAAGCAGACCCCTTAGGTGGACAAAGAAAGCCCAGGAAAGCAGCCTGACCACAACAAACATAGGCAAGATCAGGCCAGGCAGACATTTGATTCCTGAAAATAAAAAGTTTTCCAATACTGGACTAGAAAAACAGACCATAATCAATGCAACCTGATTAACTTATATTTGCAGCCTATTAAGTTAAAAAAAAAATTGCACAGGACAAGATTAGAAGACAGGTGCTGATTTTATTCTGACACCACTGCCAGCAATTGGGGAGAAAGCACAAACCCAACTCTGCCAAGACAAAGGGCTAGAGAGTTTTTAAGAGCCGGAGTAGGTTAGAAGGTATGGGTCATAGGCCAACTGTGTTTGCCAATTGACGTTATCAGAAGGAAAAGTCAACTTTCTACAATCTTCATCACAGGAGATAGTTTTAGGACTTGAAGCAATGCACCCAGTGAAGTTAGGCTCCTACTCTCACACAGGAACTCGGAGACAGAGGCACTGTATTCCTTGGTGATTAACTACATTACAAAGAGATGGTTTTTAGGTCCTTGAGAAAGACGTTCTTTTCTGGGTTGTACAAATGGTGGGAGGCTTTTGAAAAGATTTACATCTCAAAGGAACAGTGAAAGGATTTACAACGTCAAGTTTTCTTAAAGCAAATGCTCTAACAAAAGGGAGGTGGGGCCTAGAGTCAGGAAGCAGCCTGTCTAAAGTTGGGTCAAGCTGAAGAGAATATGAAGGCTGTCTTCGTTCAAGTTGTGTGTACATGAGTATTTTTTTCCTAAAACAACAGGAGTGAAGATAGAGAATGGAAAAGGGTATATTTCTGGTCTTTAGTTGATTTACTTAGATAAAGAGATACTACAGGAAATGAGAGTACTTATCTGGCAATCCCTACAGCTAGTGCATAAAAGGTGTTCAGTAAATGTCTTTTCATCAAAGGGCCAATACATGCTGATACTTCCAGTCTTCAAAGGGACAATTCATGGCTCAGGCATAGGCCAGACCATAGAAGGTCTGAAATATCACCAGAAATCTGAGAGGCAGAAGCAGCCCCTCAGGTAGGAGGTTTCAAGAAATCAGGATACCAGGACAGTGAAGACCCCATGCAGCCATGTTAGGAATCTGGATTGGAAAGAGAAGATGGAGTTAGAAAGATGTCATCCAAAGCAGAGGACAAAGCCGGGCCACAGCCAGGAGGACAGATCCACATGGCATGAGTTGTATGCAAAGATTAAAGTGAGGTGCCTAGCAGCCTAGACCAGTCTGGATAGCATCCCCATGACATTGGTTTGGGCAAGCAAAAATCAAGTATTATAAACAGTTGTATCAAAAGCTTATGGCAGAAATAGCGGAAAACCAATAATGAAGGCAGATACTTTTTATGAATCATTCTTGATTAACAGCGATACATACCACCTTTGGAAATGTTATATGACTCAATATTTCAATAATCCCTAGGTATAGGACTTTTATCTTGAGAAACTGAACTAATATCTAAGACCAACAAGGAATAAAGAGGAAAAAGCAGTAAATAGAAGCTAACATTTACTAAATTGTTACTATGTATATGCCAGGCACCATTCTAAAGATTTTCATGTAGAATACATTAAAACTTCCCAACAAGTTTTCACTCTTGCACCCAGGTTGGAGTGCAATGGTGCAATCTCACCTCACTGCAACCTCTGCCTCCCGGGTTCAAGCGATTCTCCTGCCTCAGCCTCCCAAGTAGCTGGGATTACAGGTGCCCACTACCACGCCTGGCTAATTTTTGTATTTTTAGTAGAGGCACGGTTTCACCGTGTTGGCCAGGCTGGTCTCGAACTCTTGACCTCAGGTGATCCATCTGCCTCAGCCTCCCACAGTGCTGGGATTACAGGAGTGAGCCACCACACCCAGCCCACTGCAAGTTCCATTATCTTCATTTCACAAATTAAGAAATGGAGACAAACACAGGTGAAACAATTTGCCCATCTGACTTCAAAGCCAGTACAGTAGCTCCCCCTTCTCCTCGGGTTTATTTTCCATAGTTTGGAAATATTACATGGAAATATTACACGGAAATTTCCTGAAATAAATAATTCATAAGTTTTAAATTGTGCTCCATTTTGAGTAGTGTGATGAAGTTTCACACTGTTTCATTCTGTCTTGCTCAGAACGTGAATCATCCCCCGTCCATAGTATCCACCCTGTAGATGCTACCTGCCCATCTGTTAGTCACTTAGTAGCCAATTTAGTTATCAGATGAAAATCATAGTGTATATAATGTTTGGAACTATCTGAGGTTTCACGCATCCATTGGAGGTCTTGAAACTTATTCCCCATGGATAAGGGAGTGTCTACTGTATTCCTAACCACTGCTTTATTGTTCAAATAGTTGAAAGTTTGCCACATAGAACTGAAGAGAGCCTTATTTTGCACTGATCAGTAAGATCCTATAAAAACCAAGGGTGGAAATTACAAAAGAGAAGGTTTCAATTCAATATTTAAAGAAAGAGCCTAATGAACAGCCCATCAAGTAAAGCTCATTTGGAGGCAATGAGCTTTTTGTCCAGGATGCTCAAAAGCAGAAGTTTGCACATGGTTTTGGAGGAACAGTGGAAAGTACACTAGAGAAAGCCTTCAAGAATCTGTGGTATTGGATAACAAACAGCTAGATAAATGTATCCCAAAGCAGATTCCATAGACATTAGTCCTACAAGATGTTTCACAAAACAAGGACTCTGTGATCAAATGACTTTGGGAAGTGCTATCTACTCTAGCCTTCCTCCCTCTCCCTGGGAGATTGACGAGTGTATCGACGTGTTTAGATATCGAAATGCCCTACAGGAAGGAAATCCTTTTTCTATTTCTATTTTCTACACTATTTGACCTTGAGAAGTTTTTGTTTCTTCCCCAACAAGGTACTCATTAACTGCCTATAGGACAAGTTTTCTACAAAATGTATTTTAGAAAATGCTATGCTAGATGATTTCTAAAATTCCTTTTAAATCTAAGATTCTGTCACAATTAAAAATCTTAAGAGAAAATATTGTTTACTAGTTATCATAAATATAACAGGAATTTTGATTAATTCTGCCTTTATGAAAATCTTGGATATAGTATGGCATCTTATTCAGATTTAGTTAATTAAATTATGCTTTCTAAAAATAAATTAATATTTTGTATAAGATAATCACTATAGTAAGGTAAGCCTAAGGCACGGAGAACAACACTGTCCCAAATACCAATTGTATAAAAGAAGCTCTACTAAACCTAATCTTTATTAAATAGTTTAGTTCTATAAGTTAAGAAGGAAATAATTTCCTGATTTCTAAATTTATTTACTAAATAATACAATGCTATGATTTAATGACATAATTTTTATAACCTCAACACACTTATTTTAATTCCCCAAAGTTGTCAATATTCAGTTTGTACAAATTGGGTTTCTATATGATCCAATTCACCATAAATGTGGCATTCTGCAAGTTCTCATAATTTACAAGACTCATTTTTCTCCTCTGTTTTACCAAACCTAAGCATGACAGGTGCAAACACTTATTATCAAACTGTAGGATTTGTTCATACATTAATATTTTAAAACTTAATTTTGTTGTTTTGCAAGGAAAGAGAAAAAGGTTTAGTTTTTCTTGTCATTTCAAAATGCTAGTTTAAAAAACTACTTAAATATATATTTATGTTTAAAATCCAAGGAGACTATTGAAAATGTTCTGTAATGTGAAACAATACATAAGTGGTACTTTTATTTTTTTAACTTAGATGCAAGTTCACCAAATTAATTTTTTCCTGTTTCAGTCATTTAGTTAGAAAAGTTGAATAGTACAGAAAACAGCTTTTTCCAGGAGCAATTTGGCTTAACCTTTTCTATATCAATCACAGACTTACTGAAACTGTTCTTGTCTTTTGTTGTAGACTACAGTAAAAAACCAGACTTTTAAAATTCTGTACTGTGAATATGGCAATAAGAGAATATTTCTTGATATTTTACAAAATAAGTAGTGACATAATTGTTTGATAAATGTAGGGATCTCTTCATAAATATCTTTGAGTTTGGTTTAGATAAGGCTTTGAACATTAGGTCAATTTTGTTTTTCTTTTTAAAATGATGCTTTCTGTAATTAGCTAGGTATCATGGAATTCATCTATGTAAAGAGCGTCAATATTTAGGCCCTCAGGTACTGATTTAAGTAGCCCAGGTGACTAAAATAAAGTCTGGAGGTCATGTTTGCACTAACAAAGAGAAGCACAGATATACACCATATTGTTCTAAACCCAATGGGAGACCAGGTTGAAAAATACTACATTCTACATTTGTGTTGTTGGCACTGTGCAGAATCTCACTATGCACACACTTCAGTGTATGCATACCACAAAAGGAAATGACCTTTGCTGACAGGGAGTCACAACAAGAGAATGACTGATGCTCACCTTGCCACCAGCTCCTCTGGGTTGCTCCATTTTTCACAACGTACTTACTGGCAAAGCAAGCAGAAGGGTTTAGCTGTGAGCACTGGAGGAACTGAATTATCTCTCTCCTCCGCATATTGAACAGCAGAGGAAATTGTGGAAAGAGAACTATTCCTTAGACTCTATGTTGCCGGGCACAGTGGCTCATGCCTGTAATCCCAGCACTTTGGGAGGCTGAGGTGTTCAGATCACCTGAGGTCAGGAGTTCGAAACCAGCCTGGCCAACGTTGCAAAATCCTGTCTTGACTAAATATACAAAAAATTAGGAGGGTGTGGGGGCAGGGCCCTGTAAACCCAGCTACTCAGGAGGCTGAGGCAGGAAAATCGCTTGAACCCAGAAGGTGGAGGTTGCAATGAGCTGGGATCATACCACTGCATTCCAGCCTGTATGATAGAGCAAGACTCTGTCTCAAAAAGGAAACAAAAAAAAAAAAAAAAAAAGAAAGAAAAAAAAAACTTTATGTTGCCCTTTGTCGTTTCTCCACAGCTAAGTTGCTCTAGTGAACCAGAACCTAGTGTCTTTTTGTATTTGTATTTTGTATTTGTGTGTATAGTGTTTTTTGGCATCTCCCAAATCAACTCATATGCTACCTATGGCAAAGAAGTTTGCTACTATATTGGCTGATTGAATCTAGGACACAGGAATTGCTAATGTTAAAATAGTGAATAGCATGCATTACTTGAAACATCATATATCCTGTAACTATCACAATGTCAAGAGGCATAGAAAAGTCATTTTGTTAAGTAGAATCATGTTTCATAAATATAGAGAATGCAGTCACTAGTTATCTTTAATTTTAATGAAAATCTTAGATATAGACTTATAACCAATGCTCCTTCTTAATTTCCAGAAAATTATTTTCAATGTATATGTTTTCAAACTAGCGCTTTCAGAGGCTTATATCGGAAATATGTACAGATCAGCTTGTTCTTTCTTGGATATTAACATTCACATTTGCTATTAAAGGCAGAACTGAACCGTTTCCAAGATACGAAGAGACTCCTTCAAGATTATTACCGGGGAATGGAAAGTAAAATCCCAATAGAGGACAATAAGAGATTTACTCGAATCCCTTTGGTCCAGCTGGATAATAAAGACAATTCCGAAAGCCAGCTTAGGTAAGGCAGGCTATTATATCACACTGTAATCGTTTTAAACATGAAGCTTTGTGATTTAAAATTAATTACCACTAATAAAAAATCACACTACTTTATCTGCAAATCCAAGGTCCAAAAAAGCTCTAATAACCAAACTTTTTTTTTTTATCGTTTGTGTGCCATTGACTTAAGACTACTAATATACATGATTCAATTTATAGTGAATATTTACTCATTTTGCTGCAGAGATAAAATGCGTTTTATGATGGAGTCATCCCACAGACTCTGCAGGTGGTATTCAGGAATATATGGAACACACAAATTCTGAATTCTGAAACACTTTTGGCCCCAACGGTTTCTGGTAAGAAATTATGAACCTTGGCCAGGCGCGGTGGCTCACGCCTGTAATCCCAGCACTTTGGGAGGCCGAGGCAGGGGATCACGAGGTCAGGAAATCGAGACCATCCTGGCTAACACGGTGAAACCCCGTCTCTACTAAAAATACAAAAAGCATTAGCTGGGCGTGGTGGCGGGCACCTGTAGTCCCAGCTATTCAGGAGGCTGAGAATGGTGTGAACCCGGGAGGCCGAGGTTGCAGTGAGCCGAGATCGCGCCACAGCACTCTAGCCTGGGCGACAGAGCGAGATTCCAATCTCAAAAAAAAAAAAGAAAAAGAAAAAGAAAAAAAAAAGAAAGAGAAAGAAAGAAATTATGAACATCTAACACTTTTATGAAAGGACCAAAGCAGGTGTGTGAGTGTGTGTGTGTGTACATATTGTATTATATAAATGAAAATGGAAGGTGTTTTGAGTCTTTTACAGGTAAAGATATTGAGAAACAGTAAAGTCTCAGTAGTATGTGATAATGACCTTATGAGAGTGACTGAAAGACCTATTAATAGTCTAACATCAGATTTCTGCCAGCAAAAAAATAAACTTGGTGGTAGGATAGAAGAAAAATTTTATTTTCTGCCAAGCAAATCCTGTGCAATGTAAAAGTCTGTAAGTCATTGTTTTTGTACATCCAGTGGGTAGGGGCAAGGGAAAGGCAAGATCCCCAACTCTGAGAAGTTCTGAACAAATAGAAAAATGTCTTCTAGAAATGGGAGGTAGGAGTGGTGGTGATTCCTGTGGCATGGTTTCCAGCTATAAAAAATTAAGAGAGCTTTTAAAATTAAAGCAATTAAAAAATAGAAATCAAAATCCTTAAAAATTAAATGAATTTTAATTTGAACTAAATCAATAAAATACAGTGAAGAATTAAAACAATCCTTTTAAATGATCAGTAGGCAGGTGATAAACAAAAAACATTATATCACATATGAGGAGGGGAAAAAGAAAGTCAGATTTAAAAAAATAATATAAAGTCACTGAAAGTTAAATGTAAATCTCCAAGGGGATGAGCTATATATTTTATGTTGAAGGCAGTGTACCATATTTTTACAAGTTTGCTCAGTCAATGCAGGTGTCAGGAGTTGCACAAACTAAACGCAGAATAATGAATATATTTTGAAGTAAGACAGATCTGGTTTGAATCCTAGTTCTGTTAATCATTGTATGTAAATAAATTAAGACAATTTATTTGTTGTCAAGTCACTCCATCTCTCTTAACCCTCAGTTTCCTTATCTATAAAGAAGGGATGTTGTGAAGATTACGAAAAATAAAATCTACAAAGCATTTAGTACCATCTCGTGGTATCAGAAGATGAGACTGAGTCCCAATAACTCTCGATAAATATTGATTATTACCTATTGTATCTTCCTGATTTGTTTCTTTTACCCTCCCTTGTTCCAAAAAGAATTTGAGATGGCCTGAACACAATATTTTATGCAGTGATCCAAAGCCCATTTCTGTTCTCTCCTGGCTTTTTCCATTTACTCCCATCACATCCCTGTCAGGCCCATGTGTACACAAGAATATCTAAGAGTAAAAATGTGCCCCCTCTTTTTGACACAAATAGAAGGAAAATATTCAGCAAGATGCTGAAAGAGAACTTTGAGATTAAAAACAATTTTAAAAAATCCAAAAGCAATATAAACCACTAGAACCATCAAAAGAGGCCAAATGTCTATGTCTAGAGTGGCAGTACATTCTGTTCTCAGCACACGATAGCAAGTTAGGCATAATGGGTAAGCTGTTGATGTTGGGTAGTAGAATGAAACTGGCAAAAGAACAGCCAGTTCTTATTTCCTGTGAATAACTCTGCACCAATCTCAGCCTCAAATCACAGCTTTGGGTACCTACTGGAACTATCAGTCAATCAATATATCAACCAATTAACCTATCAACCTGTCATATATAAAGGAAAACAAGAACAATGTTAAAAATTTTCATATATTTTGTCTGCTTTATTCCTCCCAACAACCATATAGTAATAATAATATTAGTAGTAGTATCATAAGATTATTCACAATGATAGTAATAACTCTTAGTTAATAATGAATGCTTGTAATAATTATCGTATTTGTATTATTCCAAGAGGAACTGAACTTGATAAAGTCAAATGACATGCTCAAGTTTATACCTACTAATAGTGAGAGAGCTACCTCAATCAGAGTATTTTCCAGTAAATAAATTCTAAATGCAAATTCTTATTCTAAGTTATATACCACCAGTTCTGTCGTCCAAAGTAAGATGTTGAAAAATACATGTTGTACTGTATTAAACATCTCGAGATGATCACATAAGCCTTACCCTAACTTTTTGAGCACATGAATCACAGTCAAACTGGAGTGACAGTGATTTAGCCTTATTTGATTTTTAAAATGTAATTTAATTTGAGGGTAGATGAGTAGCAGATCCTCAATACACTGCCTTTTTAGGCATGGTAGACTGTGACTGTGATGCTGTACCAGTGATTCATTTTTCTGAATCACTGCTCTGTTCTCCAGCAACTTGAGTCTACAAAACCAAATGCTTGTTCCTAGATTACTGATTCTGACTCTCTTCCTCTAGTTTCAACAAAGGCATCCTTGGAGCTGTTCTCTTCTCATTTCTTCCCCAAGCTGATAGCCCTTTGCTCTTTCTGTTACTAAAGGGAGATCTCAGTCACAATAAGCATTCTACCTTGTAGATCTTTCCCTGCTTCTGTTAACCTTTGAGATCCTGGGATCCTTCTGGGATAAGATATTCCCAGAGGCAGCTCAAAAATTTCTTCACAGGAGCAGCAATAAGGGAAGAGGGAGGGAGAGCTTAACTTTGTGTCCCCACAGCACTTTATAAAACAAAGAAAAAACCTTTGTGGGGATGGTGCTGCAGGCTGCCCCACCTACCATCAAAACTTAGCTGCCTCTGTGCAGTAGCCCCTTTCAGACCTCACATGACTATTAGTCATGTGCTACTGTCAGAGGAGATCAGGTGTGTTCAATGTGGTATGGCCATGGACAGTCATGTCCTACCTTCAGTTGTGCCCTCCGGGATGCCAAATGATACTTGTCACCTTGGAAAAGTGATGCCCAGTTTTGTTTGGTTTGCTTTTTCATGACTGACTTTTTAATTTATCCTTCATGGGAAGTGTATGCTCTGGAACAAATTACAAAGTCACATTTTTTAATAATGGCTATTGTCTAATCCTCTGCTTTATAATTACTGAGAATTAAGTCTCAAAATTATGTTTTTTGTTGTTGTTTGCTTTGAGTCTCCTCTTATTAACAAGACATTCTAGACCACAAAAATTTGAATGCAGACTTTTGTAATCTTTTCTCCATTAAAATAATTCTTCCAGGAAAACTTTGAAAATTGAAATTAAACCAAGAGAGTAAAATTTACAAAGTAACATGGTCACAAAAACAGAATTCTGTTAAGCAAAATTTTTATATCCCTTTTGCTTGTTTGTTTCTCAAAGAATTCCTCTATTTCCTCGAATATCCATTTCTCTGGAAACAGTTACGCCCAAACCAAAAACAAAATCAATACTGAAGGGCAAGATGGATAACTCCCTAGAAAACGTTGAGTCCAACTTTGAGGCTGATGAAAAGTTGGTCATGGACACCTGGCAACAGGCTTCTTTAGCAGTATCTCACATGGTAAGCAATGTTCGTTGTATTTCCTGTTAGTAATACACATTCATTGAATACCAAGGTTGGTAATATGCTATGAGTAGAAAATTTACACAATGTTCTCAAGCACTGTAGAAAGTTGTACCTTCAAAACATTTTTTTTTTTCCTGAAAGAAATAGAGAAATGTGATTTGGCCAATAAATTTTTGAGATCATGAAACAAATGAACAAACACTTAGGTTATTTTCTGTGCTGGACTCCGGTTCCAAGTGCAGGGCCTAAAGGCATTCAGGAAATGTTAATGAGGCGGATCAAGTGTAAGAAAATCAAGACGGAATGGGTCTGGGACCAAGCGGAAGTCACACCCCTGCTTGCAGGGGCACATGCAATTGCCATTTAAAAATGAGGTCTGGCATAGTCAGATTTTCCAATTTTCCAAGAAAAACCAGGCATTCAGATTTTTATGTAAAACTACTAATTTTAACATGTAAGAAATGAAAGAAAATTTTTTTTTAAATATTCTGCAGAGCCAAGCAAATCACACATCTGACCTATAGGGCTCTAGCTGGCAACCCCTCTGCTAGGCATTTTTCCTAAGTCACCTGTGGGGTAAGTATTGTTATTATCCAATTTACGGTGGGGAATTAAGGTTCAGAAAGGCTAAGAAACTTGTCCAAATTCTCCTAGCAGGTAAATATCAAAATGAAATTTGAACCTAGGTCTATATGACTTCAAAGCTTATATCATTTCTACCCAAATCAAAAGGGAAAGGGGAGGCATACACGTAACTTTAATCCAAGCAGAAGGTCCACACCATGAAGAAGATACACACGGAGTTTAACTCAGATGATCAATTGCTATTCCCTCATCTACCGGGTCCTGGGTATACCAAGATGTCTTCTCTTTTCACAACATGCCAAGCCTTCTTTGAGTTTCCATGAAATATCTCATTCAAACAGAAAGCAGCATCAACTTTCCAAAAGACTTTGTGAAAGAGGCAGAAGAGGACCTTGCATCGCACATCTCACAGCAAACAAAATTTCCTACTGGGCACTTTCCAAGTCCCTTCTTGGCCTGTCTGCCTTCAGGCTTCTTTTTCTCTGTCCTTCTCATGCAAGCAGACTCAGTGTTTCCTTTCTTCCTCCCTCTCTTTCTTTTGTTCTTTTTTCCCTCTCAGAAGCAATAATAACTCCTCTCATTGTTTTGCATGACTTAATGAACCCAGCTAAAGTAAATACTCGTGGCACCACTACCTGGGGAGAAATAGAATAAAGGGTGCAGCTACCTAGTCATACTTTGCTTCTTCCCATTCCTAACGCACTTCATATTCTCTAAAGGGGACCACCATATTGCCTTTTTAGGAATCATTTCCTTGATGTTCTTAAAAGTTTTATTACCAAAGTCTATAGCTCTAAACACTGATGTGTAGCTTTCCTTGCTTTTGAGCTTTAGATAAATGGACTCATATCTTTTGTCTTTTTTGTGTCTTTTTTTGCTCAAGTTTCTTTGTGAGATTCATCTTATATTGTTCTTTTTTTGTTGCTGTATTGTGTTTCATTATATTAATGTATCACAATTTATTTAACCAGTGTGCTTTTGATATACCTTTGAGTTTTCAATTTGGTGTTGCTATGGATACTATGAATGTTTGACCATGTCTACTGGTACCCATGGGCATAGATAACTGTTGGGTATACATCTGGCAATATGTGCTATCTTCAAAGTTAGTAGACAATACTATACATAATACCTCAGTTTTCATAGGTAGTGCTAAACCCTTTCACCGTTTCACTGAACTATCATCTTTGTTATACATTAGATGACCACTTATGTGTAAGTCTGTTGCATTGCTCCAATTGTCTATCCTTATGCCAACACCACACTGATATCATACCATTTATTTGTTACCTGGCTGAGCAAATCTTCCCATCTTGTCATCTGCCAAGAACATTTTGGATTTTCATAACTTTTTGCCTTTCCATGTTAATTTTCAAATCAGCTCATCAAGATTCACAAAAATGTTGGCTGCTGATTTTTAGGGCAGTATTTATCAGATTATGAGCATTCCTTTTCATACCCTGTTTACTCTGAGAGGTTTTTTCATGAATTGTATTTTCAAATGCTTTTTCTGCCTTTATTATATACTTTTTTCTACATTTTCTGTTAATGTGAAAAATCACACTGACCAATTTTCTAATGTTAAACTTATATCACATTCCTAGAATAAGTCCAACATTTTAGTGAGACATCATGTTTCTTACATATGGGTGGATTTGTTTTGTTAATACTTTGTTTAGAATTTTAGTCTTTGAGTAAGACAGTGAAAGTGAGAGAGTTCTGTAATTTTCCTTTCTCATGCTATCTTTGATGGCTTGGAGCATCCAGATAATACTAGCTTCATAAATCAAGCCTGGATATGTTTCCTCTTATACTTTGGAAAATTTTATCGAAGTTAGGATTATTTCTTCTTGAAATGCTTGGTAACATTCACTAAGAGGCCATCTAGAACTAAAGTTTTATAGGAGTTTGTAGCAGGAGTTTTTGTTGCCCTCCTCCCACCCAGGAATTCATTATCTTTAATAGATTATGCAATGCTTTCTGGTTTTGTTTCTTCTTAGAAAAAACTTGAGTTGATTTTGGTAAATATTATTTTGCTAAGAATTTTTCTATTTCTAAATGTTTAAATTTATGTGTATGAAGTTATTTAAAGTGGCCTACATTTGTGTTAATATTTGCAGTGTCTATATGATGTCCACTTTGTCACTTCTGATGTTTATTATTTGTGCTTTTCCTCTTTTTTTAAATCAGCTTAGCCAGATATTTATCAATTATAACAGGCTTTCCAATAACTGACTGTTAACTTCATTCATTTATTTTACTGTGTGTGTTTTTTCTTTTCTTAATATCATTTTTTTCTCCTGCTATTTTCTTTGGGTTTACTTTTCCATTCTTTCCCTAGGGATTTGAGATAGATCACAGTTTATTAGTATCCAGTCTTTTTTTCTAATACACACATTTGCTACTCTAAAGTTTCCTCTATGACCACTTTAGCTTCATCTCAAAGCTTCTAATAAGTTACTTTTATCATCGAATTCAAAGCATTTTAGAAATATATTTTTAATTTTCAAAATAATATGTTGTTTTCTGGCTTGATTACATCTTCTTTGTGGAACATATTCTTATAAAAATTTTTGAAGTTGCCTTATGGTCATTTTTTGAAACGTTATGTGTGTACTTGAAATATATTCATTTAAGTGTTTGGTATACATATTGTACCTTATTGTTTATCTATAAATATTTTGATATATTGATTATTTTATTATGTATTTATACATATAGATTATATATCATTGTTCAAATCTTACTTTTCTCATTTTATTTGTTTTCTCCTTTGAATTATCAAGAGAGTTTTAATAAGATCATCTGTAATTTGGTCAATTTGCTTTATGTATATTTGAGAATGAAATTGGGAAAATATAGATTTTAAATTGTTAAATCTTTCTGGTGAATTGAACCTTTTGTTATTATGAAGTAATCTTCTGTATATATAGTGCCTTTGTTTTGTAAATTATACTTTTAGATATTGTTTATATGTCATATCTTTTCATCCTTTCATTTTCATCTTCTCTGTGTCTTTTCTGCTTTTATTCCCCTCTGTAAGTTTGGTCATCATGTATTCTGTTACTAGTCTCTTAGCAGTTACCCTAGGAATTACACCATGAATTAGTGGCTCCACAAAGTGTATTATTTAGTCAATAATTCATGGTGTTATTCCTAGGGTAGCCACTAAGTGATTTAGTGTGTGCTATTTCCAAGCTAACGTGGGGGAAAGATGAAATTTAAAATATTTAATCCAAAAGAAGCAAAGAAAAGAGGGCAGAAAAAATATGCAGGACAAGCAATACAAATAGAAAGTACAGAGAAGATGGTAGATTTATAGCCCAAATATATCTATGACTACATTAAATTTAAATAGGAAAAATGAACTAGATGAAAGAAAATAAGTATTAGATTTTTTAAAAATGGGATATGATGCGTATAAGGATACTAAAATGGTTTTTCATTATTGACCTAAGAATGGGTTAGTGTGATGATCTCCACTTGCCATCATAGAATCTCACACCCTTGACCTTCTTTTGGTCTTCAGCGTTAGTTTCTACCTTGATTCCTGACCAGTTAATTGTCTCTTTCCAGAAGTCCTAGGCATCTGTGATTGTGTGCTTTCTATTCTCGTAGCAGTTATTGTCTTTCCCACTCATTTGGCTCTTAGTATCTAGGTTTTTGTTGTTGTTTTGTAATTTGTATCTTGTTAGTTTTAGTCTGAATACTTAACTAGATTCTAAAACTTTTTGTATACCTTGGACTTAGCATAATGCCCACATCAAACATAATATAATAATAAGCCCTCAATATAGTCTTGAGGTGCCGCTGCTGCTATGCTGATGATGCTGATGTCAATATTAGCGATGACGTTAGTGACAATAATGATCATAGCAGAGACCACAACAAGTACCAAGCACCAGAAAGTGGGAAACCAGACGTAGAAGCTCTAGAAAAAAATGAGTTATTCTTATTGTTAAATGAGCAGCATAGACATAATCTACAAGTCTTATGAATCTCATTAAAATTACCTGGGAAAATGACACTTAAAAATAGTACATTCTTAGAAAGGGAGGGTCACATAGCACAAAAAACATTGGCTATGCCTCTTGATTAAGCTGATACAATTTTAGGAAAATCACTTAACTTCTCTAATTCTTTAGTGCTGTGTCTGTGATATTGGAGATAGTCTATCTTTCCTTTATTGAATGGCTGAAAAAAATCCAACGAAATGCTGTATGTAAAGTGTTTTAGAAACTGTACATTTTAACTTATCATTATGTTAAGAAATGTATTCAAAATTGTACCCTTTTCCTTGTGGACTTTTAAAAATCTTATAGAAAGCATAGGAAAATGGACTGCTTAGTGGTTAATATTACTAACAATTATATTTGAATCCTGCTTGACTTTGATGTCACACAATCTTAAGGGAACTTTGAATTTCAAATGAAACAGGTGTGATTCACTAAACTGTTGTGGGGCAAACAGCACCAGCTGAGATTAGTGCAACTAAAAATGAGAGCACTTTAACATAGGCATTTTTCTACACAGCAGTTTTACCAGGAGCTATCCATTTAGTAGACTGTGTTAATTTTTGGCAAAACTTTCTTCTAATTAGCAGATATGCAGTGATTTCAAAGAAACAAGTCATGTTTTTAACGCCCACAATGTCAAGGCATTATGTCTAAAGTTCTCTCCAGTGTTATAAGCTAGATTGCTGAATGAACTGTGACTTATGTTAATTTCTGATAGCAACCCAGAGGTCTTTGAGGAAAGTGGACCAGAAAAATTCAGACAATTATGATGCATAATTATGCAGGTAATTGTGATAATTATCATCATCACAAAGTTGTTTACAAAGGAGAAAAATCCAATTTTGAAGAAAATTGCTAACTTACAGTGCTTTGCAGGAACCGATTAAAAATTTAATTGCGTGCAATTTAGGGGAGGAATTTTAGCAAGTCTGCTTTCCGCTTTACTAAGAACTTGCAAGTACAGTATCTGGTACTCATTTTTGTCAAAAGGGCATCTGGTTTAAAAAAAAAAAAAAAAGGAAAAAGCAAAGGCAGAAAGAAAGAAAAAGACAAAAAAAAACACACACACACAAAGAAATCTGCTTGCTCTCTGAAATCTTTCTGTATTCCTCCAAGATTCTGTTGATATTGAAGAAGTTGAGGGTGCATTCTGTGGAATATGATTCTTTTGAAAGAAAGTCCATTGATTATTAAGGATCTACTGGGCATCCCCTTTGAGCACAGCACATATACTCAAAGCTATGAAGAATACAAAGAAGTAGGACTGGCTTAGTTCTGGGAAGCATGAGGCCCTTTGGAGGGTGGGGCAAGATTTAACACTCATAGAACACTTGGGAACAGTTACATGCTGCCATGGGGTATGAAGTGTGGCAGAATTTTGGAGAAGGCAGGAACTGGCTAGTCTATCTCACCCACAAAACTGCAATAGTCTTTGAGGGTAGAGATTATGCCTTATTCATTTTTCTATTCACCTCCATTAATCTTTCTCTTTGTCCTCTCATCCCCTCACCCCATTCTCCCCAGGAATTATAAATAAATAAGCCCTCAATAGCCCCTATTTTTCACCAATTGCTTTTTTAATTGAGATTTTAGAGTTTTAAACCCTATGTTGCTACTGCCTCCACAATGTGTGTGTGTGCGTGTGTGTGTGTGTACGTGTGTGTGTGTGCACGCGTGTGTGTTGTTTCTACCTTTGGGATTCTTTCCTGGGTTCTCATTTCTTGGGGCAACACTCATAAACAACCTTCACCTCCCAGGGGCAGTTGAACTTATTGCCAAATGACCAGTATTTCTAACTACAATTACAACCCCAGTGACACAAGCCTCAAGACAAGAGTGTACATATATATAATCTTAATTTACAAATAATAATTGCATATATTTGTAAAGTACAGTGTGAAGTTTTGATGTCTGTATACATTATGGGATGATTGAATCAAGCTAATTACCATATCTATTACCTCACTTATTATTTTTGTGGTTAGAACATTGAAAATTTGCTCTTTTAGCAATTTTGAAAAATACAATACATTATTATTAACTGTAGTCACCGTGCTGGGCAATACATCACCAGAGCTTATTCCTTTTATCTAACTGAAACTTAGTACCTTTGACCAACATCTCGCTTTCCCTGTCCCACCTACTCACCCACCCCAGCCCCTGGTAACCACTCTTCTACTTTCTACTTCTACGCTTTGACTTTTTAAGATTCTACAAATAAGTGAGATCACGCAGTATTTGCCTTTCTGTGCCTGGCTTATTTTGCTTAGCATAATGTCCTCCGGGTTCATCTGTGCTGTCATGAGACAAGGTTTTTCTGCTGCCTGAAGTGCAGAGCCAGCCACAGAGGAGGGGTGGAGGGATACCTGCGGTTCCTGACCCCATGGGTGGGCAAGGACAGAGCTTCTCCATTCAATACTTAGAATGAGGTGACAGAACAACTAATCTCAAGCCAGGACACTTGTGAGAATGAAAGGAGGCGCTTGGTGGAATGGAGAGAAGCTGAAAGTCAGCCCAGCGGAGGAAGCTAAGAACCTTGGGGTTAGCCTGTGGAATGGGTCAACCTCACAAATACTGAGTCTTTTGGGGGTGATATTTAGTGCTTAAGTAAAATAGAAGCCCAGGATTCAACTATCCATGACCCAATTAACACAGGGCATGCAGTCCCAAAAACTGGCTGTTGCCAAGGGTGATGAATATATATAGGTAGATACCACAAATATACACCCAGAACATAAACAAATACGCTTCTGCAGTATTAAAATTGTATGAATGCAAATAAAAGAAAAATATGTAAACAAACAAACAAACAAACAAAAAACTCTGTAGGGGATCAGTTATCAAAAAAGGTTAAGAAACAATGATACAGGGAAATACCCCGGATTGGAAGTCGAGAGATTGAAGGAACTGAGAAGTATAAATGTGTGTCTGAGATTTAAAAGAAAGGAATTTTTGCCTGACCATGGAGTTGTGACACTCTGGAGGTGGCAGTGAGGAAACATAAGGATGATTTGCAGGTGGGGCTTGAGAAAGTGAGCAGCCTCCACACAGATGGTGGCAGGGAAGCCGCATCTTGGGACAGGGCCAGGTTTCCGCTTAAGTAAAACATGGTGGGGTGTGTTTTGTAAAGTTCGAGTACATGGGCTCAATTGTTTACAGTGGATTAAGGTTTCAACAGAATTTATGACTACATCCAAATGGTTACCATATTTATAAATGCTACATTAACTGAAATAGTGCTGTTATGCAACCAGGTGGCTGCAGAAATTCATCAGAGGCTCATGGAAGAAGAAAAAGAAAACCAGCCAGCAGACCCCAAAGAAAAATCTCCTCAGATGGGTGCAAATAAAAAAGTCAAAAAGGAGCCACCCAAGAAAAAACAGGAAGACAAAAAACTCAAAGGTATTTATGCTTTTAGCACTCAGAACTCTGGAAGCCTAAACCTCTCCTTGGTAGAAAACAAGCATTTAACTAGACATGTTATTAGCCTCTAAGCCACTAAAATACTACTCATTAGGTTTAAACTAGAGACCCAGGCTTCTGTGATTTGCGATGTTAGTGGCAAATCATATTGCATACCAAGCCCACCTAACTTGTTTAACCAAATAGTCAGATGTACCAAGGGTAAAATAAACCTCAAAGACAGTTTCGAAATGTTAAAAGAACTTCCAGGATGGTACCATGCCATCTGAAAAGTCTGTGAAGAAAGGCTAACACTGCAGTAACAAAGAGAAGTTTAAAAGCTATGTTTTTAAAAGCTATGTGTGTGTTTCAGGGGCAAGTCCTTTTCTCCTGGAGGCCTCCTGCCTAAATCTCTGCCTCAGTTGCATGAGGAAAAACAGAGTTGAGAAAATACATCTTGAAAGAGATCCCTAATTAACCTTAGGAATGAATAGCTTTGGCATCAACATTACCCTCCCACTCTGAAGTGGAATCCTAGGAAGCAAATGAACAGAACTCACTTCACTCATAGATTGACCATGATATGTTTATTATACACCTGCTATATGAAATGCTCTAGATGGATGCCAAGAACACAATAGTAAATTAAAAATAAAACCAAAAATCACAACCACAGTCCCTGCCCTAACCCAGCTGTAGTCTTGCAGTAAAGACATGTGACTATTGTTCTTTGATGGGGGAGGTACAAGTACCTTAAGAACAAGGTCTCCCCACTCCGTCCTAGGGTATATAAGACGCTTCTTAGATAGAGAACATTCAAGCAGCCAGGAATGGGAGTTAAAGGAAAGCACTGAGGATGGAGGAAGGAGTGAGTCAGTGGCACTTGAAGGAAAGGGAAGAGTATTACCTTGATAAAGAACACATCGCTTAAGTCCATCTCAAGTGGCAGGAATAAGGGAAGTGCTTCTGTTAACTTTAATGGAATAACTGTTGGGGTCTGATCCCTTAATTTTACAGATGATAAAACAGAAATCTAGAGAGATTAATCTCTCCTTCATCTGTAACTTACATATACATCTATTATTGCAACATATTACAATTTCTTTGTTTACAGTATGTCTTCTTTACAAGATTTGACCCCTTCGAGGTCAGACCCTCAAAGAAAGATTAGTTGAACTGAAAATAGAGCTATGTAAATGAACCCTGCAACTAGAATCATATTGCCATAGCCCATGGGTAAATCCTTTGATAAGTACTGACAAATTTATATTTTCTAATTATCTTATATAATCACTGACGTACTTATAGTTAAGTTGTAATTAAAATATAATTAAATTAGCCAGGAGCAGTGCCTCACACCTGTAATCCTGCACTTTGGGAGGCCAAGGCAGGTGGATTGCTTGAGCCCAGGAGTTTGAGATCAGCCTGAGCAACATGACAAAACTCTGTCTTTACAAAAAAATACAATAAAATAGCTGGGTGTGGTGGCACACTTCTGTAGTCCCAGCTACTAGGGAGGCTGAGGTGGAAAGATTGCCTGAGCTTGGGAGGTCGAGGCTGCAGTGAACCATGAGCATGCCACTGCACTCCAGCCTGGGTGACAGAGCAAGACTGTTTCAAAAGATAATAATGATATTTAAATAGATTCTAGATGCTTGACTATCACCCACATTTCACTCACATCTTCTTGAGGTTATTCTCGTATCTTCTTTTTCTGGTGAAGATCTAGGAAATACTTTGCTAACGGAAGTTATCCTTTATGGAGTGGTAATTCTGCAGGTGTCTAATGGGGTCAGCACTATATTGGGATTTGCTAATTTCTGTCCCCAAACTCTGGATTTCACTATGTTTAGAAACTGTAACCATCTCTGCACTTGCTACATACCTTATTTTTTAATTATACTACACAAATCGGGTGCTTTTATATGAGTCCAGCCCAGGAACCATACAGAGAATTCTCAAGGAAAAATTCAGTATTTCATCACACACACTGGGAGGACCAAGGTTTCATTGTTTCCAAATCACTAGAGGTTTATAGCTTAACAAATTTTGCTTTGTGCTCATTCTGTGCAAATAGTATGTGCATACCTTTGTATTTTGTTAGTTTACTCAGCATGTTTCATTGCCCTTTCAGGTAAATCACCACCTATTGCAGAAGCAACTCCTGTCATAGTAACAACAGAGGAAATTGCTGAAATCGAAAGGAAAAATGAACTGAGGCTCAAAATAAAAGAAGAACACCTTGCTGCCTTGCAATTTGAAGGTAGCAATTGAAACGACTAAGATGATGCTGTTCAGTAGAAAGGAGACCAGTAGCCAAAGAGCCCATAACTGACTCATCAACTGCCTCAGACTATGTCTATGAGAACATACAGCAAAGAGGTTGAAAAGTACAATATTCAGTTGACTGATTTTGTTTGACCACACAAGGACTAGATTTGAGTGTTGCATGAGTCAGATGTTTTGACATCACCTAATCAGTCTTAACTGATGGCAGTATCTCAAAAAGAATCAAAAAGAATTTGGGAATGGGTTGGAAAAAGCAATAGCAGTAATTAAGATCTCATAAAACAGAAAGAAAAGAAAATGTTGAAAGTTGGTATGATTTTATAGGTTTAGGTAGGGACTACCTAAAGTAAGTGGTTTTATATTACAGTAAGAATACTTTAGGTCCCTCATTAGGAAAATAAATTCTAACTAAAGGCTAACAGGCCCTGAAAGTGAGTTCTTGGGAACAAAGGCCATAGAAGAGCCAGTCAAAAATCTGTTATGTTCAAGGGTGTTCTTCTCTATGAAAGCAATGACTCCACAAAACATTTTCCTTATGGCTCTCCTAATTGTCTTGTAATGTAATTCTAAATGAAATCTGAAAAGATCAGGAAACTGAGCAAACCTATCCTAAGGGGAAAAAACATGGTCAATATACAAGATGACAAAACCACAAAAATGTGGCATGGGGTATGCCGAGAGACCTATAACTACTCAGTGACTATTAACTACTAAGGATGCTTTCCATCCCTTGTTTCTCTTGTTTTCTCTCCCCTGTCTTCCCCATCTTACTACCACCAACTTCTGTAACTCCAACAATAAAATCTGAAGTCAGTTGAACACAGGGAGATTGTGGCATCAGGCAAGTCCAGGACAGATGCATCTCCCCTATTGCCTGCCCTGCATCTGATTTCAGTGGTTTTCAGTATACTTCATCTTTCAGTTCATTCCATACATGATCCTTAGTGTAGCAAAATTCATTTATTCATATAACAAATGATTATTGACTTTTCAGTCTGTACCAAGTCCTGTGATAGTTGCTGGAGACACATACTTGTATGTACGAACATAAACAAAAAATAAAACTCAGTCTCAAGGAAGAGAAATGCAATCACTATTGCATGTTTACCTGTTGACAGCTGGGCCTGTAGTCACAGCTACTGAAGAGATTGAGGTGAAGGATCGATTGTGTTTGAATCGAGCCTGGGCAACATAGTGAGATCCTGTCTCAAAAAAAAAAAAAAAAATGTGATATTGGTGGTGGGCATATGGGGCAAAGGGGACATGAGGGGAGTTCCTGACTTACCCGAGGAACTAATTCTTGAGCTGAAGTGGAAGACTATGGAGAAGTTTTTCCAGGGGAAAAACTGGCTTGAGAATGAAGAGAAGTATTGCATGCCATGGCAGAGAGAGGGCTAAGAGGGATATCAGCTTGTGGGTAGCTTAGGAGCATGAGTCATGTTCTGGGAAGGAGCTACTTGGGAGATGGAGAGGCTAGACCATGGAGGGTTCTTTAGGCCCTGCCAAGAATGTTCGATTCTTCCCTGGTGGCAGCTGGGAGCTAGTGAAAAATTGTGAGCAGAAAAGTGATTATGATCACATCTGCAGGTGAGACAAATTACTCTGGATAGTGTGGAGGTGGATTTGGATTTGAGGTGGGGGAAGAAAGTTAGAAAAAGTAGGATTGAGGCTATTGCAACAGTTTAAGTGAGAGATAATCAGCACCCAAACTAGGCAGTGACAATGGAAAAAGCCAAAAAGAGAAACTGGAAAAATTTTGGAGATAAAATCCACCAAACAAATTATGTGCTAGGATCAGTAATGGGCCTGGGAGCACATGGAGTTTGCCCTGCTTTTAGTGGCGCTGAGAAATACAATGGCAATGCCACTCCAGGTTCTAAAGTAGGGAGATAAGCAAGAGACTTTGTCCCCCACTCCCTTTTCAAAATTCAGAAATTACCTATGTGTGTTCTCACATTTCATTTGTCAAAGAGTAGACTGCTATAAAGTGCAATAGATAAAAAGCTCAATTATAGTTTTGGTTCAGATAATTTATCAAATGACTCTACCACATACTATATTTTACTTCTCAGTGAGATGGATATTATCTTACCTATTCTGGTATGTTAAATGTGCACCTAAAGCTTCAAAAATTGAAGCATGAATGGTTTCAAAGTGAATCTGTTCATTAGTAAATGAGTGCACTGCAATATGTTAAAACATTCTTATTTCTCTTTGCAAATAGAAACAGCCACACAGTTTCGACTTGAACTGATAAAGACAAAAGCATTGGCTCTTCTTGAAGATTTAGTAACAAAGGTGGTTGATGTATATAAACTCATGGAAAAATGGCTTGGTGAGAGATATTTGAATGAAATGGCCAGGTAAAGTACCACATGACTTTCTGAAAATATGTTTTGTGTATTCTAAGTACCAAAATTGATGAAGATTATTAAGGTATTTACAAATTTAAATTACAATTACAAATATAAATTTTGACCTTTTAGGAAATCACGTGTATAAACAGACAACATGAGCCTTACTATTATGTTTGTATTAACTCTTTTCTAACAGTAAAATCATGCATCAAAGGGTTCTATTGCTATATTTAACTTTGCACAGTATTGATAAGTTTAGCTGTCATACTGATCAATACGAACCTTATTTTACAAGGTAAGATTATAGTTAATTTAAAAATAGTTTTCAGAAGTAAAATAATGCTCCATACTTTTCTAATGGTAGATTTATTATTAGTCAGAGCCAATTAAGGGGAGATTAAAAAGTCATTCACTGGAATGTTTTACCAACCAGACTTATTCTCTTTTAAGACCAACCCAAGTTTTACTTTTCTGTTGAGTTCCGAAGACTTCCCAGACTTCCATTGCTACTGAGGGGCAATGACTCCCATCCTGTTAGTTCACCCCTAAAAGGTACAAAAAGGTAGCTCAGCAGAATGAGTCATGATTGTCCAGACCAGGAGCTCCATCTTGTCCACAAATTCGAAGCATGGTTGATGGCTCTGGGCCTCATTGGCTTCATCTATACAAGCAAATACTCCAGCCAGCTATTTCAGAAGTTTACACTAGATCTAGATTCCAAGATGCACTACAGTTTACAATAAACATTTACTGAAAACTTAAAAGTTGCTACACAAAGAGTATTCTAAAGGCAAGTATTCTTAGAAGCAACAATTGTCATGTAAAAAGCAGCTGTTATGGTTTGTTTTCTCTGGTCCTTGTCTCATAGTGAAGTTCTTCTGTAAAGTCTTCAGCCTAGTTGTTTAGAACTGCTGCTCCATAGTAAAACAAACAAACAAACATTAAACAGAATAAAAAATGCAAACACAAGCATAAGTAAGTAAGTTTACTGCAGTAATACTTAAAATCATTTTGCTACTGGATAACCAAGTCAGTTACTCGTCAGCATCACACGGCAGTAATATTCAGTTCTGTTCTCTGCCTACTATTTTCAAATGAAAGTGTATCGTCTTCATTTTGGGGATCCATGACTCCCATCCATGTGGCCATCCAGTGTAAATGCATATTAGTTTTAGCAAATGTACTCATATTTCTCAGATTTATATTGTATATGTCTTTGCTCTGTGAATATACATATGCTGTCATGAACCGTGGTCCAAGAAGTTAAAACCTAGAAATATGATACAAATAAATAAAAAAATAGTTGGCAGATCCCTTTGACCTTCAAATCCTGTTTTCATTTTCCGGGCACTTTTTTCCTTCCATTGTTAAGATTACTCCTAGTAACCTTCCACTAGGTGGCGCGCATCTGTTTTAGTATCCTGATTCCCAATAAAGGTACTGTTATTCTATTAGTCTTGTTTTACAGAGTATCCTACAGGGTTATGGTTGGGTCTCAATCCACATTTGGAGTCCCTCCTCACTCACGTAAACTCAGCAGCTATCCAGTGACCTTCTCCTCTGTCCCCGGGCACGCAACCACCCTAAAGCATAAACTAATTGACTAACCCGTATTACGTGGACACTCACAGACAACGTTCTGGAGTTGAATTCGAGTATCTTTTGAAAGATAGCAACTAAAACTACTTTTTAAATTTTTAGTTGTATGTTCAGTATATGGTATATTTGGTGCTTATGAATTACATAAAATCAGATTAAATATGCATTTTTCTGTGATGCTCACTTTCATTGTAATATATAAACAAGATCTTGTCTTGGGTACAGCGATAATGCACTTACTCATGTATGAAACCTCTCTAGCCTTTAAAACGACTTTTAAAATGTCATTAACTATACCCGTAGTACAGTTTAAATCCTTGCCGTATGTGAGTTCACATTAATAGCCATACGATAGGGAGTGTTGTGTGGTTGATTCCATTGCAAAGACAAGGAAATTTAGAGAGCTTAGGTTACTTGCCCCAGGATCTGTGGCTAGAGAGTGTCCTAGGATGAGAACTCAGATTCCAGTACTCTTTCTACCACATCATAGTGGTTCCCAACTGTTGCTCCTTTACCATGTGATCTAGCTAGGAATTGTTATTCTTCATGAAGACAGCAAAGCAATTTCAATGGATTATATGCAAAAGAGGCTATTCTGATATCTTTGTTTTAGATAACATCAAACTTCTTGACAGAAATAGAGAAAAGCCACTCTTCTAGAAATACATTATCGAACTTGATTCACTTCATAATTCATCCTTATTCCAAATAAATGTATTATTCTAATAGTCATGTTTTACAGAGTATTGTGCCATATAACCTTATTCTGGTTCATACTTAGAATGAAATATAACCCTTGATATAATCTTGCTTACGTAGTAAAATATATTCTAATACTAATAAAAACTATATTTAATAGATTCTCTTTAAGTTCAGTTTTGTGTAAAATGTGTAACTATTAGCTATTCAATAAGCATGCATTTTCTATTTAATCTGCATTTATTTATACCCTGCCTTTTTACAAAATAGATTTGGGGACAAATTGAAATTTATAAGCATGCAGATGGAGTGGTCTAACAGCTATATAATGTGTTTACTTTTGTGTGTATGTCTTATAAGCAAACTTTATTAATCTAATAGTATCTTTCATGGGGTTAACGCTATCCATTTTACCACTTTCAGTGTAGAAAAATTAACTGACATAGCTCGCTATCACATTGAAACATCTACAAAAATTCAGAATGAACTTTATTTAAACCAAGAAGACTTCTTCATTAATGGCAATGTAAAAGTCTTTCCAGATCCTCCCCCACCGATACATCCTCCACCTGTAGAAAAGGAAGAAGATGGCACCCTGACCATCGAACAGCTTGACAATCTTCGGGATCAGTTCTTAGATATGGCACCTAAAGGTAAGAAAAATAATTATTGTGAAAAGAGCACAAAAAAAGGTTAAGATTAACCAGGACAGCAATCACTTGCCAGCAAGTAAAATCAGCTCTATGGGATCGTGTAGCACTAAAACATGTCCTTGCTTTATTCTAGTTTATTAAATATTTGTTTCATACAGCACAGACCCTAATTAAACAAGCAGAACCCACTGTGAATAATGCTTGAGCAGTGTGGTGATCTTCATTCCTGGTAATTCCCTCTCCTGTCCTCCCCGCCCCTTGCTGACAGGTTTGTATATTTGAGTATTACTCCACTTGGCAGCTTACAGAAAGACTTTGTGCATACTTCTAGTTTAGATATTGTATTGAGATTATGAGTTTGTGTCTCTCTGAGGGGAGACCAGGGAATAGAAGATCTCCCTTTTATGTTGGCCTTTTCCCTCAGTGCTTGTAGACCATAAGCAGAATCAAATAAGCTGTTAGAAAATGTTGGCTTAATTAATTAGTTTGTTCATGTGTATGTGTAAATGTTTTCTGCGCACAACAATTTTAGCTCTTTCACATTTTATCAGCATGGACCTACAGCATCTGCACAGGCTTTTTTTATTCAGGCTTTTCCTACTTCCAGATATTCTTCAATGAGTTCTGTCAATTGATAGCACAAGTAATTCAGACAGATCACATAGGATTATCATCTCCACTTTAAAGGTCTACATACTGACTCACAGAGTTTAGCAGATCTTTTTACCTATGGTCTAATGTCATTCAGAACTCTGCAGATCCAAAGGTCTTGCCCCTTCTCACTGAACTAACTTGCCTCTCATAAGCAGATTTCTTTTATCTTTCAACATATACTACTTATTGGGAAATTATTACTTTTGCCTGTAGCATAGTCAACTGACTTTAGTATTAATACAATGTTACTTTAAAAAAAAAAAAGGTCCAGTATTTCTAGAAATTCACATCATATATCATTAGTAAAAAGAGCATTACTCTAAGTCTGAAAGCTTCCTTGCCAAGCCCAGTGGGTGAAATTGGTGTATATGTGTGTGCCTGGGTGAGCTTTGTGCTTTGATATGTCAGCTCATCAAATCAGCTAGAGCAGGCTTTACAGCTCCAAGGTATAAAGCTAACACTTCAGCTGTGGAGGGACAGAGGTGCTGTTTGGCAGCATTTGGGCATGAAGGAAACATGGCTATCAGCAGGTACAAAAAATCTCAACTTTACAAATCAGCCCATGAAATCCCTTCAGTCCTTTGGTCAGGCAGAGTGCACCCTCTTCTCCATGGTGCAAATTTCACAATGCCCTGTTATTGTGTACTTCCCTCTTCAGAGTTGCTTTTTCTCTTCATTTTATCCAGGCCATTATTTTACACATAAAATAAAAAGATATGTGTAAATGGATTCTAATCATGACATGTGGTTTGCTTTAATCCTACATTCTGGTGACTGGGAGGAAATCACTCAATTAATAGGTAAAAACTAAAGGCATCTGGGGACCCTTGAATAGGTAGAAGTGGATTTTGAAAATTATGATCCACTTATAATATCTTTCAGAAGGGACCCTAGTATCCATGATGCTAATCATAATACTTTCTTGGATCCAACCTCAAATCCATAGCTCATATTTCAACTAAAATTTTAAAAATAAATTTTAAAAAATAGCAGCTATAACTTGACATGTGTCTCAGAAGATTAACTCTAGAAATCCTTGGGAAACAAAGATGTCGACAGATAAATGTTTTCAGACTATGGGAGAAATAAGAAGGGAGGGAGAGGAAATATAGGAAGGGAGGGAGGGAGAAACGGAAAGAGTTTTTTTTTTTTTTAATTTTTATTTTTTAAAAAGCAGAGTAAAAGGAAACCACTTGCTCTAGGAGCTGAGAGTTTAATTTGAAAAGGCAAGCAAAGAAGAAGGAAGTATGAACAACTATTAGAGTTCTTTCTGGGACACAATATGAATGTTATTCAAGTGCTCAAGAATGCAAAGCATCAGTGTGCCCTGAAATTGGTCAGGGAAAAGTTTGTGGAGCAAAACTTTGGAGGGGAAATTGAAGAGGGTAAAGAGATTTTGTGGCAAGGCTAGAGAGAATGTTTACAGCTAGGGAAAGAGCTGCTGGAAACCCTGCAGACAAGAAGCGTGAAGGTAGGAGCATGATGTTTGGGAAACGGTTAGGAGACTGCTCTGCTTTTCTTTCTCCAACTGCATGAACTTCAGGCGAATGGAAGAGGAGACTTTCTCTATCTGAGGAACCACCTCCACCCAGTCAAGCTGGAGTATTAACCCATATGCAAGAATAACAGTTGTAATTAACACAGAATTTACAAGGCTATACAATACTGTAGGACTTGGGGATTGTGATGATTCAAAGTGAGTTATGTATGGTCTATGGGCAAACAGTTTAGACTCTTTTCTCTATTAACTCAATTATACCATTTGAAAAAATATGTATTGCATATGTTGCTTTTTAGGTGTATCTAAAATAATAAGTGTTGGGAATTTGATTGACAGGAGTAATGTTCATTGTTATTATTCTTACTATTCTTATAGAGGGCAGGGAAAAGTATTATTCCATTTTCTGCTTCCCAGAGTCACAGAATTGGAGGTTCTCTACTGATACCCTTGAAATCAGGCTCCAAACATTGACAATAGCCATGTCTCAGAAAACCCATTAACTGCTGCTCACCCCTTTTCCCGTCTCTTCTGGCCCCAAAAAGTATACCCTGACTTTTTTGTTTTTCTACCCCATTTGTCAATTGTTCACTTAAGAAACATGATACACACCCATCCGTCTTTTAAATGAAGGCTTTTGTTGTATTTCTTCCAAGAAATGGAAAACAATCCTTTATGATACCTTCCATTGTATTTACCCTAGAACTCTACAATTTCAAAAGACAATCTTAGTGAGTGATAACAGCTTTGAGAGTATGGAGGAGCTGACTGAACATGGTGTGTTTCAAATGTGTGATCCTGCAGAACTTCCTGCTCAAACTTGCTATTATTTCTATGCCAAGAAATATAAACATTTTCCTATATTATTTCATATATGCCCATGCAACATATAATATCTAAGATGCAACTTTCAAGTTCACTAAAATATGTTAACAGATGGATTTTTTTTTTGTGGGGGAAGCATACTTATTTGCATATAATAGCCATTATGTTTCTATGCCCATGGTAAGATTTTTTAGCAGATTTATAAGGAGCACTGATGTTACTAAATTACACTTTGCAAGTTTTAATCATGCCACACAAATACAATTATTGGATTATTATTTAATCTTTTATTAAAACAATGACTGAATGCGTTAAATACTTGTGACTAGATGGTATCAGGATGTAAATGGAAAGAACTAAAGCTTCAGGGGTTTTCTGCTACATATTGTTTAATTCCTTCGAAAACAAAAGTCTTCATTAAAATAGCCCTTACTAAAGAAAACATAAAATTGAAAAGCATAATATATTGTAACATATTCAACACTCCTTTTCTGGTCAAATTCTGCCACTTAATGATGATTCTACCTCTCTTTTGGTAAAGGTAATGATTAGACCTAAAATAGTATTTATTGATATGATTGACACAAATATACCAGAAAAATAATGACCTTATACATGATAATCAAATGAGATCATGCAAAATGCAATGAAACAGTTGATTACACTTGCATTTTTCCTGCCACTTAGCAAAGATCCATACTTTAGAAGCATGAGAACAGTATGAGTAAAAGAAAGCTAATGAATTAGCAAACCATTCTTTCCATCGCCTATCCTAGGAATCATTCCTATGAGCATACTCCCGGCAGAGTTAGATCTACTGAATATTTTCTGAATTATAACAATAGCCAATTTGACCTGGTCACTATGTGTCAGACCCTTTGCTAACATTTTCATATGTTAATTCACTTATTATTCACCTCAGTCTATGATGGGATGTCTAGAGCCAAACGGCTCTTTCTCAAGTTCACCTCTTGTCAAATGACTGTCATATGATCTTGGACAAGTTATTAAATTTCTCTCTGTGTCAGTTACCGCATCTGTAAAATAAGAATAATAATGATACATATTCCATGTATTGAAATCAGGTTGTTATGAGGATTAAAGTAATTAATATATGTAAAGTGCTTAGAAAGAGCATAGCACATTTATTCAGTTGAAACTAGAATACTTTAGTAATGTTCCCCTGTCAACACTTAAGCCATAGAACCCTTTTTCCTTGTAAGCCCATCGGTACTCTATGAAATGCCTGCAGAGATTTGGTTCATAGCTATTTTTGCTTCTACTGAGAAGCTACCTGAAGAGAACATAGTTTAGCAAATTCTACACCCTCTCTTTTTCTTCAAAAGAGGCAGCATTTGTTTAAGGCCTGTAACACTGCTCTAAGAAGCTGGCAAGGACCCCTTTTTTGAATCCCTTTTGGAGACCGATAGCTTTTTTTTTTTTTTTTTTTTTTTTTTTTGAGATGGAGTCTGGCTCTGTCCCCCAGGCTGGAGTGGCGCAATCTCGGCTCACTGCAAGCTCCGCCTCCCGAGTTCACGCCATTCTCCTGCCTCAGCCTCCCGAGTAGCTGGGATTACAGGCACGTGCCATCACACCCGGCTAATTTTTTTGTATTTTTAGTAGAAACAAGGTTTCACCATGTTAGCCAGGATGGTCTCGATCTCCTGACCTCGTGATCCGCCCGCCTCGGCCTCCCAAAGTACTGGGATTACAGACGTGAGCCACCGTGCTCGGCCGAGACCGATGGATTTAATGACTGGTCTCAGAGACAGAGGGTGCACATTCAGAACTCTAGGCTGTCGTGGTTAAGCTAGATCATTCAGCAGCATGGTTTTCACAGGAGTTCAAAAGCAGAAGTAGCTATTACTGCCTATGTGAATCAGCAGGAGGGTTAGCTCAGAGGCTTTTGAAACTGGACTTTCCAGGAAGAGAAGCAGGGGAAGGGTATTCCAGGCAAAGGGGAAAATGGAGCAGCTGTGGAGATTTTGAGATTGCATGACATATTGAGGGAACTATGAAGAAACAAGAGGCAGGAGATGGGACCACAGAGAGCTTGAGGTCAGGTTGTGAAGTCTCAAGTGGCTTGCAAATGACATGTAGGAAAGGATTTTCAAAGGCATTTAGAGCCAAGTGTCATGGAGAATGGATTGGAGCAGGGAAGAGGCTATGTGTGAGAGAGTGGCAGGCACTGTCAGTCTCTCTGCAAAGCGTCAAAGAACCCAGAGGCAGGAATAAGGGCACCGGAGTGGTTGGTTGCCTGAAAGGAGTAACTAGAAAGTTCTATGGATTTTTCCAGTCTTAGTGCCTCTGAGAAAATTATTAAAATACAATATTATGTATTTGCAGGTAAGTATTTTGATCTGAAAATTGTATAAGTTAGTCTGACATTTACCCAAATCAAGAAATACCGAAAGATTTCTTAGAGAACGGAATGCTATAGAAGAATAGGTGTTATTGACAGAATTATCACAGCAAGTGGCAAAATATGGGGATTATAGCAAAGAGGACTATGGCCCCCACCTGCCTTTGCTTCTTTCAATGGGCGAACTCTTTCCACTAGGTCAGATTCATATTGCAGAAATGCAGTAGTGAATCTAGAAGGCTTTAGACCTGTTAAAACTGTTTATGGGTAGAGTTTCAAATGTGTCTTCAGATTGAAACACACAGGTATTCTGAAGCCAGACACGTTAGACAAATGAAAGTATATACTCAGAATTCAAGGTAATATCTTTTGGAAAATCTGTCCATAGAACTAAAATTCTGTTTTGAAACTAGCACAATCAGTATTGGAAATTAAATTTTATTTTTTAAATGTAAATTTTAATTTTAAATTTACTTTTAAATTTAAATTTCTATATATATACATACACACACACACACATATATATATTTATATATTTAGACAAGGTTTCACTCTGTAGCTCAGGGTAGAGTGCAGTGGCACAATCATGGCTCACTGCAGCCTCAACACAGCCCCTCCACCTTCCAAGTAACTGGGTCTACAGGTGCCTGCCACCATGCTCAGCTAATTTGTTTTTTAAATTTTCTTCTCTTTTCTTTTCTTTTGTAGAAATGAGGTTTCACTGTGTTGCCTATGCTGTCTTGAACCCCTGGGCTTGTGATCCTCCCACCTCAGCCTCCCAAAGTGCTGGGAGTACAGCCATGAGCTACCATGCTCCCTCCATATGTCATGCAATCTCAGAATCTCCACAGCTGCTCCATTTTCCCCTTTGCCTGGAATACCCTTCCCCTCCTTTTCTTCCTGGAAAGTTCAGTTTCAAAAACCTCTGGGCTAACCCTCCTGCTGACTCACATAGGCAGCGATAGCTACTTCTGCCTTTGCACTCCTGTAAAAACCATGCTGCTAAATGATCTAGCTTAACCACGACAGCCTAGAGTTCTGAATGTGTACCCTCTGTCTCTGAGACAGAGACAAAAAGAGATGTTAACAAAAAGATACTTTATTTTTTCATTTCTTTATTCATTTATTCACCAGCATTATGTGAGCAGCCCCCAGGCATAGTGCAACAGGCCTAATATGGAAGACTGACAGGTAGCCCAATGTTTGAGTAAGAAAATGAAGGAAGTAGCTGTCAACTACAAGGAGACTAATTTTAAATGAAATACAGTAACATTTAGAATTTGCAAAACCAGGGGTCTATTTTAATTACAGCCACAAAAAGACTGATTAAAAAGCAAACAAGAGGCTGGGCGTGGTGGCTCACGCCTGTAATCCCAGCACTTTGAGAGGCTGAGGTGGGTGGATCACCTGAGGTCAGGAGTTTGAGACCAGCCTGACCAATATCGTGAAACCCTGTCTCTACTAAAAATACAAAAATTAGCTGGGTGTGGTGGCAGGTGCCTGTATTCCCAGCTACTCGGGAGGCTGAGACAGGAGAATTGCTTGAACCCAGGAGGTGGAGGTTGTAGTGAGCCGAGATCGTGCCACTGGACTCCAGCCCGTGCAAAATCACGAGACTCCATCTCAAAAAAAAAAGAACGTAAAGGAGAAGATAGACCCAAATAAGGTATGAAAGGCAGAGACAGATCAACTAATGTCAAGGTTTTCAATTAAAAGAGGTTGAGATAGGAAATCATGAAAACCAATTAGGAAAGAAGATAAATTTTCCTAAGCATCTACCAAGTGCTTAGCAGTCAGCCAGCCTTACAAAGCACATTATTTAGTTCTAGTCAGAGGGGTCAAACCCTAGAACCATAAAGTATTGACCAAAAAAACCCTGAATATATGTCAACATGAAATATTTTAGTAAACACATTCAATTTTTTATTATATGATAAAACGGACAATATAATCTAATGATTAGTAGCATCAAAGAATGTGAAGAAGGGACACATATATGTGGTCTAGGCTCTCTGCCTTCAGGGAGAAACTGGTATTGAGGACTTTGTTTTGTGTAGTTTTTAGTTTTTTATCCTTCTGTTCAGATAAATATATGTCCGCTTGTCTGACAAATAATCAAATATGTGTCAAAAATTAGACCTTCGGGGGAAAGAAAAAGATGAGGCATGAGGCACAGCTCCTTTACAAAACCACCTGGCAAGGATTTCAAAGCTTCACATCCTTTTTTTGTAAATTAACAAGTTTGCTATGGCATTGCAACAGAAGGTAGGACTTAGGCAGGAGGGAAGGGATGTCCAAAGCAGATCTTGCAGACACACTACCATGCAAGCTCTATTATTCCTTTTTCTCACCAAGGGAAGAAAATTTTAGCTAAAAGTCATGTCACTCTTATGCATGGAGAAATGGATTCTAAAGCGAAGAAGAACATAGCAGTCCTTTCTTCATACAAGACACGTGGAAGAGGGACGTGTACAAACAGGCTGTGGAGTGTTGGGCTACTGGTGAATCTCAGCTCCACCACTTACAAGCACTGCAACATTGGACAGTTTAATAAACCTCCCTGTGCCCCAGTTTTCTTATCTATAAAACGGTGATAATAATAGTCAGTACATTTTCTGAACTAAATAATAGGGGTAATGGATTGTAAGGATTCTATGATATAAACTAGTTAAAGCACTTACCAGAATGCCTGGTAAGTAATAAGCACTCAATAAAATTTTTCCAAAAATAGTGAGCAAATGTGGGGGGCAGAGATTAAGCAAAACTGAGGGTAGAAATTGTGATTACTTAAAATAACAATGTGGAGTTATTTTAAAGGCAGGAATCCTTCAGATGATGTGAATAGAGTCACCGAAAAGCAGAAAAGGCCACAGAAGCTTGACCATTACCTTCCAAAAAGAAGCCATCAATTTTTGAAATTTTGGCTTAAAAAATATTCATGGCTTATATATGATGAGCTATTAAATCTTATGTTCTGCGCCCTGTGTCGTAAGCATGGAGTGAAGTCAGGGGGAAGTCAAGTGAATTTCTTTTATGGTACTGACAACTTTAGGACTCAATTTCTCGATGCACATCAACTCAGCGAGGCTCATGCCAAGGCTTCATTAATGGAAGCAACAAGTAGCTCTCCAGTGAACAGAGCCACCACCAAACTAATGATGAGGACCATGAGCAAAGTAACCCTCGGGAGAGTAGAGAACTTATTCAGATCATGCCATGCTATTGCCAAGACCGGACGTACCCTCAAAGATTTTATTTGGATGTGCAAATTGGATGATATGAAAGGTGTTGATATTGGCCCAGTATTCAGAACTAAAAACTCAGCAAGAATGTTTACATACTTTATTGCTGAAGTAGAACGAAAAAATCTAAGAGAGAAACTAGAAAAAAGTAAATTTTTTTCTGTCATCAGTGATGGAATCACAGACAGTTTAATCAAAGAAGTCGAACTTGTTTATGTGCAGTTTGCACATGCAGGAAAAGTGCACTGTCAATTTGTTGGGGTACAGACAGTAGAAAGAAATGATCCTCTGGCAATAAAAAATGCCACTGAGAAAACTCTAGAGATAAATCTTCAACTTAGACTGTCGAGCCAAGACTGGGCAAAGAAGCTGGTTGGTTTTGGAAGTGATGGTATCCATGGCATAGAGGGAGAGAACAATGAGGTGGCCCTGCTACTACGAGAAATACAACCATGTGTACAGACTGTATATTGCTTTGCACATCACCTTGAACTATCTTACAAAGTGCTGTTCCAGAACATTCCTCTGTACAATGATGTCAAAGATCTCCTTCACAGCATTTATCACTTTTATCACAATTCTCCTCTTCATAAGAGTGCTCTGAGAACTGCTTTCAAAGGCCTTCACCTTCGACCTGTGATGCCTTCTCAAACAGGAGACAGGAAGTGGCTTCATGGATTACAGGCAGCCCTCCAGAACTTTCTCAAGGGATATCCTGCAATTGTTCGGCAACTGTACTCAGTAAGTAATTTTGAAATGCCACATTATTTTACTTTTTCAGAATCACAGAAAATACTTTTCTTGAGATCTTTGGAATAATAATTTTGGGAAAGATAACCACCATGTTGTTCCCAATCTGTGTTACAGGCAGGCGAAGGCAAAAGTGACACCAGTCAAAAGAAATCTAAAGAACTTCTGGAGTCCCTTCTCCAAGCTGACATTGTTAAATTTGCCCACTTCTTGTTGGATGTCATTAATGTCCTTAGCATTCTGTCTGGTGTCAGTAAGAATAGAAATTCCTCAATTGCTGACATATTTGCCACTTTAGAGTCAATGCTGGAAATGCTCCAAAGGTATCAAACAAGGTGAGAGGTTGGGATGATCTGAGGTCTGTCAAACTAGACAGTTTGGCTTGTGAAATTATCTGCCATATGTTTCTTCATTTAATTTGTTAGTTGTTATTTGGGTGATTTTTTTCTCCCCAGACTAGGGCCAAAAGAACGCATGATGGATTCAGCCACACACTTTCATGGTAACTGCCTCAGAGGGAAAGAAAACATTTCTGCTGTGAGAAACATTGTTTTAACACATCTTATCAAGAGGCTTCAAGGCTGTTTCAGAGATGCCAGCCAAAATGTGGTGAGGGCTACCATGATTGGAAGTTTTAAATTATGGCCCACAAAGATAAATCAAGGTAATCTATATGTGCTGACTTTGAACCTATTATTCTCTGATGGTCTGTGTGAGTTTCTTTTATATATGTGACCATTTTTGGTATCTTGATTATAGAATTTGGAGAAAAAGAGGTATCCATCCTGACTGCACATTATGAACCAGTATTAGAAGCTGCCAATGTGAAACTTAGTGAAGTGGATGCTGAATGGAGCATGTTGAAATTAGAGATTTATGCCAGGTAAGCAAGAAAGCAAGCTGAGGAAAGTGGCTGATATTTATAAATGTTTGGGTAAAACTTGGGAATCTTAACCTTTTACATTTCTTCTCCTCCCTCCTAGATTTCCGAACATTCAAAAATTGACCTGGGATTTTGTGAATTCCATTTACTTTCACAAGTATCCAAATATCCTGACACTGGTCGACCTAGTGTTGACCCTTCCTGCAAGTTCAGCTGAAGCAGAACGTGGCTTTAGTCAGATGAAATGGACCAAGTCACACATGCATGCAAAAATCAAGGCTGAAATTATGACGGATGTCCTAATTATTCAGTTGAATTCTCCAGACATTAATAATTTTGACCCTAGGAAAGCTATCCATTTATGGAATACAAGAACACTGTCTTCAACTGGTGACACAAGACCTAATTCAGATTGCTCATCAAACTCAGAAAGCCATTATGAAAGTGATTAGCAGTATGCAAATGTTGACATTGTTGTTGCATATGAATGTAGCTCTTTTGCATAGTAAAAAATAAAATAAAATAAATATTTTCCAGAAACCTGAAATTTAAAAGTAAAACAGTAACTTGTCTTCACATCAAACAAAAAGCATTTGGCTTCTTCCAAACATACAGAGTAAAAAGCCCAAGATTGTTTCTTCTATAACTTTCTTATATATTCTTCTTATGTATTCATGTGTTCTTTCACACTATTTTGGTGGAGCTGTATGCTTCTACACAATGGTGTTATTTTGATGTCGTTTTTTTTGAGAGTTATCCCCAAGGGTGACCAGAATATGATTACGGTCTGAGTTCCCTTAGGCCTGGCATACAATTCATTATTTTTCCTCGATAATTCTAAGTGATAGTTGCATTAGGTAATTCACTTAGAGCCAAACTGAAAGAGAGCTTCTCTTTTCATCTGTGAACAAAATTTGTAAGTTTATGTAATTATTTTATTGCAACTATATCACTACATGCTTTGGCCATGTAAGTAACAAAGGCAAATATTAAAACAGTTTTCACGCTAAATCCTCAGGTAAACAATTCTTATGTAAACTGAAGGTACTGTCTTATTACACTTTGTTTTACACCATATCCATTCGAGTTGCAGAAATGAATTGCAGCTTACAAGATTTTTAAAATACTCTGAGACTCTTCATGGTTTCAGTAGATTTTATTTATGGCTGTAGCTTGAAGAACATGACTGATTTATGTCTGACTTATCTAAAAACCAACATAGGATCTTATAAACCACAAATCACTGAAAATTCTGGTATCTGGGAAAATGTTCTCATGTCTATAAAACTGGATGCTCAAGTTTAATGAAAAAGGATACATAATGTATTTCTGAACAGCCTGCTGAATGGCCAATTGTATCAAAGAAGAAAGGTTTCATTCCTGCTACCGAGAAAATTACCTTCCAAATCTCAAAATTGTGTATTTGGTTTGAAGCACTGAGATTTTAGAAGGATTATTGCATTTCCCCGGAGGTTAGAGGAAATGCTAAAGTTCATGTGAACTTTTAGAAATGCTAAAAACTTCGATGTAAAAAGAAAATCTTGGGATAGCAAGGCTATGTTTCATTCTTTTTATTCCCAAAACAAAGAATAGCTATGTACTCTGGACCTGAAAGATCCCTGGATACACATTAGGAGTCTCTCCTTGTTCTAGAAGGTACCTCTTTGTGTTGGTTAGCCAGATATTTTGTTTTAAGTAGATTCATTTATTTTGTTTTCTTACTTCTTTCTTAATGCATGTGCATGCAATTTGAAGTGAAAAACAAGGTAGATATCTCTTTTAGATTGAGTTAAGTAGGTTAGTTCATAAGAGCAAATAATTTAAAAGGTTAGTGGTCTTTCATGAAATACTTAGGAATACTGAGCCAATTAGGTGACTAAATTAGCACTTTCAATCCAGTAATTTAACAATTCAAATTTCTCTACATTTACAAAAGCAAATATGGTCTGATCCAAAGGGCAAGATGAGGATAAATGTATTACCTTGATTGTAGTGGTGATCTGCATGCATTTGGAACACTTTTATTTAATATTTGCCAAAATATTTTACTCTTGTGCCCTACTGCATGTAAAAAACCTTAAAATCATATATTTTTTGAAAAATTCAGCCTATTCTGAGTGAAAGATCAAAGAACACTCTAAACTAAAAAGTATACAGTTTTATAATTTTACCCAATCTGGATTTAATTATTACTAAGCCAAAAAAGACATTTTGACTTAGTTGAGAAACAATAATGAGACAGCATCAGGAAATTATTATTTTTATATTTCCAAAATGTCTTCTGTTTCTTTAAAACTTACCATTTTATATAATATGAATAAAGAGATTTTTCAAATACTCATTACTTCTATTTTAGCAAAAGAATATAAAAACCATCACCTAAACCAAGTGACAAAGTATTTTTCATTGTATTATAGGCATAATAGGAAATAAAGCATTTACTGACATTCTGATCGATTTGGTGACCCTGAACCTTGGCACAAACAACTTTCCTAGTAGTTGGATGCACCTTACCCAACCTGAAGTAAGCTTCTATGTTGTTTGAGTTTTAAAGCTTTAAGCATTCTTATTTGATCAATGCATCAATAGTTCTAAAATAACGAGTACTTGCATAGGGTCTGACATTTAATATGCAATCAATGAAACGTGAGTGAATGAAAAATGAATGAACTTCCAATTAAAACATATAGTATGCACATGCTCAATATTTGAAAAATAAGTGATGATCTGTCAGTGGAATATTATAGAGACCGTGATGTTCAACCAGTGAGTTTCTATCTATAACTACCTTTATAACTTTATAACTTTCTTCTAGTTACAGGAATTAACATCTTTATTAACAGTCAACTCTGAGTTTGTGGACTGGCGGAAGTTCCTGTTAGTAACCTCAATGCCTTGGCCCATTCCCTTGGAGGAGGAACTCCTTGAGACCCTTCAGAAATTCAAGGCTGTGGATAAGGCGCAGTTGGGCACCATCACTTTCGAGCAGTATATGCAGGTTGTTACCAGCACCTGATGGCATTGATAACACCAGAACACTCGTGACCTAAGAAGTGAATTACTCACTGATGTTACATTGCCAGGTCTCAGGCCAGTGTGTTGCTTCTCAGCTGCCCTTATCTAAGCACCCAGAGGCAGCACAGGCAGTGTCAAAGCCCCAGGCAGAAGCCTGACTTCCATCCCCAGGGAAAAGATCTGAAAAAGTCAGAACTTCCAGGAGAACAAAGGGTTCTGAAAGCAGTTACATAAACTTTTTTGTTCTTCTCCTGAGTTCCTAACCAGTGGTTCTTATCCTTGGCTGTACATTAGAATCATCTGCAAAGCTTTTAATAAGGCCAATGTCCAACACTCTAAGCTCCCAGAGTAGAAAGAACAGTGATTTAAAACACACACACACACACACAGGGAAAGGAGCAAGTTTTTTCTCTTTGGGGTGAGAGGGTGATGAATGTTGAGATTATTTCTGAGAAGTTGAGTTTGAAATATCTGTGGGAAATGAAGAGAGAAATGTCCAGTCTAATATGGCCCATACAGAAGGGATCATGAGTCAATACCATATAAATGGTTATTGAATTTATGATTGTATGAGATCACTCAAGGAAAGTGATGGATAACCCAGTAGGGTATGTAATACTTGGTCATTGGACGTGGCAGGTGGGATGTAACTGGTAACTTGTGCTAGAAAAATTGTGGTGCAATAATAATTACAGAAGTTAGATGGCAGAGGGTTGAGGAAATGAATGAGTCTATAGAAAGTGAAAACAAGAAAAATCAACTGATTTTTGAGAAGTTTGACTAAGAAAAGAGTAAAAGCAAAATTTCATAACAGAGAGGGGCCTGATTTACTTACTTGATCTTTATTAATGTCATTATGTTGCTCACCATTTCACATTGCTGGTAGACATGAAAGAGGGAAACTTTCAGAAGGAACTAACTTTGAAACAGAGTAATATTCTCCAGGTGCCTGCATCTCACATGTATTTCACCAATCACATACATTCCTGCTTCCCTTTTCTTCCTTAATGCATGACCTCCTTTTTTTTTGTGAGAGCTCTGAGGTTTCCAGGCTCATAGAGTTGAGCCAGAAGGAAAAACACAAACTATGACAAGGCTCTTTCAGGGCTAATCAAGACAGGTGTTCGGTTATTTGAGTTCTGCTACATTTATTTTCCAAGTAGATTTACAATTTGTTGAGGTGGTTTTGTTTGAAAACAAAAGCAGCAGAGCAAAACTTACTTTGTTTCCATAGCTGTCTTAAGATTTTAACAAGTGCGCACTCATGAAATTATTGACCTTCGCTATTTATTGTATGTGGCAATCAACATAGGATGTCAATTTGAATATTCTTTTGCACAAATATGAGAAGAACAAAGGGTGTTGGCAATTTTCACCAAAGTGCTGAGCTAAAACCAGGAAACTATTTTACCAAAGGTGTGAGTTTCTTAGAGAAAACTGGATGCTGCGTTTAAGAGAAACTCAGCAATACTTCTTTGAACACTGCCTGTGTTTTGGGAATGGTTGTTTTCTGAGCTCTGACCTCTCCCCTTCCGCCCTCAGGTCCCCCTCCTCTGAAATCCCCATTTGGAAAGACCCACTTGACCAGCCTGCATGCGTTTCACAGATTGTCAGCACTTGCCAGCTCACTACCCCTCCTCCACAATGTTGTTTCAGTGGAAAAATCAAAATAACTTGAGGTCAAAATTTTACAAGATTGTCGAAAACGCCCCATTAGGATGGTAAAATAGTATGCTTGCATTGCGGAAATGAAGTTCTAATTGGTGTCAGTTATAAACTGAGACAGAGGGACGTCATGAACAAGAGGTCACCGAGATCTTGAGTCAGTTATTCAGTTACTTAACAGAGTTTTCTAAAACCAGCAATGTATACCAGCACCATGCAAGTCTCCACAAACAGATAGGACATGAACAATACATAAGGAATGTGAGCTATTTTTAATAGGGCACAGACTCCTCCAAAATATGACTAATGCAAGATTAATACAGGGTAGCAGCCTCCAAGCCTCATCCAATCATTAAAAATAGTCAGCATTGACGGGGGGCAGTGGCTTACGCCTGTAATCCCAGCACTTTGGGAGGCCGAGGCGGGTGGATCACGAGGTCAGAAGATCGAGACCATCCTGGCTAACACGGTGAAACCCCGTCTCTACTAAAAGTATAAAAAATTAGCCGGGTGTGGTGGTGGGTGCCTGTAGTCCCAGCTACTCGAGAGGCTGAGGCAGGAGAATGGTGTGAACCCGGGAGGCGGAGCTTGCAGTGAGCCGAGATCACGCCACTGCACTCCAGCCTGGGTGACAGAATGAGACTCCCTCTCAAAAAAAAAAAAGTAGCCAGCACTCCTAATCTATGGGTACTTATTTATAAAGTATATACATATACAACAGCACATAATACATTATGAACATTATCAAAGATGTAAAAATAAAAATTACATAAGAATGAGATAAAAAGAAATGTAAATCGGAGTTCTAGTATTTTCTCCTACACCCCTGTGGTTTCTGCATCCTACTTGGGAGATAACTGCTCTAGAGACAAGATTGGCTCAGTCTCTGTGGCTTTTAGAGGAACATCTCAGCATAACACATACTTTAATAATTTTCGTTGTTTTTTTGTTTTTGTTTTGTTTTGTTTTTATGTAGGCTGGTCTGTGGTTTACAGGAGATGAAGATATAAAAATTCCAGACAATCCTCTTGAACCCCTGCCATTTAATAGGCAGGAGCATCTTATAGAGGTAATTACTGAGATCTTCAAAAAATGTGGCATTAAAGCACTAACCATTTTCTTTGTGTTTTCTTCCACTTGTGTAACTTGCTTTGGACTGCGCGCCTGCCCCTCAGTTCCTCTGCTGTCTTTCCAAAGTGCAGACCTTAGTGCTCACTGAGGAGTCAGTGTAGAGAAGCTCGGGGGAGGAGGCAGCGGCCAGAATATCACAGCCTTACTGTTAATTCTCTGTGAACCTGGACAATTCCATGGCCTCTCAGGATTCACCTTCCTCATCTGTCAAATAAGCTAAGTTAACACATTTGTCTCTGAGTTTCCTTCCAATTCTAAAAGCTTAGGATAAAATTTGTCATTTTACCTATGTCCATTTCTCTTTGATTTTGACTAATACAGCAAGGGTTTGCCTATAGCGTTGCCCATGGCCCATCAGAGCTTGCTGCTCTCAATATTATTATTATCCTCAATAATAGCATTTTATGAGCCTCTATTTCTGAGGCCACAATGAAAAGCCAGACCTTAAAAATCTCAATGCCACTCTATCCTCAGTAAGACATGAAAAAAACTGAATGGTAGATTTAGACATCACAGTGAGCTCTGTATAATATATGGATTGTTCAATTTCTAGCCATTAGTTCCAAATTGCAGTACAAAATTGAGCAGTACTCCAGTTGTAGCCATAAATGGAGCAATTTCCTTCAATTGGATGCATATTTTTTGAGCACCTCTGCTAGATGCTAGCAGGAGAGCAGGTAAGATAAAGGGTCAGAGAGTTACCAAAAAAGCCCAAGATATAAGGTTGGCAGTTGCAGGGGCAGTATTTTGTGTGTTGTTATTTTTAATGTGAAACTGGAGGACTGAAAACCAATTATCCTGGAGAGTTTTGGAATGGTCTCTATATGCTTTTGTGAACAAATCTGCCATCAACATAAACAGGTTCTTTATTAGTTGGAAGCAACTGGCACTTTGAATATTATGCCAAGTGCAAAGTACTTTCATTGTCAGCCAGAAGTTTTTAGAGATGTCAATCAAAGGCAGAATCTTTGAGCTGCTCACCTGGCAGTGAAACAGAAAAGGACCTTTTAGTACTTTTGGAGCAGGTGGCTCCCACCTGCTGCTCGAAGATTACAGGGAAGAAAGGAACAAAGTCAGCAGCAGAGGCAGGACTGTGGAGGCTGAGCAAAAAGTGTTGTTATGGAACAAAAGATAGCTGACAGGGATGTGTGTGATGTCCGTATGACAGAAAAGGTGAAAGGAGTGGTGTTTTCCATACTCCCCATGGGTGTCTGTGATACTCAATGCTCAGAAGTTACATAAATTTCAGTGTTCTTACACTGGGATAGAAGCACAGATTTCACTGTTTACAGGCTGTGAGGTATCCACGGCATGACCCAACCTCTCTGCGCCTTGCTTTCTTATCCCTCTCTGGTGGGGCTGTTGTGCAGAGGGAGTTCATGTGTGTGGTACTCTTAGAACAGCGAGTGCCATTTCAGTCAATGGCAACCTATCCTTCCAGTTGCTCAGGTCAAAAACCCAGGAGTCATCCCAGTTCCTCTCTTCTCTCAAACTCCACATCCAATACCTTAGGAAATCCTGATAGTTCTACCTTCAAAACGCGTAAATCCCGAATGAGACCACTTCTTCCCAGCCCTATTGCTATCACCTGGAACAAGCCACAATCAACTTCACCTAGATGGCTGCAACGGCCTCATGATAGGCCTCCCTGATTATGCTTTGTCTTCACCCAGTTTGCAGATCAAATCACAGCAGCCCGCGCTCAAAACTTCCGTGACTCTGTGTTTTACTCAGAGGAAAGGCCCAAACCCTTCTGTGTCCCACCAGGCCTTGTGTGTTCTGATCCTGTTGCCTCTTTCATTTCACCTCCTGCCATGATCCCTTTGCCCATTCTGGCTCAGTCACACTGAACCTGCTCATTGTTGATCAAACATGCAAGGCCTGCCCCGACCTTGGGAGTTCGGCCTCAGCAGCCCCTTTGTCTGTCATGCTCTTCCCCTGGATGTCTTCCCCAGCTAACTCCCTGCCCTCTTCCACGTCATTGGTCAAACTTCACCTCAATCTTGCTGTCTAGCCCCTCCCCACTCTTCACTCTCAATTCCCCTTTCCTTGACCTGCTCTTTTTTCTGTGGTTTCATAATCACCACATAGTTTACTTATTTTATTTATTCTTTTATCCTCTTCTTTTTTTTTCAGGCTGAGTGCAGTGGCAAGATCTCAGCTCACTGCAACCTCCGCCTCCCAGGTTGAAGCAATTCTCCTGCCTCAGCCTCCCGAGTAGCTGGGATTACAGGCGCCCACCACCACACCTGGCTAATTTTTGTACTTTTTGTAGAGATGGGGTTTTGCTATGTTGGCCAGAGTGGTCTCCAACTCCTGGCTTCAAGTGATCTGCCTGCCTCGGTCTCCCAAAGTGCTGGGATTACAGACATGAGCCACCACGCCTGGACTCTCTCATTTCTTTGAGACATTATTTAAATTTTTGTTGGATTTTCCAAATATCAGAAATTATTTTTCCACCTGTTAACTTCATTTATGCCTAGTTAAAACTATTCATAGTTGTAAGGGTTTTTGGTAACAAATAACCTGGTGGAAATACCCTCTGACTCTCGGAACTTGCTTCTCAAAGTATGGGCCAGAACCAGCAACATTAGAAGTACCTGGAACCTTGCTAGATGTGCAGAACCTTAGATGGCCCAGCACCATATACTTAATCAGAATTCACATTTTGAAAACGTTCTCCAGGTCATAAATATACATTTGTGAAGAGCTGGAAGGTAGCAGTCTCCCCAGACAGCGCTGCTTATGTGCCTAGGTGTGGCCTATGTGTTCCAGGGTTTGGGCCTCTGCTTTGGAGGGCCCCAGAGGATATTTGACTCCCAAGCGCTAACTCCTCATGCTGTCAAATGCACAAGACACTGTGTCAATGTCAGCTCGGGTATGCAGAGTGAGAAAACTGCTGATTTGATATTTGGTGTTTAGTACACTCTCTGCCTGGATGTGAAGCCAACTAGGGTCAGTAGCTTGAGTATGAAATCCAGAAGAGGTGAACCAGTTTGACGACTTTTTAATAGCTAGAATCCCAGTGGCTTTAGGCATCATTTTCTTTCCCTCCTTTCACTCCCCACAGAGACCGATGGACCAGAAGCCTCATATTTAGGGCCAGGGCCTAGTTTGTCCAGAGAATGCTAAGGACAGATAGATGGGTCCTTGGGCTTGTGACTCTCTTTTTCTATTTAATGTACAGCCCCCAACTACCCTTAATTAGTACATCATTTCCTACATATGTTAGTAGCATTAATTAGCACAACATTTCTTTTACAATATTTCAGGGCCTTGCTTTTACTGCTTTTCTTCTTAACATTCATACCTTTCATTTTATGTTAGCTTTACTAATTCAACCCTCAGAAGGTAACCTTATTCCAAAGCTCCTGGGGGGATTCTTCATTGCCGTGACTAACTATTGACTACGAGAGTGCACCCATTTTATCTTTGGAATTCTTTTTGTGTGCAGTTTTTCTTTAGGCTATTTGCTGACTATGAGAAGGATCCACCCCAACTTGACTACACACAGATGCTGCTTTACTTTGCTTGCCACCCAGACACCGTGGAAGGAGTCTACAGGGCCCTCAGTGTGGCTGTTGGGACTCATGTCTTCCAACAAGTTGAAGCTTCCACTCCAAATGCAGAAAAGGTAATTGCATTCCAGAAATAGACTAACTATAGAGCCTGGAGGGGATGCCTGAAGACCCTAAACTGGCAACAAGGACTCTGTTCTTTTCATCTCCATATTTTCCTAGGTGTGTAATATGATGCTTTACACATACTAGGTCTTCAACAAAGCCTTACTCAATTGGATTAAGACCTGGGGACCCGACTGCCATCCACCATGTCTGTAGTAAAATCAAAATTTGTTCAAAGTGTCTTGGTGGAGTCAAACTTTACTCTGTAAAGGATGGCCTTTATTTGGCGTGAGTGCTGATCCTGATAAATCAAACAGAAATGGGTATCAACCCTATCCATTTGGGATTCTGTGTAGAAACGATAGATGAAACAAGTTCAGGTCTATATGCACGCCACATATATGTGGCTTGGTAGTGTTTCAGGCCAAAGCCCGGCCACTGGAAATCTGCATTTCATATCACCTGTGTCCAAGGACAAAGAAGCTTAATATCCGATTAAGATGCCACCTCACCTTCCCCTTGAGATCTCTAAGGCATTGGCATTCCCTGGCTTTTGGGATGGGATAGTCTCCAGCAGGGTGCTAGGTAATGTGCTTGCTAGGTGCCCATTTATTCTTGACATGGCTTTTGGTTCTGTTCTTTGGGAGCCAGAGCAGTGGCTCCATCTGATGGGATGCTTGTTTCTATTTTTCCTTTGTAGAAACAGAGGGGAAAAGATTGCCACCCAGTCCAGACTCCTCAGATGTTCTAGACACAAACTTCTGTCTTTTTCACACATACTTGTGAAAATATGAAGTAGAAGTAGTCTGAAAGGAATGGGAGGTTCCTGTAACTGTATTCATGGGAGGGAAGAGAGAAACTCTTAAATGCCACTTTAAAGTTTGGCCCTGAGCATGTGAACAGAAAGATTTCCTTCCCATTCCACCAGAGCCAGAGTGAGGCCAGATACATATCTAGTGAGCTAACAACTCTTCAAACCAGTGTGCTGTAAATACTGGTTCAACACACAGTGGCAGAAAGTTCAGCCAGGAGTGTGTATTTCCATTCAAGAATGCTGCCTTCTTTGACAGTAGAACCTCAGTTTAAAAGTCTCCCAAATAAGGGGCTGGGTGTAGTGGCTCCCACCTGTAATCTCAGCACTTTGGGAGGCCAAGGCAGGTGGATCACCTGAGGTCAGGAGTTCAAGACCAACCTGACCAATATGGTGAAACCCCATCTCTACTAAAAATACAACATTACTTGGGTGTGGTGGTGTGTGCCTGTAGTCCCAGGTACTCGAGAGACTGAGACTGGAGAATTATTTGAACCTGGGAGGCAGAGGTTGCAGTGAGCAAAGATTGCGCCACTGCTCTCCAGCCTGGGTGACAGAGCAAGACTCCATCTCAAAAAAAATAAATAAATAAGTTTCCCAAATAAGTGAGGAGTTAGGTATGATGTGCATTCACGGGCCCTGAATTTGCCACTTTCCCAGAGATGTTTCTGTATCTCCCTGTAGATGGGAGTTCCCTAAACTAACTCTGAATCTGTGATCTAAGCCCAGATCACAGCATGCTGTGCGATCTCATTAATGTCTGTCTTCCCTCACCTCAAATGATGTCAGACCCGCAGCTATATGTTCCCATGGTGCACCCTGCTTCCCCTATGAGATACTCCTCACCTGGCAATGACTTCCTTGAGATCTGCTTCTCTCTAGACTCTAAGCATCCTGTGGACAGGGAGTTTGGTGGACAGGAGGCATCTGTTTTGTTATGCATCCCTAAACTTGAGGCAAGGCCTGGTACAGAGCTCAGTAAACATTGCATTAATTAATTGATCAATTAATTAGTTCATTCACTTTGTAAACTATGCTTTTTACATGGCCCCTTGAGGAACACAAAAGAAGCCAAACTTGCTCTCCTGAAGGGACTCTAATTGGCCTCATTCATACAGAAAAGAATGAATGATGCCCCAAACAGGGAGGGAGCATGGAATAAAAGACAGATTAACAGAAGGCCTTGCCAGCCAGAAGAGGTGTGGATGTCCTCTCCTTTCCTGCCTCTCTTCTTTACTCTTGTTACGCTCTCCACCCTTCATCTCATCTCAAAGGATCTGAGGCCTCCCCATTATCCAAGGCCTACGGCAATGCCACATCTTTCACCCTGACAACACTGAGCACTCTCGCAGCAAGGCCCAGGCTATAACCAGAACTTCCCTGGCAGGGCGGAGCACCCTCACACACACACATTCACTGCTTCCACAAACATTTATTGAGCACCTGCCTGTGCTGGGGACCACTCTTGGTTCGGGGGTATGGCAGTGAACAAAAATTATTCCAGGCAGGAGGAAGACAGGCAATAAACAAATAAGCAAAATAGAGACTACATCGAACGGTGATAAATTCTATGGGGAAAAAAAAGAATGTGGGGGAAAATACAGGCATTGGAATAGGGGTGGCAATGTTCATTAGGGTGGCCAGAGAAGGCCTCTCTGTGAAGAGACATATAAACAGAGGCATGGAGAAGGTGAGGGAGAGAGCCTTGCAGGTCTCTGGGGCACGAGCACTTGAAGTGAGGACAACAGTGAGTGCAAAAGCCCCTCAGTGCAGTCATGACTGGTGTGTTTCAAGAAGTAGGACTAGCCAGCAGAACTGGAGAGGACCAGGCTGGAGGAGAGTAATAAGGAAGGGAAGTGAGAGGGAGAGGACCCTGAGGGCCACTGCAGGGACGTTAGTTTTAACTCTGTGCAGGATGAGAAGTCATTGGAAGAGTGCAGTCACCCGGCTTCACTAAGGCAGGATCTCTCTGTGTTGAGGAGAGACTATAGCGGGCAAAGGAGGGAAATAAAGAGACCTAGGTCTTCAGGCAGGGGACCACTTATCTATTTATTTCTACCACTAAATGGTTCCTGCCTTGAGTTTGGGACACCTCGTTACCCATCGTCATGTCCTCTGAAGTAGCTGCCACATAGCCAGTGCTTGATTAGTATTTGTGAACACGGCCAGGAAAGAAGGGAAGAAGGAAGAGAGGGACAGTGAAATGAATGGAGTTTAGTCTAGTCTCCATGGTAGAGAGGAGGAAAGCAGACATTCCAGGCAGGCAGAGGCAACAGCAGACTCCAGGAGGCTGCGATGAGCATGAAAGGCCAGGAAAAAGGAAGCCTGTGCTAGAGCTGTTGCCATAGCAACAGACAGATGTCTCTGAGGCTGGCAGCCAGGCTAGCTAGCACAGGAAGGCGCTTAATGCCTTCCATCCCTGAGTGCTGCATTCACCGTATGCTAGTGTTCCCACCCAGGAAGCAGCTCTCCTTGAGTGCTGTTCTCAAGAGCTCCTTTTAAATCCAAAGACGCCGTGGAGGCACTGAACCAAGAACACTGCACTGCAGAGATTAAGCTAGTGGGTGGGAGGTGGAGCCAGGATGGAGCACAGGGCTCTCTCTCACACACAGGCCTGTTCCTGACTTGTAGTGAACCCTAGGGGCATTTGGAGCACAGGAGCCACCCACCTCCCTCATTCTCACTCACTCCTCATCCTGCTGTCTCCAACTGTGGCACTGCATTTCTGTGCCATTTCCACTGTGTTCCAGTTTCCTGGGCAACCCTGACCCAGGAAGCCATAATGCTCAGAAATAACACCTCCAGCAGATTCATATTCACTCCCAAGCCATTCAATCAGATCTCTGCTTTTGCTTTCCACACAAACAACTGGAAATCTCCCCAGCGTTTCATTCTTCTTTACTCTATTTCTGCTATTCATGCTGATTTTATTCAATGCAGCTCAGGCCTTCTGTTTAAAGCCACAGCTTCTTGGGTAATTTAAAAGAAATTTAAGAGCAAGGCATTCATCAGTCATGCACTAGTCTAGGTGGATCTTTAAATAAATGACATTTGGGAAAATGGTTCCTTCTGCCACCTGTGTGGCATGGGGTTAGTAAATTGTGAGCTTGAATCTCTCACGTTGCAAAAGTCTTGTAAAAACATCTTGGCAAGGAATGTTTGAGGCCCTGGGGTAGAAAACACATACATTTCTATGCCCTTCTGCTCTTTGAGGCTTTGCCCACATTAGTCCAAGAACAGACCTCTGTGCTGCCATCCGAGATGTGGGACTGAGCTGATTGAATGATAGAAATGCATGGTCAGGAAGACACACAGGTAGCACTCTGGGGACATATTTGTTGGGAGTCCTGAGAGTTAGCCAAGTGTGACATAGTGCTTGACAGCACCACAATCTGTTCCCCTGCTTAGATAATAATGTGACTTCTGTAGATCTTTGATACCACTGATAATTGCTCATTCAAAAGTACTGGCTTTTCTCCTAATTGGCCTCTCTGGTTTTGTTCCTGCACCCATATTCAACATCACCAGCTTTCAGAGACTTTGTTGGAGATAACCACCGCCTCTTGCACACATTTCCCTCCCTGCAGGACCATGCCAACGTCTTCAGTTTGATCTCAGTCTCTCTCTCTTCCTTCCCCTCCCACTGAGCCACTAAGCCTGTTCTGTACCAACCACCTAGAGAGCAAAAATAGCAAACATGTGAAAAGCATCCTCTGACACTAATAAGTTAAGGATTACTCACTCTGACATTTCAGATGTTTACATTGCTACCTCTTAAATTTTTTAAAAAATCATTTATTCCATTATGCTTACATCAGGACTTTGGAATCATTTATTCCATTATGCTTACATCAGGCCTTTGGAAAGTAAGCTTCTCCCTAATTATGGAAAGAGTTACGGAGAGGCCAGGTTCCTTCTTTGCTTAAGTTTGATATCATCTGCTCATCTAAGCAGCTAGTCGTTTGCTTGCCCACAGCTATGTTGGGTATGTTCTATCTTGGGTACACAGAACCTATGCTACACTCTGAATAGAAATTTATTCATCCTGGACTCACTCAGAAAGATGTTTTACATCACAACTATGTTCATTTCACTATACTGTTTCGTTGCCCTGGAAAATTATTGATGGGTAGCCAATGCAATAATCCCCAGGATTCCTGGGTAGAAATGCTAAAGCTGATTTCACTTTTCTGCCATGTAGCATTTCCAATTGTTTAACATGGACAAAAGCCTGGAGGAAAATTATATAAATATGTATGATTTTGATTCCAAAATTTTGATTCCGAAATTTTCCCTCTCTGTCTTTTTTTTCTCTCTTTTTATTTTCAAGCTTTTTTCAAGCTTAAATTTAAGCTTTTTTCAAGCTTAAATTCCCAACTTAACAATGGATATAGAGACCCAACTTAGGCAAAGTGACCACACAGAGCTATAGCAAATGTAACCTGCCTTCATTACACTGCCCACTGTCCCTCCAAATTTTTTATAGGGACATGTGACTACCAGAGGCTTAATTTTATGCTGCATCATAATTCTTCCATACATGACATTTACATGACTATTTAGAAAGAGCTTGCGCAATCTATAGACTTAATACTTCTACTGAATTAAATATTTACAGCATCGGCACCCTCCTAAATTCGCATTTTTTTCTTCTTTGGAATAAAGGAGATCAGATCTCAGATATTCTGTGATATCTGGCTAGCCAAAATGCCAAAATGCTGCTTTTTCTCTTGGCAAATTATCAAATATTGAAGCATACATACATACACACATGTATACACACACACATACACACAAATTTACTATAGAGAATGTAAGAAGCACAAAGCAAAGGAAATTGTCTATTCTACTATCCAGAAGTCACCACTGTTAACTCTTTAATGTGTTTGCTTTCCATTTTCATCAATAGTATAGATATATAAGCAAAGTATCCTACTGCATGTATTACTTTGTTTTCTGCTTTCTTTTTGCATTTATCCTATCCTAAGTGTTTTCTTGTGTTATTAAGAATTCTGCTAAACCATCATTTTTCATGGCAGTGTAATATTCCATTGCAGAAATAGAGTTCATATTACCATTCCCCCATTTTTAGGAATCTTAGGTTTTCTATGTTTGCTGTAACACTGAATGAACAGCCATATACAAAAGTATTTGTGCAAATGAATATTTCTTCAGGATCAATTCCTAGTCCTGTAACTGCTGGGTCAATGGTAGGATACATAAGAAGAATATATACATTCAGGCTTTTGATACATAAGAAATCGAAACAATTTACTCCTCACCATATTAATGAGTGCCTGAGTTCATAGCTTTTGGCCAAATTTCAAAGAGCAGCAGTAAAAATCTCAACCTGATTTTGTATACTGTATTTGTTTTCTATTTTGCCTTCTGAGTGTTTAGTTGGGATATCCTCCAGTGTCCAAAGAAATGTTTCTGAAGCTCTTAGAATCTGTCAAGCTAGAGCAATTGACTTGCCTTAGCCTCTCAATTGCAATCAATTTCAAAAGCAAATCTCATTTAACATCTATATACATGTGTATATCTATATCTATTACAGATGTAGAAGTACCTGGCAGTGTAGTCAGCCCAAGAATGTATGAAGATGTGTAGGACACACCCCACACTATACAAGCTTCTATACACTACAAGTAAAACTGGTCTTGAATTTTGACATTGTGATTTTCAAGACAGTTAGCGTATTGTCTTCTAGACTGGCTAGCTAGTTTGTGGTAGGCTCTGTCATTCATGAAAAGTGTGTGATTATGAAATTGGTATATTCTAAAAGTCTCTATTGGTGGGAAAAACTTCAGGTTGACTTCATGTTCTCTTCATTTAACTTTGCAGACCTCCTCAACTGATGCAAGTCCAGCTGAGGAATTCCCTGAACCTGAGGAAAATGCTGCAAAAGAAGAAAGGAAATTAAAAGACAACAGGGAGGAAAGGGAACAGAAGGATGAAGAAATCCCTGAAAATGCAAACAATGAAAAGATATCCATGGAAACATTACTCAAAGTGTTCAAAGGGGGAAGTGAAGCACAGGACTCTAACAGATTTGCCAGCCACCTAAAGATAGAGAACATTTATGCAGAGGTTGGTTAGATTATTTTGTAAAAAGTTGGCCTCAATTCTGAGCATATTTTTATTGAACTGCTCTCAAAATAGATCATTGTATAGAAATTATACAGAATCTCTTTAGTAAATACAGCTATTTTTTAACAGCTGCTGGATTGTAAGGTCGATTGACTTCATTTTCTTCTTCTTTAAAGGGCTTCATAAAAACATTTCAAGACCTAGGTGCCAAGAACCTGGAGCCAATTGAAGTTGCTGTTCTCTTGAAGCATCCTTTTATTCAAGACCTGATTTCAAATTATTCAGACTATAAGTTTCCTGTGAGTATTACCCCAAAGTGCTCTAATGTGGTTGGGCTCCGGTTCAGGACATGCTATGATGTTTCTAAATGTGAGCTGGCATGGAAGAGAAAGAAACTGGACTATGCCAGGCCAGGCCAGGCCAGAATCTGGAGAAGCTAAGCTGGTAATCATACCAGGCCAGAAAAGTCAGCCTGAAATATCCACAGGGCAGCAAGCTTAGGCACAGTTGATAGGTGGTAGTTAAAACTGGGTGGGTGACAGTGTTAGGATTGTCACTGTAGCTGTGTAGTGACCCTAGCCTGTGATTGAAGAGTTTGGAGAATAAGATTCCTCCTGCCAAAAAGAGCTAACCAAGACCATGATCTCCAGCCAAGTGCTGACATATTCATTGCACTCTAATCACTCATGGTACACATCCTCTCTGTAGTGGAAATGATAGTGTGTGCAAAAGGTTGGGCACCACTTCCATCAGGAAAACAGTGTGCAAGATGGAGAAACTAAGGACAAACCCCAGAGAAACTGGACAAACCCAGCAGAAGAAAGGAAGAACTGCAACTCAGAAATCACATAACCACCAAGCAGGTCTGGACCACATGTGCTAAATGTGCATCCACTAAGGCGAGTCCCGGGCCTTTAACAGCAGGGGCTAAGGAGGGCAGAGGCTGACACCAACTCCCTTTCATACTGTGGGACTACATTCCTCTCAGATACCAGTTTAACATGAAGTCTCCCTGTTTGGCTCCTGTGAGTTCTATATTGAACTACAAAGGGTTTGCTGAGTTGAAAATAAAAGCACTTTCACTTTTGTAAAGTATAGATTGTGTATCTTGACTTCTCAATGATAACAAGTTACATTTTGCTGTTTTCTTCCTATACCCACAAATGAAATTCTTCAGACTTAAATATCTTTCTGTGTGCCTAAATGTTTTTGTTCTAATTGCTGATTCTTTAAAATATTAAATTATTAATATTAAAATTAATTGTATTGCCTGCATTAGTATAACTGAAGTTGATTTCTAACAAGCTAGCAGCTGTTTAGACAAAAAGCCTATGCAATAATGAAATATGATTATAGCATTTAAGAACACAGGCTCTGGACTCAGGTCATGGGACTGAATCTCAGGTCTACCCCTCAGTAGCTCCCTGACCTTAACTTTTTCTTAATCCTGGCTTTCTCATCTGTTAAATGGGGATGAGACATTCATATTGAAAGGGTGATGGTGAGGATTAAGTGAGGTCGTGCATGTAAAGCACTTGGCATGGTATCTGACACAGGGGAAGGGCTACAGAAATGATGGCTGTTAGGGGTACTATTCAATATTGATCACCTACTACTGAGACCCATGTCATAAGCGTCCATTGGAGAGAGAAAATTGAGTACATAATTTGGTCACTGCTCTAAAAAAAATTAACTCCTTTTTGCAAGATAATTTTTATATGCGGGAATCGCAAGAAAATGATGTAAGTTAAACCAACCAAGTGCGAAATTATAGGAATTCAATACATGATATTTTCGTGCTGGAAGCATGGAGGGAGTCTACCTAAGAAGGAATAAACTGGGTCTTGAATGATGGCCAGGGTTTGGGAAGGTAGAGACAGGGAAAGGGAAGTCTACATGGATTTTGCTGCTGAAGTAGGGAGGCAGCAGGGTCCTGGGTGAAGGCAAGGTCTGGGGAAGGCATGGAAGAAGGACTGCAGGACCCCACCCCATGAAGAGCCTGGGAAAGGTATAAAATGATCCCATTAAATTGGTAAGATCAGGCCAGATTGCGAAGAACCCAGATATCACACAGGAAAATGTGGATTCCATTTGAAAAGCAAGAGAGAATGAACAGGCTGCTGAGCAGGGCGCGATATGATATTTCTTCATCCCCAAGCATTCCTTGGGGATACTGTGCCATAATATCATCGTGCACAACGTGGGTTCCATAGGCCCATCTCTCTAGACTGCATTTTAGCTTACATGCCCTGCTCCACTTATCAGGGAACAGCTCTCTTACGTTGAACCGGCAAAATAATTTGCAAAGTTCTTTGGGATTATGTAAAATAGGACTTATTTTATGTTGCTGATTACAAGTAGGAGCATAAAAATGATGCCACAATTATTTCCTCTCATACTGGGAGGGAGACTCCCACAAAGTCAGGATGGTTTGAAAATATCTTCATTCTGAGCAGAGTGATTAAATACAATAAACTTGCAGAGAAGATTCTATTTGACATTTTGCTTGAGAAAAGAAAATAGCCAACAGATGGCTGCCTTCAAGAGTTAGCCTTTCCGAATAGGTGCTCTGACTTCCCAGGAAAGCTGTCATCCATAGGACGCCCTGCCCTGCTTTTTTTTTTTTTTTTTTTCTCCTGAGACAGTTTTGTTCTTGTTGCCCAGGCTGTAGTGCAGTGGCATGATCTGGGCTCACTGCAACCTCCACCTCCCAGGTTCACGCAATTCTCCTGCCTCAGCCTCCGGAGTAGCTGGAATGACAGGTGCCTGCCACCACAACCAGCTAATTTTTTGTATTTTTATAGAGATGGGGCTTCACTATGTTGGCCAGGCTGGTCTCGAACTCCTGACCTCAGGTGATCCACCTGCCTCGGCCTCCCAAAGTGCTGGAGGACTCCTTTTAAGTTACACATTCCCCTCATTTCTGAAGGAGTGTCAGCAACTAGCAATGTTAACTGAAGTACTATTGGCATTTGGAGCAGCACAGTTCCTCTTTGAGGATAACTGTCCCAAGTGTGGCAGAATACCTAACATTTCAGGCCCTACCCCCTGTATTCCAGGAGCATCCTGACATACTGACCTCCGAAACTACCTCTACCTGCACATTTGCCAAACCTTCCTTGGTGCACAGTAGCCCTCTGGCTGAAAGCCGCCCAGTGGCAGGGTGTCTGTCTTCTGTTACCAGTTTCACAATACCAGTAGCACTTGGCATTCTCATAGCAGAGAGTGAATTAGTGAGTTAGTTCATTGCCAGAATGTTTCTCTAAGATATACCTGAGTCATCTGCTTTAACTCTTCCTCCTCACATCCTCCACACCTCGTCCTGGTCACTCCACCAAGGAATCTAATTAGAGGCCAGTAAACTACCACCAGTGAGAGTCATTCGTATGATGGTCCATCAAGAAGAGCTGTGCCTGTGTCCTGAAAACTCCAAATTCTGATATTTACAGTGAAAAAGGGTCCCTTTCCAGTAAGGTGTTCTATTCTCATTTTTGGTAACAACAACAACAACAACAAAAGGAATGAAGGGATGGAGAGAAAAGAATCTTTGAAGAACCACTGCACTTGTCCTGTCATTTTTTTGCTTCAGATATCCATGTACAAGTAAATAGATCACATTTTTATAATACACTTCAACCACAGTGATGTCATTTGAAGATCTTTCAAGATAAGAAGAGCAAAAGCTAGAGTGTGGTTTTTCAGGTTAAAATGTTGTTTGCTATTATAAACAGTGGCAAGTGAAGGTTGTTGCCTAACAGCTTTATGTTTACAAGGTTCTTGTTTAGAAGTGATAACATTTTAAGATACATATTTGAAAACACTAAGTACGCATAATTATAATAATGTATTAAGGTGGACTGGTTTTGTGGTTATGAGAGTGGGCTCTGGAGCTTCACTGACTGGGTTCATACCTATGAAGTGTGTGGCCTTAGGCAAGTGACCTCAAAGTGCCTTGGTGTCTGCATCTGTAAAACAGGGCCAATTATCATAGTCACCTCATGGTGAGGCGGTTGTACAGATTAAATGAGATAATACATATAAAGTACTTAGCTCAGTTCCTGGAAGATAGAAAGCACTCAATAAATGTGAGATACTACTACTACTACTACTACTACTACTACTAGGTTGGTGCAAAAGTAGTTGTAGTTTTTGCCATTACTTTCAATGGCAAAGAACCACAATTACTTTTGCACCAACCTACTTCTGCTACTGCTGGTCTGTAGTAGTTACTGTGTGCAGTAAATAATTCTGAATCATGTGCAATTATAGGTGGATGGACCAGTGAGCTGGCATCAAATCTCTTCAATGCACAAGTCTTATCTTTGGAAAAAAAGAAGGACTTTCACTGGTGCAGCACTATGACGATAAAGGGTCCAAACACGTCCCAGGAAGCCTCAGGTCCACACCTATGTGGAAGTTCCAGATTTTGTGTTGGACATTATAGGCATTCAGCTAAAGTCACTTATTTAATTTCCACTTTCATAGGCCTTGTATAAAAAAGTTATTTTCAAATAATTCTCCTAAATTACTTAAAAAATGATTTGTGTAAATATAACAAGATCAGTGAGGATATTGGAACTGTGTTGTTGGTGAACAGTCAATTTCCTGTGATAAATATATATTTATAAATGTAAATGAATAAATAATTTTCTTTAAAAACTTCATAACTTTAGTCTCTTGTGATGAACACAGACTCAATTATTATATATCTTTTATAACAAATCTGTAAATCAAGCATATTACCTTATCACTGAGGTTTATATTCAATGGGAGATAGCAAGAAATCTTTTAATGTTAAAATCAGAATATCACTAGAAAATATCTTATGAACAAATGAATCAGGACCCAATTACATTAGTATAACATACCTATAATTATAAGTGTGAACTGAAGGAGATTTTCATCCGTCTTTGTCTTCAAGGCACCTGACTTTAAAATACTTTCTAAGCTTCTCCTTTATCTTTATAACAAAATATGATAACTGCTTCAGTGCTTTGTGTTTTCAAAGCACCAGTGTCAAACATTTTCTGACTTTCACAGGCTCTTCTCCATTCACTGCTACTGAAAATTATGGTCCCTGATTTCAGCTATAAATTTAGCTAAAACTGGTTTAAATATATCTGGAGCTTATCATTTTCCCCATGCTATGGAGTGTCAGATAATCACAAGTTAGCTTATTCCTTAATCCTCAAATTAACTTCTGATAATATTAAAATGACATTGGTCATTATAAACATACTATATAAAGAAGACATGTTATTAAGAATTGTAGTGGGCTGGGCACAGCGGTTCCCATCTATAATCCCAGCACTTTGGGAGGCTGAGGTGGGATGATTTCTTGAGGCCAGGTGTTTGAGACAAACCTGGTCAACAGAGCAAGACTCCTCTCTACAAAAAACTTTAAAATTAGCTGGACATGATGACATGTGCCTGTAGTCCCAGCTACTTAGAAAACTGAGGTGGGAGGATTTCTTGAGCCTTGGAGATTGAGGCTGCAGTGAGCTATGGTCTTGCCACAGCACTCCAGCCTGGGTGACAGAGCGAAACTCCATTTCTAAAAAAATAAATATTAAATGAAAGCAGTGTACTGGGTAAGACTAGAAAAGTCAATGGGGAGCAGCTTTTCTTTTCCACTTGATTCACTTAGCATTGACCTGTGGCTTTAGGAGATAAGGAACAAGATCTCTAAAGAAAATGATTCATTATGATTCCTTGCAGTGACTGATAGAAGCAATGCATAGAAGCAAGGGTCAACACAAATGGTGAACAAACTCATATCTTCTCAACTAAAATGATCACAGTCAAATTGAAGCCTTTGAAACTCAGCTCTGAAGAAAAGGAACTTATATTGTTAAAACACTTCTCTAAATTTGTGAAATAAAAAAAAAAAAAAAAAACCTAAAAGCTACCTAAATGCAATTCTGTATTTTTCATGTGTTGGTACTCCTTCTACATTGTGATAATAGTTTAAATATATTTTGAAAAATAACTGTGATTTAAGATGTAAGATAGCTGTATAGCAAATGAAAAACAGATCATTCTTTCCCTGATGTTTTTTAAATGAAAGAATGAGACAGTTTCAGGAAAGTAATCTTTTGTTTTAAAATTCTACAAATCTATAGACATGATTAATTTAGCATTAGCATTTTCTTTCATAGAAGGTGAATACTGGTTTTTGTATTCATTCATAAGGAAATAATCTTTTAACTTGCAGATTCATTATATGCCAGGTTCTATGTAACTGCTTTTACAAATGTTAATTAACCTAATATGATAACTGCATTATTAGGCATGGAAACTGAGGTTCCAAGATCTTAGATAACTTTCCAAAGGTACAAGTAGTAAGTCTCAGGGTGGGATTAAAACTAAATGGAGACGTTTGCTCAGTGGAAAAAATAAAATAAAAGCTGTTTAATGGTTGCCATGTACTATGTGATCATTTATTAGTATCTGTGTAGCATAGTATTGATCATCCTTTATTAGTATTTGTAACTTTTTGAATCATTTGTCTTAGGATATTAAAATAATTCTCCAAAGGAGTGAACATGTACCAGGAAGTGATGGAGAGAGATCACCTTTAAGACATACAGAGGAAAAGAAATGAGGACAAAAGAGTGTGATTTTTGTAATTCAGCAATAAATCTTGCAAAAATTAAATGTGACCATGGCGTTTGTCATATATGTTATGATTTTAAGTATAGAAATGAACCCTACCAGTTTATTATCAGCATTGAAAAGAGAACCTTCCTTAACTTGGAGAATATTTCATAATAAAGAGAGAAAAAAAAACCAAAGTAAAAATCCAAAATAAGAAGCATGCATTTTGAAGTGATTCTGAAAATGGAAGGCCCTAGTGAAAATTTCCCCAAAACTCCACATCAGCACAGTGCTTCTAGGTACATCTTATAGTTCTTGCTCCATATGCAGTAAAATTTCCAGGTTTATTTCAGTAGCCAAGAAGAAGGCTGCATAATTAAACTGCTAGTAAAGCTTTGTTCCCATCATCTATTCATAATTATTTCTTAATAGAATATATTTCCTTCATGTAAAGGTAAACTGAGGCTGGAGCCAAACCGGGAATGAAGACACAAGGCAAATGGCAGTGAGAATAGCCTTTTATTAGGGCTTGTGGGCGAGGTTCCTTGGTCCAAAGGCGTGGGCCGAGGAAGTCGTGCTGAGGGAAGAGAGTAGGGGCTTTTTATAGCCCGAGAGGTAGGGAAGCTGGTTGTGCAAACAGGGCCTGGGGGGTCTTGAAACTACTAGGGCAGGAGTTGAGTAAGGGTCATGAGGAAGGGGTCTTTCGAAACTGTCAACCGAAACTGCTGTTTACGAACTTGTGGAGTGCAGGTGAGCTGCAGGTCATGGGGGAGTGTGGTTGCCCAGCTGGAACCTCTGATGTATGTAAGTCTGCAGGTGTGTACAAGGGTGAAGGGAGTCTTTAACAAAAGGCCTGCTACGCCGGGTAACACCGCCATGTTGGGTCTAGATTCCTGCCTAACATTCCGACCTCTTTCTAATAAGAAAATGGGGCGACGTGTTCATCTGGCTGCTTCCTGCTGGTATGGGTTGTCGTGGGGTTCTTCGGAGGTCGGAACTCGGGTATAGGGTTGGAGCAGCATCTGATTGAAAGTGACTTGGGAGACTTCTTTCATGCAGTCCTGGATTAAGCGGAGGACACAGGGAGCTATGAGTAGCAAGAAGCCAATGATTAGTAAGGGGCTTAGAAAGGGTAGGACTTAACCGGCCACAGATGACTGCCACCTCCTAAGTGAGGGCCTTGATCCGAGGTTTTTCTGGTGGAGTCTTTCCTGAATCTTTTCTAGAGTGAGGAGATTGGTTTCTACTAGTCCTGACTCATTGATGTAGTGTTCGGCCGGGAAGGGGAAAGGAGGGGTTAGGTTAGAGGAGTTAAAAGGGCTGGGTAAGGGTACTGCAACCAGTCGGGGCTTATTCAAGGCTGCACACAAGAAACAATGAGAGATGTTGTGTACCTCAGCCATGTGTACCACTTGAGCCCCTTCCCTGACTAAGGTTAGCGAGGAAAAAGGGTTGCTGCTGTCGTGGGGCTTGCAGCCTGGGCTAGAGCTGGGATGGCTTCCTCCTGTTGTCTGATGTCAGAGGCCAGGCTGAGAGGCTGCTTATGACCTTGATGTAGGCCTTAAAGATCCTGAGTCGGGCCATGGGATAAGACTCACTGTGCCCACCAGTCCTAGGAAGGACAAGATCTCTTCCGCATCCTGAGGAGGCTGGAGAGTTTCAGTGAGGCTTATTCTATCTGCTGTGAGGCTTTTTGTAGTGGGCGTGAGGAGTATGCCTAGGTAGGTGACAGAAGGGCTGCAAAGTTGAGCGTTAGCCGGGGTAACCTGATAACCTCGGCCACCTAGAAAATTTAAAAGTGTAGCAGTGTCTGCAAGGGAGCGCTCCTAGGAAGGACTACGTAGTAATAAGTCATCGACATACTGCAATAGTGTGCTGTGGGTCAGGGGACAGAGGACAACATCCTGTGCCAGTGCCTGTCCTGAAAAAATGGGGGCTATCACGTAACCTTTGAGGCAAAACAGTCCAAGTCAGCTGGGAAGAAATATGAGTGTCTGGATCTTCCAATGTAAAAGCAAACAGAAAGTGGCAGTCTGGGTGTAGAGGGATGGTAAAGAAGGCATCCTTCAGGCCAAGGACAGTGAAATGGGTGGTGTCAGGGAGAACACGCAAGAGGAGTGTACCTGGATTAGGAACAACTGGAAAGGTAGGGACTACTGCCTCATTGATGAGACGTAGGTCCTGCACGAGATGATAAACCCCAGAGCTTTTCCATACAGGCAAGATAGGAGTATTGCATGGTGAGTTGGTGGGAACCAGAATGTGCTGTTGGAGCAGGCATGTAATGATAGGTTTTAATCCCTGTTGATGTTCAAGGGAGATAGGGAACTGGGGTCTAGAGGGGAACTTGGAAGGGTATTTTAGCCAGATGCGGACTGGAGTGTGGTGCTGGGCAATGATTGGGGTGGAGGTGTCCCACACCTTAGGGTTAATGGGGACTGGAAACAGGAGTAGGGGGTCAGCCTGGCAGGGTTTGTCAGGTGAGAGAAGGGGGAAGAGGAACGCAAGGTGTGGGGAGGGGTTGGGTCGGAAGTGAACTGAGGCCCCTAGCTTGGAGGGGAGATCTCGTCCTAACAAGGGGGCTGGGCATGAAGGAATGATAAGAAATGAGTGTGAGAAGAGGGAGTCATCCAGGCGGCAAGACAGAGGAGGAGTCTGGCGGTAGGTGGAGGGAGTGCTGTCAATTCCCATGACTGTGACAGTGGAGGGGTGGCTGGGGCCACTGAAGGAAGGCAAAACAGCTTAGGTAGCCCCCGTGTCCATAAGGAAGGATATGGACTTACCCGCTACCTGGAGCATGACCCTGGGCTTGGCAAGAGTGAGAGGGGTCCCTGAGTCTGGGCCTCTTCAATCTTCACCAGTGTCGAGGAACTGGAAGGCGCCTCCAATACCTGGAGGAGGTTCATCACGTGGAGGTGCAGTGACCGTCCTCAGGTTGGGGCAGTCTGACTTCCAGTGGCCTATCTGCCGACAGTTCGGACAGGGGCAAGTTGGCTCCTTTGGGTTAGGGCACTGCCTGGCCCAGTGGCCATCGTTGCCGCACTTGAAGCAGGCACCAGATGGCGCTCGGGGAGTACCTCCTTTCTGGGAGCTCCTGGAGCCGGCCGGCCTCAGGGCTGCTTACCAAGGCCTGGGTTTGGAGTTGTACCTTCTGTTTTAGCCTGGCCTGTCGTTGGGCCTCAGCTGCTTCCTCCTTGGAGTTGTAGACCTTGAAGGCCAGTTTGACTAAGTCCTGGATGGGAGTTTGAGGGCCATCCTCCACCTTTTTTAACTTTTTTTGGATATCGGGGGCCAACTGAGAAATAAAGTATGAAGCTAAGATGGCTCCTCCTGCAGGGGAGGCAGGGTCAAGGCGGGTGTACTGAATAAGTGACTCTGTCAGTCGGTTAAGAAAAACAGCCGGATTTTCATCTGAGCCTTGGACTACCTCCTTTAACTTATTAAAATTGATTAACTTATTGGAGGCTGCCTGCATGCCAGCAAGAAGGCATTGGACCATCATATCTCAGTGGCGGCAGCCTACCTGACCAACCTACTAGTCCTAGTTGGGCTCGGCTGAGGGCACCACCTCACTGCCGACTGGCATGGCATGGTCGGTTAAATGAACCTGGTCAGCGTGCTGCCTGGCTGCCACTAGAATACACTCCCGTTCCTCAAGGGACAGGGTTCAAGTCATAATGACATGGGGATCATGCCAGGTGAGGTCATATGCCTGGCACAGGTATCTGAACTTTTTGAAATACTGAGTGGGGTTGGCCGAAAAGGAGCCTACACACTCTTCAACCTTAGACAAGTCTGCCATGTGCATGAAAACAGCACATAGACCTGGACTACTCCTTTGGCACCTGCCACCTCTTGCAAGGGACATGGGAGGTTGGTCCTAGACCGAGTATGGGCTGAGACAGGTGAGGAAGGGAAGGAGGTGGAGGTAGGGAAGACAGAATCTGTCGGGTTTGGCGGGGGCACAGGAGGGGTGGAAGGGAGGGGAGGCGTTGACGAGGACGGGGATAATGGTGGGACAGGGTAAGGAGGAGGTTGGGCGGGAGACCGGAGGGGTGGCCAGGATAGGGTGTCAGGAGGCTCAGAAAAAGAGGAGGAATCATCCCTCTCCTTGGTTGAGGGAAGAGACTTTGCGAGTAGGACCTGAGCTAATGAGCATTGAGCGCAGAGATCTGAGTGAGAACGCAAGTCCCAAAAGGCTTGAACATAGGGTATCTCGTACCATTTGCCTAGTCTCTTACAGAAGTTGGTCAGATCTGTGAAAATGTTAAAGTCCAGAGTGCCTTCTGCAAGCTACTGAGACTGATTATCCAATTTATACTGCGGTCATGCTACTGTGCAGAAGAAAATGAGCCGCTTTTGTTTTAGGTCTTGGCTGAAGCCTAAAGTCTGGAAATCAGCCAAGAGGCACCTCAGAGGTGATTTTCAGTTTGGTTTGGACTGGGTAGTTCCCATGGTCTCAAGGCGGGCAGTCCAGAGGCAATGGGAGCGTCCTCTCACTGCCACGTGGAGTGCGGGGTACGGTGGCTTCCGGGGGAGGTTGGATGTCTCCTAGTCTCTGGTGCTGAGGTCACAGTTGACCGGAGAGAGCCCCTGACGCAGCTGCGCATTTCAGACAGGGACTCCGGGAGGGAGCCTTCAGGACAGGGGGAAACTTACCCAACAGTGATCGAATTGAGTCAAATTTGGTGAGACGGCTCCAGGCTTGAGGAGGGGATCCCGGCTCAGGGAGAGGAGAGCCCGCCCGACCTGGCAGGGGTCCAGGGAGGGGGTCTCCTCCCGGGTTTCAGCACCAAATGTAAAGGTAAACTGAGGCTGGAGCCAAACCAGGAAATACACAAGGCAAATGGCAGTGAGAATAGCCTTTTATTAGGGCTTGCGGGCAATGTTCCTCGGTCCAAAGGCGTGGGCCGAGGAAGTTGTGCTGAGGGAGGAGGGTAGGAACTTTTTATAGCCCAAGAGGTAGAGAAGCTGGTTGTGCAAACAGGACCTGGGGGGGTCTTGAAACTACTAGGGCAGGAGTTGAGTAAGGGTCATGAGGAAGGGGTCTTTCGAAACTGTCAACCAAAACTGCTGTTTACGAACTTGTGAATGCGGTGAGCTGCAGGTCATGGGGCAGTGTGGTTGCCCAGCTGGAACTCTGACGCATGTAAGTCTATGGGTGTGTACAAGGGTGAAGGGAGTCTTTAACAAAAGGCCTGCTATGCTGGGTAACACCGCCATGTTGGGTCTAGATTCCTGCCTAACACTTCACAGATAGATGTACAATTTCATCTTTTTGCTTGATAAGTTGATGACTCAAATTCAATGACACTTATCAAGAAACTTTCAAGAATGGTGATGTATTCTCGGTGGCTGGGCTGCTTCTATGATAACCCCTGTGGGTCTCCTCATTGGCTAGATCCTCCTCTTCTGCTCAACCTCTGAGTATAGGAGGGCCTTCTCCATCTACAGTCAATCCCTGGATGATCCACTGATTTCCATGACTTCATGGATATTATAGAGGCTCCCAACACTGAAATTTCTATTCCTACCTTCGTCCAAAATCAAAACTTGTCTGTCTTAATGGCCCCCCAATTTTCCACATGGATGACTAATAGTCATCTCAAACTCAGCGTGTCCGGGGTGAATTTCTGATTTTCCTCTTCCTCAAACCTGCTCCTCTAAGTCCTCTTTCATTTTAGGCAACTGTGTCCTCCTGCTATTCAAACCGGAGAACTTGAAGTCATCCTTGAGTTACCTCTTTCTCTCATATCCTACCTCCGGTCTATCAGCAAATCAGGTAGGATAGACCCTGAAAATGCATCTAGAAGGTGATCTTCTTTACTTCTTTGTCACAGGAAGTCTGGTCCAAGCCATCACCATCTCTTGTTTGGATTACTGCAGTATCCGGGTAACCAGTGATCCTTTTTCTGTTCTTGCTCCCCCTACAGGCTGTTTTTAAGCACCGCAGCCAAAGGGAACCTTTTATAAAAGTCAGGCCATGTCACACTTCTGCTCCAACCCTCTATGTCCTGTGTCACCCAGAATGAATCCAGCCCAAGTCCTCATCTTGATCTTACCCTCGCCGCCTCTTTGACCCCATCTCCTGTTCTCCTCTTTCTCACTGCTTAAGTGACAAAACTACCTTGCCCATCTTGGAACCCACCGGGTACACTCCTGCCACAGGGCCTTTGTGCTTGCTATTCTCTCTGCTTAGAATGATTTTCCTCCCACATCTCTACATTATTTGTCCCACAAATTCCGGCGGGTCTCTGCTCAAATGTCACTTTATCAATAAAGCCTTCTCTCAGTACCTCATACAAAATAGAAGCAACTCACCACATCTTACCCCCATGCTTATTTTTTTTTCCCATCACACTTATCAACATCTAACAAACTACAGTATATTTTACTCTCTCATCTATTACTCCAGTCAGTTGTAAGTTCTGTGAGGTCAGAGTTTTGTGTATTTTCTTTGTTGCTGTGCCCCAGAACCTAAGACTCAAAACCATACCAGTTTTATGTTATGTTGATACATTTGTGCAAAATACGTGGGAAAATCACATTTAAATTGATCACTAAGTCAATGAGCAGCCCAAGACAATTCTTATTGTTAGTGGGAATTCTAATTCTAATTCTACAAAGAGACACATTTCCTAATTTTGCTTCTTGTGGGCTAAAGTTCACTTGAAGCTCTATTCCAAGAGCACTTATCTTCAAGCTAATGGAGGATACTGATCCAGATGTGTGCTTGGGAGATGGAGAAGAAATCCTACCTGAGATTACAAAATTTCAATTTAGCTGATTCACATGTGGGCCAAAAGGGTAGTTCTAGTAATTCTAGAGAAGGGAGAAGAAGAATATCTGAAAACAGAGTTCATATCAATAAAATATCATAAGGACATAGGCAGTAAGCGAATCCACATTTCATTAAGAATTGAACGAGACAAGGCAACAATACATTGCAATAGAAAAACACTAAAGCATAGCAAGCAGCATTCTTATAATAATTTTTGGCACAGTGTGGTTAAATAGAAAAATTATGGAATCTTTCTTTTGAGGCTCATTAACTCCTCTAAGCAGTAGGATGGCAACCAGCACACAAAGTGTCTCCTGGTCTTTGCCAGATCAGAGTCTCTTAATCATCATCAGAATGAAGCAGGTCTGGTGACTAGGCATGAGCCAGAGTCTCTCTCACTTCTTCCACTGTTTGCACATTTATCTCCTACCCCTATTTGCTTATCATAGCATGATCTATTTAACACATAACCGCAATCTTATCTGACCTTGCTACTACTCACTTATTTTCACACGTCTTTAGTAAACATCTCATTGCATTTCCCACAAGCTCCGATCCAGATGTCTTTTTTATTTCCCACAATGTTGGTCCCACCTCTATTTTCTTTATAAAGGCAAAAGAAATGAGAATAGCATGTATTGAGAACTTGCTATGGGTTATGAGGCTATGGGTTATGCTATGTTGCCTGCATAATTTTCTTATTTTTGTCCTTGTAATAATGCTCTGGGTTTGCTATCACTTTCCCCTTTACAGGTGAGGACACTGAGTATCAGAGAGGTTAGGTGACTTGCACAGGATTGCCCAACTAGGCTCAGGCAGAACTGTGATTCAACCCCAATAGAAACCAGTGCCAAAGCCCATGCTCTTTTCTCCACAACACATTGCCTCCCTTTGAGATGGGAATCTCTGAGAGCTGTAAGAATGTCCAGTGTGAGCCTTTTCACTTTTCCTCTTACCTCTAACAGTGCCAAACTTTGCTGCTTCATGTAACCTCTGCATCCGTACTTATTCTCTCATCCTTCCCTTCAGTCCCAGAGTACCAAACCTCTTAAAGTCTATTTGTTCCTATCATACTATGGGTCATAATCCCTCCCCAACCTCTAAAACCTTAGTCTATCATTATTTCCAATATTGTCTGTTTTTGGTCTGTCTCCTCTGGCCACTTCCCCTCAGGATATAAACCTGTTCAAGACTTAAAAGATATGGGGGAAAGCTCCTTCCTATAACGCTACTCTACTTACGCCTAGAGTTACTTTTCTCTCTTTCTGTCTCTGTTTTCTTTTACTGTCAGACTTCTTAAAATAATAATTTGCCCTCATTCCTCCTACTTTACCACCTGTCAGTTATTTTTATAAACAGATATTCAATTTTGTCAGATAATTATTTTCTGCATCTAAAAATTTATCATGTTTTCTCTTTTTTAGTATATTGATATGGGAAATTACTTAGTTTAATTTTGAGTGATGAACCAGCCTTGCATTCCAGGAATGTATTACACTTTTTGTATAAAAATGGATTTGAGTTACTAATATTTTCTTGAGAATTTTTTGATCTAGGTTTGGGAGAGATATTGGTCTACAGTTTTATTTTCTTGTAATACACTTGGTTTTCATAGCAGGTTAATTCTGGCATCATAAATGAGTTAGTATGCATTCCTTCTATTTTATAGAAGTGTTTATATAGAATTAGTTTTTCTTCCTTAAGTATTTCCAATAAAGCCTCCTGACCCAGAGTTTTCTTTGTTGGAAGAATTTTAATTACTAATTCAATTTACTTAATAGCTATAGGAGTATTAAGATTATCTATTTCTTCTTGGGTGAGATATGGTGTCTTTCAAGGAATTTGTCCTTTACATCTAAGTTCCTAAATTTATTGACAAAAAATTTGTAATATTCCCTTATTTTTATTTTAATGTTGGTAGGTTCTGTAGTGATGACCTCTTTTTATTCCTGATATATGTTTTTTGTCTTTTTCCTTGGTCACTCTGTCTAGAGATTAATCAATTTTATTCATCTTTTCAAATAACCAGCTTTTTTAATTTTATTAAATTTTTATCTATTATTTTTCTGCTTTGCAGCCAGTTTTTTTAACCTGTAAAATATCTTGCTTTCTCTTTGCTGATCCACTGAAACTTACCCCTCAGAAAGGTCCTAAATGGCCTTTCAATAGCAAATGCAGTAGCAATTTATCTCCATATTTGTATCCTATTAATCACTGCCTCATTTTCAAAATTTTATTCTCCCTTGGATTACAAGAGAGACTACAAACTCTGCTAACTGTCTTTTTATCTCTATAATTACTTCTCCTTATGCAGTTTATTTTCTCTTCCTATGTCTCATTCCATTCTCTCTTGATTATTCCAACCATCTACTTATCTTCCATTCTCATCGGTATGTAAAGGACTTAAATATTTTTCTTCATCTCTGACTTCTGTGACCTCCAGAAGCTCACACACATCTACCTACTAGTCTGAAAACCTGCTAGGCTTCTTAGATATAATCTCCAAATTTGAGTCTTCATCATTACTCATCTCTTTCCAGATACAGGGCATTTGGACATCAATAGGGCATTTTACAGTTATTCATATCTCCATGATATCCTTGGGAACAAGGTAAACAAATATGGCTAGATGCAAAGACAAGTGAATTTGCAACTGGTGAAATAACTTTAGCAAACACAGAAGATTCATACATGGGTTATTCATTAACTGTCTTCCTCACTGGACTGATGACTATAGGGGATATTGACCATGTCTGTCTTATTCACCTCTGTGATACAGTCCATCAACAAAGATATTCAAAGAGAGGTATAGAATTCATGTTAATTAGAATTGTGGTTGACACAAAGTTGAAAGAGATTGGAATTAAATTATATTTACTAAGAGAAGGAGGACCCAATAATTTCCTGAAGGGTGAGTCCCACCTAACAAGATTGAGATATTAATATTAGGTAACAATAGATAATAATAGCTAGTATTATTGAGTGTTTACTGTGAGCTAGGAACTGTGCTAAATGCTCCTTATCTCATTTAGCTCTGACAATTCTGTGAAGTAGGTACCCTTAAGATTGCCATTTATATATGAAGAAATGAGGTTTAGAGAAGTTACGTAACTTGCCCAAAGTCATACAGCTGGTAAAAAACAGACACAGACTAGGAACCCAATACTAACCCCAAAAGCCATCCTCTTACCCAGTTGTCTATGCTCAGGTACAAATAACCCACCACACAAACACAGGATGAAGCATGGCTTAGCAGTGTTTAAAAATAAAAACAAAAGGCTTTGTTCAACATCAAGTGAATCTAATTGGCTGTGTTATGTGGCCCCAGGAGAACCCATTATCTTCAGAGAATTAGTGGTAATAAAATAGCTCGATAACGGAGGTGCTGACTTTCCTCTGATGTGTGGTGGTCAGACCTCAACTGCAGTTCTGGATAAAGTTAATGGCCTCACAATTTAATATATGTGCACTCTATCTATGCAGATGAACTGGGATATATGTCAGTTCTATACACATACACGTGTGACTGAAGTGAGGAGACTTCATCCTTGAGAAGAGAAGCTTCAGATTTGGGGGACAAGGAAGAGAAACTTCAGATTTAGGGGAGCTATCACCAACCATCTGAAAAGCTGTTTAGATGAAGCATCCTTTCCAGGCCTCCAGGGATGAACTAACACTAGTGGTGAATGATAAAGTATGAAAGATTTCAGCTGACCATTGAACGCTATGAGTTCCCTCTCACCAAAAGCACAGAAGTTTTCTGACAAAGGCCAGGTTCACTGTAGCAGGGAAGTCGACAGCCATGGCAGGAGCCCAGTCCTTTACCTCTTTGTCCTGCTCCTCCTGCAATTTCATCTCTACTGAATCAGTTGCTCAGCTCTACTACCCAAACTTCTATCTCCCCAAAGGGCCCTTTCAGCTTATCCTTTATCATGTGTGGTTCTCTCACTTCTCTAGAACACTCTGACTAGGCTTATTGCACTGTGAGCATCCCAGATTTCCTTGCACTGGGACTCCAAGCCTCAGAACTCAATACCATACCCAGCCACTTAGTTGCTGTCCTATCCGGGCCAGTCTATGGTTCCCTAACAGATTATTAAAGTGGGAGACGAGGGGATACTGACATCAGATGTAGCATTTGACTGGATGACCTTGTAGCCCCTTCCATTTCTGAGGCTCTACAGGAAGAGTTCCTCCTCCTAACTTCCCATTTTATATTAATGGCAACATCTGTGGTTCTTCTGGTCTCCCATACTCAAAACTTCAGTGCTGTCCTTGCTTCCTCATTCTCTCTCTCCCATCATACCCAAGTCTTACTGGTTACTCCTTGTAAATTTTTCTCACAATTTTCCTCTCCTTTGGGTTCCTATGGTCACTGCTCTATTTCAAAAGCTCTCAAAATATTTTTTCTAGACTTGAAATACTCTTCAATTGACCTCCTCTGTATCTTCTCCCCAATCCTCTATATTTCTTTCCCAGCACAGTCTCTACTCTACTCTTAACATAATATTCCTGAAACTCTGATTAAGCATGTCACATTTTTGCTTAAAAAACCTTCCTTCTGAGGCCAAGTATGGTGGCTCACACCTGTAATCCCAGCACTTTGGGAAGCCAAGGTGGGAGGATTGCCTGAGGCAAGGTGTTCAAGACCATCCTGCTCAACATAGTGAGATGCCATCTCTACAAAGAAATTAAAAGCTAGCTGAGTGTGGTGCCATGCACCTGTAATCTCAGCTACTAAGGAGGCTAAGGTGGGAGGATCACTTGAGCCCAGGAAATCAAGGCTGCAGTGAGTTATGATCACACCACTGCACTCCAGCTTTGGTGACAGAGCAAGACCCTGTCTCTACAAAAATATATATATATTTTTAGTTAGCTAGATGTGGTGGTGCATGCCTGTAGTCCTAGCTACTCAGGAGGTTGAGGCAGGAGGATTGCTTGAGTATGGGGGGGTGAGACTATAGTGAGCCATAATTGCACCACTCCACTCCAACCTGGGCAACAGAGTGAAACCTTGTCTCAGGAAATACACAAAAAACCCTTCCCTCTGACCCCTCCCTACTAAATGAATTTTAGATTTCGTAGAATGTTATTCAGAACCTGACTCTAATATATGTTTCAGTGCTTACTCATCTTTTTCTCACACTCAACACCCAACCCAGCTTCACTTAGCATAGCTTCTGGCACTTGTTGTATACTTAATAAATTTGGAATGAATTAATTAATGAAGACGGAACTTACCTACTAACAGAAGTGGAGATGAACTCTTTAGAGTGGAGATGTTTCTATAATCTTATATGTACCTTATGCTAGATCTATAGAGAGAATTGAATTAATGTTTACAGAATTGTGTGTGTGTGTGTGCAAATAAGTGTGTGGAGGTAGAAAGAATGTCAGTTTTCTTCTCCCCAGTTGACCCCTTGTAGCTCAGGATAGATGAGACTAGGCACCATGAGGGTGCATCTACTAGAAGCTGAAAAGCTCTAGTCTACTACATGAAAGCTAATGAGAACCACAAAGTCTATTATAATCAGTTGCTTTTAGGACCTGGAGCCTGGTCTAATCCTAAACAGGTCAGCCCTGCAGCTTGACATCCAGACTGTATCTAACCCCTCCCCCACTCTCTACCCATTTCTTACCTAAACAAAGGGTGTTCTAACTCTGCCTCAACACCCTTTGCAACTTATTTTATCTCCTTTCATACTTTACTGAATTTGACTTATAACAAATTCATATTACCTATTGGCATAGCTCCTACTGTCTCCAGTAGCTTTTCTGCCATGTTCTCTGGCAAAGACATAAGACTTAGCAGGGCATCCTCTGTTAGTTACTAGATACATCGCTGAACATTCTATTGAGCCAGGGACAAGCAAATGCACAAGCACATTCACTCGCAGATCTTAGCATAAGGACTGAGTGAAATCTTGTTTTCAAGCTTCTTTCAAAACAAATCTGGAAAGAGATGCCACCAAAGTCTTGTGGCTGAAGTTCAAAGCCCCAAAGGGCCGCACTGGGCTCAAAGCAGCGCCTTGAGCACTCGAGTTCCAAACACACGCTGTTGTGTCTTTGCTCACTTCACACTAACCACACGGAGAAAATAGCGACAGCCTCACCTTGCTGTGCCCCCACAAACCTGGCTGAAACCACAACATCCTTCTTGTGTATGGCAGACTCCACCATGCACTCCAGAGAGTGAAGCTCACTCTTCTCCCAACAGATTTCACTGTGAGCCCATTTCATGGTAACATCCTTTTAAATTAAAGAGAGCTTTGCACCATGCTGCCTCCAAAAGTGTCCAAGGGAATAGCATCCTCGATTGGAAAACATCACTTAGCTTTCTGATGCTACAGGAGCCCTTTACAATTTATTTCGGAATTTAACTACCCTTTATAAAGTTTGCACATTGTGCCAGGTGCATGCTTGGCAAGTTCCTTTAAAATACTAAGATGCGTATATTGCTGTTATTTCTTCCAGAGGGCAATTTCCTCCAAGCTGATAAACATATTTCTAAAGATTGCATTTTCCTAAGGAATCTGGGAAAAGTAGCAAGCAGGTGATAATAAACACTTTTCGGAGGTTTTGCATGTGCCAGCTACTATTCCAAGCACTTTGTAATAATTAGATCATTTAATCCTCATGTATAGGCAATCTTATAAGGTGAGTATATCACTATCTTCATTATACAGAAAAGGAAGCTAATGCATGAAGGGGTTAAGGAGCTCACCTGATTCATAGCCAGCAAGAGGCTAGGATTTTCACCTAGGAAGGGATCTGTCTCCAGAGCCTTTGCCCTTAACCATCTGACTACACTGCCTCTCTGTCACCTATGGGCCATGTAGAGGCATCTTGAGGGATGACCAAGCATGTAAAGTCCCCAAGAGCTTCTCTGAGCTAAGGACTGAGCCTCCCAACCCTCTGCATTTTGAGCATCTGCTCGCTACTGCAAAATTTTGCACGGCCAGGCACACTGGCTCACACCTGTAATCCCAGCAGTTTGGGAGGCTGAGGCAGGTGGATCATTTGAGGTCAGGAGCTCAAGACCAGGCTGACCAACATGGTGAAACCCTGTCTCTATTTAAAATTCAAAAATACCCAGGCAGTGGTGGTGCACACCCCAGCTACTTGGGAGGCTGAGGCAGGAGAACTGCTTGAACCCAGGAGACAGAGGTTGTGTTAAGCCAGGATAGAGCCACTGCACTCCAGTCTGGGTGACAGAATGAGACACTGTCTCGAAAAAAAAAAAAAAAACAACTTTGCCACTGGGGCCTTAGCTTATGAAACCTGATTTCCTTGAGCTATGTACCTCTTTTGCAGCTACTTGGCTTGCGTCATCTAGGTTCCTAATGTCCCTATCCTCACCCCCTGATTCTGGTCTCATATTTCTCATCACAGTATTCTTTTCTTTGACCATCTGACCTTGCCCTGGGTCATCTACTCACTGACTAGCCTCACAGCTCAGCAAGAAGGGTCTAAACTCTTTGTCATGATAAACACTTCAGACTGATGACAGTGGAACAGATGAGCCCCCAGAATACGCTCCTCCAAATCAGCCCCTCTGCTGCGGAGAGGTCATGATAAATTCAGGTTCCTCGGCCCAATAGAGGAGCATGTGCTAGAACTGAATGTCTTCAACTGCATGATTATGAGACACGGGGACATGGGCTGCAAACACAGATGATAAAGACTTAGCAGGCAATTAGAAAATGTGTAGCAGGCCAGACTTTTCCACAAATGGTTTCTCAATCTATTTTTAAACATTCCCACTTTAAAAAGTGAGCACAAGATAGATTTTGCTTTCCTTTTAACTCTTCTAGAAGAAAACAGAGCACAAGCACTATGATAAACAGCAATTGCCGGGCGTGGTGGCTCACATCTGTCATCCCAGCACCTTGGGAGGCCGAGGCAGGCAGATCACCTGAGGTCAGAAGTTCGAGATCAACCTGACCAACATGGAGAAACCCCGTCTCTACTAAAAATACAAAATTAGGCAGGCACAGTGGTGCATGCCTGTAATCCTAGCTATTCGAGAGACTGAGGCAGGAGAATTGTTTGAACCCGGGAAGCAGAGGTTGCAGTGAGCTGAGATTGTGCCATTGTACTCCAGCCTGGGCAACGAGAGCAAAACTCCGTCTCAAACAAACAAACAAACAAAAAACAGCAATTGACCTTCATCTTCAGTGCTGGAGAGGCCACAGGGCATGGCAAGGGCTGTCACACATTAACTGGTTGCTACCAGATGTTACCTGGCAGTGCTGTGGGAAGCCAGAAACTCAGATATTTATGTAAAATCTCTTAAATTTTAAGTATTGACATCCAATTCAAATATTCCACAACACTATGTGGTCTAGCTTTGTGTAAACTAAATAAATACGTTTGTGGAGCTTGTATATATGGCCTGTGGTTATCAATTTTTCAAGGTCAGATTCAAGCAAGTCAGAGAAGGTCTGGGCTTGGTAGTGAGGGGACAGGCTTCAAGTCAAGGCTTCACAATTTAAAACTATCTGCCCAGGGCCACCACTAGCTCATTCAGGGCCCTTGGGTCTCCTCACAAGGCACTCTCTGGGAGGATAAATGATAAAAAACATCCCTTCCTTCAGGCTGATGTAGCACATGGCAGGGAACAAAGACTGGCTAACAGAGGTTAGCTTCCATTCTCCTCTCAACTGGTTACATTATTACAGAGCATAAGCCACCCAACCACAGGCGGCTGCTTTAGGTGGCCCCAACCAGCAAATCTGGACACTCAAACCATATGGGTGAAAAAATTTAAAAATCTGAGGAAGGAAGACAATCAGCAGCCAAGTTCTCCAGTTATTGCTCTTCAGTTCCGAGGCTGCCAGTCATTTGATTCCTGGGAGTCTAGGGGTGCACAATTGGCTCAAAATCAGAGCTACAGGCCTCTTGACAGCCCGATTTCACATCATCTGTATCTCTGGCCCACGTTAGACACACAGGGTTAGAAGTGAGATACTATACAGATGCGTGGGATGAAGCTGAGTCTTGAAGAAACCTGTAAGTGGTAGAGTAGGACAGGCCCCAAGAACAAGCCTGCAAACACATTGCACAACCTGTCGATCCATTTGCCCACACATTCCTTTGCATTAAAAGGATGTTTAGGCCAGGCGCAGTGGCTCATGCCTGTAATCCCAGCACTTTGGGAGGCCAAGGAGAGTGGATCACAAGGTCAAGAGATCAAGACCATCCTGGCCAACATGGTGAAACCCTGTTTCTACTAAAAGTACAAAAATTAGCTGGGCATGGTGGTGTGTGCCTATAATCCCTGCTACTCGGGAGGCTGAGGCAGGAGAATCGCTTGAACCTGGGAAGCAGAGGTTGCAGTAAGCCGAGATTGCGCCACTGCACTCCAGCTCGGCAACAGAGCGAGACTCCGTCTCAAAAAAAAAAAAAAAGAAAAGAAAAAAGAAAGAAAGAAAGTGTTTAGCAATGCACCTTTGTGAAACTTTCAATTTAATCTGCAAAACTAAACTGAAATGGAAAAGCCAGCACAGTTTCCTGTAACCACCCCTCCAATACCACTATTTTCAGGCTACGGTCACTGAGATGGTGATTACCATCTACCCACATATCAATTGTAATCACACTGTTGAACTGGAAATCACAGATGGGGGATCTATTTCCAAATTGGCTGCAGGCTCGCTTCACAAGGCACTCCTCTCCTTTCACAGAAATTTTCAGGAACAAGAGAGCATGGGGAGAAAATGTATTCCCCATACCCACCCCATCACACAGTTTCCTTTCATGGCCACCAACACATCTTTTTTTATTCTTTGGGAAATAAAGTAAGATTTTTATTGAAAATAAAATGTGTCTTCTGAGAACCACATTACTGATTCTAGTGGAGCATTGAGGGAAAGCATCCCCTTTGTTCTCCTCCCATCCTCTGCCCCCTTCCTTCTGTCCCAGGACCCAACCACCCACACCAGACATTCCCCAGAGCTGAGCTGCACAAGGCAGCATGCAGCATCGCAGAACTGAGAACAGACAGCAACCTCCTCCTCACTCCCTCATCCTGTGAGGGGCTGGGTGCTGCTCTCTCCCATGCAGAATGGAACTGATTTCCATTTCCACTCTAGAGAGGGCAAGAAGAGGGGACTAAGGTTTAGATAGGACTGACCTTGCTGTGGAGCCAGTGACTGAACAGCTGGCTGGACTCTTGCCCCTGGAAGCTCCTTAAGAGTTTTGTGGATCATATCTGCTTTGCCATGAAATTCTCTGATTCAGGTACTAGAGCTCAGAGAAGTCCAAGCAATAAATGATTATTTCTTTTGAGTGTAGCTTTTTTGCTGTGAATGTAGCAGGAACCCCAGCGTAAATTTAATTTGGGACTCAGACGCCCATATGCAGGAGGTGTAATCCAGAGACAAAATATACCTTGAACATCAAAGAAACAAGAGCCCAGCAGCTAGGTTTTATGACAAGGCCATGGCCACAGTGTGTTTTCTGATACTTGGATTTGTCTTCTAGGAAAGCCCTGATACTCATGGCCTCAGGAGAGAGGAACCTGTTAAGTAAATGCCAAAAGTGGTGTTTCACTAACATCCTTGGACCTGGTACCTTCATACTCCTAAAGAAGACAGACCAAGTTATTTCTTTTCATTCAGAAGAATGTCATGCGAGCTTTGTCCCCTCCACCCTACACACATGCTAGGATTCCAGTGTCCCAGCTGTAGCTGGAGACAGATGCCCACTGGGAGAAAGAAGCTGCTCTGTAGAAGAACAAAAAATTCCTGGCAGGAGGGTTGGTACCTGAAAGCAGGGGACAAAGCCAATGAAAAGTAAGAAATGGCAGATTATTTGGTGGCCAACCAGATGTTTGTGAGCATTAATGAGTACAACTCCGCCCCCATGAAAAAGTCCCCCAAATAGTTGGGCAACATTTTCCAGGCTGGCGGTCCTGAGAGAATGAGTGGGTTTGGGTACACGAGCCAAACAAATTTGAATCGTTGCTCTTAAAGGAAAGCCATGGAGACCCAAAAGGTTGTGGCTCCTGGAGAAATTAGATTTCAAAGACTGTTATATTTTAACCTTCAGAGACTTTTTAGAAGTTGCATATATTTTCAATTTAGCCTGCATAAAATATGTCCTAAGAATAAGGTGTATGTACAATGCATTATTGAGGTAGAAGGGGAATTCTTGTCCTAGGTAGATTTACAGGAACCAACCGTGTGATGAGGATGCTCCATTGCTAACTTAAAAAGGCAGGATTACTTACCCTACTCCTTTGAACCTCACCCCTACTTTGGTGTCAACAAATCTAATTGTGGACCCTGCAACCGAGATGTTCCATACTTGTTTGCCAGTTCCTTGATTCACAGCAAACCTGAGAATCCCCATATCCCAAGAAGATAAATCAATCAGAGTTTTTAGTGCAACTTTCTGATTTGGGGAAGTCTTAGATTATTAAAAATTTAACAGTCGGATGGTGGTCACAACTCAAGCTATGGGAATGTTGCAGAGGAAGGTTTGAAAGTATTCTGTGGCACTGACTCACTGTCTGTTTTGTCAAATGTTCCCTGTCAGAAAAACCCTCATTGACATCATTACATTTTCATATCCTCAAAAAGCAAGCCATGCTGCTTGGAGAATTTTCCTTTACCACCGCATTTCTTAAACTGGCACACACTAACTGACCATGTGGGCATTAGTGTGTGATGAGTACATGTCAACCATGGTCTACTATCTGCCTGCAGACTTGAGGGTGGAAAGTAATCATCACATTCGCAAAGAGCTGTTCTTAAAATTTTTCTAAATAGGAATACATGCACATGAAAAAGTTCAACATTATACAAATATTTAGTGAAAAACAATTTCCATCCCAGTCTGTCTGTCAGTTCCCATCCTCCATCCAAAAGTTAGCCACTGTTAGTAATTTCTTAATTATCCTTCCAGAGAAGACAGTTAATAAATATATTCCCAACTTAACAGATTGCAAGAGATTTTAAAACAGTAATTTTTAAATGGTAAAGTGCATATGGATCACCCAAAGTTCTTATTAAAATGCAGATTCTGATTCAGTAGGTCTGGAATGGGGCTGCAGGCCTGCATCTCCAACAAGCTCCCAGCTGAGGCCGTTGCTTCTGGTCCGTGAACGCTACTTCGAATAACAAGTACTTTAAACATTATGTTTACTCTAATCCATGCTGGTAGAAATGTGAATTAATACAGGCTTTTTGGAAGCAAGTTTAGAAAACCCCATTAAAATTAAAAATATTTGAAGTCTTAAACTCAAAAATCTCATTATTGAGGATCTAATCCATAGGAAAATAATAGATAGATAGATAGATAGATAGATAGATAGATAGATAGATAGTGTGTGTGTGTGTGTGTGTGTGTATATATATATATATGTATATCTCAATGTTTTTTTCCCCAATAAGTAGAAAATAAAGCTCTACTTCAAGGAAACAATTAATTGTAATATAACTATAACATGGGACACTGTGCTGTCATTTAAAGAGAGTAAGATTTCAGAGATAACTGGTTTGTTCAGAGATTTCCACAATGTATTGTTGTGTGTGCAAAGCTAGACTCAGGCAAGTATGTATTATATAATTCTCTTTTTTCAAAATAAAAGGCAAAAATTAAATGCATTTGTTTGTGTTTCCATATATGAATGTGTGTAGCATCTATACTCGTAGATGTGCATATGCTATATATGATTCTGTGAACATACAGAAAAATATGTAAGATATACTCTAAGTTATTAGCCTGAATTTAGAGGATAAAAGATTATTGTGCATGAAAGGACAAATAAAAAAATAAGAGGAAAACTGCATTCGAATAGCATGTTTAATATCATATTCATGCAAAATTATGGGTGTATGTGTATTTTTATACATAAAGGAATTGGAGGTTCAGTGCAGTGGTTCATGTCTGTAATCCCAGCACTTTGGGAAGCCAAGGTGGACCAATCACTTGAAGTCAGGAGTTCAAGACCAGTCTATCCAACATGGTGAAACCCTGTCTCTCCTAAATTAGCTAGGTGTGGTGGCTCGTACCTGTAATCCCCGCTACTCAGGAGGCTGAGACAAGAGAACCTCTTGAGCCTGGGAGGCAGAGGCTGTCGTAAGTCGAAATTGTGCCACTGTACCCTGGCCTGGGCAACAGAGTGAGACTCCATCTCAAAAAAAAAAAAAGAGAAAGAGAAATTAATTGGAAAACCTTGGTTTCTTGTTTTGTTTTTGTTTTCTTTTTATGAGATGGAGTCTCGCTCTGTCACTCAGGTTGGAGTGTAGTGGCGGGACCTCAGCTCACTGTAACCTCCACCTCCTGGGTTTAAGCAATTCTTCTGTCTCAGCCTCCCAAGTAGCTGGGACTACAGGCACATGCCACCTCGCCGGGCTAATTTTTGTATTTTTAGTAGAGATGGGGTTTCACTGTATTGGTCAGGCTGGTCTCAAACTCCTAACCTCAGGTGATCCACCCGCCTTGGCCTTCCAAAGTGCAGGGATTATAGGAGTGAGCCACTGTGCCCGGTCACCTTATTTTCTTTATTTTTAAAAACCTATATATGCCATCAAGTGCAATATACATATATAAATATATTTTAAGGTAAAACACAAGACTTCAGGGTCCTCAGAACATGTCCTCCTTTCTTAACTTACTTCAAATGACTTTGAGATGAAGGTTTGAGAATTTCTGCTTAGATCATTGCTGCCTACATGGTACCTCTCAGTTTGATTGCTCTGAGTAGAAAAAATAAATGACAGTGAAGACTGATATTTTAATAATGACGAGGAAGGTGATGATCTGGGATCACCCCATATCAGTTACTCTTAATCGCAGGCACCTATAGTGCCTATTATTACTTAAGTAATAATAGTAATTACAGCTCCTTGAGTTCTACTTTGAGAGTTAGAGCCTGATTCCTCTTCATTGAGCTCAGAAACTGACACCTATCTGCAACACCTTCCTCTTTAATGCTTGTTCTCCCCACTTTACTCCCCAACCCCCACTCCGAAGAAATAAACACCAAATTAGCAGTATCTATATCCCACATCACGGTGCAGAATGTGGGGCAGATTACCAAAGGATGTGAGAGGCACACAATTTGAAGTCTTTTTATCCTCAGAGTTAAGAAACATTATTTTTTCCTCCCTACCACTACCCACATCTGAGCACAATCAGACAGACAGCCAAAATACACATATGGCAGATCAGCTAGAAAAAAAATACGGCCATACTTGCATTTTGTTTTGAAGATTTTCAGATAATATCAAAGATTGTTTCCAAGCCGCAGTCCCAGTTTTACAGTCCAGGGCAATGCTTTAACCATTTCAGAAATGAAAAAGAGTACAGGTTTCCAACTCTTTCTCCTTGGAAGCTCTAGAACAGATCTTAGTTCACTGCAATGATAAAGCTATTCGACCTAAACAAATACGTGATCTGATACATCAGGTGCTGTCACCCAAAATGTTTATTTTTATGAGAAATTGAAAAGTAGTAAGATACCTAGATATCCCAAACATCTACTATGTGCTTCCTTCTCTTCTAAGAATATTCCTTCCTAAAAGAAAGTTCTAATCATGGATTAGCACAAAGACAGTCTTCCTTGTCTCATTTTTCTTGTTACCTGCAGTAATTTTTCTTACATTTGAATGAAAACAAGGAGAAAAAAGTTAGAACTACATAGTCTTCCCTTTATATTGATCAAATATAAGTTACAGTGCATTCAAATGGAATCGGGTACAATGAGAAGACCAAACAGCTGAGCTTCAAGCTGTGTGTTAATCATGTTCTGTCGCGTTTTTTGTTTATTGGTTGGTTTAACTATGTTTAACCTTGGAATCCTTTTCTTTATTGTTAGTACCTAAATAAACTTCCAAGTTACCTGATTTACTAAAATTCTGAATTATTTGATGCCACAGTAATGATATTTTGCTTTAAAGGCAATTTCTAATGTTATTGTAATCATCTTATCTGTTTCTATCCTGGCTTGAAGCCCAGCTGTCTGGTCTTCTCATTGTACCTGATTCCATTTGAATGGACTGTAACTTATATTTAATCAATATAAAGGGAGGACTATGTAGTTCTAACTTTTTTCTCCTCGTTTTCTTTCAAATGTTACATAGATTTTTATTGGTAGAGCTGAACACCTTTTTAAACAAATATGCTTGTGCCTAGCAGGATACCAGTCTGACCTACTTCGATGGGAATGTGTTGAACAATTGCAAATCACCAACACTGAATGACCTATTTTCAATCATATCAGGTTTCTCTGAAACACTCAAGAGAGAACACGAATTTAAATCATTATGGAATTGCCTCTTCAATCAAACAAGAGCAAAATGACAGAAAATGCTACTACAAAATCCTATCCTCTGTTTTTCAGATAGTGTCATCTTTTTCCATGATCCTCTTTTCTTCTTCCTTGAGTGTTGATTCATTATCATCAAGAATCAAGTTGTTACTTTAGTTAACTTATCTCCTCTCAAATAACCAATTGAATCCTTTTTACTACAATGATGACTCATACCGAAATGAACTTTTAAACAAATCTCTGAATTAAAAAGCTGTTTGTAGGATTGGATCAAATTATCTGGGGTTTTTATGAAGTATCATTACAACATTGTCTGGATATTATGTTTTTGATACTGAACACTGCTGCACATAAAATTATCTTTATTTAGGACATATGGAAATGCAACTCAAAATGACACTTGATTAAGCTTTTGAAGGATCTAATCATTTACAGTATCTGAAATTATCCAGATAAACCATATATCCATTCATTTCTATTGTATAATTGCCAATGTGTTGATTACATGTATTTTGGGTGTTCCCTTATTGGGAAAAATGTTTTTAACACCTATAAACCACAAGTAGAGTGTCAGATTAAACTAAGCTCTTTGTTCCCGTAATTTGTTCAAGACCAACTGTATCCGTAAGCAAAAGTTGCTATCAGCATGATTCTGGTCCAAAGTGCTGACTTAGAACATATGTGGACTCACAGCTCAGAAGGTAGTGGGTCTACAGAAATAAAAGACTGAGGGTGAACTGGACTTCAGAAACCAAGCAGAAAAGGGGTGTAGGAAATCATTTTTATTTCAAAGCAAAATTGGCTCAAGACTTTTGTTGTGTTTTTATTGCCTGGAAAACAAGATTAATTTCAACTTATCTGAAAATTCAGTTTCACAGAGCACCACTACCTCAAAGTGGCTAAAACAAAGTTAACTTCTGGTGCATCACAAAAATAAAAGCTGATGTGTCAAGACAGAACTGTTGTCTAAACTATGTAAACAGGAAAACCTAATTTCTCTGAAGTTTCCTACCTGAACACATTTTTGTTGTTGTTGTTCAAACAAGCACGTTGATATATTATCAGGAAACATCAAGATGCTGCCTGCAATGGTTAAAATACTGATTCTTTGACAACGTAACTTACCACAAGATAACCAAGAAAGGAATAGATGTAGCCAACCAGAACTTAGCCAATTGTGTGTTATCTGCAACAAAAAGGGGGAAGGGACCAAGGAAGAAGAAAGATGGGCAAAAACATGTTCAAGATTATGAATTCCTTACATTGAGAACTGAAATAATAATGTGAGGGTAAATTGAACCAGGATTATTAATTAACCGAATCTTTTAAAACTTGAAGTCAACCCATTTTCATTATTTGAAAATTTTAAATCAGAAACTACCTTGTTTCTGAAAACCTGAAAGATTACTCTTTTCTGATTTGTTCCACTGAAGTAGCATCAACATGTGCATTTGCTGTCCTAGAAGGCACAGGAATCTTTTTCAGATTGTAGAAAACATGGTAGGGCTCTCAAGAGAGTCGTGCTGAAAGACATTTGCTGGCATCCCAAATCCGTGATCTTAAACTAAGCCAGGGCAGAACAACTTGGAGAAATGTTAGAGGAGAACCATTCAGATAGCTAGAGGGCTGAGAGATGACACAGTAATGAAAAAATAGAGGATTTGATTTGAGATTATTCTTTCTGAAAGGAAGGTGTGTGTGTAATTTAGTAATGTTTTTCATGTATGTGAAGATGCCTCTGAAAAGCCATGAATAACATTTTTTTTTATGTTTTACTGACTTCAACAAAAGAAAATGAACTTAAACTACTGCATAAAGGAATTAGCTTCACTTCCAAGCTTGCTTGCTTTTTTTCTTTTTTTTTTTTTTTTTTTGGAGTTGAAGTCTCGCTCTGTCACCCAGGCTGGAGTGCAGTGGTGCGATCTTGGCTCACTGCAACCTCCGCTTCCTGGGTTCAAGTGATTCCCCTCCCTCAGCCTCCTGAGTAGTTGGGACTACAGCTGTGCACCACCACTCCCGGCTAATTTTTGTATTTTTAGTAGAGAAGGGGTTTCACTGTGTTGGCCAGGCTGGTCTCAAACTCCTGACTTCAAGTGATCCACCCACCTCAGCCTCCCAAACTGCTGGAATTACAGGCATGAGCCACTGCACCCAGTCCAAGCTTTCTTTATTCAGTAAACTTTTATGAGATTGAACTAGAAGACCTCAAATGAAGCTCCAGGCAGTTTCGGACATCAAGCCTCTCTTCAGTGAACTCCCTACTTACTGAAGGACACAGACTAGAACAGGTCATTGCCCACCCATCCCCATTGTAGTGAGTCCCCAAAAGGCTATGGGAAGCAGCAGAGGGGCAACTAGAATGTGCACCACAGGGGACTGCGCGGCATCAGAGTAGAATGCCAGAGAGCCCATGGAGTCTCTTCCTTGGACACAGGACTGGGGAGTTTTCTTTTACTGAGATGATTTTGGAAGAGTCTTTTCAAGGCCCAGACTAACTTTTAGGATTTGGCTCATTCCTACATATATGATTTTGAAGTTGTATTCTCAGAGGCATATTCATGTAGTCACGAAGAGCATGGGTTTGAAATCATATGAACTTACATCTTTCTTAAAATGGCAGTGTGACTCCAGGAATATTACTTAAATCTCAAAGCCTCAGTTTTCTTTCCTAGGAAATAAAGTTGTCATAATAATTAAATGAAATAGAATGAAGATCCCAGCATGTGTTAGCAATGATGATGATGATGATGACAATGATCGAGGATGCCAGTGATAGTGAGCCCCATGTCCATGCATTTATTCGTTCAGTTCTTTAAGGGGTTTTTGCCAATTTTAAGCCTATTAAGAGTCGCCTTTCTCTCACTGTAACATAGCCCGTTGGCAATTATTTTTTCACTGATAGCTTTTCGGCCATGAGCTGTTACTTCTCTCTCCTGCCTGGGGTCCTTTCCATTACCATTTAGAACTTTCAGATTTTTCTTTTGATAAACATTCTCACAATTCTTCCTCAATTCCAGTCATAGCAATTCCCAATTATTTGCTGGCACTCATAATTAAAATTCTTACTTGGCATCATAGTTGTTCCTTCAAATGCCTCATAAACAAACATTTCTTGTAACTGCAAAACATCTACCTAGAAAGTTGAGGGAAAGGAGTGGTGGCACCGGTTTCTTTTTTCAGTGTTAATCAGAGAAGGACTGAAAGTGATGCTTTATGACTAAACTTTTGAAGAAATGAGACTATTCAAGTTGTTGAAGTCTTTGTCTGGAATCTGTGGTTAGTGTTAAGCAGACACTTCCGACATTCTCTTTTATTATCTTGACTAAATTTTTAAAATTTAAATATGCCAAGTGATGAAATTTAAAATTTCCGAATAATTTTAACTTTAAATATCATAAAATATGCACTTAGATCTCATATCCTAGTTCATCTGTGAATGCAAAACATAGCAATGAGTTATCATCTTGATTACCAAAAAGGAGAAAAAGTTCTGAGCAACAGTGAATCAAGATCGGTGTGAACACAAAGAGGGGGAAAAACACTACAGCAAAGTACGGGGAAACTGACAATGAAAAACATCTATTTTTTTTTTTTACCAAATGACAGGCAATTAAAAACTCACAAAATATAAAAAAGAAAGATCAATGTAAGTCAGACCACAGTGAGGACTGATTGCTTTACATACTCTATCTGTTAATAAGATGTGTTTTTGAAATGAGTCTGGAGAGTGAGTAGCCTTGCTCCTCTTCCCTGGCCGCCCTCTCCTTCAGCCTCCTAGGACCATGTTAATTTGGGACACAGTGCAGGTGCTCTATCCACATAACACCAGAACGGGTGGTTGACCAGGGAAAAGTTCAGTGCATTGTGCGTCTGACCTCCAGAGAAAGACTGGTTTGACAGTTAGTATTTTGAAGTGACTGACTTTGGTGATTGACTAGAAAAGCCCAGGTTTGCATGAAAGCAAATAAAGGGAGCAAAGTAGAAAAATCAACCTTTGATGCTGAGGACAACAAAGAAAGCAGATATCATGGACCAACCAGCAATAATAGCCACCATTTGCTGAGTACCTGTTACATGCCAGGTTCCTGCTAAATGGTTTAAGGTTCATAACTGCCCTTTACAAAGGCATTATTATCTGCATTTTTGAAATGAGAAAACTGAGACTGAGTGGAGTGGCTTGCACTGAGTGGAGTGGCTTGCACAGCCCTGTTCTTTCCACCACTCTGTAAATGATCTCTGATGTGATTGATAGCTCTCTAATGCTAATCAGCCTTTTCCATGTTGTATTGTGGTTATCTGTTTTAATTGCTTCATCCTCTCATGTCAAGAGCAGATAGATCTTTAAAATGTTTGCATATTCTTGAAATCTAGTCTCTGTTTTACAGTATTTTTTTAATTGAATACTACAGTTTAAGAATTTTGTCTAGAATAGAGATTTCTAAAAGTCTTTATTTGTTTATTTCTTGCTATGTATATTCTAACTCTATGCCTAAACTGGTTATTTAAACTTTCTAAGTTTTAGATACTTCACCTGTAAAATGAGAATAGTGCTAAAATTTACAAGAGTTGTAGTGATGCATAAATAAAACAATAAATACCTGCACAAAGTAAGCAATGACAAAAACTACTGCTGCAGAAATGCTCCTATTAAAGTGGACATTGATCAGTATACTGAAGATAACAGTATAAAGAGTAAAATCATTTAAAAATCATAACGTGAACTTTTTTTTTTTTTTTTTTTTTTTTGAAACGGAGTCTCACTCTGTCACCCAGGCTGGAGTGCAGTGGCCGGATCTCAGCTCACTGCAAGCTCTGCTTCCTGGGTTTGCAAAATTCTCCTGCCTCAACCTCACGAGTAGCTGGGACTACAGGCGCCCGCCACCTCGCCTGGCTAGGTTTTTGTATTTTTTAGTAGATACGGGGTTTCACTGTGTTAGCCAGGATGGTCTCGATCTCCTGACCTCGTGATCTGCCAGTCTCGGCCTCCCAAAGTGCTGGGATTACAGGCTTGAGCCACCGCGCCCGGCCAACGTGAACATTTTTTACTTAATATGCATTCATTTCTAAAATGTTGGTATAAGACTAAACAGTTTTTCTTTTAGTATAGTTCCTTTTACTGGAGATTAATATTGTTTTCCCTATATTTCATAAGGCCTCATCTAATAATTTTTAGTTTATCTTTCTCTTAAGTGGAGTAATATTCTGTTGTGAAGCTGAGTGAACAGCCATTTACATGTTTACATTTTTATACTAATCATTAAAAATTCTCTCATACTTAATCTGCTGCAATTTTTTTCTTTCCCTTTTTTGAGATGGAGTCCCTCAGGCTGGAGTACAGTGGCATGATCTCGGCTCACTAAAACCTCTGCTTCCCAGGTTCAAACTATTCTCCTGCCTCAGCCTCCAGAGTATCAGGGATTTCAGGTGCCCACCACCATGCCCAGCTAGTTTTTGTATTTTAAGTAGAGAAGAGGTTTCACCATGTTGACCAGGCTGGTCTCGAACTCCTGACCTCAGGTGATCCACCCTCCTTGGCCTCCCAAAGTGCTGGGATGAAAGGTGTGAGCCACCGTGCCTGGCCTCAACTTTACTTTTCAAATAATTCAAACATGTCTTATAGAAATGATAATTTTTATTTTATATTGATAATTCACCAGTTGATCTAGTACTTAACTAACCTGTATAATTATAATAACAATTACATCTGGTGTAAACAAGTTTGCAGACACACACAATTTGTCTTTCATAAATAAACAACTCCACTGGTCAGAGCAGTGTGGCTTCGGTGGTCAGCAGGCCTGAGGAGTCAGTTATGGGAAGGTCAGATAAGATAGTTTCTTTATTATTATTATACTTTAAGTTCTAGGGTACATGTGCATAACTTGCAGGTTTGTTACATATGTATACTTGTACCATGTTGGCATGCTGCACCCATCAACTTGTCAGCACCCATCAACTCGTCATTTACATCAGGTATAACTCCCAGTGCAATCCCTCCCCCCTACCCCCTCCCCATGATAGGCCCCGGTGTGTGATGTTCCCCTTCCCAAGTCCAAGAGATCTCATTGTTCATTTCCCACCTATGAGTGAGAATATGTGGTGTTTGGTTTTCTGTTCTTGTGATAGTTTGCTGAGAATGATGGTTTCCAGCTGCATCCATGTCCCTACAAAGGACACAAACTCATCCTTTTTTATGGCTGCATTGTATTCCATGGTGTATATGTGCCACATTTTCTTACCCCAGTCTGTCACTGATGGACATTTGGGTTGGTTCCAAGTCTTTGCTATTGTGAATAGTGCCACAATAAACATACGTGTGCATGTGTCTTTATAGCAGCATGATTTATAATCCTTTGGGTATATACCCAGTAATGGGATGGTTGGGTCATATGGTACTTCTAGTTCTAGATCCTTGAGGAATACTGTTTTCCATAATGGTTGAACCAGTTTACAATCCCACCAACAGTGTAAAAGTGTTCCTATTTCTCCACATCCTCTCCAGCACCTGTTGTTTCCTGACTTTTTAATGATTGCCATTCTAACTGGTGTGAGATGATATCTCATTGTGGTTTTGATTTGCATTTCTCTGATGGCCAGTGATGATGAGCATTTAAGATAGTTTCTATTACACAAGGTTGTTATTATTGTCTGTTCTCTCTCTTAACATGTAGTACTAATATAGATTTTACTGAAGATTTTTTTGAGAATTTGGAGCAAGGCTGTTATGTAGTACAATACACACAGTAAGACAGCCCAGGACTCTCAGTTCGCACAAAGATCTATGGCATATGGCACTGCCAACTTGTGCTGCATCCGGCTCTCCTTAGTCCCTCACTATCTGTTTTTCTCTGGTCACTCAAGCTCTTGGCATCTATCCCCATATTTTCCTTACAAGTGCACATTGGCTATTTATTTTCTTAAATAAAACAAAACACACCAATTGTCTATCAATACTAAAACTTGTTTTTCAGCCACAAGTCGACCCATTGCCTATAACCATACCCTTGAAGAGACAGGCCCCATTCATCCAACCACACAATGATCTTGTTCAACACCTTGCACCCAAAGAGAACGACACGGTGTCTGGTAGGTCAAATGTGCTCTCCACCACACTTGTAGCTTCTATGAAATAGAGTCCAGTTTCAAAGAAGTGAGATCTCTATTGCATGGGCACATCTATGAGTATTTCAGTGTGAAGTAAGAGATTTTCAATCAGTCTCACTGAAGTCCCATGAGCAACATATAATTCTTCAAATCACATCATCTGCTCTATGATTGACACTCTTCCTGTGTCTATTCTGTGATTCTACTTATTCATACTAGAATACTAAAGTATGATTTTTTTATTAGTAATGCTTTCTCCAATCAGATATCAGAATGGGACTTGACTTAAACAGATGCTCTCAACAAGATATTGCCCTCCTCTATTCTCTCCTCTCCATGAGATGATATAGATAGATAGATAGATAGATTATATATAATATATATACAGAGAGAGACACACACACATACAGTAGGTTAGAAAGACATGCCATTGAAACGATCAACAAAATTGACAGCAACCATTAACTAGACCACCATGTAAAAAGAGAGAAGATTCAAATTACTAAAATCAAGACTGAAAGAGGAGATATCACTACTGGCTTTACAGTAATAAAAGGAATTATTAAATAATTTAAAAATAATAAAAGGGAATACTATGATCCACTATAGGCCAACAAATTAGATAACCTAAATAATGGACAAATTTCTAGAAAGATACAAACTACCAAAACTGACTCAAGAAAGAAATTGAAAATTCAAATAACCCTGAACAAGTAAAGTGGTCAAAATAGTAATTTTAAAAATGCCCACAGGCCGGGCGCGGTGGCTCAAGCCTGTAATCCCTGCACTTTGGGAGGCTGAGACGGGAGGATCACGAGGTCAGGAGATCGAGACCATCCTGGCTAACATGGTGAAACCCCGTCTCTACTAAAAAATACAAAAAAAAAAAAAAACTAGCTGGGCGAGGTGGCGGGCGCCTGTAGTCCTGGCTACTCGGGAGGCTGAGGCAGGAGAATCGCTTGAACCCGGGAGGCGGAGCTTGCAGTGAGCTGAGATCTGGCCACCGCACTCCGGCCTGGGCAACAGAGCGAGACTCCGTCTCAAAAAAAAAAAATAAAAAATAAAAAATAAAAATAAAAATAAAAATGCCCACAAAGAAAAGCCCAGGCCTGGATTGCTTCACTGAAGAATTCTCTTAAATATTTAAAGAATTAATGCCAATACTTCACAAATTCTTCCAAAAGATAAAAGAGGATGGAATATTTTCCATAAACTTTTTATGACCTTTTACCATTTTCTACTAGAAAGCAGATCAAGGCTCCAAGAAAACCCTGTTACTCTGACACACCCCAATGCTGGCCTTGTACCAGCATGCTTTTGATATTAATGTCTAATTTATAGACAAACTCTGAACTAATCATATCCCTCAAAATCAGCCGTTACCATCTCATCTGCCCATCTCTTCCTCGATGCCCCTGAACTTAGACGGATTAAATGGTTTTAATTTCTGGCTCTGTGTCTCATGAAAGCAGTTCATTTTGATTGTCATCCTCTCCCTGGTGTGAAGATGAGGTTTCAACTGGTATCAATGCTCAAGATTTAGCAGGGTCAGTGCCTTTTTCAGACCCAGGAATCAAAGCCCTTTAACTTTAGCACAAGGATTAATTAATACAATATTTATACTGCAGAAAGTCCTATCATTCTAACATGTCACAAATTAAAACACTGTGATTTTGTGTCTAAGAGTTACTGCCTGAAGTACTTCAAACCACAGTATTAAAGTAGTTAGGTTACTCTCTACATATGTCTAATTGCTAGCATTCTAGTGGCAGAACTGTGACTAAAAGCATCAAAAATGTGATAAGTTCTATGCTAAACTTATCAAAGTAAGGCAACTAACTTTTATCTCCATCATTTAAAAAATGGTAAATGCAAATATGGGTTTTGGAAATTCAATATAAGGATAAATAATCTCCTTTCATTTAAATATTATACAACTGTGAACCCCAAATATCTGAGACAAGTCTCAGTTAACTTAGAAAGCTTATTTTGCCAAGGTTGAGGACATGGCCTGTGACACAACTTCAGCAGGTCCTGACATGTTCCCAAGGGGATTGGGGCACAGCTTGATTTTATACATTTTAGGAAGACATGAGACATCAATCAATATATGTAAGATATACATTTCTGTCCAGAAAGTCAGGACAACTGAAAGCAGGGAGGGGGTTTCAGGTCACAGGTAGGTGAGAGACAAAGGGTTGCATTCTTTTGAATCACTGATCAGCCTTTCCAAAGGAGGCAATCAGATATGCATCTATCTCAGTGAGCAGAGGAATGACTTTGATTAGAATGGGAGGCAGGTTTGCCCTAAGCATTTCCCAGCTTGACTTTTCCCTTTAGCTTAGTGATTTTGGGGCCCCAAGATTTATTTTCCTTTCACACAACAAAAAGAGGGCAAAATAAGAACAAGCACATAGTAATTTCTTTTCAGCTATTTCAGCCATCATCACGTATTTATAAGACTAGTTTCTAGATATAATATTGACAACTGATTAGATAACTTTCATTACTAAAATCTTCAAACAAGTGCGACACTTGTACATATTTTGTTTTTAAATACACACACGAATGTCCATCTGTGATAAACAGCTTGGGATCAAAGATCACTAAGCCTTTTTTTTTTTTTTTTTTTTTTTGAGATGGAGTGTCTCTGTCACCCATGCTGGAATGCAGTGGCTCCATTTAGGCTCACTGCAACCTCTGCCTCCTGGGTTCAACCAATTAAGTGAATGTCACTTAATTTTAATAATGGTAAACATAACTAAATTAGTTTGAGAAAAATCTCAATCAATATAATTTCCTTAAGAACAAGGCCAATTTTTCCTGAATATTAAAACTTTGAACACATATCACAATTTTTCTTCATTACCTAAAGGAAAAGGTCTGAAACAAACTCAAACTATTGATTGAATTAAATTACCTTGGAAATAAACACCATTTAAACATATTTCTTCTCACCTACTTTTTCAAATAACAAAATAAAGAATGCACCATCTCTGCTCAGAACTTGCAAAAATAAGTCTTACTTTTTTGTCATGAACCTTAAAGCTCTTGTAGTTCTCTAGATCATCAGGGTAAGCAAAACCAACCAAATTTTAAGTGACTGGTGTGCTCCATCAGTTTTTGCATGCTTGACAAAGGTAACTTAGGAATTCTAGATATATATATCTAGAATATATGTATATATAGATGTAAATATATCTAGAATATATGTATATATAGATGTAAATATATCTAGAATATATAGATATATCTATCTAGAATTCTAGATTTATATATCTAGAATTATATATGTAATATATATGCAAAATCCAGTTTTACATATGTAATATATGTAAAATATATGTATATATTTATATATGTAAAACCTATATATGTGTGTATAGATAGGTGTATTATATGTATATATACCTATATATACACATCTATAAGTACATATATACACATATATATACCTATATAGACACATATATACACACACCTATGTATATACACACACATATGGGTTTTACTTTATAAATATATACATATATATGTATGTATATGGGTATGTATATATGTATATATACGTATATATACATATATATGTAAAACCCAAAGTAGAACAAACAGCAAATAAATGAAAATTAAAAGCAAAACAAATAAACGGGAAACCAACCCCAAAGTTTTCTCCTACTCAGTTAACCTTGGAAGCTAAAGTGCAACCCAGAGCCTAAAAAAAGGACATGATAGATATTTCACTCCTGATACACAAATTACTGTCTTTAAGTCCACCAATACTACTATACATTTTGGGCAATTAAGAAATTCACTTTGGGCACATGACCAGTAAGTACCTCAGTGCTAGCACTATCTATGCAGAAGAGTAAATACAGTGTGAAATAAAGTAATGCAAGCATGTGTGTGAAATTTGGCTCCATGTTAAATCTGGCTTCATGCTTTAACTTAATTAACAAAAAATTGACTGCCAATATATTTCTTTACAATATTGCTTAATTTACCTTTATCAAGACTAAAAGCTTTAACTGCAAGCAATGTTAATTAGCCAAATTTCTCCAATTTTCTATCAGGTTTTAAAGAATATTTTACTACCTAAATTTTTTCAACTTTCTATTTTCTCTGTATGTGCATGAAGATAGACACACAGAGAAATGGGGAAAACTATATATGACTTACACAGACCATCTATGGTATGCTTGGACTTTCTGTTTTGTCCTAAATTTTCTTTTCAGTTTTAAATAATCAGTCATTTTACTTTAAGACAAAAATTCACCATACAAAATCCTTTCTCATACAAAATTATTCTATTTTCTTCATAACCTTTCTTACTAAAAATACAACTTTATATCCATAACTTTCTTCACATCTCTCTCCTCTACTTACTGATTTCTTTCTACGTTGTTTTATAAATAACCTTTTCAATTCTATAATTTGAATTCACCTTACGATAACTTCTGAGTTAGTCAAAAGTATTCTTTTTCTCACTGAGAACACATTTTCTTTGGCACATTTTATATACAGAATTGTATATTAACTAGAATTTTTATCCTTACTAACTTTAAATTTCAGGGAATCCTTAGGAAGCAAGAAATCCTGAACTATCAGATATTTGCATTTTATGGATAAGAACAATTCGACAATTTTTAGAAACACGTTTCCCCATATCATAATCCTCTCTTAATTGGAAAAGACTCAGGCATCTAATGAGCATCAAAAATAATTTTAAGATTTAAAATTACACAAAAAGTTCACCTATAGCATTCACTCATTTACATTTTATTTATTTTAGCAGTTTCTCTAGATTATTTATGCATCATTTATTTGTGTTAACCATTTGATAACCTGTGAATATCAAGTATTCACCTAAATAAGAACCTTAAAGTTAACTACATGGGCATTTTCACCAATAACTTAGAAGATTCAGCTGTTTTCATTTATCCAACAACATTAATTAGCCTAACTTATCAAAAGATTCACATAAAGATCACTTTGCTTTGGCTGAGTTTACAGTTTTATAACCATCTGTGGCAAACCTTGATATCTCAAAATATCTAGCAAAGACAAACATAAAACCCAGACAAAGATGTACGCTGACAATTCTGAAGATATTTCTATTTTAAATTACCAATAATTTTAAAGACAGCTTGTTTAGTAACACACATGAATTTGAAAACTGCTTGGATTTATTTACTTAATTTATGAGCACTATTTTATTTACAAGCCAATTTGGTAGACACAATATATAACTAAATATACATACACATAAACACATCTAGACATGTATACATGCACATGAACAAATGAGCCAATAACTTTTACCTTGGAACTCTACCCATGAGATAGCAATACAAACTCACCAGTCTATAAACATGTTCACATGGCTGAATTTTGTTAGCTCTGATAGGTAATCCAGTGAAGGCTGCAAACTAAAATTTTGGGTAAAGCAATTTCCATAGCAGTTTGATTTTTAAAGGTCAAATCTCTCCAACTCTAAAGAGCACTGGGGCCAAATAGCACCACAGAAGAATACCACCTGAAACCTACTAATGAGATCCAATCCTGCTTAGAACAGAAACATAAAAGCCTGTTCTTTTATGGGAACTCCGTCTCATTTTCCCATTCAACAACAAACTTCAGATTCCAAAGAAAACATGAGCCAAACAGTATTATGAAAAGAAAATCCGTTTACCAAATTCTAATTTTCCATGACTGTATCAAACACACACAATCACCAAAACACAATCCAACTGCAGCAGCAACAAACAAGCACCAAGAGTGTCTCTATTAGTCCATTCTCACACTGCTATGAAGAAATATCTGAGACTGGGTAATTTATATAGAAAATAGGTTTAATTCACTTATGGTTCAGCATGGCTGGGATGCCTCAGGAAACTCACAATCATGGCAGAAGGGGAAGCAAATATATCCTTCTTCACATGGTGGCAGCAAGAAGTGCTTAGCAAAGGGTGAAAACTCCTTATAAAATCATCAGATCTCATGAGAACTCACCATCATGAGAACAGCATGGAGGTAACTGCCTCCATTATTCAATCACTTCCCACTGGGTCCCTCCCATGACATATGGGGATTATGGGAACTACAATTTAAGATTAGGTTTGGATGGAGACACAGCCAGACCACATTACCCTATCCCTGGCCCCTCCCAAATCTCATGTATTCACATTTTAGAATACAATCATACTTTTCCAATAGTCCCCCAAAGTCTTAGCTCATTCCAGTATTAACCCAAAAGTCCAAATCCAAAGTCTCATCTGAGACAAGGCAAGTCCCTTTTGCCTATGAGCCTGCAAAATCAAAAGCAAGTTAGTTACTTCCTAGATACAATGGAGGTATAGGCATTAGATAAATACACCCATTCCAAATGGGAGAAATTGGCCAAAACAAAGGGGCTACAGGCCCCATGCAAGTCCAAAATCCAATAGGGCAGAGATTAAACCTTAAAGTTCCCAAATGATCTCATTTGACTCTATGTCTGACATCCATGTCATGCTGATCCAAGAGGTAAGCTCCCATAACCTTGGGTGGCTCCACCCCTGTGGCTTTGCAGGGTACAGCCCCCCTCCCAGTTGCTTTCATGGCTGGCACTGAGTGTTCATGGCTTTTCCACTCGTGTGTTGCAAGCTGTCAGTGGATCTACCATTCTGGGTCTGAAGGACGGTGGCCCTCTTCTCACGATTCTACTAGACAGTGCCCCAGTGGGGACTTTGTGTGGGGCCTCCAACCCCAAATTTCCCTTCTGCACTGCCCTAGCAGAGGTTCTCCGTGAGGGCTCCTCCCCTGCAGCAAACTTCTGCCTGGACATCCAGGCATTTCTATACATCCTCTGAAATCTAAACAGAGGTTCCCAAACCTCAATTCTTGACTTCTATGCACCTCCAGGCTCAACACCACATGGAAGCTGCCAAGGCTTGCGGCTTGCACCTTCTGAAACCACAGCCTAAGCTGTACCTTTACCCATTTAGTAATAGTTGGAACAGCTGGGACACAGGGCACCAGATGCCAAGGCTGCACATAGCAGAGGGGCCCTGGACCCAGCCCACAAAACCATTTTTTTCCTCCTAGGCCTCCGGACCTATGATGGAAGGGGCTGCCAAAATGTCTCTAACATGCCCTAGAGACATTTTCCCCATTGTCCTGGTAATTAACATTTGGCTTCTCATTACTTATGCAAATTTCTGCAGTAGGCTTGAATTTCTCCTCAAGAAGTGGGTTTTTCTTTTCTACTGCATCATCATGCCACAAATTTTCCAAACTTTTATGCTCTGCTTCTGCTTGAACACTTTGCTGCTTAGAAATTTCTTCCACCAGGCTGGGCACAGTGGCTCATGCCTGTAATCCCAACACTTTGGGAAGCCAAGGTGGGTGGATCACGTGAGGTCAAGAGTTTGATACCAGCCTGACCAACATGGTGAAACCCTATCTCTAGTAAAAATACAAAATGGTGGCATTTGCCTGTAATCCCAGCTACTTGGGAGGCTAAGGCAGGAGAATCGCTTGAACCCAAGAGGTGGAGATTGCAGTGAGCCAGGATCATGTGATTGCACTCCAGCCTGGGCAATAGAGTGAGACTCTGTCTAAAAAAAAAAAAAAAAAAAAGGGAAAAAAGAAATTTGTTTCACCAGATATCCTAAATAATCTCTCTCAACTTCAAAGTAGTTCCACAGATCTCTAGGGCAGGGGCAAAATGCCACCAGTCTCATTGTTAAAGCATAGCAAGAATCACCTTTATTCTGGTTCCAACAAATTCCTCATCTCCATCTGAGACAACCTCAACCAGGACTTTATTGTTCATATCTCTATCAGCATTTTGGTAAAAGCCATCCAACAAGTCTCTAGGAAGTTCCAAACTTTCCCACATCTTCCTGTCTTCTGAGCCCTCCAAGTCTCCAGGAAGTTCCAAATTTTCTCACATTTTTCTGTCTTCTTCTGAGCCCTCCAAACTGTTCCAATCTCTGCCTGTTATCCAGTTCTAAAGTTGCTTCCACATTTTGGGGTATCCTTATAGCAGCATCCCAATCTCTGTGGTACCAATTTACTGTATTAGTCCATTCTCACACTGCTATGCAGAAATACCCAAAACTGGGTAATTTATATTTAAAATAGGTTTAATAGACTCACAGTTCAGCATGGCTGGGATGCCTGAGGAAACTTACAGTCATGGTGGAATGGGAAGCAAACATGTCCTTCTTCATATGGCAGCAGCAAGGAGAATTGCTGAGCAAAAGGGGAAAAGTCCCTTATAAAACCATCAGATCTTGTGAGAACTCATTATCAAGAGAACAGCATGGAGGTCAGCATCCCTGTGATTAAATTACCTCTCACTGGGTCCCTCCCATGACATTTGAGGATTAAGGGAACTACCATTCAAGGTGAGATTTGGGTGGGGACACAGCCAAAGCATATAAGTGTCCAATCTGAGACAGTTGAGGTGCTTCCTTTCTCCATCAGTTGCGCTTGATCAACCTGCAAACAAAAATTCCTTAGGAATTTCCCAAATTGAAAGGAGCCAGTCTCACTGTCTGGGACCCACAAAAGACACTCACTTGCCTGGACACACACATGACATACAGTTACAAACAAGTCCCCAAGAGTTTTTATACTGAAACAGTCAGGGTGCATCCCTCTCTTAGTCAGTTGGATTAGGTCAGCCTACAAATGGAAATTCCTTTAAAAATGTCCCTAATTGAGTGGAGCAGATCCTGCTGTCTGGGTCCACAGAGGACATTCATCTATCCAGATGCAGATGTCATATTTCAAAGGCAGTCTTTCCTAGGCAGTCAGGAACATGGTTGGGGCCAGCAATAGTGAAGCCAGAGAAAAATGGGAAGTTATCACCAGCCAAAATTGAGCAGACAGCTGCTTAAAAAGCCTTCTGAGACTGCTGACACACAGCAGCCCAGTCATGAGCAACACGGTCATGGTCAGGGAATTAAAATCTGTTACCAAAGCACCAGGGGTTCAGTTAAGATACTGTTCTCATTACACAGAAAGCCAATTACTGAGACAACAATTATTGCCAAGGAAAAAGGCTTTAATCGGGTGCTCCAAATGAGGAGACGGAAAATCAGTCTCAAGTCCATCTCCCTTACTGACTAAAATTAGGGGGCTATGCAGCAGGGAAGAAATGTAACTATGTATGGGAAAAAAGGAGCCCAGGAGGGCTAAGGAAGCAATCATGATGTATGAGGGGCCATTATCTGGTGGATTTCAGGTCTTTGATACCTTTTGAGAGGCCTAAACTCACTGTCTGGCTCTGCTTCAGAAGAAAAGCATCAATTTCTATGTTTATAAAAAGAAATAATAACTGACTATGGAAGATGTCCCAGACTTTTTGGCACCAGGAACTAGTTTCGTGGATGACAATTTTTCCACAAAGTGGGAGCAGGGGATGATATTGGGATGAAACTCTTCCACTTCAGATCATCAGACATTAGTTAGATTCTCATAGGGAGCACGTAACCTAGATCCCTCGCATGTGCAGTTCACAATAGGGTACACACTCCTATAAGAATCTAAGGCTGCCGCTGATCTGACAGGAATCAGGCCTCAAGCAGTAATGCTCACTTGCCCACTGCTCACATCCTGCTGTGTGTCCTGGCTCCTAACAGGTCACAGAGCAGTACCAGTCTGTGTCCCAGGGAATGGGGACCCCTGGTATATGGCACTATTGGATCTGTTTCAATTAAAGCATGCGACAAAGGGATAGGAAGGAAATTCTTTAACCTGATAAAGGACATCTAAGAAAACCCTATAGCTAAGGGTATGTTTAATGGCAAAAAAATAAATAAATACTTTGTCACTGAAATCAGGAAAAAGACTCTGACAAATTCTATTCTGCATTGTCCTTGAGAGTCTAACCCAGACAATTAGCCAAGTGAAAGAAGTAAAAAGCCTCCAGACTGGAAGAAAGAAGTAAAACTATCACCATATGCATAAACATGATTCTAGATATAGAAAATTGTCTACATTCACAAGAATCCACAAGGAAAAAATAAAAAAAGAAATCCACAAGAAAAAACACTATTAAAACACTATTAGAACTAATAAATTTGTTCAGAAAAATTGTAGGATATAAGATAAATATACTAAAAGCAGCTGTATTTTTATAACAAGCAACTGACAGTATGAAAAGGAAATTCAGAAGACAAATCCATTTGCAATAGCATTCAAAAGAAAAATAAATACTTAGGATTACATTTAACAAAAGAAGTGAGAACTATGAAACACTACTGAAAGAAATGTTTTAAAACTTTAAGAATGGAAAAATATCCTGTGCTAATGAATTAGGAGGTTTGATATTATAATGGCAATGCTCTCAAAATTAACCTTCAGATTTAATGGACTCCTGTCAAATTCCAGCAGCCTTTTTTTGGAAATTAGTAAATTAATCCTAAAATTTATGTGAAAACGCAATAGACCTAAAATATGTAAAATAACCTTGAAAAAAAAGAAAAATAAAATTGGAGATCTTAATTTCCCAATTTCAGAACTTACTACAAAGTTATAGTAATAAGGACAGGGTAGTGCCACAAAAAGAATAGATATATAGATGAATGGAATAGAATTGCGAATCTAAAAAAAAAAACTCTGTATAATATGATTAATTGATTTCAGACAAGAGTGGCAAGACAGCTGAAAGGAGAAAGAACAGTCTTTCAATAAGTAGCTTTTCCATCAACTGGATATACATATCCAAAGGAATTAAGTTCCTATATAATTTTTTTTTGAGGTGAAGTGTCACTCTGTAGGCCATGCTGGAGTGCAGTGGCATGATCTTCGTTCACTGCAACCTCCACCTCCCAGGTTGAAGAGATTCTTCTGACTCAGCCTCATGAGTAGCTAGGACTACAGGCGCCCACCACTATGCCTGGCTAATTTTTGTATTTTTAGTAGAGATGGGGTTTCACCATGTTGGCCAGGCTGGTCTTTATCTCCTGACCTCAAGTGATCTGCCTGCCTTGGCCTCCCAAACTGCTGGGATTATAGGCGTGAGCCACTGCACCCAACCCAGCTCTATGTAATTTGTACATGATGTGATTCTTTCTAGAGAAGTCATGAGGAGAACCTTGGGACTGCTGGTATGCTTCGGGTCTCCAGCAATAAGATTTTTCAGTAAGAAAGCCAAAGGCTGCCACCAGCCAGGCCTCAAACAAGGGTACAGCTGGTGAGAAGGCGATGGAAGGGGATGGATCAGCTACACAGCCAGGCAGTTGTTCTTAACATCTTTGAAGTCACAGACACATGAGAATTAGGAAAAGCTACAGATCTCTCTAGAAAAATGGACAGCAAGTTTTGCACACTACTGTGAGGGGTTTCCTGCCCCTCCTACCCCAATCTGTGTTTAGGACCCAAGTTAGAGCACAGATGGACATGCCAGTAAGAACAACGCTCTGATCTGGTCTGGCTTCTACAGCAACAGAGCTTCAGGTAATTGCTAAGTCCTGAAGAAGAAATATATGCCTTTGACCATTCGTATGGGGCTGGAAATTAAAAAAAAAAAAAAAAAAAAAAAAAAAAAAGAAGAAAATCTTTTCTCTTATCCTCACCACAAATTTGTACCTGAGGGGCTGAAGGAACCAACATGAGAGTGTTGAGTGAGGAGAATGGCAACCTCCCTCTGCTTAAATCTGTTTTATGTTGTGGTTCTCTGCATGGAATTTTGTTTGAAAAGAAAATGAGTTCTACTGCTTAAAAAACTCTGAATTCTAATAAATAGGGCATGAACTTAGAATTGCACTTGGGTTCCAATTCTATTCCTGCAAATGCCTCTCACTTACACTGTCCTAATCTGCAAAATGGGAGAATAACATTTACTTCAGAGAGTTACTCTGTGACCGATGAACATGGTTCAGTGCCTATCACACAGGTATTGGGTGCATGTGAGTTTTCTTCACTGTCTGCTTTAATCAAGAAGATAGCAAATATGGCAAGTGATATTAGAAAATATTAAACCATGTTTCTCCTTCTTCCATTAAATTCACCCTTTGACCCTCTCCCACCAGTTACCCATTGCTCCAAGCAAAAATTGTCATACTGGAATACAGACTTTAAATTCCTGCCCATGGTCTTTGAGATGCATGCGTTTGCACAACCACTAAATATACAACCCTTTCAGGGGCTGCTGCTTCTCTCACCATCCATTCTCTCCTTCTTTCTTTAACTAATAGTACCTCCAATTTTAGTTGGGCATATAGCAACCCCCTTTTCAGACTCATTACCTTTTGTCCATTGCAGCTGAAGTGCCCACGGTGACTACTTTCTGGCCAAAATGTTATCAGCAGAAGTAACTTTCAGATCATGTCCTTGAAAAGGAACCCCGCCACTTTCTCCTTTTTATCTACTCTCCCAGAGATGAAATGGGATCATAGTGCTGGTAAGCTAACATCAAATACAATAGGTAGACATGGCAGCCACCTAGGAAATGAAAGATAGACCGGGTTCCTAATTGTATGAGCTCACAGAGCTGCCTGCCTGCTGTGGATAATCCACTAATTGAGAGAGCAATAAATTTTCATCCTTGCTAGAGCCCCTGTGTTTTCTGGGTCTCCCTGTTTTGGCAGCATAGCTCAACTAACACATATAACAACAACAACAAAAAATCCTTTATTGAATTCCAGGGTTTCCTAAGACCGACGATAAAGTGAAAGCAAAAGTTGGCAGTACATTACCATTTTCTTGGAAAGTATCTGGAAAGAATGATTGTATCTTAATCACTTAGCCCAGGGGTATGCAGTGTGACCAAAGACAGAGCCCTTGCTCCTGCTTTTTTAGGAACACCTGCTAATTCTCTGTGACAATTCCATGAGCAGTATCACTCAGAGTCACTTTTAAGGTTGACTTTACTTTTTTTTTTCCTTGAGACAGGGTCTCACTGTGTCACACAGGCTGGAGTGCAGTGGTGCCATCTTGGCTCACTGCAGCCTCAACCTCCCAGACTCAGGTGATCCTCCCACCTCAGCCTCCTGAGTAGCTTACAGGTGCATGTCACCACACCTGATTAATTTTTTGTATTTTTGGTAGAGAAAGGGTTTCACCATATTGCCCAGGCTGGGACTTTGCACATTAAGTTTGGGAAATGATAGGCTAGCAGAGTTGTTCTTGGGGACTCAATTTGCACAGAGGACTACATTCTAATAGAGCAGAGGAAGCTTCAGAGTAGAATTCAGGGGTCTCACCAGCTTTCCCAGTGGTCTGGGTTTGGAAACGACCTGCAGGGTGTGGTCACCAACTGTGGTCCCTCAGGAACCACTCTGCAGGATAGGAGCTTACCCTGAGGCAAGTACTGTGTGCAGGGGCAAAGTCTGGATCTGCTTGATCCAGACTTTTCTCAAAAACACAGTGGGTCACTGTGTCTGACACTGAAGTGGGCAGCATGAGCTGCTGTGAACTGTCTGTCTGCTGGGAAGTCCTGAGAGGGAGACACTGAGCTGCGGGGACACCACACTGGCTCCCACTGACCAAAGGGACGCCGTGACTCAGTCTTTGCCTGAAGGCATACCACTCTCCCCACTCTTCTCAGGGTCAGCCCTCTTGTTCACAGTTTTATCAAAATGTGGACATGTCCTGAATTTGAAATACCACTCACTTTCTGGCAGAAATGTCATCAGCAAAGAGTGAAAGGTTGGTGCTCGAAGTTTCCATTTTTATTGCATCCAGAGACAGAGTCTAAAATCTCATAAAAGTGAAAAAAGTGTGACATTTCAAACTCTGCCCAGAAAGAACACAAATGGCAGCAAGACATGAGGCTGAAGACGTGGGGGAAGGAGGAAAGGGAAATGAAAGAAGAGCCACAACAAGGAAAATGTCATGCTCCTGGAAATGAAACTTCAAGATACTGGGACTCCCCCTCAGAACCCTAGGGACTGACTCAGCATATGTTGATCAAATGCTAGAGACTATTCTTTTAGGACTAGAGTGGCATTAGCTTTCCCTACAGCCATCCGCACCTTCTTGACACCCTTGGATGTTTTTATTTTTATTTTTATTTTTTTGTCCACAGCTCTTGGGGTCCCCAGCCTCTCTCTTGTGCAGGACTGGATTTTTTTTAAATAAGAAAATTGGTCCCCAGGATTGTTTTCCACCTTAAGGATAAAACCTGTTAAGAAAGGTAAGTTGACAGTAGATGGGGGCAGTTCGTACAGATTTTATAGAATGTGTCATAGAATATGTTTTCAATATTTTTCAAATATCAGATTTTGCCCAGGATATTCCTGTTGCAACATTTACTGCCTGTTATTATTGCTCTTTCACTTTATTGTCCTTCAATATACAGTCCCAAGATGAGTGACTTTTAAATCATCCTCATTTAGGACAATTTACTAAATGCTTAAGGACTATTTTATAAGCTTCATCTAAAAACTGAGTCAGAGGAATGCTTCTGTCCTTGAAACAGTTTGTTTCTCAGGGTTCTCATGATACACTGGTATCTGTTCATAAATAAATTCATAATTTCTGTAGAGAATAGAGTCAAAATTTCTGTTCCTTATAGATGGATCCAGATACTAAACATTAGCAATAAGGCAAGATGCTCAGCCTGAATAATTTTCCCAGGAAAATCTTTGTCCTTACTAATTAGAAAAAAAAAAAAAAAAAGAAGACTTGGGCTAGATTTTTATCCAGTTAACAAACAACAAACAACCAAATAATGCATACACCCCTCTAACAATTTAGGATCTCAATCTCACTGAAAGATCGGTTCTTTGAACTTGCTAGGACTCTACTGGTTGTATAGGAATACCACAGAACTTATTGCAATCTGAAGATAAAAGAAAGTCTTTTTGTGTTTTGCCTGTTGGGCAAATGGCCTGAACAATCACGAAAAAGGAAGAAAGGGAAACTTGGCCAATTGGTATCGGGAGTCTTAACAAGGTTAATGTGTTCTGCTTGTGCATGAGAAAGAATCAAATGGCCTTTTTTTTTTTTTTTTTTTTTTTTTTTTTTTGAGGCAGAGTGCTGCTCTGTCACCCAGGCTAGAGTGCAGTAGCGCAATCTCAGTTCACTGCGCAATCTCGGTTTACTTACTGCAGCCCTAAGTAGCTGGGACTACAGGTGGGCCCCACTATGCCTGGCTAAGTTTTCTATTTTCTATAGAGTCAGAGTCTCACTATGTTTACCAGGGCTGGTCTTGAACTCCTGAGCTCAAGTGATCTGCCCACCTCAGCTTCCCAAGGTGTTGGGATTACAGGCATGAGCCACTGAACCCAGCTGGCTTTCCTTTTTAATGATTCACTACATCATACAAACTCATTAAACGAAAGGAAGACAATGTACAAAACAGAGATGAGAAAATGTAGCCATGAAAGGAAGTGATGGATGAAGAGGAGGAAAAGAAATACGTCCAAGCCAGTTGCCACGCCAAACTGCTTGCTTCTACCACAGCCCAATGCTTGCATCCTGATTTCACATTTGGAGGCTTGAGCGCCCCCAAATAGTCTTTCTCATCCTCTTCTTTCTGTGCTTGTCTCACAAAAGTAATGACAAAGTAATACAGTAAATGTGTGTTACCTGGGGGATAGGGTGAGCTAGGTGGTTCTTCCTCAGCTTTTCTAAGTCTCCAAAGGACTAGCAAGACCTGAGTGAGGAAAAAGAGAAGGCACTGTTGTTCCCCAACAATCTCTAGAAGGACTGGTGATGCATGTCATTTTTCTTTGAGCTCCCCACACTTTAGGCTTCTCTCTGAGGTCTTTTCAGCATCTCCTGCCCCACCCAGAAAGTAAGCACCCCTGTGGAAATCCCCAGAACAAACCAGCACATGCTGTACCAAAATATTGTGTCTTGGCTTTGTTCTTTTACATCTTCACAACTAAAGGAAAGAGATACAATCAAAATGATAGTCCACTTAAATGATAAACAAGAGAATTTAAAGAGACATGACCCAGTTACTCACCCATGAAGTGACAATCTGTTAGCCGTTTAGGAGATCTGTGTTGGTAGATAGATATAATTTGGGATTTTTCCTTGAACACTTGCTTAATTCATGGGAATTTATAATTATAGCTTTCTTGAACGGGTATTGAGCTCAGTGCACAAAACATACCAATTTTTGTGAATCAGGCTTACAATTTTCTAACCAAGCTTTCAAAACAAGATCAGAAATGAGGACACAAATTATTATCAATGCACAAAATTTTCACTCTTTATTTGACTTGGAAAGTGCTTTCAAATGCCCAGAGAAGGCCCTGAAAAATGGAGAAGATGGGATATGTCCGCTTCAGTTGGATTCTTGCTCCGAAGTATTCCTTGAGCCTATAGTCCAAAGTGTGGCATTATAACTGGTGCAGACCGAGTGTCTTAACACTGAAAAGGAGAATCCAGAGACTGGTACAAATGTCCTACCTCCTTTTTTTCTTACTTCATTATTGTCAGATAATTGTAATGATGGGACAAGCTAAATCACGTGTCTTTTTTTTTTTTTTTTTTTTTTTTGAGACGGAGTCTCGCTCTGTCGCCCAGGCTGGAGTGCAGTGGTGCGATCTTGGCTCACTGCAAGCTCCGCCTCCCGGGTTCACACCATTCTCCTGCCTCAGCCTCCTGAGTAGCTGGGACTACAGGCGCCCGCCACCACGCCCGGCTAATTTTTTGTATTTTCAGTAGAGACGGGGTTTCACGTGTTCGCCAGGATGGCCTCGATCTCCTGACCTCGTGATCCGCCTGCCTCCGCCTCCCACAGTGCTAGGATTACAGGCGTGAGCCACCGCCCCGGCCAGTCACGCGTCTTTTAAAGTCTCTCCGATTTGTTTTGCACCTGGGGGGATGTTGCTTTTCACCGCTAATTTTAGCCATTTCACAAGCCCATAGGTGCGATTCTACCTAGTGACAGTGAATCCAACAGAAGTTCATAACTCTGATCACTTAGTTTCTCTGCACTCCTCACCTTATGATTGCAGTCTTATGGTGTCTTTCCAAAAGAGAGCCACTGTGAATCAAACATAGAGGTTTATGGCCTGAATCCAGGTTAGATTATTTTTTTCAAGAAAAAGAAAAAAAAAAAAATCCAATAGTTACCAAGAAGCAGTCAGGCTTTACAATTACCACCACTTTAACCATGAGGCCATATTAAGAAGGTTTTTGACTGGCATACAGGTTCGGGGGAGTCTGAGTTGTCTGTGCCCTGGTCTCAGATTTCTGCCCTGTATACCTAGGCAGTAATATAGTTTGTGTGTACTATATGTACCTGAAAAGTTGTGTGGCAATCAAATTTTTGCAAATAGAATCCTGTTTTACATACGCTAAGAAAGGACCTACTTTATCCTTTAAACAAGAGGTCAGCAGACTTTTCCTACAAAGGGTCAGATAGTAAAGATTTTATACCTTTTGTACCATACAATCTCTAACCCATCTACTCAGCTCTGCCATTGTAGCATAAAAGCAGCTGTAGATGATACACAAATGGGTGAGGCTATATTCCAATGAAATATTATTTGCAAAAACAGGTGGTAGACTAAATTTGGTCCCAAGGCTTACTTGGGGAAAAAATGATCTTTTGAAAAAGAAAAAAAATAAATAATTTTTAAAAAATTGGTCCCTAGGTCATAGTTTGCCAACTTCTGCATTACATTAAACAAATAATTCTTGAATGTCTACTATGATGCATAAGATATGAGTAAATACCAGGGATACACAGAGAACAAAAGAGAAAAACTGCTATTCTTGTGAAACTTGGAAGTTGGAGGTAAGCTATTTAAAATAGACCTACGATAAAGTACTTCATATAGTGCAGACTGTTTCTTTAAAGCAAAACTCACTCCAAACAACCAATTGATTCACTTTGTAAGTTTGAGTTTTTGTCTTCAGATTCTTTTAAAGTGGGCTCTTAGGCACGGTGGCTCACACCTGTAATCCTAGCACTTTGGGAGACTGAGACAGGCAGATCACTTGAGGTCAGGAGTTCGAGACAAGCCAGCCAACATGGCGAAACCCCGTCTCCATTGAAAATCCAAAAATTAGCCCAGCATGGTGGCATTCGCCTGTAGTCCCAGCTACTCAGGAGGCTCAGGCAGGAGAATTGCTTGAACCTGGGAGGTGGAGATTGCGGTGAGCCAAGATCATGCAGTTGTACTCCAGCCTGGGCAACAGAGCAAGACTCTGTCTCAAAAAAATAAAAATTAAAAAAATAAATAAAGTAGCCTCCAGCCTAAGATAGCTTGAGCCTAGGTGTGAATCTACTGCCTTACTTTAAAGTAAGCGCAGTAAGTGTGGGGGCTGCAGGGAATATCCAGGAGGAACAATAATTTCAGAGGCTCTGTCTCTTCAAGTCCTTTACCTCTGCTTACAGCAGCAATATTTTTACTCAGACTTCCTGTTTCTGGAACTTGCCTTCTTTTTTGCTGTGTTTATACTTCCCTTGTCTGTGGTTAGATAAGTATAAAGCCCTAGATCTAAGCTTCTCTGTCTTCCTCCCTCCCTCCCTTCCTCTTCCTCTCATTCATTTCATACACACTGGCTCACACATCTCTCTCTTTCTCTCTCAGAATGACAATTCTAGGTACAACTTTTGGCATGGTTTTTTCTTTACTTCAAGTCGTTTCTGGAGAAAGTGGCTATGCGCAAAATGGTGAGTCATTTCTTACTTTTCTTATGGATTTTGGATTATCTGTAGCATGGTTTCAGGCTACTCAGTTCCGTAACAGACCTGAGTCAGGCACTGGGTTGGAGTGGAGTTTGAGAATTTACTACATATTCAGTCATTTTTTTAAATGTTCTAACCACCATGACAGGGGGCAGGGGGTCAATACTATGGGTGGTTTATAAGACCTCAGAATTCTCAAGAAGGAATGCATTTCACTCCCAAGTGTAGATCTTAAATGTTGAATGATTCCTCTGCTTTTACGAAAGGAACACTCATGTAGATGCTATAGGAAAATGTCCAGAGCCATTTTACTTTGTCAGGAGATCAAATTGGATTCATTTTGTTTGACTTTTTAAGAAATCCTGAAAGCATAACTTTCAGGATGAGATAATGTCCAGAGGCAATCAATAGCTTTGTCTGCATTGACCAGTGCTATATCCTCAACACCTAAATCAGTGGCTAGAATATAGTAGACATCCAATAACTTTTGAAAGTGTTTTCAAAGTACTTTATTTTTGAGAGATTTATGTGAGATTTTAAGTAAATAACTGACTAGAGAAAGATGTAAATAAGTTTACTCATTGCAATACACTGAATTGCCTCTACACCAACAAATTGGCCATATGTAATGATTCTCTTTGGGATCTAAAAAACTTAGTACCGAGACGCCAACCCTGCCCATATATAAACACATTGTAATTATAACAAAACTAGACAGAAGTGTCTAACAGTAGCAGGAGGCATGTGGGAATTTAGACAATCAACTTGCTTCTGCAAATTAAGCCCTTTCACTTCAAGAGTTAAAGAGTATTTGCCTGTACACAATATCAAACACATCAGCCTAATGACTCAGCTTATATATTTTGAGTCATGTAATAACAAAGGATGGAAATCCCTAGAATTTTCTCATTAAGGGAATTGTCAGAGAATTTGACATTTTTTACAGTGTATGACTCACTTTATGGGGGATGATCATTATTCTATGCTAAACATTGCCTTGGATTTCCACAAAGACTGATGTGTGGCAGGAAACATAAATCTTACTTTCTTTGGTGTCATCTATACTCACTATTTCACCATGGTGATCATACTATTTTTAAAATATATAAGAATTCTAGTTGAAAGTTGAGTTTTCACTTCAACTTTTTAAGTTTCAGATTTTTTAGAAGATGTATAATTACCCTATTCACATGATTACATCAAAATACTTCCCAGTTTGGGGTATAAGGAATTCACATTCAGTTGCTGCTTGTTGAAAGCTGTCAATTTTCTGATCATCACAAGGATGATCAAGAGAAGAAAGGTACACTTTTTAAAAATCCAAATCATTTACACTATTAATCAACTAACTCCATTCAGTAGGAAGAAGACTTCTAAATGACACTGGCTTGCCTATGATACATATTCCACAAAATTTAAATTTTTATGGTTAGATATGTCTAGATACCTATTTAAATATGAATAATATTAATTATTGAGCATTTAAAGAATAATAGATTAACTCATTATTCAAAAGTTCCATGTAATTTCAAAACCATAGTGATTATAACATCTTCAATTGACATAAACTTTTTAAAGAGAAGCTCAAATGTTTCATGTACATTTTCAGAATTAGAATTCTTATTTTACCTTTTCATTACTTATTTCTCAGAAAATATTATACTCATAGCTAATCTCTATTAAATCCTCACTGTGTTCTAAGCTGCCTCTTTGTATATATCCATTCAGTGATTGCTCATAGCATGAGTTTACATATTAGAACACATGTTTTAGAGAAGTTGCCTACCTGACAGAGGACCACAAGTAGACTATGCAGACAGAATTTAAATGCACATCTGTCCAGCTCTGACACCACAGGTCTTAACCACTGTGTACATTACCCACTCTTAGCCAAGAATTTTTCAACTCATGTCATGCAGAATATTCTCTTTGTAAAATGCCATCACATTTTATAAGTCATTGAAGGGAATTTTTCTGGGTTACAAAGGAACTCTGCCCAGTAATATCTACTGAAAAGTCAGTGAGCTGCTTCCTAAAACACAGCCATTTTAGGTGCAGGAAACAGGGCATAAATGGCTCATTGTATATTGTATGCTTTGCCAGGCTGAGTGGAAGTGGGAGTCCTTTGTTTTGTGATGTGGGTGCCGGCATCTGCTAGAGTGTGCTGTCTCTATTGAAGAATCGTGAAGACAAAGCTGGCCCACAGGATGTCTGAATCCAAATAATAATCTATGTTCTGTGTATAGGATTGGTGGAAGAGAAAATGTCAGGACAGTGTGAGGAGTGCCATGTAAAGTCAGAACCACTGCATGTAGAAAGCTATCACTGCACAGGGAAGAAATCTAAGTCTACAAAATTAGCGGGCTGCCTCTCATTATTTCATGCTGTCATCAGAAGGAGGGCCTTACCCTGCTGAAATTACATAAAGAGTTTTGCTAGTGGCAGAGCTGTGAGCTGGATGGATTCTGGGAATGGCCAGAAAGATAAATGCCTGTGTCTGTGAGCAGCGCCCACACCTATGGTCTAGCTAGGACTGTTTGAGATTTGTTGCTTTGACTGAACCAATCTGTCATTCAACTGGTTGGTCCATTCACAATCAGCTTTACTAACTTTCCCATTTTCCCTACTGAGTTATTTAAGTAAAGAAAGTGCTGTTCCAACAACCCTTGGTCTCAGGGACACTCAACTGGGATTCGATTTTAGTATATTCTGTTTCCAGTGTAAAGCCTTGGAAGCATCTAATTTCTAGTACCAGTGAACCAAAAACACATGGACGCAGTCCTAGGCTCACACTTGAGCACTCTGAGAATGGCTTTGCTTGCTCTGGATTTTCTCAGGTCCCAGTGGTTGTACACTTATTTATTCCAGCCTCACTTTGCTATCATGTAAAACATACATACAAAATGCAGATTTCATTATAGGGTCTACAACTCAGCTTAAGAAACCAAATACTATGTGTGACAGATTACACTTTCCAAAAGTAATGACAAAAAAAAAAGAAAATTTTTGGTTCCCCACTTTTTCCAGAATCCTGCTAGAATCTATAAGATACTGTGTCTATAGAAGAATCTATAAGAGCAGAAGCAGTATGTACAACATTCACTGGAAGTTTCACCAAATCTGAGTCCTGCCAGATCTAATTTTTTTCCTAACCTCATTTGTCTCAGTCAGTAGCTTAAGACAATGGAGATAATCAATGCCACTTTTAGTTGGGATGCCTTTTTAGGCAAGGGAAAGTGACCTCTTAAAAAAGCAAAATTCTGACTGCAAGATAGCTATCATTGTCCTTCATTTAAGAAAAAAAAGATACTAGGGAGGGAATAAATTATGATTTGTAATAAAGTCAAAAGTGAGATTAGGTAGCATGGGGATAATGGAAATAAAGTGTCTCTTCTTTGAAATATAGGGACAATCAATGTAACAAATGTAGTAAAAGAAACTCCAGTTTAAATACAGAAAAAAAATGTGTTCAGTGCCTCTGGTTCTTTAACTCAGAAATATTTAGAGGTTACTTACTCATTATGATGGATTTTTTTTTTCTATTGGAAAACTCTTAGCATTGAGCATTTTTGTTTTTTGTTTTTTGTTGGTTGGTTGGTTTTGAAGCATTTTTCTTGTCTTCGCCCTTGGGCTTTCCTTCCTTAGATAATACATAATCCATTACTACTGCATGTCTGCCACGGAGTCTGCTATTTTATTAAGGTCATGCCATATATCAAAAGGATGCATTTATTTGTTTCATTAACAGCTGCATGTTTGTTCCTCCCCAGGAGACTTGGAAGATGCAGAACTGGATGACTACTCATTCTCATGCTATAGCCAGTTGGAAGTGAATGGATCCCAGCACTCACTGACCTGTGCTTTTGAGGACCCAGATGTCAACACCACCAATCTGGAATTCGAAATATGGTGAGGGATGGTGGTTTTAATGGTTGCTTAGGCATCCTCTGTCTCTCTTTTCATGTGCTCCTTTTAATAGCTGCAAAAGAAAGAATATGTGGCCTAATTAACAAATGTTAACATCTAAGGAATTCCCAACAGCCTCCTGAAACTGCTTGTCCTTCACCAAAAACACTCATGCAAAGCTCCTCTCATGGTCCAACTTTCAGATCCTGAGGCTCAGTCAAATGACACTCTGGATCTTGGGGATCCCACATCCCTCCCAACTTCATGTCAGAATTTAAACCTGCATCTCCTACAACATGCCTCACCAAAAATCTATTTGCCCAACATGAGACAATCCAGTGTCTTCAAGTTGCATCTGAGAGTTCAACTGCCTTGTTTCCAATCCCAATACCAGTGCTTACTAGCTTTTTGACCAAGAGAAAGTTATGTGATATATCTGTGCCTCAGTTTCCTCACCTGTAAAATGAGATAACCTGCCTCACAGGAAGGTTGTGATGGTTAAATAGTTTCATCATGTAAATCATTCCAAATAGCCAGTGAATAACGAGTAATGGGGAAGCAACATTAAATTATAATTCTGTGAATATTGATCTAACTTTTACCATCTTGACACAATTTGACTTCAGATGATCCTCTCAATGTAAATTTTCCAAAAATCCACAGGAACAAGTTGGCATTTTTTTCCGCAAGGTCTCACAGAAAAGGCAAAGAAAAAGAGTCTTTGATTTGAAAGTTTACTAAAGGTCTCAGGGAACTTTATCTTCTCCTTCCACCATAAGTCATCTCTTGTTGCCAAGGGTTACTATCTCTGGTGATTTGAGACATTACTCTAACTTGAAATTCTGATGTGAAGCTATCTCCAAATTCGTATCCGAATGACCTAATTTTTACTTAGTGTCCTAGTGAGCAAAGTAAATCAAGATCCACCAGTAGTAATAGAAGGCTTCCTACATTCCATAGACACTGAGACAATTCTCCACATTCCATAGTCCAAACAAGCCCTGAATTCCTGTTTATGTTAATTTATGGGAGCTTCCTGCATCTATTCATTGCGGCACTTCCTGCTGCAGTCCTTAGATAAACATGCTTTTGGACTTCAGTAGTGTACTGTGTTCTCCATCTGCCTCTGTTCACTTCCCTAACACATTTTCCAGGAATAAAATATGTTGAAAGAGCCAGAACCAGTTCAGTGTCCACCAGCTAGGCTGGAAATGGATTGCGCTAAAACAGTCGAACAACTCATTCAACCAATGCACTCATTTTCATGGGCAAATCACTCTCCCACACAGAGGTTTGACTTTGGCTTTTTGGCTGGTGGGCCGAGTGTTCGTCCTGGTTTCTCTTGGCCAAGCTGAGGTTGACCTTTCTGTTCACTTTCATTCACACCATATTTGACCACTTCCTTGCCCACTTAAACACACTTACCCTTTAACATGTCTCTTGATTTTTCCTGTCATATTGTAATTGTAATCTGTCCAGAGCCTCCTCTATTTGGGTTTTCCAATTGGATTCAGGTATTTCAGTTGGAAAGGGACTGCCTTAAGAAATATTTTCAGCAGAAAATATAAGTATGAGCTCTTTAATAGATTAACTCCTGGAGTTCAAAGCCCTTAAAAGGATGCCCAGTTTCACAAGACAGCCATATGGTCATCCTTGATTGTCCATTGCTCATTAATTTCATTCTCAAAAACATGGGAATGAGCTGAAAATACCATTTTAGATCCCCCTTAAATTCCCAACAGTACCAGAAACTTGCTACAGGTTGGGGCCTATAATTGGATATTTCACACATACTTTCCTTACAAATATATTCTATACTCAAGGATTGAACTAAAAGTTATTGTCCTAGATTCTCTACAACCTATGTTTACCTAAAATTCAGAAATGGGACTCCGCTCCCAGTCTCCCCTTCTAGATTTATTTATCAAATCGTGACAACATTACCATCTTCAGATCTTTCCACCTGATGTTTGTCCTAAGCTTATTCCCTGATATCTGTCTACCTTACCCAAAAATTCAATTTTTATTTTTATCCTGTTCCAAATGGGAAAGCCCATCTACCCCAACAAGGAACATAACTCCCTAGTAACTTTGAAACACACACACATACACGCATACTCTTTAAAGCCTAAACGATTGCATACCCTAAAAAATAGCAGTTAACAAAAGTAACGATTTGGGAGGACAGTTTTAAGGAATGTCCCCAAAGTAATCAATATATTTTGCCAGTTAATTAACTTAACATTTCTTCACCAATCTCTAGTTTTCATGACTGTAGGAGCTTAACCAGTCACTCTCAGACCACTATAAACCAAAGGTGAAAGATTCTGTACCTAAAGCTGGAGCACTCTCCCCTGTGTTTAACCTCCTGGCCAGCTCACCCGAAGCTAGACAAACATGCTCCTCTTTTTGTGCTGAGTCCAGGAGCCATTCTTGAAAGGACTCATTTGAGCACATTTAGAGAAGAGTGTACACACATCCAGTTCACCAAGGAAAACCAACACACATTGTGGGTTGTAGGTAGTAAAAGGCCTTCCTGGAACACACTCCTTAGGATTTAAACAAAATTATATCTGGTTAATGGAAAGAATTCTTTCATATATGCAATCTTACCCAGAGGAACTTTTTTCTGCCCAGATCTTCACTTCCAATTTGACCCAGTTATGCCTCTTTAGAGCTATTTGGCTGAGCTTAAAGAGCACATAGGAAAAACAAATTGGTAACTGTGTTTATCACAGAAGAGGAAAATTAAATTTAGGGTTAGGAAAGGAAAATAACCCTTGGATTTTACTTTTATTCTATCTTTACAATGAGAATATATACCTTTGTTACCTCTTTAATTTTTACATTATTTATTTATTTTTGTTTACTTTCTTGTTTGATTACAATGGATTTTAGAGGTAAAATTTATGTGTGGTAAAATGCACAAAACTTTAGTGAATTTTGAGAAATGTCTATGACATGTAGCCATTCCAACAGTAAAGATATAGAACTTTTTTTTTTTCCCCTAGAAGGATGCTTCATATTCCCTTCCAGTCAATCTTCATATCCCAAGAGCAATCATAATTCTCAATTCTATTACCCTTTGGTTTTTGCCAGTTTCTGATAGTTCTTATTGATAGAATATTCTTTATTCTTTTCTGTCTTCTTTCATTTAACACGGTGTTTGTGAGAGTTAGTCATGTTGATGTCCATCTCATAGCTCATCTTTTCAATTGCTGAATAGTAATTCCACTGTATGAATATACCACAAATTTTTAATTCTTTCTCCTCTTGATGAATATTTGTGTGTTTTCAAGTTTGAGACTATTCTTTTTTAGGTTGCTGTTTACATTCTTGGACAAATCAGTTTGTGAATATGTATTTTCATTTCTCTGGGGTGTAAAACCTCAGAATGGAATTGCTGTGTCATAAAGTAAGAGTGTATCTAAGTTTATAGGAAACTGCCCAGCAGTTTTTCAAAGTGGTTATACCATTCTACTCTCCTCCCAGCAATGCATGAGAGCTACACATCTTTTGCAACATTTGAGTTTGGGATAGTATCTGACTAGGCTTTTAATTTGCATTTCTCAAATAACAACTGTTGAACATCTTTTCATATACTTGGTAATTTGCATGTCTTCTTTGGGTTAGAATCTATTAAAATCATTGAGTTATTTGTCCTTTTATTATTGCTGGATATGAGTTCTTTATATATTCTGTATACATTTCCTTTGTCAGATAGATGTATTGCGTCTATTTTCTAGTCTGAAGTTTGCCATTTTATTTTCTTAATGGTGCCTATTAATAAGCAAGATTTTTTTTTATCTTGATGGAGTCTAATATATCATTTATTTTCTTTTATATGTAGTGCTTTTTGTATCCTTGCTAAGATACCTTTGCCTACTCCCAAAATTGGGAAGATATTTTATGTTTTCTTTTAAATGTTCTACAATTTTAGCCTTCATATTTAGGTTAATATCCGACATATAATTAATCCTATAAAACTATGTGGAACTAGGGTTTATATTTTCTGTACATTTACTCAGCTGTTTCAAAGAAATTGGTTGAAAATGATTTACTATGACTCCATTGAATTTATTGGGTGCCTGCATTTAAAAATCCATTAACATTATATGTGAGTCTATTTCTGATTCTCTATTCTTTCTATTGGTCAATTTATTTATCCTTATGCCAGTACTAAATTGTTTTGATTATCATGGCTTTATACTAAGTTTGAAGTCGGGTTTCTGAGGCTTCCATTTTCCAGTGTTGTTTTGGCTATCATGGGTTCCTTGTATTTCCACATAAATTTTAGAATCAGCTTGTCAATTTCTTAAAAAATTCTGCTGAGATTTTGAGTAATATTATATGGGCCATTTTGGGGAAAATTTCATGTTATCAATATTGAATTAGCTAGTCCATAAACATAGCTCTCTATTTATTTAGATTTCTTTTAAAACCTGTCAACAATGTTTTGTCATTTCTAGTGCAAAGACCTTGAACATCTTTTATTAATTTTATTTCTAAATATTTTGTGTATTTATTTATATCATAAATTGAAATATCATTTTTAAATTTTATTTTCTAATTGTTTGATGCTAGCCTATAGACATACAAACTTACTTTTGTATAATAGCCTTGATAACTCACTTTATTCATTTCTGTAGTTGTATTGAATATTCTTTACCATTTTCCACGTGAATAAATATATTGTCTGCAAATGCTGGAAGTATTTTTTCCTTCTTTCCAATCTGGATACATTTTATTTGTTTCTCTTGTCTTATGCATTGGCTAAAACCTCTTGTACATCACTGAATAGAAATGGTGAAAGTGGATATTCCCATCGTGTCCTGGTCTTAGGGAAACAATTCATGTTCACAATTTCAGCATTAAATATGATATTAACTACAGGCTTTTGTAAATGCTCTCTATCGGGTTGAGGAAGTAACTTTCTATTTCTTATTTGCTGTGAGTTTTTAATATGAATAGATGCATTCATGTTACTAAATTATGCTTTGAATGCATCAGTTGACTATAACCAGGTTATTTATGTCTTCTAGTCTGTTAATGTGGCAAATTATATTGATTAATTTTTGAATGTTTAACCTGCTTTGGTTTCCTGAGATATGCCCTACTTTGTCATTATGTATTAAAATTAGTGTGTTAGTATTTTCTGGTAAAATTTTGCTTATACATTTTGAGGGATATTTGTCTATCAGCTTCTTTTCTGTAATATTTTGGCCAGGTTTGGGTGCAAGGATTAAGCTAGCTTCAAAAAATAGGTTGACAAGGGTCATTCCTCCTCTAGTTTCCAAAAGAATTTGTGTCAGCTTGGCACTATTTCTTTCCTTATACATTTGATAAAATTTACCAGAATATAACCATCAGGCATAGAGTTTTCTTTGTGGGAAAGTTTACTGATAATAAGTTTAATTTCTTTGAAAGAAATATAACTCTTGAAATATTCCATTTCTATGTGGGTCAGATTTACTAATTTGTGTTTATGAAAACATTTTCATTACATCTAAGTTATTATATACATTGAAATAACATTTAAAATTTCCTTATTGTACCTTTAACATCTGCATGTTCTATAGTGATACCTCTCCTCTTACATTCCACATATTAGTAATTTATATCTTTTGTTTTCTTAACAGGTCTTGTTAGGGTTTATCAGCCAAAATTACCTATGAAAATCCCTTACGTTACCCATCAAGTATATGTGATATTACGTATATAACCCTTTATACTATGTTATCATTTTCTTTAACTCTTTTTTAATCAATATTTTTACGGCTCTTATTTCTCACATATATTCCTATGGAGCAGCAAAAAAAAAGCAATTACCTTTTTACCTGAACAAAACATTTGTGTTTCAATGATCAATTATAAAAAATACAGAAATTTCCTATAATTTTATAAACATGTTTTGACTATTTCAGGTTCAATTGCATCTAATTATAAGTAAATCATCACTAAGTATCATAGCAGCAGAAAGCCATATGATTTTAATTCATTATCTCTCATACCTGAACATGCCTCCACTCACCCACCCACATACCTATGAACAGAGTTAAAGTCTAACATACATCAATGTGCATATGATACTATTCCATTGTATACAGGAACTCCTACCTGAATCAAGACATATCCCCTTTTTATTCCTACAGTGGGGCCCTCGTGGAGGTAAAGTGCCTGAGTTTCAGGAAACTACAAGAGATATATTTCATCGAGACAAAGAAATTCTTACTGATTGGAAAGAGCAATATATGTGTGAAGGTTGGAGGAAAGAGTCTAACCTGCAAAAAAATAGACCTAACCACTATAGGTAAGAAGTTGTATATAAGGGTATGGTTGTCATTTTGGGGATACCTGAAAACACTGTGTCTGGACATTCTGTAGGTTAAAAGTAGACAAGTAGTGGAAACAATTGGCAATAGACAATAGCTAATTCCCTACTGCAAATTTTTTTAATAAATGAAAATTTTGAAATTTATACTTTCCTACCATGAAAGAATTCTGAGGATCTTCAAACCCACCTGTGAAAGAGAGTGTTTGTGCAAATCTACATGAAGTGTCTAACTGGAGCTGGGTTTCTTGTCATCCATCCACAGGTGTCCTTTCCTTCCTCACCTGTTCTTTCCTTCCTCACCTGTCCTTCTCCTGAATTCCTTGTGGTATTCTCCCCAAATCCCCAAATAAGTTTAGCTAACTTGTCAAGTTATTTTTAAAAGTATATATGCCTTTTCTATTAGTCAGAGTTTTCTAGAAAAAAAAAAGGGAATCAATAGGAGAATAGATAGATAGATGATAGATAGATAGATAGATAGATAGATAGATAGATAGATAGATAGACAGACAGATAATTGACAGGAGAGATTTCTGTTAAGAAACTGACTTTTGTAGTTGTGGGAACTGGCAATTGCAAAAATCCATAAGGCAAGCCAGTAGACTAGAGATGCAGGAAAGAGTGCAGTACTGAGTCTAAATTCCGCAGGGCAAGAAGCTCAAGCAGATTTTCTGTATTGTACTCTTGAGACAGACTTCCTTCTTCTTCAAGGAACCTCAGTCTTTGCTCTAGAGGACTTCTACTGATGGGGTGATGCCCACCACATCTTGGAAGGCAATCTACTTTACTCAAAGTCTACTGATTTAAATGTTAACCATGTCTAAAAAAATACCTTTAGCATTCCCTATTCGCACCCACTTCAACACTCAAAAAGAAAATTAAAGGTAAGAGAGCAATACTCATTAAAGACAGGAAAGAGTGAGAAACCTAGCTCAGCTTTGTCTCAGTTTTGTTTCACTAAGATGGTAAAATAGAGAGTTAAAGCAGAAGTTCGTGAAATTAACTTGTGAAAAAGCAAATGTAGTAGAAAAGAGACATTAGGCAGATGGCTGTGCATGTTGGCCACACAGAAGCAATGTTGGCCATGACAAGTGTGGGTCCTGGTTAGTGGCAAAGGACCAGGGATGACAACAACAGGGTATCTCTGAGGTTATGAAAAAGTTGGGTTCTGATCATTTGGAGATGAGACCTCTATGGATATAGCACCATATCTAAAGTTTCACCATTTACATTGCAAATATACATTCACTTCTCTGAGAGTGAGCAGAGAAGGCAGAGGTTCTGGAGCATCAGGGGAGAGCCCATTCTTACAAAACTCCACACCAGCATGCAAGCACTTACATGCACATAAGCACTAACAACACACCAAGAGCCTCCAGGTGACACCTGCCACCTCCAAATCCCCATATTCCACATGCTTAATGCACTTACAGTCTCCATCCCCCAGAAGACTGTAAATCTGACATGCCTTATCGGAACGGCAAGGGGGAGAGGTACGGTACACACACTGCTGATAGCACAGGCCCCTTTGGAAGGGGTGGTGTGAGCCCTTTCGGGCTATGGAAAGCACCCCTGGACAAGCAGGATGAGAGGTGGTGGAGGCATGTCTCACAGTAGCATCTCCTTCTAGGTCCTAATGGGACACTTCATTAATGGAACTACCATTTAAGTGAATTTAAACTGGATGCTTCTGATTGAGCCCCAGAGCTAGCGCTCCCCTGCCACCACCTGCACCCTCACTTCCCCTTGTTTAGGTGTCTCCCAACCCAGTAAGGCTGAAGAGGGAAGCTTCCTGCCTTCCCACTTCTCTGGGCAGAGTAGATTGATATGATTGTTCAGATTGTACAAGGATGTATTCCCTCTAAAATATTGCTTGACGAATGAGCCCCTTTTTCTAATTTGCTCAAAGAAATCATTTGGGCTTGAGGCAGAACTGTCCAGAGGGCACCAGGACCAGCCATTGTGATATGTAACAAGGTAGAGAAACAAAAGCTAAATGAAGAAGAGTGAGCCTCAGAATCAAAGAAATGAATTTGAATCCCTTTAAACCATTTTACAGGGACCTGAACATAATTAACTTCTCTGAAATTCAGTTTCCTTATCAATATGCTGGTGATAAGTGACTGTTGTTTGAAGACAGCATAAGCAAAGCATGCAGTACTTAGGAGATGTGTTCTTCCTTTAATTCCTCTATTATTAAAAGATGGGCACGGGGCAGGGGCTTCAGCTCAGAAGGCCTTGTTGAGAATGGAATGGAGGGCAGGAACCGGGGAGAGGGGCAAAAGCATTGCCAGCATTCTCTGTTGGGCTGTTCTCCACCCACCGCCTTTCCTCCTGCTTCCCTCTAGGTCCAGGGCATCTTTCCTTTTGATAAACTTCCCTTTTATAACGCATCCAAGGGTGAAAAACGAAGTCACTACTTTTTTTTCAGTACCTTTAAGGCAAAGCAGCAGAAACAGGCAGTCACCACTATGAACAAGTGACTACAACAAGTACTGGGCCAAACTCTGCATTTTATTGGGCTAGCAAGTAGCTCTAAATCCTAGCTCACACTCTACTGAGTGAAAGTTTGATGAACCCACATCCTCTTGTGAACAACTGCGCACGAGATCAGTCATGCAAAAAGTAGCACCCTCATCCCCAGACAGCTAACTTCCCAGGCTGTGATCAATGAGCAGCCAAGAGGCCAGGACAGGGAAGTCTCAGGACCTTTCTAGGAAATCAATACCTTTCTCTGGGTTTGTTCTACCTGAAGTAATACTGATTTCCCTCCAACAGCTTAGTGTGTGTGGAGCATTTGATCCTAACAGCAACTCTGCAAGGCAGGAAGGCAGTAGGAGGAAGCCCAAGAGGAATTAAGGCATTCCTTCAGCATTAAGTCAGTGAGACTGACAGAGGGGACCCCCTGAGGCCACTCTGGAAGGTCTTAGCCAGGGCCAGGATGCAAACCCTTTATGTCACTTTAGCTGAGATGAGGTGCAAGGTTCACAGCATATAACCTAATTTTATTACAAGAATGAAGACTCAGAGTTTAAATACTCCTGCTTTGGGGCTCATTAGTAACAAGTTCTCCAATATTCAAAAGGAAAGAGGATGTGTTTTAGTGTAAAATTAACACTAGCTGCTGTAACAAATAAGCCCCCAAACATATGATATCTCAAACACCGTAAGTTTATTTCTCACTCACATCAGAGTCAAAATGGATGTTTCTAACCTGCAACTGGGGCTTCTCCAAGCAGTATTCAGGGCACTTTCCATCCTGTGGCTCCACCATCTGTAATGCAGGACTCCAAGTAGTGGAAGAGGACGCAGCCGAGGAGTCACATATGGGTGTGTGTCTGGGCCAGGATGGAAGTGGGTGTGCATTTCTTCTGCCCACCTCATTCACAAGGCCACACCCCACTGCAAGGGAGGCTGGAGAATGTGGACTGGATTTAAACCCAAGAAGAAGAAATGGTTTTCTGAATAGTTGGCCATTTACTGACACAAAAAGGGTCAAAGTGATTTGCAGAGGAGATGAATTTTAGATACTATAATTATTTCCTTGGCTGCCCTTTAGACAGAATTTATTTCTTTTTCTTTTCCAGTTAAACCTGAGGCTCCTTTTGACCTAAGTGTCATCTATCGTGAAGGAGCCAATGACTTTGTGGTGACATTTAATACATCACACTTGCAAAAGAAGTATGTAAAAGTTTTAATGCACGATGTAGCTTACCGCCAGGAAAAGGATGAAAACAAATGGATGGTATGTAGTTCATCTACATTAATAAAATAAAAACTTATTAATGTTTTCTATTTTGTTGGCTGAGTGGTGCATTTCCCCTGGGAGGACCCAACAATTTTGCTTTCAAAACCTACCTTCTACTGAAGAAGCTCCCAATATTGGCCCCACAAAAACCTGGATCTTCCCTGGTGCATACTTTTCTAGCTCTGGTTATTTTTTCTGCTCTAATTTTGGTCTTCAGAATGTTTCTACATTAGTGAGATGGATAACAATAAAGATTGAGGCCAAATTAATCCTCTGTATTCATGGGCCTCAAAAAGTATCATGTTTAGTGGCGCTTTCATAGGCTAATCTGGCAAAAATGTTTATCTGGTTATGATCACCAAGTCATAGCCACATTCTGGCTTATGGGATTCATGGGACCAGCATGAGGTAAGGAAGAGAGGCATAATGTTTGTCTTTGTTTTGTTTTTATTTTAAAACCCAAGGTCTTTGTTTTTGAAGTAACAGCTTAATTTTTCTTCATCATCAGGAGGGTTACTTAGATGCTCTCTTCATGATTTGTTGAGGTTGGAATGATTTGGCAGTCCCTGAAATTTATTTTGGGGAGGAGGTGGCAGAAGAGTGGAGTGTACCAGGTTATGAGATTTCTCTTAACCCACCAGCCTAACTTCTGTTCTTTCTGCACCTCAGAGACGAAGAGGAGAGATGATGATTTTTCTTTCTCAAGGCCTTCTTATTCTTGCTGTCCTCTTTTTTCAGGCCAAGATTGGCCTTGTTTGTTTGCAGTATGATGCAAGATGCCACTTGCATAAATGTAACACCTGTCCCAAACCACCTGCTCCCTCCTTCTACTTACCCACCCCACCCTTGATCCTGCCATCTTTCATTATTCATCTGAAAATTGCACCAATGGAAAAGCAACTTAGTGGGGAAAGGAAGGATTATGAATAAATGCTTCCAAGACAATTAGTTAACTTAAAAAAAAAATTTTTTTTTTTTGGAGACGAAATCTTGCTCGGTCATCCAGGCTGGAGTGCAATGGCGCGATCTTGGCTCACTGCAATCTCTGCCTCCCAGGTTCAAGCAATTCTCTTGTCTCAGCCTCCCAAGTACCTGGGATTACAGGCACCCACCATCATGCCTGGCTAATTTTTGTATTTTTGTAGAGCTGGGGTTTCACCATCTTGGCCAGACTGGTCTTGAACTCCTCACCTCAGGTGATCCACCCACCTTGGCCTTCCAAAGTGCTGGGGATTACAGGCATAAGCCGCCACGCCAGCCAAAAATTTTTTTAATTAAAAAAAAATTATGATAAATGCCTAGTCGCCTTCATATAACAACAACAAAATAACAGATGATTTAAGGAAATTATATAAAAGTGAAACTCTAAACAAACTAGAAAAAATATAGCCAAATGTTTACATAATCTTGACATGAAGAAGAACATTCTAAGCATCAAAGCTGTAGAAGGAAGGAAAGGATTGAGACATGTGACTACATAAAATGTAGAGGTTTATGTATGTCAACACACATAATAATCAAAAATCAAAAATGCAAATTTAAAAGTAGGCTTAAATTGCCACATAAACAGCTGATAGATGGTTAGTATCATTAATAGATAACAAACTCTTTTAATTCTTTAAAAAAAATCACAATAGAAAAATGAGCAAAAAATTTGGGAAAAATCTCATGAAATATGGAATAAATTCAATAAATACATGAAAATGAACTAATTATCAAATAAATACAGATATAAATAACAATGGACTACTTTTTATCTATCAAATTTATAGAGTGTTTTTTATCTTAAAGATAATACACTGTGTGGGGGAGGCTTTTGTCTCTATATCACTATTCACAATGTAAAATGGCATCTTTCTGGAGAGAAATGATTCCTGCTCACTAACCTAACCTAACCTTTCTTCTCCCCTTGATATGCGAAAGGATAGAAAGAAAAGAAGAAGATATTGAAGTGTGGAAAGGGAGAGCCTGGGCAGTGCCTAACTCACCTGAATAAGAACCATCATTTCACTCTCCTCCTAGACCACTCACAACATCCTTTATAAGCTCAGATTCTGCCCCTAATTTTGCTGTTGACTCCTTTACATATTAGAGCTCCTTATTCTAACAAATATGAGACAACCTTGAGAGAATGCTTATGGGACTAAAGGAATCCCACTTGAAATGATGTGGGAGATTTAGGCAACACCTCTTTTCCCATCCTAAGAATGTAACTGCCCTCTACTCTCTAGCATGTGAATTTATCCAGCACAAAGCTGACACTCCTGCAGAGAAACCTCCAACCTGAAGCAATGTATGAGATTAAAGTTCGATCCATCCCTGATCACTATTTTAAAGGCTTCTGGAGTGAATGGAGTCCAAGTTGTTACTTCAGAACTCCAGAGATCAACAATAGCCCAGGTAAGGAATGGTGGTAGAGTTTTTGTTTCCCCCTAGTGCTTTGCATGTCAAAGTGTGGGAGCAAGTGAGAGGAAAATTGTTGAAACTAACCTGCAAAATAGGACACCCCTGGAGGGCATTCTTACACTTTGTTTGGAGAATGACTTGCCTGCTGTCTTTGCCCCTTTTGTAAAGAACAAGGAAGCAGAGGGAGCGGGGTCCTTATTACCTGAGAATTAGTACAGGCCGTCTGTGTTCCTGGAAGCTGCCATACATTTTGAACAAAATCCCCACCCACTACCTCCAGTTAACCAATTTAGCCTGGGACCCCAATGGTTGCAGTCTTTAAGGCCCCTCTAAGAAGCACCTTTATTGGTGTCAGGTATGTGGACAGGTGTGGCTGTCCTTTTCCAGAAGGATGAAGATGTCCTTGGGACTGGAACTGAGAATGTCTAGGAACTGAGACATTCCCTCCCTAGAATTTGCAACAAGGGTGAACATCTCTTTCATCATCTCTTGCTCTGGCTTCTTTCCATTGGTAGAAAGTTAAGAAGGGAAGAGAACATTGGTACCTTTGATGCTAGATCACGTTTACATTTCAAGTGGCAGATGCTCTAGGCCTGGTCACCCAAGTCAATGCCTTTTAAACCAAACTCCCTCTATAAAGCTGTCGCATCTTTCTGTTAACTCAAAAGCAACTTTCAGGAAGTAGTAAGTCGGTCCACATTACTAAGTAAATGCAAAGCATCCTGAGACCCTACCCCCACTGCATGGCTACTGAATGCTCACTACGATCTATTCTTGCTTTCCAGGGGAGATGGATCCTATCTTACTAACCATCAGCATTTTGAGCTTTTTCTCTGTGGCTCTGTTGGTCATCTTGGCCTGTGTGTTATGGAAAAAAAGGTGACCTTCTTCAACTAATAAAAAGGGTGATTGTGTGGGATCACAGACAGTCAGAGCTTGAGTCCCATTTATTGATGAGAAAACCACAAAGGGGATTAAGGCATTTCACAAATTTATGCCCAATATCCTTACCTATCCTCAGTGAATTTCCACAGTTAATTTCATAAGAGGCAAAAATGTATAAACTGGACATTAGGCAAACCCTGTCCCCAAAGTAAGAATTCTGTAATGCAATATTTCCCAAGCTTTTCTTCCAGTATCTCCTAAAGGTTGCAGAAGCCATCATTCATGGCAAATGCACAATGCACTTGAAGTCTTGACTTTAAACATATAAATTCATGGGATTTTGTATTCTAATCCATGCTAAGGCTATGTTTGTTTCATCATAAAAATGATGCTTTAAACATGCACTTGTTAAGTTACTTACTATACTAGGAGAATGCCCTTGGCAGAAGGCTATATATTCCCAGGATTACAAATGCCTTAATTTGAAAAGTACTGCCTTGAAAGTACTAAGCAATTTCCCTGGGTAACTTGAAAAATATTCCCCCACTTCCACCAAAATTAGCTGCCAGAGTTGCTGTCAGTAAAGGGAAGGAATAAAAAGACAACACTTAAATTGGAAGTAAACAACGGGGTCGAATTGTACTTCCATAGCTCCACCAAAACTACCTCCTTGCAAGCCTTGGTGTTCCTTCCCTCTAGGGCTTTTTCCCAGAGGTTTATTATTGTCATGTCTTATTCACGGAATGGATTGATAGCAGTGGTCTCTGGTCCAACCCCTCCTTGAATTGATAGGGCACCGAGGCCCACAGAAAACCAGTCCCTTGACCATGGTCACCCACCTAATTGTGATAGAGCTAAGACTAGAAATCTGTTCTTCTGATTCCAGGCTTAGAGTAAGTGGGAAGACTCAATGTGCCTGTGCCCTCTGCCATTCACTTCATCTATCAATGTTCTCTGATTTCAGAATTAAGCCTATTGTATGGCCCAGTCTCCCTGATCATAAGAAGACTCTGGAACATCTTTGTAAGAAACCAAGAAAGGTGAGTGCTTTTGGTGCTTAAAAAGTATTGTGTTGGCAACATCCCAGTGGCCAAGAATGATATTCCAGGACAAGGAACAGTTGAACCTCACTTTTTGGTATTTGATGCATCCTGTAACTAGGGTCCCTCCTAAGACCCTAGCTGCAGTAGGGAACTGAAATAAGATACACATCTCAGAACTTCTGGGCTCCCTGGGGCTGGAGGTCATACCAGTGGTCACTTCAAGTCTTGAAGTGTCTCAGAAGCTCCAGAAGCAAAGAGTCCATTGAGGAATATGCAGGCAATTCTGTGACATTCCCTGTCAGAAAACTCTTTAGACCTACTCTGGAAGTGAACATTTGGTGGTGTGTCTCTCTGGTGCCATCTTAATGCCTTTTCTGCTTTTTCCATGCAGAATTTAAATGTGAGTTTCAATCCCGAAAGTTTCCTGGACTGCCAGATTCATAGGGTGGATGACATTCAAGCTAGAGATGAAGTGGAAGGTTTTCTGCAAGATACGTTTCCTCAGCAACTAGAAGAATCTAAGAAGCAGAGGCTTGGAGGGGATGTGCAGAGCCCCAGCTGCCCATCTGAGGATGTGGTCATCACCCCAGAAAGTTTTGAAAGAGATTCATCCCTCAGATGCCTGGCTGGGAATGTCAGTGCATGTGATACCCCTATACTCTCCTCTTCCAGGTCCCTAGACTGCAGGGAGAGTGGCAAGAGTGGGTCTCATGTGTACCAAGACCTCCTGCTCAGCCTTGGGACTACAAACAGCATCCTGCCCCCTCCATTTTCTCTCCAATCCGGAATCCTGACATTGAACCCAGTTGCTCAAGGGCAGCCCATTCTTACTTCGCTGGGATCAAATCAAGAAGAAGCGTATGTCACCATGTCCAGCTTCTACCAAAACCAGTGAAGTGTAAGAAACCCAGACTGAACTTACCGTGAGCGACAAAGATGATTTAAAGGGGAAGTCTACAGTTCCTACTCTCCCTCACAGCAAAGAGAAGACAAAATTAGCAAAACCTCACTACACAGTCTGCAGGATTCTGAAGCATTGCTTTGACCACTCTTCCTGAGTTCAGTGGCACTCAACGTGAGGCAAGAGCATCCTGCTTCTACCATGTGGATTTGGTCACAAGGTTTAATTAAGGTGACTAAATGATTCAGCTGTTTTTTTTTTTAAGAGGAAGTAATGAAAGAGTAAAGAAAATGAATGAGGAGTGAGGAAGGCAGGAAGAGAGCATGAGGGAAAAGAAAGAAAGGAAAATAAAAAATTATAGTTGCCATTATTAGGATTTAATATATATCCAGTGCTTTGCAAGTGCTCTGTGCACCTTGTCTCACTCCATCCTGACAATAATACTGGGAGGTGTGTGCAATTACTATGACTACTCACTTTTTTATAGATCATTAAGTTCAGAACTAAGGAGTTAAGTAACTTGTCCAAGTTGTTCACACAGTGAAGGGTGGGACCAAGATACGATGGCTGGGAGTCTAATTGCAGTTCCCTGAGCCATGTGCCTTTCTGTTCACTGAGGAATGCCCCATTCTTGAGTGCCAGGTCTCACTAGTAACAGGGTGTGCTTAGATAATTTATGATCCAAACTGAGTCGCTTTGGAAAGTGAAAGGGGAACTTACATATAATCCGCCCAGGACAATGAGCAGAAACTAGGACTGCCCCCAGACAAGTGTGAACATACATATGGTCGCTTAAATTGAAATGATTATAAGAAAGAAAGAAGGGAAGAAATGGTCTTGTGGGTGTGAAGTCCCATGACCAGCCGTGTCAAGAGAAGGTAAAGAAGGCAAGAAAAAGCCATGAAGCCCATTTGATTTCATTTTTCTGAAAATAAGCTCAAGAGGGAATAAATTAGAAACTCACAATTTCTCCTGTTTGTTATCAAGACTGTGATTCTTTTGCTGCTACCACCCAACCACATCCATCCATGATCTCAGAGGAACATGTCGCTGACCCTGGACACGGGTATGTTTGATGAGTGAGAGGAGGCATGACCTCTCCCACGTGTATAGACACTACCCCAACCTAAATTCATCCCCAAATTGTCCCAAGTTCTCCAACAATAGATGCTGCCACAAACTTCAGGGAAAAAGAGTCACAAGTACATGCAATGAGTGAACTGACTGTGGCTACATTCTTGAAGATATACGGAAGAGACATATTAATGCTTGATATTTATCATCTTACCTTTCTTGGTCTAGATTGACTTACAATGACTAGCTCAAAGTCAAGGCAACTCAGTAATGTCAGCTCAGGGAAGTGCAGCAAACCCCTCTCCCACAGGCCTCCAAACCCTGGCTGTTCACAGAACCACAAAGGGCAGATGCTGCACAGAAAACTAGAGAAGGGGTCATAGGTTTAGGGTTTTGTTTGAGATTTGTTGTTACTGTTTTTCTGTTTTGAATTTTCTTCTTTATTCTGTTTTTACTTTATTTAGGGGGACTAGGTGTTTCTGATATTTTAGTTTTCTTGTTTGTTTTGTTTTTTGTTGTCTGTGAATGGGGTTTTAACTGTGGATGAATGGACCTTATCTGTTGGCTTAAAGGACTGGTAAAATCAGACCATCTTATTCTTCAGGTGAATGTTTTACTTTCCGAAGTGCCCTGCTCTGCACCAGCAGTAATAAATACAATGCCATAATCCCTTAGGTTTGCCTAGTGCTTTTGCAATTTTCAAAGCACTTCCATAAGCATTCTTTCTACCTCCTTGATAGACATTTATGGAAAGCCTGCTACGTGTCAATCATAGTATTAGGCACAGGGGACCTAAAGACAAACAAAAGGATGGCATTCTGCCTCATAAATTACAAAACCTAATGAAAATGACAACTTGGTAAACAAATTATTGTTATATTATAAAATGCTATAAAAGAGGCATATTGAAAGTGCCCTGTTGGAGACAGGGCAAATGCCACAAAAATGATGTAAATTTCCATGGAGGAAAAGTAGAATCTGCCTGGTTTGTAGGCAGCAGAAGACATTTTTCATCAGTGGGCAGGTGTTCCTTTTGTAGAAATGGGAGTCAAATCTCAAATAGGAGGCTCCACAAAATCTCATGCCAAACCTAGGTCTCTGATACTTTATTCACAGAGGTTCTTTGAAGTATTTATTGTTACTTTCTTTGACTTACGGGAAAATTGGGACACAAGAAGACAGGTAAACTACCCAACCTCACACGTTAAGTCAGAACTGGGAGCCGTAATTTTGTATCCTTGGTATAAATAGACAATCTCTCGAAGAAATGAAGAGATGACCATAGAGAAACGTCGAGATATCTCCAGCTCTAAAATCCTTTGTCTCAATGTTGTTTGGCATATGTTTCATTGGAATTTAGTGTCTGAGCATCTGTCTGTTACTGCAGTATTTAAAATGCATGTGCTATAATCATATAATCATAACTGCTGTTAATTCTTGATTACATACCTAGGGACAATGTGTAATGTAAGATTACTAATTGATTCTGCCCAATCTCCTTTCAGATTTTATTAAGAAAAAAAATAAACCTCCTGATCAGAGACAATGTATTAATCAGAAGTGTAAACTGCCAGTTCTACATAGCATGAAATGAAAAGACAACTAATTTGGTCCAATAACCATGTCTGGGTCTAGGGCACCCTGGCTTATTCGGCTGATTTCCTACCAGCCTTTGCCTCTTCCTTCAGACAGTGGTTTCCATGGGAATTTGCTTCAGAAAAGCCAAGTATGGGCTGCTTCAGAGGTGCATGCCTGTGTTTTCTTAGCTCTTCTAGAGGGGCTACAAGACTTGGAACGGGTCAGGAAGAATATGTGGTAGAGCTCCTGGAAATGATGCAGATCAGGAGGCATTTTTGTCAGCTCCGTGGTTTATTGTTGGGATTATTCTTTAAAATACCCATTGTTCACTACAGTGAAGATCTCTGATTTGACCATGTATTATCCACATGCATTACAAACATTTCGCAGAGCTGCTTACTATATAAGTGTACAATGTATGTAACCATCTCATATTTAATTAAATGCCATGGAACTCTTTGTGGCTGTGTCTGTCTTCTCTGGAAACTGTGGCTAGAGGGATTCCCAGAATGGGCCACACGTCTCTTCAGCCCCTGAAAACTCACCTCCCCATGTCCATGGAAAAAACTGTCTTCCACAAAACCAGTCCCTGGTCCCAAAATGGTTGAGAACCACTGCACTAGAAGGCAACCTGCTCGTAGTTAAGTCTCAATGTGTCAATGTATTTAACAGAGAGAACAGAGTGTTGCTTCACTCAACAGGTGGTTCAATGGAAGCCCTGCATGGACACCTATTTCACTTGGTATACCTAGTCCCTACAGTCTGCAGAGTAGTGGCTGGAGATTAGGCTTGGAAGAATTGGTGGGGGCAATGATTAAACATTTGGCATGGCAGCCTAAGAAGTTGTCATCTATTCTGCAGAAAATAGAGGTGCTTGGCAGGATTTTAATCAGGAATGTGATGTGAAATATACATTTTCTGTGCATGTGTGTATCAGGTTTTAGGAAGGAATCTTAATTCAGTAGGATATAAATATAAAATAATTCTGACATTTCTTTAACTACTCATCTCCAAAGATGCTCCATCGAACATCCCTTTCTGAAGTAGATTACTTTAAGTGACCAAAGCTTAATTCACCTAGTTTTAAGACGCAGTCTTACTTTCTTTTTTTTTTTCTTTTTTTCTTTTTTTTTTTTGAGACCAAGTCTCTCTCTGTCGCCCAGGCTGGAGTGTGCAGTGGCATGATCTCGGCTCACTGCAAGCTCTGTCTCCTGGGTTCACACCATTCTCCTCCCTCAGCCTCCCAAGTAGCTGGGAGTACGGGTGCCTGCCACCACACCCGGATAATTTTTTGTATTTTTAGTAGAGACAGGATTTCACCGTGTTAGCCAGGATGGTCTCTATCTCCTAACCTCGTGATCCACTGCCTTGGCCTCCCAAAGTGCTGGGATTACAGACATGAGCCACCGCATCCGGCCATGCAGTCTTATATTCTAATTAAAGCCACACACACCCTATCATAGGCTTGTGGTGAGGGGAACTTGGAAAGAAAGGAAGATAATAGCTTTTGTTCTCTTGAGTCCTCCCTCTTCTTGGCCTCTTCCTCCTCCCTTCTTCCTCCTCTTTCCCTTTCCCCTCCCCCCTCCTACTTTTCTTGTTCTTGTTCTTCCTCTTCCTCCTTCTTTCTTTTTCTAACAGCTTAAAACACCACACATTTCCTATCTCACAACCTCTGTGGGTCAGAAGTCTGGGCATGGCTTAGTTGAGTCCTCAGCAAGGCTGCAATCAAAATGCTGGCCCTCGCTTGCTTCTCTTTGGGAGGCTCCATTGGCAATGGGTCCATTTCCAAAGTTACTTAGGTTATGGCAGAATTTATTTTCTTGTGCTTATAAAACCAAGCGCTGCAGCTTCCTGATAGCTCACTCTCAGCTCCTAAAGTTCACCCACAGCCTCTTGTCGTATGACTATCTTCATAAGCATTTTTTTTTTTTTTTGACAGAGTCTTGTTCTGTTGCCCAGGCTGCTGGAGTGCAGTGGCACGATCTCGGCTCCCTGCAACCTCTGCCTCCCAGATTCAAGAGATTCTCCTGCCTCAGCCTCCTGAGTAGCTGGAATGACAGGTACACGCCACCATGCCCAGCTAATTTTTGTATTTTTTGTAGTAGAGACGGGGTTTCGCCATGTTGGTCAAGCTGGTCTCAAACTCCTGACCTCAGGTGATCCACCCACCTTGGCCTCCCAAAGTGCTGGGATTACAGGTGTGAGCCACCGTGCCTGACCCATGAACTTTCTTTCAACAAAAGCTTGCTTCTTCAAAGCCAGCAAGGGAGAGTGAGTCTACTAGGAAGATAGTGTCTTATATAAGTGATATGACCACAGTCATGACATTCCATCATGTTATCATATTCTTTTGTTTAGAAGCAAGTCAGAGGTCCCATCCATACTCAAGAGGAGGGGATTATACAAAGACAAGATTCTCAGGAGTTGGCCATCACAGGGGCCACATTAAAGCCTGGTTGACACACAAGCTAACTCAGTCATGCCATTTTTAGTTCAGTCTCTTGTTAAATCTTCAGTCAAATTCAGATGTCTTCTTCCATTCTCCTGGGAGTTTTAGATACATGGTGGTATGAATTGAGTTGTGTCCCCCCAAAATTCATATGTTGAATTCTTAACATGCAATAGTTCAGAATGTGACTTTCTTTGGAGATAGTTTCTTTAAATAGGCAATCAATTTAAAATGTCATAAGAGTGCAGCGTAATCCAGTATGACTGGCGTCCTCATAAAAAAAAGGAAAATTTAGAGACAGACATGCACATGGGGAAAACGTCATGTGAAAAATGAAGGCAGAGATCGGGGTTATATTTTTAAAAGACAGTAAGTATCAAAGATTGATAGAATATCATAGTAGCTAAGAGGCATGGGACAGATTCTCTCCCACAGCTCTCAAAAGGAACCAACCCTGCTGGCACCTTGATCTCAAACTTCTAGGCTCCAGAACTGTGAGACAATAAATCTCTTGTTTAAGCCGCTCAGTCTGTGGTGCTTTGCTATCACCACCCTAGAAAATGAATGCACATGGTACTGGGAGAAGGAATCTGGGGCCATGTGACTTCTTTGGACTCCTCTGAGCTCTAGGCTTCTGTCTTGTCTGTCGATGGTATCCCCTGTGCTGTATCTACTGCTAATGTGTCAGGGCCCATCATGTTCCTTTGAATGTGGATGATCCACATACTGTCTATTAACTGGGTCTCCATGTGTTGTCAAGAAAGCTTCTTTCATCCTCTAGACCTCTCTGCCTCTTCAAGCATGGGAAGTAATTGGATCAAATGTCCTCTTTAGAATGATCCCCCTGGCAAAGGCAGAGAATAGATCATATGACAGCCAGACTAGAGCCAGGACAGATGGACTTTTGTGACCTCTATACCCACTTAGGGGATGCCACAACCAGGTCCAAGGTGAGCCTGAGGCTAAGACCAAATTGGTCTTTGTGCCACCTTTATCTCCTTGTCAGAAAAGCTCTTCCTTCTTCTCTCCCACCCTTCCATCTACCAGTACTTACTACTTACTAAATATCTGTTTCATCCCAAGAATAACATAGATAGTAGAACCTGTGGGACTCCAGGGAAATCCCTAGGCCCCTGAAATAGAAGCTTGTAGTTAATAGCTTTCTGGGTGTCTTGTTACTGATTGGCTGAGAGTTAGACAAGCTAGAGCTTGAGTGAAGGGCTTTTATCCTTTTCCTCCAGAACATCTTATAATAGGGAATCAGCCAGCCTGCCTGTCCCAAGGCCTTTGCTCTTGCTGCTCTCTCTGTCTGAAATGTGGTTTCTCTGGATCTTTGTGTGGCTGGCTCCTTCTTACTCTCCAGGTCCTAGCTTCTATGTAACCTCCACAGAAGTGGTCATTCTGATGAAAACAAGACCCTCCTCCTGATATTCTCTATCATGCCTCCCTGTTTATTTCTTTCAAAATCCCTTCCTCAATATTAACTACCAGTTATTAATCACTAATTCATTACTAATTATTAATATTAATTTATTTTTGCTGATTGTTCTTTTTGCCTTTCTCTGATTTTAAAATTCAAGTTCCATGCAAGTTCCACTACCTATATTATTCTTGGAATAAAACAAATATTTAGTAAGTACTGGTAGATGGAAGGGAGGAAGAGAAGGAAGAGCTATTCTGACAAAAAGAAAGATGGCACAAAGATCCACTTGGTCTTAGCCTCAGACTCATCTTTGACCTGGTTGTGGTGTCCCCTAATCACAAAAGTCCATCTGACCCTGCCCTAGTCTGGTTGTCATATGACCTATCCCCCATGCCCACTGGGAGTATCTTTCTAAAGAGGAAATCTGATCAAGCTACCTCCCTAACTAAAATCCTTTAGTGAGTTTCCAGCATGGCATGTGACATAGCTTGGATTCTTGTCCCCATCCAAATCTCATGATAAAATGCAATCCCCAGTATTGGAGGTGGAGCCTTGTGAGAGCACCATCCCCTTAGTGCTCTCCTCTCAAGAGTGAGTGAGATCTCACAAGATCCGGTTGTTTTTAAAGTGTGTGGCACCTCCACCCATCCTTGCTCCTGCTTTCACCATGTGACGTGCCTGCTCCCCCTTTGCATTCCACCATGATTGTAAATTTCCTGAGGCCTCCTCAGAAGCCAAGCAGATCTTAGCACCATGCTTCCTGTAAACCATACAGAACCGTGATCCAATTAAGCATCTTTTCTTTATAAATCATCCAGTCCCAGGCATTTCTTTATAGTAATGCCAGAACGAACTAACACAACATGGAAGGCTCGTGATGACCTAGTGTATTACTTTCTTGTGGCTACTGAAATAAATTATCACAAACTTGGTGGCTTAAAATACACAAATGTACTTATTCGCCTGCAGATCAGGCATCAGAAGTCCAAAATGAGTCTTCTGGGGCAAAAACCCCAGCGTCAACAGGGCTATGATACTTCTGAAGACTGCAGGGAGAATCCGTTTTCCAGCTTTTCTCATCTACCAGAGGCCACCTGTATTCCGTATCCCACAACTCCCAGCCCCTTCCTCTATCTTTGAAGTGAATTATTTCATTCCCTGTTTCTATCATGACAATGCCTTCTCTCACATTGACCCTCTTGCCTTCTTCTTATAAGATTCCTTGTGATTACACTGGGTCCACCTGCATAATCAAAGCTACTATCTCCATCTGGAGATTGTAACATAATCACGTTTACAAAGTCCCTTTGGCCATTGAAGTAACATATTTATATGTTTTCATTATTAGGATGTGGGACACTTTTGTCGAGGACAGGGATTGTTCAGCCTACCTTTTTTCCTTCACTTTTTGCCACCACTCTCAGCCTGTGGTCTCAATCGCCAGCCTTTGCACTTGCTACTCCCACTGTCTAGGTATTTCATACCAGTCCCTCAAGACTAGCCTCAGGCATTGCCTCTTCTGGGAAGACATCCTCTTACAGGCCAGGATATGACTCATGCGTGCATTCCTAATAGCACCTCACTTGTTTATATTGTCACCACACTGATTTGTAGATATATGGTTTGTCTGACTCTTGTGGGGGCTTGTAAGCATTCTGGCGCAGAGAACTATGACTTACTGGGGCTTACGTCTCTTGCTCAACACAGTACCTAAAATTTAGTAGGCATTCCCTCATAAACATTGAATGAATGAATCAAAGAATGAATAAACATTTAGGAAATGATGTTGTATTAGTCAACTTCTTTCCTCATCACTGTTAAAGATAAAAGAATGCCAAGCCAGGTTGTTCAGAAAGAAGCAAGCACCACATCCCTGAGAGAGGAGCACATCTGGGCAGCCGGGTGTGAGAAGTCGGTTGCATTCCCCATACACGGTTGCCTTTGCAGCTGTACTTTTAACCACTGTAACCACAGAAGTGGGGAAACAATAGGGTGGGGTGAAGTGAAAAGAACATTTTCCAAAACTTCATTTATCTAATAAATATAGATATTTAATTTTGTTTTTTCAGTTATTTAGTTTATTTTAGATTCATATGAAAGTCTACCCTAATTTCTGAATTGTAATGATTTGCGGCATTTGTGTGGGCATTTGTGCATAGCTTGCAATGAAACAGCTGTTCAGACAAAGAAATTGTGATGTATAAAACCTATTGGGTCCAAGGAACACATTCATGCTCCTCAAGACTCGGGTAAAAGCAGTGAAGCAAACAACATACAAAGCCCCTGAGGATTGAAAAATAAGGCTTAGATACTGAATTGTGCTGAAACACTTGAGTTCATCTGGAGGGCCTCTCAACGGTGAATTATTAGAACCAATTTCCCTTTACCCTAAGTGAAGATTTTTCATCAAGAAGAGGTGGAGAACTTATAGAGACTGAAAAGGACCCTCTTTTTTATGACAAATTAGTTCCTACAAAGTATGAACTGCACTAGTCATGAAACAAAAATGCAGAATAATCAGAAAATATTTTACTCTTAAGCTTATCCACTGATAGACTGAAATATTACCTTTAGAGCCTAATAAATCGTTAATTTAATTAGAGCTTCAGTAAATGCTATAGTATCAGACTGATAAACCTGTTTGTTACATGATTATAAACTTTCATGAATTTAAGTGTGAAGTTGCCAGTGTAGAATTGAAAGCTTTATTTTCAATTAAAGCTTAATTTTTTAAGCTTTATTTTCTCAGCTTAAGCGTAAAGCTTTATTTCCTCAAGTAAAGAAATGTTATCGACACTTCATTTAACATGGTTCTAGAAATTCTAAGAAATACAATTAAGCAAGAAAACAAAGTAAAAAGCATAAATATTGAATAGGAGAAAATTAAATCATCATTATTGGCAGATAAAATTATTGTACACACGAAAAACACAAGGGAATCAAGACACTACAAGACACAGATACTTTATTAAGGTCTCTGCTTACAATATTTTCACGTTTATTTATTTGTTTAAATCCTTATTGAATCTTTACAACCATTATTTCCTTGTGCCCCAAATTCGAAAAAGATAGATGTGTAATGTACCAAGTTGAAGATGTCACTTTCTAATCACACTCTTCAGGAATAATCATATTTAATAATTGACATTTAGGCTTCTAGATGCTCTTCTGTGCATACACTATTATTCTAAATATCATGCAGAGAAATAAATGTTGGAGAATAGCCCGCACAATTCTAGAGAAGAAAAGAATTGTGAATCGACTAACTATACACGTGGTTTTAAAATTTGTTTCAGCAGGAATTCACAGAACAATCAACGGCCTAAAATAGAGAATCTGTCAGTCCAGATCTATGTAATTACAAAAAATGCATCCATTTCTAATCAATAGGCTTAAAGTAGATTATTTAGCAAATAAGATGGGAATAACACACTAACCATTTGCAAGCAAAGAAGAAAGGTAACTGACTTACTATCTCAAAATAAATTCCATGTAACTCAAAGATATAAATAAATTTTAAAATAAAAACAAATGCTAGAAGACATGGATGACTCATTTCATATTTTTTGGATGTAAAAAGCATTTCTAGATAAAACATAAAACCTAAAAGCCATAAAAGGAAAAGAGTGATATGTATGACTAGATAAACTTTAGAATGCTGGTAATTTCTTCGCTTCATTTTAAAAAGTCATGACCAAAAGAAAGATAAAAATAAACTGGAGAAAGACAGTAACACTATGACAAGCAAACTTCTGTTATCCTTATAAGACCCCAGAGTCTTACAAGACAGCAAGCAAAAGATGAAGAGTCCAAGAAGGAAATGAACATAGCACATTAACAGAAGGCTCACAGAAGAAATAAAACAAACTTTAAAAGTAGGAAAATGTGCTCAATCTCATTCAGAATAAACAATGCTGATAAAATGAATGAGATAAATGCTTTGCCCATTAAATTGTGAAAATTATAAAGATCACTAAATTTCAGTGCTGAGAAGGGCATAGGAAAATAGGCTGTCTCATATACTGTTAATAGAAATGTAAATTACTACATTTAAGAGGATAATTTGGAAATATATAACAAAAATTGTAATGTATATACCTAGAAATTCTATGTATAAAATGTATATTACTTCTCATAACTAAGAAGAATTGTAAATCTAAAAAAACTGTAGTATATTCATACTGTGGAATACTAACAAAACCATTAAAAAATTATTTTAATGTAAAAAAATACATTTCCTTCTTAGACTCTTCATCTTTTGCTTCCTGACTTATAAGACTCCAGGTTTTAAGGATAACAGAACTTTGCTTGTCATAATATTACTATCTTTTTCCAGTGTATTTTTATCTTTTCTTTTTCTTGCGACTTTTTAAAATTTAGTAAAGAAATTACCAGCATTCTAAAACTAGCATGGTAGTGCTACATATGCTGATAAAGAAAATTGTCTATGTTATTTTGTCAAAAGCTTCTAGGAAGAGAAAACTCTCCAAAAGTCTCCCTCTTTCTCTTACTCCTTCCCCTATCGTTTCCATGAAAATTCCGAAATGTGCAGTGTATCTATCAGCTGTTGCTACATTGATGCTCAACAACAAATCACGTCAAAACTCAGAGGCTTTAAGCAATATTTATTTTCACAAATTGTGTGAGGGTTGAATGATCTACCTCTGGGCTCTGCTGGGTGGTTCTATGGTACCATTATCCACTAGGATGATTCAGGAATGTGAAACTTAAGGAAAGTTGGCTAGGTTCAGTTGGGAATGCTTCTGTTCCATAAGTTTCCCGTCTTTCTCCTGAGACAAGCAGGCTAACCCAGTTGTCATAAGACAGCAAGCAGAAAAATGCAAGGCTGGCCTACCCATCAATTCCACTTCATTTTATTGGCAAAGAAGGTCATATGACCAAACCCAGAATCAGGGAGTGAAGAAATATATTTTCCCTTGGGTAGAAACTTCAATCACATGGCAAAATAGGTGGATTGGGGAAGGAGTGAAGAGTCAAGCCATTAATGCAATATCCTACAGTTGTACATGAGGACAGCCCGGGTTACATTTACAGAAAGACACAAATGTCATCTCTTATCTGAGGAAGCTCTTCTTTTTATTATTATTATTATTATTATTATACTTTAAGTTCTAGGGTACATGTGCATAACGTGCAGGTTTGCCACATATGTATACTTGTGCCATGTTGGTGTGCTGCACCCATCAACTCATCAGCACCCATCAACTCGTCATTTACATCAGGTATAACTCCCAATGCCATCCCTCCCCCCACCCCCCTCCCCATGATAGACCCCGGTGTGTGATGTTCCCCTTCCCGAGTCCAAGTGATCTCATTGTTCAGTTCCCACCTATGAGTGAGAACATGTGGTGTTTGGTTTTCTGTTCTTGCGATAGTTTGCTGAGAATGATGGTTTCAGCTGCATCCATGTCCCAACAAAGGACACAAACTCATCCTTTTTTATGGTTGCATAGTATTCCATGGTGTATATGTGCTCCATTTTCTTAATCCAGTCTGTCACTGATGGACATTTGGGTTGATTCCAAGTCTTTGCTATTGTGAATAGTGCCGCAATAAACATATGTGTGCATGTGTCTTTATAGCAGCATGATTTATCATCCTTTGGGTATATACCCAGTAATGGGATAGTTGGGTCATATGGTACATCTAATTATAGATCCTTGAGGAATCGCCATACTGTTTTCCATAATGGTTGAACCAGTTTACAATCCCACCAACAGTGTAAAAGTGTTCCTATTTCTCCACATCCTCTCCAGCACCTGTTGCTTCCTGACTTTTTAATGATTGCCATTCTAACTGGTGTGAGATGGTATCTCATTGTGGTTTTGATTTGCATTTCTCTGATGGCCAGTGATGATGAGCATTTTTTCATGTGTCTGTTGGCTGTATGAATGTCTTCTTTTGAGAAATGTCTGTTCATATCCTTTGCCCACTTTTTGATGGGGTTGTTTTTTTCTTGTAAATTTGTTTGAGTTCTTTGTAGGTTCTGGATATTAGCCCTTTGTCAGATGAGTAGATTGCAAAAATTTTCTCCCATTCTGTAGGTTGCCTGCTCACTCTGATGGTAGTTTCTTTTGCTGTGCAGAAGCTCTTTAGTTTAATTAGATCCCATTTGTCAATTTTGGCTTTTGCTGTCGCTGCTTTTGGTGTTTTAGACATGAAGTCCTTGCCGATGCCTATGTCCTGAATGGCATTCCCTAGGTTTTCTTCTAGGGTTTTTATGGTATTAGGTCTAGCATTTAAGTCTCTAATCCATCTTGAATTAATTTTCGTATACAGAGTAAGGAAAGGATCCGGTTTCAGCTTTCTACTTATGGCTAGCCAATTTTCCCAGCACCATTTATTAAATAGGCAATCCTTTCCCTATTTCTTGTTTCTCTCAGGTTTGTCAAAGATCAGATGGCTGTAGATGTGTGGTACTATTTCTGAGGACTCTGTTCTGTTCCATTGGTCTATATCTCTGTTTTGGTACCAGTACCATGCTGTTTTGGTTACTGTAGCCTTGTAGTATAGTTTGAAGTCAGGTAGCGTGATGCCTCCAGCTTTGTTCTTTTGACTTAGGATTATCTTGGCAATGAGGGCTCTTTTTTGGTTCCATATGAACTTTAAAGCAGTTTTTTCCAATTCTGTGAAGAAACTCATTGGTAGCTTGATGGGGATGGCATTGAATCTATAAATTACCTTGGACAGTATGGCCATTTTCACGATATTGATTCTTCCCAAACATGAGCATGGTATGTTCTTCCATTTGTTTGTGTCCTCTTTTATTTCACTGAGCAGTGGTTTATAGTTCTCCTTGAAGAGGTCCTTTACATCCCTTGTAAGTTGGATTCCTAGGTATTTTATTCTCTTTGAAGCAATTGTGAATGGAAGTTCATTCATGATTTGACTCTCTGTCTGTCTGTTACTGGTGTATAAGAATGCTTGTGATTTTTGCACATTGATTTTGTATCCTGAGACTTTGCTGAAGTTGCTTATCAGCTTAAGGAGATTTTGGGCTGAGACAATGGGGTTTTCTAAATATACAATCATGTCATCTGCAAACAGGGACAATTTGACTTCTTCTTTTCCTAACTGAATCCCCTTGATTTCTTTCTCTTGCCTGATTGCCCTAGCCAGACCTTCCAACGCTATGTTGAATAGGAGTGGTGAGAGAGGGCATCCCTGTCTTGTGCCAGTTTTCAAAGGGAATTTTTCCAGTTTTTGCCCATTCAGTATGTTATTGGCTGTGGGTTTGTCATAAATAGTTCTTATTATTTTGAGATACGTTCCATCAATACCGAATTTATTGAGCATTTTTAGCATGAAGGGCTGTTGAATTTTGTCAAAGGCCTTTTCTGCATCTATTGAGATAATCATGTGGTTTTTGTCTTTGGTTCTGTTTATGTGCTGGATTACGTTTATTGATTTGCATATGTTGAACCAGCCTTGCATCCCAGGGATGAAGCCCACTTGATCATGGTGGATAAGCTTTTTGATGTGCTGCTGGATCCGGTTTGCCAGTATTTTATTGAGGATTTTTGCATCGATGTTCATCAGGGATATTGGTCTAAAATTCTCTTTTTTTGTTGTGTCTCTGCCAGGCTTTGGTATCAGGATGATGTTGGCCTCATAAAATGAGTTAGGGAGGATTCCCTCTTTTTCTATTGATTGGAATAGTTTCAGAAGGAATGGTACCAGCTCCTCCTTGTACCTCTGGTAGAATTCAGCTGTGAATCCATCTGGTCCTGGACTTTTTTTGGTTGGTAGGTTATTAATTATTGCCTCAATTTCAGAGCCCGCTATTGGTCTATTCAGGGATTCAGCTGAGGAAGCTCTTCTTATCTCAACCACAGCCACATGCTTTCCATTACTTTGTGAAATAAGTTTTGTCTATATGCATATTGAGAAACTTTAGGGAAGAAAAAGTATTTGGGTCATGCAAGGACTTCAATATTCATGGATATCTTAATCTAATAGCAAAAAATATAATCATTTCTTATTGAAATTGTTAACGTTAAAAAAATACTCCTCTCTTAAGCGTGAAATGGGAGCTTTTCCCTTTAATATGATTGATCCAGTTGAAATCATACGCACGTCTTTGTGCCAATAACAGTCACTAGGAAAATGCCATAAACTTATTGGCTTGGGAATGGCTCACCTTTTCCAGAACTGAGAATGAGATGGGTACCTGGTCAAAATAGGGGTGACAAAGAAGGAAGAAATTAAGAACGTTGGAGAAGAAAACAAGAATGTCTACTATCAGAAGGAGGGTTTTTTTTTAATTAGAGAGAAAAAGAGGGAATATTAGAATGAGAATATGCTTAGAAAAAAGTTTGGAAGCCAGTGCTCCAAAATGTTTTCAGTGGTTATTGGGGAAAAGTATGGGATGTAGTGGATGCATGAAAGTTGGAAACTTCCGCTTATTTCTTTTGTCATTTTTTTTTGAGGGGGAGAGTATATAGATGTATATATATGTATACATACATATGTATACATATATACATACATACATATGTATACATATATACATACATATATGAGAGTATACATATCTACATACATATGTGTACATACATAGATACATATATGGAGTATACATACATATATGCATGTATATATTATTATATAAAATAAAAGTATAAATTATTTATTAATATAACTTATTTATAATTAATATTCTCATTTTTTTCTGTAAAATCTAGACTATAATAACCTTGACTGCAAAATTTTCTATTCTAGAATCATAATCTGATTTGTCCCTTGTGAAATGGATAGTACAACAGTATATTTCAAGATTTCTTATCCTTCAATGTTTTAAGTAATTAATAAATTTCATCACAGTTTATCAAGCACTTCTTATTATACAAATTGCAGTGACAACTGCTATGGAACAAGATGATACAACATGTTCCTACAAGTCACATCTCTGCTTCTGCACTTTATCTGCTAAACTGTCTTAGTGAAAAATCACACAATGCTGCCAAATGCGATCCATATAAATTTGTTTTCCTTTATTTGTACTTGACAGCATTCTTTTCCAATGCCCTTGATGACTATTGTCAAATACACTCCATCTTTTACTTTAATTCCTCCAATGAACTTTGGCCTTTCTCGTTCCCAGAAAATAAGTTTGTCTATACCTTGAAAAAATGTGGACCATAACTCATGTTTCCACTCTATTTCCTATCTCCATCTGCAAACTCCAAAACTGGGTAAATTCCTGCCTGCTATTCCCCTAGTCTAAGAATAAGCTAACCCTCCATCTGTAGAAGACCAAACCAACCTTTCATACCCTTAACTCTATCTGTCTCTCTTCCTCCAGAACCTTGCTTCATCAGTCATTTGATCTCTCTTGTTTCTTTGCTTCTATTGTTCTGTTTATTGGCTTTTTACCTTCAAGGTTTTTCATTCCATCCAGACCTAAACTTCAGAATCATGTCTGCTAGATTGAACTTCCATGAAGAAGTATGCTATATTTATGTATTCAAGGCTAGATCCCCAGTGCTTAAAGAAGTACTCACTGGTAGGACCTAACATTTGAGATATATATATATATATGTTCAATGAATCCAACTGCCTATTGGATTTCTGACTTAGACCACAGATATCTCAAAACTGAGCTCTTCACCTACCCCACTGGCAGCTTTTCAAAGTTGCCATTTTCCAGGTGTGGTAGAGAAGTTCCCAGAATTCAGTGGACTTAAGGGACTCTGAAAAGAAGAACAACCTGTGTGAACTGAGGTTGCATACTTCCCACTCCTTCTGCATTGGCTTTGCTTCATGTCCAAGAACAACAGCACAGACTTAAGTTGGAATCCCAAGAAAGACAGCCTACGTTTCTGCCAGCAAGCTTGAATGGGAGAAGACTGCAAAATTTGAATGTCAGAGAAAATAAAGTAGTATTTCTTATCTGACGATGGACTGTGATATAAAGATGCATATACACTCAACAAAAGAGGCACATAAATGAAAGAGCAAGTCAATTTTGCTGAAACGTCAAGGTAAGCTTTGTAAAGGCTTTAACTTTTCAATAGGACCTTGAAATATGAGCCAGTTTAGCAAATAGTGACTTAGCTTGTTATTCTATTTCAGCCCCAGCTAGGTGTACTGCAATTCAGTCCTGGCACTCACCACCCAGAGTTAGCAACACTCTCACAAGTTAAAGAAAATAATACCCAACAAGACTATTATTACTTTGGAAACTTTCCTCTTACGTTGGGATTCCCCAGGCTATCTATACTTCATCTGCATTAGTCAGTGTTCTGCAGAGAAGTAGAATCCAGAGTATGTGTGTAGTAGGGGAGAGAAAGAGATATTTATTTAACAAATTGGCTCATGTGATTGTGAGGGCTGGCAAGTCTGAGATCTGTAGAGCAAGTCGGCCAGCTGGAAATTCAGGTAAGAGCTAACGTTGCAGTTTTGAGTCCAAATTCTGCAGAGCATGCCAGGCAAGCTGGAAACTCTGGTGGGGTTTCTATATTGCAGTCTTGAATTTATAACCAGTTAGTAAGAAGTACAGGTTCATACAACCCCCTCATGTTCAGTAATTTGCTAGAACAACTCATAGAATTCAGGAAAATGCTATACTTAAAATTATGGCTTTATTTGAAGGATATAAAACAGGAAGATCAAACCAATAAAGAGACACATAAGTGAAGTTTAAGAAGCAATACATAGTGCTCTCCTCTCACGGAATCAAGGCATGTCACACTCCCAGCATGTCAATGTGTTCACCAACCAAGAAGTGACACTTAGCCTCAATGTTCATAGTTTTTATTACAGTTTCATTGCATAGTTACAAATGATTAAAAGGTTGTCTATGTGACTGAACTCAATCTTCCACACCACTCCTCTCCCCAGAGGTTGGCTGGCCTAACCTTCTAACAACATGGTTATTATAACCTTCTAATAACATGGTTGGTCTTTCTGGTAACCAGCCACACATTCAAAACCTATCTAGGTGCTTACCTTGAGGCATCTCATTTGTATAAAAAAGACACTCTTATTACTAAAGAAATAAGAGAGTTTTAGAAGGTCTGCATCAGGAACTGAGGATGAAGACATGTCAGATTGTTTATCACATCATCCTCATATAGCTGAAGCAAGGGAATGTAAAGAATGTCATGCAAAATTATATAGAAAGAAAGATCAGGGAAAATTATGGATGACATGAATGCCATACTAAGATGTCTGAATATTTTAATGAGGGTTAGGAGGCAATTGAATGTTCTCAGGAAATGAAATAATATGCGTAGACTTGAGGCTTAGGAAAAGTCATTCTGGAATTAGAGTGAGAGATGGATATAAAGGTATGACTCTAGTCAGGGAAAGTATACGGGGACTCTTTCTGTATTTGAGGTAAGATAAACTGAATCTGTACAATAGGAAGAGATAAAAAGCTTACTCAATAAAATGACATTAAAAAATGACTCTAGAAAATGACAGTAAGTAAGAACAATCACTTCCACAGAGCTTATTTGGCTCCAGGTAAAATTCTAAAAACTTTTCATATATTAACTTTTTCAACCCTCATCCTATAAGGTAGTCACTATTATCTCCAGTTAACAGATAAAAAACTGAGACTTAAGAGGGCAAGTAATTTGCCAAGGTCACACAAGAATCTAGGCAGACTGGCTTCAGCATCTCTACCCTTAACCATTAGGGAACAAAGGGCCTTTGGTTACAAGCCTGGGCAGTTCAAAGAGTAGTTCTTAGATACTCAGACCTAGAAGTATGCTGGGCATAAGTGGAAAATAGGATAGGGTTAGTAGAGAGAAAAGAATGATGACTTTTATTTTGGCTGTGCTAAATTTAAGTGAAACTGACCAACATATACAAATGTCTCTTGTCTGGGCTTCTACAACCAAAGAAAGTAAGCTCTTCCATGCTACATTTTTGGTAACCGATATTTAGTGTTAGATCTAATATCTTAATGATCTGATTTTTTACTCAACTTGATTCTAAATTTTTCTCTACAGTTTCCACCTTTAATTATATTCAACTTTAATGATCAGTTTTCTATGTGTGGAAGCCTATGTCTCTAGTGCCTTATGAAATCCCATTGATTAGTTACTTTTTCCCACTACTATGGCAATGTGAAAGCATCTGATTTCTGCAGTCAGTTGAGTGGTGCTACATTAAGTTTACTCCAAATATTAATAACATGGAAATAACATGGCCCTAGAGAAACATTAAAATTACTGTCATAATTTGTATATGATAAATTAGAATAGAACTGTCTTAGTCTGTTCAGCTGCTATAATAAAATATCACAAGATGAGTGGTTTACAAACAATAGAAATTTATTTTTCACAATTTGGAGGCTGGAAAATCCACGATCAAGGAATTGGTAGATTTGGTGTCTAGCGAAGGCCTGTTTCCTTCTTGACACTTTCTTGCTGTGTCCTCAACATGATGGAACAAGTTCCTTTGGGCATATTTTATAAAGGTACTAATCCTATTAATGAGGGCTCTGCCCTCATCACCTAATCACATCCTCAAAGGCCCCACCTCTTAATACTATAACCTTGGAGGTTAGGAGTTTATCATATTAAGTTTTGTGGGGAAACAAACATTTCAACCATAGCAAGAGGTATATAAAACCACCTAAGGAGACAAACATCACCCTTAGGCAGGCAAGACAGGCCAGATCCTGAGTTGTTACAGGTAGTTTGACAGGCATGAGTAGGGCAGGAGAGGGCTGTCCCTCACCCAGTAGAAACATCAGGTGATGGTTTGGCAATTATCACGTTGCCTCTTTGAAAGTGATAAATTGAGAGCCAGCATCAGGGAAAGGCCATTTCCTGATGGTTTACACCGTTGCTCTAAAATGTTAATTGAATGCAGACACCAAGGAGAAGCAACTTCCTGGGCATGCACAGTAAGAGACAAAATGGTGGAGTATGACATTCCAGGGGCACACCACCAGAAAAGGGAAGAAAGCCTCAGATGGGCATGCGTACAACTTCCTAAACACACTGTGCGTGCTCAGCTCCCACAGGTAAGAAGGGCACTGTGTTTGTGGGCAGCTCATCCTAAGGGAAGAATCGTGGGAAAGAGGCCAGCCTGCAAAGTCCTAGGATCAAGGTTAAACACAGTAGTTGACCTTCAGGTACCCACTTGGATCTCTTCCAAGTGAACTTTCCTTTCTTTCCTGTTCTAAAGACTTTCTAAATAAACTTCCACTCATGCTCTGAAACTTGTCTTCATCTCTTTTTCTGCCTTACGCCCCTCAGTTGAGTTCCACCTTCTAAGGAGGCAAGAACTGAAGTTGCTACAGACCCCTAAGGATTCGCCGCAGGTGACTCGGATACCTTCCACTGGTAACATACTGATTTCATTAATATGTATAATCGATGAATCTAAAGTAAAGTGTCCCTCCCACAGGTAGTTACTCAGCTTTGAAATGTTGAAAAAGAAAGGTCAGGGAGGACATGTTTATTAGTCCCCTCTAGGAATTTCGTGAAAAGAGTGTTACGGTCTCACTGGCAAGATGAATGCATTAAACTGTCTGTCTAGTTTCATTAAATATTTAGTCTTCATACCCCTTGTTATGATTCCAATGACCAAAGAACTTCATAACTATAATTTGTCTTCCAAGAAGAGGTCTGCCTGTAGGACAAAAATGTTATCATTTACCATGTGAATAAATAACTTCGTCCTGACTTGTACAATAAGACATAGCTTCAACTCCCCCCCGAAAGCCTTTGTGTGGACATAGGTAGAAAATTCCTAGGACCCATATTATAGAGGCAATAAAGGGCGAGTTGCCTTTCTGTTGTAGCATAAATTTCAAGGCCTTCAATAAAGTCTTGAGGCCCAGGTGACAGGGTTTCTGATTGGAGAGTTGTTACTTTATATGGTTATATACGTTGTTTTCTTGGTTGCTAACATGGCTGAGGATGGAGAGACTTCAGTTTTTCACTCCTCCAAAGTGACAAATATCTCACTCTGCATGAGCTACTGAGATCACCAAACATGAACTATAGGCAGTGAAGACTACTACTTCAAGTGGCAGAGATAGCTAGATGTTGACCAAAATAGTACTTTCTTTGCATGAAGTACATTTTCGCTGGCAAGAAGTTTTCCTGCAAGGACTATTTCTTAGCCACCCCTTCCCTGACCCCCACAGTTAGATGTAATCATGTGACTAGCTACCATCAAATGAAATTCAAGCATAAGTGACGTGTGTCACTTCCAGGTCAAAGCTTTTCAGAAAGCTTTTCAGCATTCTCAACTCCCTGTTCTTCCTCAGTCACATGGACTCAGTGACTATAAGGTCCTGGAAAACAACACAATCACAAGATGGAGAAAGCCTGGAACTGAAAACCACTGCAAAGAGGTACTGTTTTATGAATGAAAAATAAATATATATTGTGTTTGAACTTTTATAAATTGAAATATTTATTTGTTATAGCCATAGCATTACTCTAACATACCATGAATATATCCTCTGTACTGCTTTGTAGTATCTAAGAATAAACTACTAAAAGCATCCCTGAATTGAGAGCTATGCTGTCATTCTCTCACATCCTCAAATCCATATGAAATTCTTTGATCTTATCAGCAAACATGAGAAGTGTATCCTCATTATAGTTGATCAGTGGCTTGGCATTCTAGTTTTTGCATAAATTGCTATGAGCTTGCTCTACGTAGGTCTTAAAGAGATGATCTACTCTTGGATGACTGACAGATTCAAATCTCTGATGCTGGAAAACTGCAGGACTCCATCCTAGACTATGAGAAATTCTTCAACTGCAAATGTTACCTCTCATTTCCCTCCTACACATACCTGGGAGGTACTTGTTTTTTCTATTTCTTTCATAAGTTCCTGACTTTAAAGACAAAGGGATGGCCCAGCAGTCAAAAAGCACAAACTATTATGGCCAACCAAAGGTGGGCAAATAATAAGAAAAACACACTGTAAATATACAGTGTACCCCTCACTACTCAAAAGTGTTTTCTGAAGACCAGAGGCATCAACATCATAGAGAAGTTTGTTAGAGGTTGGCCGGGCATGGTGACTCACGTCTGTAATCCCAGCACTTTGAGAGGCAGAGGCAGGTGGATCACAAGGTCAGGAGATCGAGACTATCCTGGCTAACACGGTGAAACCCCATTTCTACTAAATATACAAAAACAAATTAGCCAGGTATGGTGGTGGCCACCTGTAGTCCCAGCTATTTGGGAGGCTGAGGCAGGACAATGGTGTGAACCCAGGAGGCAGAGCTTGCGGTGAGTGGAGATGGCATCACTGCACTCCAGCCTGGGTGACAGAGTGAGACTACATCTCAAAAAAAATAAAAATAAAAATAAATAAGTTTCTTAGAGGCAAAAGTTCAGTCCCCCGCCCAGACTTCTAAAAAACAATGGGCAAAGTAACAAGACCCCCAGGTGATCTATGTGCTCATTAAAGCCTGAGAAGCACAGGTTTCCCCTCCCAACCCTTTTCCTACACTTCTACCCCTTTTCCAAGGTGAAGGGTTTATAAGTGTGTGCAATCCACTTAGAGCTGCTTTTGTTACCTAAGAAGTCGTTAATGGAGGAGAGAAATCAGTCAAAAAAACCTGACATCACCTGTCTGGCGAAGGAGCCTAAAAGTGGGTTCAAAAAGATGAATTCCCCAAAACAGGCTTAAAGTCCTCCTCTCCAATCTAACCTAAAGCTCCAAAATGCCTCTGAAGTTTGCAATAGGCACTTCCTTTTTCCCTTGCACTCTCTTTCCTCCTCATAGGTTGACCCAGTAAGTGAGATCACTCCATGAAAGCCCAGCCTTCAACCAAGTGGGCCAGCTGAGCTCACCTTCCTTTTCCTACCAGAGGCACTTATGTCCCCTGTTTAAGCACATGTGGAAATTTGCATTAAAATCTGAAAGTCGAAAAAGACTCATACATTTCAGAATAAAATAAATGTTATTTTATTTGTATTCACCAAGATTAAAATAAATAAGTTCAGGACATTTTACACAGTTAGAGGTTCCTCTAATCCCTGTATTATCACCTTCTGCTATGGAGTTCCAAGACTATAAAGTGAAGGTGTGAGGAAGCAGCTACATTTACACCTATAAGAGGAACATCTATAACAACAAGCAGATTGTTTTACCTAGGAGCCACTTCTCAATATCACTTCATGGTTTTCTTTCTTCCTTTCTCTCTCCTTCCTTTCTCCCTTCTTCCTTCCTTCATGACTTAAAAATATAATCTCAGGCATTTATAAAAATGAACGCATTCCAGATAATTAAGATGATCAAAGATCTATTTATTGCTTTTAAAATTCCAGATCTTTTAGGAAATTTAGTTTACACCTGATCCAAATCCATAGCTTGGAATTCTTTCAAACTCATTCCGCTCTGGGAGACCCTGATTTCCAAAAGAATTAATAGGTAAAAGTTATAATCTCCAAGATTTTGTCATCATCAAAATGAAATAGGCATCGGTGTCAACAGAAGCACTGACACCTGCATAATAATTCAAAAAGTCTTCTTTCGAAACCTGAAGAAAAGAAAAAGGCAAGAAAAGAAAGAAGGAAATGGTGTCAAAATATGTGAGTCATAGCAGAGCATTTTACATTCTCCAAGATATCTTCTATTGGGTGTCATTTGCCACTGTCAATCAAGCAGATTCGAGTCAGGCAAGGAGAGCCTGGCTTGCCTGTCCCTGCTGAGATGGCTCACTGAGCTGGGACATGTGCAAGGGTAGCCAAAGATTCACCTGCTCACTGGCCACATACAGTTCCCTCATGGCCATCACTTTGTACATTAAGATAAGATTTCTAGATCTCTACTGTACTATCCAATATGGTAGCCACTAGCCGCATGTGGCTATTTAAATTTACACTGATTAAAATATACATATTTACAAATATATATTTTATAATATATGTTTTATGAATATATTCATAATATAGATTATAAAATATATTTTATATTAATATTAACATACTAATTAATATATTAATTAAATTATTTATTTAATGATTATCAAATTAATAATTATTAAATTTAAATATTAGTATATTTTATAATCTATATTATGAACATATTTATATTTTATGAATATAGTCATATTTTATATTTATGAGTACATTCATAAAATGAATACGAATGTATTCATAAAATATAATGAAAAATTCAGTTTCTCAGTTGCGCTAGCCATATGTGGCTAGTGGCTGTCATATTGGAGAGCACAGATATAGAACAATTCCACAATTTTAGAAAGTTCTGTGGGACAGCAGTGCTCTAGAATGGACATTGTATAACCACTCTCATGACTATTAATAGCATTTTAGGGTGTAGAAATTTACAGCATAAATGAACAGATAAAAAGTGCTTTAGTGAAAGGGAGTCTACACAAAACACACAGGTAGGAATAGAACTAGAGAACGGGTACTTCCCAGAATCCTTGTGCACCCAGAAGTACATGATGCCTGACATTCAGTGGCAGAGCACAGAGGTACTAGCCCTATAGGAGGTACTGGAAGGTTAACTCTACCCACTTCTCAATTTGGCCAGGATGCATATTAACACTTTATGGTTGGACTTGTGCTTCCTATGCTGGGCAATGAAGGTAAGAGCAAAGACACAAAGAGTAGGAATCAGCCTCTAAATTCCATCTCTCTCTCCTCCCTCTTAACCTCCCCAATTCCTTAATACCAGCATATACAGTCATACTATTCCCACAGTCCTAGAAGCACCACTCAAAGACTGGGCATTCTGGAAACTTGCTCGGTCTGCTAGATGGAAGTAGTTCATCCCTGCAAGAAAGTAATATTAACATCAAGTGTTCAAACTTTCATTCTTGGCTGTCAAAATAATAGTTTTATGAGTAATTATGTTTTGCTCTTTAAAGAACATGAGCGAGTGTGAACTCATGAGCGAATGTGAACAGGGCTGAATGATTTTCAAAGAAGAAATGTCATCACCTGTAACTGAAATATCACACAAATAACGTTTTTAAATGATCCAAAAGCACTATCAAGGAAGTATAATACTTTCAAAGAAGCATGATATGTTACGTGTTTGCTAATAAGAAGAAATATTTTGTTGGAAACACTTTAAAACTGAAATACAAATCAAAACCACAATGACATACCACCTTACTCCTAAAAGAATGGCCATAATCAAAAAATGAAAAAAATATAGATTTTTTGGTGGGGATGCAGTGAAAGGGGCACACTTTTACACTGCTAGTGGGAATGTAAACTAGTACAACCACTATGGAAAACACTATGGAGATTCCTTAAAGAACTGAAAGTAGAATTACCATTTGATCCAGCAATCCCACTACTGGGTATCTACCCAGAGGAAAGAAGTCATTATACAAAAATGACACATGCACACACATGTTTATAGCAGCACAATTCACAACTGCAAAAATATGGAACCAGCCCAAATGCCTATCGATTAATGAGTGGATAAAGGACACATACACACACACACACACACACACACACACACACACACACCACAGAATACTATTCAGCCATAAAAGGGAATGAAATAATGGCATTCACGGCAACCTGGATGGAATTGGAGACCATTATTCCAAGTGAAGTAACTCAGGAATGGAAAACCAAACATCATATGTTCTCACTCATAAGTGGGAGCTAAGCTATGAGGATGCAAAGACATAACAATGATACAGTGGACTTTGGGGACTCAGGGAAAAAGGTGGGAGGGAGGTGAGGGATAAAAGAGTACAAATTGGGTACAGTGTAGACTGCTCGGGTGATGAGTGCACCCAAATCTCACAAATCACAACTAAATAATCTACTCATGCAACCAAACGCCACCTGTTCCCTAAAGACCTATGGAAATAACAGAAGTAAAAAATAAATTTTAAAAAAAAACCTGAAATACAGAACTAGATGTGTTTTGGGGGTTTTTGTTGTTGCTGTTTTGAGATGGAGTTTCGCTCTTGTTGCCTAGGCTGAAGTGCAATGGTGCGATCTTGGCTCACTGCAATCTGTGCCTCCTGGGTTCAATCCTGCCTCTCAGCCTCCCAAGTAGCTGGTATTACAGGGATGCACCAACACGTCCAGCTAATTTTGTATTTTTAGTAGAGATGGGGTTTCACTGATCAGGCTGGTCTTGAACTCCTGACCTCAAGTGATCCACCCACCTGGGCCTCCCAAAGTGGGGGGATTGTATGCACGAGCCACTGCACGCAGCCAGATGTAGTCTTTTGTTACAATAGTTGCTAATGCTTCAAACCTTAAATTGAAGAGATGATATTAAATTAGAACCAAGTTAATGGCAAAGTGCAGTCTGATAATGTAAAAAAATGACAAAGCTGGTATTATAAATTAAATCATATCTAACTTTGTAACTCAAGAACTGCTCGATTTTTCATCCCTAGAAATGATATCTCAGCTCTTGCTATTAAGCCAAGTTCTTGCTTTCAATGCATGTATAGCTTACCACTAGAAACACCTATAGCTTGTCAAATAAAATATATAAAAATTTACACTATAAATATCATGAAAATTTTTCCTTATAAAGGAGAATGTTGTTTTCAGCTTCAATGTCTATTCAATTTCTATTTAAAAATATTATCAAGATAGGATTTACATAATAGAAACATTTCACTATCTGGAAAACAGCTTGAGCTATAGTTGTCCAATAAACTGTTGCCAATTAACAATTAACCTAGGACTATTTTAAAAGATATGTGAAAACATTTTATGACTATCATACTAATTATATTTATATGCAAATAGATAGCTCCAAGTACTTGTAAAACATATATGAATATATGGAAATACATATACATGAATGTATATATGTTTTACAGGTACTTGGCCTATGTAGGCACAGCCCCTATAGTCTTTGCATTGCTGACTTGCTTAACAACCTCCACTCTCTCTTTTTTCTGATACAGATAAAATAGGAGTAAACTTCCACTCAAACCCTGTCTAAATGACCTCAATTAGTAGAGGCTGAATTCACAGTGATTTGCTAAACACACTTAGCCACTTCAATAATAAACTTAAATAAATGGATTTTGAGTAATATTGCTAAATGAGATTTTAAGCATAACTAAGTATGACATTTGTGGAATGGTACATTATTTCCCAGTTCCCTTGGAAACAAAAGGAGTGAGCCGTTTAGTAAGGTAATGGCTAACATTTGATAATAATCTCCGATTGTGTAGCACTTTATCCCATCAACAGGAAGTACTCTGAGACTCACTGTAACTGGAAGGAGCAAGTCCCTCCTGCATTTGTCGTTTTCTCTCAATTCCAGGTCCTCATCCTGTTCTACGTCTCTCTAGGGTTGCGGATTGTCATTAGTTCCACATGTCACCTAAGTGTTTCCAGGAGTTCAGCAACTCAAACCTTTCAAGCTTAAGATCAAGATGTTCCCAAGTCAACAGCAGGCTCTGAATGCCAAGTATTCAGGTCAGAAAAGAAAAAGTTACTCAAGTCTTTGAGTACAGGATAATAAACTACTATATATTCAGTTCTTTCTTCAAATTTAAAGTGCTTGAGCTCTGAGTCACAAGGTCCCTGGTACATTTATTACAGGGTCTGGAGCAGAACAAAATTGGAAATGAGTAACAGTTATATGGTGGCATAATGTAAAGCTGGATGTGATCCTTGGAGTTTTTGAGCTGAGTGTCACACTTCTAGTGTCGGGAGATGGAGCTGGAAGCCCGTGGTGCTCACAGGGACTTTCGTGAAACTCACATGGCATCAACAATGTTCAGTGGCTGCTAGGATTTTTGAAATACCCCAGAGAAACAATAAATAAATTCCATTAGGAAGAATCAAAAGAAGAATCTAATACAAAATTTTTTTAAAAGGCCATTACGTGTTGAGACTTTTTTTTCCCCTGATGAACTCTACCTTTCTGGTCATTGCAAGGTCCGTATTAAAGCCTTGTTTACTGGTCGACTGCTCGTATTTTCAGTGAGTTTCACTCCTGAAGAGGTTCTTCCATTATACTTTGCTCAGGGGAAAAGATATGGCTTTGGCGAGGCAGGTGTGAGAATTAAACAAGAAGGTCATGCTATTCTCAGAGAGGAAGAGCTGTTTCACCACAACCTCTCACCACACCAGCTGAAATGGCAAAAAGAATTCTCACACAGCAATGTTCTCAGAACCCCATCAATCATTTGTTTATGTTTCTTTCAACAGATCTCACCCATCATCTGTTTTAGAATATATAATTTTAGGGGTTAACTAGGTGGGTTTAATTTTTTCAGAATAAAAGAACCAGTTACCTCTATCAAAGTTACATAGTTTTCATGTAAGTGACTTGGAGGAGTAAAATCATGCTGAGAAATATTGGCTTTCAAAAGGATCAGTTACACGAAACTCAACAACATTATATGGCGATCTGTCAGACCCCTGATGCCTTTGTTTTTTCTTTGAGTCATAAGCATTTCTAGGATTTAAAACTTTGCTGCTTCATTCAACAGGATCTTAATTTAAAAGATCAATAATATCCAGGAAAGCAAGTTTGTTGATCAATTTGGAAAATTGGAAAATATGAGGTTCTTCATTTCTGTATTCAAAATAGATACGCATGGTCGGGAGTGGTGACTCGCACCTGTAATCCAACACTTTGGGAGGCTGAGGTGGGCAGATCACCTGAGGTCAGGGATTTGAGACTGGCCTGGCCAACATGGTGAAATCCTGTCTCCTAAAAATACAAAAAAATTATCTGGGTGTAGTGGCAGGTGCCTGCAATCCCAGTTACTTGGAGGCTGAGACAGGAGAATCATTTGAACCTGGGAGATGGAAGTTGCAGTGAGCCCAGATGGCACCACTGCACTCCAGCCTGGGCGACAGAGCGAGACTCCATATCAAAAAAATAATAAATAAAAACAATAACAAAATAGATATGCGTAAATCCAAAAAAGGTATACTACTCAGAGAAGGTTAATAGAATTGCAGGAAGCAGAGGTAGAAGGGCCCCCACACACCATCTATGAATACATCTGATAAATTCTCTCTCTCCATTTGATTAAACTTCAACATAGACTGCATCTGCAGGTAGTTTAGTGAGAGTGGAATTATTACCTACTTGTACTCTCATGGCTCAGTGAGACAATCTACTTTGGCCAAGAGAATTAAAGAGCCAAGACAATTATCTGCCTCCAAATATAGAGAGGGATTTTCCTTGCATTGTCTTGATAGGTTGTCTATGTTCATGAAATTGATTACATCACTCCCCAACACAGTGCCATAGAAAGGGCTCCAACTGTACTGGCTTCAGAGGCTGAATGAGATTCTGGGAGGGGAATTTGGTGGCCTGTTCTTCTCTTCCCTCTCTACCCTCTTTGATCTCTTAACAACTGTGGGTTGTTAGTTTGGTTTGAAAGCCAGTGGTTTTGCTTGCAATTATTCTAGTTCACTGCTCTGTCCCCACAGCCTAGAAAAAAGCATGTATCTCAAAAAATATTTATTGATGGGATGTATTTCCCCCTGCAAGCCATGATGTATGCCAAGTCAATCTGCAGCCTACTTGGAGAACACGCAGCTCTGCCTTTGAAAAGCATGATTAGGGTATGAAATGTGACTCCATGCCTGCTGCCAAACCATACAGAACAAGTACATGGTCCTCCAAAGTGCCATCTGTGCCTCAGAAGATCCTATCACAGTTTATATCACTGTGAAAACCAGTCCCACAGACCAGCAGAAAGAATTCTGCCTCAGTCTACACTTTAGCTTGCACAGCTTGTACATTCTGGGTTTCTCATTTGCACTGTGAATGGAATCCAGGTACGATGTGCACAGCAGCAGAGAGTCAGTCTCTGGCCATTGTTGCATGGGTTTGCCTTTGTTAGAGTTAGAAATCCAAATTCAGTATTGTTATGGGTGGCTTGTTCTGACAAACTCTCATTCTCAGAATGTTTGCATACATCATTCTTGTCTCATAAAAAGTTGCTAATTTCATTCTCTTTTCTTTGGCTTGTTTAATTTTCCATCTGAGGACCAGATCCAACAGGTGAGGTTTTCCTGGGGAATGTTTTGACGATTTTTTATTGTGTTTTATCTTCTGAACTAAGGGCTTATTTTTAAAATTGTAAACAGAGTAAGCTTTAAAATCTGTAAGTTAAATAACCAAAAATACATCCAGAAGAGTGTTAGCAAATGATTTCTTTAAATGTCTCTTCTCTGTTCCTCCCACTTCTACTAGGAGTAGAGCTAAATAATGCACAATTCCTGACTGTGCCAGAAGCCACAGAAGAGAATGAGAATTGGAGTGCAGTGACCCTTGACCATTAGGTTATTAGCAGACTTTGTTTCCAGAGGGTGAAAGGGCCTTGGTGGAACCTTGCTCATGGGCCCAGAACCCAAAGCGCTAGAAGAGAAGCAACGAAATGTGACCAAATACACTATGAGGTAGGGGTTATCTGATATTGGATAGCTGTGCCCTGTGCCCCCATTAGACAGGAAGCAAAGTATCACCGGAGAAGGCTAAGCTGATAGCTGCAACCTAGTCCTTGCTCAGAATCACATGCTCACTCTATAGCCCCAGTTAAGCCGAGGCATGAGTCATACCCAGAATCAAAGACAAGAATCTTTCTAGAGCAAAAGGCTTGAAACCCACCATCCCCAGGAAACAGGGGACCTCTCCTTAGCCACAATCTGCAAGGTGCAGGCTGCAAAAATACATGGATTTTTTTTCTATACATTTCTTCACCATTTCTTCTGCTTTTCTCCATAATTCTACACATTTCTTCATAACACTTGATATCTTTGGCCCAACCAATCTCTCTATGAGCAGAGATAATAAATCCAATACAAAATCAGACTTGTGCAATCAAGAAAAAAAAAAAACTAGTTTCTGGTAATACAGGGATGCACACATCCTCAAGAAAAAGTTGAGCATCTCAGCAAGTTATTTAATAACTGCTATAATGCTTATGTAGCAGCACTGGTTTTCACATGTTTTAAATCAATACATATCTGAATCTCAACTTCCAAGCCTATGAAATAAAACCTAAACAGTGAATTGATACAAAATATGGCAAGTGTGTTCAAACCCTGAATCCAGAGCCAATTAAATATATAAGATCTTAAAGAGGACTATTAACCCAGTCTATGTCTCCAAACTGGGGGATGAGTACAGCTAAGGACAGAGGCAAAAGGAGATATTTCACCTAGCAGCAAGGTGGGTGGACATTGTCTCTAGCACCATAACCAGAGACTGGTCAGTGTGCTTTTATCTCTGGCCCCAGATACAGAATACACAGAAGGAGAGCTGTAGTTTCCTTATCTATTTCTAGCCTCTGGGCTGTCTTTGCTTCTAGTAGCCTTTCATGGGCAGAGTCCTACACATTCACGATATGAAGCCAAACCTTAGTGCTGGGAGGAGGAGGCATTAAGCCGTGAAGCGTCAAGATGGAAAACCTGCTTTGGAATATTATTGTGATCCTAGTCTGTGTCACACCCAATCTCCTTTTGCTAGTGGGAATATTTTTTTTTTTTTTTTTTGAGACAGAGTCTCGCTCTAGGTTGGAGTGCATTGGCATGATCTCAGCTCACGGCAGCTCCTGCCTCCCGGGTTCAAGCAATTCTCATGTCTCAGCCTCTGGAGTAGCTGGGGTTACAGGCATGTGCCACCAAGCCCAGCTAATTTTTTTTATTTTTAGTAGAGACAGTGTTTTCACCATGTTGCACAGGCTGGCCTCAAATTCCTGACTTCAGGTGATCTACTCGCCTCAGCCTCCCGAAGTGTTGGGATTGCAGGCATGAGCCACTGCACCCAGCCCTCGCTGGTGGGAATTTCAATATAATTGGCAGAAAGCAGAGAGAGAAGAGGTAAACATTCCACCAGGTGAAGGCTTTCTGGGATAGCCTGCCCACACACAGGGCAAGATGTCCCACATAAAATCTGGGCGCCCAGTCCAGTTTCAAAACTTTAGCCACAGGAGTACTGTGAACAGTCATGGATCTACTGCTCAAAGAAATGGCCTCCTCTCTCACACTAGTCTTTAAAATGACTATTTAAATAAATCATTTTAAATCTATTTGTCAATCTATTTGTGGCTTCCCTAAACCCTAAACCCTAGGCAGTGAAACTCAAGATTTTCTTGTAGAAATTGAGGCTAACACGTGGTCGTCTTCTGGTCCCCAAATGACACTGAAACACTTAAAGACTTTCAATCAGTCATAAAAAGAGATAAATTGTCATCTCACCTAGAAACGGATCATCTCAAAAGAGGTAAAGAAAAACTATGGGTGCATGGGTGAGGGTTTTAATTAAAATACTCAAGCTTTCATTAATAGCCAAGGGATAAAACCTAAAGTTGATTAGGCACCTGCATGTATCAGCACAGCACTAGGAGATTTACAGAGCTCATTTTATTTAAGTCCTATTTTAGAGCAAAGGAAACAGTCTCAGGGAAGGCAAGCTCACAGTTGGCTACTCGATGTCTTTTAGAAAATGCAGTATTTTGACACAGAAAAAAACATTAGGATGAGTGTGAAATCAAATATGATTCTGGTTTTTGAACTGAGGTTTAGTCATTCAGAGCCACATGGCTGTCCCAAGGCCTGGTCCCCAGGTCACATGCTTAAAGCTTCCAGGCGGTTCTCATCATGACGATGAAGTACACATCAGTGTCAATGGATGCGCTCACGCCTGCATAGTAGTTCATGAACTCTTCGGGGGTCACCTGCAGTGGAAAAGTTAGAAACAAAAACAAAACTTTGCTTCTCACTCTGTCAATGGGGGCCCACCTTGTGCACCTGTAAATAGAAGGGAAATAGAGGATTTCTTTGTGTGTGTGATCATGGCTGAGGAACTGATCTAAAACAAAAGAACAAGTGAAGTTGAGGATGGTGTGAGAACAGCACCTAGGAAGAGAGAAAGAAAGTCTTGAAAGTTTCTAAGCCAACCTAAATGGAAAGTGACACAGGTTGTCATCTTTTCTCTTAGGGTGGGCGCCCTCAGTTCAGATAAGGAAGACTGAAACTCAGAGTAAGAAGGAAGTGCTCTGCAACTGTAGTTATTTCTGTCTTTCTGTGACACGTCAGAAATAACATCTCATGTCCTTGTGTCAGGATAAGTGATGTTTTCCTTTCCAGAAATGGAGTTTTCTCCTGTGGGTGAAGAAACAGATTTCTAGTTAAACACTCCTGGGTTGCAAGCTTTTCTAACACATAAATAATTCATTCAAGGCCCAGGGTGACTAAAAAGCTTACCCCTGCTTCATGCTTCCCACCCATCCTGGCTTCTCTCCACTCTACACCCACGACCATCTCTTTGAAATATCGACTAATGTGTTTATCTATGCTGGGATTTTATATTACTTTCCTTTGGAGAAGAAGAAAAAACAGTTATTAGTCTTATTTTTGACAGGTCTAGATAAGATGTACACTCTAATTTAACCATGTCGGTTGACATGATGAGTTGGGGACATACTTATGCCTTCCAGGAATCATAAGAGATGACTGACCCCCTTCTCCTGTTTGCTGAAATTATAAGTGAACAGAAAGAAAAGTCACAGGATCCATAATTCTCTCTCATACCACCCCTTCCCACTAAAAACATAAGGAAGGGCAGTAGAAAGAAAGACATTCGAACTCAACTCATAGTTGAACTGTAAATACACATCTACAGTACATGCATACAGCCTCTGTCAAAATTAGGATACCATTTGCGTCCCCCTTTCTTGAACTTCTTTATTCCTCTCCTCCTTTGGATTCCTCAGCCTCTGTTTTCAATTCCCTCATTAAGGGATTACATTTAGTTTCACACATCATTATTGCCCTCCCTCTATCTTTCTCATGTTGTGTGAGGTTCCAGGGAAATGTTTATCAGTGTGGATCCATACCACCTACATCAGGACCACCTGGGGTGCCTGTCATAAGCCTAGATCCCCAGGCTTTACCCTACATGGACCTGCTAAATCAGAATCTCGGAAGCAAGTGGTTGCGGAATTTACTACTTAAAAATCTAAACATGCCAGTTAATTGTTGTGCACACTACAATAATTTAACAGGGAATATCAAAGATAATTAAGACAAAGTCTTAGTCCTCAAAAAGGCCGCAGGCTGGTGAAATACTCCAACAAAGTAAGTGGATCATTTTAACAGCAAATAGCAAGTAAAGTATAAGCGTTATACACGGGACCCTGAGCCATTTTGACTGTGCACTTTACTGTGACAGTTTGAGGAACATTTTTACAGCTAATTATTTTTTAATTAAAATTACCAAACTCCTAATATTTTTACTTTGTTGTTTCTATTGTCTATTGGTCGACCAGGGGTGACAGCCATTGAGTGAGACTCCCTCCAAATCCACTGTAATACTCCTGTCCCTAGCTTTTCTCTCCCATGAAAGTTGAAGGACTCAAAACTCACTTTCCCAGACTCCCCTGCAGCTGCAGTTTGGGATGGCCAAGTGATAGAGTTCTCACCGATAAGATACAACAGAAATCTGACATGAATTTCTAGGGAAGCTTTTGCTTTCCTCATGCAGGCTCTAGCCCTTTCTCATTCCCTCCTTCTTCCTCCTTTGTCCTGCTGCCTGAAACTCAGATGTGCTGGATGAAGTTAGGCAACCATCTTGAGATCATGAAGGAAAGGCCAGGAAAATCACAAAGACCTCAGCTGTGTTCTCTTTAAGCCACTTAAGCGAGAACATCAAGTAGAATTTAAAAAAACCTACTTTGTGTATTCCAATGTTTAATAAGATTTCCTATTTCTTGGATTGAAAGCAAACCCTAACTGAAACACCAATACATGATTGAGACTGGTATCGAAACCCCATGCTTCCATCCCAAACTCCCCCAATGGGATGGGGTGACCTGAGTTGAGCTGGCTCTGATGGAGAATGGAGAAGGAATCCAAGATGAGCAAAAGATAAAGGAAGCATTAAATCTCACTTGGAAGTCAGATGACGTCAAGCCAGAGGTCAGAGCTAATGTATTTGATCATTTCAGAAGAAGCCATCAGTTACTCTTAGCTAGGTGTTTGCTTGTTTTCTGAGACTCAACTTATATTGGGAATGGCCTGAATCGCAAATTCTCTAATCTCCCGTAAATTTGCCCTCATCATAGTAAATTGCTGGTTAGCAATAATTACTATCCTTATTCATTTTATTTGATATTAGAAAAAATGAGAGACTGGGCACTCCTACTTTTAGCAGGCCTCTTGACTAGGCTACATTTATGTGGCAAGGTATATATCATATATACAGGGGAAGGTCCCAGATGGGGATAATGGAAGTCACAATACAATCCCTTTTCCTCAGCTCTAAATTCATCAGAAAACTCCTAAAACAAATCTAGGTTACTATTAATACATACACTCAGTAATAGACCTAACAACTTTTTAATTATTTAAAAATTTTTTATGAGATGGATGAGGTAATAGACTGATATTCCCTGAAGGGCTAAAGTCCTAAGAGGCTTTTTAAAAATATGGTGATTATAAAGTCATATATACACAAGAAGAATTCAAAACTTAGATATTAAAAAATAAGAAGTAAATGTCTCACCAAATTGGGGTGGAGTTTAGTGATAGAAAAGGGGTAAGGAAAGTTTGTTTCACAGGTTATCTGATTGCTTCACACCTCCATCCAAATGGCTTCCAGCTGCTATGGGAGTCCAGTAGGGTATTAGTGCAAGATTTATGACATCAAATTCCATGACTGCTGCAAACTCCAGCAATCTTTTTGGGTATTTGAGAGTTTAGCCTAGATTATCAAGTTTAAACAATATCCTTAACTAGGAGCTATGCTGAATTTTTTGCATTATTTTAAATTTTGCCTTATATGGGATGTTTTTAACCATAAATGAGCACACTGGCTTCAAGTAGAGCTATGCTTCAACACAAAAAAACTTCATATGCAAAATAATTCAACTTGCAAGAGGTAAATTAGAAGCTAATTATTCTCCTCATAAAAGACTTTACCATGGAGTTCCTCTACATCAACAATTTCTTGTGCATTTAAAATACAATTCAGCGTGCAAAAGTTTGAATTACACATCACTTCTTAGAAAACTTTTATTATGTCTATTAAATGAGATATCCCTGGTAAGCCGTTAGCAAATGCCCAGTTGATATGTGCTCAAAAATGTTGCCCAGATTCATTATTATGCTAAATGGTATCATGTGCATATTATATTTAGTAATTTTAAAACAGTCATTTCTGAACCTTTTAGAGCTAAGGATCACAAATACGCATGAGTGTAAGAGTCATCTGATACACATTAAAATGTGAAGCCTTGGACTCCACCCTCCAAAAAATCAGATTCTGTGGTTCTGCAGTACAGCTAGCAATCTACATTATTAATAAACCCTCCTGGTGATGATTATGAACAGCCAGAGTTGGGTATCAATACAGGGTCTGTAGCATTCAGATGACATCAAGTGCTATAACTGCTAAAAAACCTCAATAACCTTTATGAGCTTTTGAGAGCTTAATGTGGCTTCTTAAGATAAATATCAAAAAGGGTTGTGTGCAGACTTGAATCAGCCGAATCACAACTGGCGATTTTGACTTTTGTTGAGAAAAGAGTAGCTGAGGTTTCCCCTGGCAATGAGAAGGAACCACCTGCAGAGAGGAAGCAGACACACTCTGGGATCCACAAAGGGGTGGGCTAATTTGGGGAAATGGCAGTTGGCTATTTTTCCACTGACATCTCACTGATCAAGGCCAGCAATACTGGAAGAAAACATATAGTTTTTATTTCTGTCCCTAAGATTTTGGCAGCCCTATTGAAGTTCGGCCCTTTTGTAAACCTGCCTCCACAATCCTCAGCCTGAAATAGAGGGTATATCTCCATCCCTGACTGGGAAATGGCAGCAGGAAGGACAGAAAGGTCACCTTCCTATCCCCCACCCCTTGCTAATGAGACTCATCATAAAGTTTCATTTAAAAAGTTGGAGGACATTCCCTTCAGAAGAGGAAGGTTTATTTCTTCTTCCCTTAACCACCGTCTTCTTGTCCACTGGGCCACTAATCTTTTCCTGTGCTGTAAAGGGCTTAAGAGACAATGAACCCTGGGGTTGTGCTGCTGCTGACTGTTATCCAGGGGATAACCCCCTTTCCTTATCACCAAAATCCTTAGGTCACCTAAGAACAGAACTGGCTCTGGTTGTTGTTGTTTTTTTTTTCTAAAAAGTCTATTTATGGCTGTTGATAAAGGACAGATGACATTTTCATTTCAGCCTAGACACAGTCATGGAGCTATATAACTCCTTACCCTACCAAGCTATGCATTTGTAACTTGAAGAGTGATTTGGCATCCCCTTTACCAAAAACTACCTTCAAATGGCATTTCCACATAACAAAGTGTGATGACAAATGAGGCTCATAAGGATGAGTGTGAAGGCACTAAAACATCCTGAAAAGCCTTATAAATCTGTTTCCCAAAATTAAATTACGATCTCATTTCAAAGTTAAATGTTTTATTATAGTTCACTGGAATGCAACTAGCTGAGTATGGTAAATATAATAACCATAAAATGGCATGTTTAATCAAAACATCACATTCCCCAGATGACAGGTCATCACTTATGTGGATCCCTTACCAATATATGTCAATATATGTCTATGAGTGTGTGCGTGCACATACATATATTAGTTTTCAACTGAAGTAACATGAAAGTTTCCCCTGGCAATGGGGAAGTTTCTAGATGGTTCCTAGGGAAATAGTTTACTTCTATTTACTACAAATATATATCCACGTGTTAAAATTTTTAAGGGTTTGAACCTATTTCCCACTTACAATTTCAAATTGAAGAAATTTCCCCTGGATTAGACTGTTTTACTTACCAATCCATCTTTGTCATAGGGTGAATCAAAGTTATCCAGAAATTTCCTAAATACTTGTTCCTCACTCCATTCCCCATTCTGGTACTTTGGATGGTGTTTTGCATTATACACCTCACGAAGGTCTTCGATTGTTATAACGCCATCTCCAGTCTTGTCTAACTTTCTAAAAGCTTGCATGATTACCTCTTTTCTGGCTCTGGACATTGGAGGCTACAAAAATAGAAGAATACATGCAGAGACATACATAAGCAAATGAGATTTTTTGGTATCCTATGTGACAAAATATCTTATTCCCCTCAATGATGTGAAATAGTATTTGTGTGCTATTATATAATAAGCAGCACTATGATTGCTCCAAAAAGTTCTTAAGTCTGTTCACAGTCTTCTGCTCATCCCCCTCCCCACAGTGTACTAACAACTTGTGAAAACAAAACCTCAAGGTAGCCAACCCAAACCACGTGAAAGCCAAACTCACCAGATATACTGATTAATGGGGCCACTTACTCTTAATGTGAGAAGAAATTCATTGAAGTCTATTGTTCCATTTCCATCTTTATCAAACCTCCGGAAAAGCTCTTCTACCTCTTCCCTTTCCATTACCACAGCATAATCATTTAACCCTTTCATAAATTCTTTAAAATCAAGGGTTCGATTATTATCGTCATCCATAATTCTAAACACTCTGAAGAAAACACACACAAAAATTAAGAAGAATTTTACAAAGAACAGGTATAAGTGTAAAGATTTTTTAAAAAAAAAATCCACACTCAGGGTTTCGTCAAATAAAAATACCAAAGTCTTAAATTCTTCTCTGCACCCCCCTTCCAAAACTAAAGAGCCTCTTCCCACCACACACACACACACACACACACAGACACACACACATGCACATACACAAAGTATAATTCTAATTACATGACATTCTGAAAAAGACAAAACTGTGGAGACAGTAAAAAGATGAAAGGGAGAGGAAATAATTGAATTGGTGAAACATGGGATTTTTAGGTCAATGAAAATATCCTTTATAATACTATGATGGTGGATACATGACATTATGCATTTGTTAAAACCCATAGAACTTTACAAAACAAGGCATAAACCTTAATGCATATGAATTTTTAAAAAAATGATTTAGGAAGTCAGAAAATCACAGGAAGGAATGCAAACTGTGACAAGAAAATCTCACTGTATTATGAAAGAACAAAACATCCCCAAAAGGGGTAAAGGGATAAGAGAGAAAGGTGCTGATTTAAGTATTTTGAAAATGAGTAGAGTCTGTAAGAACACAGGAACTGCACACAATTTACTGTACTCTAGTTGATAAAGTTGTTTCCCACAGGGATACAGGTTAACAATTCTGACACTGATGTACATGTATACTGAAGTTGAACCATCAAGTAAATGGATAATAAAGATGGAAGCTAGGTTTCTCAAAGTGAAAGTGAGAATTTAGAGATAAGATAGGAAAAGAGGCATGGATTAGAGTTGGAGATATCAGTGTGAACTCATGTTTAGCTTAATATAGACATAAATCATTACATATGAAAATATTTAGGCCAAGTGTGGTGGCTCATGCCTGTAATCCTAGCACTTTGGGAGGCTGAGGCAGATAGAATGCCTGAGCTTAGGAGTTCAAGGCCAGCCTGGGCAACACAGTGAAACTCCATCTCTTCTAAAATACAATAAATCAGCTAGGCATGGGCATGCTCCTATAATCCCAGCTAGTCAGGAGGCTGAGGCAGGAGAATCGCTAGAACCTGGGAGGCAGAGGTTGCAGTGAGCCAAGATCACACCACTGCACTCCAGCCTGGGTGACAGAGCAAGACTCTGTCTTTTAAAAATAAACAAATAAACAAAAAATGTTTAGATGCAGATTACTATACACACACATATTTCTTTGTTTTGTCAGCCAAGAAGACCTAGAAATAATAATGTTCCAGTAACAATAAGCACATATAACTAATTAATGAACAGACAGCAGTGCTACAGAAAGTGAACTTATCAGTTTCTTTGTAAAACATAAATAAATCTGAAATTAATTATGTATTATTAAGCCACCATGTGTTATTCAATAAAATTCACTGCTTAGGAATTTATAATGCATGAAACTTTGCACTAAGCCCTGTAAAGAGGAATAAAAAGGTGAACGAGATGCAGTCTCTGGTCTTAAGAAGTTATTGAAAGAGAAACACTAAAAAGGATAATTAGTGGTTTTAAGTGAAGGGAGAAAGGATGCATTTCAGAGCAATGGCTGTTTCTAGAGTATTCTTGGGGTATCTCAGAAAGCTAGAGGATAGCTCTGAAGGAAGAAATAACGAAGTTAAGATAGAAAGTTGGGTGATCTGAGCAAGATGGCCAATAGGAACAGCTCCGGTCTGCAGCTCCCAGCAAGATCAATGCAGAAGGTGGGTGATTTCTTCATCTGCAACTGAGGTACAAGGCTCATCTCACTGAAACTGGTTAGACAGTGGGTGCAGCCCATGGACGGTGACCAGAAGCAGGGTGGGGCATCACCTCACCCGGGAAGCACAGAGGATTGGGGAACTCCCTGCCCTAGCCAAGGGAAGCTGTGAGGGACTGTGCCATGAGGAATGGTGCATTCTGGCCCAGATACTATGCTTTTCCCATAGTCTTTGCAACCCACAGACCAAGAGATCCCCTCAGGTGCCTACATGCCCAGAGACCTGGGTTTCAAGCACAAAACTGGGCGGCCACTTGGGGAGACACCAAAAAAAAGCTATAGGAGTTTTTTTTCATACCCCAGTGGCACCTGGAAGGCCAGCGAGACAGAACACTTCACTCCCCTGGAAAGGGTGCTAAAGCCAGGGAGCCAAGTGGTCTAGCTCAGTGGATCCCACTCCCACAGAGCCCAGCAATCTAAGATCCACTGGCTTGAAATGCTTGCTGCCAGCACAGCAGTCTGAAATTGATCTGGGATGCTCGAGCTTGGAGGGGGGCCACCATTACTGAGGTTTGAGCAGACAGTTTTCCCCCATAGTGTAAACAAAGCCACCAGGAAGTTTGAACTGTGTGGAGCCCAGTACAGCTCAGCAAAGCCACTGTAGCCAGACTGCCCCTCTTGATTCCTCCTCTCTGGGCAGGGCATCTCTGAAAGAAAGGCAGCAGCCCCGGTCAGGGGCTTATAGATAAAACTCCCATCTCCCTGGGACAGAGCACCTGGGGAAGGGGTGGCTGTGGGCACAGCTTCAGTAGACTTAAATGTTCCTGCCTGCTGGCTCTGAAGAGAGCAGCAGATCTCCCAGCACAGTGCTCAAGCTCTGCTAAGGGAAAGACTGTCTCCTCAAGTGGGTCCCTGACCCCCATGCATACTGACTGAGAGACACCTCCCAGCAGGGGTAAACAGACAACTCATACAGGAGAGCTCTAGCTGGCATCTGGTGGGTGCCCTTCTGGGATGAAGCTTCCAGAGGAAGGAACAGGGAGCAATATTTGCTGTTCTGCACCCTCCACTGGGGATACCCAGGCAAACAGGGTCTGGAGTGGACCTCCAGCAAACTCCAGCAGACCTGCAGCAGAGAGTTAGAAGGAAAACTAACAAACAGAAAGGAATAGCACCAACATCAACAAAAATGACATCTACACAAAAACCCCATCCAAAGGTCACTAACATCAAAGACCAAAGGTAGATAAATCCACAAAGATAAGGAAAAACCAGCACAAAAAGGCTGAAAATTCCAAAAACCAGAATGTCTCTTCTCTTCCAAAGGATCACAAATCCTTGCCAGCAAGGGAACAAAACTGGATGGAGAATGAGTTTGACAAATTGACAGAAGTAGGCTTCAGAAGGTGGATAATAACAAACTCCTCTGAGCTAACGGAGTATGTACTAACCTAACGCAAGGAAGCTAAGAACCTTGAAAAAGGTTAGAGGAATTACTAACTAGAATAACCAGTTTAGAGAAGAACATAAATGACCTGATGGAGCTGAGAAACACAGCATCAGAACTTCGTGAAGCATACACAACTATCAATAGCTGATTCGATCAAGTGGAAGAAAGGATATAGGAGATTGAAGATCAACTTAATGAAATAAAGCGTGAAGATAAGATTAGAGAAAAAAGAATAGAAAATCACGAACAAAACCTCCAAAAAATATAGAACTATGTGAAAAGACCAAACCTACATTTGATAGGTGTACCTGAAAATGACAGGGAGAATGGAACCAAGCTGGAAAACACTCTTCAGGATATTATCCAGGAGAACTTCCCCAATGTAGCAAGACAGGCCAACATTCAAAATCAGGAAATACAGAGAACACCACAATGAAACTCCTCAAGAAAAGCAACCCCAAGACACATAATCATCAGATTCACCAAGGTTCATATGAAGGAAAAAATGTTAAGGGCAGCCAGAGGGAAAGTTTGAGTTACCCACCATGGGAAGTCCATGAGATTAACAGTGGATCTCTCTGCAGAAACCCTACAAGGCAGAAGAGAATGAGGGCCAATATTCAATATTCTTAAAGAAAAGAATTTTCAACCCGGAATTTCATATCCAGCCAAACTAAGCTTCATAAGCGAAGGAGAAATAAAATCCTTTACAGACAAGCAAACACTGAGAGATTTTGTCACCACCAGGCCTGCCTTACAAGAACTTCTGAAGGAAGCACTAAACGTGGATAGGAAAAACTGGTACCAGCCACTGCAAAAACATACCAAATTGTAAAGACCATCAAAACTGTGAAGAAACTGCATCAACTAACGGCCAAAATAACCAGCTAGCAGAATAATGACAGGATCAAATTCACACGTAATCATATTAACCTTAAATGTAAATGGGCTAAATGCCCCAATTAAAAGACCATCATTCTCAGCAAAGTAATACAGGAACAGAAAACCAAACATCACATGATCTCACTTGTAAGTAGGAGTTGAACAATGAGATCACATGGACACAGGGAGGGGAACATCACACATGGGAACACGAACGTCAGGGGTGGGGACTAGGGGAGGGATAGCATTAGGAGAAATACCTAATGTAGATGACAGGTTGATGGGTGTGGCAAACCACCATGGCACGTGTATACCTATGTAACAAACCTGCACATTCTGCCCATGTATCCCAGCAATTAAAGAATAATCTTTTTAAAAGATGGAAAGTTGAAGTAATCAGAATCTAAAGACTTTTAAATGTCCTTACATGCTAAAAAGTTTGAACTTTATTAGCAAGTCATTTTTAAAGTCATTAAATGGTTGACTTGAAGTGACATTATCAAAATAATGAGAACTTTAGCAATAGGAGAACTAAGAGAACTCTAGCAACAGTGGATTGAATGAATTGGAGGACTGAAAACTTAGAAGCAAAGGAACCAGTAAGAATACTATCGTAAGAGTCCAGTGAAAAAATGTTGAGTGTCTATACTTGAGCAATTGGAATGAAAATTAAAAAAGAAAGCTTTCAAGATACTATAAAAATAAAGGAGTCAATATGGTGGGCTAATGAAGGTAATTCTAAAGTTTTCAACCCAAGTACCTGGAAGAGTAGTAATACCACGAAGACAGCAGGGGCTGCAGAAGAAGCTGTATTTGCAAAAAAAAAAAAAAAAAAAAAAAAATGACTTTTGTTTTGTTTGGATTAGATACTCTGTAAGGCAACCACACAGAGATATTCACTGGTTAGTTGGCTAATTTGCTATATCTTTCCTGATTTTATATATATATACACACACACACGTATATGTGTATATATATATGGTGAAAGTAGTTTGTATCTCAGGAATGGATATCATTCCAAGAATGTGGCAAGGGGCCAGAGTAGAGATGTGCTAACTCAGGAGTAGCCAAGGTGTCTGATAAATTAAGGATACTGGCAAAAGAATCTTGAAAATTTAGATACTAGAGAAGTATCTACATTTACAAGGCAATCGGAAATTACTAAGAAAGAACATATACTGTTGAAAACCACGAGAATTTCTTGTCAAAAAATGAAGGTGTCAAGGTTATAAATGATAAAGTCATCTTGATCTTGGTCAGGGTAAAGACTCAGACAGGGTGGAAAGATGGTGCCAGGAGCCAACACTTCACAGAATGCTAAATGTTGTGCAGGTGGGAAGATGGCAGAGTCTAACCTGAAGAGATGCCCTTCTAAGACAGGATTTATGGGAAAGAAATAAATGAACAAAGGGGTGAATCTGACCTGGGATTTGGAGTTAGACTGAAGGAGAGTATTTAGTCTTCAACTGATCCTAAGGTAGGAGTGGAGGAGAAGGGGCAGCTTCCACTTGAGTTAGGAGGTACTTAGAGAAGGCCAAAGTCAGTAAGGCAGGCAGACGGCACATTCTGCAAAAGGCCTAGGATGGAATGGTGTCTGTTCACCGTAGACTGGTTCCCAGTAGAAAGGCTTGTAGAGACACAGTGTGCAGTGTGGGTATGGGATGAAGACAGCACAGGCAGCAGGAGGGATTCCACTGAGTGAACCAGAGAGTGGAAGAGAGGATTCCTCAAGGGTTTGCACTAAGAACAACGATGTGGACCCATTATGAACAGGGTAGAGGTTGAAGTGACACAATATTGAGGGCATGGGGACTGGTCTTCCCATTGGACTGGGGCAGCCTGGCCACCAGGGTCCATATCCCCACTGCCTGGCCTTCTGACAGATCTGGGCTTAGTCTGAGACTTGGGATTGTTCAGAGTTGTCTCCCAGGCACTCAGTACCTTGCTGGAAGTGAAGCCTTTCACATCATCTGGGTGCAAGGCTGGATTTCCCTCCCATTGGCATCCTGTACTCTCTAATATACAACTTCTCACACCACTGAGATACATTTAGATCACTCATGTACTCCATAGTCTTAGTCCTCGATGGGGGCTTAAGAAGCCTTGTTCACCCAAGGGTCCCTGAGATGTGTCCAATGCCTGGCCCATGGCAGGCTCTTGATGGAGTTTGTTATGATGCACAGGACCTGCCCTCAGGAGGCTCACAATCTTCTTTCCCCTTGGGTTTCTCAGTCCTTAAAACTATTCACACTCAGAAGACAGAGGGTAGGAGAACAGGAGCTACCCAGCTGATAGAACCTCACTGGCAGTGAGCTGTCAGTTATCTGACAAGCAATACCAGTGTCCCTCGAAGTGACGGAGAAATGATTGCCTGAGAGCAAAACTCCAAATTCTGCAATTAGGGCTAAATGGCTGTTCCTTCCTCCCTCTTCCACCCTGCACTTTATTATCACAGCTGCAGAGAGAGTTCCTTTCATTGTCCTGGTAGGCATCTCCATGCCAGGGCACATGCTGCTTCTCCCTTTACCTCATATTTTCCCAGAGCTGCACTGTCTTGTAGCAGATATGAGTCTTGCTGAATCTGGGACTAAGATCCAAAAACTATGAGGGACTTCGTAGATCAACTCTTCTACACTCCACATTTTACAAATAAGGAACTGAGCCCTAGGAGGAAATGACTTGCCCAAGACCACGTGGCCAACATTAGCTTCACCTGGCCGAGTCGTTCCTTCCCACTCCATTCCCTGCTACCTGTAGCTGAGTCCTACCTGCCAAGTCCTTTGATCCCAGCAGAGCCCCTGGCCAGGCACTGCAGTCGGAGTCTTTCAATGGGGTCGGTGGCCGTGGTGAGCTTTTTCTTGGCCTGGATTGCCATCTCTCGGTCATGGCGCGCTGTCCCTGCCATCTGAGGGGAAGCCATAGCATGTTAGCAGAGTCCAGGCCTTGCCACTGCCTCTGGCTGGGCAGGGTGACAGCAGCCCCACTGAGAAGGAAATCTACAGCCTTCTCTGTCAGGAAACCTCTCAGAATTTCCCATTTTTCTCTATGCCAACTGTGTGCCTGGCATATTTATAACTTACTTATCTAGTCCTGAGGACATCTGGTTTCTCCAGCCCAGACAATAATCTTAAATATATCACCATTTCCAAAGATGCTGTGATCTTTCTGAGGCCCTCGTCCATCTATAAAAGAAGTCCAGTTTCTCTATACTCTCTTTTTTGAACCAACCTTATATACCATATTATTTTATGTAGAATTTTCCATATTCCCTTGACCCTCACATTTAATGTTCTCCTCTGATTTTGTTGCTTCTGTCTTGAATGAGATTTTCAGCACTTGATCCTTAATGATTCTTACTAGTAATGGGTATGGTCTCCTTGATTCACAGGTTAGAGTCCACTAACACCTAACAAGGATCTTAGGATGGGTGCAGTGAAGTGCTGTCTCCTGAATGGTCCCCAAGGGATGTACAAACTCCTGTAACCACACATGAGCTCTCAAAGCTTGCACAACAGTGGGAAGAGCACTGGGCTGGGAGCCTGGAGACCTGAGCTATAGTCCTGACTCTTCAATCCCCACCCCACAGCTCCCCCCACTCCTCACCCCCATCTGCCTGGTAACCTCCCTATGAGTGAATCTCACAGCCTGTGTTTCCTCCTCTGTTAAATGGGAGGATTGGATAAGATGGTCTTTAAATGCCATTCCAGCTTCAAAAAACACTAATTCTCATGGCTGCTCTCAGGAGGCTCTAGAAGTTACTTGTGAGTTGTGAAATAAAAAGAATGAGAGGCAAGAGTCTTGAAGGATGTGCAAAGGACAGCATGCAATGTGCAGAAAAAAAAATAGTATTAGAATGTGGTTCTGCCCTGGCTTCAAGGCTCCCTCCCTAGTCAAATTCTGGCACTTTCCCTAAGTGCTACATTAGGACGGAATTATTTTCATCAAGGAGAGCAACCTGCAGATTCACAACCTCATCTATGTCAGGACTGTTGTTCTCCTATACACCCTGAAAGGTCTCCCACACAGGGTACTCCTTATTTGACTTTTGGGAAAGGGAATCTCATCAAGCCAATAACTGAGGCCCGAATAGACAATTCAGGGATGCACACACTTGACATGGCCACTTTCTTGCAGCCTCAACCGAGCCAAAGTACAGGATCCTACCTTCTTGCCCTGTATCCAGATTCCCAGTATGTGGGTGAAGAAGGGAGCAATTCCTTTCAGTTCTCTTGAACCTCGGGTCAAGAAGGAAACCTGTCTAGGTCTCAGCTGCTTTATGCCACGTTAGGAAAAGCTTGCTTTGTCTAAAGCTACACAGCCTTCCTCTGCTTCCTCTGGCACCTAAACAGAGGTTCCCTGGAACTCAAGACGGTGGCACACCCTGCTCTTAGAGACTTCTCTTCTTGCCAGGCACACACAAGGAGCATGTTCCAATTCTCATCCAACAGGGACACCTGCAGCCAAGACCATGCCCTTCCTGGCAGCTTTAGCTTTCTAATAACTGGTGTTTACTTATTACTATTTTGTCACCCGACCTCAAGCTGACAATTCCCAGAGCTCATTCCCAGCTTCAGCACTAACTCTCCCCTCATTAACAGCCAGAATCCTGAGTCACGGACAAAACCACCAATTCACTCATCTAGCCATCTCCTGCTGCCTTACTCATCCTTGCCTGAGCCATTCCCTTGCCCTGACCATATTCTGCCAGTGGCATGTGCCCCATCCCCACCCCAACCCCTATGGAAGCAGGAACAGGTGTCGACAACATGCACTTCTCATTCTCCAAACCCACCTCACAGTCTTGATCCTGCCCAGGACCACCACCATCTTTCCTGACCCTCGACCTTGCTTCATGATACTTGCCCAATGGCTGTCCCCAGCCATACACCTCCCATTCTCATTTCCCGTGACATCTTCCCTGCCTTGTCCACCTTATTCATTTTGCTCTGGTTTTTCCCTGCCATCCATGACAGTAAGTGAGAATGAAGAGAAACAGAGACTAAAAACCAGTCATGGAGAGAAAGTGAGATCTGGCTCCTGGATCTGGGACAGATCCCCAGTAGGACCCTCTTTGCACACCTTCAGAATAATATTAAAGGCATCAGTGGTGCCCCCATGCCCCAGCTAGGTAGTAAGCATGTGTCCGGTTCCCACAACAACCCCGTGAGCTGAACTGAAAACAGGAACTCAAACCAATGCACATATACCCATGTTTATAGCAGCATTATTCACAACAGCCAAAAGGTAGAAACAAACCAAATGTCCATCCATGGATAAGTGGATAAACAAATTGTGGTGTAGCCATACAATGAAACACTCCTCAGCCATAAAAAGGAACACAGTACCGACAGATGCCACAATGTGGATAAACCTTGGCCACATTATGCTAAGTGCAAGAAGCCAGACCCAAAATGTCACACACTGTACGATTTAATTTATGTGAAATATTCAGAATAGGCAAATTCATAGAGACAGAAAGCAAATTAGTGTTTGCAAGGGGCTGGGGTGAGAGGGCCAGTGGGGAGTGACTGCTTAATGAGTGGGAAGTTTCCTTCAGGGGTAATAAAAATGTTTTGGAACTTGATATAGATGGTGGTCTGTCAACATTGTGAACGTAATATACACTTTAAAATTGCTAATTTATGTTATGTGTATTCATCTCAATAAAATAAAACCCATGCACAGATGTTACTAGTTTGATTTAGTCATTTCACAATTATACATACTTCAAAACATCATGTTATACAAGGCAAATACAACTTTATCTGTCAATTTAAAAAATAAATTTTAAAGTGTGCTGGGCATGTAGTCATCTTGGTAAATTAGCAAAAGTTAAAAAAGTAAAACAAGCCCATGAGCTAGTTACTACTATTATTGGTATTTCACAGATAAAGAAATTAGGATGTAGAGAAATCAGGTAACTTGCCCAAGTCACACGGAAACGCGGCTCACAGTAATCCACACGCTGTTAGAATTGTATGACCCTTGAAGATCCTCTGATGCAACCTCATTTTGCAAACTTGGAAACGAAGGCTTGGGTTGGCAAAGTGACTTGCTCAAAAGTCCTGGCCAAGACCAAAACAGAGGGCTTCTGATTCCCAAGCAGGGCTCTTCCTGCTTCATCATGTTTGTGGTTTATGAAATAAAATATAAGAATCTCAAAGCACAGTTTGATGGTGCTTTCTCATAGGAAAGTGGGATCAAGTCCAGGAAGGCAAGAAACAGCCAGCCCAGTACTCCAGGCTGTCCCACCTCTTGTGGCTGACCCTACCCAGCGATGATGTGGGCAGTTTTTATCTGGAGTCTTTAATAAGTTCAAGGGGGAAAAAAAGGCCATTCTCTCCTGCTACCCTACCATGAAGCTTGAAATGCCTATAGTAACCATCTCTTTCAATCATTGAATCACCCAGTTCACCAACCACTAGCTAATTGTATTGTGTACTCTTTTCAAGGCACTATGCAGGAACAGAGTGCGGGAGTGTGAGGAATTATTCAGAGAACCAAGCCCTTGAATAGCCTAGAGTCTTCATTAGTTTGAATCCTGATCTCCTATATTTAAGCAGAACGGAAAACATAAAGTTTATTAAGCACCGGGGCTTTTAAGGAAGGCAGGATTGCACAGGATCTCAAGTGAAGAAGGGAGCTCCTCAGCGTTGAAGTTTCAATAAAGGCGCCAGGCACCAGGCCAAGAGTCAGTACCCAAACATATGTCACCGACTTCACAGCAGTACACAAAGTGTCCCTGCCTGCAGAAGACTCTGTCTGAACCTTAAAGATCCGGCGTGGTGACAACGGAGCGCATCCCTGTGCAAGGTGAAGAGGTTGCACTCCCGACCCACTTGGCCGCAGCGCCACCACGTGTTCTCAGGCGTCTGCGCAGTCCCCCGGCCAGGCGTGCGGTTCAGTCTGCCTTCCACGCAGGTCTGCTAAGAGCTCAGGAAGCTCCACGCAATGTGCCAGGGGTAGTATGAAAGCGGGACCAAGACAACGCTTACAGCCTGGGGGTTGAGTGGAGAATGCAATCACAAGAGGGAGGGCTGCTTACCTGGCCTGGGAGTGGGGCTTTTTGAGGACCTCTCAGAGGAGGTGATGTCTGAGCTTTCATCCTAATGGAAGGTGTAGTTATCGAGGCTGGGGACGTGGGGATAGAAGGATATTTTAGATAGCAGGTGTACCAACTGTTAGACCAAGGTAAGAGAGAAACCAGTATAATTAGGAAAGTACAAGTATTTCAGTATGGTTGGAGAATAGATGTATGGGTGGCAGGGGGAGATGAACAGTCGTGGAGATTCGGAGGAATTTGGGGTAAAGATGTCACTGAGCAGGCTGGCAGCCATCAGATCCCAAAGAGCCTGGGGTGCCAGGGTGAGGTTTGGATTTTGTCCTGAGAGCAACAGGAGACCACAAAGTCTTCTTAAAAAGGGAAAGGCCGTTTGCATTGTACAGTGAAAAGAATGGATAGGAAGGTGGGACAGGCTAGCCAGTGGGAGACTGTTGTTCCCAGTTATGCTGCCTGGACGGTGTGGATGGAGAGAGAGGAAGACATACAAGATGGCCAGTGGCAGAACGTGCAGTTTGAGGGAGAGGGCGGACTCGGGGCTGGCATCCAGAGCTGTTGCTTGCACTCTCCACCCCCACCCTCCAGTGGCTGGCGGCAAGGGAGGAAATTCACAGAAGCCTGGAGATTTGGGGCAGAGGCAGAGTGGAGCCACAGTAGCAGTGGTCCCATTAAGGCTGTCTCATTCCGCTGTCCCGGTGCACAACCGACTGCCACGCCAAACTCTCTGTCGGCCTGGATTTTGCGAATTATTGTAGGAAGGATGTGGAAAGCGGAAAATGCGTTGGATCTATATCTTCACGGTTCCCTCTTTAAGGTTCGGAGGCAGATTTAAGTGGACCCTTAGAAGAGGGAACCGCTCTAGCCCTAGCCCGCATCTATTGACTTGTCTTTGGTGCTCCCTGGTGGCAGTAAGCTGAATTACATCTCTCTCTCTTCCTCTTTCTCTGTTCCTCTCCACCTGCAAACACAGAAGGGGATCTTACTGCTAAAGAGGCAACCCTAGAGATCATTGGTCCAGACACCATAAGGCACCAAGGCTTTTACATCCTCTTTGTTGCAAAATCCAATGGAAAATTCTCACCTCACCCTCAAGAAACCCTCCCTCCTTTGACTTCTCTGACAGTACATTCCTGGTTTTCCTTTTTCAGGGAAATATAGTTCCTTGAAAGGGAACTGAAGCAGGTTTAGTCAGCTCGGATGAACTTTAGAGAAGAGCAGGGTTAACCTGTGTTAAAGTGGAGAGGGGAGGACAGAATTAGATAAATAGAAAGGGACAGTAAATGTGGTGTAGGGGACAGAGGCGAGATGTGTTTGAGGAGGAAAAGGAGGCTTCCCCGCTGACAGGGACGTGCAGTTGTGATGGCTGGACCATATGTTTCCCGGACAGTCTTCTTTTGCACCCCACTGCTTGGAATAGCAGGTACTGCGAGGAAGCTGTCCTGTTGAGGAAGTCCTGCAGGTCCAACCCTGTGACAACAGCAGCCATCTGCAGTCCAATTGTTCCGAGCACCTGTCCCACCTCTTGATGCTGTTGAGCCCATTTTCCCCACAGCCAGGCCATGTCATTATTTTTGCCTTATGAACATTTGTAGGCATTTCTGTAATGGTTAGATACCTGTGCAAGTACATTAGCTATTTTCAATAGCAAGGAACCTGGGGTTGCTACAATGGTTCCATGTGCTTTTAAAACATTCTACGATGAGAAGAGAAGAAAGGAGAAATGTATACAGTAAGCAGCTACTGATGAGGCTTGTAGGGCATCAAGCTAGTTCCGAGAAGGTGGGAAACATTTGCCTTCTTTTAAATTCTCATCCAAGACAAAACATTTCCTATTTCTGCTAGCTGAGGCTTGATCCTGAGCACTGAGACTAGTCCCCCACAGAGATGGGGAACTTGATATGGTTTTTGCTCTTTCTCTCTGTACTTGGAAACTGAGTATAAGGGTGAAATTTTGATTAGGACTCAGTGGACCTTTCAATACTTGAAACGTCATCTCAGTATGAGAAGAGAGATACAACAGACCATGTCTGAAGGCAATTAACGGAAAAAAATTAAACCATCTGCACTGACTTTAGTCCATTCAACAAACTAGATATTACTACGTGGTAGATGGCAAAAACCCATAGTTCCTCAATAAGTTTCCCCTTAGAAAATGCCCTTCTGAAATATATATTGCATTTCAGATGTCTTAGTACAGTTGTGCTGCTAGAACAAAATACCGTAGACTGGGTAATTTATAAACAAGAGAAATTTCTTTCTCATAGTTTTGGAGGCTGGAAAGTTCAAGATCAAGGTATCAGCAAATTTGGTGCCTGGCAAGGACTATTCTCTCTGCCTTTAAGATGGTGCCTTGAACTCAGGGTCCTCCAGAGGGGACAAATGCTGTGTCTTCACATGGCAGAAGAGATGGAAGGGCAAAAAAGGGCTGAACAATTTGCAAAGTCACTTTTATAAACACCTTAATCTCATTCATGAGGGAGGGGTCCTTGTGACCTAACCAACTCCTAAAGACCACACCACTTAATACTATTGTATTGGGGATTCAGTTTCAACATGAATTTCAAACATTCAAATCATAGCACTAGATGTTGAGTATAGCCTAGTAGGTGGCTAGGAAATGAATAAATAGTGATGTCCTCCCAAAGAGACTGAAATTGAAGACTCTGATAGTTTGAATACGTGGCTTTTGCAGTACACAGAAGCCTCAGACAAGAATGTTTGTCAGTGTTGTTGACATCGTGAGAGTTACTTCACGGAGCCCATTTGAGTTTGAATCAACTGAACATACCCTTAGCACCACTAGCTTTGCAAGACCCTGTGCTAACTCTTCAGGCGATAATTATAGAGAAGTGCTTCTCAACTGGGTACGATCCCTCCCCAATCCCAGGAGACATTTGATAATGCCTTCTGCAAGACATTTTTGGTTGTTGCAATGGAAGTAGGGTAGAGTGTATTGGCATCTAATGGGTGGAGGCCAGGGATGCTGCTACACATCCTACACAAGATATACAAGACGGCCCCTGGCAACAAAGAATTACCAGTCAGAGATGTCCGCAGTACTGATGTTGAGAAGTCCTGCAATAGGGAAAGACCTGGGACCACTGTGGGTGCTGTTGAAAAACAAAGATGCCCACAGCGCTCACCAACTGCAGTAAATTAGACTCTCTTGGTGTAGATGCTGTGACTGGGCATTTTATTGTTTTTAGTTGGTTTTTATGTATCCCTAAATTTGAGAACATAAGCTATAGGAATTACAAGGTCACCCTCTAGTAAGAGGAGTAAGGCCTTATTATAACACAACACAGGGCAAGATAAAGGCATGAAGAGAACATGTAGTAATACAGTTGTAACTATGCTGGGGGCCAAGCCCTTGGCTAAGGACTTTACATACATCCACATATTGCCTCATGTGGTGGATTCTATCAAATACTGCTGCCCTATTACAGGAAGTCAGCAGAGACCTGAAGAACCCAGGTCACTTGTCTGAGAATGTGTCACTAGGGAGTAGCAGAGCCAGGGCTGAAAACAGTTGTTTTGGTTTTGGTGTTTTTTTTTTTTTTTTTCCTGAGACAGAGTCTTGCTCTGTCCCCCAGGCTGGAGTGCAGTGGTGTGTTCTCAGCTCACTGCAACCTCCACCTCCTGGGTTCAAGTGATTCTCTTGCCTCAGCCCCCCAAGTAGCTGGGATTATAGGCGCCTGCCACCACGCCCAGCTAATTTTTGTATTTTTAGAAGAGACAGGGTTTCACCATGTTGGCCAGGCTGGTCTCGAACTCCTGACCTTGTGATCCAGCCACCTTGGCTCCCCAGTGCTGGGATTATGGGCGTGAGCCACCATGCCCGGCCTTGAAAACAGTTCTAAGTCACTTCATGCAACAGCTACACCATGATGTTGCTTAAAACTGATTAATTGCTTTGGGGACTCAGAGAAGGTCCCTGAAATAAGAGATGCAGGAAAAGAAAAACTTCAGGGAAAAGAATGCCTCGGAGTGCTGCTGGATTTCATACCAGCAGAGAGTAAGGATGGCAGTGCAGAGCAAAGCTGGGCCACTCACAGTCCCTAAACATGACCCCTTCTCCCATCTCAAGTCCTTGCTTGGGTTTTCAAGTCCTTAAGGCTCAGCGTAAATACCTTCTGGTTAAGATGCAAAGTTTTACTTAGCCTCTTCCTGTTGCAGCAGCTATTTTTTTTCTCTGTTTGTTTTAATTAAAATGATGTATGGGATTAGGCTCCAACATAGACGAATAGGAACAGCTCTAGCCTCCAGCTAACAGCGTGAGCGACACAGAAGACAGGTGATTTCTGCGTTTCCAACTGAGGTACCGGGTTCATCTCACTGGGGCATGTCGGACAGTGGGTGCAGGACAGTGGGTGCAGCCCAACAAGCAAGAGCCGAAGCAGGGCGAAGCATCACCTCACCCAGGAAGCGCAAGGGGGAAAGGAATTCCCTTTCCTAGCCAACGGAAACCATGACACACAACACCTGGAAAATTGGGTCACTCCCACCCTAATATTGTGCTTTACCAAGAGTCTTAGCAAATGGAACACCAGGAGATTATATCCCGTGCCTGGCTCGGAGGGTCCCACACCCATGGAGCCTCCCTCATTGCTAGCACAGCAGTCTGAGATCTAACTGCAAGGTGGCAGCGAGGCTCGGGGAGGGTCGCCCGCCATTGCTGAGGTTTAAGTAGGTAAACAAAGTAGCCGAACTGGGTAGAGCTCAAACTGGGTAGAACCCACCGCAACTCAAGGAGACCTGCCTGCCTCTGTAGACTCGACCTCTGGGGACAGGGCATAGCCAAACAAAAGACAGCAGAAACCTCTGCAGATGTAGCTTTGAAGAGAGTAGTGGTTTTCCCAGCATGCCGTTGGAGATCTGAGAATGGACAGACTGTCTGCTCAAGTGGGTCCCTGACCCCCGAGTAGCCTAACTGGGAGACATCCCCCACTAGAGGCAGACTGACACCTCACACCTCACACGGCCAGGTACACCTCTGAGACAAAGCTTCCAGAGGAACGATCAGACAGCAACATTTTCTGTTCAGCAATATTCTCTCTTCTGCAGCCTCTGCTGCGAATACCCAGGCAAACAGGGTCTGGAGTGGACCTCAAGCAAACTCCAACAGACCTGCAGCTGAAGGTCCTGACTGTTAGAAGGAAAAATAACAAAGAGAAAGGACATCCACATCAAAACCCCATCTGTACGTCAGCATCATCAAAGACCAAAGGTAGATAAAACCACAAAGATGGGGAAAAAATAGTATGGAAAAGCCGGAAATTCTAAAAATCAGAGAGACTCTCACCCTCCAAAGGAATGCAGGTCCTTGCCAGCAACAGAACAAAACTGGATGGAGAATGACTTTGACGAGTTGAGAGAAGACTTCAGACAATCAAACTTCTCGAAGCTAAAGGAGGAATTACGAACCCAGCGCAAAGAAACTAAAAACCTTGGAAAAAAATTTAATGAATGGCTAACTAGAAAAACCAATGTAGAGAAGTCCTTAAACGAACTGATAGAGATGAAAACCATGACACAAGAACTACATGACAAATGTACAAGATTCAGTAACTGACTCGATCAACTGGAAGAAAGGGTATCAGTGATTGAAGATCAAATGAATGAAATGAAATGAGAAGAGAAGTTTAGAGAAAAAAGAGTAAAATGAAATGAACAAAGCCTCCAAGAAATAAGGGACTATGTGAAAAAAACAAATCTACGTCTGATTGGTGTACCTGAAAGTGATGGGGAAAATGGAACCAAGTTGGAAAACACTCTGCAGGATATCATCCAGGAGAACTTCCCCAACCTAGCAAGGCAGGCCAACATTCAAATTCAGGAAACACAGAGAACGCCACAAAGACATTCCTTGAGAAGAGCAGCTCTAAGACACAAAATTGTCAGATTCACCAAAGTTGAAATGAAGGAAAAAGTCTTAAGGGCAGCCAGAGAGAAAGGTCGGGTTACCCACAAAGGGAAGCCCATCAGACTAACAGCAGATCTCTCAGCAGAAACTCTACAAGCCAGAAGAGAGTGGGGGCCAATATTCAACATTCATAAAGAAAAGAATTTTCAACCCAAAATTTCATATCCAGCCAAACTAAGTTTCATAAGTGAAGGACAAATAAAATCCTTTACAGACAAGCAAATGCTGTGAGATTTTGTCACCACCAGGTCTGCCCTACAAGAGCTCCTGAAGGAAGTACACATGGAAAGGAATAACAGGAACCAGCCACTGCAAAAACATGCCAAATTGTAAAGACCATCAATGCTAAGAAGAAACTGCATCAACTAACGAGTAAAATAACCAGCTAACATCATAATGACAGGATCAAGTTCACACATAACAATATTAACCTTAAATGTAAATGGACTAAATGCCCCAATTAAAAGACACAGGCTGGCAAAATTGAATAAAGAGTCAAGACCCATCAATTTGCTGTATCCAGGAGACCCATCTCACATGCAGAGACACACATAGGCTCAAAATAAAGGGATGGAGGAAGATCTACCAAACAAATGGAAAACAAAAAAAGGCAGGTGTTGCAATCCCTAGTCTCTGATAAAACAGAGTTTAAACGAACAAAGATCAAAAGAGATAAAGAAGGCCATTATATAATGGTAAAGGGATCAATTCAACAAGAAGAGCTAACTATCCTAAATATATATGCACCCAATACAGGAGCACCTAGATTCATAAAGCAAGTACTTAGAGACTGACAAAGAGACTTAGACTCCCACACAATAATAATGGGAGACTTTAACACCCCACAGTCAACATTAGACAGATCAACAAGACAGAAAGTTAACAAGGATATGCAAGAATTGAACTCAACTCTGCACAAAGCAGATCTAATAGACATCTACAGAACTTTCCACCCCAAATCAACAGAATATACATTTTTCTCAGCACCACATCACACTTATTCCAAAATTGACCACATAGTCGGAAGTAAAGCACTCCTCAGCAAATGCAAAAGAACAGAAATTATAACAAACTGTCTCTCAGACCACAGTGTAATCAAACTAGAACTCAGGATTAAGAAACTCAATCAAAACTGCTCAACTACATGGAAACTGAACAACCTGACTACTGGGTACATAACGAAATGAAGGCAGAAATAAAGATGTTCTTTGAAACCAATGAGAACAAAGATACAACATACCAGAATCTCTGGGACACATTTAAAGCAGTGTGTAGAGAGAAATTTATAGCACTAAATGCCCACAAGAGAAAGCAGGAAAGATCTAAAATTCACACCCTAACATCACAATTAAAAGAACTAGAGAAGCAAGAGCAAACACATTCAAAAGCTAACAGAAGGTGAGAAATAACTAAGATCAGAGCAGAACTGAAGGAGATAGAGACACAGAAAACCCTCCAAAAAATCAATGAATCCCTTACAAGGGATATGAAGGACGTCTTCAAGGAGAACTACAAACCACTGATCAGTGAAATAAAAGAGGACACAAATAAATGGAAGAACATTCCATGCTTATGGATAGGAAGAATCAATATCATGAAAATGGCCATACTGCCCAAGGTAATTTATAGATTCAATGTCATCCCCATTAAGCTACCAATGACTTTCTTCACAGAATTGGAAAAAACGAATTTAAAGTTCATATGGAACCAAAAAAGGGCCTGCATTGCCAAGACAGTCCTAAGCCAAACAAAGCTTGAGGCATCACACTACCTGACTTCAAACTGTACTACAAGGCTATGCTAACCAAAACAGCATGGTACTGGTACCAAAACAGAAATATAGACCAATGGAACAGAACAGAGCCCTCAGAAATAATACCACACATCTACAACCATCTGATCTTTGACAAACCTGACAAAAACAAGAAATGGGGAAAGGATTCCCTACTTAATAAATGGTGCTGGGAAAACTGGCTAGCCATAAGTAGAAAGTTGAAACTGGATCCCTTCCTTACACTTTACATAAAAATTAATTCAAGATGGATTAGATACTTAAATGTTAGACCTAAAACCATAAAAACCCTAGAAGAAAACCTAGGGAATACCATCCAGGACATAGGCATGGGCAAAGATTTCATGTCTAAAACACCAAAAGCAACGGCAACAAAAGCCAAAATTGACAAATGGGATCTAATTAAACTAAAGAGCTTCTGCACAGCAAAAGAAACTACCATCAGAGTGAACAGGCAACCTACAGAATGGGAGAAAATTTTTGCAATCTACTCTTCTGACAAAGGGCTAATATCCAGAACCTAGAAAGGACTCAAAAAAATTTACAAGAAAAAAACAAGCAACCCCATCAAAAAGTGAGCAAAGGATATGAACAGGCACTTCTCAAAAAAAGACGTTTATGCAGCCAACAGACACATGAAAAAATGCTCATCATCACTAGCCATCAGAGAAATGCAAATCAAAACCACAATGAAATACCCTCTCACACCAGTTAGAATGGCGATCATGAAAAAGTCAGGAAACAGCAGGTGCTGGAGAGGATGTGGAGAAATAGAAACACTTTTACACTATTGGTGGAACCGTAAACTAGTTCAACCATTGTGGAAGACAGTGTGGCAATTCCTCAAGGATCTAGAACTAGGAATACCATTTGACCCAGCCATCCCATTACTGGGTGTATACGCAAAGGATTATAAATCATGCTGCTATAAAGACACATGCACACGTATGTTTATTGCAGCACTATTCACAATAGCAAAGACTTGGAACCAATCCAAATGTTCATCAATGACAGACTGGATTAAGAAAATGCGGCATATATACACCATGGAATATTATGCAGCCATAAAAAAGATAAGTTCATGCCCTTTGTAGGGACATGGATGCAGCTGGAAACCATCATTCTCAGCAAACTATCGCAAGGGCAGAAAACCAAACACCACATGTTCTCACTCATAGGTGGGAATTGAACAATGAGAACACCTGGACACAGGGTGGGGAACATCACACACCGGGGCCTGTTGTGGGGTGGGGGGAGGGGGGAGGGATAGCATTAGGAGATATACCTAATGTAAATCATGAGTTAATGGGTGCAGGACACCAACATGGCGCATGTATACATATGTAACAAACCTGCATGTTGTGCACATGTACCCTAGAACTTAAAGTACAATAAAAAAGAAAAAAAAAAAGATGCGTGAGGATTTTTAAATCAAACTCAAAACTTCTACACTGATTACCTCCATATCATTTACTATTTTCCCACAATTTATTTTTAAAATTTTTTCTAAAATGTATGAATATATGAAACATCTGGTTTTTGTTTGGATTGCCAACTTCCACATACCACATAAAGTATGACGGCATTTCATCCACACTTAAGTGAAATAGCATACTGTGGAAATAAGATGTCACTGAGGTCTGGCATCTTACCAGTTTTTCTGTGCATCAAAATACATTTTCTCAAAATGCTTACAATGCATGTTGCAGCCACTCTCAATAGGCAGGTTTGTGTAGAGCCCATTTATGCTAAACCACAGTCTTTACTTCTTTCTATTGATCTTCGAGATGTGAATTCAGTCCTTATTTTAATGTTTGTGATATGGTACATTTTAAAAATAATATTTTATAAATATCATTGTGATAAAGTGTTTACTTCATACATATTCGTATTTCATTTTATTCACTGAACCAGGGTTGGGGGTAGGGCTAAGTAAGAAAAAGGCATAATGTTTAAAGAGGCACACAGTCTCAGAATCATGCAAATGTCAACCATACACTTGCCCAAGCCTGAGAATGAGTGTCTCCTTAAATAGTGCACCCTAAACACCTACCTTGCCTCACTGTAGTCTTGGTTCTGCATTAACACATGTTGTTAAACACCTATCATGTGCCATACAAGAGGAATGGATGAGACAGCCAAGGTTCCAACCCTTGGAAGTGTACATTCCTAGAAGTAGTTTTAACTTGATTAAATTTGAATTACAGCTAGTTTTTTAGACACTGCCACCTGGCTGAGACAAAGTCATTCTATTCCCCTTTTTCTCTGCTGTATTCCACTTTCTACTGGGTAGGCATAGGAACCAGTTCTGGCCAAAGGGACCCAAAGGAAAGTGCTGAGAGCTCTGGACTATCTCTCTCATCTCTTTTGCTTTCCTCATGCCTTGAGTGAGGATGTAATGTCTGGAACTGTAGCAGCCTCTACGCAATCATGAGGGAAGGGCCAAGGGAATCATATCCATACCAATTTAGAGCCCTGACATCATCGAGCTGCTGCACCAATGTTGGCAATTTCTTGACTTCACACTCCTGTCTTGTAAGAAACAGAAATCTCTTTGCATTATCTGTTTAATAGGCTGTTGGTCAGGTCTTCAGTCACTTGCAGTCAAATTATTCCTAACTGATACAGACGGCAAAAAGCTTATTCCTGCTATGTTTGGACTGACCGTAAATAGTGACCTTTAGCTGGGTAAAATAACTAGCAATCCAGTGTGAGAAGAGATTCACCCCTGAGAATCACGACGAGAGAGAAAGTCACTCCATTATAACCACTTCTCTCAGCAGAATTTTGTCAAGTAGCAGCCTCTCCAGCACTTTTGACTATGAAAGAGAACAAAATAAACCGCTTAGCATAATATTCAAGAACCCATGTAACTGATACAATGTGGTAAAAAAAAAAAACAAAACCCAGGTTTAATAAAATACAGAGGCCCCAAGGTTAGAGGGTCCTTGTCATAATAAGCAACCACTGGGAATGTCAGGGGCATGCACTCTCCTAATAGCTCTCTCCTTGCTGTCTTCTCCATCTTGCTTTTCCCTTTGCTGTGCCTTGAGTCTCTAGGGTTTTTACCAAGAAATAGCTTACAGTCTATTCTGAGTTAGGTCAACCTGCTCGATGCAACATCTTAAAGAAACAGAGTAAGAAGCTACCTAAACTATGCGAAGGTAAGCAAAGATTTAGCTGAATTGCAAAATAGAGAAATAAATAAACAAATAAATAAAACCAAGACAAAAGAAAAATAAAACTTCTGTTGATTTCAATGGTTATGCTCTTAAGATCAACCAGGTAACTTTCAAATATTTCATTTTTGCTATGAAATCGTGACCTCAGAAAATTATTTCAAACCCACTGCAAGGACAAAGCCCAACTGGTACATCTTCTATCACCCTTTTAGATGCAGGTAAAGCCACAGATCTGGTGGACATTTGCCCTTTTGCAGCCATTAGTCACCAAAATCACTTAGTAACTATCTTGCAGTCCGTTAGAATGAATGCTTCTTTTGGAGTCATTTGTCTATTTCAATGTTTATTTTATGACCACTTAGAAATCTAGTCAATCATTTGTATCCTAGTTGTTCTTAACTGATACTTCTAGAAAACCAAAAAGTGTTAAGGGATAAAAATCCAATGTCAGGTCAGGCGCGGTGGCTCACACCTGTAATCCCAGCCCTTTGGGAGGCTGAGGCGGGTGGATCACCTGAGGTCCGGAGTTTGAGACCAGCCTGACCAACATGGAGAAACTCATCTCTACTAAAAATACAAAATTAGCAGGGCATGGTGGCGCATGCCAGTAATCCCATCTACTCCAGAGGCTGAGGCAGGAGAATGGCTTGAACCGGGAGGCAGAGGTTGCTGTGAGCTGAGATCGCAACATTGCACTCCAGCCTGGGAAACAAGAGCGAAACTCTGTCCCAAAAAGAAAAAAAAAAAAAAAGAAATCCAATGTCATAGTGCCAACATCAGTGTAGACCAGCATATGAGTTATGAATTGTGTCCAGTAACTCATAATAGAAGTAGGTCCTGTCTCTGAAAATGATAGAGATTTACTTTACTTTCATGTAAAAGAAGTCTGGAAGTGCTTCAAGTCGTCATCAATGTTTCCAGACTCTCCTATCTTTCTACCCTAGTATAGTTTTTATACTCAAAGTTGCCTAAAGGTATATAATATTCATACATAATAGCCATAGCAGCTCCAGCTATTACCTCCACACTCCAAGCAAAAGAAAAGAAAAAGGGAAAAAGGCAAGAAGGATGCTCTTCTCAGCGAAATCAGCCCTTTCTGAACTGGTTCCCAGAAGATTCGCCCAGTTCCTTCTATGTAAATCTCATCAGCCACTCCAAAGGAGTCTGGGAAACCTGATTTTTGACTGGATACTTTGCCACCCACAAGGTTCTGTTTATAAAAAAGAAGACAGTGGCTATTGAGTAGGCAACTTACAGTTTCTGCCTCAGTTGCCAGAAGAAATATTGTTATTCCAAAAAGTAAGAGCCGAGCCTGTCTAAATCAGCTTATTTCACAAAACAGTGTGGAGCACGAAGCTTTCTAAACATGTGGAGCAACCAGGTCACTCTGATGCAGAAGACTAAGGAAAGCCCTAAGGGCAGACGTCAACACATTGATGACTTCTCCCCTTTCACCTCCGTTCACCCAAAGCAAATAAGGCTCACTTTTCCATGGGCAGTTAGGAAGGACGCCCTCAGTGCAGGCAAACATAACCTAAAATAATCCAGACCTGGGACATCAGACCACACCCCATGGGCCAAATTTGGCCCTCCACCTGGTTTTGTAAATAACATTTTTTTTGGAAAATAGCCACATACTTGTATTTATATATGGTTTGTGGCAGCTTTCACATTACAACTCAAAAGTTGAATAGCTGCATCATAGACCTTCTGGCCCATGAAGCCTAAATTTCCTACTCTCTGGCCTTATATAGAAATACTTTGCTGACCTCCAGGACTATGCAAAAGATAAGAACAATAGTAATAGGAAACATTTTCTGCATACTTACTCTGTCCCATGTTCTCTGCTAAAAGGGTGGCCTGTGTCTTCCAAGTTTTTCACAGTTTGTTTAGAACAGAAAATTTGTCTGGTATAAAGTAAGTCTTGATAACAATTCGTATAGGTTACAGACATAGCTATATCCACTTTTCACAAAATAAGGAAACTGAGCTACAGAGAGATTTGGAGGTTGTCTCAGTTCATACATCAGTAGCAAAACCAAGATTCTGAGCAGGGCCTTTTGCATCTGCCAGTCCCCCAGCAGCCTTTTGTAAATTATCTGTGGATAATTTATGTCACAAAACCATGTGGAGCATGAAGCTTTCTAAACATGGAGCAGCCGGGTCACTCTGATGCAGAAGACTAAGGAAAGCCCTAAGGGCAGATGTCAACACATTGATGACTTCTCCCTTTTCACCTCCATTCACCCAAAGCAAATAAGACTCACTTTTCCATGGGCAGTTAGGAAGGATATCGTCAGTGCAGGCAAACATAATCTAAAATAATCTAGGCCCGGGACATCAGACCACACCCCATGGGCCAAATTTGGCCCCTGACCTGGTTTATCTCAGAAAATGTTCATTTTTTAAAACAGGAAACCCCTATAGTCACCACAGGACACTCATTTTTTTAAATGATACTTTAAGTTCTAGGGTACATGTGCACAATGTGCAGGTTTGTTACATATGTATACATGTGCCATGTTGGTGTGCTGCACCCATTAACTCGTCATTTACATTAGGTATATCTCCTAATGCTATCCCTACCCCCACCCCATGACAGGCTCTGGTGTGTGATGTTCCCCACCCTGTGTCCAAGTGATCTCATTGTTCAATTCCCACCTATGAGTGAGAACATGCAGTGTTTGGTTTTCTGCCCTTGCGATAGTTTGCTGAGAACAATAGTTTCCAGCTGCATCCATGTCCCTACAAAGGACATGAGCTCATCCTTTTTTATGGCTGCATAGTATTCCATGGTGTATATGTGCCACATTTTCTTAATCCAGCCCATAATTGATGGACATTTGGGTTGGTTCCAAGTCTTTGCTATTGTGAATAGTGCCACAGTAAACATACGTGCGCATGTGTCTTTATGGCAGCATGATTTATAATCCTCTGCGTATATACCCAGTAATGGGATGGGTGGGTCAAATGGTATTTCTAGTTTTAGATCCTTGAGGAATCGCCACACCGTCCTCCACAATGGTTGAACTAGTTTACAGTCCCACCAACAGTGTAAAAGTGTTCCTATTTCTCCACATCCTCTCCAACACCTGTTGTTTCCTGACTTTTTCATGATCGCCATTCTAACTGGTGTGAGATGGTATTTCATTGTGGTTTTGATTTGCATTTCTCACAGGGCACTCATTTATAAAACTGGGTCAGGCTTATTAGCAATATCGAGTCCAAAGTACACTAAGTAAGAAGGACTGATGCTGTTTGTTACTGAAGAGTGTTTGCCTGCTCCTCCCTAGGCGTGAAGAACTCCTGTCTAGGCTAGAGGGGTAACTGCAGAGGGGACACACACTAAGCAGAGTTTCCAAAGAAAGTAAGAAGAGCTGTCATCCACCTCTCAACCAAAGACTGTCCTGCTGTCTCAAACTATACTTTTTAGTTTGGGAAATTTTAATTCTATTTGACTTCAGTTTACAAGAAAATATACAAGAACTTTAAAATTATTCTCAGACTGCAGGAAAAGCAAGATGTTGAGTGGCAATGGAATTATGGCTAAAAATGTGGGAGACAATCTGCTCCAAAGAATATCATTAATTGAACAAATGTTCATGGGCATTTGGAACCCTATGAGAAGCCAACACGTGGCCATTTCTACATTTCAGTGTCTTGTAATGCCATCTTCTCCCAAATGCCAATCTGTTGACTTCTGAAATACAGAAAACTGCTCTTTTGAACCTTGATATGTTTTCTTTATACAAAGTTGTCTGATATCAGAATAAAGAGCAACATTTTACACAGAAAATTCTTTTTTTTTTCTTTTTTTCTTTTTTTTTTTTTTTTTTTTTTTGAGACAGAGTCTCGCTTTGTCGCCCAGGCTGGAGTGCAGTGGCCAGATCTCAGCTCACTGCAAGCTCTGCTTCCTGGGTTTACACCATTCTCCTGCCTCAGCCTCCCGAGTAGCTGGGACTACAGGCGCCCGCCACCTCGCCTGGCTAGTTTTTTGTATTTTTTAGTAGAGACGGGGTTTCACCATATTAGCCAGGATGGTCTCGATCTCCTGACCTCGTGATCCGCCCGTCTCGGCCTCCCAAAGTGCTGGGATTACAGGCTTGAGCCACCGCGCCCGGCCACAAGGAAAATTCTTATTTCATTCACCAAGAGATTAAAGCAACAGTTGAAGCCAAAAGTGTTATTCCACGAGCTAAACACTCCCACTCCTTGCTCTGGAGCACCTCACCACCATCTCCACAAGTTACAAGCAGAGGTTGGCCCTCTTAGCACCAAGCGCACCTTCCATCCAGAGACACCCAGATTTTCCTCTATTCCTTATTCAATTATAAGCCTCCTCATCTTGATCAACCTCTGAACAGCAGTCGTTACTGACGAGATGAATATTGTTTGTCCGTGTGCTTCTCCTGATCCATTCTCCACCCACATCTGTGCTACAAGAGGTTGACCTCCATAAACTGTGTTAACCACACTTCCTTGCTCGCTGGCTTCCAGCTAGGTTCCACCATTTGGAGGCATCAGCAGAAGATCAGAGGAGAGGAGGAGATAGAGGTTGGAGTATTTATTTCCCCAGCTTCCACTCTGCCAAGCCACAGTTTTTCAGTGACCATATCCTTCACCAAAGGCAGCCCTCCCTACAGAAATGCTTTGATTGAGATATGAAAATCACTCCTCCTTTTGCTCCTTTAAGGCTATGGATAACACCTTTCTTGCCCCTTCTGACTGTGGCATTGCTTGGTGTCTCATTATGCTTTCTCTATATTGCTTAGCCCTACCCACACTTCTGTGAATTGTCCTTCATTAAACTCTTTTCTGTTACTACTTTTGAATGTGCCATCAATTTCCTGCCAAGACACTGATTGGTACAATGTCTTTATCCTGGATGGTATCTGATTTTGCCTAAGGAACCCTACCCCTCTTGCAGTCTTCTCAGATGAAAGCACCTCTTACCCCAAATTCTAAGTATTAAGGAACCTCACAGATTTTAAGATGTAGCCTGTCACCTCCACGTCATGACCTATACCCACATCCTTCTTTGAAGCACAGCCTAGCTGGACAGACTTCCTATATTCCTCTTCGGTTCTGTCAGTTTATAAATCACTGAGACTCTGAATGTTGCCTCAGAGATGTCCTCTCCATTTCAAATAGTGTCATCAATCTGGGAAAACCCAGAGCTCATCTAGACAATCCATCCAACAGGCAGCTATGAAGTTCCTGGAGCTCCTTGCTTTCTACCAACTCAACTCTATCTATTTGTTGTCTCAGCATCCTCTCCCAATCAAATCTGGTCTCCTCTGAAAGTCCAAAATCCTTTTTTTTTTTTTTTTTTTTTTTTTTTTTTTGAGACAGGATCTCACTCTGTAGCCCAGGCTGGAGCACAGTGGTGCCATCGTAGCTCACTGCAGCCTCAATCTCCTGGGCACAAGTGATCCTCCCACCGAAGCCTCCCAAGTAGCTAGGACTACAGGGGCGCACCACAACACCCAACTAATTTTTTCTTCTTTTTAGTAGAGACAGGATCTTGCTATGTTGCCCAGGCTGGTCTTGAATTCCTAAGCTCAAGCAATCCTCCCGCTTGGCCTTCCAAAATGCTGAGATTACAGATGTGAGCCACTGTGCCCAGACTGAAAGTTCAAAATTCAAGATTGACTTTCTCTGCACTGTTCAGTTCCATTATTCCAACTTGCTTCTGACCTTATGGGACCTCCAGTCTTTTGGCCCTACATTTTCACCCCAGACATTACCTACCTCATTCTCCCTTATGGATTCACTTCCTTTCTTATCCATTTTACATACTCTGTGCATCTTTCTGACCATCTGGTACCAGTGCCTTCCTTCTTGACTCTCATTTGTCAATCTCCCACCCTCTCAAAATAATAGCTAACTTGGTTCAATTTGCCCATGCTCCATGTACTTAAAGGCAGACTGAACTGCAGCTGAATAAACCCACATGCCAGCAGGGACAGGTGTCACTGCATTTATTCCTTAACCACAGCTAGGCCTTCTGCAACACACAACTCTACTTTTATATGATGTTGGTCAGGTTCTTATTCCAGTCTCCTCAAAGGCTAATCCAAATCTTTGCCACTCCAGACCTTGCCTTGAAAGACCCAGAAAAAAAATGGAGCCATAAGTTATGAACAAATTCACATCACCCTCCTCCAAATCTATAAAAATATAGAGCTATTAGGGCATCCTGACTTCATCCTCCCTCCCCCAAGAGAGTTCTGAACTTCCTCCCATCTAAGGATGCCCTCTCTACCTGCAACACAGAGGCCTAACCCTCTAAGACTCTCAGCCATCAGTTATGCCCTTTTCCTCCTCTCCACCAGCTCCTTCCTTTAGTTCATGAATCCGCTGTGGTCCCTCAGTCCTGGACTCCCTCTAGCTATCACCCCTCAAAGTCAAACTATTTGAAAGAATGTCCAGACTTTCCACTTTCTCATGTCTCATTCATTCTTCGGTCCATTTCAGTATGGTATTCACTCTGTCATTCCAACCCTCCAATAAGTCATTGCTCCAATAAGTCAGTCCAATAAATCAAGACTCTCCAATAAGTCATTGCTAAACTGTTTGCCAACTTCAACAGTCATTAACCCTTAGTTCACGTCTCCCAAGAGTTGACTATTGGTCATTCTTCCTTTTTAACACCCTTTCTCTCAATGGCTATGACTCTAATTTCCTGTCTCTCCTCCTCCCTCTTGGATCTGTCCTATTTTTGTTTCTTCCTTGTCTTCACCTGCTTCTTAAGTGCTGTTTCTCAGGCTTCAGTTATCTATTCTCTTCTCACTATTTCACTATCCTATGGCAATCTCAGTCATATCCCCTGATACAATGATGACTACCAATCTTTTATTCCAATGTAGGCACTCTCTGGAGCCAGATTTCTCACAAAACATGTGCACTTGGGTGACCTACAGACACTTTCAGCTTAATGTTCCAGAGCCAAATTCATTACCTATCTTCCTTACTCCTTGCTTCAGGAAACAGCAATACCATTTACCCGGATCACTAACTGACTATCATCCTAGACTCTTCCTCTCCCTTTACATCCAATTGGCAGCTAAGTCCTATAGAGTTTCACTACCTTGACACATCCTGCATTTCCATTCCCTCATCTCCATTGCCACGGATACTGACTCAGCCCAGGACATGGTAACCTCTCATTTCCACCATTGCAGCTGTCTCCTAGCTGGTTTCCTGCCCCTAGCTTTGCCCTCTCTGCTTTGTCTTTCAGAAGACTGAGCAATCTTTAGAAAATGAAAACATGAACTTCACGATCTAATTTAAGACCTTTTGATGGTTCCACATTGTATACAGGTAAAATGAAAGTTCTTAGCATTGAATTCATGCATTGACCCTTCCTATGTCTCTAGCCATTTCTAGTAATTCTCCATCCATTCAAAATCTATCCTGCATCTCTACTCACTCACTTTCCCCAAACACACCATAGCATTCCATATCTCTGTGCCTTTGTATATGTAGTCATACTTTCAGGTACACCTTCTTTTTCCTGTTGGCCCAGAGAAGTCCCACCTATCCTTCCATAATCATGTGGTAAAGTCCAAATAGCATTCACATTGCACGACAATGTAATTTGTTTTCAGAATTACTTGCCTTGCTAGACAGACTATAAGGTCCTTACAAGCAAGGGCTGTATCCTTTGTGTTTCCTATCATCATATCATCAGGGCTTAGCAGGATGCTATTATATTGCTATCAGAATTTATCATCGCCATTACTATTGGGTAATTGCTATCAGAATATAAATACAAATGTATGCCTGAAATTCAAATCTCAATATTTAAAACTTTCAATAACAAAATAGATTTGTGTGGTTGTAGGGTTTGAGAAAAAAATAAGTTAAAAAAAAAAAAAAAGGAAAGAATTTCATCTACTTAATATGGCTTAAACACTCCTCAGACTGAAGGCAATAGAGATGGCTGCCTGTGTCATTGGTGGTGTCCTTTACTGAGAACGTAAAGAAGGACCCACTCAAGTCTCTGATGAATCAAATCAAATATTTGATATAATTTTGAACAAGCCATGTAAGTACACTTTAATAAGCATTCTAATTTTTATTCTGATTCTCAGTTATCAGTGTATAGCAGAAATAGCATAAGTTTAAGTATCAGACAAAGCAAGGTCTGAATGAAAGATGAAATGTTTTATTGCTCTCTGTCTTGGAATTGCTGAACCTCCCTGAAACTCAGTTTTATCAGTGGTCATCAGGATCGTTAAGAGCAATTCACCCAAACCCTTCAAGCTCAAATACCTAGTACTTAATGACTGCTCAATAATGTTTACTTCCTTCCCCTTTACTGAATGAAATTGATTTTTGTACATGTTTATCTAAGCATTTTTTTGCAAAGATTACAAAAATCTTTCCCAGTACCAAGCTCTTTCCTCTTTTCACTGACAGCCTAGTGATGGCTTCGCTAGTCCAAGAACTCTCAAAGACTTTTAGGTTTTCTTTTTAGAGAGTAACATCTACTGTCTTCTTTTCTTGGCTAAGACACACCAAGAAGAAAAAAACAAACATCAAATCATAGAATAGATTAAAAAAAACATTGATTTACCTTAAATGCTAACCTTTTGCCACCAGTTGCTTGGAACTGAAACTATGGACGCTCTCTCCTGCATCTAGGAAAACTGGTTCCTCCCAAGCCACCTTAGCCTCCTCCCCCTTACCTGTCTTCCTCAGAGGCCCTGGTCCACTCTCTTAGTATTAATTGGACGGCCTGGGATCACTGCTGCAGACTCACAGCCTGATTGGCTCAGCTCACTGTCAATCTCTACTCTGGTTCTGCCTTTTCTCAAGTTTACACTCCTGTTGCCTAGGAAATCTCAGTGACTGTGAAAGCTCAAGCCATTTGCACTGGGAGAGAAGCAAGCAGGAAGTTTTACTGGCAATGGTTTGGTTTCTAGAACAGCATCAAAACTTGTCTCCCATGTTTTGTAAGGTAGTATTCAGCACATGGTCTTCTTTCTTCTAGGCAGCACCTTCCTGTCCTTCTGTTGTCCCCAGAAACCTTACTGCTAGGGTGCCTCATTACTAGGTGAAACTTAAAACCACAACTCTTGGGAGAGGCAGGAGTAATTATAGGTGATTCAAGGTTCTCCCTCCTTCTCTGCATTTGCAGAGGATGTCATTTCTGCTGTTTTCATCCTTGATTTCTTCTCTTCTTTTCTCTTTTTGTCTCTTTTTACTTCTGTTTTTCACATGTTCCCTAGCAGTTACTTTGCCAGATAAGAAGAAATCTTGTGGCTTAGTTAGAGGAAAATATCTACATTATGCTCTCTTTCATTGTATGTCTATGACATCCACCCTACCCTTGCCATTCCCACTCCTGCACGTCCTGCTCTCAGGAGCAGGGAGGTATAATTACTGGTGATTCAGACCTTACACTTCTCTCTTTCTCTCTCTCTTTCTCTCTCTCTGTCACACACACACACACACACACACACACACACATCTCTGTATATAACATAATCCTGGCTGTGTGCAGCATCCTTGCACTATGAGAACTCACAGAACTGAGTAGATGCCAGGCACCCAGCTCTACAAACTACCAGGCAAGTTCTTTCACGGATTTGACAAGGGTCTGGGTCCTTTCCTGTATCTGCAGGGAGTATGCGTAGTAGCTATTTCATCCTTTTATCTGAATTGTCTGAAAAATTGTCCCAGAATCAAGCAATTAGAACTATGGTTCTTCCAGGGCGACCTCAGATATCTAATGTTTTCTTTTCAGTGGTTTAACCCACAAGATAACATGCGTTTTAAACTTTTAAGAAGAAACTTAATTCCATCTGCGAATGCAAAAGCAAATATGAGGGTACAAACATTTAAATATGAAGTTTTTCTGAAAGCCACCTACCAGAGAGCAAGTTTGGTGCAATAGTTTAAGAAAAGATAAAAAAGAAACAGGAAAATGGGGACAACGGACAGTATGATGGAGCTATCGTGCAAGCCCTCAATAGTCTGCCTTCAGGCTGTCAAATAAAAAGAACAAAATCTCTGGAGTACTTAAGCAACGCTTTTGCTTGTTTCTACTCCTAGCAACTGGTGTAATTCCAAGGGTTTTGCCATGTGTAGAGATAGTATCTACCAGATCCAGTTCAAAAAACTAGATCTGGGTTTGTGGTATTGGGTTTCTGACATGATTGATTATATTTTAAGGCATAAGTATTCTTTCCAGTGGTAAAGAAGATGACGATAGTCTATGGTGCAATGTGGTAAAAAGATTTGTAAAATATTACTACTGGATTCTTAATCAAATATTCATAAAAGGCAAATCTCTGGGTAACTGTGATACCTTAAAATATTTTAGTCAAACTAATAAATTTAATGAGGATGACTGCTCCTAACTATGGTAGATGAAGTAAAGAAAAAGGATGAACTCAGGGCTTGAAATTCCAAGTTCAAGTTCCACATAAATGATCTGAAACCTTCTATGTCTTCCCAGAGGAATGTGTTTATCTCCCATTGTCATCAGCCTGAGGTTTCAGAAAATCAAATCTAGAGTTTCATCCTGAGAGTGGCAGAATTACAGTGCAAATTGAATTCCCAATCAGGCAAAGTATCTTCTGCTAAACTGAGGGAATTGAATGGGAAGGAATGAGATTCTGAAAATTGGAATGAAACATGTAGGGTAGATCCTGATGAAGCTGAGGATACTTAACCTCTAAATTCTCCTACATCTTCTTTGCCAGTAGGAGCAACCCTGCTATTCATGTCTGAGAAGGTTCATCCTGATTTTTCAAAGGAAAGTATACTAGCACCTCTGAGGTATTTTAATTGGAAGACACTGCTGATTATCCTCAGAATCTACTTCCACCAAACCTCTTGACTTATAGAACTCTATCTAGACTCTAGTCCCATAGTCCCAACAGGCTTGAAAGAGAAATTAAAATTGTGAACCAATGGGAGACATACTACATACCAAAAGTAGTGCATATTTTTTCAATTTATACAGACAGAAATCTGGTGAATACATGTGAGAATGTAAGTTAATAGTGTGAAATAATGGTTGAAGGAACATAAAGTTCACTCGAGATGAATTCATTGATACAGGCCCACAAAGCACAAATTCTCAATATAGAGTTGCAGCTCAATGGGTTATATACAGTTCTGTGTTTGTCTGGTTGAGTTAAAAATGAAACGAAGGGTAGCCTGCACTAAATGAAGCTGAAATACCAGAATTGCCTTGGGACACTGAAGAGGAAGGTATGTAAAGGTGTAGAGAGATTAAAATGTTGGACTGGCTTTATCATGCAAGACCTGATTACCAAGGGAAATTGGGTTGCTACTATACACTGATGTAAAGAGTAAGTCTGAAAAGGAACAAAATCATGTCCTTTGCAGGGACATGGATGGAGCTGGAAGCCATCCTCAGCAAACTAATGCAGGAACTGAAAACCAAATACTGCATGTTCTCTTATAAATAGGAGCTAAATAATGAGACCACATGAACACACGGAGGGGAGCAACACACACTGGGGCCTGTCAGAGGATGTGGGGAGAGGAGGGAGGGGATCAGGAAGAATAACTAATAGTTGCTGGGCTCAATATCTAGGTGATGGGAGGATCTGTGCAGCAAACCACCATGGCACACATTTACATGTGTAACAAACCTGCACATATACCCCCGAACGTAAAATAAAAGTTGGAAAAAAAAAAAAAAGAAGCAAATACTATGTTTTCATTTTCTTTGTAGCACTTGTCACAACTGCAATCATTTCTTTGGTTTACTGTTATAGGTCATTAAAAAGAAGAGTAAGCCTGGGATATAGGAACTCTGTTAGCACATCACTAAGTATGCCCATGCCTTTTTATTAAAGTCAAGAAAAAATCTACAATAACCCAATTCAGGAAGGAAAACTAATAACTCCAACTCTTCAAAAATGAATATTTGGAACCCCTTCCCAGTCAGGAAAAAATCAATTGCAGTACTTGTCAAGGGCAAAGGCCATATGATATACAAATGCTAGCTATCGCTGTATAACCAGTTGCAAAAGGATTGTAAATGTTATGAGTATTCACCTTTTATTTTGTTATGAATATATGAGTGTGTAGAATACTATTGTGTTCTTCTCACTCTATCACCTTAAAATCTAATATATTACTTCACAGTATTTATGTTACAGAATATCAGGGTTAAGAGTGAACATCACCCAAGGATCTCCACTCTGGGGAAGAGTTAATATATTCCCAGTATGCTATAGAAGAGTTGTATTAAACTGTGTTTTTAAAATGTCAACTTGACATATGCCATTGTACCTAGTTATTAAATCAAACTCTAATCTGTGTGTTGCTCTGATGTTATTTTTTAGATGTGATTAATATCTGCAATCAGCTTATTTGAAGATATTGTGCCTCAAGACTGGAATATCAGGAACATTCTGTCACTGCCCTCCAAAAACTCATGTCCTTATCACATACAAATACATCCATTCCAACTCTCTAATTCCAAAGTCTTAACTGGTTTCAGTATCAACTCAGTGGTCCAAAATCCAGAGTCTCATCTGTGAACCTGTAAAATCAAAATAAGGTGACACCTTCTAAGATACAATGGTGATACAGGCGTAAGACAGACAGTCCCATTCTAAAAGTGAGAAAGAGCACCCTTCCACGCTCCCTCTCCCAACAAAAGTAACAGGCTTCAAGTAAGATAAAAACTCAGCAAGGCAGGTAGACATTAAATTTTAGAGCTGGAGAATAATCTCTTTTGACTCCATGTGCCACCTCCTGGACACACTGGGCTAGGATTGGGCCCTCAAGGCCTCAGGCAATTCCACCTCTATGATTTTGCCGGGTGCAGCTCACATGATAGGGGTTTGTGGAGGTATGGGGGAAAGCCAGGAGAAAAAAGTCTAGGAAACAAGAAGTGGAATAGTGAACATGTGAAGACAAGCTTCACCAGTTCTTCCATTTCACTTTGGGTAAGCCCCAGCCCAGACACCTATATTCCAACTGCCCAAATCCCTGATCTGTGGCAATCTTCCACCAAAGATTTCTTCTATGACTCGTGGTCTCCATGTCAGTGTGATGAGCTTCTTCTCTGTGCTCAGACCTTAGGCATTTCTTATTCCAAGATACATGTTGCATTCTAACCAGAGATTTTGTGGAAGTACTGTGTCCAAAAGAAATAACTGCATTGGTGGAAAATATGGCACAGAGTTGTGAATGTGAGTTGAAGAATTATTGATGGACAACCAATCAGAGCTATTTCTGGGATCCTTCACTTTGGAATTTTATGTTACTGTAGGAGATAGAAATATAGGAGCTAAAGGGTGAGTCCAAGAAACTTCCATTGGAGGGAGAAATATGTAGTCAACACTTACAGCCAAAATTCTTGAGATTGAAATGTATTAGGATGGTGGAAAAGTACTTGCAGTTTTGCCATTACTTTCAATATTTGGCAGGATATTTCTTATTTGGGGCCTGAATTTTGTGCAAAGTCAAATTAAGACATTCAGGAAAACTGTGGGATTGTTCTAGAATGGGCGACATCCTAGTCGCCCATGCAACATTCCCATGGAATCCAGTTGCAAGAGAGACTAGGATGTCAGCCCATTCTAGAACAATCTTGGGATACTAAGGAAAGAAAAGTTTGATTCTCAGGAGAGGTACAAGTTCCATCACACTAATGTGTCGACCTTACATAATGACATTTAGAAAACATGATTAGGTATAGAGTTTATTCAAGTGCAAAGCTTGAGGATGACCACCCAGAAAACACTGACTCCAAACAAATGGGGTCAGTATTCTGAAATGGAGAAGTGAAAACTTCACTTAAAAGGTAAAAACAGAGAAGTTTTAGCAGTATTACAACATTTGCCATACAAAATCAGTGCACACATTACAGTGATTTGATTGGTTACAGATTGCTGCATCCCCAGGAAGATTACTTTGTTACTCCTTAAAAGGGCTAGGACCTGAGGGGGTCCTGTCTCTGGCACCTCTTGGTCTTCCTAATTATCTACCAGAGAAGAATAAGGAAGGAGGTTAATCTATAATCAGAGAAGCATAAATTGCAGCTGCATGCTACTTGACTGCATGTTATGTAACTCACATTCCTCTCAAGCCTCAGAGTAAGTTAAAATTCCAACAGCTCTAAGTCTGAATCATTTAATTCTACATATGTCTTCTCCTAAACCATGCTTCAATATGGGTGTTTTCTTGAGTCTAAGAGTCTTGGCAGCAGAGAAAGCCAGATCAGGAAAGAAGGTATAGCAATGGCTAAAAATTAGAAGCAAGTATTATTTGGGAGCTGAAGTCCCATAGCGACTGGATTCGAAGTGGAGGCTGTGGTGCTAGAGAAATAGAGAAATATACATACACAGTATGTATCTGTGGGAGTGACTATTTTTAACATCCACACTTATATGGTCTGAGGTAATAAGGAATACATAAAGTGAAAATCTCCTACCCCTCAGACTGCCTGCTCTTACTCACATTTTATCCATGTAAGAAGCAGAGACAAGGGGTGACCACATATGCATCCATTCATGGTGGGTCTTGATGAGCCAGAATGTTTTCTAGAACAAAGCCCGGGATTTTAGCACCTCACAAACCACATCAACTCCCTCTTGAAGTCTGAGGCAGGGAAACAGTGTAATTGAAGAGATCCGCTTTTAATTTCTCCTAAAGATCAGGAAAAACAAACAGGCAAAAAAGGATTAACACGGAGTCACAGCTTTCTACAACTGTTTTTGTTGTAGTTGTTTTGAGATGGAGGGTCGCTCTGTCACCCAGGCTGGAGTGCAGAGGCACCATCTCGGCTCACTGCATCCTCCACCTCCCGAGTTCTATCGATTCTCCTGCCTCAGCCTCCCGAATGGCTGGGACTACAGTCATGCACCACCACGTCCGGTTAATTTTCGTATTTTTAGTAGAGACAGGGCTTCACCATATTGGTCAGTCTGGTCTCCAACTTCTGATAGGCGATGCAGCCACCTCAGCCTCCCAAAGTGCTGGAATTACAGGCGTGAGCCACCACGCCCGACTCTGAGTAAGGCATCAGGAGTCAACACCTCAAGGGCCATTAGGAAGGCTGGGTGCACTGTTGAAAACGGTGCCTCGATTTCCTTAATCCTTGGTATCCCCCTTAGGAAAATAAAAGGGAAAGGCCGAATTAAATGGACTCCTTGGTTTCATCCAGCTCCAGGAATCCCAGATTCTCCACGATCTTAAATTGATCTAAGAGAGAGCCCACCATCCTTTCAGGGGTGGGCTTAGGAAGGGTCTTGGGGAGCGCCCTCCTTTCCCATGATATATTTTCTCTTTTATCTTCTATTCCTTTGGGGATAAAAGTAAAAGAAATAAAAATAGGGGCACAAAATGCAAAACTAACTGCCCCACTTATCCTTCAAAACCTTTCCAGTAGCTTGAAAGAAAGATAAAAGGGCTTCCAAACACCCGATTGTCCAGGGGTCCTCTCACCAGCCCCAGCCAGTTCTCCGGGATTCCTAGGGACAAAAACAACCCCAATTTGCTGTGGCACGTCCAGTAGCACTTTCCTCCGTCTTTAAGAGCCTGAAAATGCTCGCTACAATTTCTATTGGCAACTACCGAGCACCCCTTTAGAAGAACTGAATGAGCAACGGAACGTCTCTCCAGCTCTGAGGAAGACGGCCCAGGGCGAATGTATTGGACTGGGAAAATTAAATGCTGGCTCCAGCCTTGTGCGATGCAGCGCACGTCCAGAGCTGGAGAGGGAAAAGGAAACTTCCGTTTTCTCCAGAACTGTCTTTTTCACCCCAGGTTAGAGACTCTTCTTGGCTCCACGGCCCCTACTAGTCTCTTCCTTTTCCAGCCCGAGACACCCCAGCCCAGCGTGGAAACCTACCTGGATGACCCTGTGACAGAACTGCCAGTGCCCATGCCTGGTACCTGGAACATACTTGTCTCTGGATTTCCCCGCCAAGCACTCACCCAGTGTGGTAGTCGCCAGGATTTTGGAGGCCTCTGAAAGCAGGATCCCAAAGAGAAGGAAGCCCACTAGAAGCAGAGCCCAGATGCCCATCCATGCACACTCTTGCAGAAGCCCCAGAACCCAGCCCTTAGGCTGTGTGCCCTGCACCTGCCTAAGGGACCCTGTGCACCAAAGGAACCCATCCCTGTTTTGTGGATACTTCCCTGATCTTATGGTGCCACACTTGCTTTCTTACACTGATGACCTTGTCAAACCCAAATAACTTACATTGAGAGAGGCTCTCTAAAAGAAACCTTTTGGAGACCCTCTTTAAAAGAAATGGGCATTCCAGTGGGAATACACTGGCTATAGGCTTGAGAAGGGGTAGGAGAAGAGAACCTGTCTATCTTCTCTTCTGCCTGTCCCCTCTCACCCTCTGCCCCTTCTTACTCAGTTCATGATCCATTAGCTACCCTATTCTCACTCTGGCAAACCAGGGACAGTGGAAAGGGCAGATTGGTGAACTGAACCTTTAATCCTGCCCTGATCATGTAAGCACCATTCTCCCTTCCTGGAAATTAGTATGAACCAAGAACACTAGGGACCCTAAGAAATCACATGGATGACAGCTGCAGCTTGAGGTGATGAGAACCTGTCTCCCTTTTAAGGATCCTTCCCTGATCTTATGGTGTCACACTTCCTTTCTTACTCTGATGACCTTGTCAAATCCAAATAACTTACATTGAGAGAGGCTCTCTAAAAGAAACCTTTTGGAGACCCTCTTTAAAAGAAATGGGCGGCCGGGCGCGGTGGCTTAAGCCTGTAATCCCAGCACTTTGGGAGCCCAAGACGGGCGGATCACGAGGTCAGGAGATCCAGACCATCCTGGCTAACACGGTGAAAACCCGTCTCTACTAAAAAATACAAAAAACTAGCTGGGCGAGGTGGCGGGCACCTGTGGTCCCAGCTACTCGGGAGGCTGAGGCAGGAGAATGGTGTAAACCTGGGAGGCGGAGTTTGCAGTGAGCTGAGATCCGGCCACTGCACTCCAGCCTGGGCGACAGAGCGAGACTCTGTCTCAAAAAAAAAAAAAGAAAGAAAAGAAAGAAACGGGCATCCCAGTGGGAATACACATGGGCATATTCAGGGAGATAAAGGAAGACAATGAGGCTTTTTAAATGAAAAATGAGGAGAGTTACACAGGTCATTTTTAGACAGTTATCCTTGGCTAGAAGGGTCAATAACAAGAGTAACATCAGTCCAAGGTAGGATAGGCAGTTGCTGGACAGATATCCTCACAGAAGTATTTTTTTGTGTGTAAGGATGCAGTGGCCTAACCAAGGTTGTGGTTTTTGCAATTTTTTGTGATAGTTCTTGTTATCAGGGATACTGTGTGAGAACCTCCCTTCACTGCCTTCCCTGGCTCCATTGGTCACAGTTTTAACACAGGTGACTACCTTTTGATTCTGACAACTTTCATAATCTTATACTGACATCCCTGTGCTTCATTTCCCCAGATACCTGCATAAAATTTCTAGCTAGTGTCCCAAGCTCAAGAACTCTGGAAGCCAATCCCCCAAGAGATAATGATCTATAAAGGGGGAATGGCCTGTGATTATTATTCAGGCAGTCTCCTTAGAAGATACCATATCCATAAAATGATTCTAGTGTCCACACAGGTTAAGCCCCCCTGTAATTTCACTTCTTCATTGAAAGCATGAATCTCTAAAGTTTAGATTATAATCCTGAATAAGTATCATAAAATAGAATCGGGGCTTTTTCCACAGTCTTCTCAGGGACAATTTGAAGACAGCTTACAATTTTACTCCCTTGAAATGTCAGCCCTGGCAAGGGGTGGGCACACTACTCCCAAATATCATCTTTGCATTCCCTATCCTCAATATAATGCTGCCTTTAATAAAGGATTTCAGTGCAATTCTCAAACAGGCAGAGCCAGGCACAGTGGCATGCAACTGTCATCCCAGCTATTCAGGAAGTTTAGGCACAAGGATGGCTGTAGCCCAGGAGTTTGAGACCAGCCTAAGCAATGTATTGAGATCCTCTATCTAAAAAGCAAACAAACAAACAACAAACTGACAGAGAAAGTCCTTCAATGCCTACAAGATGAAGTGGATCCTTGAATTCTGCTTTGCACTATTACATGTTTTCTGTCCATACGCCTTTAAAAAAAAAAAATCTGAATTTAAAGTACTGCATCCTTAGACATTTCTGCAACATAGCCATGTCCATTGGTAACTGAGGAGCTGGTGCAAAGGGCAGGGACAGGTCTTTACCAGGCATCACAAGGCTCCAGCCCATTTATTATTTTTGGACCTCCAATAATGCATTAGCAAACAGAGAATTTGTTTTTTCATCCTAAATTTATTTATTAACTCAACAATCATACTAATAGGTAAGTATCTGTGAGGCACTGTTCTGCTGCTGCACAGAGTGCATTGAACAACAGAAACAAAAACACCTGCCTCCCAGAACTTACATCCTTGTTGGGGAGTCAAGTGATAACAAAACAAATAAATCAAATATGTGGTGTGTTAGTAATAAATAACAGGGAAGGACACATGAAGGGTGGGGTATCAGGGTGATCCAACTGAACTCTTACAAATCTCATATCCCTATCAGAGAGTTCTGAACAATGAGTATTTGATATTAAGAGGTTACTGTTGATTTGGGGATGTGTTATAATGTTATTGTGGTATGGAAAAAGGGAGACTCTGAGAGATACATTCTGAAACATTTACGGATGAAATGCTATGATATCTGGAATTTGCTTCAAAATTATTTGGGTGACAAGGAACGGAAAATGAGTGGGGGCACCGAAAGTATAAAGAAAGTTGGCCAACGTAGTAGTCCATTCTCACACTGCTATAAAGAACTACTTGCAACTGGGTAATTTAGAAAGAAAAGAGGTTTAATTGGCTCAAGGTTCCACGGCTATTACAGGAAGCATGGCTGGGGGTGCTCAGGAAACTTACAATCAAGGCGGAAGGGGAAGGGGAAGCTGGCACGTCTCACAGGGCTAGAGCATCGAGAGAGAGAGACAGAGACAGAGAGAGAGAGAGAGAGAGAGAGAAGTGGGAAGTGCTACACACTTTCAAACAACCAGATCTTGTGAGAAGTCATTCACTGTCATGAGAATAGCAAGGGGAAAATCAGCCCGCATGATTCAATCACCCTCCCACCAGGTCCCTTCTCCAAAACTGGGGATTACAATGCAACATGAGATTTGAGTGGGGACACAGAGACAAACTGTATCAGCCAGGAGTTAGTAATCATTGAGGCTGGATGGGAGACACTAAGTACTGCATTTATAAATGTTAGAAATTTTCATTGGAAAGCTTTTAAAAGTCTCTTCACATTATTCAATTTTTTCTTGTAGTTCTATGCATTCTTGTGCTATACTCTTTGAAACCATGGCATTACATGCATACATGTTGACAATTACTATATTTCAGATATTGTAGCCTCCCAGTAAACAATCTTCATTACGAAGGTACCATTTAACATGGATATAATAACATAATCTTTAGACCTTAGTCAAATTTGGCCAATTGTCCCACTAACATCAAATGTGGCATGTGGTAATATTATTTTTATAGTGCAAAACTTAATCCAGGATTATGCAGGGCATTTGATTATCCTGAATATTTCACCCGCTTCAATAAAGACTGATTTCTGAGCCTTTCTTCATATTTCATGTCACTGACATTTTGAAGTATACAGGCCATTTGTTTTGTAGAATGGTTATCAGTTTGGATTTATCTGATGATTTTTCATTATACTTTGTGTTGTGGAGTTTTGCTTAAAATACTACAAAGGTACATCATCTCTATCTCAGTGAATCACAGTAGGAGCCACATGACCTGAGTTGGTCCCAGTATTCGTGATACTGACTTTGATCATTTGGCTAAGGTCATGTCCACCAACATTCTCAACTGTAAAGTTACTATTTCCCCATATAATTAGTAATTAATTTGTGTGGAGCTATTTTGAAACTGTATAAGCATCCTACTTCTTATCAAACTTCCACTCACATTTTATCATCCTTTAGGATTCTTGTCTGAATCAATTATCATAATGATGGTGGCAAATTCATGCTTTTTAATCTCTAAAATCCCTTCTATGTTTTATATCACATTTTGTTTAACATTTATCTTCGATCCTATCTATCTATGTAATCTATTTATTTATTATCAGTATTGTCTCTTAAATTCTTATTTATTCAGTAAGATATAACCTATTACTATCATTGTTCATTGTTTTGCTCCTGTGAAAACTCTATTATTTTTTAACTTTTTATTTCTTTCTTGCACATGATGCTCTAGGGTTATCTTGCACTTTCCCTGTCCCAATTTTAGAACCTACAATTTCTCAAGGAAACCTTTTAGTGAGGGGTGATATTCAGAAACAAGGTATGTTGCTAGGTGTGTTCATTGTTAATGAAGCACCATTGTTTGTAATTCCTCTTCCATGGACAGAGCTAAGAAATATACATATATAAATGTGAGTATAAAGAACACATACCTATATCTCTCCCTATATCTATATTTATATTACAGAAAATTATAAATTTATACTGATAACTCTAATTCCAATACAACACTACAGGTTATTCTAATCTTCCCCATTCCCACATTTCTAATTCTTTTTTCCAAAATAAGAAACCTGACTCTCACTGTCATTGATGCATTTATTCAAGCCTAATATGCACAGAAATTAGGTTCAGATATACTAATTTGCCAACTGAGAATACAATTACTCAATAGACTACAAGATTCATTTGGAGTTCTTTTTTGTCTTTTGATTGATTGTATACAGTATATAGTAAAAGTACTGTGTTTAAAAGGTAATGATGTTAATTTTTTTTCTACAGTATAGTTACATTTTCATTTGGAAAAAAATTGATTTCATTTGTTTCCATCTGTATTTCAGTACTTGGTTTTTCTCTCCTTTTTAATTTAAACATATATTTGGTATGCAAAGTATCAATGTTTCCAAAATCCAAACTATGTAAAAACATAAACCCATGGATCCTTCCACCCTATTCAAATACCACCCTCATAGATAATCTATCACACTCTGGTTTGTTCCCTCTGCACTGTTTTTGCAAAGCAATGCACATAGATATACATTTTTCATTATCCGCCATATACATACTTTCCCTTTTCTTATGAAAAAAAAAGGATACATCTTATAGTTACTCTTACTCTTTGCTCTTTTTACTTAACTGTATTGGAATTTACTCCATAGCTTATTCTGCTCTTCTTTATTGTAGTTTAAAGCTAAATATTATTTCAGTATGTATATGTATCATAGATTCTTTCCTCAATGTTAATAGTTTTTAGTTTATCATAAATATTAGGTCTATATGTGAGATATATGTTGCAGCTACGTTTCTCTGACTTTTTAATTTGGATTGTTAATCTTCTTACCATGATTTTTGTCATACCAAAGTTTTTATGTCAAATTAATTTACATTTCTCTTGTTGTATCAGGAGTTTTGATTCCTATTTAGAAAGTCTTTCCCTATAAGTAGGCTATGGAAAAATTCACTTTTTCTCTTAGACTCAGCATGGTATCATTTTTTGTACTTAGATATCTGGTGCATTGGATTTCAATTTTTGATATAGTGTGAAGTCTGGATCAAATATTGCCTTTTTTCTAAATATTATCCAGTTGTCCCAGCAGTATTTGTTCCAGGTACTATGTCAGGTTCTGTAATAACAAGATAAACAGGAACCAGTCCATGTCTTTATGACAAAGACCTTACGGTTTCTAAATAGGAAACAGATATTGTAATAAATAATTGCCATATAGTAGTAAGAAAAATGCTTCAAAAGAGAACGCAGTGAGCTCCATTTCGGGTGTAGTGGTCAGGCACAGGCTTACCAATGTGAACACGATTACACTGGATATTGAGAGATAAGCAGAAGTTTCTTAGTCCAGCAAGAGTAGGATGATATTTCTGAGAGAGGGAAGGGCATAGACAAAGCCCAGAGGTTAAAAACAGCAAAATGTGTTCTGAGGGGGTGTAGTGAACATTTGGAAAAGAGTAGGTGGAGAACTGCTCCAGGTGTGCCTAGATTGGCAGCCAGGACCATTACATTCCACACAATGGGAACAAAGATTTTAAACAGTGAAGGGTAACACCAGATTTCTAGGTTGTCAGGGTCATGCTCACAGTCCTGTGGAGGGTGCTTGGAAATAACAAGATTAGAAGCATCAGTCTGGCTGATTGGCTGCTTATGATCAGATTTTAGGGATGCAAGTTTGTACAACTGGCACAAAGTTGACCTCGATGAATTACCAAGTGTTAGAAAAAGGCTATGTGCTGAGGTGGGAGAGGAGTTACTGGCCAGGGAGGCTTATCCCTAAGACCTTGTGTTGTTCATGAGGGGAATGAAATTGTGGCTGTTGATTCAAAAGAAAACATAGAGAAGGCTCCATGTCTGCCCTTCATTGGAGTACTGTCATTGATCAATTCATGTGGTTTCATAAAAATTACAGCAATATAACAATAAAACCTTATATTATACACACACAGATACACACACTCTAATGTACTTCTGCATGCTTCATGCTTCTGGCTCTTGTGTCATGAGACCTCGCAAAATGCATAGACATCCAGCACTCAGCTCTGCAGACTTCCAAGCAAATCCTTTCATGGAACCGGCAAAGGTTTTGATGGGGGGCATTCTCTATTTCTGCAGGAGCATTTGTAACAGTTTCATCTTTTGATCTGAATTGTTTCAAGATCTGTTTCACAATTCTAGAATTAAACAATCTAAAACTATGGTTCATCCAGGGCCACTCCATATGCCTGTTTTCTACTCTATGTTTTTAAGTCATCAGATACCACACATTTGACAGTTTTATTACAGTGGAATTTCATTTTATTTCAGAACTCTAAAGCCAAAAGTAGGTACAATCATTTGAACGTAAAATATTTCATGAACACCAGCTATCAGAAAGGTAGTCTGGTGTTACACTAAGGAAGATCAAAAAGAAAACATATGGGTTATTGATGACACGATGGAGCAACCAACCACACAAGCCCTGAACGGGCTACCTTCGGGCTTTATCAAGAAAGATTAAACGAATGAACAAAAACTCTGGGGTTGTTTATGCCATGGTTTTTCTTGCTTC